>NC_088111.1:997500-2403750 GCF_036370855.1 Dromaius novaehollandiae | reverse complement strand
GGTGCTCTCCGGGCCCCGTCCCCGCACGTCCCCCCGTCCCCACGCGTCCCCCTGTCCCCGCGGGCTGCGGCACCCGCCCCGGCTCGATCGGGGCTCGGGAGCAGTTTGCTGCCCAGCCCCAGGGAGCTGCGCCAGGCTGGCTTTACTAAGGCTCCCTTATTTCTTTTTTTTTTTTTTTTTTTTAAAAAAAAGGATTTCAGTGTTTCTTTTAGAACTATCATAAACAGTTAAAACAACTAAACCGCAGCTGTCAAAATAAATAACTATGCTTTGTGTCGCTCTATCTCTTTGTTTGCTTGCGACTCTGAAACTTGCTTATTCCTAAAAATGGAATCCGCAGTAATTCTAGCAGCTGCTGGTTCCCATTAATAAGGGTGTCTGTCTCGCGGCCGCTCTTGCCAGCATCTAAGATTTTGAAGTTTAACAAGTAATATCTATACATGTTGCAAGGAAACGTAGTGATTGGAATGTTAATAGGAACAACGTTTGGTGAATTCCCCATCTGGCTGTTTTTCAGCATCACGGTTAACCTGATTTATATTTACCATTTTTTATCAGCTGAAGTCTAAAATTTTATTTTAAATGCATGTTATAACTGTATATCTACTCCTGTTGTTTTTGTAAGTAGTCAGCCAAGCTTGTTTGGTCTCGTATTTGATGTATGTGAAAGTGTTGTTTATCCACATGTCAGAAAGGAAGTAAAATATTATGAAAGGTTCAGAAAGAAGCTCGAAGAGTGACCTGAGATCTTAAGGCTCATGTTGGTGTAGACTGACGGGCAGTTTGATCGTGGTGGAGAATTGCAATGGTAGTCGAAAGAGCAAAGGCAAAACGCGAGTCAACGTTTGGGGCTGTCGTATGGCAGAAGGGTAGGTAAAACTGCGTGGTTTTTAATAGGTTACTTAATTAGAAAACTGGGGGGGTGGACAGGTCATCGTCTGAAGTCTGGGCAGGAGGAGTGCGGTGTGCTGATGGCCTTTTCTCTGTTTAACCAGGCCATGGGAGGCTCCCGCGGAGGCTCCGCGGCCTCTGCTGCTCTCTGCCAGGCAGTGCTGCCCTCATGGGTCTTCCCTCCCTTTCTCCCAGGAAGCCATGGATTGATGGGCTTTAAAGATGTCCCAAGGATGGTTTTCTTGGCTTTTTTCAAAATGAATAATGATTAGAAGAACACAAACCTCTCCAGCGGGTAGGTCTTGTTCCTGATGCTGGGTAAGTTGTCTATTGGACATGGCAACAAGTTAGCTAGGGCGGATGGGCCTCGCTGAAGCTCTCGTGTGTCCTGCAGACTGTTCGTCAAACCCATCCCTTACCAATGTGGAGGGGAAAGCGTTGCTGCGGCTGAAAATAATTATGTCAACGTATTTCTGATTTCTTTTATTGATTATAACTTTCTGTGTACTATATGACAGCTCAGTTGTTCCAGCACTGAATTAAGTGCTTGCTGATGTAGTTAATCTTTCTTTGTATCAACAGCAGAATTTCAGCACTCGGAAGGGCTGGCCCGCAGTCAGGTCTCCGAACACCAGCACTTCTGCTTGTTTATGTATTTGCTCATCCCTTTGTACTGTGCAGGGAGAGAACAACTTCCTAACGCAGTTGACTTCTTGGCATTTCTCCCGTAATTGCCAAAAAACTGCTGCTCCCTCCTACGTATCCATCAGATCTTCTTAAAATCAGATGGGTTTTAAAAGCAGCTTTTTGATTTCCTGAGATCCGCATTTGGTCTTCCTTCCTCCTGCTCCCTCTTTCTTCCTTTGTTCTTTGAGGTTAAAGCTGTGGGTGTCGAGGTCCCGTTAGTCATTTTGGCCATTTCTGAACTCTGCGTGTTGAAAAATGCCTGGATTGAACCATTCCTGAGTTACAGCAGACGGACACTGCTGAAGCTTCAGTCAAGTTAGCTGAGTTACTTCAAAGTGAGGTTGCTGCGCTGAGTCTAGCTTCCTTCTGCTGGAACTGAGACTATGTCCTAAAAATGCAGCAAAACTGGTTTTCTTATCTAATTCTAATCCTGAAAAATAGCCTTCACTCTCAAAAGAGAAAATCCCCTTTTAGAATCAGAAAATTCATGTTATAGATACTGTAGTGATTTTGTCATGCTGGCTTGTGTGAACAGTGGCCTGCATTGGGGGGGGGGGGGGGGCGGCTTCCTTTTTTTCCTTTCTTTTGGTAAGGATTTGAGTGTAAAAGATGGTGAGGGAATATAACTGAAAACTGTAAGTGTGGGTTAAAGTAGTTTCTGGAGTTCCCCAGCACCAAAGGAAATGGGCTCTGCAGTTCTCTCCCTCCTGATGACTGTTGGCTCCAATATTGTTGCTGTTTTATTAGATGAGCGTGGTCGGCGGGATCGGGGCTGTGTAAACACTCGGTCTCGCCAGGCTTTGGTTGCCCACCTGTTACACGGCACTGATGATCGCTCCCTGCGTTGCTGCCCCATGTGCAATTGCACGTGGAGGAGTGTTGGTCATGCCAAGTGGTGAGACCTTGGCCGTGGCCAGTGGCTTTGGCACAGGGGGAAACTGAGGCCTGTGCCCATTAACGGATATGCAAAATTGGGCTCTCCGTGGCTTTCCTGTCCTCCAGCAGGATGGCTTTTCACATTAAACCTAAGAGCTGGGCGTAACCTGTTCGTGGTCTTCTCGTTGTCAAGATGACACCTCCATTATCACTCTTTTGAGCCCTTGGTGGTTGTGGGGTTGGATGGGTACATCTGACTGGAGATTAATGAATGATTGTAGAGAGGACACTGGGTTTTTCCTCCCCAGTACACAAGCTGTCCTTTAAAGGCAGTATATTCAAAAAAAAAAATTTAAGGAGGGGGAGAAAGCTCTAAACAACAGGTCCAATTCAAGTTGACTCTGGTCTGCAGGGGAAGCTGGATGAGGGAGTTGTCCCTTGGTCAGTATTTATCATCATGCAAAAGTTGGTGTTAAAATGTGTGCTTGCACGAGGCTAAAATGTGATCTCTTAAGGGCAATGGGAATCTTGCCTGATACAGCAGGAAAAATTTGTCTAATATGCTTTTTATTTTGAGACTTGCTCTGTGTCTGCTAGCAAAATAGCTGGCCAGGTGCCTTCATGGTATTGGTTTTAATTTGTTCTTGCTTGAAGTGTACAAGCGGGAAATGATAGTTTTGAAATGGTGAAGAAAGCGGGCTGGTTGAGCTGTTAGGCTCCTATGTTGCCATGCTAACCATGTTAGCAGCTGCTAATGGTTTCTTAAGCTGCCAAAGCAGCCTGAAGATAGATTTAACACCCAACAGACACCTGTTTTTAGCAATTTAGCTCTGCAGGCACATGGCACGATACTGCAGGGGTCCTGTCTATAAAGAACAGATAAAATGTGTTCAACAGGTTGCTTGGGAAGCTGGAAATTGCTGGCTTTCTAGTTCATTTTAGGATTTTCATGATACAGAGTAAGGAGGAAAAGCACAGTAAGAAAGAACTTAATCTGGAAGAGATGAGCATTAAAGTGATTATTTGGTATTTCAAACTCAGCTCTGTCTTCCAAAGCCCTTGGTATCTCTACGTCAATTAAAGGACCCTCGTTCCCTTTGTCCTAGTGTCCTCTCACGGTTCAAAGTGCTTTGCAAATGGGAATAAGGTGCAGTTTCTCCCAGATGGTTGGGAGCTCCTCTTCCATGTCTGAAAGAGTCCATCTGTAGCAAGATCAAGCTGCAAAATGACCTTCCCAGCCATCCTAGCCCTGAGGCAGGGTCAGAGTTCCCGCTCGCTGATTCCTGCATTGCCTTCCTTAACTTCCCTGAATGACTGCTTATCCTCAGGCCCCTTCCCACTGCTCCACGTGCTGCATTTTTCCGCCTGCCCCTTCTCTTGGTGCAGCTCATCCACCCTGACCGCAGAGACTCCAGCCGCTGCCAAAGCAGAGCAGAGGGTCTCTCCCTCCCGATCCCTGCTCGTGCTGGTGAGATCATGGCTGGCTCAGCTGCAGCAGTTGCTTTGCCATCCCGAGGGGCTGGAGAGAATGGCTCGTGCGATATGTGTAGGTCAGCTCAGAGCCGAGGCCTGGGAACTGGGAGACCCTCCCCATAAACCTCGTCTTGGCACTGGGAACACCCAGGGCTCCAGCAGCTTTGGTGGGAGAGTACCTGGGGGTGCTCTCGGGGAAGGACCAGGCCCTTGCTGGGAGAAGCAAGCTGAGCTAGGGAGAGTGCGTTGTGTGCAACAGCGATGGCCTTTTGGCATATCTGGATCATGCCAGAGCAGGATTTCACTTCTGACCCAATCAGGCCCATATCAGCACCATATCATGCTGGGAGGAAGGTGTCGGCTTCCCTGCCAAAGAGGGCTGAGAGCCAAGACTCCCTCTCTCTTGCCAATGCCAGACTTCAGAGTCACGACTTCAGCTTCCCAAAGCTTTGCTTGACCCTTAATTGCAAGGAAGGATCTTTTTAGTGATTTCACTTGCTAATTTGGTGTGAGCTTCGTGGAGAGAAGGTGTTGCAAATGTCCGTACAGGACACCTGTATACGCCTCCCTGCAGAGAACGGCACTGCACTTGCAGAGCTCCGTATGGACCAGCTCAGAAGTGAGCAAATAGGATTTCTTTACATGAAATGGGTTTCAGGCTTTTTCATTGGCATAGCAGGGATGTGTATAATAATCACTGGTTCCTGAACAAACCCTGGCTGTTTTGGTTTGGTAGATGAGGGTTCAGTCTTTGCCATTTTTGTCCTTTGCGTGTGTTCTGGTTTTACTTATTTTCTCTTAAGCCAGAAACTCCTGACTCTGCACTTGGCTGTGCCATCAGCTATTCTCTTCATGTGATCAGTGTGCATTTCCAGAGTGAGAACTCACCAGAAGACGGTAACTGGCTTTTAGTTATATCATGAACTTCAAAGAGATCAACAGAGAAAGGATAATTGGAAAGAAAATCCCTTCCAGGTTATAACTATTTGTCCCAGGAACTGGAGTTCCTTAGTGATGATACATATTTTCCCTTTTATTTTTCTAGCGCCATGGGAACCTGGCAGTAGATGGTCTCTGCTGATATGTGTAGCGTATACCTGAACCTCAGCTCAGGGGAGCACAGAAATCATGATATTGGATTCAAACCAGTGATCCATCAAGACTTGTTTCCAGCAGCACCGGAGCCAGCGGCTTCAAAGGAGAATAGAGCTCGGCAGTGGGCAGGTTATCGGTTTCACAGGGAAAGCGTCCCTCAAAGACTCCCATCAGCCAGGGATTGTTCTGCGCCTTGAGGCTTTTTTGTTTCAGTCCTTTAAAGTCGCTTTCTTTTCTTCCTCTGAGAATTGGTTGAGTGGGAATTCATAGCCCTTGCGGAGAACTCTGCTGTGCCCTAATGCAATGTGGAGCACCAATATTAAAGAGCTCCTATCATCTGGTGGTGGTGGTATCGCTTTGTTTCTTGGCCTCTCCTTTAGTTCTGCTTCTGTTCCCAGCTCTGTTCTTCGGCATCTTGTTTCACAATCAATCCTTTCCGTCACTTCCTATTTTATTTAAGAAGTTGTGTGTGGCATGTGAGTCGTGGACCGTTGCAGGATGCTCTCATCCTTGTGACCAGCCCCAGTCCTGTTGATGTTTGTCCTGATATATTGACAGCCCAGACACTCGCGATGGTGACTCTCCTTGTCATAGTCTACTAGGGGAAAATGGGGCAAATCCCCCCACCGTAGGAGAGAGTCCGGAGGAGCTGTTAAAGTTGGTGTCAGGTCGTACTGGGGTCCAGCACCGTGCCAGCCTCGGTCGTGCCGCAGGAGGCCAGCCGGGTACCCGAGAAAGCCACTGTCCCCTCCTGGCTCTGGAGCATTCCTGGTGCTCTCTCCCTTCAGCTCACCGAGGTTGGTGGCGTGAGTCTTGTGGCTGTCGGTCACGTGAAGGTTTTGAGGGATGGCTCGAGCAGTTGAGGAGTCTAATTAGTAAGCGGTAGCTGCTGTGGTTACAGCAGCCTCTAGAAGCAAAACACACCTCAGTGCCAAGCAGCGATGCTTGGATGTTCTCCTTGCGCTGTCGGCCACGCTCAAGAGATACTGATGCCGGTGAGTTCATACGAACACAGATGAAATTATTTTAGTTTCTGTAAGACAGAGTAATTAAATACAGTATATACGGATCCCTCAAAATGACAGCCGCCCACAGAGCTAAAAACAGGAAATCCATTAACTTCATTATTTAAAAAATAAAATAAAAATCTTCCCAACTGATTCCTCTGTCACTTAAAGTTCTGCATGGAAGGAGGGCTAATTTAATGCTGCATTAACTCACTGTTATCGCCCTCCTGTTACCTAAGTAGTTTCTAATGACTACCCTGGAGAGCACTTGGAAGCTTTTAAAAGTTTTTATGCTAAACTTTTTTTTCTGTGTGGTTTATACTTTAAGAGCAAAAGTTATTGATCACATTTTTCCAAATTTTCCAACAACATCAAGAACTATTCTGTTGGCTGCAGAACTGTTAAGTATCACTAGTCTGTTACCTCTTTAGCAAAGGAGAAATTTGAAACATTTAATTTAAGTGGTATTTGAGCAAATTGATGCAGCAGAGTTTGCCTGTGGGAAGCTAGTTCAGGTCGCGGGTGTTTTGGTGTCCGCGACAGCGGTGCTCCGGCCACAGGGCGAAGGAGTGGGGTTACTGCTGGCCGCGGACGAGGTGGCACTGGGGACTCTGGCCTGAAGCTCTCTGCTATTGGTGTTCATATCTCCGAAAAAACCTGAGACCCTGTGGGCAGGAGGCTTGGGAGATGGACCGCTTTGTTTTGAGATCCTTCAGTGAAAGGCATGACACAGTTGAGAAGTCATTAATCATTTTCTTTCCTCCTTGTCTCTTCCTCAGAATTTGGGTGGACTGACTTTTTTTTTCCTTTTCTTTCTTTCTTTTTTTTAAAAATCATCTCTGCTCCTTTTTCTGTCCAAGTTAGGATGTGCTTCTAGGGTTAGGGTCAGCACCCTTTGCACTTAGGTGCTAGAATATGAAAGCCTTGGGGCTTTTTGTGACTTAATGAAGCGTTCTTGTTGCTCTGCAGTGTTCTCAGGTCTTCAAGATGAAACTTGTGCCATGTGTCAGGTGAAGAGAGGTCTCTCCCGTACTTGAGGCGTTTGAGCATTGGCAGGAGTCGGTCCCAGGGCTGAAGGGCGGCTGCTCTCTCCCGCCGCAGCAGAGCGGAGGTGCAGAGCGTGGAGCAGGGGGAAGGTTGACCTTCCCGGACAGAGCTGCAGTTCGAGCTGTGGGTGGCCCTACGCTGTGGAGCAAAGATACAGCAGGCACACTGCCTGTGCAAGGGATTTCCATAGATTTCAAAGAAAAACAATGTCTTAGTAACGAGTTGGTTTCTCAGAGAGCTCTGAGTTGCAGGCTATGATTTGGGATGCTGCCTGCGAGTGAATCTGTGCACGATGTTAATGCCCGGGACTTGACTTTCCTTGGGAAATTGGAAGACCCAGAGTGCTCTGGAGTTCAGCCTTGCATGCATGCTTTGCCTGCTGATGGAGCAGGTTCAGAACTGCTCTGAGACATTTTTAACAGTTTTTTCATGTTTATAGAATGATTCTGTAACTGCACAGAGATCTGGTATTCCTATTAGGAATTGCCAGGAATCCTTTCCATAGGGAGCCCTGGGAAACCTTTTAAACTTGACACAAACTTGAACGTGTCTCATATGTGTTCTTTGTGCCTCTGCTGTTTGGTGATATTTGGAAAGCTAGAGAAGGAGGTGAGTGAGTCTTTATCCCTTTGATAGATCTGTTGCCTTTCTGAAAAAGGGAAAAAAGACCGCGAGGAAGGCGAAAAGGGGGCAATGCCACTGCTGGCAATGGCTGGTGGAGAGCCCAGTGCCTCTGGGGTCCAGATCGCCCACCTGGTTACGACTGCAAACTTCTGTGCAGCAGGTTGACTTGAGTCGCTGAACATGCTCCGCTTTTCAGGGGTTTCCTTCCTCCATCACATTGGTTAGGAGCTGGTTGAAGTTGGTCAGATCTAGGTGCTGCTCCCTTTATGGCCGAAACGGCACAACAGCTACCAGGTCCTCTCCCCTCGCCTTTCACAGTCACCTTCTGCACCGCGTTGGTCTCCCCTGCTTTGGGGCTGGCTGGCGAGCCCACCCCGCGACGGCATCCCTTTGCCCGTCTTCACGGAGAGGGGGAGAAAAGCACGTTTCAGCAGGTGGCAGCTAAGACGTGCAAAACCTTTGCGTGAAAGCCAAACCCGGCTGGAGCTGGTGGGGATTTTGCCATGGGCGTCAGCGTGGCCAGTGATTCACGCTGAAGATGAAGGACTTTGTAGTTAGCTGACAGGCGTAGGATTTTAATTTACTGGAGAGCGGGTTAGTAACACGCTTGAAAAGGATGGTGCTCTTTGCTAGGATAGATGGGACTTCTGCTTTCCTTTAGGAAGCTTTTCCTGTGAGTGATGAAAGCTGTGATGATTTATACGGTATTTTGGGTTTAAAAAAAAAAAAAAAAAGTAAGGAAAAAGTAGAAACATTTATCTTCCAGCATTTCTTGAGGCTTACCTGTCAGAGTTGGAAGAGAGGGCCAAGTTTGGCCTGACTGTCCTCTTTTAAGACAAGATGCACTTAAATTAGAAGCATTTATGGCAGTGAAGTGCTGTGTGTTCCCGATTCGGTCTGTATGGCCGTAAGCGGGAAAGCGGTTTGCTGGGGGCCCCGCGGAGCGCGGGGCGGTCGCAGGCAGGGCCGTGCCCCCGCTGCCGGGCACGAGTCCATTTATTTTGGTGAAGCTGCATGAGCTGGTCGCGGTGGGTATTTGCAGACCGAAATCCTTATTCACGGTATAATCACTAGCCCATCATATTTTCTGTAAGGTGTTTCAGCCCTATAGTTTATATTATATCCTACTAAATTTCAGGGAGGTAGAGAGGAGAGGCTCGGCAGCGGTTAATCTAATTGCATGAGAAATATGTCCGTGCTGGGCATGCTCCTTGCTCTGGCCGCCAGCGCGTGTGACACGCAGCGTTCATAGGACAGCTGCGCTCTCGGCTCCCCTGGGCGCCGGCTGCAAGAGAGCTGGGAAACGTGCCCACGCTGTCGGAGCGCTTGTCCGCGCGTTGCAGACGTGCCCTCGGTGCGCTTCGTGCGTGCATCTGAATGTGCAAAGAGAGATGCTTTCCGCTGCACCTTATCCCAAATTTTAGGAAGAAATGGGAATTAGTAAGAATAAATTCTCTGAACTGTATATACTGTTGTAGCTAGGTGGGGGTTTTTTTCAATTTGGACCAAAGGATTTTCTGGGGAAAAAATAGGTTAATTGAAAATAGGAAATATGCTTTGGAGCTGGCTGCTTTGTACTTAGCTTTGAGGCTCTCTGGCCTCCCCGCCTCCGTGCTCTCTCCGCTGCTGTCCCTGTGAACGGGGAATTGCGGTGGGAGCCCGGGAAGCCGAAGGTGCGGCGTCCGGGGCTGCGTGGGAGGGTGGTGGCGGGGCTTTGCTCTGCAGCCATGGCCAAGCTCCGGTAACTCTGCTGTTTTTGCCATCAGGTATTTGATGGTAAATAACATAAAGATGAAGATTGGAAACCTGAATGATATAATGCTATATAATCTATATCCCCTTAGAAATAATGCTCCCTATAGGAAGCCATAGTGGTGCTGCTTTGGACTCTTTTGGAGACTGTTTGTACCAAATTGACTTTTTTGTGTGTGTTAAGTAGCAATAATGTTTTCTGCAGCGCATCGGCTGTTCCTGCCAAAGCGTGCGGTCTCCCGAGGAGCACCGGCGAGTGCTGCACCGCACCGACGCTCGCGGCTCCTCTTCCAGGCAGCAACCGGCTTTTGGCCCTGGAGATCAGTTCACGTAAGCTCCATTTCCCAGCAGCAAGTTTCAACCATCGCAGGAATGGCTTTATCTAATTTCGAAGCAGCA
This sequence comes from Dromaius novaehollandiae, assembly GCF_036370855.1. Taxonomy (NCBI): domain Eukaryota; kingdom Metazoa; phylum Chordata; class Aves; order Casuariiformes; family Dromaiidae; genus Dromaius; species Dromaius novaehollandiae. The sequence goes on along the minus strand of NC_088111.1, from coordinate 2,393,899 downwards.
AATCATTTCAAAACCTTAAAAAGAAAAATGGGAAAGCTTGTTTTCGTTTTCCTGGCCCCGTTTTCTGCTCGCCTTCGTCCCCTGCCCCCTCGGCGCGTCCTCGCCGGCGCCCTGCCGCCCTCCCCCTCTCCCCGGCGGAGATTTCGGAAAATGCCAGACTCGGTATTTCGCTGCATCAAGTTAGGAGCGTGTAACAAACATCTGAAACGCGTGTGGGGCAAGCGCAGCCACCATCGGCAGTTTACTTCATTTCATTTTTTGGAGGAAAAAAAAAAAAATAAACGTAGTTGGGGATGGCTGCGCGGCGGCGCGGGGCGGACAATGGCGCTCATTGTGCCGCCCGCAGCTGCTGAAACCCGACGAGATGCAACTGCCGGGAGCGGGAGCAGGTGGGGCGGCAGCGTGACCCCGCCGTTCCCAGCGGTATCAGCGCGCGCCGGGGGCCGAGGTGCGGCCCCGCTCGGCAACGCGGCCCAGCCTCCGCTCGCGGCTTGAGGGCTCGAGTTCGGCTTGTGAGCCCCCCCGATGCCGCGCCGCACGGGGCTTTTGCAGTGCTGGGAGCATCCCGAGGGATGCTGGGCTGGGATGCGCTGCGGCGTGCCGGAGCTCTGGCCCACGGTGGGGGCGGCGGATGCTCCAGCGGCCCCGGCAGCGATGAGCCCCTCTCCCTAACGAGGGCCGAGCCCCTCTCCCTAACGAGGGCCGAGTGCTGCCTGGGCTTTGTGAGCCTCAGAGGCGGCAGGGGAAGGCGACGGAGCTCCGGCCTTGGCAGCGAGCCGCTGCCGCGCCGGGCTGCGAGGATGCTCGTGCCCGAGGAGGCTTTTGAGGAGCGGACGTGAACCACTGTTCACAAGGCAGCAGTCAGGAGGAACGCGAGGTTTCTGTTGACGGCTCCTAGGATCTTGCTTTCTGATATCGATTTACAGCGAGGTGGATCTGAGGTGGAGCAGAGCTGCCCCCCTTCTCCCCTCTGCCGTCGACACAGTCGTGGCGTTGAACGCACGCTCCCTCCCGCAAAAGCCTCGTGGTTTAGATGTAGTTTTGGAAGAGAAGCTGATGCACTTGGCACCTCCCGTCATCCTGCCACACCAAGCACCGTTACTGCAGGTGGAGTGGCATCAAAACAGGTTCTGTTTGCACATGATTCTGCTTAGAAGAGGAAAGATGAGTTACAGGCAGGGGGGTGAGCCCATGTTAAAAACAGCTCGCGCTTATGTCTGATCTTTCCTTTGCCTGAGCTCAACCTGTAGTTTTAAGCCAAAATGGGAGCAGAAGTAGGTGACTGACTTGGGGGTCAGCGAGTGGGATGGGAGTCGGGACGACTGTGGCCGAGGGAAGGGGGCTGCCGGCACGGGAGGCCAGTGTCGGAAGAGGCCAGGACCAGCTCGCTGTCCGGGTGAGCAGCACGGGGAGAAACCAAGTGCAGAGCAAGACGGGAAAGGAAAATTTAACATCCAGAGGCTGCAGTGAAACTGGGGAAGCTGCAAAATTTCCACCCGATGTAAAAATAGGGGATAAAAGTGCGAGTCAAAGCAGGGAGGGGAGAGTTTGGGCGTTGGGCAGGGAGAAGAGGAGGACCCGGGGCTGCGGGGAGCTGCCGAGGACGGCGCGCGCCTGTCTGGGTGGTGCGTGCCGGGAGGGAAAACCGATCCGCTTGACCGCGGTACCAGCTGCGGCTGTTGGGGAAGAGGGTTGCTCTTAAATCAGAGGCTCTTCGTGCGTTCCTGCATCTCGGACTCGTCCTCCTTTGCGGGAGCTCGGCTCTGCTCCGGCGCTGCCAACCTTAGCGCAGACCGGGGCTCGGCGGGGCGGTGGGAGGCTCGCGGCGCCCGGGCCGCGTCGGCGGGGGAACACGGCGATTTCCATATGAAAACGCCGATAACAGTGGGGTCCTTGTGCCGGCGGCGCCGTGCGAGATGCGCGCCCGCGCTGGTGCCAGTTACCCGCGACGGCCGCTCGCGGCTGGGCTCGGCGACAATTGACCTTTCACGTCTTGCGCTGGCCATTGCGCTGCTGCCGCAGCTGCCCGTGTAGCGACGTACGCCGCTTCTCTTCGCGGAGGCGCTGACTTTGGCAGCTGGAGGATCTGTTCGAGAAACCACAGGGTGTATGGGGAAAGAATGGGGATTTTTTTTTTAATAGCTATTCAGAGTGCAATAATCTCCTGTTAAAAATCATTACATTTTGATTTAAGGGACCTTCTTGATATTGAGAAGAAGAGGTTCCATTCCTGCAGCTAAAAATATTCTGAAGCGAATTCACCATATTTTTGCTTGTGTGACAACAAGCCAAATCTTGAGTTTTGATAATCTAGACCTGATGTGCAATCGGGTGTCTCATACTGGAGCTGGAAGGAGTTCATAGCTCTAATCGGTGTTTTCCCTACCTGTCTAAGCAGAGCTAAAGGGAAGGTGATGATTACGGACCAAGCTTTGCCTCTGCTGCTTTACAGGCAGGGAGAGCCATGTGCGTCTCTAACGAATGAGGATGCTCTCCTGGTCCCCGAGCAAGTCCCAGCTACGCACTGGTGACAGACCGGTGGGAAGAGCAAGGTCTCAGGTGGCTCCAGCCAATTTGGTGAGGCTTCAGAGTTGCTCCGACTTAGCCCTTCACCAGGGCCTCAACGTGCAATTGTTTCTTATGGAAATATTTAAAACTATATATGTGTGTGTGCATATTTAAAAAAAAAAAATAGAGGTAGGATGAAGTTGGTGTAGTGAACTTAAATTTGTTTTTGGCATCACTATGTTGTTTCTTAACAACGTAGTGGAGGTCTGACTTCACCTGTCAAAACATAACTGCTGTCTTCTGGCTCCTGAATGATCACTTCAGCGTTCGTACTGTGTGCTGGGCTGGAAAAGTAAATGCAAAGTCTGATTTGCATGAAGTAGGTTATAGCCAGTCTTCTCCTAAACATTATAGTATCTCAGGTAACAGGTTCATTGTGTGGTTTAAGCCCATGTTTTGATCTCCGCTATACTGGTATTAAATCTGGAGTAATTACCCCAAATCCAGTAGTGTGTAAAGCAAGCTTGATGGATGATTTGGACGTCTTTTCATTATGATTCTTCTTTGTGATTAAAGATTCAAAGCTTCTGGTTGCACATTAAAGCTGATGATGAATACGACTTAATGTGATTTTAATCATCCTCTTCTGAAGACAGGAGCCTGCCCTTTTTCCCCTGGCACGGCTCCAGTGCAGTCGCTGGAAATGGGTTGCGCAGGCCAGCACGGAGCCGGCTCGTTCGCCCCGGGGCAGAGCAGGTTCACGGCGAAAATCCCCTGTGTGCGTTTGTCAGATGCTGCCAGCTTTGGACAGTGGTGTGCCATGGAAAAGCAGATTTCCAGCCAGGTTTACAGGAGTGGTTGTACAAGCTCACTGGTTTTGCAGTGGGTCATCCCCATCCTGGGTCATCTTACCAGTTCCCAGGGTGCTGAAAATTGTATTTTTCCTTTGCTTTGTAAAAATACGTATTTTTCTCTTGGTTCATGCTGCATAAAATAACCATGTAAACAACACACAAATGTGACAGATCGCTCTTGGAGGAAAACAGTGCAGCCAAATTCACCAAACGTACTTGCTGTGTCTTTGATGGAAAAACTAAGATAATATGGTCTTAGATATTAAAGATGATAATAGTGGGAAATGCATTTACAGATGTACAGTGATGTGTTTTACTGAAGTCAACACTGTCTTGTAAATTGTCTTAATTTTGTGTGGCTCATTCAGTCAGTATGATACGTGTATTATTGATAGCTAAATTGCCTCAAGTTAAATAAAACAAAAACATTTCTTCTTGTGTGTTTAAAGTTTGTGACAGGATAGTTTCTAAGATTCTGCAATAAATATATATATATTTTTTTGTTTCTTGCATGTTGGCACTGCAGGATGGGAGTCGCAGCTGCTGGAAACGGGGTTCCTGGGGATATTCCTTTGCCCGCTCTGGACCCTCTCCCGACTGCCCAGCTACACTCCGCCTTCCACCATTGTCATCTGGGGCTTTCGGTGGCTGATTTTCAGGATTATGCTGGGAGCGGTAAGTGCAGCTTTACGTTTTTGCTCTTTGGAGGTGGCAGCAGGAGTGTCCCAGAGCGTTAGTGCCAGGATTTATTCCAAGTGCTTCCTCATAGCAGAAGACCCATCACTGGTACAGTACGTTGCAAGCTTCTAGTTTAGGACTTTTTCTAGTTAAAAAGGAAGGAGAATGCATCAGGAAGTGCTTGATGCTTCTGTTTCACAGAGTCTCTCAATGTCTTATTACTGGTGTTTATTTTTAAGGAGGACAAGCACAGGAGTAAGAGTGTATGTGTTGACATGCTGGTGCTGCGCTTGTGATTGGCTCTTTAAAAGGAGTTAAAGTGAAGTTTAGGACTTGGGCACTGTGGCTTTCTGATAAGGGGTTGGGAATCCAAGGGGTAATTCCCAGGAACCAGCAGCTTTGCACTGAGTTATTTTTGCTTTGTGTGCTTTGCTGCGATGTCATTCTCTGCTCCGTGCTTTCCAAGTAAACAGTCGCTGCGTTCCTGCCCAAGCGCCCATGGAAATTCCCGAGCAGCTTCTAAAAGCATCCATCAGGAACTGACAGATCTCTGCTAACGTAAAGGTGTGGCAGGGCGCTATCCCGTGATCTGCATCAGGATTTTGGACCTTTCGGAATATCCAAAATGTTAAGTCAAGGATCATCACTCTAAAAAAAGGAGTGAAGGCAGGTGGGGTGGATATTCCTGTGTCCACTGTCTCTAAAACCTTTCTCTAGTCCCAGCTCTTGAGGGGTTCGAATCTGTAATCAAGCTCGATAAGCTCTTAATTCTTCTTCTCCTCTTAAAGTTAATAAATAAATGAAAGAATAAGGAAAACTTTTGGGGTCTTAACCTTACTGTTACCTATTTTCAAGGCCACTTTGTTAGCAGAGAACATGGTATTGCTTTAGATATCCTTGGAAAATCATGCTGCATGCTTACTGCACCCAAGCAAGGCTTCCCAGCCTAGGAGTATTTAGGAAATTCACCTTCAAAGAGCAGAAAAAAATCCTCTTTTCTATGCATCACACAACTGGTGTTTCAAAACCCGCTATTTGATGTTACTTTCATCTTTTTTGCAATATCTACTGTGCAGCGTTGCCAGATTTTGCTCTGGTAAAATGTTTCCTAAAGCTGGAGGGATTGGTTCCTGTAATTCTCACTTATGATTAATTAAATAGATCTGGTCCTGCTGTGGGGCAATAGAGATGGATTAAATGACTACTTAAGGTCTATTCCAGCACAGTTTTCTATGACCCTATAAAACGTCTGTCTGTGTGGATAATCCCATAGATTTCAATGCAACTGCCTGTTGAAAATGTCCAGTAAGGGTTTATAGGACTAAGTCACATTTGTAATGCTTTTAAAATGCCATGAGCCTTTCAGTTGGAGTCCATGTGAATGGTGCTGTTCACGTGTGGGTTCTGAGCATATACGATGAGCTTTACTTTTAGATATCAGTCTCTTTAATATAGAGTGGAAATAAAACTAAAGAAAACAGGCAGGTGTCAGAGAACAACTAAACCGTCCTTCATATGCAGCTCTGAATGTCACCGTGTCCTAGGGTTGAGGCTACCTGATGCATTTGTAATTTCCACTTTACTTTAAATAGTCGAAACCCAGGCTCTTTGGACGGTGGAGCTGTGTAGAAAAGAGGGTCGCCTGGCGCTCCCCGCGATCAGAGGGGACACGGGGCCGATGTAAAGGGCTCTGTGCGGGGCTGAGCAAACAGGGTCAGGACCTTCATGGCAAACAAGATAATCTGGTTTGGTAGGTAGATGAAAAATGGTTTCAGTCTCGTGTAGTCTGTTCCATGGGATCTTTTCCCTGGATAGATGGGAAAGCGCTCTTAGAAAAATGGCTAGAACGGTTCCTAGCAAAACTGCCGATAGGGAGGGCTCCGAGCGCGGGAGGCTCTCGAGCTTTGTTGCTGGCTGCGGGTGAGCGTGTTCGTGGCCGCAGGGCTGGGTTCGGACGCGTATTCCCTGCTCGGTGGCAATGGTCCACGAGCCGCTGCTGGCGGGGTGCAGAGCTCCCCAGGGACCGTAATTTGCAGCCCATGTGGATATTACAAATGTTCAGATCCTGGTCTACGTGCAGTTAGTTCAGTGTGTCCAGCACATACGAAAGGTATTGTGTTAGGCTAGTGAAGTTTTATTGAAGCTTTTTTGGATGAGAAATTAGTTTTTCATTGGCATTACATTTTTGTGGGAAAGCGTCTGTTTTTCCTGATGTTTTCCTGCTTCTCATTTGGACGGAGAAGCCCATTATGGTATTTTAATTTGGTTAAAATTCAGATTTTCAGAATTTGGCTGGAGAAGGTCCCAGTCACAACTTCCCTCAAGTTTGCTGGAGCCATGTATATGTCAGAGCAGTTGGATGGGGCTGAGGAGGTCAGAGTCCCCAGGGCAACTGCTCTCCGTCTAAGGAAGGATTTGTAGAACTTTAAAGCAGAGCTCAAAACTTAACACACTAGCCAAAATTGACACATGGGTTTCATAGCAGTTTTCAAGTACTTTCACAGAATCACAGAGTAGTTATGGTTGGAAGGGACCTCTGCAGATCATCTAGTTGTACCTCACTGCTCAAGCAGGGTCAGCTAGAGCAGGTTGCCCATGTCCATTTGGGTTTTGAATATCTTCCAGGATTTTAAGCAGCCATTTAGGAAACAGAATTGAAGGCTTGCTACCTGCCAGAAATATCCCTCTGTGTTTTATTACAAATTAAATTTCCTGCCCTCTCCTTTAAACACAGAATGATTGCACAGAATGATAACTGCTTAGTACCTGACCTGCATGGTTTCTTCATAAGACTTTTGCTGTCCACAAAGATATAAGCTGTTAAAATTTTGCAGGTGCAATAACATGGTGCCAGCTGGCCTTCAGTGATGTTGTTTGGGACCCATGTAGCTGCCCTGTGACATGAGAGGTCCCAGGGTCCTCTGGTGCTGCGTGACCCATGGGACGATTAGTGGGGAGCTGAGATTAGATCCCGTAAGGCTGCCTCTTAATCCTCCAAACTGATGAAGTCTGAGATGCGGGTTACGCTTCACTTTGACTGCGGGGCATGTGGTTTTTTGGGAGTACTCAGAGGAACTTTGTTGTTGTTGTGTTATTTGGGCCATTTAATGCCAACTGACATTTGGTGAAAATATCAAGGTAACCCCTCTGTCCCCTCCAAAGTTTCTGTTCTCAGTAGATGGAGACTGGCTTCTGTGGTCTTGATGCATTGCAGAAGCCAAGAAGCTTCTTCTCTGATGTGACGTTGATTATAGAAGAGATTGACAGTCCATGACACAGAGCGTAGGGAAATCCATCTATTTTTCTTAACAAGTTACGTAATCACCACGTTTGTATCCAGCTTTTCTTTTAGAACAGAGCTTGACTCTGCGCTTTGCTCTGTTCCTGTTAATTTTAATATATATTATGAATTATGGGACAAGTTTGATATAAAGCAAAACCATGCTCATGAAAGATCTCTGTTATTGTTATCTCTGCGCTGCCTCTCAGTTTTATCTGGAGAGGAATAACTCTCCCGTTATTTTGGAGAGAGCTCTGCAAAAGAGATGCCGCCCCCGAGTCCTTCGTCTGTCTGGGTTGCTGATATATAAGTAACAGGCATGGCAGAGTGAAACGTGGAAAGGTCGTTAGAGGGGGATCTACTCCAAGCAAGTGGAAATCAGTGATTGATGGTATCTTTAATGTTTTGGGGCCCAAACACGTGTACGTTTCCTTCCAGGCTGGGGTAATGACGCTTGCAGGCCCTGGAAGCACGTTTAACGCGTGAAACCAAAGTATCCTCCTAGAGCGCAGGTGCATCTGTTCAAAGGCAATCTCTGCCTTCTCCACTCATCCGGGCCGGGGCTGGAACACGTGTGCAAATGTGGAATGAGGAAAGGTTTCCCAGGGGTGGGATTGGCAGTGATTATATGTTACACAGAAGGAAAGTTAGACTTTCCTCTGCAGATCTCCAGAGATCCTTCTGGCTGGTTAGGGTAATGTTTCCCTTGTAAAATGCCATCTTCCAAGCCAGTGGCGTTCCCTCAGGTCGGCTCTGGGTTTCTCACCTGGTGCTGCATGTGAGCTAAGCAATGCCATATGCAGCTTTAAAACTTGCCTTAAATAGGCAAACTTGCCTTTCATTTGCAATGCGATGGCTCCCAATAAAGCCTCTTTTCTCCTGGGCGGCTCTCTGCAGCGGCTGCTGTGCCGGCGTTGGTGCCAGGCAAGGTGGGGTGGACATCTCCGTAGGGTTGTCTGCCCACGTCTGCAGCCGTCTCACTGCCCAGCATCGCGTGCGCGTACCTGCTGCTTTAGAAGTGTCTGTCCTGGTGGAAGTGTGGTCACTTCCACGTGGTCTCTTAAATCCTAACTCTGAGTTTTGCAGCTTTTGCCCCTGAAACTCAAGTGGGGAGCAAAGGGTGTATGCTGGATTAGAGAATTTCCCTTTTCATCCCAGAGGTCTGAAATGGTGCGGTCAGCCCTGGGAGGTTTCCTTCTGGGTTTTGCTCCCTTGTCTGGGACAGCAGCTCCTCTCTTCTCCCAAAGATGATCTGCCTTCAGGATTTCAAGATCAGTTGTTTACTGTGACTGTTTTTGGTGAGTTTTATGAAGACCAAGTTCCATCGCTTTTCTTTTTTCTGAAGTTGGTTCCTGTATCATGCCCAGTATGAGGGTGTGACTGTCACTCCAGCTTTTTTCTTTCCTTTCCTCCTCCAGTGTATCATATTTGGGTACCTTCTCCATGCAGGGCTCTAGCACCTTCACCAGCTACATTTCAGGCCTTCACATTTGCGTGTAAACCTGCCCAGCAGTTTTATCCACATCTAAAATACCAGTCAAGCAGGTTATTTGCGTCTCGGAACAGTGCCATGTTTGAGGGGGAAAAAAGAGGACAAGTTTGAATTCTCCTGCCGCAGGAGCAGACGGGGTCTGAAACGGCCGCGTGAGGCTTCGTGGTCTGCACATCCCATCTCGCGCCGCGCCGTGAGCGGCTCCGAGCCCCTTCCCGGGGCAGCGCTGGGGCTCAGCCTGCCGCGTTCGCGGGAGTGGGAGAGCTCTGCTGCAAACTGTCCCCGCGTATCGCTGAGCGGGCGCCAGGCCCGGGACGGCCCGCACGGATTGATGTCTCTGGCACATGGACTCTGGAAGTCCAGCTTTAGTCCTTTCCTCTGGGGGTAGCAAATAAATCCTGAATTAGTGAATGATATGCAAGGCTTTTCTGCAGAAGTCCTTGAAAAAGCATTTGTGGTCAGATCTGGCTTTATCGTGCGTGCCTTCCTTGGGGCGGGCTGGGCTTTCCCGGGAAAGATGCGGCATCGGAGAGGTAAAGCCCTCCCTTCGCCATCGTGCCGGCAGGCGAGGAGCACGTTCATCCTGCGCTTCTGCGGTTTGATTGGCAGCAAGTGCTGGGCTGATCTCAAATATTGCTGGCTTTCTAAAAGGCATAATTATGTGATTCAATCTATATGTTTGATGTTCCTGATAATCCATTAGTGCAGGATGTAAAGACGGATGTTTCAGGAACACGCAGAGGCAACGGAAGAGCGGTCCCTTTGTGCGAGTGAGCAGCTTATTAGGAAATAAGTGATACAAACCGACTTTCATGCTGCCGATTTGCCTCAGAAGTACTCCGTGGCTTGAAGTCTTCATCGTTTTGCTCCGAGCTCTCTGTCGCTTTGATTTGTGGAGCCGTGGAGGATGCTCCGCGCGGCCGGCTCGGGGCCTGGCAGCCCCTTAGCCGAAGGCAGATTTCCGTAACTACCCCATCTCCGGCGATGGGACACGAGATTTAAAAGTAGACAACAACTTTGTCGAGTTTACATGTGCCGTGTAGTTACCTGCAATAGGTGAAAACCAGGCTGGGGGAGTGAGAGTGTCGGCCCGGCGCCTCGTGTCCTGGGGAGCATCGTGGGCTGCTGAGCTGCCAGCAGCATCTCGCTGCCGCTTCAGGGTGGCTCGCTGGATCCTGAAGGACGTTAGCGACTGGGCAGGTAAACCATAAAATACAGCTTGCTTCTTCATTAGATAAGTGTTCGGGAAACGTAGTGAAAGCAGTTGTTTGGAAATGCAGGAATTTGATTTTTGTCAATACCTGCAAGTGTTGTAGTTGCATTGATAAAACTTAATAACCATAAAAACAAATGTAAAAGGATAGAAAAAGTAAGGGAATATGATTTTTAAGTAACTTTTGGGAAGCACCTTAGGCCTTGTGAATCCTGTTGAGCCCCCGGTAATCAGCCTCAGTGGGTGAATCTCAACAGCGCAGGGTGCCGGGGCACCTTCAGGCTTCCCCGCAGCGCTCCCGGGCTGGTCCCAGCACGACGCCGGGGCTGGTCCCAGTGTGACACCGGGGCTGGGCTGCTGCGGGAGCTTGGTTCAGATCGAGCTGAGTCCTGGCTTGCAGAAGTCACTTTTGGCTGTGGACATGACGGTGATGATTCCTTCGCTGATGCTCCCAGGAGTTGGCTCTGCTTATCGTACCTAGTTCCTCAAATGTCGCGTCAGAGATGCTTCTTTTTTTTGGCAAGAAGTGGTGAAGCGTGGGGATGTGACCTTCCCCAGCACATCCTTCTGTCGGTAAGGACTGGGGCACGGGCGCGTCAAGGGTGAGGGGGGCACATCAGTCCTGCGAGGGGTGGTCTGCGTGCCTCTTCGCCGGGTCCCTGATGGGCGTTTTCTCGGCGTGGGGACCAGCACGCGGGGCCTCGTGAGCTGCCGGCTGCCCCTCGGCCCGCGGAGAGGGGGAAGCGACCCCTCGGCCGCCGGCGACGCGCTGGGGACCCGGGCACGGGCGGACGGGCGCCGCGGGAGAGCGGCAGCGGGTGGGGAGCGAAGGTCGGGCCGGGGCTCGCGAGGGCCCGCGGCCATATGGAACAAGTTACCGGGGAAGGTGGCTGGAGCGGAGAGCGCGAGCGCGTCTGAGACATCTTGATTAGTTTCTGGAGGAAAGGATTGAGGAGGGTAGTGGAAAAGCAGGGAAACAGGATTTAAAGCACATTACCACTTTAATTTAAAAGTGCCCAAAGCAAGGAAATTCGGGTTTAAGGCTGCCAATCTCGCAGTCGCTCGCGCAGGTGTTCCCGCTCGGAGACCCCCGCGGCGCCGCGTGCCACGGATGGGCGCCGGCAGCCCGCGGCCTCCCGGGTCGTCGGAGCGAGCGAGCGAGCTTGCAGTGCCGGGCCGCGCAGCGGTGGAGCCCCGGCGCGTTTTCGGCAGGCGCAGGCTTACCAAATAATTCCAGTCCTCTGGTGCTTCGAGTATGCACAAGAGAGAGGTTTCCTCCTCTGAATTTGACAGAAGGAAAGAAAGATTGTTTCAGGTGATAAGCTCTGGGAAAGAAAGAGTGCGAAGAGATTTATAATAATTAGCAATAAATTCTTCCACTAAATCCTCATAATTATTTTCTAATAAAAGATGTTGCCTGTCCTTCACCCAATGATATGTTTTTTTCACAGAAAGAGGATTAATTATTTCCAGATTATGTGCCTATCACTATACATTTAATTTTTTTAACAAATAGTTAAAAGAAGTATTTTTTTTCTAACTGCAGTGAATTATTTTAGAAACTAGTGGTTTACACTAAAATCCTCACTTTTTTTTTTGTTTTTCCTTGGATTCTGTTAAAAGTGTCATAACGTGGGTGGCATTTGAAAGGTTACTGGAAAGGGTGGGGATGTGATTAGCTAATAAGGGAGATGAACTTTCTGGCAAAAAGAATGAAGACTTTGAAGCAAACAGAATCTGGATGCCTGTAGTAAAATTGCATTAGATGTAATGAAATAAAAGTTGGAATTTGGGAGATCTTTGTAAATCTAGAAAGGAAAAGAAGGAGAAGAAGAATCAAACGGATGTAGTTGTCATTTCGGTGACAAGCGTGCCCTGATCCTGGGCATTATGGCTCTGAAATTGAGAATAATTATTCTAATTTGTTTTATTACATTAGCGTGGGTAGGAGGGAAGAAAGGGCGCTTTCTTTTATGGCTTTCTCATTATTCATCGGAGAGCCGCGAAGGGCCAGACTCCGGACTCCAGCGCCGGGGCTTCATGGGAATTTTTGGAAAATGATGTCTGCAATGTTCTGACCTTTGCCGTCCCAGCTGCAGCCCTCCTCCTCTCTGCGGGGATCCCACACTTGACTCCTTAGCAACCTCCTTTGTGCCTCTGATCTCTCTCCATTTGTCTAGTAATAGCCCTTGGCAGGAAGACTTGTTGTTCCTTCAGTGGCTTAAAAAGGCATGGAGCCGCTAATGCCAAGTACTTTTCAGAATCCCTTTCACCCACTGCTTGCAGCGAGTCTTCAAAGTCAATCAAATGCTGATGCAGTCCGGGCTGGCTTTCAAAGGGTCTTTCTGGTAGCAGGGGGAAAAGACAACAACAAATACCACAAAACAAAAATCAACAGCAGTGACTTCTCTTTCAGAAACGTGCTTTTCAGTCCGTCTGAATCTTACAGGGAATTTGGGTGCTTTTCTGTCCCATTCGGTGGTGACTCTGGTTTAGCTTTTGCACCGAAACGCTTGCTCGTGTTGCAACAAGACCACCAGAAGCAGGGCATCTCCTTCGCTGCCCCCTTGGATGTTTATTTCCCTGCCAGCGTTGACTCGGATCCAACGTTGACTCGGATCCGTTATGGGCCGTGGCAGCGGGCAGGGATTGAATTATCGTCCAGGGCCGCTGTTTCCAAAACCAGTCTCGCAATAGCTTGCGTTGACTCTGTCCAAGCGTGGGCAAAGAGTTGCTGGGAGGGAGGCGTTGGAGTCCTGGCGTCCCGTAGCGGTGCTGCCCCGGGGCTCGCGGGGCCGCAGCCAGCCGATCTGCAGAGCTGGCGCTCCGGCCGCGTTCAGCCTAACGCGCGGCTCGGACAGGGAGATGTTGAAGCCTGGTCCTTTAACCCGCTATGCTGAGCCCGAGTTGAGGAGCTGGGGAGATCCCATCATCTTGGCACAGGCTTGAACCTGAATGAGGCCGGCTGCAGGCTTTGGACCGGTCGTGCAAATGTTTGCGTTACGGAGTAAAGGTGTTTAAAGAGCGGTGTCATCTGATGAGTGTAAACTTGTCGTTTGCTGGTTAAGGCAGTGCTATTTTGGCCCATGAATTCTGCCTCTGCGTGGAAGGAGCAGGAGAGGTTTGCGTTATCAGCTGTTAATTTAATGAGAGGGTTATATGAACATCAGGCACAGCTGTAGTTTGCTGCTGTCAGAGTTGTACTAAAAGGTTTCCAAAAAGCCTAATACCGGTGTTACATCTTTACTGTGTGGCATTTCTAAAAGCAAAGGATGAGATGCCCCTCTGCGGCATGTGCGGTCGCACCGTTCTCCCTGAAAACTGCAGCTCTACTAGGAGCTGTTCTTGGGAGCTAAATATTGTGTTCGTTATGGGGCATTTTGGAAGAAACCCTAATCAGCAGCGCGGAATTAGAGGCCGAGCGCTGCGCTTGGGCGGGAGGGCTGCTGCACTGCGGTGTTGCGGCTGCAGCATCCTGCCCCTGGAGCATCTCCCCCCGATGCATGCAGCATTCAGACGGGATGCTTCACACCAAAGTCGAAATAAAAGCCAATAATTCTTCAAGATTTATCCTTTCGGATTCAGAAGAATTGCTGCAATGGTGAACAGACCTGGGGTGGGCAATAGCGAGAAAACAGGGATCGTGAGCGCCGTGGGTCAGCCCTGCCCCGCGCCACCCGAGCCCGTCTGCACGGCCGCGAAACGGTGCCTGCCGGGCCGCCGCTTGTGCACGGCAAGTCCGGGGGTTTAGTGTTTCTGTTGCAGCGTAAAGGAGTCGTGCGGCAGGTCCTCCAGGTCTCCCGGTGCTTTAAGCGCTTTAGGAGCAGCGTGGCGGCCGTGCTGGCGGTCGTCCCGGTGGCAGGAGACCCTCTCTCCTTCCTGGCACGTGCTGCACAACCGATGAGGGATGCGGATAGGTCCCAGCTCCAGTTGTCTGTAAGCTCAGGTGTGATCCAAAGACAGTCTAAAATCAATCAAAGAATCAGAAAAAAGCACACTATCTGCTGTGAAAATGCACTCGCCTTTGGCACCGCGGCCAGGCGACCATGCGGCAGCGGCGCAGGCAGCTCAGCTTTGCTGGTGCCGCTGCCGTTGCTTCTCCAAGGGGTTGCACCGGGGTTTGGTCCATCGAGGACAGGTCAGTCCTGGGGTTGTTTCGGGCTGTTTCCACTCTCCAGCCCAGCTGCCCGAGTGGGAAACTGCTGCGTTGGTGTTGCAAAATGTGCAAGGATAAGGAGTGCGCAAGTCCAAGTTACAGAGCAGTTTTGCTTGTGTCTGCAGACAGCAGCGCAAGTCTCCTGAGATGCATTACTCAGGTGGGCTTCGTAAAGCTCCTTGCCCTCCTCTGGGCGTTAATTTGGATGCTAATTACAGTGCATTAGCTAAACCAGCTAAATTGTAGCTGGTTTGTCTTTAAAATATATTTGTATGTATTTGGCTTTTAAAAGATGTTGAAAGCACTTTTTTCGGGGGACAGGGCAGCATGGGTTGGTTGATCAGTTGAGTTTCCAAAATGCAAGACACCATTTTCGATTTCCTCAGGGAGTGTTTGATATTCCGAGATAAATTAAAAATCCAGATTTCAGGGTTTCCCTTCTTTTGAGGTTTTTTTTCCTTTTTGCCCATCCTTTGTAGCGTTAAGACGCACAAAAAAGGTCTTTAGATTGACTCTAAATTTATAGCGCTGGTCGCCGTACCCCACCCTGCTCCCCAGAGCTGGTATCAATAGGATTTTTGCAGACATGGTTTGAGTCACCAGGCTTTTTCTCGGCTTGCCGTGCTATTGGCCTGTCTGTACCATTTTTTTCAGAATTAATTTTGGGCTGAAAAAGTCTCAAAGAGAGCTTTGTTCCTCTTTGACACTCACTCCGGGGAAAAAAAAAGAGAGAGAGAGAAAAAGAAAAAACCGTGGAAAATCTGACATCTGCATTGTAGAGAAAAATCAATAGATAGGGAGGAATATAATTATCCCCCACTCCTGAAAGAATTTTTAAGATATTTTTTGTAACAGTGACTCATATCGGCTTAGAGCTTGAATGACATTTTAATTATTTCGGCTTTTTTTCATTTTGAATCACCAAAGTGCATCAGCCTGGAAGGGGTTCGGTCGGGCAGAGTAATCTGCGTGCGATAAAAAGGAAGGATTTGGCGTGTCAGGGTTCAGCCGCTCTTCTCCCCCGGCGCGGCGGCGGGGAGCCCGGGGGACTCGGAGGCGAGCCGGGCCGGCGCCTGCGTGCTGCTCGCCCTCGGCTTCGGGCCTGTGAACCGCTTCTCCTGGCACCCAGTGAATACGGGAAGTTTATCTTCTTTCGAGGTGTTTTGCTCTGTATCCAAAGTGCAAAAGCCGTAATGACTTTTCTAGGGCGGCGCATCGGTGCTTTGCTTTGGAACTAGTAATTGGGCCTGGGCTCGGTCCCGCGGGGAAGCGGGTGCCCCGGGGTGTCCGGAGGCTCCCGGAGCTGCCTCAGCATCCGATGTCGATGCCGTTGCGGATGGCCGTGCCGAAGGACCGGCCGGCAGCGAGCGCCTGGTCCGTGCGGCTCCTGCCCCAGAGCTTGCGCCCGAGGCGATGGGAAGGCGTCAAAACCACAGCAGAGGACGGGGACGGGTGTAATTAGAAGGGCTCAGCTAATTAGGAAGTCGGTGGGAAGGAGGGTGAGCGCAGGAGGGATGGGCAGAGGGGCACGGCGGGGCAGGGCAGGGCAGGGGAGCGAGGTCTGGGATGGGGCCCGCTTTGCGTGGGGCAGGAGCGTGGGCAGCAGCTCCGCGGCATGTCTGGAGGAGGGCGGTGGTGCCGGCTGGGGCCCACGCGCCCCGTCCCCGGGGACGCCCCACCTCTCCTCCGTCAGCGTGGCCGAGAGGTGCCAGCGCAAGGGGACCGGCAGCCTGGCGTCACGCGGTGGTGGCCGGGGGAGGACCCTGGGAGGGGGGAGATGAAAAATGGGTTCGTGTGGTTTCCACCACGTCCGTGGTTGACGTGGGCGTTGCAGGAGGGCTCCCGTCCACCTCTGCTGGGGCTGAGTCGCACGGTTCCCGCTCAGCATCTTCCTTCGCCGTCTGCCGCAGGGCCTGGGAGTCCTGGGTGCCCCTACAGAGCCTCTGGCCGATGGTGACGGTGACCAGATGGGCTTCACGAGCCAGTGGGTTGCTTAATCCTAATAGCAGAAGCCAAGGATGATACCATAAACCAGGAGCCTAAGGCAGCTCTCTCCAGACATGGTCCTCTCCCTGCAACGTCTGCCCTCCGGAGAAGGGGCCGGCGTTTGTGCTGGAAGCGGTGCTGTGTCCTGAGCTAGGTAAGATGCCTGTTCCCATGAGCTCATGAAGCTTGGCTGAAGGTGAGGAAGTTCTCGCTGATGTCTTGGCCCTGCGGGTTGGGAGCCTTCCCCGTGGCCAGGCTGGCCCTGCCCCACGCCTGCCACCCCGACCCGCACGTGGAGCCGGGCTGCTCCAGCATCTGCAAGGCTTCACGGAGCACCTGCATCCTCGCGAGGCGGTTTGGCAATCCTTGCCACCCAACGGTGAAGCGCTCAGCAAGGATTGCTTCTTCACGCATGCTGCAAGTTCCCGCTTCTGCCTTAAGCGGAGTCTATGTAATTTTTTCCTGTTGTGCCCCAGACGTGAGGAAGGAAGAAGGAATCGCTCTTCGCTCCGCCGGTCGTCACCCCTCCGCCTCCCTCCGTCGTCGCGCCGTGCGCGCCGGTGTTGGGTTTCACGTGCCACCGGGCACGGTGGCCACGGCTTTGGGAGCTTTGCCATGATTTAATCGAACTCGTGAAGTGCAGAAATTGAAAGCTGTTGGTAACTTCCCTCTCTCTGGCTTCGTTTCCACTGAAATCCCTGCTGCTGGATACTCTTTCAACGATGGGGAAAGGAAGGGGGCATGTGAGGTTACTCAATCAGGCAAAACTGGAATCGATTCATTGGGAGCAAAGGGTTGATTTTCTTTCCGCCCCCAAAGCCCCCTCGCCACCACTTGGCAAATGTTGCAAATGTCTTTGCAGCAATCTGCTTGGTTTGAAAGAGAATTTCAGTCAAAAATAGCTAGTTTTCGGCTGGCATAGCTACTTCTATAAATGAAGCGTGCTTAAAGGGCTGGTTCGTGGACTTGCTAGCAGTGCCAAGTCCTGCAGCGGGCAGGCAAGGGAAGGAGTTTTTTCCAGAGTGGGTTTTGCCCAGAATTTGGTTTTTGGCAAGGTTTTTTCTTCAGGTCGCAGTGCAATTCGCTGCAGCAACGCTTCTGCATCCGCTCCAGCTACCGCCTGGCAGTCTTTGCTGTAAAGCTGCAGCTCAGCTATCGAATCTAGCGATGGTGCTTGAACCAAAATGGGACCTTGCTCCACGTACTGTAGCTGGGAAATGAAATGAAAGTGCGGGGACAAGGGCACTCTGTGCTTTTCAGATGTCGCCTGCAACGCACCCGGGGAGCAGATCAGGTGCTTTGGAAGACACCTTTTTTAAGAAAAAAAAACAACATTAAATGTAGTTTCGCTTCCCCTGTGCAAAATGCTGGTGAACTGAATGCACCTCAACCGCGAGGGCCCGGGCGCCCGGAGCAGGTGCTGCATCCCCATCCTCGCCGGGGCCGCTCGGCCGTGCCCCGGGGGAGCGAGCGGAGGCGGCGAGAAGGTATTGAGCCCGTATTTCATTCGGGCTGCTAATTCAATGCAGGGCGAGCGTGCGATGGTTCCCTGCGGACAGCAGCGCTGGGAGACTTCAGAGAGGGCAGAGCGGCCCGGAGCCGGCTGTAAATCAGCGTGGCAGCGCTCTCGGCTTCCCCCTCGCGCGGGCCGCGCTCGCTTGCTGCTCCGAAGGGCCCATTGGGACGTTGTGGCCACCACGAGCTCAGCGGGAAGGAGCAAAGCCCCGTTTCTGCGCAGGCACCATCTGATCAGTCTGAATTTAATAATGCTGCTCGGAGCTGGATTCAAAGCAAGGCCGCGGAGGGGAAAGGGCAATTGCTGGTTCACTTTGCCACCTGTTGCCTTCCCTTTAGCTTGTATTTAATTTGCGTTGCTGAATACCTTTCCCTTCTGATACGCGATGCTTTGAAAGTCCCTTCACCCTCCCCGACGTGCAAACAGAGCCGGGGGGTTGCGGGGTTTCTCCGGCGTGCGAGCGTGGCTGCGAGCGTGCATCTACCTGCAGCGCTGGGGAAGAGTCAGCTTTGAAAGCCCTTTCCCTCCCCCTCGATGCACACCCGCTTTTTAGTTTTATCCGATGATTAGAGCTGAGCATAAAAAGGGAAAAATTGGAAAATGTTTCTAAAATCCCCTATTTCCTGCCTGGTAGTTTCCTGTCCTTGCTTGATTTTAAAATAATGCAGAAATTTAAGTTTTTAGCTAACGCTACGCTTGCTCAAAACTGGGGAGAAAGTTGCCAACATTAAGGAAAAAAGTAGTCCTTTTGGAATTTAGATAATGAGAAACGAAATAGTGCATTGAACTTTCTATAGCATATCTTTTCCTGGCATAACTTTTCCAAAGAATGGCATCAGCCCTGGACAATATTAGAAGCCTTTCTTATATTCTGCCAAGTTGGGATAATTTAAAAATATGTGTAAATTGAATTCTTATAACAAGAATGACTTGAATTGACAGAGTAAAGCTGAATCTAGTAGAAGATGGTTTTCCCTGCTTTTGCGAAGTACCCATTGAGATCAATGTTTTATTCTGTATTTGTGCAGCACCGACCACAACGGGTTCCTGTTTCATGCGATCAATTCATAGGTGCTATCACAGTGCAAATAGTGAAAAAAACGTATGTAGTATTGAGTCAGGTGCTGTTTCAAATTGCCTTGAATTTTTAGGTTTTCTTCTTTATTCCAGACTCGGGGAGTGCAGTCGGTGTGCTGCAGATAGCCATGAATAACGACGTTACCAGCTGGCACGTAGCCCCTGCTGTGCGCGCAGCCTCACCTCTCAAGTTTAATAAAAAGCCAGCAAGATGGTTGTGTTGGACAAGGAGCTGAAAATGGGATAACAGAGGCTTTCCCCTTCTTTGTGGGGGAGTCTTACTGTATTCACATCTTCTAGACGTTTCAAAAAGGGCCATAAAAGCTGGGATGGTTCAGTATGTTCAGGAGCAGTCCAGTGTTCAAAGTGAGTGACAGCAAGCAAGCATTTGCTTGTCATTTTTTATCATCCAGCACCTGAACTTGTTCTCCCAGAAAAATGGAAAAATGGAAAAATCCTTTGTTAAAATATTTATAGCGTGGTCTTTCCAATAGCCAGGCACTGCCTCCAGCACAGCCTCGGTGCAGCAAAGCATCAGGCTTGTTCCTAAACCTTCCCCACCTACGTCTGGCTGATACCTCTGGAACTTGGTTTCAGTCGTATGCTTAGAAGTAAATGTTTTGCTTCACTAGAGCCTGAGATGGGGCATTGCCTTTTTCTCCTTTTTTTTGTTTTTTGGGTTTTTTTTTTGTTTTTGCTCGAGCAAAGCTACCAGGAGGAAGCCGCAGGAGGTGTAAGGTCCGACTGAAACGCACCGCAGGGAGGGAGCGGTTGGAAACGTCATTTCAGGGTCGTGAGCCCTGCTCTGCAAAGCGCTGTTTGTAATCGTGTGAATGATTTCATTCCTCTCCTCGTTTTCCCTTTGTCTGTATTGTTCATCTCTTGAACTCTGATTAATATTTGCCCCCAAAATACTCCTTGCAGGATGTTTGCAGCCTATGTCCCAATGAGAGAAGAGCCTTCCAGTTCTGATGGAGGCTAATGTGGTTGTCCCATGGACATGTCCCATGGCTCCTTCTCCTCCTGGTGCCTCGCATGTCCTCTTCTCATCCTCCAAGAGGATGATTTGGGTTCACCAGAGATGCACTCAGCCTCTGCTTGTCTGAGGGCAGGGGATGGGGATTTTTCCCTGTGCTTTGATCTGTGCTGTGGCAGCATAATCTGCTGCAGCTGTGGAGCTGAGGCCAGCTCAATATACACAGAGAAATCTTGAAAATGGATTGGGAATTGTTAGCAGACTGAAAGAAATCCAGTGAACGTGAAACTCCAGCAGATGTAAGGATCAACGTTTCCTCCCTTCCCCCTTCTGTCCTCCCATTCCTGCGCTCGGTTGGACCCGTCCTCCTCTGTCTGCTTTTCTCCTGATGCTTCCCTGCGTGCTGCCAGTTGGAGCAATTAATCTGCGTGTTAATGTATAGGGCATAAACACATCTGCATTTAGGCGTTTTCAGCCACCAATGTCTGAAACTCATGTGGTTCCCTCTAAATACCTTGCACACGGTCAGCAGCTGCTGTGGGAGGCCACACGTTCATAGCCGGCCCTTCCTCCCCTCCTCCGCGTCCATCCTCGTGGTGCCACCGCTCAGCAGTGCCTTTGCTGTGGCTGTGCACACGCGACGGCAAACACCAGCTGGCTTCTTGCTCACACCAGTCCATGGCAAGGAGATGCTCCAGTGCACTTTGTGGTGGTCCTGGGCAGGAAGGCACAGCCAGAAGGGCCTGCCTCCCACCTCTGACCTGTCTGCTGTGAGTTTGCCAAGTTAAAAAGAGGGTGGCCGAGAGCAGACGGTCTTTTCAGGGTAGCGTGCTGCCCAGCTCCAGGGAGGACTGTGTCTGTTCGAGTGAGGGTGTCTTACTGCCCCGGCGGGGAAGCTCAGCCACCTCTGGAGAAGACAGCGGAGGAGGAGTGACTTCCACAGATGAAGAAAATACGTGGCAAGAGCTAGATGTCTTGGTGTACGGACACAGCATCCTTTGCATCTGACCGTTGGCTTCAGGTGACAGCTTGTGGCCTTTTGATGCGTCGTTGCAAAGCGGAAGAGCCCCACGCGCGCTGCCGGGTACCGTGGTCAGGTGAGCCTCGTCGCTGCCGCCGTTCAGTTTGGTCGGTGCTGGTCCAGGCAGGAGTCCGTCCAAGTGGAGCAATGTTGCAGGCTCTCCCGCTGCCCTGGAGTCTTGCTTCAGGCGGAAGAGGCTTGCTCGGGTGCCGTAAGCGCTCTGCCTGCAGTAGGCTGGAGTTTCCTAACGCAGCCCTTGAATAGCCCCGGGGCAATAGCGTGATAAAACCGTCTGCAGGCCCCAGGGTTCCTTGTTTATTCTTGCTACATCACTTAGTGTATTAAAAAAAGAGGGAGAGAGAAATGAAACCCAATCCCTATAGACGTTGTCTCATTTAGCGTTACATGCTTGTATAATAATTTGGCAATTTATGCATGTAGAAAGAAAAACACAGCTTGCCCTCTGAATTCTTCCCCTGTTTAAGAGGCGGCTTGGACCCGGGGTGCTTCCAGGGGCTCTGCTGGCACGCGTGGCTCCTTCAGTCCTCTCAGCGACTGTCCACCCCGTAGGCCCCAGTGGTCTCTGCTGCAACACCCCTCCTGCCAAGGAGGATGCAGAACGTTAACTTCCCCTATTGAATATGTCAGTCATCGTAAAGCCAGTTCCCGTGTAATTTGATTTGCATACTTAGTTAATATAAGTTGAGCTATTTGAATTTGGAGGCAAAACCCTGTTACACTCCCTTTGCCTCCTTTTCCTTTTTTTTGCATGTATTTGCTGGGCTGGGATAGCAGCCCAAGGGACGGGACAGGCGTGTTCTGCGGGTACTTACCTGAGACGGGCTGGGGGCTGCATGGCCCGAGCCGTGGGCAGCCAAGGGCCAGCCTGCTGCGCCTGCCTGCGGGCAGAGGTGGTCTCAGAGGAGCTGTTTAAACGTGCGAGGGAAGCACGTATAGCTCATCTTTGCAGGACTTGAGACTGGTCCTAAAACCTGTTGATAAGGGTGGGAGGTTGCAGGACTTCCTATGGGACGGTGTTGCTCAAACTGTGGGTGCATCTTCAGGAAGGCAGGAGCTGGCTTCCAAAATTGGCAGCACAAACCAGACCGTCGGGGAGAGCGTGTAAAAACAGCGTTCCTCTGCGCGCAGAAGTTACCGATCTCGTGTGCTAGATAGCAAGTGCAGCCGGATTTATTTAGCGAGCCGGGGCTGCTCGGTGCCGCGGAGCGTTCGGCTGCCTGGGGAGCCGGGACGGGCTGCGCGTGGCCGCGGCGGTGGTGCGGCAGGGCCCGTCTGCACGGTGCTCGTCCTCATTTCGTGGCCTTCCTCGGAGGAGAGGAAACCACGGAGCACTTGGGTTTCCAAGCGCTCTGCGCTCTTGTTTGCTGGCCCAACTTCATGTAAAAACTGGAGAACTCACATGCCGATGTGGGTGTGAAAGGGGACCGCAAAGCACCGGCAGTGCAAAGACAACATGAAACCCCCCGTAATTATGAGAGTGGGAGTTTTCTATACTGAAAAACAGATTTGATTTTAAGAGCTTTAAGTGACTTTTCTATTTGAAAGCTTTATAGTAAACAAAATGTGATTAACTCACTTAATGACTCATTGCAGGAGAGCTTTTGCTTTTTCGCGTGGTGTGTTCCTGTCATAGGCTCGTTTAATTATCCTTACTGAGTAAGAGAGCTGATAGCAGCGTGGACGAGGTAGGAGGGAAGGTCATCGAGATAGCTGTCCTTTCTTAGTATCGCAGCAGTCTCGCACGGAGCCGTTCCTGACGTCCGTTGTGCGGTGACAGGGCTGTCGGCTGCGGCGCATCCCGCGAGATGCTATCGGCGGATCCTCTAATTTCAGGAAAGGTTCCAGGGCAGAGCGAAGCGTGGGTGACTCGGGGGGGGCTGAAGCCACGGCTGATGACAGGGAACCTGTCTTGTCCCTTCCTCCCCCCTCTGGGAGTAACATCGGAAAAAGCAGCGGGTCTGTTTGATAGCTCCCCAGAGTGAAGTCGCAGCGCGGTCACCTTTACCCGGGCCGGCTCTGCCCGCGCCTGCCGTGCTTCCCGTCCCGCTGCTCTTATCCTGACGTGACGCCGTTTTGCAGCCCTCATGCTTCGTCTGTCCCTTTTGGACCGATTCTGCTTGGGTTTGGTGGCGGTGGGGTTTTTCCCTTTCATTTTCTCGTGATGACCCTGAGATGCAGCCCTGTGCTGGGGTCTTTCTAGAGCTGAATTTCTGGCGCGAGGCCGTCGTGGACGTGCCTGGAGCTGCCCCCAGCCGTTCCCACCGGCACCGGGGTAGAAGGAGGCATTTGCTCACCTACCAAAACTGAGACCTGAGGGTGACTGCAGAAATACTCCGGTTCTACTTTTTTTTTTTCTATTCCTTACTTGCTCTCGCGTGTCCTGGTAGGTAAGGCTTCAGCGTATGGGAAGCGTGCATGAGGTCCGAAGGTGCCTCCCGTCCTGAGGCTGCTGGGTGGGTTCCCATGCAGAAGGGCTCAGTCTTGGTGTAGCTTCCCAAAAGACGTATGGATCTGTAGGCCAGGAGGTGCCTGGGTGCCTGCGTTGTACAGGTCACTCGCCATCCATGATCCCAACACGGACCCGTGTTGATTTTGTACTGTTCCCTAATTCCCATGTTGTGCAGGACCAAGGCACGTGCTGGGCAAAAGTCTTTGCGTTATTGTTATCTTCTTTATTAATCACTTCTGCAAAAGAATTATTACTCATTACTGTATCTTCTAGTTCTTTCTCACTGATTGCTGTAACACTTGTTTGCTCTCTTGTATCTGTAGCATTTGCCACTGTTTTTGTCTGTGAGGTTATGGTTTTTCCTGCTGCCGATAGTTTAGCTAAGAGCTTGTACTGTCTATCTAGCGCTTTCTTGGTTGGCCACAGGACTGTATTCTTAAAAGTGGCCTTTTAGGTGGTGGGTTGTCCCTCATCCTGCCATAGGAGATGCCCTATGAATACGCTGGGCTTTTACTGCCTCAACTGTGCTAGGTTCTTCAGGTTTGTTCTTGGCTAAAAATTACAGATGTGAATTGTCTGGACTCACCGATTTTGAAAATGTTTAATAATTTCTGTTTACTGTCCTCTGCTAGCACTGGATTGAAAAATAGTTTTGTATTGTATTTTGTATTTTGTTTTTGTATGACTGGAAAAAAAGAGGAAAAATAATGTGGAACAGCAGATGGGCAAAATCTGCTTTAACTTAGCAAGGTGCCCGATAACAGATATAATTTAAGGCTGTAAATAGCCCTGCTGAAGGCTACTGGGGTCACCCATATTCACAAAGACATACACGTCTAAACATCATCTGGTGTAGGCTGTAGATCCACAAAGGTATGTGGGTGCCTATTTCTTTTTAATTTATGCACCAGATAAGCTCGTAACCATTTTTGTGGATCTTTGTTTGTATGAGAAAGTCTATGCTGGGTTAGGCCCAAGGTCCTGCTAACTTACTATATCATCTCAAGTAGCAACCATTAGCAGATGTTTAGGAAAGACTAAAAAGCATAACATGATGTTCTCATGGCAGATCCTCTCCGCTCCTGGCAGTCGAGGGTTTCGGGGACTTTCCGAGGGGGAGGTTGCGTTCAGACGTTACCCTCCAGCCTCTCCTCTGAGAATTTAGTTCCTCTGAACCCGTTTGTACTTTTGGCTTCCACAAAGTGAATGATTTATTATGTGGAAAAGTACGTCCTTTTGTTTCTTTCTAAACCAGCTACTTGATGCTTCGTCAGGTTGCCCTGGCATCTTGCATTAGCAGAAATGGTGAATAATCATTCCCAGTTGACCACCTACATATTAGTCATGAGTTTCTAGAGCTCTGCTCTCCTCTCCTTCGTGGTCTCTTTTCCACACTGAACAGTCCCAGGCTGATAAATGTTACACGGCTCGTGTACGGGATGGGGAGCTGCGGGGTGTTGGTGTTTGGGCAGGTCGCTGGATCTCGTGGTGGCAACACGGCCCCGTTCCTGGAGGTCTCCAAAGAGGGGAGCGAGGTCTGGTGGTGGATCTCCCCCATCGAGAGGTGCAGGCGCTGGTTTTATTTTCCCTCCCGCTTTCCTGATACGTTGATGGAGTGCTAACCCAGACTTTGTGGTTTCCCTCTCACTGGGGGAGGGTTTTGGGGGTGTTTGTGGATATTTATTTATGAGCTCTGGACCGTTGTTGGAGGTGCTTAACTTCCTGGAATCCATGATTCTCCTGAGCCCCAAAGCCTGCTAAATAATGCTGAAAGTGAAGGGTTTTGAGCAATGTGGATGAAACTGATAGGTCAGGATATGCCTTAGTGCTGTGATCTCCTTTGAGTTCCCAGATTTTGGCACTGAAAGATCACCGGTCTTTTCTGGAAAACATCTCTTATTGCAAATGTAAAAAGCTTCAGGATGCTCCCAGTGCAGCCAGCAATGGGTCCTTAAAGAAACTTCGTGTCTTTTTCTACTAAAGAAAGCAGGAACATTATAACTAGAGGCAATGTCAGAAGGTAGGCAAATATCCCCTAATTGTATGCAGATGATAGAGCTGGTCTCAACCTTTTGACTAGTGAAGCTTTCCTCAATTTGGGATATTGTGATCCTAATCAGAGACCTTTAGCCGCACATCAAAGGCGTCACGCTGAACCTGCATACCTTGGGGCTGGCACGGCTTGATTGCACGGCTTCCTGCTAACAGACTCATCTCTGGCCAGGTGTCTTTCCTGCCGTGGACGACTGGTTCCTTTTTAGTCTTCATCACTGAGGCAAAGAAATTTAATCCCAATATTACTGCCAGCCCTGGAATGGACCCACTGATTTGGAAATTTCACCCTCTTGTTGCCCTGAAATATCAATGCAGAGCAACCTCTGATACCTGCTTATTTCATTGCCAACCTCTAACCTAAGGTAGAGCAGACCTGTCATTAGGGTATTCATCTGTGTTTAAATCTGTCAGCTTCCTTCCCCTTCTCCTCTTTTGTTTCTCTAATTACTTTGATTGCATCTCTGCATCCTGCTCGGGGCTGGGCTGAGCGGGAAGGCCGCGTGGTTCGTCTTCCTCGGCTGCGGCAGCGTTAACCTTTCTCCAAGCGGCAGAGATTTGGGTCTGGGTTTTGAAATTCCACGTGCAGCTGCGTTTAGGCTTGGAGGTACCCTTTCAGCAGAGAAGACTGCCCCAGCTGCAGAGCCCGGTCTCAGACCCTTGCTGCGGCCGCGGTGCTCTGCTCCTCCCTCCGACCTGCCGGGGCCGCAGGAGGCAGGTGCTGGGAGCCCGGGGCTGGCTGTGGCCTCGCTGCAGCGACGCTGTGGCCCCATGCGGGCAGGGGGTCGAAGCCCTTGCAGGGCTGCCGTCTGCGTTAGGCTAATAAACCTTGCAAGCTGGTCCCTGCTCTCCTGCGTTTTCCTAAAGCTGGGGCTGGAGGTTGGTTCACCTGATTCACGTGGAAGGTGCTGCGTCAGCTCTTTGGGCATCTCACACCCGTAGCAGCATCTTCCACAGAACGGGTGCCGAAACTGCAAACACCACCTCCAGCTCAGGCCCTTCATGGACTGATCAGGTCCTGAGCTCTTTCTGCTCCGCAGATGCAGGATTAGTTCCTCAAGTTGGGTTCAGATAATGAAGACTTCCATTTCCCTGACAAGCTGCACCCCTTGCCTCTTGCTGTGCAGACATCCCTCATCGCAGTGTCTTCCGCCACCCTTTAAATGACATGTCATGTTCCACCAGGATTTGATGTCACATTGCTGTCAATAAACAAGCCGCGGAAGGAGCGCGTTGCTCGGGGCCCTGTCGGAGCACGCTGGTTTGATAGAGGCTCCAGGGGTTGGTGGACGGACCTCGGGTGCGGATGTGCGAGGGACTCAAAGGTGGTGCTTGTTCCAGCCTCTGTGGTTCCCTGCTGTTACTGGACAAGTCCCTGTAGTTTAACCAGAGTATTTGACATCTTGAGATGTACCTTGATGTTAAGGTAAAGGAAATGAAATGTTTGTGACTGTATTTTTTTGATTTTTCAGGGGTTGATTAAAATTCGAGGAGATCGCTGCTGGAGAGAGCTAACTTGCATGGATTATCACTACGAGGTAAGCGAGCCACACGTGAACACCAGTTTCTGTCGACTACTTCACTCTGCTAGAAAAATTTTCTGTAAACTTTTCTCCTCTACCAGCCAGTTCTCCGTGTTGTTCTTTCTTTATCGTTGCCTTCTGTCTCTGGCAGCTCCATCAGTGTCCATGCGCCAATTCAGTGATGCTGTTGAGGCCGGTTTTTCTCCATTTCCTCCCTCGATGATGGATTGAATCAGGAGCAAACCTGAGCTCCTCCGAGAGCTCCCTTTGCCCAAATGGCGCAAGGAGGGACCAGAGAGGACCGGTCCATAGCAGCGCGCTGAGTGCTTTCTGCCTACTCTTCCAAAATGTGGGCAGAAAGAGAGCATCTCGGTGCTATTCAAGATGCCGCGCACTGATTGTCGGCAGTGCAGAATTATACGGTTTTCTCTTCTTGACATCTGTTTCAGTGATTACATTACGTTTTGATTATAAACTGTGGTTTGTGTGCTGGCTCTGAGTGTCATCTCTTCTTGGATTGTGGAGAGAGGGAGCTCGGCCTCCCTTCTGTGTTCTTTTACCTATATTTTGGCATTTGAATTTGATATGAGCAGTGTTTAAAAAAAAAAAAATAGACACTACGTACAGTGGCACGCAGCTGAGCAAGTAGCTCTGGTTCCGTGATGAAGTAAACAAAACTGCGAGCAGTATTCCTTTCTGCAGATTAACATCAGAGCCGCTGAAGATGGCACACCAAGTAGTGATGCCTCTGATCTGTAACGCGTTTCCGTGTGATGAGCTGGGGAGCGTTCTGCATCGCTTTGCACGATGCTGCAGTCTCAGTCATGCTTTGCTGGCGCAGTTGCTGGTGTCATGTTTGTCCGGCATCACTGAGAGCTGCCTGCGTCTTTGTGCTTGAACCAAGCAGCCGTGTTCGGATGGGGAGCCCGGGCTGTCGATCCCTGACAGGTACCTTTGGGGTGACGTTCTCAGCAGACCTTCTTCATGTCTGGAAACCATTTCCCCCTTCGAGTTAAATCTGACAGCGCCCGACTTCCCTGACCTTCAGAACATGTTCCAAGGTGTCGCCTATGGATTACTTTTTGCCGGGGGTAGGGACACTTAATGGGGAAAATGGGGAGGTTCTTGCAGTCTCTCTTTCTTTCCACCATGGCATAAGGAGAATTCCACGCGAGTGCCAGGGACCGCGTTACCAGTCTTGTTGTAGGATTAAGATTTCTCTTTCCAAAATAGGAAAAATTATATCAGTTTCCCAGGCGCTGAAGCCTTTATCCTTCACTCCTATGACCTAGTTAAGTGGTTCCATTTTTTGAAACAGAATTTTGCAGGTCTGGAAAGCAGCGTCTCCCATCTCAGTTTTAATGCTACTTTTTTGTTGTTATTTCCTTTTGCCATTGTTTGCCCCTGGACTGCAGGGAAAACGCATGAACAGCGCTGAGCGCTCAGCGGACTCCGGGGGTCCTGCTGCCTTCCGAGTCCAGCGTCAGATGCAAAGACCCTCGAATGCTGCTGCTCTTAATCCCGAGCACAAAGGCGGCCGTGGTAGGTTGTCCCTGCTTTGTCCTTGCCTAGCAGCGAGTGCCCCTCTGCCCCGCGCGCTGCGAGGCACCTGGCAGCGGTCAAAGAAAAGCCGGCTCAAGCCGAGCTCCCCCAAATTCCCCGGCGGGCTCCGCCGGTGACCCCAGCCCACAACAGTCAGCCTGCGTAATCCCAAATATTTCAAATCAAAACCAGAATCCGCTCTGTAGCCCAGAAGGCTAATTAAGACCATTCCTGTCATATCCATACCGCGGGATTCCCGGCCTGCGAAAGTAATTGGGAACAGGGGCGCGGGGCAGATCGCATTATCAATATCAATTATTTTAATCCGCACAAAAGAAGCTGCAATAAAAGGCAAATGAAAGCGGCCGAACGTGGGCTGCTGGCGGCTGCAGTTCACCTGTTGCTTTGAGTTTTGCACGTGCCCCTTCCCGCGGGCGGACGGGCTTTGGGCTCAGCCGCAGGCAGGGCTCGCGACAGGGGAGCACGGCTTTGCCGCGCTGCCGCGGGCATGTTGGGAGCTGCTAAAGTTCCCAGGCGCAGAGAATCCGGCTCCGGCCCCGGTGAAGTTTCTGTTTGGCTAGCGCTTGCAGGCAGCTTTCCAGGGGAGCTGTAACCATAGACTGAGCGTCACCGGCTTGCACAGATACGATCGTGTGAGGCCGGTAGAGGGGGAAAAGAAAAAAAAATCAGCGCAGAGCTCTGGGCTCTACCTGTGCCCCTGTCGCGCCGCGGTCAGCTCTGCACGGCCGTCTCTGTCTGGCCTCTTCCCTGGTACCTCCCTTGGTCCAGGACCAATTTGGACTGCTGTAATTCCTCCCCCCGGGGCTTCACTGGTGCTCGCCGTGTGACAGCACGAAAGCCACTTGCAGAAATGCAGTGAGGAACAAGCCCAAATCAAATGACCCGGTGGGAGGAAGAAAGGGGCGAAGCTGAAGGTACCTCCGCAAGGGAGGAGAGGAGCTAGGGATCTGCTCGTGATTAGGATAGACCTGGGTATTGGACCAGCTCATACGTGGACCTGGGCCAACTGGAGTCTGCTGTGATGTATGTTGGCCACCCCAGCTCTCGTATTGCAGTGCTGCGCTGCGGTCCAAGAGCTACATGGGCTCCTTTGCCAAGAGAATTAATGAAAACACATGGCCTCCATCGCCTGCATGTTGAGCGCGCCCTGGACTATTTATTTGTAGTAGAACCAGCAGCTATGCTGGTGGAAAATAACATTTCCACTTTTGTCAGGAATATTGTATAAAATAGTAAAATGTTGTTATGCCTTGGGTAATTAAACGGAGCATATTTTTCCTCCGTTTTTCCCTTCTGATGTGTAGGGCCTTAATCCCAGCCTTTATGGAGATCTGTTCCTCAACTGAAGACCCTCTGTTTAGAGGACTTACGATCTGTAACGTTGTGTAATTTGGAGAGGGAAATGGCAAAATGCACAGTTTACATAGGAAAGGTATTTTCCTACCAACCTACCACTCCTCTGATCCCTGAGGAGCAGATGGGCTCCAGCAAGGGTGGAAGGGAAAGCAGAAAGACTCCGACAGAGATGAGAGGTTGGACCCTTGCTGCACGCGCAGCCTGGCACAGGGAAACGACCTGGAGGAGGAGATTGGGCACGAGGGTAGAAACACTCAGCAGATTAGTCCTGGGTCTAAATACCAGGAGTCCCAAACCGTGCTCCCATGGTGGCGAGGCACCGCAAGGAGGGGATTCAACCTCTCTCTGCATTAGTGTCGTCGTTAAAAGGGGCCGGAGGATCCAAGCTGGGTGCGTGCGCTTGTACCTGGGGTGACACCGGTCGGGGGTCCCGATGCCCGGTGCGTGCCAGGGGCCGGGATTGGCATGTGAAAATGGCCCCATGCTGGCGTGTGATGAGCTTTAGTTACCGTTCACTGGGATTGCGGTTGTTTCACTGCTGGCTGCTTTGCTGTAAGAAAACGCGGTTAAATCGGGGGCTTTTAGGCCGTGCTCAGCCAAACCTGTTTACGATGCAGTTAGTGCAGAGGGAAGCTGCTTCTGTGTTTCAGGTCTGTTTGTCATCATTATTATTAAGCATTTATCTACTGTGTACACAATGGTTTACAAATGTGGTTTGCAAACGAGAGCTGGATTTCGGCTTCCGCCAGAGTCCGTGGCAGGGATCCCACCGCCCCCGGTGCCGTCCTGCCTGTTGGGCAGGAGAGGGGCGGCCCCCGCTCCGCGAATCCGGGGACGAGGCCGAGCGCGTCCCTGGCCGCTCCGGCGGCATTCCCACCCACCGTGGAGCGCAGTCGTGCTGGCTGCCCTGGGAGGGAGCCCAGCGAGGGGCTGGTGCCGGTTTTGTGCCCCATGGATGCTGGTGGTGGTCTCGGCAGAACAGTTCAGATCATCTTGGGGGTTCGGGAAGGGGAAGGTCCTACACGGACACGTCTAGTCCGTGCCCTTGTGCCCAGCGCAGGACTTGTCCCCGGGGGCCGGGATCCAGCACTGCGGCTCGCCCCGGCTGCCGGAATATTGTTGCTTTTTAATTACAGCCACAGACAAATATCTTGTAAAATTCAGCCAGCAACTGGTCGGAGCAGCTGCCGGAGCAGCTGCTTGGGCAGCGCAGTGCGTAAAACGGATCCCCGCCGGGCATCCTCCTCCTCGGCGTGCTCCGCGCCGGAGGCAGCGCGGGAGCCCTCGGCCGTCCCGGGGTCACCCGTGTCCCAGAGCCGCCGGAGGTCCGGACCCCCACGGCAGCGCTCGCCAGGCAGCAAGGCTGTGGCCGGGGCACGCCAAACGCCAGGGAGCTGTGTTTTCTTTTTTAATTTTGATTTTTTTTTAATTATTATTTTTAAAGTGACATTTTGATAACGATGTCTTTTATCAGAAAAATCTCTGTGCTGTGCAACCCTTCCTGCAGTAAGCCTTGCAATCGGCCAACTACTGCTGATACAAAGATGAGGCAAAGGGGTGGGGGGAAGAAAAGGAAAGAAATAAGAAAAACAGGAACAAGGTCTTTGGCAGTGTTGGAAGCGGGATCCAGGATTTGTTCCCCACTATAGAGTTATCCTAGATGCTCAGGATGGGCTGGACAGTCCGAAGGACTGAGCCAGACACCGTTTAATAACTGAGTTGCATTTTAGGTCTTCTGAATCTGCCAGTGCCACAGGTGAAAAGCTCCGTTCTCTCCATGCGACACGGCACAGCCGCAAAGGTCACTACTTCCAATTTGGACAAATCGTTGCTAATTACTCTATACCTTGATTTTCTTAAATAGCTGCTGTCAGTCGGTGCTGCAGCTCGGGGCGTGTGGCGGGCTGCCCTGCAGCCCTCTGAAGCGCGATGTCTCTTGTGCCTAATGATGCGCTTGCTGATAAGGATGAGCAGGAAGCTCTCCTGGCTCCCTGAATGCCTCTTGATTTCTTTTCTCCCTTCTCTTCTCCCTATTAGAGCCTGTTAGACTTTTCATCTACCTTTGTCCAACCTATCAGGAAACAAAAAGTAATTAAATACTCGTTATCTAGCAATTAATTTAGATATGTAAGAAAATGATCTGCTTTTCTCATCCCTGGTGTCTCAGGGTGGGCTGTATCCCAACCAAGTTTGTATTGCTTGGAGCAAAAATGCTCCAAACACTTAGAAGCGGGAAGCTGGAGCTCTTGCTCAAAGTCATTTTTTTTTAAAGTTACAGATTAGGGTGAAACAGAAGGTGCTGAATTAGAAAATAAGAGTATTTAAAATATCTTTTAGAGTGCCATGCAAAGCATTTTGGAGATTTGCTTTTTAATAATGTGTTATGAAGTATTTACGCAGCATCATAAATTTACAATCATTGGCACTTTACGAAATTTTCTCCATTCTGGAGACAGTAACGGTGAATCCTGGCAGAGTTGGTAGTCACAAAAATGAATTATTAAAGCCAATAAACTACATTCACAAGCTGTGGCTTCACTTTGAAGGTCCCGTGTTGGCCTGGATGTAGGCATGATAGACGAGCTTTCCAAAAACGATGTCTTCTAGGGACGGCGTCAGTCTTGCCCTTGCAACAAGCACCAAATGGGAAAGGCAGCGGCGGGCGGACATCCCCAGCTGACCCCGCGGGCCGGCACCTGCCCCGTTTGCAGCTGTGGAAAGCGGTGGGGTCGTTTTGCTGGTGGGGAGGTTGGTTATCAGGGATGGGAGGACAACTTTCCTCCTTAGAGCCTCTTGTTAAAGCGTTACTGGTCCGCTCAGCCTTTGCATGCTGGCGTTGGTGAGCGGCGATGCTAAAGCGAGATGGAAACCCATTTCCTGAGGGGAGAGGGAATTTTTAACAACTGCCAGGGGAAAAAGGGAGATGACGAATGAGCTTCATGTTCAGTTGAAGCTGCAGAAAGTAAGAAAACAGGCTCTTTCCTTGCTAGGTGCTGAGACATGTGGCTGTTCAAGCAGCTTCGTCAGGGAAAAGGTGTTGACAATCAGCGTCGGGTGAAGCAGAGCAGATCAAGAGATGCTTCTCGCTTCGGCTCCGCTTGCAGCCCTGGTGCCGAGCTGCGGTCGCTGGGAGTGGCGAGGTTAGGGCTGCTTCCGAATCCCCGCGCGGGGTTTCCTAGTCAGCATAAAATTGGGAAGCAAGGCAAACGTGATGGTCCGACGATCACGCGCCGTTCAGCTCCGAGCCAAGGCTACCGACATGCGGCTTTTTGGTCTCCGGTTATTGCTCTCTAGCTGCTGGGGTGCCAACCCCGAGGTCTCTGAAAGACTTTGAAGTCGTCATCACTGTTTTCAACTCGTCAGATAGAAATTTTGCAGTTTTCCCTAGGAGAGGATATTACACCAAAAGCCAGCATAATCTAAGGTGATCTTTGAAGCAAGGAGCACATATGTTTTTGTATTGGCACGAGGCGTTTTGAGTAAGTACTAGCGCTGCTCCCACAAATGGGGTTGTAGAGGAGCAGCGCGGTGCGGGAAGGACCATTCTACATGTAGGATTTATATACAAAATCTAAGCTTTAACCTAGAAGGAGATTTCAGGGTAAGAAGTTTAAATACAAGCTCTCCTCACGCTAATTCAGCATTAGGGTCGACGCAGGCAGCGGGTCGTGGTTGCCTGTGCAGGGAGCAGTGGTTGTAACGGTGAGCAGAGTTACCGAGGTTGAGTCTGATCACGCTGCCTGCCAGTCATCTTTTCTCCATCTTTGGTTAATTAGGATTTTTCCTTATGAAGTCCTTTTAACTGACCATAAAGCACTAAAATGCACAATTATTATTACCAGTGAGCTCTGCTTCAGTGTACGGTATTCTTCGATGTCTGTCTTTGCCCTGTGGACCTCTCCCTGGGGTTTCGTAGTGCTTTTCTTCTTCTTTTTCATGCATGGACTTTATTGCATAAACCCTATGTTATCAGATGAGGCTTGCCACAGAATTGATTCAGACTTGGAGGAGAAGGAACAAGATGCAACCTTGACCAGTGGTTTCTACACAGGGAATTTCGCAAGTCAGGTTTTTCCAAAAATATTCCACTCTCCTCTGGGCTCGGGAGTCCAGCAGTGGGGTGGGCTCACCACTGCTGTGGTTGGGAGTGCAGCACGTGATGGGCTGCCCTCAACTTTCGGGAAGGTTTTGAGAAGGGGCCATGGGATCTGGTAAAAGCGCCACGGGTTCCTGGCGTGGTGCAGAGCTGGTCGTTCCTCAAAGCAGAAGTTCTGCCTCTGGAAGACACGTTTCTGTGAAATCGTGGCTGAAGCGAGTTGTTTCATCTGCATCCTCGCTGGACAGCTTGCCTCGCGAGCGCTTCCGGCTGTCTGTGCCTAAGGCCGCTGCTGGTTCCTTTTCTGTAAGGAGGAAATTGGATTCTGCTCGTGGTAGATCGTAAATGAAGTTTGTTTTCACCTGTTGTTGTAAAAACACAAACCAACTGTTCTTTGAATTAAGGCTGATACCAAAAGGAAGAGCGTGCTTGTGCTCAGCTTTTGTTTTTTTCAGTTGGTCATAGGTTTTGAAAAATGATCTTTTCTGAGGCATAAGTGGAAAACCAGTTGTCCCCATTCACACATATTGAAGGGCCATTTAGTGGGGATTTGAGGCTAAGGATTAGGTGCTTTCTTCTGGTTTTTGGTGATTTGCATGATGTCAGTGCTAGCTCTGGAAGAAGGGCTAATTCTTGACCTTGCCTGTGATCAATTAAGTAACAAGATCCATCATAAGGTAAGTGCATGAAGCAATAATATTGGCAGATAAATGTCAACACGACATCAAAAGCTTATTACGCTGTATCTGGATTTTGTATCAGGCTGCTGCATGAAGGTCTCTATCTGAGACAGGTTTTCAGATGAATCCCAGGTGCTCCGTACTGAACGCAAGATGCGTTTGAATGTGATTTTGCTGGAAACGTTTGTTATTCCCAACTTTGGGCTGGGCTTTATTGTTCTAGTAATAGGTAAATATACAGGTCACTTAAAAGGGCAGGGAGAGAAAGCTTTTAAGGGTGGATTTTGTGCTCAGCTTGGAAGCATTTTGGAAGACAGGAGTGTGAAGTATTGCTTGGTTTACCCAGGTCTGATTTACTGGCAGAAGTTTACTGGAGCTCAAGAGGAGATTCGGTGACTATAAATTTCAGCAGAACGCTTCTAGGAAAGAGGCCCGCGTTTCCAGGGCTTGGGCCCTGGCAGCCCGCTCCGCCGCCGATGATCCGCACTGCTGAAAATGAGCTCTGAGCTCTCCAAAGCTGTGAAGCAATCAATTTTCAGACGCGCACCCTTCCTTGCCGAGCTGCGAGTTTAGAAGCCGCAGTGATAAATACCGACACTTGTGCCCAGTCGTGTTGCTCTCGAAAGCGCAAGAAGGAAGAGCGGTTTCCCACAGTCAAGTGATGCTCCAGGAGGACGAAGGTGATTAGTGATGTTGGGCTTTAATCAGCATGAAGCCAGGTTGCTGCTGCCTGCGGGGACGCGCCGGGCACCTCTCCGTCAGCCCACGGTTGCCCCCGTAGTCTGGCTTGTGTTAGCCCGAGCAGCCTACGTGAAAGGCCACCGCTAGCTGGATTCTCGACCACCTTGAAGTCAGCATCAGCTCAGCCTTCTCCTCCCTGGGACCAGGATCCCAGCGGTAAATTCAGAAGGGGAGAAGAGCATCTGGTCGGGGAGCTATTGAAGCGAAAGGTAGGGCTGCGGATCGGGATCGTGAGGAAGGCATCCCACCTCCGGCCCGCGCTTGGGAAACCACGTACCGCTGGAGCAGGTGCTGGGAGAGCAATTCTCAGAACGGCTTTGGAAGGAAACCAGTGGCAGGAATCTGCGGGACGGGGTGCGAAGGCAGTGAACGATCCCTCGCCGGTGCCAGCTCCGCGGTCTGCAAAGCCTGCCGGTTCGCTGCCTGGCTTTTCTTTATCTTTTGGGTTCGGTTTAGGAATTGCATTTTCTGGGTGTTTCTTCACCAAAAGCACCTGCAGCAAAACGAGCAAAGACGAAGCGAGCCAATTCTGCGATTTTTCACGCCGGTATAAGCCAAACCGGTTCCTGGCACCTGCCGCGTGGGTCGCCCCCCAGGTGCCCCAGCTTTCGGGTGATTTCCAGCAATATTAACACAAAATGAGATAAACCAGCATGAGTTTAGCGGCCGCATCCCCCTGGGAGCTTCCCGTTGCGAGTCTTGGAGGCTTTGGAGGCGCAGGAAGACGTTGTCCGCTCTCCGCCGCCGGGATCGGGAGCGGAGCTGTCAGTCACCCGCTGCAACGCATTGGTAATATGCCAATACCGGTTTCGGCAGTAATACAATGCCTCTTCCTGGATTCTTTTCTGTTTTTCTTACGGATTTGTTTTAAGCCGGGTGAAAGCTTCCTGTACAACGATTGGATTTCGGCTCTTCGTTACACTCTCCCACTGTTTCAGACTCGTTCGCGGACCACCCAGGACCCCCGTCGCTCGCCGGGAGCATCGGCGTCTCCTCCCGCCTCCCTGCAAGATCCGCGCTAATTAGTCACCGTCCCGCGCGGATGCTCGGGCGTTAAACGCTGTCTGGTCCCGTGCTGGGGTCCGGGGGGGCCCGGCCACCGCTGCCCCCAGTGACCCTCCCGCGCCTCGGCGTTTGCTCACCCGGGTCCGGGCGCCGAAGCGAAACCGAAACTGGAGCCCGCGCGATTTAATGCAGTATCGGCTGCCGAGCGGTGCGTGTTTGGCTCCAAAATACAATTAAATTAGCAAAAAAATTGTCTGCATCCATCTGCCTTTGCAGGGCAAGCAGAGCGCGTACGCGCTTTTAATTGCAGATGGAGTTTACCCAAATAGGGCATTTGTTTACACGCTGCTGCTTTCTTCTGTGCAGATCAGCTTACGTTTCCATCAGATTATGAAAACATGCTACTGTTTCATCTCTTTCCTGGACTATTAAATGCGTTAAATTGTCTAATGAATTTTCACATAATAAGGAGATAAATCACTCCTAATTTAATAAGTGAAATATTAAATTTGTTGCCTACAAAACAACAGATACAGAGAGCTCGCTTAAGAAGCTGCGTTCCCCGTGATGGAGGTGTCTGTGCCTGCTGCTTCCTCTGCTGTTCTGCTGGGATTTTCTTACGGGAATAACCACAAGAAACTTTTGCACTTCTCAGTTTAACACCGTGTTATTTATTGTTTCCCTCAGAAGTTTTTAATTCAGCTTTAAGTTTTATTTTCTGTCCAGGAAAAAAGCCCAGCCGTGGGCAGAATCTCCTGAAGTGGTCGAGCCCTTTCTTTTGCTGTTAAGTTTGAGCCATTTGAGTATTTTAATTTATGCTGCTTCCACGTAATTGTCTGTGCATTTCCCAAACTTTCTGTGCTGGGTGCGCATTTGATTTGAGTTGTAACATGCAGGTAATGTCCTCTCGGTAACCTGGGGGGGGGGGGGGTGATTGCCTGATATAATTATACATATTTCCCTTCCTAGAGTGAATCTGGAAAAATTCCATTTATTTGTGCAGTGCAATTTTTTTTTCTTTTCTTTTTTTTGCCTTGCAACTCCTGCTTTGCTCGCAGCAAGCCCCGGTAGCCCCGGCGCCCGCAGCAAGCAGCGGGGCATCGCGCTGGTGCACGAAGGAGTTAACAGAGCTCTGCTGCGGTGTTTTGCTCCAAAGTCGTGTGCGCCAAACTGACCTTTAATCTTGGAATATAAATCACTTTCCAGTCCTATTATTTGTAAAATCCTACAGACTTGCAAATGCACAAAAGAAGCCTTTGTCTCTTATTAATTTAATTTATAGGTTAACGTTTCAAATCAGTGGCAAGCAAAAACTGATTTACTATTCACTTCAGGAATTGCCATTCTGGAAAGCGTTGCATTTGCTAGACTGCCTAAAAATTGTGATATGTAATTAGGAGCTTCTGTAATTATATATAATGTAATATAATTTGCTTATCTTTTTTGGTATGTACTAAACATAAATGCTGGGAGGGTAACTCCATGTGAATTAGCTCTTTCAACCCTAAAAACTCGACAGATCCTTAAAACCACTGTTTTTTGTCTCATTCTATTAACATTGTGACAGGATCGATGTTGTCAAGCATTTAAAGTTGCTGCCTTTTCTTTTTACATGTCAAATCATACCTTCATCTTTTCGTACAGTGCCATTTGCGTCGCAATGAAAAATAGCCAGTTCTATGAGAAAAGTTAAATAAAAACAACGCAGTTTTTCTTTTCCTATCAGTTTAAAACAAAACAAAATGCTACTTTTTAATTTGATTTAAGTGGTGGAATTCCAGTGTGGAGACAGAAGTGCAACTGCGGTTTCCCTTCCCCGGTTAGGAGCGTTCCCATCTGCCGCTCAGACCTTCCCTCGCGCTTCGCATTGGGATTTCTGTTCAAGTGATTCTTGCACCCTTCCAGCTTGGTTACAAAAAGTGAGTTTTCCCTGTTCTTCTCCGTCTCCCATTAAAATATTGTCATATCACTTTCTAGTTTAAAAGGTTTGACTGCCCAAGGCGTTTAGGAAAAGCTTTTACCTCTTGACCAATTTTACAGAAAGTACAGGTTGTGAATTGCCGTTCCTGCAAGCATTCTGGAATATTTGTATTAAGAATGGCATTTGTCATACTCCTATTTATGAATTCACTTATCTGTATTTTACACAGATCATATTCTTCCTTCTCCCTCTCAGCCTGCCTGTCTTGATGGCTAAAAGGGGTTTTATTGCTTTAGCATTAATCAAGACGTTTGACAGAATTGAACTGGATCCCGTCCAATTAGACTGAGACAATATTGAATTTCGAACTGTCATGTTGGATCCATTTTAATGTAACACAAGATCGTCGGGCTCTGCAATCGATACCTCAGTTTAACGACCCAAGGCGGGAGCGGGCGGATGCTCTCCTCTCCTCTCCCCTCCTCTCCTCTCCCCGCGGCGGAGGTGAGCGGTGCCGGGCGCGGGCAGCGTGCCGGGGTTCCCGCGGGGCTGGCGAGGGCATCGAGACGTTAACTGGCGGATGCTGGAGCGGAGCAAACTCTGCTCGGCAAATAATACTGCATTAAACAGCATTTAATGAAATGCAAAATGCAAGTTGGCTTTGATACCCGCTGGGCTGACTGTGTCACTTCTGCACAGAATACGTAGGCTTGTTGGTGGTTCAGGGCCCTGCAATGAGCTTCATCTTGTGTGATAAAATTTCCTGTCATCTGTCAAAGGAGTAGAAACAGTATCCTGTGCAGGAGGTGGCCCACGCTCGGTATGAAATGAGAGTTATGAGCGGTAAGTCCTTAAGGCAAGAGCTGCAATAAACAGTTTGCAGGCAGCCCACAATGGAAATCTGTTTGAATGTGTTACCCTTGGCCTCGAGGCAAATAAGTGAAATATTTTAATTCAAGGAGTTAATTGCAGTTTTAGGAGCCTTTCAATATCAAATTTGGCAGATGATGTGAAACATTGTCCTGCTCTACTCTAGGCCAAACGACCAGGAACACCAGCACAGATGTTGGAGGCAAACATGAGCAAGAACAGGCTGGGAATGTTTCTTGAGTCATTATGTTATTCATTAATGATTTTTTTTTAGTATTGCTGCCACACTCGAAGTTGGTGCAGATCGCCATAAAGAATAATTCCAGTGACTGCAGAGCAAGAGCCCCCGGAGCGGACGATCGTGGTGCAGCCCCGAGGTCTCTAACCGTTACCTGCCAGCTCCGAGTCCCTTCTCTCGTTCGTTCTTCCCTCGCTCCCTGGCTCTGTTGGTAAACAGAACTGATGGACGTTTCGCAGCCTTTTCCTCCTTTTGAACATTGAACCTGAACTATCTCAGTGCACGAGGGATTGACAGGAGAGAGCAGGAGCCAAAGAAAACTGCAATAGCCTCTTTTCCATGCCAAAAGAAGTGAAAGAATAATGTAGCCTGTAGTTATCACAGGGTAGTTTTCTCAAAGCCGGTCAAACCTGACTTTCCTCATTGAACTTTGGTTTTATTACACACAGGGCAACTCTCTTTTGTAGCTTACTGGGGTTAAAGTTCACGTGAGGGTCCCTTTCCGAATTTCTGCACCCCTGGTCTTGTATGCTGACCTTGGATTTGGGTGCTGCCATTTGTGAGGCTTCTTCCAGCAGTTCTCGTCCCAACGTTGCTTTCACCAGCGGGTGCTCGTGAAGGTCCCGCGCAGGTTGCCGATGTGAGACGGAGGGTGCCAGG
The DNA here is from genome assembly GCF_036370855.1 of Dromaius novaehollandiae. NCBI lineage: Eukaryota > Metazoa > Chordata > Aves > Casuariiformes > Dromaiidae > Dromaius > Dromaius novaehollandiae. The sequence continues at coordinate 2,353,967 of NC_088111.1, read as the reverse complement.
GGCAGATCACCCTCTGCAGCGGCCTTTCTTGAGCAATCTCTAGTCACATCCATGTTGGCCTAGACCTCGAGCCTTGCCAATACCCAGATGTGATTATGGGTGTCGCTGAGCTCTGTCCTCTCCCCAAGGTGCCTCAGCTCAATGCTCAAAGCCTTCCAAGGGGAGGCAGCTGCCTCCTCCCCGCCTTAGCGTGCCCCCTTTGCTCCCAGGGCTCCTGATGGGCTGCTCTTCTGCTAGACTTGACTTTCTCCTGCTCTTGGCCCCTGAATGTCGGCTTTGCAGGGCTGGGGCAGCTGTGGGGTGCTGGGAGCTCGCAGTGTCTTGGCCCAGTCCTGCTGGGAAGCTCCTTGTAAGGAGCGCTGAGCACTTCTGGCAGGTCGATCCCTTTGCTTCCCGGAAATCTGCATACACAAAGCTATAAAAGGGTAATCCTTTAATTCTTTAAACCACTAATCTAAATTTCACCATGGTCTGTGAGGTTGTGATCATAAGAATTTTCTTTAGAAATTTTGTAAGAAATAGCTCAAACAGGTTACCAGAAGTACAGCTTCGAAAGGGTTTTCCTTCCATTAAGGCTTTTCATTTTTGAAAAATATTTGATCATTAGTATCCCTCCGTGTATGTGCGCATGTAATCTTAATAATGCTGCTCCTGCTGTACGTTTTCCTAACCACTAGCAGGATCTAACAGTGCTTTTTATAACTCCCTTCTGCAGTTATCTGTGCCAAATATGTAGCAGTAAACACACGTGACCCAGTTGTGCTAACAGAAGATAATCATTAGCTGATTACCTTGGGGGGATGTAAAGGCCAGCAGTAGTTAGCAAACGTGGCCGTTTAGCTCCTTAAATATCGGAGATTTGCTTTATGTTGTTTTATCGCTTCTGTAAGTCTCTGCAGTATGATTAGCATCAAAAGCATCATTTTCTTCATTACTGTAATGAGGGTTTATCAAACTAATAGGCGAGGGTGGAGGGGAGTTCCCAGATCGAGCGAGATCCTGCGCATAAGTGAAAGTCATGTGTGTTGCATTATGTCATTAAATGCAAATCTTTTGCAAAGAGAAAGTACTTCTGAGATTTGTAGTTGATACCTTTTCTTGTTTGCGGGACAGAAGATGTAGGTAAAAGAAAAGGCTGCTGTCAGACTGTGAAAGGCACAAATGATTTTTTTACTTCTGAAGTAAAAGAGCTTCTGGATGTAGCAGTGAAGCAACTTGGGTGCTTTTAAGGATATTATGCATCGCTTTGTCCTGTTCGGTGTCTCCCTATCTGTGCCCGCTGTGAAGTATTGGCCCTTAATCTTCTTTCTAGCCAGAATAACGTGGGAGCAGCTCGCCGCAGAGAGCAGCCGGCATAGAGCAGGCAGGAGCGAGACCCTGCGGGTCGGAGAGCACAGAGGTAAGAGCTGAAGCCGCAGAAAGGGGGGTTATCCGCAGATCTGCCGCCGTGCTCTGCAGGATCTCCTCCAGCCGGCTCGCGCAGGGATGAGTCCAAGCTGCGCTTCATGCGATTTGCCTCCAGCAGATCTCGGAGGAGCTCGTGCCAGCTTTGAACCCTTTCAGCCGTATCCCTCTGAGAGCACTTTCCTAGGGCAATAATACGGGCTTTTAGCAGCGTTGCCTCTGCCGACATCGAGTGTGGTATGGGTTTAATTTGCTAGTTAAGATGTTACTGACTTCTCCTAGATTTCTAATGTTTCCCCTCTAAGAAATCTTATATGTCACCTAGATGGGAGCTGTTTTGGCTGGGGGTTTTTAGGAGAACGCTCAGGAATTTCTTACTGTTTCTCTGGCACTTTCAGTTCAGTTTACACCGTGCACCGAAGAAATCGTTCCCTTTGGGCTAGGCCGGGTTACAGGCGCTGCGGAGGAACAAAGGCCCGTCTGTTCGCGCGCCTCCGGGTCGGGGCCGCTGGGTGCTGGTGCAGACGGGGAGGATGCGATACCGGCGTCTTTGTGCGTGCTTCCCATTTCGGGGTTTGACGAGCAGCGAGAACATTGCGAAACGGGACGCAAACAACCCCTTAAAATCCTGGAAACGTTGGAATAAATTAGAGGAGTAAACCTCGGGGTGTTTGCCGCGTCGTGCTCTGCTGCAGGGACCCTCCGCAGCTCTCCGTGGTTTCGTGGGGCTGGATCCCGGGTCCGGGCGGTCGTCCCTGCCCTGGGCTGAACCAGCAGCCCGAGAGCTGCGCTGCCCCGTCGCTGGCTGGATGCGTCCCTCCGTCTTGGCTCCCTGAAGTCTCTCGGTACCAAGCTCAGCTCGGACCTTTGTACCACATCCGGGCTTCGTTACGTCTGTGCCACGCTGGTGATTACCAAAACTGGGGGAAGTAGCTTCGTTTTTCTTGCTGTTAGGTCCAGCCTCTCAACCAGGTCTTCATGCAGAGCGTTGTGTTTCTCCTTTCCTCAAGTTCTCCTAGAAGGTCCCCAGAGCACTGTGTTTTTTCCTGCTTTTTGTGCCAGAGCCTCTCGAATTGCTGCAGGGTGCTATTGCCCAGCCTTGCGTTTCGGTGATGGGGAGCCCTTCATAAGGTGCGCTTTGAGATCCCCAGAAATGCAAGACACGATGTCTTGCATTTCACTATATAGCCGTAACTGTGATGCCTTTCCATGGGGACTCTCCATCCGCCTCGGTGCCAGAGCCCCTTGGAGACGGGCTCCGTAGCCTGGCGTTCGTGCTGCTCCTGTACTTGCGTGCCTGCACACAGTAGCAGGCCCTGGCCTCTTTTCCAGGATTTTTCACACTGGGAAAAATGAACCCCCGTGGACCCTTAATAGGTGTTTTCATATTTGGTTTAAGTCGGCTACACAACATGCTGTTTTTATGGGTACTGCATCTGTGTGCACCAGAGCTGGGTTTAGGGTCCCTCTGGGATGAATGGCGCAGTCGCTCCCTCCAGTCGTTTCTTCCAGAAGTTGTATTTAGAGGGAAGGCAGCTGTAAAATTGTATAACCTGTGTTCTGCCACAAGTCACTGCTGCTGGTGTACGGGACTGAAGGTCAGAAAGACAGGCAGTGGTAAGCAGTGATGTTTTACTCTGGAACAGTGGTCGAAATGATGGTCTGAAGTATGTTTCTTTTGCTGTTAACATGACCGATGCCTTCGATCCCAAGGAATACCTGGAGCAGACCTAGCCATGCATTGCTAAAGGCTTGTGGGTTTTAGTGCCTGATGCCTTCTGATCAGAGCTGAGGTCTTAGATCTCTTCCTCCTCCTCTTGGACAATCCCATGCCCGTGCCCTTACGCTGTACCTGGTTTTGCCCAAGCAGACATCATGCAAACATGGATTTTCACTGATTTCATTGGGGTGTTGCCTGGACTTGGAGGCCCAGGTCTAGGAAGTCATTCTGGAGGTTCATCTACATGATGACCAAAGACCATGTTCCCTTCCCCTTGTCCCTGTTCGTAAAAGCTGCTTGTGAAGTACCGCTTGCAGCACGTGTGTGTTTGTCTCGGGCTTGAATGTGCCTGTTGCCTGCCATCAGTGCGTCTAGTCTGCTAGGACTCGGTTGGATGTCAGTGTGGGGTAATTAATTCACCATTTAACATCTTCACGTGTTTTTAGGGGGTTTTATGGCTTGTGAGAGAGCCTGACTCTTGGCTCACTGTTTCTTCACTGTAGTCCATTAAGAAAGCCCGCTTCAGGATTCAGTTTTACCTGCTGAAAGAATTTATTATAAAATATATTGAGAGCTTTGTCCTGTTTCATTTACAGATTTCACGGGATAAATTGTATCCATGTTACAGGACCATGAATGGATGTGTATGACACCAGCTGGTTTTGATAAACTATAAAATGGCCTGTCTCAAGTAAATTAAACACAAATTTTACGAAACAATTATGCATCGGACTTTTTATTCCCTTCCCTTGCAGTTTGAATTTAATTTTATTGCTTCAGATTTAGCAGAAATTTAATACTTTATCTCCTGCTTCTGAAGACTGGAGCAGCTCGTCAAGGCCAGCGCACTTTTGGCCATACGGAGTGGGATTTTGGTTCCAAGCACAGACCAGCTTATTGCCAACTTGCAGTTACTTCTGTACCCAAGCTGCCCAAGTTCAGTGGATGGCTGAAGCCTTTGAAGTTTGCTCAAGAATGTGCTTTACGTTTAGTTGCATGGCAGGAAAGATCCCTCCTTTCTAATTTTTCATTTAAGGCGGTCTTTGGTCAGAAAGCCAGACTCAACCAACATGTCATGAATCACTGATCTTTACAGATGTTGGTCTGGGGCTGCAGAGGTATCTGTTTATTCAGTAGGGAACCAAGACTTATCTTTATTGCATGAAAGTGATTTAGACCTACCGGTGCAGCGCAGTGTCCTGTGGTTATTAGCTGAGCATCTCATCTGCAGTGCGGCGGGGATGCGATCCCCAACTCTGCTAATGAAGGAATTCCCTTAATGCCTCTGGGGCTCTGGTGTATTAAATACTTCCATGTGTGAACGTTTGACAGTTCAGGACCCAAGTTTTATAGATGTTCCTGCATGAAAACATCCACCAGCTCAGAATCATTTATTGTGCAGTTAAAATACGATCAGGATTGCTGGAGAAGGAAAGCCAGGGCCCACGAGAAGAAGGGGAGGCGGGTTTAGAGAATGGTGTGGGCATGGCTGAAGGCATGGGAAGCCCTTGAGCAGGGTGGTGGGAGATGTGGTGGGGAGAGGGTCGGGGTCACCGAAAGGGGATGTGGTGGAGGTGGAGGACGGACGGAGGCAGGTCGGTGTGAACCGGGCTTTGGTGGTCCGGCTCCTCGTGGAACAGCTCACGTGGTTCCCTGGGCCGTCTGCTGCATGCAGGAGTTCTGCATCCAGGGAAGGATTTCCATCAGAGAAAAGAGGGAAGGCAGCTAGCCTTGTTCAGGCCTTCGGCAGATGCACCAGGGAGCCGCATCACGGAGGACACGCGGTCTCAGTGCCGAGGTGGGACGGCTTTGTGCGTGTTGAGCCCAGCGGTCGGGCTGTCTCTGCGAGTGCTATCTAGTGCTTCCCCACCGTACGGGCGAGCACCAACCCTACCTCTGCCGAGAGCAGAGGCTCCACGGGCTTCTTTTCCCAGAGAGGTTCCTGGGGCCGGGGCCCGCGGTCCCGCTTGGCACAGCCCGGACATCGCGGCAGGCCCTGCGCGTGCTCCTCGCTGGTGACACGGCTGCTCGCCGAGGTGCCGCTCTGAAATTACCCCCTCGTGCTAATGCGGCGGGGTGAAACCCTCGGCCTCAGATGCTCGTTTCCAGTCTGCTCGCTCAAAGTGTCCTATGTTGTTTTAAGTGAAAACGGTGCTGTTTCTGGGGAAGGACGGTGCCCGGGCTGTCTGGCAGGAGGGTCGGTCTGTGCAGACCCCTGGATAGCTGCCACCAGCGGGGCCACGTGCCACCGTCTGTGGGAGGGCCGGTCCCGCTCGCTCCCCCGGCAAGCGGCTGGCTTCACCCCAAAGGGCTTCGCCCCAAAAGGCTTCACCCCTGAGGTTATCAGAATTTCGTAGCGCTCGCGCTTGGCTCTTGCATGGAGGTCCCCAACTCCCCATTGACACATTTGCAAGCGACTCTGCGTCACGCTGCTTTTCATGAGTTGGTGCCAGACTTGTATTATTTTAACGTGGTTGTTAGCGTGTAAACCTGTCCGTGTTGCGGTGTATAAACAACTGTGTTTTCCCTTTGCAGTTTTAAAAAAATGCAGTGTTGTTTGTTCCTCTGTTTCCCATCCTGTAACACCAGGTATCCAGCGCCCAGATGGGAAAGACCAAAAAAATAAGCCCAGCTTTAAAATGCAACAGGAGATTGATTGTGTTTTGGTATTTAAAGTAATCACAGTTTTAGTGCTTTTCCAGAGGAGGTTTCTAGATAGGGAGTTCACGCAGGTTGGTTCGATTGGGGGTGGATGAGGGATGCGCGGGCTCCCGGGGATGGGGACGGGGCTTTGCCGGCCGGAGGCTCCTTCAGCAGGTCCCCGCGGTGCACGGCATGGTCAGCAGAGCTGTCGGGAAGCCCGGGAAGGTGTCACGCTCCTTATCTGCTCTTTGTTTATTAAAAAAAAAAAAAAAAAAAGGCTGCAAATAAAGCAGTGTCACAAGATCCCACTTGTAACTGAGGGTCCTAAATCCATTCGCTACGGCGCGTGTCCCGCACAGGGGCGGGAGCTACCCGCGGCCATCGCCGGGCCGGTCGCTCCCGCTCTCCTCTCCCCGTCCTTCCCGAGTCTCCGCGTAGCAGGGTTTCCTAATGTTTGCAGCGTTTGCTGCAAATTCAGTCTGTTTAGCGCTAGCATTTAGTGTTTTCTCGGTGCATTAAGAGCATTCGGATGTGTTTCCCCCATTGCTGGATTTTAGGCTTTCATGCTGGTGTACGAGGGCGGAGGGGTGATGGGGTGCGTGCCGCGGCTCCTGGCACCGCTTCTTGCACGTCTCCCCTAGCTTGCCCACCATGACGGCTGCTTTTTAGCGATGAGCTGCTTGCGTCCCTCTCTGCTGTCCCGTGCCACTGAACTAGGGGCTTGCTGGATTCGCTTTAGACTCGCTTTTTGTAGCCAATTATTAAACCATCCTTTTTTACGATGCTCGACAATGCTTTTTGGCTCTTCGTGTGCTGACAGAGCTATTGCTTAGAAGAGCAGCAGCAGCAAGGCTGGGCTTTGCTGGCGTTGTGCTTTCCAACCTTTTTCCAACCTTCTTCCTGACGTTGGAGACGTGTTTCATAGCGCGGTAATGAGCCTGAATTTCAGGTATGCGTCCTCTTCCCCAGCCCTCCACGACATGCCTGTGACACGGTGTTTACTCAAGGAAATTAAAGCCAGCAATGTGCATGCTGGGTTTTTTTATTTGTTTTTTCATGCATGCCTTCTTTCTTTTTTTCGTTAAACCCCACAACACCCGCCCGGGCTGTTAAAGTTTGTGCATGATTGGTTTTAGTGGCTGGATTAAAAGAGCAGATCTTTCCTACCACGCTCCACGTCGTACCTCAGCCGTCGCAGGGGAGACGGGTCTGCCCTGGGAGCCGGGCGCGCGTTGTCCCGGCCCTAATTGCGAGGCCTGGACGTGTGCAAACTGTTTCTTAGCATAATTGGATGAGGGTCACTGGCTGCCCTTAGATATATGGGCACACTAATCAGAGAATAATTTCGACCAAGGTTGAAGTTGCCAGTAAAAGCTGTAAAAGTTAATTTTATAGGAGTTGGTACAAAATATCAGCAAGCAGTGGTGTAGTTACGGTTTATTTGCTTTGTCTAGTGACATTTTTATTATGGTTTATTATTATTATTTGTGCTTTAAATGCAGTTTTGGCCAGAAGGGAAGGGAGAGGAGGGAGCGTTGACCGGATCAGCAGGCGGAGCAGCGTGTGCGGATGGATCGACCCGAGTGGGGGAACTCAGACTGACACAAGCTGCCCCAAAGCCAGGACCGAAACAGGGTCAGGTTTAAATCAAGTTTCGTGATTCGCGTATTTTACCTTTACGTTCTGTCGCTTTATTTCCAACGAGCAGCAAAGCTCTGCTAAAGTGTATTGATTAACTAGGTGGTTTTGTGCGTGCCGTGGCCTGTTGCCCCGTGCGGGTGAAATGCCGCGTCTGAGCCCCTCGGTGAGGGCAGGTGCCGGCGGTGCGACGCGGTACGCCTGGTGACAACACCCAAACTCCCAGTGTTTGCACAACACCGCATACAGAGAGCAGCCGGTCAGTCAGGACCTTCATCAAGCCGGTCTCAGAAGACAACTTTTGCATTGCAATATGCAAGTCCTTCCTTAATCCGTATCCAGTAACGTTAGGTTTTACAGTTCCCATTAGCGGTAATAGCTGTGGCTGAAGCCCAGCGTCGCCGGGTTTGATTGTTTCCATCTACGCAGCTATTCTCATTTCAGGTGCAATGCTTTGTGCTTGGATCTTTGCCATAGGTGCCTATTTCCCCCTTGAAGTTTCAGCAAAGTCGGTTGTTGAGTGGTGCAGATGCATGCTTCTGATTTTAAAGAATTCGGTAAGGACCTAATCGTATGTACAGGCATGCCGATAGCCCTCAGTAAAAAAAAAAAAAATTAAGCCTTGCTCCATTTTGAAAACATGCAGCTGAAGAACTGGGAATTAAGGAGCAATAGAAGTTATGTTGGAGCTTGCTGAAGAGAAGCGTGCCCAGATGTCAGCAGACCCTCCGTGGAGCCCTCTCGGGCCGTGTCTTCAGCATCGTCCTGCCGAGCACGCAGGCACCCTGCCAGGAACGGGCTCTGCTGGGTACCGCACCAAACACACGGTATAAAATGTTATAGCCCTTATAAATGAGTAATTGCTTTGGAAAGAGCCCTGTTAAAAGAGCGCACGATGTCAGTGCAGTGAAGTTACCCATTAAACTGGAGAAAACACCTAGAGGGTTCAGGGTGAGTCGCTGGCCAGCGCTGACAAAGCTCTGCCGGGTTACAGTCACGCCGTTGTCCGTGCTCCCTGCCTGAAGGTCTCTGCTCTGCCTTGAAATACGGCGCCTTGCTTTTTCAGCAGCATGACTTCAGTGTGCTTTCTCAAAATAATTTTCTGTGGTCCTGGAGAATCCCCTGAGCTTTGCAGTTTAAATAAAAGCCAGACCTCAAATGAAAGCTTTGTAACGTTCGAGCAACCCACGTTGATGGTTTCTTCAGCACGGCACGACCCTTTTTCCAAAAGCAAACAAGATGGTCATGCTCCTCAGTGAAAGATTTTGGGCTACTAAATGGCCTGAAATACATCTTGATGCCTGTCTGGTTACCTTTGCATTTTCTCCTTCCAGAGTGGAAAGTTTGGTGTCTGGAGGTGCTGCTGGTGTTCTGGGGCTCGTGCTTGCCCTGTTCCTAACCGAGGTGTTGGTGTTCGATAGTGGGATTTGGCATAACTGTCTCATGAAACTGCCCGTGGAGGATGTTGAGCAAGGGTTTGGAAGACAGGTTAGGAGGGAATCGTTCAGAACCGTCTTGTTATGGAAGGAGCATCCTTATTTTGAGCTAGTGTTTCAGCCGAGCTCTGTTTGTCCAAAGCTGCCAGCACACCAAGTAGCGTTGTGGTCCAACGGGTTGGGCTCTGGGAAAGTTCTTCAGAAACGCTCTTGCTTGGTTTATTTACCGTCTTTTAATTGATGCATTTTTAGCAGAAAGCCAGCAGTGAAAAGCCAGCTGGCTCGGCGGCAGCAGTGCCCGTCTCCCCTGGGTGCACATGCCTAGCGCAGCGGGTGACCTCCTCCGTTGCCATCCGAACCTGTGACAACACAAATACACCCTGCAGCAGAGGGAAAATGGGACGAGTAAGCGCAGGTAGCTGTAAATCAGAGATATCTGCACACGTGGGAGCGACGATGAGCTCTCCTCGCTAGCAAAGCCCGGTGCAAGCGGGGCGGGCGAGCGGCCGGCGGTGCGTTGCCCACAGCCGGGGCAGTGCTGGTGTTTGTTCACGGCCGCTGGAGTTTTGCACAGTCGCTTCCCATTAGGCGAAAGTCTGCCTTTTGGAGCAGGGATTGTGTAATTGGGATTGTTTCTCGGAGCGGTGCGAGCGCCGTTCTCGTTCACCTTCCTGTTATTCATCTCGCCCGGTAATCTGATCTTCAGAGTCTCGTTGCGCTCTGCGGGGCTCAATCTGGTAGCAGAGAAATGACTTGGGAGAGACCTCGGGGGATTTCATCACTAATAACAAACCGCTGGAGGAATCAGCAAGTATTTTGCATTGGCATTCGGCACGAAGCAGGCGTTTTGCCATTTGACTTCGGAGAGCAGCAGCTTTTCTTTTCTGTTTCTGGGCTCTCTGCGTGTGCTGCGACTGTGATGCTCAGCCTGCTCAGCTGCACCTCCTTCAGCCCTGCACCGGGTGACTTTTTTTATTATTACATAGGCCCGATAAAATCAGGTGTAAACAGCAGTTGAAAAGTGTTTGCCTTGTAACCCAGCACAGTTTTCCAGTGTGGGCTGTAGAGTGGGAGTTCGGATTTGTACATGCTACTAGCTGCAGGAGAGGCCTTTGCTATTAAAAATGATGCCCTACGTGTCCTGAAGGTCTATTCAGCATCTGCAGGACCGGTAAAATGCAAGGGCTATAACAGTTGTCGGTTTTAATGTCACAGATACAGATACATTTGATTATTTGTGCAAACTTTAATTAATAAGGGTCTTTGTGTAATTAAAGAGAGAATTGTGTTTGCAATTTGGAGAAACAGGGAGGTCACTATTCCCTTTCTAACACCCATAAAATATTTGGCCACAGGCCTTATCGTCTGCATAAAAAGAGGCATAAAGGATATCTTCACAATTTATGAATTAAAGCAAATTGTTTCTCTTTAGGGCAAGTATGACTGTGTTGGGAAATGTGCTCTTTATCCTTCTATGTGTATATTCACGCACTGTGGTGTTGCCAGCTGTCCCCATCGATGCTGCAGGAAAGGGGAGGCTTTTCTGGTTTTCCGATTTAGCTGCGTGCCTTTGCACCCTTCCTTCTGCATTGGCTCCTGGTTTTTTGTGCCGTTTCCTGCAAGCTTTCCTTGCCCTCGGGAGCCCGAACCCTCTCGAAGGTGCTTGAGCCGCTGGCGGTGCCGGCAGCCGCGGTCACGCCGCGGTGCAGAGATCGTGGCAGCGTCAGCGCGGCAGATGTGAGGAGCTGGAGGCAGCCCAGAAAATAGATGCCGCTCGATTCTCCTTATGCCTCGTGTTGACGTTGTTTCATACGTGCTTCTGGGTTTCAGAGCGACCCTTTCTAATTTGCTTGCGCAGGGAAGGATTCGTTAAGGCTCTGATTAGGGAATTCTTGAACTCTTTCCCAGCAGTTTTCTTCATTACGTTAAATTCCAAGAGCCAGGCTGTAAACAATATTAGTGCGGGGATGACAGATGGGCACTGTAATTTTGATGCCTGCTCTATGCAAGTTTTGATGCTGAAGTTTCATTAACTGGAGCGAAAAAGCAGCAAGGGGAGGGCGGAGGCGCTTCGGCGGTCCCGGCGGGGGGGCGAGGTGGGCTGGGGGTCGGGAGCGGAGGAGCCCCCGCGTTCCCAGGGCCCCGGGCTGCGCTGGAAGGGCCGGGAGCGGACGCTGGGGTCACTGAGACGCTGAAATACCCATTGCAATTGGGAGGAGAAGGGATGCACATTTTAGGTCGGTCCCTGTGCATCTTCCCTTCGACCTCGGCGTAGCCCTCGCTTTTGCAGCAAGGAGGAGAGAGATGTACCCATAAATTCCCCTCGTTTTTCATTAACGTACAGTATCAGGACACCATGGTTTTGGCACTCAGACTTTAATAAGGAGACCGGCATAGTCTGTCTGCTGTAACTTTCTGATGACGAAATCTATTAATGGGTGGGAAATCACTTAATCTGACTCTCTTGTTTTATCTGACGTTAAACAGCTTCACAGCTCCGGTTCCTGGGTTCAGGAAAACGCATTTGATTTTCCTCATCCATCTATGTGATTTGGGATCCCTAAAGGTACTTCTCGGTTAAGCAGAGAGCATCAGCATGGGGCCTGCTGATGTTCAGGACAGTGCTTGTCCCCGTTTCACTTGCTTATTCTGCTTTTTTGTTGGTACAGCCTAGGTCTGCTCTAAAGAGCTCGGCCCCAGCCCTGGGCAGCCCACGTGGAGGAAGCCGTTGAGCTGGAATACACCACTTTTATTCTGCGTGAGAGCTGGTTTGGGTTTTTGACATGTGTTATCAGTTAAAAAAAGCAGAATTCCAGATCTTAACGAACAAAACTAAGATGTATAAACTCCATCTCTATTGCTCTTTAAAGAGCGTAGGGGACACATAACGGGACGCGGCTCTGCAGTGTGTGGTCTCGCTGCCTCTGACTTATTTATTTATTTTGCTGAAGTGAGACACACAAATATTCCTTTTATGTGCTCAGCATGGATAGCGGTGGATCCAAGGACACTTTTTTGCCTCTTCTTGCTTTTGCTACTGAAATTCCTTCGTCAGGGTGATGCCCTGCTTCAGGGTGGATGTGAAACGCAGCTTCTGTTTGATGGTTTTAATGCTCGGCTGAAGTTGTTGCAACCGAAGTGCTTCAGTGAAGTTAAAATAGATAAATAAGCTTGTTCCTTTTGAGGTGTAAGTGCAGGGTTTCAGTGCAACGTCTGTCGCGCAGCCCCTGGGTGACCAAGCTCAGCCTCAAAGGGCACAAGGCAGCGAAGCTGCTCGTTCCCCCTCCCGGCGCGTTGGGGGACCGTCACTGATTCCGCAGCCTACGCGGGTTATTACCAAATTCACGCCTGCAGAGCAAGCAGGCCCGGGCTACGATGGAGTGAAAAAGTCTTTATGGAATTTCTTAAAAAGGAGAAAAAAAAAGTGGTTTTAATTATTATAAGTAGGGAAAATATTTGCATTATTGAAAACATCTGCATCCCGCTGGGATTGCTCTTATCAAGTAAAATGTTAATTGCTTATGACTGAAGCAACAGTGTGTTTATTCCAATGTGCCTTTGGTGATACTGCTAATTAAGTCCTTTATTTTATTTAGACAACTATGTCTAAACAGTTGCAGAGTTACAGTAGCTCTAATTTAGCTATTATTTTCTTACCCGCTTAAAGATTGCGCATGGCTTTGAAGAGGGAGAGGTGCAGCCAGATTTACGTTCCAGGGGGTTTCAGACCCCAGAATTTAACACGAATTGGTGAACTTGCAGTGCCGGTTTCTGTTTGTAATGTTCCCTTTTTCCCCCTCTTGCCACCTCCCATGCGCCCGGCCGAGCCACCGGAGTTAGAGGAGAACGACTTTCTCCAGCCCTTTGCTCGCTGTTTTGTTCCTGTTTTTAGGAACGTTGGAAGGAAAATAGGATCCTTTCTCCTCTGTCCCCGGACACCCGCTTCGCGCCTTCTCGGCACCGCCCGCGCCTGGCACCGGCGACCCGGCAGCGCTGCCGGATGCTCCGGCTCCTGCATCCGCTGCCTGCCGGACCGGCTCGCTCTGCCGCCCTGTTTTCTTGCACTTTTTACTGAATCCCTCTAAACCTACGGAAAAAAACCCTCCGCTAGTTAACTATGTCTTTCCCCTTATGCTTGTATTTATAAATCTGCCTGTTTTCAGTGTAGTTAATAATTTGCAGCCCCGCACTCAGCTTTTTCCGGAGCCTGGCCGGGGTAGGTGCCGGCTGCCCGGCGCTCCCGGCCCCTTCGCCCGCTGCTCGTTTTTGGCACTTTAACCTGGAAGATGGCTGCGAGGAGGGAGCATGGGCCCGCGGGGAGGCCGGGTTTCCACACTACTGCATCAGTTTAGTAACGGGGATCAGGAGTTGTTTTAACTACATTTCCTAAACATATTCCAGGTGTGAAATCGCTAGCTCTGCTTTCCCCTCTCCGCGGTGCCGCCCCACCTCGGAAGTTTTCCCTGTCTTTGTTGTCAGAGCTGGAGTCGAAGGACGAGGGAGCGTTGATGTCCTCAGCCTCGAAAGGAGGAGAAAGCCTCTGCTCACGTCCTTTGGGTGCTCCGGAGAGGGAACAGCTGCTTCCGACCCGCTCGAGCTGCTTTAGCTGATTTTTCCATGCGGAACGACTGAGCGTGGCCCAGAAGTCCCGGGCGGTTTAACCCCCATCACGTCCTACCCGGCAGCTCCCTCCCTCCCGGCTGCACGATGCCGGGGGCGTGGGGGGCCCCGCACTGCTCTGCTGCAGGCAGGGAGCCCGTTCCCGGTGTGCTCCTTCGCAAGGAGAAGCGGCCGAGGCCCTCCCTTGCCTTTTCCCTCTTGTTTATACCTGCCAGAGTAGTTATTAAATTAAAAATACCCCTGCCCTTCGGGCTGCGGTCTGTTTTAAGCCCCACGGTTCGCATTTTAAAACTTCTGTGGTCCTTGGAAACCTGGGCGGCTCCGGCCACGTCCCTCGGCTGCCGTCGGGGTCCCCGGAGCCGCGGGGCTGCAGCCGGCGGGGTCGAAGGCTCGGGGACCGTCCGGGGACGCGGAGGGGCCGGTTGCGGCTGGCGGCTCCCGTCGCCCCCAGCGAAGCAGCATCCGCACTCGCGTGTGCCGGGCTGCCGCGGCGGTGATGGATGCGCTGGGAAGGTAAATAACCCCCGGGCCGGGGGCCGCGGTGCCCCGCGAGCCCGTGGTCGCTATCGCGGAGACCTTCCATTTGTTACCTCCACTTGACAGATTTGGGTGATTGCTCCGTATTTTCACTCCGCTGCGGACCGACACTGTTTATTTCTGTTAGGAGTTACTTTAAACATCCCAAATTTGTTCTTCTGAAACAGTTGCTTGGGTTTGCACAGGCATTAGGGCGGGAGATTCCTCCGACTTTGCTTGCGGCGTAAAGAAACAAATCATCTGCTTGGAGACGGTAACGCGAGAGCAAAACCGCCCAGGACATTTATGAGCATCCTCATCCCAAAGCAGAAAGGCTGCTGGTGCCAAGCGCCGCTTTGGCGTGGGGCTGTGCCATGCCGGAGACCATCGCCCCATCACCGCCCCAAAAACCCCTTTCTTAAGGTCCTAATGAGACCTGGTGAACGGAGCTCCCAAAATTTTTTTATTTCAGGGCTCCCAACAAACAAGCTAATATGCGCCCAGCGCCCGGAGCCATTTGGGGTTAGATTAAAACTTTTCATCGGCTCTTCTTAATAGAGCCAGATAAACCAGGCTAATAGTCATGTGTTGAGTTATTGAAGGGAAGTGCAGGTAATACGCGATCACCTTTAACCCTCGGCTTCCTCGGACCTCCTGCCTCGCCATTGTTTGTCTGTGGTGTAAACCGGGGTCCAGTTCATAAATTATTATGTAGTTCCCCTAACCTTAATGCAGTACAGGTTTCGCGGTGTTTCATTTTGTAGTGTAAGCTAATTCTGGCTGTGCGCACAATAAGGCGCGAGCGTTGCTGGAATTAACCCCTTCCCTGACCGCGGGCGCTCTGCCCCTCGGTGAGTTATTGCTCGGGGGCTTGTCTGGGTTTTGTCCTTGGGCACGATCCAGATGTAGCTCTCTTTTATTGCAGGCTCCTGGTGAACCTGCAGAATTCCCCGTGTAACATGCAGCAGGGAGCTTGTGTCTAAAAGCAATACTAAAAAATTAAGATGTCATTTCTAGCATCCAAAGTAAATACCACCGTAACGATTTGGACCTAAAATCGGCAGCTCACGATTTTATACCAGGGAGGTTAGAACTGCCACATACGTTAGTTGTCTGCTATCTTTTAACCAAATACCAGCCAATAGATCAAAATGTACTGGCAAATGCATTCAAAGTAACAGGCTCCAGGCAATTCCTAATTCCTTTTTTTGGTGATGGTTAGGCTTCGCTGTAGTTTATTCAGCTTGTTGCAGGAGTATGACGAACCTTGCGCACCTAAAGCCCTTTTTCAGGCTGCTGAAATACGATGTGGTAAGTCTCGGTGGCGGGAGGGCTGCGGGAGGCAGGGTTTGCAGCAGGAACCCATGGTAGGGATGCGGGGCCGTGGGGATGCCGGGATGCGGGGCCATGGGGATGCCGGGATGCCGGGATGCGGGGCCGTGGGGGATGCTGGGATGCGAGGATGCCAGGATGCGGGGCTGTGGGGATACAGGGATGCGGGGCCGTGGGATGCCGGGATGTGGGGCCGTGGGGATGCAGTGCTGCCCTCTGGGGGAGCTCAGCCTGCGGCCGGCCGGCAGCCAGCGCCTCGCGTCTCTCCTCCTCCCTCTCTCCATCCTCGCTGCCTATTTTTCTCCCTCTTCCTGCGTCCATAAAGCCTTGCATTACAGGTTGCAAAGGCTTCGGCCGTATTTTGGAATCACGCTTTGGAACGATCTGATAGTTAATCATCAAAACCGGAAAATAACATACAGCCTATTTTTCCTGACATAACCTGAAATAGAAGAATTAGCGCAGTGTTCATCAGCAGTTTCCACTTGTTGTGCCCCAAGCTCCCCTTTGTCCCCGCTGTCCCGCGGTTTGGGCAGGGTTGCGGGCTGCACTGCTGCCGGCGAAGCACGGCCGCTCTCTTCCCTCCGGAGCCTGCGGGATGGGGGAACGGGCTCCTGCCTAAGGCGGGGAAGGGGGAAGCGCAAGTTGTCCATATGGCAGAGCATTTTCATTGGTGTGCAGCAGCCTCACCTTTCACCTCGCCCTCCTGACACCTTAGAAATATAAGTTAATAGATTTATATTGCTTTAATAATGACAATGCGTTAATGTGATGTACTTAGAACTTAGTTATGAGTGATGATGATCCTTCTTCGTTCTTAAGAACATCTATGGAAATTTCACTTAGGTTCATGCAAATTTTTTATCACAGGTTTTCTGAATTCCTTTCAATGATTCCTCCTATTCATCAGTTATGTTTTTCATTCAAGTAGCAGATATGCTGCTCCGTGGTAAGTGTGTGCTGCTGGTATGTGGCATAAGGGAAGGATAAGAAGAGGCTGCAAAGCTTTTGCAGTGAACAGCGAGGTCGCATGGCTTGCAGGGACTTCTGAGCTGCCCTGACGGAAGGTGGTGTGGACTTGCGTTTGGGGGTGTTATGCCAGGCTGCTTGACAGGCTTTTACGTTTTGACTTTGGCACTAATTTCCTGCTGAGAAGCCACGAGGAGTGAAACGCAGATATCGCTGTTGAACGCAGACGGTGCTGCTGATCCAGACGCCGCAGAGCAAACCTTACGCGGGAGCTGCCGTGACTCGCCGTGATGGAGGAGGTGCCCTCTGCACCTGCCATCGCTGCCACCGGCATCTGCAGAAGTAGTGAGCTCTCTCCTCCAAGCCATTGACGTTCACCACGATCTCCAGCAGACCTGCACGCTGGCGTTCTCGGCATTCCTTGTTTTTGGAAAAAGTTATTGCTTCGTTAGCTCTGCAGGACCTGGATCGTGTCCATGAGGTAAAAGATTTGCACCAGAGGAACTGCACTGCCGTTGAGGCCTGCTTTGTGTCTGATCTCAGGCCAGCTGGCTTTGGGATACCCCATGCATTTTTGGTCCCTGATTCCTTTCCCTAGAATGGGATTTGGGAATGGGAATGCTCTGCCGGGTCGGCTCACCTGTGATGCCGTTGGACCTCTCCTGGCCACATACCCCAAACCAAATCCCCTCCTGCCCCAGGGGGTAGCCCAGGCCCCCTCGCACGCTTCCCCTTGCTCTCGTTCGCTGCGCCCCAGCTCGTGGTGCCCCTCTTACATTATCCCACTCGCGTGTAGCACAGGCCTTGCTCAACCAAAGATGAGTCTCGTTTGGTCTCTTCATCCCCCTGCAGCCAGGATTAAAATGCAGCACTGCCTCTTACTAAAGATCCCCCCAGTTTGTCTGCTATTCCTACTGGTCCAGAGCTCTTTTGTTAAGATTCCCGGCACTCCAGATTCCTTCTCCTCTTCTTCTCGGGTGGGTATCAGTCAACCTTCCCGTTCTTCCCCCGTCCAGCCAAACGGAGCCTCGGGAGGTCCTTGGAGGCTGGCGGTGGGTCAGGGTGTTGCAGTGTCTTCTGGAAGAGGACTGACACCCTCTGAGCCCCAGGCCCTCTTCTCCTGCACCCAGCACCCGCTTCTGGCTGCGGTACTTGTGGGAGGACCTGGCCTAGTGTCTCCTTTTCTTCATCTCCTCTCTGGCCAAGGGCTCAGTCCCCCAAAGTGAATTCCCATGTACAACATTTCACAGGTTCTGCTGGTGCTCCTGTGGATGGAGGTAAGAGACTCTTTAGGGCTGAGTCTAGTCCACCTCAAAATCTGACTTAGAAGTAGCTAGAGATAACTCCAGCCAGCCAAGTCCATGTGCCCTTTTTTTGTTGTTGACTTACTCGAGTATTTCATCATCTCCCCTTCCCAATTTTTATTTTCTGCTCTAGACGTGGCACTTTTGCAAACACAGCAGCAAACAGCCATGACTATACCAAGGCCAATATGTAACCGGGGATTCAGAAAGTGCCAGGAAATAAAAGACCTTGCTCAGCTCCATCCCACCTTCATAGACTTTTCCGTTTTGGTGGTGCCAATGGGTCATTTATCAGGGCAGCAAGTTTTTTAAAAAGCTCAATTTTGAGGAAGAAATGCTGTTACCAAGTTGGCTTTAATTTACTCCGGGTCCCCAAGTGAGTCTGTGGCAGCGCTGTGGACGGTTGCAAGGGTAAGTTATAGTAGCAGTTTCCAGTAGCAGCAACGTGAATAACCGCAAGCAGTGCATAAAGTCACAAAATGCAGTGACACGGCTGTATCACGTTGCGTAAATGGTACCGATGTGGGTGCAGAAGCCGTGGCGATCATACGAGGAGGGGATTCACCAAGGCTGGGTCCAAAGTCCCTCCTAGCTACACAGCCACTGTGCATCTCAGAGCCACCGGGATTTGTTTTAGGAGTCCGTTTCCCTCCAAGCAGCAGCAGCCGATGTTAGTTTTTCCATATCCACCGGGAACCACGCTCGTTAAAGCCGCTGCGGGGCGGGAGGAGCGGAGGGCTCCGGTTCCTTGCAATAACACGCCGTGCAGCTCGCGGTAGGCACGGCGCTGGGGCGAGCAGAAAACATTGACGCATTCAGGAACGCCGCTGCCGGCTGAGACGCCGGCCTGGGAACGGCTCCCGGTCTCCTCGCTGCAAGCTGACGCCTCTCGGCACGGTCTGCGCAAAGAGGCGCCTAATGATTCGAGCACCCCAGGATAAAAATGCTGGAGTTGGGCTTGCGGTCTCGTTAGCGTCTCTGTGACCTCCCCGGGGAGCCTGCGCCCGGAGAGCTGCCCCGCTCCTCCCCTTGTTTATCTGTATTTATCAGTTCATCCAAGTCTTAGCATAATTTGGAGGCGTAGTTGCTCTTTACTTTTTCCTTTGAAAGCTATGAGAGGAGGACATTGAACTTTTAATGAGACTTATTCCAAGTGTTTGCTGGCTGTTGAAATCAAAGCACTGAAATCAGAAATTCATACAAATCCGAATTTTAAAACCTGCCTGACTTTGAGCTCCCTTTGCAGTGACTTGACTCGTTCTCCTGAATCTTCACACATCATCATTTTGGTAGTTTTCCAGGTGTCAGAGTTTCCTGGATTATTTAGGACCTGGATTCTCAAAGTAAGAAAAAGTGATGATGATTTTGTCCAACATGTCCTACATCTGCCAGTGGCTTGCTGAGGGTCCTGTCCTCACGGGCACGAACCAAACAGTTATTTACACCCAAAGCTCCTGGCCTCCTCCGTCTGAATATGGCATTGTTTTCCTTTCTTCTTCGGTCATATAAAATGGTACTTGGGTGCACAGCCTTTTCTTCCCACCTCCCACGTGTGTTGTCTTAGGGACCAGCTTGAGCATTTGGACACACTGCAAGTGAATGGGGTGTTAGAAACTTTACTTTTTTTTTTTTTTTTTTTGAGTTCAGTCCTTTCTAAATCAAGATATGCATTTCGGTGGGTGAGAACTCTTGGACGAGAAGTTTATGTAGAATTGCTTCAGCTTTTGAGCTTACGCTTTACAACGCAGCTGCTTTATGTACGATATGGATGTACTGTAGCAGTTTGTAGAAATCTGAGCTTCCAGAAAGGTGTAAGCAAATGTGTGTAACAGCACAACGCTTTGTACCTGCAGCTGAGCGTTGTGTCAAGCCACGGTCTGGGCAGTCACTTAGGTAGGTTTTGAATACGGTTCTACGTATTTGTGTGTCTGTGCGAATATCAGCTTCTCACCTGGAGCCAGCCTCGCGTATGGTAACCGTAGCCAGCGTAAAGGCTTTTTTGTCCGAGCAATCCTGGCACCCAAATTGCTTGGGAAATCAGGCTGTGGAAAAGTGCTGTTTCTTTACAGATGGGGGATAAACCCTAGAAGCTGGACTGACAGGGCTCCAAGCCGTGAGCTGCACCCGCGAAGCAGCCCGGCTGCGCGCGTCGCGGAGGGATGCTGCGGCGGGTGGAGGTGGGCTGGCGCGGCGGCTGCCAGCGGAGCGGCGGATGGGTGCATGCCGGTGACATCCACCGCTTTTGGAGGTAGGGGCTGGGAGAAATAACCTTCTAAGGTGTCTACGTCTACCTAAAATTATCCCTGTCTGGGATGAAGATCACATTTTCCTTGAGTTTTTCCTCCAGCCTGAGGGATGCTGAGGACTCTCCAGCCTGCGTGAATCCGGGGGGATCAGCCAAAAGGAGATGTTCAGTCTCGTACGACCGGGTGGTTATTCACAGCGGGTCCCCGGTTAGAACGAAGCAATATTTAGCAGTTCATAACTGTTTTTTCCTCTAAATATGGGAGAAAATTGGTGGCTGTGATAAACTATTGCTGTTTCAATGGCAGCTGCTGTTAAGGAGTTTTGCTTTCTGGCTTGCTTATTTGTAAATTTTATTTTAATTAGTGCATCAACTTGGAAACGGGTTTAATCACTAATACGTAGGTTCTCGCAGCTGTTTGCACTGGTGCATGCTTTTAATGCACTGAGCTGCTTGTGTGGGCGTGAAGCTTACTTTTTAAATATTTTATGCAAGGCAAAAAGTCTCAGAGGTGTTTTATGTGGCAAGCTAAAGATGTAAGTTAACAATAACAAATACGGAGGGGTTATTTGGGGAAAGTTTGCCTCTCTGCCGAAATGCTGAAAAACGTCATAGAAAATCTGAACTACCCTTCGTGGCGCATTGCTTCCTATCACCCCCCAAAACGCCAGGGCCGTGGCTGTGTCTCGTCTGGCTGCTCAGAGTCAGATCCTCAGACCTTGCTTCCCGCTGTCACATTGCTGTGGAGCATCGCTGGTGGCTGTGGGACACCTTTCGTTGCCTCCCTTGGTACCCGGCTTTCGGGAGCGGTTTCCAGGGTTTGGGGGCATTAGAGCCACGTGCGCGTCCTGCGCCGTGCACCGCATGGGTGTAGATCGGCAGTAACATTTTTGCCATTTCCAAAGCCCTTGTACTGGGAGGCTTACTGAAAATCTGTATTTCAGCAAAAAAAGTAGAATTTTTGTGTTTTCTTTATAACTTTATAGAAATTTCCAGAAATGTTTTTTGCTCCCACCAAACAGCCTATGGCTTCTTGCTGACTCTGGGCTGCAAAAGCAAGGCATGAACCCTCGCTCGTCTTTTCCGCTGTTTCTGCGCGCTGAATCGGGGGTGCAACAGTGACCAGGGCTCCGAAGTGAAATCCCCGAGCGCCGCAGAGGAGCGATGATCGGCCTGAGCCGGGCAGCAGCTCTTTCCTCCCCTGCCGCGCTTGCGACGTCGCCTCGCGCTCTCCCTGCCGAGAGCTCGAAAAGCGATGCAGCGGCCGCGGCAGGGCAGGTCCGGTGGAGCGAGCCGGCGGCGGCAGCGGGTCGGGGACCTCGGTGGCAGCGGTGCCACCATGCCGAGGGCTCGGCCCCGACCTGCGCGGCGGCGTGATAACCCGTGCGCGGGGTTTTGGCTCCCGCCGCGATCCTGTAACAGCAGGGATTATAGCGGAAATGTCAAGCGAGTCCTAGCCCAAGGGGCATGAAATGTCATTAGGGGAAGGGTAGATGAGGAGGACTGAGGAGCTTGGGCACCTCTCCTCCGTTCCTGATGATAGCATTGATTTAATGTGTGAATTTAGGCACATCACTTTTTTGCACTTCTTTCCCATCTTAGCTTCCACCTCGTCCGTAGTTGGCTTTCTGCTCCGGTCTGCCGCTTCCCAGCCGTTCCCGTAGCCATCGCTGGGCCCTGGCGGGGACGAGCTGCTGCCAGCGTTGGGTTTCTTTGCCCGAACAGCTCCGGGATGACCAAGCGGGGTGACGGCACGAAGCGAGCCCTGCCTCTGGCATGTTCCTTCTTGGCACTGGCGCTCAGATATTCGGAATAATCCATAAATCGTAGGCAGCTGCTGACAAAAAATAGGGCATATTTCACGGTTCTGCCTCGTTCCCGGCCGTCGTGGTAAGCAGCTTTGTGCGATAAAGCCGTGTGGCTTTGCACCGCGTTGCAAACCAGGATTAAATCCGCGGGCAGGCAGAGACGAATGTGGGGTGGCCTCATCTCAACGTCGCTCTTTTGCTCTCCGAATTTCTTGCGGACAGTCGCGTTAGCTTTATTTTGCCCTTGATTTAAGTACGGCTGCAACGGCAGCCTAGGCTGTATTTAATAACTAGTCCTTCAACGCAGAGAGGTGCAGAAAGTAATTTGTCCCCTTGCCAAGGAACCGAAAGAATGGGCGTTTTGTTCTGGGCTTCGCGGCGATTTTACCTGGCTGTATTATGGGAAGAGAGAAAGAGTTGGGCTACTGTTGCTCCGCGCGCCGGGGTGATTTATTGAAACTGGAGCCCGCGAGCGTGGCGCGCGAGGCACCTCGGGACGGGGAATTTCCAGGAGAAATATACAGTCGCTCTGGTTATTATTTTTGCCCTCCTCCTCTCGCTTGGGCGCGTTTCCAGCTTTTTGCGCTGAGGAGCAAGACTTTGCGTTGGTGCTGGATGTTGAGGCAACGCGGCCCTGCGTTCTGCTCCCCGGGCTGCTTGGTGCGCACGGCTCGGCAAAGCCGGGGTCCGAGGCAGGCCTTGCCCATCTGCTCCGGAGCGGAGAGCTTTCGGGCTTTTATTATAAATACATGTATATTATATCATATATATAAACATATATATCCTATTAATACTATATAAATAAAATATCTATTATTTATTTATAAAAAGAAGCCGCAGGCAGTTGCAGCATCCCACCTCCAGGCCTTGTCTGTCTTTGGGGCTGAAAGTGTGGCTTAGCTGAGGCTTAAATTTCCCCCTTCTCCTTTCCCCGTGCATCTGCGTGAACCACCGTTACTTTTGCAGGAGCGCGCTGTCAGAAACCCGGCGTCTTTGTACGGCATCTCTCAGCCCAGCCTTTCCGGGGGCTTGCGAGTGGTTGGCCTGGAAGCCCTCAAAATTCAGCAAAGCGCTAGAAAGTGCTTTAGGACGTCTCTGCACGCTTAAAAATCAGCGTGCCCCCAGGCAGAGCAGGCCTAAGGGGGGTCAGTACTGTTGCTTCGTTGCCGGTGGAGATGCCAAAATGAAAGATGGGCATGCACAAGGCTGAGGGGATTGTTTATATTTATTATTTATATTATTATTTATATTTATAATTTATTATAATATTTATATATATTTATCGATACAATTTTGTGTGCGTTTCCAGAAGCTGATAAAGGTGTTACAGATGCAGAGGCCTGATAAGACGGGGATGGGCAGGCGAGGCGCGAGGTGCCCAGCGCGGGAAGCAGCCGGCCTTGCTGCCCCCCCGAGTTGCACGCGCCCCTCCAGCTCCCGGGGGAGGTTTCCAGCCCCAGGTGCCGAGTTACGTTCTCGCCTCTTCGTCCTCCTATTAAAATCATCGCTTGAAACACATAAATATGTTATAAATGGAGGAAGGTTTGTAAGAAGAGTGAATTCCCTAATAGCACCTCTAGTTGATTTATTTCCTCTTAGTTTGTATTCAAATATTCAACAAAAAAAATCCTTTCTTTAGTATTGCTCACACATGTATTTTTTTTCTTTTTCGTTACTTTTGAAGCAAAAGATTCAGGATGAGTCGTTTGAAATGGATCCTTCGGATGTATTTTGTGTCTCCTCGCTAGATATTTACAGTGCTTCCGCTCCGGTTTTAAATTACGTGCTGGGCAGGTTTGGACTCTGGATGGGCTGAAAACCCGCTCGCGGTGCAGCCCGCTGGTCGCAGCTCGGGGTGCCCTGCCCGGGGCAGCGGGGCGTCCTCGCTCGCCGGTGCAGGATCCGACCCGAGTAACGACGTCCAGCTGCACCGACAAAATGTGATTGCTCATCAGTTTGCTCGACGGCTTAATCTGGGGCTGATTAGCATCTTGGAGCCCGTCCAGACAATCAGAAACGATGCATAATTTTGCCGCGGGCCGCGGTTTCGTTAGCGTTTCAGCATCCCTTTGGCCGGCGCGGCGTCGCCCTGCCGCCGGACCCGCGCATCCCGTCTCGGCGGCGCTGGGCTCGAGGCGTCTGCCGAAACGCGGGGTGACCCTGCCGCTTGGCTGCCCCGGGAGCTTGGTGGCCGTGGCAGGGTTTTGCGTGCCGGGGGCACGTCAGCGCCCGGGTTGTGCCCGGCGGAGGGGAGAGCATCCATGCTCACCATGATGCTGTACCCCGGCACACATCCTCGGTGCTCTTGGGGTAAAGATAATCCATAAGAGCAATGAAACTCCTCTCCTCCCCGCGCACCAGCTGCACCTTGGGTGGTTGCATCCATCCTCCGCTCTCCTCCAGCCTGCCGCTTGCAGACCTCCGCGCCGGCCCGGTTTTGGTCCACGCGGGGCTTTCGGCAGCCCCGTTACGTGGCCGGGCGGAGGGAAGGGCCGTTTCGGAGGCCGAATCGCGAGCTCAGCCCCCGGCGCCGCGGCAAGGGTTAACGCCGGAGCGGCTCAGTTGTTTCCCATTAGGCCGGGGCGGCCCCGGCTGCCTCCCGCGCGCGGGGACCGGGGGCCGAGCCCCCCGCGTTAAACGTGCGTAACCGATGCCGTGCGGCTGGCACCAGCCTCGACCGCAAGCGGCCGTGAAAATAAACACGGCCGGGCTTGAGTGACGGGCGGCCGGCGCAGGGGCAGGCCTGCGTGACGGGGAGCACCGAACGCGGCCCCCCGGCCCCCCCCCCGGCAGCTCCGGGACGCTATTTATCCTTAGGAAAGGAGGTAAAAGGCTGCGCTAAAAGGGAGGCATTTGGCACGGCCCTTCTCTGCGCGGCCGGTTTGTGAGCGCTCCAACTCGGGACAAGCGTGAGGGCATTATTGCATCCGCGGGGACGAGGGAGCGACACTTTTATTGGGTGGAATTTATTTGTCTGCAGGATTTATTTATTTTGCTTAGAGCAGCATAGAAACGAGCTCCGCTTACAAAACAGGCAGGGCGATTGCACAAGCGCAGTGCTGTGCGGAGCTCGGGGCGACGGGACCCGGGCACGCGAGCGGCGCTGGCAGAGGTGCTGCCCCGACCCTCCCGCAGCGCCGAGATCCCTCCCGGGCTAAGGAGCCTCCCAGGCACGTGCTGCAAGTCCGTTAGGCTTCTGGGCCTGCTGGGAAGCCAGGAGAGCTATTAAGAATGTACTTTCCATTCCTAGATTTTGCTTAGAAATATATAAAATGGCTATTTTTACCCCAGGAAGGCCTCGAGCAGAAAGAGGGCGTTTATTGCAAACATACACTTTTCTACCCCGGTGTCCAAAGAGGTCCCAGTCTGCTTCCTGGCATCGGCAGAAAGGTTGGACGTTTCTATCCGTTCCACTGCGTGTATTGGTATTGCTTCCTAGCAAGTGGGCACGGCATTGCGAGGAGTCACCATTTTAACCATTTGACTAAAAAAAAGAAAAAAAAATAGTGCTTTGAATTATTTCCGCACACGAAGCTGCAATGCTTGTTTAACTGACTGCAGAGGTGCAATGTGTTGGCAACGGAGACCGGAGTTGGCTGTTGAATTTCACTCACTATTGAAGAGTCTGTGTATCAGCTCCTCACGGCAAAAGCATTTCCTAATTAATTAATTTTATTGTCCTAAATTCTCGCTGACTGCATCCTTTGTTGCTAGGGAGAAGTCCTGAAACGGAACTAAGTTTTATGAGGTTTTTGGCTGCATCTTTGGAACAACTACCTCTTTTTTCTGTTTTATTAGGGGAGAATTTCAAATGGTAAAGGTAGCAATTTCGGTTTTCCAGATTGTTACACTCGGGCAGATCTTTTTTTCTTTTTTTTGAGGAAACAAAAGAATTGTCTTTATTCCATCTTTTAGATGAATGAAGGATAGGGGCCTCAGTTTTGTAACTGGAGCGGGGCTGGGCACGGCTGGAAGGTGGTCTGGATCCGTGATTGCCTGCGGTTGCCCTTCTCTTGGTTTTGCTTTAGCACAGTAGCGAGTTGATGCCTCTGACAAAGTCAAGCAACCGTGCCATGAGCATCATTAAGTGTCTGGTTTAGGGGATGGGTGATTTTTATGCCCAGTTAAAAGGCTCTTTTGCATTGACCAAGTGCTGCCAAGAAGTCTTGAGGCGTCTTTACAGCGTGTGCAGGAGCTGTACCAGCTTCAGCTTCATGCAGGAGTAAGTGAAATGGCAAAACACTGCATTAGAGTGGACACAGTTATGCTGGTGTTTATACTATCATAGTTTCTACAGGAGAATGGCAATAAGATACACCACATGTCATTTTATCTGTGTATTCAACTTGGACTGAACTGGCATAAGCATTTTGGATTAAAAAAAACCTTTGCATCTTCATTATTTCCATGCAAGACCTGTCAGTAAATTGGAACGTGTACGTGGCAGAGTTGTCAGGCGTTATTGATTAAAACAGAGTGGAAGAACTTACCAAACAAGATCAGAAAATGTATTAGAAATCCCTATTTTGATATTCAAGGCAAAGGGGTTTGGTCTTCAGGAGCAGAGAGGTCTGCTGTCTGCTCTGGGAGGTACTTGCATAGACTTTCCTATACGGAAGAGTTTCCCCATAGCCTGGGCTTTTGCACATCTCGAGGACCTTTATTTTCTCCTTGCCCTTAATGATCAGATAGTAAAGGCATAAGAATTTATTGAGCTGGTTTCTTGGCTGCCTTTTGGGATGTGCTGATACAGTGCTCAGCGCAGCGAGGAGCAAACTTCCCTGGTGGTACCGCAGGAAGCCCCACGCCAGAAGCCTTGCCCAGGGTTTCACGCTTAGGTAAAAAATATGCTTCTCTAATGGTATCAGTCCATTTCTGCCCCCCTCCCACGGAGCAAAGAGTCGGTGCAGTTTTTATTATTTATTTGGAAGGCTCTGGTTTGGGTTACAGCTAACGGCTTCCCGGGAACACGTGGCAGGTCTTTGTACAAGCAGGCGGGATGGCTGGAGCTGACAATCTTCAGCTTGTTTCGCCCTTTCCAGCCTTGTGCAAACATCTGATCAATGCGGTTGCCAGTCACTGTACGCAGGGGCTAGGTTTTCAACCAAGGTCCCCACGGTGAAATCCAGCCCGCTTTGTATCTGAAATCTCCTGGGAGTGAGCTTGTTTTTTTGTTTTAATATGAAAGTTACAATTTACATGATTTTCCTTCTTTTTCTGCCTTGGCTCGGCGTCTTTGCAGCGATGCCCGGGTGACTCATCGAGCTAAGCAGCACCAGAAGGCCTCCTGCAAAGCAACGCAACGCCTCGCTCTCCTCGGAGGCTTCGTTTGCAACAGCGACTGCCCCGACCAGGCCGTTGGTTTAAGTGCCCTGGTTTGAGGTGGATGACGTGCAGCTTGTTCCGTCTTTCGTGGAATCGGAAAGTTGAAGTCGGCGGCCGGTGGCTCCGAGTTCCCTCCTCCTTCGCCGCCGGTTTGCGTTGGCTCGAAGCGAAGCGGTGCTCCAGTTTGGAGAATTCGCCCGGCCGTCCAGGTAGCGAGGTCCTGACGGCACAATTTGCCCTTTGTGAACGCGTTTTATGAAAGATCCCACTGTTTGTCTCCGGTTGTAACTCTCCTGTGTGGGGAAGGAAAAAAAAAAAAAAAGAAGAAAAAGTAAATGTCCGGGCCGCCAAGCAGCCTGATCCAAAGCCGGGCGCGAGCCTCTGACGTTGCCCGCGTGTTCCTTGGCCCAGTGCTCAACCTCGTGTTTGTGAGCCAGCCCAGCAAAAAAGCCCTCAGAAGGAGATTCGAGTCTAGTTTTAGCCCTGGACTTTTAAAACGGAAGAACGCGAGGCAACGGGGGCCTTTGGGCTCCTCTCCCCGGCCCCGCGTTGGAGCGGGAGAGCGAAGGAGGCTGTCGGTGCTCAGCTGGGAGCCGCCGTCCATCTCCGGCCGTGCTGCTGGAGGGCTGCGGGTCCTGGACCGGCGTCTCCCTGGCTGCTCTTCTCACCTGCCCGCGCCTCGGCACGCAGCGGTGTGTGCAAGGAGACCTGGCCGAGCATTTGCCTCCCGGTCCTCAGCAGGGAGAGCACGCGGTGCTCGGGGCAGATGTAGGTTGTCCTAACTGAATGCAAGCTTGTCTTCTTTCTTAATACCGATATTTTTTCATCCTCCTGCTGCTCTGACCATCTTCTACTCCGGAGGTTCAGCCTCGGCTGTTTTTGGCAGCCTGTGATCTGTATTTTTAGTAGTTAAATTCAAATTGAATATTAAATGCTCTCCTGACCTTCGGGTAGTTGAGCAGCTCTATCTGTTGGCAGCGGATCGCCGTCACAGTGCAGGGCTGTGCGACGCCTGACGGAAAAGAGAGACCTTTCTTTTCCAGGCGGCACATGGAGGTCCCGCGGTGGCTTTTGGTGGCTGCATCCGTGTCTCCGCTACACCCGCAGGTCACGGTCAGCCTCTCCCACCTCCCGCGGCCGGCGGCATCCTGCCGCTGCGTCCCACCATCGCCGTCGCCCTGCTGCATCCCGGGGCTGCCGCAGTCCCAAAATAATCGCGGTGTTTGAACGTTGCTGTGAGCTTGGACCAGAGCTGCTTTCTGCCTGCGTGATCAGTTTAACGCTGTTGTGTTGCCTGAATACCTCTTTATTTGCAAAGTTCTGAAAACGTACTAATTTTGACGGCTGCGTTATCAACTAGAGCGTGCCAAGAACTCTTTGCTGAAAGGGTCTGGTGGGTTTTTTGGTCAGAAAATCCCAGTTCGTTGAAAATTCCCTCAGAAAAGTGCCTTAGTAAGACTTTGTCGAGAAGGTTTGCAGGTCTGGGTGGGATTTGGTGGGGCAGAAATGCAATCTCGGGCCACGTTACAGCCCCGTGATGACGGCACTAGCATGGGATACGGGAAACCCATCCTCGTTTTGAGCCCTTCTTGGGGGAACTTGTCTCTGCCACTTGGATCCGGGATGTGCACTAGGCTACTTCTCCATGCTGGGTGACGTCTCTCTTTGCTTCAGTTGTATTTTTGTGAAAAAAAGGCCCTGGAGAACTCGTGCCGCAGCGGCCCAACCCCGGCTTTCGCCCGGCTGCTGCGTATCTCCGGGACGCGGGGCAGGACGCGGCCGTTTGCAAACCGCGGGACAGGATACCTGTTTCCTGACATCTGATTTACCGGTCGCTAAATCAAGGTACCTGGTGGGAGCTGGCAAATCCATCAGCATGTTCATGTACCAAAGCGGTACCTCTGTCCTACAGGAGAAAAGACTAAATGAACCCCAAAGTAATGTATATTAAAAGAAAATGTAAAATGGCAGAGGCCATATGAACTAAGCAGAGGTATTTTCTAGCTGTCTAGTCTAACGTTTGGTATCATTTTTCTCTAGGATTACAGGGGCTTTCACCTCATAAATTTGTGCCTGTTTTAGGTCGTTAATCTTTCTTTACATGTTGCCTTGCAATTTTAGAGCTTTGCCACCATCTGGGATCACATTTTAAATGGAGTTTCCACTCAGTACGTTCCTTTTCATGAAATTATTTATATATATAGAAATATATAATAAATATATCAGGACTGGATTGGTTTTAAACATTTTCAGTGCTTTCGCAAGGGCTTACCTTGTGTGGAAAAACTTGTCTTCTCTAATAGAGAGCCATAACAGTGACCAATTAAAGGATCACATTTGCAATATGCTCTTAAATGGCAATTTAAAATATTGGTGAGTAACCCTGCCTCGCGATCTGCCGAGGAACGCGAGCTCTGCTGTTACGGCGTCAGGCCGCGCGGTGCCTTTCTATCGCTGCGTCAGGAGGAAACCTCAGCCCGTGGGACACACCAGGAAGCCCCGTGTGATGTCAACCTGGTGTCAACGCCAACCGCTGGAGCCGTGCCTGGGGTCGGGGCTGGCTTTGCAGGTGGGGATTGTGCTGCGGAGGCGTAACGTGGGAAGAAGGGATGGAGACGCTGGGTTCATAGTTCGTGCAAGGTCTCCTGTCAGCTGGTTCATGGCAGTAGTTGAGGGAAGGGAAACGTTCACGTGAGCAAGAGGGAGCCGAGTTACCTGCCACGGCTGAGCTGCTGTTGCTGGTGCACGTAGCGTTAGCCGTTGGCCCAGGCGGGACGGCCACCCCACCCCGCGTTCAGTGGCTGCGGCTTAGCTGTTGTGGCTTAACACGAGAGGTGCAAGGAGAAGAGTGGTGAAAAGGGACAGGGTGGAACCGAAGTTTTGGTTGTGGTGTTGGCCGTTAACATATCCGTTTGGGGGAAATGTGGGGAGGGGCCACAAGCCAGTGAAAGGTGGGAACTGGGAAGGAGCCGGCTCTTCCGCATGGGTGGAAGAGCAGCCGTGGCCTTGTGGAGGAACCTGTGCTTTCCTGTCATTGAACCCTCCAGACTGTCCGTGCACATGGAGGAATATTTTTCATCCCCCCTCTGGCAGCTCGGATGGAGAGGTTTGTAGACCAGATCATTAGAGATGATGATTGGCAGGAAAGGATTGCCCTCAGAGCTAATAGAAGAAATCAGTGATGTGCCCCAAATCGTCCTCATCCTCTTGGCATCTCCACATCCTCGGTTGCGGGGTCTCACGGTACCGTCCTCTTCCAGGGCATTGCCCTCGGTGGCAGTTTTCGGGTGTTAGCTCAGCACTCGCTCGTTTGCCTTGTATTCGGAGCGAGCTGCAGCTCCCAGATGTCATCCCCTTGCCCACCGCGATGGGAGCTTCTCGGTAAGAGCCGATGGCCCTTAGCTCTGGTTTCCCACCAAGGTACCTTCCAGTCTGTGCTGCCCGAGCCAGACGGGACACGTCGCTGGTGCTGCTGGTGAACGGGCCCTTCCCGCACGTGCGCGGTCGGGGAGGGAAGGCAATAAGGAATCCGCAGTTGGTAGCCCCAGAGCCTTTCCGCCCCACCAGAGCCGAGATGTCTGTCCCAGGCCCTGCTAATTATTTTAAAGGGATTTTGAACAAATAAATAGCCTGAGCAGTTCTGCAGTTCCATGTGTAATTTTAGCTCGGGACCCCTCCAAGAATGTACAGAATAAATAGGTGAATCTGTAATACATCCACAATTAACTCTATATACAGCAAGCAGCTCCAAGGCATGCTATGTAGGAATAGAGTCAATAAACAGGTATGCTGTGGGCCGTGGAAATGTGGTCTTTATTATTTGAGAAGGATAGCTCTGACCAGGAGGCAGGGCGCAGTCTGGAAAAGCAAACAGTGCAGCTACAGATCTTTCTGCCCCCACCCAATTTGCTGGAATTCAAAAGCTGTCATTTAAATGTACCCCTGGTAAAATATATCCTATGAGCCAGCCTTGCTCCTCGCTCGTGCTGGTTTAAATGGGGACTGACTCATCGTGAGCAAAGCTTGGCTTTGTACCTAAATGTCACAGATGTGGCAGGAAGGTTTCAGCTCCGCCAGTGACTTTGCAAGTGCAACTTTGTGAACACGAGAAAGAATTGCTCAGGATATTTTCTGATGCAGAGGCATAAAATTGCACGGCAGAATTTTCTCCCCAAACCCTCTCCCCTTTGGCATCTGCAGCTGCATGTGCAGCCATCATTCTGCAAGAAACCCAACGCCCAGACGTGAATCATTTCGCTGATTTTTCATGCTTTTAACTTTTCATTGCTGAGGCTTCGCTCAGCCAGGAGAAGTAGGGACCTGTTTCAGCTTTGAAAAACCTTAGACGCAGGGAAGGCTGGGGAAAGGACTTAAAAATGAAACAGCAGATTTATATATATAAAAAGTAAAAATATATGTTCTACATCTGAAGTTTATTTAGGTCCTTTGGGAGAGTGGCGCGGCACTACGTCTCTACTAAATTGCCAACATTTTATGGTCGTGCTGGCACCGAGTCAAACACACATCTCCTTGGCTTGGGTTGCTGTCTTAAAGCAGGCAGATTCCAGTATGTTTTTCTATGAACTGAATATTACTATTGACTGGACAAGGGAGCTCTGCCCAGCAAGAACATATAGTTAACTTTTCTTTTTGATAGATCTATCAAGACTCAATTATTTTGACGTTGTGTTGCTGAGGAGTTGACCCCTTCCGACCCACCCAGACATCAGACCTCTGTGCATTTTAAGACAGATACAACTTCTTAATTTTTGTCTTTTGATTTTTTTTTTTTTTTGAATAGAACTATATCGAAGATGGGAAGGTTTCAAAGGGGCTGTTTTTAACTGGTTTAGCTGTTGTATATGCAAGCAGGTTAGTAGCATGCACACGAGGACTTGTGTGCATGATGTATGTATAAAAATGCGTGTGAACATGTATTATGCTCTCACACAATTACGGCTGGGATTCGCACAAGATGCTGAGCAGTTTGCTGCTCAGTTTCCTATGAAAACCATAGCCGACCTCTATGTCTTTGTGCAAAATCACGGTGTTGCTCATCGGTCGAGCTGGCTGCACCCATAGTGCACCCACCACAAAGCCCCGCCAGCGGAGCTCGACATATTCTCCCCCTTTATGAGGAGGGGTATTTTGCAAAAGTAGATGGTTGCGGTACCTCCTGAGAGACTTCAGTGAAGACGCAGATCTTCCCACACGTACCAGCAGCTGTGGAAGTGGCCCGGTTTATCTGCTTTCTGCTCGCCTGCCTTTGCTGTCCTGCTTGGGCCTGGGATGCCGTTGCTCAGGTTTTGGAAAGCAGGTCTTTGATCTGCAGATGCGTCAGGAGGAAGGGTCAAGATCTGAAGCAGAGCAGACTGGCAGAGGAACAGCCCGTTGGATCCTGTTGATCAAATAATTCTCTGCAATGGAGAATCTTTTTTTTTTTTGATCCAAAGTATGAGAGAACTCGGTGCTTTCCTTTGAAGATGAGCTCATGCCTCGGTACTTGGGGAGGCTGGAGCTCTTGCTTTGTGTTCGTCGGGACGTTGCAGCAGCATGCAGGAAAGCATTTAATAATAATTCTCAGCGTGGTTTTCCATTTGGCTTGACAGGGTACTGCTGTTCTTCACACCTTCCTGTCTGTGCCAAGGACGTCCTCTCTTCTGACTGCCGGAGCCCCCGGGTGCCCGTACACTGTTAATGAAGTGTCCGTTGGGCCAAGCTAATCCTATTTCCTTTGACTGAATAGTTGATTGCTCTCATCATTTATTCGTGTGTGTTGTTGTTCAGTTTCCTACTATGTTTTTCAAGATTTTTCCGTAGTTATCCGCACTCGGGTTTGAGCATTGTGGTTCAGGAGGTGCCTTTCCAGGTAAAAATGAATTACAGTGTCCCGAGTGTGTAAGAATATTTAGTGCTTGCATTGCTTTCCGTGGGGTCAGACTTCTGAGAGAGGCGTCCAGGGCGGTATTTTGAAAGGCTGTCCTGCAAGCCATCCTTAGTATTGTTTTAATGTTAATGCCAAGCCTACTTTTGGTTATCTGGATCGATAGATCATCTGATTTTACCGTACCCAAACAGGTAAAATAGCAGATTTTTTGTTCACCTTGTCAAGACAGATTGATTCATAACTCGATAATATTTTGCTAATCTGTGAGTCTGAGCTGCCGAGATGCCCAGCCAAGCACGCAAACCCAGCGGAGGCTCCTGAAGACGCGCAGCAGGCTCGTCGTGGGGTGACGGAAGGTAGAAGTCCATCGTGGCAAAGGACAAAACTACCTTGACGTGTCTCTGGACTCCTCCTCGCGTGCAGTCTAAGGGGACGGTGTCTTCCCTGCGCTCCGGCTTTGCCGTCTCGCGCCGCGCGGTCACTGCCGGGCAGTCGTGCCACCCGCGATGAAAGCACGAGAGGCGCGGCCCGGCTTTGGCGGTGGGTTGCTCGGGGACAATGCGGGGCTTGTTTCCGCGCACACGTGTGGGAGAGCCTGGAGATTTTCCTAGGCTGAGATGGGGTATCTGACGCTGGGATTAAATACTTCACCAGAGTTTATGTAATGCCACGCCAGTAAGGAAAACGGGGTTGAGAGGAGAGACCATGTGCATTTACAGTCCCAGAGAAGAGCATTTGCTCTGGTGTATAATAGCCTTCTGTTGGGTTTTAGTAGCATATAGTTTAGTAAATTAGGAGTCTTCAGGTACTTAGCACTTTAATGGTTCTCACTAAGAACATAATTAAACCATAGACCCCTTAGGGAGAAAAAACAGTTTATTGTGCATATTTTTAGAATCTGTTACCAGCCCTCATAAAACCCGGTAGATACAAGCCAGAGAACATGCTTTAGCTGGCAACGTCGAATTCATTTATCAGTGCAGGCAGCCCCTACCCAATATCGCCCCAAAGTCACACGTTACAAATCTGTCCCGTGAATTATGGAATTAATTTTCCCCAATCTCGTTTCAAAACACATTTGCAGGGCAGTTTTTCCCTCACTGCTGGAGGTGTGAGGGAGGCAGGAGGTTTATTATGTTACACCTTGAGCTGACGCATAAAGCCAGTTTTTGCTAATCTTTTTTTTTTTTTTTAAAAGCATTTCATGCTTCACAGAAGTATCCAGAAATGTGGCTTATTTGAGACCAGACTGAACAAGGTTCCTGTGCTTCTTTCCAGGGCTTGTTTATTTATTTGCCTCGACCACGCGCGGCAAGGCGGGCGCTCGGGGACAGCAGGGACGGGGAGCAGGACGGGCCCGGTGGCCCCAGCCGCCCAGGTTGTCAAGCCGTCCTCGCTCGTCCCCCCACCAGTGTTTTAACTAATTTATGCAAATCATGCAAATCGCTCCCCTGGTAGTGTAATTTATTTAATTTTACATACCCGGGGTTTACGTCCCGGGGAAGCGGCCGCGGCGTGGAGGAGGCGGGGGTCCTTGCTGGTGCCGCTCCGGAGACCCCCTTGCCAGAAACCCTCTTATCAAATGCATTTCTTTCCCTCTGTCAAAGCAAGTGCCGAGGAGCCGTGTGTTATTTGTGGCGTGTCTACTGCAGCTTTAGGCCTTCGGTCGCGGGAGTTGACGCTTGTCATTGGACTTATCTCGCCTGTCACGCAGCGTTTCCCCCACCGACACCGTGATAATGTCAGTGCCGATAGCGTGAAGGATGGAAATACCGTAGTATCTGGGAGCAAATTATTAACCCGCGTCAGGTTTCCTAGCTGCTTTGCTGCTTTTTTCCCCCGTTTCTAGTTCAGCATAAGAATTAGGTCCCCTGAAAAAGTGCATGAGACACAAGTGCAGAAGATGCATCCTGTGCGTGTGCTCCCCTCCTGCACAAGTGCCCGTCTGCGGAACGGGATGGGAGCAAGGACCTCCCTTACCTTCGTGTCCCTCCTGCGCGGGGAGCTGAGGCCCTGCAAATCCACCGCGGCCCGTGCACCCCCTCGGCACGCTCACGGTGGGAGGTTTCACTGCGTGCGGGAGCACGTGTGTAATTACACGTGCAATGTTAGGTATTCCCCGTGGTCCAGGCTGCCGAAGTTGCACGCGTGGAAGAGGACGGATCCGGCCCTGCTCCGCGGGGCACTGCCGGTGGGGACGAGCCTGGCGGGGCTGCACCGCGGGACCGATGCATCGAGCGGGTTCGGTTAAGCCACATCCCAAAAAAAGCAAAAGAAGCCGCGGGAAGGACCTGCCTTTTTGGGAAAGACGGATGCGTTGCTCGGCGGTTTGGTAGCGAGGTCAGAGCTCCTCGAGAGCCTCCCTGAGCTTCGGGACGGCTGCAAGGGGACCAGAGCAGCAGATGAGCTGGGGCAGGACCCGGCGGCAGGGCAGGACCAGGGCAGGGCCGGGGCCGGGGCCGAGGCAGGAAGGATGCGGTCTGCCGTCCCGAGGGGGTGAAGCAGCCTCCAGCCCGGAGAGAGCAGCCGCTTTATTAATCCCAGCTTTGCTAATGAGGAATTACAATGGCTGTGGGATTTGGCAGTGGGAGCGGACTCAATTGCCATGCACAGTACAATATTTTCCCCGTTTTGTTTGTATTTTTGATTTAGCTACAAATAATTTAAAGATGTGCTGTGTCTCCTTTGATTAAAATCGGTGGTTTCGTCCTCTTTTTCTTTTTTCTGTTAGGATTTTAAAGCAACAATAATGAATTTGAGCTTTAGTTAGATGTGCTAAGGTAAATTGTTACCTTCTTTTTGTTTAAATTGCAGCACTTTTATGGGTTGCAGTCGTTAATGTATCAGTATTTGTTCTTGTTTCCTTTGTAAAATATTGTACTGGGTGGAAGGTTTCCCAGTGTCAAAAAACTTCAGGCTGATAGAAGAAAAATACTGTCCCAAGGCCAGCATGCAAGTATCTTAAACCAATATAGCATGTTTGGAGGAATTATACTTTCCTCTCCTGAATTATGATTTTGGAAAGCAGCGCTACCACCGCATTTATTTGAAATTTAAACATTCTGGAGGACTATGTGCTAGGTCTGGAAATGTGGTTCCCATTCGTGGCGCTGCGTGACCCGCTGCGTGACCCTGGGAAAGTCTTCTCCTCGGCTTCGCTATCTGCAGAGTTGCCCTGATGATCTTAGCACTTCTGCAGAGTGATTTAACATCCGTCGGTGTCGAGCGACGTCTCGGTATTACCTAACAGTGGTTTTCATTTCACATGCATGAGGGGTTTTTTTGGTTATAATGAAAAACGAAAGAGAAAGTTAAAGCTCTTGTTTTTTCAAAGATGTATCGGTTTAAAAATGCCTTTGTTTTTCATGAAAAGAATTGAATGAAATAATTTTCTATAACATGAAATTGCTCCTCAGAGGCAAAGGACAGCTCTTCCGTGGGCCAGCTTGGGGAAGGAAGGAGAAAGGCCAAGGAGCTCTGCAGACAGCCCTGCGGGTAGGGCTGGGAAGGGGGCTCGACTCCAGGTGACGTGTCTTCTCCTTCCTCTTTCAGACCCAGCCGGTGCCCAACCCGATAGCCTATTTCATGCATCGCTCCCCGTGGTGGTTTCATCAGTTTGAGACACTGTTCAACCACTTCATCGAGCTGGTGGTGCCGTTCTTTGTCTTCCTCGGACGTCGCATGTGCATCCTACACGGCGTTTTGCAGATCCTCTTCCAGGTGAGACACTCCTGGGTTTGCTTCCTAAGGGTCACACCTTCGCCCAAGAGATCGCAGGGGTGTTGGAAGGGCCTAAGACCTCTCCCGCGATGCACGTGGGTGCTGAGCAGCTGGGGTGGGCCAGGGCGGCCGAGCTGCAGGCGCGCGATCCTAACGCTGGCGTGGAAACCCACTGAGCACCTTCTCCGTCGCGGCAGCACCACGGGCTGTAGCCCGTCGAGCCTCTACCGGAGCAGCGTCCGGAGGAACTGCATCACTGTCAGGTCAGGAGCGAATCAAGATGATTCAAAGCAATTAGCTGCTGCCTTTGGGGTGATTTGCGCTGGTATGGCTGCTGCTCGTGTGTTCCTGGAGATTTGTTTCCCTTGCGTTTGGTTGGTTTCCATCCGTGTGGGCGGCAGAGAAATGTTAGCACAGGGACTAGGGCAAAGAGTTGGATGGTCCCGGCTCTGACTGAAGGTTGCGGAAGGCCTGGAAGAATATTTGCAATTTCTCCAAAAGTAAATTTTTACAGACAACATCTTTCGCTCTTTGAAGAGAATTAGATATTTAATGTTTTCTCTGAAAACATTTAAGTTCTCATTTTCACAACCACCAGGTTTGCCAAGGTTCATAGTGAAAATCATTTGTTCACAAAGTAATAGCATTCACATTCCAGTTGGTTTTTTTTACATGAAATAAATGGATCTGTGCAAAAGGCAGAGAACAGAAGGTCCTGAACCTATACGTTCCCAGGTCCCATCTGATTTCCGTCTCCTCTGCCCCAGGACAATTGAAAAACTTCATTAAACCGCAGCCGCTCCGAGTGCCGCTTCCAGCTCGTGCTTGCTGCAGTGTTTCTTCATGTCACTGCAGCTTCGTGAAATTCATACACTGGAGCTGTTACTGCTTCCTGTAAATACGTGCCATGATTAAACTGGAGAACAGCTTATAAACTGTATTGGTAAACCACAAAAATGCTGATCAGATTTTAAAGGGCTGACATAAAAGCCGAGGGATTTGTGTGTTCGCGCAGAGAAGGCTGCTCCCCTCCCTGCTTCTGAAACACGTCCTGTTGTGTCTGGCTACCGCAGGACATAAAACCTTTGCTTTGCTCTCTTTACGCACCTTTTGGCGTCGGGGGTCTTCTCGGTGTAGCCGGAGGTCCCCAGCGCGGGAGCAGAGCGGGGGCGGCTGCCCGTAGCCGGCGCTCGGCTTCGAGGAGGTCTCGGGGCGTTGCTGCGTCTGGGGCTGGCACGCCGGGTCCGCTGGTGACGGTCGTCGCGTGCGACGTGTCCCGTGTGACCAGGAGGATGAGGCCAACCCTAAGAAAGAGAACCTGCTTTCTCTTTTGTGGACAGAGCAAAATATCCCCTGGGAAGGGGACGGGTGCTGAGACAGTGCCGATGGAAACCGGGTTAGCGTGCTCGGCATTGCAAGTGGAAATAGTCTTGCGTGTGAGCAGGTTTAGGGGGGACGGTGACTGCTGTTTCTCAGGGCAGATGGACCAAGAAAGGACCGTGGTGAAGGGCCTGGGAAAAGGAAGCGATGCTGCCCAGTTCCAGGCCCAGGACAGGGCTGTCGCGTTCTCTTCGCTCCTGTGTTGACAGCAAAGCGGTGGCCTGACAGCCTGAGATGACGATGGGCCAGGCAACGCGCCCGCCTTCCCAAGGGCCCTAACGAGCCGCGCGACCGCGGGTGTGCTGCAGGGGTCCAGGGGGATCTGAGCAAGCAAACTGCACACAATAAAGGCTCATAATGACATATTGTAAATGCATGCATCTAACCACCCTTTAATTGGTGCTTTATTGATAGTTTGCAATTACTGACTTATTTCTATCATGAGGGGAGTCTGCAAAGGGAAAAAGGGTCCCAGTGTAACGTGCGGCTCTGGTGCATTTATAGCATTTCAACAAAAACCTGTTTATTTAATATTTACTGCCCTTTTCTTCATTCAGAATGACTTTTATTGACAATACTTCTGCTCTGCAAAGGAAGCAATAAAGTTTAATGTTGATATA
This sequence comes from Dromaius novaehollandiae, assembly GCF_036370855.1. Taxonomy (NCBI): domain Eukaryota; kingdom Metazoa; phylum Chordata; class Aves; order Casuariiformes; family Dromaiidae; genus Dromaius; species Dromaius novaehollandiae. Next base: position 2,315,400 of record NC_088111.1, on the reverse strand, counting down.
CCACTTAATTCTGCTTTTCAAGATTTGAATTGACATTACATGCAAGCTTTATTGGACATTTTATAATTGTTATTGGAGTCATGGTGGCTAGCTCGAGTAGGTGTATTTTTCCAGATTCCAACTGGCCTGGAGAATATTGCTTTGTCAGGAGCCCAGAAAAAGTTGTGCTTAAAAAAAGAGTCTTTTTTTCAGGTGTGAACTTATTCTTCTCGCCTCTTTCACATGTGTAAGGAAAAAGGCTTAGCGAGCGGGACGTCGGCGAGGAGGGGCTGGAGGCGGGCGTCCGGGCCGAGCCGAGGAGCGGGCTCGGTGGAGGTTTGTCCCCAGCGGTGTCACCGGCCGGGGTTGCTCCCGCTGGACGCCCGCAGCGGCTCGGGGCGCGCGGGAGCCCTGGGCATTGCCCGCGCATCCCCGGTGCTGCGGTTTCGGTCCGCACGTGGCAGCGTGCTTCGGGCTCTGCCCGTGCCGACACGGGTGCCCTTAACTCGAGCTTCCGGAAATCTCCCCATTTGGCTGCTTTTTGATCTTTAATAATTCCCCGGCAAGTCCCAGAGTCTGATTGCAAGTCACTTGCTATAAATAGACTTTGCTTTAGAAAAATAAAAATCGAGGAGCGGGTTGAATGCTGGCCAGTTCCCATTAGAAAAATCATTACTCATTGTTAGCAACCAGCAGATTGGGGTGATTTACAGCTGTGGGTGTAGTTTTTGCAGGACATCTGCACACAGAGAGATTCTCAATCAACTCTCAGCGCCCAGAGCACGTTTGCCAGGATCAAAGGTGAGCTGCGAGAAAATGTCATCCAAGATTTTACCGCGGCTCGGCCAGGCCCCATCAGCAGAGTTTCCCCCGGGCAGGCTCCGGCCGAGCTCCCGAGCTGTCAGCGCAGCTGCGCGCGGCGGCTGCCAAGGGCCAGGTGCCTCTGCTGGAGGAGGGTCCTCCCAGCCTGGCACGGAGGTCCCGCCAGGGCTCCTGGGCGGGAGAGGGTCCGCGTCCTCAGCACTGGTGAGTCCCTTCTCCCAGCAGAGAGATTGCAATAGGCTCTTCTGACCCGTTAATCAATTGCCACTTCAACCCCAGTCTCCTGAGAAGGGGTTTTTGCACTGTAAAGAGATGGCCATGAGGATGAAGCTTTGGGATGAGGCATTTCCTAGCTTGCAAGAGCCTTTCTCAGCCTCATGCCACGCACAGCTCCCTAGCAAAGACTCCCAGCCTGGTCTGCACAGGTTAACGTCGCCCCATGAGGCTCTTTCCTTCCTTTAGTGCCTGCTGGGATTCAAACCCCTTGGGTTTCCGAGACCCAGCGTAGCGCGTTGACCCATCCCACCTGCAAGGGAGCCTTCTCCAAGTACCGCAGCTGGCGTGGAGGTGTTGCCAGCTGACGGCGGCAGTCTCCCCGCTGGGCTCTGTGTGCTGAGTGCATCTCTCCGCATGTAGAGCGAAATCTTAGATGAAGGGCAGCCAATTGTAGAGGATCTCCAAGGTAAATACGCAGCATTGTTTCAAAAAAACATTCTTTCTAGCATTTACGGTACGTAGAAATCCGAATCTAAAACAGAAATTGAGCTAAATGGACGTTTAACTTTTCAACATCGTTAGGGATTTATTGTGAGCAGGTGCCAGACTCGACGTGCCGAGCAACACTGCTGCAAATGGTCTCTGCCAGGAATAAAACTGGAGGAGAGACTTGTAACTCAGCTCCCTCCCTGCTCGGTTCTGCACACCAGCCCTGTAAAAACAGACTGGTGAGAAATGTCCAATCTGAGCCACAGAAACCTCCAAGTAAGCCTGAGGTAGAGTTTGCTCATGTATAACCAAGAGTGTTTCTGGGAGTTCACGAAACACAGCGAGCTTTTTGCTACCATTTATTTTTGCCCTTCCTGGGAAGTCTGGGCACAGCTTGTCGCTGCTGTTTCGAGGCAGAGCCGTGTTCCCCGAGATGCTGCTGTCCGGAGGTCGCATCAGACACCAGAGCCCGGTGCGTGTGACGGGCGTAGGAAAGCTGCAGGTTCCAGCTAAAGATGGTTGTGGTGGCCCCTGGTAGATGTTTAACAAATGGCTTTGATGAATGATTCTTGCACTTTGAGTCTGATGGCACCCATTGGCCGATTTTGTAGTAGTAATGGGGTCTGATCTGCAAAATATATATGCAGGTCAAGAGCACACCCAAGTTCTGGAGAAATCAAGTCCAAAACGTGGTCGTTAGTATCTAGAGGTGGAGGAAGAGGTCTTCAGGGTTCTTGGAGACCACAGGGGACATCTAGACCCTGTTATATGTGGTTCTGGGGAAGCAGAGTCAGAGGACCCTTCCCACCGTACCACCTCGGACTGCATCGCGTGGTCTCTCCCTTCTCTCCCCGCCAACGTTGGTCCTCTGCGTGTGCACGCGTTCGCCCTTGCCCGTCCCTCCGCTCAGCCACCCACGGCCAGAGAGAGTCGAGCGCGAGAATCCGTGAGTGAAATCCGAGAGGGTGAAAAAACAGGTCCCTGCCGCCTTGCGGGTGTTTCGCCGCTCTCCGGAGCTGGCTCCCAAAACCCTGAAGCTGCATGTTTTTCACGACGTCTGATGCACGGCTTACACCAGCAAACGTGTTTCTTGGCTCCTGCCGCCAGCCTGTAAAATTACACTGCTTGGCAAACAGGTCGGCGAGGGGAAGCCAGGGGGAAGCCAACAGGAGAGGAAAAAGCCACCTTGCCCCTGCGAACTGGCAGGTAGCGTTGGATTAGCGCGCGCGGCGGAGGTTTGCGTTGCCGGCGGGAGGGAGCCGCTTCGGCTCTGCCAGACGGGAAGGAGCTGAAGTCTCACAAAGGTAAAAATGCACTAAAATAAATAAAAATAGAGGGAAAACGGGGCAGCTGGCAGTGTTGGAAAATCAGGGCTGTTCCTTCACTTTGCTGCCATAGGACTTTCAGCAAGAGGGAGAGTTTTAGGCCTTTGAACCCCCCGGGCAGGGCAGACGTGCCCTCGCGGGGGTGGAGGCCAAGTCCCTGGCCCGTGCCAGCAGGATCAGGCCCTGCACACGGGCTTTAGCTACGCGCCCGTCGGACATGCATGCCGCTCGAGCAGTAGTTTTCCTCTGTCGACGCAGATGCCTGTCATTAGCTTGTGGTCGCGTTGTGCACGGAGAGAAGGTCGCTTCCCCATCCGCCGTCCCAGCCCCGCGGTTTGCCGATGGCGCAAGCAAAGGCCAAGCGCAGAAGAGCCAGGGATCCCTCCTGGAGTCCTCCGGGGGAGTTCAGCCCCGTGGGTAAGCTCAAATTCAGCCCGTGAAAGACACTGCGGACCGTATTTCTCCATGCAGCATCCCCGGGCCAGCCCCTGCTCTCGCTCGCGGAGGACCGGCTCCGCGGCGTCGCTCCGGCCGGCCGGGGCCCGTGGGCATCAGCGGGCGCTCGCTGCGCGGGCTGGGAGACTCGCTCCGCAACGCGCCTCGGGCCAGCACCCGTCCCGGGCTCCCACCGCTTGCCCTGGCGCGGCTCCAGCTCTGCTTTGATCCGCAGCAAAACAAAACGCGAAGTCACGGAGTTACGGGGCAGCTTTTCGGTTCCGTTTAACCCACCCTAAATTAATACCAAGCTATTCAGGAAAAACCCCACTTAGGCAGGCAGAACCCAAAGTGCCTAATCGCTCCCTAGATTTGGGTTTGCATCCAGCATGCAGGTACCCGGGCAAGGCGAGCGGCTGCACCGGGCCCAGGAGTGCCGGCCCGCAGCACCGCCTCGGTGCATCACGCCGCTCGGGTACCGGGTCTGGTATTAGTTAGCAGCAAGTTAAGTCCTTGCATTTTGCAGTAGTCCGAGCGACTTAGAAACACTTACTGTTAGCCATAGGAGTGCATTTAATTAGCTTCTGATTCAGGGGGCTGGGGTCTTTTTTTCTTTTCTTTTCTTTTTTTTAAATCATTAAATAAAGTGTCACCCCTAGCCAGCGCTGTAAACTCTATTTTGATTGTGGCTGCAATAACCCCTTTGGGCGTCATTCAAATTGTACTAAACAGTTTCTGGAGAGCGCTGGTTTCTCTCAAAATAAACCAAAGTCCAGCTTTGACAAGCTCTAATGAAAAACAAATTGTTATATTACTTAGAAAAATAATTTGAAGGAAGTCTGAATTAGTTGTAAAGGTGGAAAAGGTTCAGCTACTTGAAAATAGACGTTTGGAAGGTATTTATTTTAACCATTAAGCCAGCGGCCTTGAAATACAGCCTTGTTTGTTTCTGAATGCGCCTAACGAGAGACATGAATCATGCTGTTAATCAGTATGGGAACGTGATTAATTGGAGAGGGGACCGGCGACGGCTCCAGCAGGCAGAGCCGCCTGGCAGAGGCCCGCGGCGAAGCCGTCGCGCTGCTGGGACTTGCCGTCGGTCCTGCTGCTGGCCGGGGAGGCACGCGCTGGAGGGCTCCCGCAGCCCGGCTGCTGCGGGCCGTTGGTTTTCTTAAATGGAAAATAGAATGTGGCTGTTTGGGACGCGGCAGTCTCGGATTTTTGGTGCCTCTGCGTTTGGTTGTCCGGCTTGAAACGTGCCATGGGCGAGAAGGTGGCACGTCCCGAGCCGGGCACCCGGCACGCGGTCGGCTCACCCTGGCTGCGCTGATGATGTTTTCGCTTGCTCAACCTCAGGGACACATTTCGAACCCAGCCCTGAAGCTGGCTGTTGTGCCGTGCCCCCGTGCCGGCCGCGAAAACGGCTGTGCCTTCGCCCGGGGACCGCTCGCGGCCCCTTGTCCTTGGATGTATTGCTAAGTGCAGACGTTCAGAGATCACGAGTTAGATCCCACGTTGTAAGACTCGCTTAAGCACAATGAAAATCCAACATATTCTGGATGCCCTTCTTATTTCTTCCCTGTTACGGTCTTTCGGGGTGCTCGCCGGTCTCGTTTGCTGCGCTGGCCTATGTAGGCTTTACACCCTTCTCCTCTTCGCACTATATGAACACCTTCCAGAGGCGTATTAAATGACCTGGCTGACGTCCACCACATGTGGTCCGTCCTTTGCCAAGGGAAAAGGTTGTGTGAGCATTAGAGTACTCCGGTTCTTAAGGCTTTGGGGCAATTTTTTTCCCTCTTTTAATTTTGCATTTGATTTTCGAGATTTCTCGGCGATGCAGCAACTTTCTGCTTGCAGTGCTCTAGCAGCGCTCCAGGTGGTTGGGCTTGAAGAGCAAAATCAATTACGGCAATGTTGTCAGTGAAACTATATGAGTTGGCGAGGCTGAAACAGCTTCAAAACATCTGTACTTTCCAGATGTGGCGTGCTCAGTACTGCGCTGTAGCGTTCAGGCCCAAACAAGGATGGGAGATAAAGTACGTGTTGCACATGTGATTGCATGTATGTGTAAGTGTATGTTTAAAACATTATGTCTAATAAGAGCCAGACCAGCTATAAGCCAGTGATGTTACCGAAGTCACTGACATGATTTTGAACGTGTGTTGTTACCATATTTCCAGCGATGGTTATTTATTTACATTTAGGTGTAACTACTAAAGCTGAGCTTTTTGAACCATTATGTTGCCCAAGCCAAAGGACTTAACCACCAGTATCTGTGTCAAATCCGTTTAAGGTACAGATTTGTACAGTTGCAGGTAATGGCTTTAAGTGATGGGCTCCCCAAGTGAAGTTCTTCCAGGTTTAATCCCATTCCCTGTGCCGTATTCCTGATTCAAACTTACCACATTGCGTCTTCCCAGCCTGGGCTCTCAGGAGGTCTATGCTGATGTTCGCTCGCTTTTCAGCAGTGTAAAGGTGGTACTGGGGTGGTATTTGGATTTTGGATTTTCCCCCCAATATCTAGATTTTGGGACCCTTTAAATAATGTTTAATATTAAAATTAAAAAAAAAAAAAAGAAAAAACAGAACAGCCTAACTGGCAACAGATGGCAGATTATAAACTTTTTTAAAGGGAGTTTATAATACACGTCAAGAAGAGAATCATTTATTAGCTTCAGATGCAGACGTGGGAAAACAGAACGTGTCTGTTCGAGCAGTTCGAAGTGGAAGAGGTTGGAGTGCGTTGTCTTTGGAGTAGTGTTTTTGGTGTGTTTAAGGAGGATTTTGCCGCGCAGTTCACAATTACGGAGAGCTCTCCTAGCTGAAGCGAAAGGTTTCCATGATTGCTGCTCTTTAATCATCCCTCCGTGATCACTGTCCATTGCAACTGTTTAAACTATGCACTTCCCACGGGTTTCTGGGTTCAGCTTAGCAAAGCTAGGTAGCCCACCAGGTCAGAGCCCTTCATCTCTGCCTTTAGCGGTGCCCAGATTTCCCTGTGCAGACGCAGCTCTGCAGCCCGTCCTCGCCCACAGGGACGGCACGAGCCCCCCCGGGGTCTGCACGTGCCGGGAGAGGTGGTGAGGGGTGTAAAGCCGAGGCCAGTGGCTGCTGCACGTGCTGCGATCGGTCTCCGATGGGTCACGGCACCAACAACAGGGCTGCAGGTACCAACTCACGGGCCAGGTCCTCGTTGGTGTAATTAGTGCAACTCAGACAACATCCATCGAGATGTGATGGACCAGATGATACCCAGTACCCCGCCAGGTAGGCAACTCTTTTTAATTATTAATTTGCATATTTGAGGAGGTGATTTTCTGCCAAGTTAACCAGTGCATCTTCTGTGCGTGTGGACAGCTTTGTTTGAGCACACCTTGAATCTGCTGAGCATAAATCCATAAAAATGCCCTTGGGTTCATGGGTGGCAGCTTTGCGAGTTTGGAGGGGGTGTGGAGGATCCCTGGCCCCAAGACTGGTTGACTTTAATTAAACCAGCTACAATGAATCCCACATAATTTCAGGCCTTTAATTTTTGGTGTCCAGGCTGCCCCGGGGTAGCAGCGAAGATGGATCTTCTTGTGTACTGCTCAGATGAAAATAGCTCATTTGCTTGTTCTGGGCCAAGTTGCCGGGTTTAATGTTTCTCCGTAATGATGCTGCCTCCAGAGAGGCCTTATTTTGATTTGGAAGTGTTGGGATGAGGATGCGGCGCTGTGATACTTTAGCCCACACGCAGTTTACACAGCTGTGTTATCTGCGTCCCCCGGCGCCACCGGAGACATTATCTCCTCGGTGATGCAAGAGCTAGAAATTGCAGGAAACCTGTGTCACTCATTACTTTCATCTTCGTATAAAACTGGGGTTTCTTGGAGCCGGTGACTCAGAGAAATCTCCGATTAGTGCAAAATCCTCCTGGAGCAGCTGCGGTTTGTTTGCCCGGCTGCCTGAAGCCAGCGGAGCCGTGCTTGGAGGCAGGCGGCACTCGGCCGCGCGGGGCCGGGCCACCGGCGTGAGCAGGGCGCGCGGGTGGCACGTAGGCGCTCGCTGTCAGGACACGGCGGTTTTCATCCGGAGACTCCTCTGCAAGCGCCGAGTCTCCCCTGGCCTTTCCTTGGGGTGGCGTCACCGTTTTGCAGAAGGTTGATGGATTTTGCTTGCTGCCATGAACTGAGTCAGTGGCCGATCCCCGCCGAGACTCGAGCGCGAGAATACCTTGTTCCAGGCCTGTGCTCGTGTTACGAGGCCTCGCCGCTCTTGCTCACGTTTGAGTTTAGTCTCTCCCAGGAGCACTGAAGGTTTTGTGTGTCCGCGGGAGACGTTCCTGGTGACCTGCTCTTGCTTCACACACACGCGACCCACTTTGAAGATGGGTTAAGCTAAACAGGAACAACGTAGTTTTGCTCTGGAGCTGATGTCCCCATATGGAGCTATTCAGGAAGCAATATGGCACTTTAAATTTACACCCTACTTTAATTAGAAAAACTTGCAAGCAAACCCTTGATCAGTGCCAGTTTTGCAAAGCCTGGGAAAGCAAGTGGCCTAAAACTGTGTTCGCGGCTCATCGCCGTCGGCCCGTCCTGTGACTGGTGCTGGCGAGAGACAGGATGAAGCTTCCAGAGGCTTTTCTGGGAGCCATGTGGCGGATTCATTTGGAGAGCAAGGATCAAAGGAGCCGAACCCTCTAAAATCTGAAAAGCTTGTTCCCGTCTATGAAACCATATCATTGCTGAACTCGTGCTTGTCTTAGCTGAGACATCCGTGCATGCACAGCACGGGTGCTTCCGCTTGCACAGATCATGTCTGCAAGGCGGTGCAACGGGACCCTGGCGAAAGCCTAGCAGAAATACTCACAGAATCGGCAGTAAATCCTTAAGAGCAGTTTGGCAACGTTTAGTGTGAGATTATGCACGTGTAGCATAGCGACTGGGTCTGGCAGGTCGTGTGGACCTGAGCTTGGAGAAGTGCTTTTGCCATGCAGACAAGCAAGCGGAAGGGAGGAGAGAGTTGGGTATTTGGGGGAAACCTTTCTGCTCGCGCTGGCAGGTCGCTGGCTGCTGCCCCTCCTGCCTGTGCAACGGCCCCCTCTGATCTTTGCTGCTTTCTGTAGCTTTTGGGTAATGTACTGCTTTGAGTTTGTGCCAACAGCCCAACTATACCCGTTCTGGCCAGCTCAGCACGCTCGGCTCAGGGCAGGCTTGAAGTCTCGTTCACAGTCACAAATGCTGAGCTAAACTCTTTCCCCGCGTACGTAGCAGCCTTTTTTTTTGCTGTAAAAGCATGAAAGTCCCAGGTCTGCTCTGAGAGTCAGACGAGCGCCCGAGTCTCTAAGCTGGGGACGGGCCCTGGCATTTGCGCTCAATGAGGCCGCGAACATCAAGAAACAAGACGAGAAAGCAAAACCTCCCAAAGCGAATGGGCGTTTTATGACAAGCCCTGCATGCTGCTGTTCTGCAGCAACGTGTCTTGGGTGCCTGCTGCCGTTCAGGGCCGTGGGCATCCGTACGTTCATACCCATGCTCGCCCCTGCTTCCCCGGGGCATGGGAGCACCATTGCTCTTAGCAGCCTCTGTTTCTCCATGCCTAAAATGTTCGAGAGGGCCTGCGAGGCAAGGATCGCTTCTCCCTTAATAACTTTGCTGATGGTTGCTTTCTGAGGCTCATCTTCTTCCTAGGACTCAGAGATTGGTGGCTTTATCGTCATCCTTACCTTAACCAGTTCATCTGCAGCAGCTATTTTTACCCAGTTACCAGCACCTTTTGCTGAAACTTGCCTGACTGCTGGAGTCGGTGTTGTCCCGTGCCAGGAATCCTGCAGGTCGGCTGGAACTGAAGGTGAGACTTCCTCCATGTCTCCTCCAGCTGTGTCATCCTTCCTTGAAGAGACGTTGGGTTTTGGAAGAGGTGAAAGCTTGGGTCGTTCTTCCTGAGCAAAGTAAGAAGTTAGGGAAAGAAGGATTTGCTGAACTCCACATTCCTACAATGTGAAACGGCTTGGGAGAGAAGGGAAGATAACTGTTTCTCATGTGCCAGTCAACCGTCACATTATTGTCATTGCTTTATAGCACCTGACAGCTCCTACTGCTAGGTGCTGTAGAGAGATGCAGAAAAACAGGAGAAATAGACAATTCAAAGCATAGTCAAGCAAAATTCAAAAATTTCCACTGTAAAAATAAACCATACTGCGTTACTTGTTTGGATGAGGATTGGGTATTTGTATGGCAGGAAAGGGACTGGGATCGCTTTCATTGCATCAGTAGCGTCATTTGCTCCATGGCCAACTCTTGAAAACCAGCTCTAATCCCCCCTCAGATCCCTCTGGGGCAGCAATGGCAAATCCGCCCGCTCTCCTAATCAACGCTGAGCGTTACCGTGGGCCAGAAACCTCAGAAGGGAGCAAAGCCAAGGTAAAAGGGTCAGGATCTGGGGGAGGGGTGCTGGGAAACCTAATGCATCAAAATCAGCTCAGCTGCTGTGATTCAGTGGGCAGATGGGATGGTGCCAGAGACACTATGAGGCCAATGTTTTTCTTTCCTCCCTGCAAAGTATTCAGGGGCAGGCGTTAGGGTCCTAAGGAAGTGCAGAGATCATTTTCCTGTGAGTATTTAGAAGAAATGTAACCATAGATAAGAACTAGAGCTTCAGATGTTATCGGCCATCCTATGCTCCTTCCCCTCCTCCCTCTCCATGCAGCCAAAAGAAGCGAGCAGCTCATCATACCGGCTCGGGGCACCGGTCCCGTTGCTCTAAGCAAAGGGGTTGGTGGTGCCTGCAGTGTCTCTCCCGGAGGATTTTCCTCTAGGCCCCAATTACTGATTGCTGGAGCGTAGGGGAAGGGAGAGAGATGTTTTCATGGAAATCTGTACCTCAACCGTCTTGGCAGTGGGAGCTGGAATGGCTCGAGTCTTTTGCCCCCAACTTCATGTTTATGGTCAATCTAAAACTCCACCTGTGATCACCACATGCGTCCTCTGCAAGACTGCAGTAAATTAAAACACAACAGGGAATTTTAAGAAACACATCCTCTTCCTTCTTGGAATCAGGTTACGTCGACCTCCGAACATCTGGACGCGGTGTCTCGGGGCTCCCAGAGGTTCGGCCGCACTGGAGGTTCATCTTCCTTTGTTACATTCCCGGCTTTTCCCTTCCCCGTTGCCTCCTCCTGGTTCAGGGTTGCTTTCCGTGTGGTTGGCTCCCAGTGTAACTGGTATTTTATGTTCAGTGTGTAAAACGTGGAGTTTCGGTTATCTCTCACCGTTGGTAAACACAGATCCATAACCCATCGCAATTTACTGTGCTCGTGGGAGAGGTCTAAAAACATGCACTAATTTTTTCAAAAGCATGAATTCCTCCAAACTACTGGTTGCCAACATCCTAAAAGGCTGAAATATAATGTCGTTCCCTAGTTCACAAAAACAGTATTCCCTAGGTCACAAAACTCTGTGTAATGCCACTTTGCTTTGAGTTTTCTTTTGCCTGATCTCCAGGTTGCCCTGATAAACAGGCAGCCGTTAATTACCCCGTCCTGCTAACGGCGGTCCAGGGTCCTGCCCCGTGCGTGCCCTGCTTCGCAGGCAGGACACAGCTGCTAAGCGGGGGCTGTTTCGTGATCCCTCAGCTCCGAAAGGAGAGGCCGCTGCCGCTGCCAGCCTCAAGCGAGAAGCAGGTTGGGTTTTGCAAAGAGGCCGGAGCGAGAGAGTGATGCAGGAGCCGCCGTGGGCAATCAGAGCCGTGGTGGTTCCCGCTTTCCCGCGGAGGAGGTTTCCAGGCGTGGGATGTGCTCGCGGGGCAGGGGAGCAGCGTCCGCGGCCGTTCAGAGAGTGTTGTGTTTGTTCGTTAGCGGAGATGGGCCAGAAACGGAGATGGCCAACGTGAGACGGGACGGGTTTCGGAGCCGGGTGCAAGGCTGTGGAGGCAATAGGAAGAGGGAGCTGCCTGCAAAGGCCGGGTCCAGGTCTGGGCAGATACGTTCTGGTCGGACGTGTCTGACGGGTGGGTACAAGGCCCGAAGCTGAGGCTTCGCATGACCCAAAACACAACTGGGTTTTTAATTTAGAGCTGAACGCTGCCTGTCCGTTCGATCCGAACGCTGTGCAACGTCGCGTTTGGTGTTCAGGAGCCGACAGCAAACCACCAGCGCGGTGATAGTGTGCAAATACCGTGGTGCAATACAGCCGAGCCTGCGTCCAGCTTTTAATGCTGAAATACAGCGCGTCACCCCCTCGTCACCCGCTCAGCCCCTCACCTGCGGAGCGGTGCCCCTCCGCGACTACCCCGCCAGCACCACCGGCGTTCAGCTGTCGTGCAAAGATCAACGCCCGGAAAGAAAACGCGACTCCAGCTTTCTGCCTTTCTGCCTCTCAGCACAGGCCCCGAGGTTTTAAAGACTTACATATGTGTTTCAGTTGATGTGCTCAGAGTATTCCCATTGAAGTTAACTAAGTGGATAAGACTTTGCAGGATTAAAGCCAAATGAGTCCTCACCCACCATGCTGGGAAGCCTTGTTGAAGTGGGTCATTGGAGGGAAAGGAGGAGGAGTCAGCGCAGAACTTGCCCCTTTGATTTTATCCTTCTATTTATTCAAGGGGTATTTTTTTTCTAAGGCAGCTTTGGGGGGAGAAAAAAAAAGCCCCAGTCTGTGGTGTAACCACCACAGTCAGATGTTGTCATGGCTACTAAACAAGAAACCTAATTTATAAAATGAGGAAAAACACATGAATGTGAAAAAAAGAAATAAAAGAGAGTCAATCTTAAAATATTAACTACAATGTAGAGAACAATATAAACAGACACAGTTAGGAAATTCCATAAGGAATATGACTTGTTTAATATTAATCATAAAGGAAAAGATGATGAGAGCTCCAGTGAGTGCCAAATGAAATACTCCACACACGTCCAGTATTGTGATAAGAGCCCTCGTGGTGTTTTCCTTTGGCTGCTTCAGCAGTAAGTGCTCTCGGATGTGCTCTGGTGGAGATGCCCTGGTAGGGGAACGCTTCAGAGGTGCCTGTGGCAATTCTGCTGTTTCCCTCTCCGCGGTGTTTTTCCTCACTTCTGCTAAAGACACAGTATGTATTTGCGTGGAAACCTCCATCCCTTCAATGACAGTCAAAATAGTCTATACCTTTACTTAAAACATAAATGACTTGGGAAGATAATCGTGTCTGGGGATGTGAAGGGATGTCCGTGAGCAGATCAGGGCAGAAGTGGATCTGATGCTCCTTTGAGTGCAGCTCGCTCCCCGGTGATCGTCTTCCAAAGCTCAGTTCCCTTCTAAGAGAGGTTGCTGGGAGTGTGAGCAGCTAAGCATCTCACCTGTGATCATCTCGAAAGGGCTCTGCTCCCTGGTCCTCCCTCCAAAGGCACTCTGTTGCAGCAGGGCTCTTCTCTTGCCTCTGTTTTAGCATCTGCCCTTTACTGATTTTGGAAGATGCTGGAGATCTGAAAGGGAAGTGTTGGAAAAGTCCCAGACACTCATGATTCATGGATGTTGACCAGCTCAGAGGCTGGTGACAGCCCGTGGGTTGTCCGGAGCAGGACCAAAGCAGGCAACGCGGCTGGTCATCGGGACCAGGCTGAGAAGCAGGACGCCTCCGGGCAGGTAGCAGAGAGCTCCTTGGGGGCTGGCCGGGGGCCGGGGCAGACACCGTGGTTGTATTCGAGTGTAACCGCTCTTGTGTCTCCTCGGTGACAGTGGCCCGATGTGGCCCTGTCGGAGCTCTGGCACCCGTGGCCACCAGTACCGTGACAGCAGCGGTGCCACCGCAAGACGCCAGAACGGAGCTGCGCTGACCGCAATTGCCGATGAGCCGCTACTGGGAAATACCTATGTGGTATCCCGGGTGGAAAATCCTGGGCAGAGCTGTAATTTGCTGCTTCATTAAACTTCCCTCAGTCATGTCTGCGCTGCTCATGTATCTGTCTCGGAGCGATTTCAAGGGTAAAATTGCGCGTCGGGAGATTGATGTCTTGTGGCACGTCCTGCGCTCTATCGTGTAATTTTGCAGCAGAGGGGCTGGCTGCTCGCAGGCCACATTGGACTGGTCTCTCTCTGGCACTCGCTTGTAAACATTTTGGTTTAAGAAACCTTAAGGGTTCCTTCTCGCTGTCAGAAGAAATTAAGCTACAAAGTCATACTAAAACCACCCAAAACAATGTAGGTCTGAAGTACGTAGCATCCCGGGCCAGGGCGTAAATGAAGGCATGGGAAAACCGGGCCAGCGATGCTCTGTGCATCTCTTCCCAGCTCGGCGCTGGCTCGCAGCAGCCTGTCCGTGTCCTGGTTCCTGCTGGTTCCCTGCTCCCTTCCCATCGCGGTGATTTCAAACACCGTTGCAGCAGCACCGGCAAGTACCAAGCGAGCTCTGGACGCTGTGGTCCGTGTCGTCCCCGTCTTAGTGTCACGCTGGCTGTCACCCAGCTCCAAAGAGCTCGTTATTCCCTTTTGCTAGATGAGGCTGTTTGAGTCACAGGACCAGGCGATGCTGAATTTTTACTCTCGCTGTCTGTTGACAAATCTAATTTGCTAGTGAATAATGAGTAACCTTTGAAAACGAGCTGCATGGCTGATGTCGATGCACTTGGTTTTTGTGGAATGAGTCACACGCCCACTTTGGAGCATAGGAACTTACTCAGGGACAGGCAGATGTATTTCATCCTCTGCTGGAGATTATTTTGAGCTGGAAAAGCTCAAGCCCAGTGCAGTTTTTTTCCAAGAGTGCGACCCTTCTTGATAACATTGCAGCTGCCATTAGGTTCTTGTCGATGCGAAGGCTCATGGCCGAGTTACCCCGCCAGCAGCAAGGCTGTATTGGGACAGCTCTGCCTGGAATATTCTAATATACATATATTTTTATTATTCTTCCAAGGTTCATCTCATATGTAAGTGATCAGTGCAGCAGCGTGAACAGGGATCTCCTTGCAGCTGTGACCTTGGAAGTGGGTGGCATTTTCTGCTTCCTCTCCAGCATCCTCCGGGATCTACATTTCATGTGATCCCATCTGACACAGGCCAAAGCTGTGCTGGGAAAAGAAGCGTGATACTACCAGGAAATACCCGCCGTCCTGGGCTCTCTGGGGCTGGGATCTTCAAAGCTCCCTGTCGGAGCGAGGCAGCTTTTGCAGCCCTCGTGTGCCGCGTGTGCAGACTGCCGGCTGTTAGTTATCCCGCACGCACAGCTCATCCTTTGGCCAACGTCCCTTCGGACACTGTCACCTCTTCTGCCTTGCTCTGCAAACCTAAAAACGGGACCCCGGCTTTTCATATGGATTTATTGCTCTGCAGGGCTAAACTGCCACAAGCAGCTCCTGCGAGCGGAGGGGAATGGTTGGAAGTTCTCCGTTTTTGATCATTTCATAATTTGCACCTCATTCCCGTTGTAAACTGAATTAGGAGCGAGGTGCCCGAACGCTGAGAAGGACCTGCCGCAGATGGCAGCATAGAAATGTGCGATTTAACACTTTTTTTGCTTTCTTAAGCATATCTGGTTTTGTCCAATGTGCACTTCGTTTGCATTTCGCTTAAGTCCCCACCACGGACAGCCTGTGGCTAGCTACGTTGCCGCCTGGGATGCAGGTAAAATGCCCTTTTTTTCCTCCTTTTGGCCTCAAAGTTTAGCAAAGGCTTCCCCTTCACCAGTGGGGCACTTCAAATCGTGTTGTAGATACACGGAGCAGCTTGTCGGCAAGCTGGCCTGCTGTGCCATGTAGTTGTCACAGCTTCCAGCCTGTTTTAGTTCCTTTCCAGAAGCCTCTGCAGACATCTGTGTCTGCAAAATGCAGACAATAACTGCTCTTCACCTATTCCGTTTTTTTTTTTTTATTAACACATCGCTTCTACTAAAAATTTTACATTCATATAATTTATTTTATTTTTACCCCTGAGGCTTTTTCAGGTTTTCTTTATTAAAATCGAATGGTAACCAACCCCAGCTAAGGCATGGGGTTATTTTTTTTCTTGGTGCTTTTTCACACCGCAAGTGTTTCCTACTTTGCCAGAGCTTGCGAAAGCTGATGGCCCAGTAATGCGGAGCTGAACTGGTGCATGTATTAGCTCCAGAACGTGCTGCGAGAGGTTGGTTGGGTGGAAAAATCCAGGTCATCCGGGATTTTGAAATACGCCCAGCCTTGGCTTTCAGTGACACTGAGTAGCCAACCCAAGTTAAATATTTTACTGCAGATGTTGCTAAGAGCTTAGAGTTACAGAAATTATGTGCTTTAATGAGGCAAAGAAAGTAGCTGCAGAAAGATATAAATCAGAGAAGCCACCAATGTTTTCCACCACGGTGTCAAGCTGATCAGATGTGACATCCCCTTTACTTTTTCCCTGCTTTTTCCCTGTGCCTGCGGATGTGGTCATGCCCTTTACTTTTAACTTTAAAAGGAAAAGATGAGTTTGAATCACTGTTGGGATTGAAATACCAGCACATTTTGGGACTGGAATCCTGATCCAGCTTTTGCAGCTGGCTGCTCCGTCTCCACAATTGGTCAAACCAAAACCTTGGATCTGAGTTGTTTTGAAAGGGATTCAGGATCCAGATCCCATTTCCGTGTGTCAGGACTGTCTGAGATTTGAGGTACTCAACCCTCCCATCTAAATTTATTCCAAAGAGCACTGTTTTCCCTATATGCTGTCTGTAATGCCACCTTAATCCAAATTTTACCAAGACCTGGACAGATACTGTGCAAAATGTTCTCTATCACAACAGATTTCATTCTCCTTCTCTAATGGGGTTTGCTCTTACTTTGGCAGTTGTTAGATCCCTCTAAATGTTATAGAAAAAGTGAATTTCAAAGGAGCCTGCAGCGACTGTATGTGGAAAGGGAATCGAAGTATTTTTGCCAGCAGTATCTGAGCATTCCTTCAATCAGGGGACATAAACAGTTCCATGTGACTCCAGACTGATCCTGGATTTGGGAGATCAGGATTTAATTTAGATCATTTCTTGCAGAGCGAATTTTGAACCTACGTGTCTCTCGGTGAAGAATGTCCTAATGAGCAGAGAAGAGGGTATGGTGGAAAAGGGTCTCTCACTTTCCAGTCTTAATACTATTCTACTTTGTATTGGTAATTAAATAATCATCTGCAATCTTTTACAGTGGAGCTCTGGACTTTACCATGATGCTGTAGTAATTTGTGAGCTGAGCTGTAGTAATTTGTGAGCAAATTATTGGTTCGTTGCTATTTACAGATTGCAATTAGGATGGGATAGAGCCCAAACCATGATAGTTTCTACTAGGGTGAAAAATGCTTTTGCCGAATAATATTTTAACATGCGTTAATATTAGGAGATAACGTTTGCTCTTAGCGGAAACGAAACGGCATCTGTGGTTTGACCAACTCCTGCGTCAAGCCGCGGCACAGGTTTGTCCTTGCAGTATCTGCACTCTGAAGGTGGTGGGAAGGGAAGAGCCCGCGAAGCTGTAACCTGCTCTCGGTCTTCTGAAACCTGCCGTGCCCGAAGCGCCTGTGATTCCTGGAGCAGACCAGCTGCTCGACCAGGTGCTTCTCAACGCAAAGGCAGCGAGGGCCGAGGCCGTGCGCACCTCTCGGCAGTGCCCTTTCCCGCGGGAGCCGGGCCGGCCGGGGCCGTTTGGGATCCGCGTCCCGGCTGCTCCCGGGCTCTGCGAGCCAACAGCACCGCAAGTATTTGTCTGCGTCCGCTTCCAGAAGTGCATCTAGCCAGCGGCACAAGCAGCCCATGTAACTTTTTAGGTTTTTGACAGTTTTATAACCCTAAATTTGCACCTTATGGAAAACTATGACAGTTGATGATTAATTGCCACGTTGGAATTTTTCTTATGATGTCTTAATATCTGAGTATGTAGCAGACCTCAGCAGAGAGGAAAAATAAAAACCTGCGGCAAAATGCTCCCAGAACAACTTGACTAGGCAAGTATCGCCCGGTCCAGCTAGCGCTCTCCAAAACACACGGTTATATTTAGTGTTATTTTTTTAAAGCTGTAATGCTATTTACTAGGTGTCTAGCTCAAATTCGAAACCGGTTTGAAAGGAAGCTATGAAACAGTTCTTCATGAGTGCATTCTTAAATCATTTTTTAGTAAGAAAGTTGCTTTTAATATTACAGACCAGGTGCTAATTGTTAGCCAGCGCAGAGAAGAGCTCTCTGTTAAGGTCTTCTGTTGTTTCATTCTGAGAACACTTTAGTTCAGTGCTGACAAGTTTTGATGCTATGCTGCAGATCAGAGTGACGTTATTCAGGCGTGCTGAACAGGAACCCGGGCTCCAGGGCAGCCTGCGCTCGGGCCGGGAGCTGGGTCCTTCCTAGGAGAAGCAGGACAAGAAACACCTTCTCCAGGAAACAGGGTTCCCGGAGAAGCTGCTCAGAGCTGGACCTGTCCTGGGCAATATTTTGACAAACACTCAAATTCCGACTGGATGCGGGGGGATGCAGACGGAAGGCAGGACCCGTCGTCTCTCCCGCGTGCATGGCTTGGGTCTCCTTCCAGCATAATCCAGCTGGAGATACCACTGAAACAGAGCACTTCTCCTGGACTTTAACTCTACGTTTGCTATAAAAAGCATTTTTAATGAGCAGGACGGAGCTGGTTAGTGAAACGCTTGGACCATTAATAGATGTAGAAATTTTTTAATACGCTGTTTGACTTTATTGATGAAATGAGCTAACTGGAACGAGCACTGCTATTGCGCTGAGTGAAGAAATCCAGGCATGCTTTGTTGTAACGATAATCTGGTTTTCCATAGCCCTGGTGTCATGTGGATGGATCCTACAGCATTTTGGAACCAACACGTTCAAAGCTGTCTAAAATGCAGCCATATTTAGGGTGGGACGTCACAGCTCCTCAGCTGTGTGCCAGCACTGCCGGTGCATCGGAGGGAGAGTGTGTGAGGGCGGCAGGATCCAGCAGCAATTCCACGGAGGACTAAGGTGCGCTGAGTATAACAACCTGACTTGAAGTTTGGGTTGAGATCTTCTGCATCCTGCCCACTTCTCCTGGCTCTGCAGAAAATTCCATGGTCTCTTTTATGACCACGAGTAATCAGGAACTTGGTTTTACATCCCGTTTCAAAGTCCACACAAGGCCCCATAATTACATGCTAATACGGTTTTCTCAGGACTGAATCAGGGCCAGATTCTGATCTCATGCTGGTACAGAGCAAGGAGGCCACTCGCTCTGGGTAGTTCTGCCTCCTCCTGCTCCAGCCTCTCCTGAGACGGTTGTCCTGGTGCTGATCTGCAAAGTCTTCTGCTAACGGTTGGTGTATTGAATCGGTGCTTCCCGCCCTTTACTTGGCTTTAAGGTGCTTTTTGGTGAGCAGTCAGAATTGTTCCTGACTTCACCTGCAGGTATGAGCTCTGCAGAGAGGATGATTTGCCACCGTCTTTCCTTGGGATGACAAGTCTCTCCCTGGAGAAACTCTCTGTCCCAACCTAAAAGGCTCGGTCTTACCTCAAGAACGATTCCGCCTTCCTTCTCCTAAGCAACATCTTAATCTAAGAAGCCTTCCACTAAGGCCAACTTTTGGAGCAAATTAGAATAAAATCAAGAAGAAAATATCTCCAAATGGTCCCGTCTGTAGGATGCTGCTGAAAAGCTCACTGAGATTCGCTGGCCCGTGCTCATTGGCCTTTAGTTTAAGAAAAAAAAAAGTTTTGAAAGATTTTTGCTATTAAATATATTTGTGAGAGCTTCTCCCTTTAGGAAGTAACCTTACCATCAAGGATGGAAAGATGTTGATAATTCAGAACAGAGTAGCAAAAAATTCCTTCCTTCTGTAAAATTATTCTTTCATTTTATATTGTTCCAGCACTTACATAAACAGTCCTTCGGCAGTTATTTAGCCTGTAATATATTAATGTGGAACACTGTAGCCTCCAGCAAAAGAGTCAATCGATCAAGCAACACCAAGAGGTATTTTACATAACAAAGCTGCAGAGTAGAATAAATGTGTCAAAGTCAGTAATTCGAAGACATCTCCAGGCTCTGAAGGAGTAGGACAGGAGGAGTCAGCTTGTATTTCAGACCCAAAGCAAGCAACTGATCCTAAATTCACACACAATACTTGAGTAATTGAGTTAAACGTATAAAATTTCCTGGAATAGAAATACTGGCTCTGAGTTCTTGTGCTATGTGATAAAGAAAGGAAAAGAAACTAAATTTAACCCTTTTAATACTGGACTTTTATCACAGTGCAGATGAGGAGGTAGAATCAAGCACGTGCCTCGGGTCTGAAAACTGTGGTTCGGTATCTGCTTATGGAAACCACTTTGCGATGATGTGAAGTTCTTCACTAGTCAATCGACTGAAGGAAAACGCAGTTTGTGTTGTGGCACTTGCGTCTTGTTGTATTTATATGAACTATTATGCACCATGTGGTAGATGTAAGAAAGGTTGATTTGCACAAGTTGCCCTTGATTTTAAAGGGTGACAGCTTCAGAGGTTTTTCCATGCAAGTCATGGTTCACTGTGCGGAGCACGGCAAAGCTGGGAAGTGGTTTTGGGGTCAGAACAGGAAGAGGGAGGTGGGAGCAGAACCAGATTGTTAGTCAGGACCAGGTGTGAGATGGGCATTTTCTGCTTCAGCTGAACCTACCTTTCAGATCCCGTTTCTGTCCCAACAGATCCTTGACCATAAATAAACATGGAGACTGTTACAGAGAAGGAGTTTGGTTGAAAATCACCATTAGAAGGCCGAATTCTAGTAATCAAACTAAAATCATCCCCCAGTAGGAAGCCTCTGGACTGCTTAAAATCCCACCTAAGCCTACAAGGGCCTCGTGGTACCTACGCTTTGTGCCGCCTTCCTGGGCGATAATGGATGTATGCAAAGCTGGAGCAGTGAAGACCACCCTTTCAATCTCATCCCCACAGATTTGCTCTCTGTTTTTGGTGCTTTGTGATTTTTTTTCTCCCCACGTGTGTTTTACAGCCTTCGAGGAATTCACCATGCTGGGTCAGGCCCTTCCTCAGCATCATGTTTCCCCAACTAGCCGGGTCTGGGTGTTTCGGAGCGGCAGCCTGCCCTGTGCCACCATCCTTGCATGGTTCTCCTGACCGCTAATCGCTGGAGATCAGGTTCAATTCCAAAGTGTGAGGTTTTTGGAAGGTTATATACAATTATTTCTCTTTTGCTCTCTTACTTCTCTTTAAAATATTTTCCATTGAAAACCTGGAAGTTGTGCTTATCCATAGAAATGCTCCTCAGTCAAATCCCCTAATCTGTGGGAACGACAGTAGGTGGTTCATATAACTCCAAATTAAAAGTGAGCATAGATTGAAACATTTATATTGGTTCACATTTCAATCAAGAACAAATGTCATATACAACAGGAATGGAAAGGTTTGAGTTCCCAATTGCTTTAGCACAATTCTGTTTGTAACTTTAGACCAGGTACTTAGGCTGAGGATTGCAAACCCCTTACAGTGCAATTTGTAATATGTCAAAATCTGACCCAGTTCAAGACCAAGTTTTAGGAGGATTGCTGTACGATTGCATTTGTGCCTCTCGTTATTTTATTCCTCAATATTTCCATTATAAGCTTGTAAGTTCAGGGGAGTCTCTAACAGTATAAGTATTTATAAATATTATAGACAGACTTCTGATTTTTAGGGAGTAAATATGGGTCTTTGTTTTTTAGGATATTTTAATGTAGTTGTTGAAGCCCCCAATCATAGCCATTCAGGAAAATAAAAATCTGTATATAACATGTCAATTATAAAATGCTTCAAATTCTAGCTAATTTCTCTGTCTCCAAATCAATCATTTGCATATATTTAATCATCTCAGCGTGAACATCCACTAACTAGAGGTATGCAGCATCTGCCTACCACTGTGCAAGGGTCTTTCTTAAAATACCTTTTATCTGGACATCGCAAAGTTCATTATTTGCTTATTTCTGTATTAAGTGTAATAATTAGGTGTGGGTTCTCTCCTATCATCTTGTGGGAAGGAAATACTCAGCCCTTGACTATGAAATAACGTTCAGGATATCAAATTTGGGCTATTTTGTGGCTCCGCAATATTCTAAGTGGGCTGGGTAGGTGTCCTGCTACCCATCTGGGACATCTCCAGGCAACCAGCACCTATGGTGGAGATCGCTGAGGAGGGTCCTGACTTCAGGTGTTCTCCTGGCAAGTAAAGGGTGGGAAAAGGCAGTTTGCTTTCTGTGCCTGAAGCTGAGAAAATGCTTAAAGGCTTTTTGAGTCCTGTATTTGGGAGAGGGAAGGAAAAAAACCCTCCTTTGACTTGTATATTATGTCTTGATTGTCAGAATTTTATGGGGGTAGAAAATTAAGACAGGTATTTTGTGGTGCAAGAGTGTGGCAGGCAAACGGCGTGCTGCAGAGAGCTCACCTAGGTTTGGTGTGATGCGTCCCGCTCAGGTGAGAGGCTGTGGTTCAGCCTGGCTTAACCACGTTGTGATTAACTTGTTGGCTTTTCGGTGCTGCGAAAGCAAAACCTGATGGTGTTTAAAGAAAAGAAATAGAAATGCACATGGCCTGCTCTTTGTAATGGGTATTAAGTGGAGATCAGCTAATTCACTGAGTGTTCAAAAGTAAACTGAAGTCAAACCCTGTGCTTCTCTCAAACCTCGCCTTTGCTCCTTGTTCTCCTGGTACTTCCAAGAGCTTTCTGAATTTCTGTGGAATTCAAAAAAACTATTTTATCTGCTGTATAAAACAGAGCAAGTGGACAGAGGTAATTATTTTCCTATGTATTGTTCTGCACTAAATAGCTCTGCAAAGCAGAGATTAAATCCTCATGCAAATATTGAGTTAAGAAGTTAACAAGAGGCTAAATTAATAATAGGGGAAAATTAAATGTTCTTGCTGTTGTCATTTAATGGGAATTTTTTGCCCGTGCCTACAATAACTTTTGGGAAAAACTACATATATAAGTATTTTTCAAACTGAAACCAGATGGGGGAATGATAGCCTGTTTTTTTTTTGTGGGAGGCTGTGTTTTCGTGGTACGCAAGTAACTGGAGGCACATTAAAATCAAATTTGGCTTTTGAGGCTTGTCCTTCCTATCTCTTACAGGAAGGACCAACTTCTGATGTTAGGCATTTCAGCTTGTCGTATGAGTAGGGGATTCTTGGAGGTGGGGCTACAGGTTTCAGAGGAGGAGAGATGACTCTTTGACCAAAACCACAGCAATTCCTGTCCACCAAGAGTAAGCTGCAATTCTCTTTTGGGAGATCCAGCCCACGCGCAGATGGCACAGAAGCGCTGGGCGATGAAGTCTTCCCAGCGCAGCCAGTAGCAGTTCTACTTTCAATTCCAGTGGCATCGGCATGCCCTCCCCCGTCTGTCACCCAGCCCGGCCCCTGTGCACCCAGAAAAAAAGCCAGGATGAGAGGAGGCTGTCAGAGAAGCCAGAAGTGATGCTGGGGGACGGGGCAAACAGATCGAGGTGGTCAACGGCCGATCTCTCTTTCCCTTCCTGTCACCCATCCCAACAGTACTGGCCGCCTCTGCTCAAAGACAGGGGCTGGTTGGGGTCATTTCTGACCTCCTCCTTCTCTCTGGCTGCCACCAGAAATGTCTCTTCTCAACAAGGGGAAATATGTCTCATACAGGCGTTTCTCTCAGCTGGGGTCCTTGCCATTAGCTCCTTGTAGTTGCAGAGCAGCGTTGTTGTCATATGTAGGATGGAAAGGGATGGGGACCAAATGGTCCTGCCAGTGCCTGATGCAGCTGCTTTCCCCAATAGCTCCGGCGAATGCAACGCAGTTTCCTTGATAACCTTGGATCCCGCCTCACATCTGTTCCTCCATAAAGATCCATAAAAAGCAGTTTAAAAGGCTGACTCCCTCTCTGGTGACACACAAAGTCAGCTGAGGAGCGTTCTTCAGTTCTGGAGACTGAGTAGCAGGTCTTTTGGGAGGAGGGATTTTAGCTGTCCCGATCAGCTGAGCTGATCCAACTGCGTTGCTCTTTGGGGATCTATGACGAAAAGGTCCACGCGTGACAGGTACTGTTGTTCTGACAATGCACAGATGAAACATTTTCTCTTCTCGCCAACTTTCACTAGCATGGAGTGAGTAGGTGGTTGTTTATTTTGTATACAAGGAAGGAGGTTTACATTGGGTTTTTCTCCCTGGGGTTTTTTTGGAATTGGTAACTGCAGTCTGTTTTATCTTGAAATGATTAGTGACCTTTTTGTAAGATTCATCACTAAGAAGTCACATGCGATGAGGCTGTTGGTATAATTAATACCAGTAATAAAGCAGAATGACCTCAACAACAAGTAGGGGTGAGCTAGAGAGTGCTTAGCTGAGTTGGATCTTTTCAAATCATCCGAGCCGGAGGAAATCCATCGAGGGCTCTTAAAGAGCTGGCGGTTGAAATCTTGTCAGCATTAGTGATTATCTTTGAGAACTCATAGAAAGTGGATGAAGTAATGAAAGAATGGAGAAGAGCTAATGAAGTACCTGTCCTCTAAAGAGGGAAAAAAGGAAAACTGGGAGATTGCAGGGCCATTGCTGGAAAAATACTGTAAAAAATGCTCGACAGGCCATTTGTAAATATCTCAGAAAAACCAAGGGGATGACTACAGCCATCGTGGATTTGCCAAGAGCAGGCTGTACAAAAGCAATCTTCTTTCCTTCATCGACAAAGCAAGGCATGTGAATAGCGGATAAACAATATATGCTTTTAGTGAGGCTTTTGAAACTGTTTCACATAAAATCTCATAAACAATCCGAGAAAACAGGGCCGGTAGGAAGTAGGAAATACTATCCAGTGGACAAAAGTGGTTGGAAAACTCTATTCAGTAGTTATCAATGGCTCGCTGTCAAACAGAAGGATTTATCGAGGGGGCTTCCACGGAGTCTATCTGGTGATATTCAGTGTTTTCATTAATGACATTGAATTAGATAATGCCCATTAAATTAGTAGACCACAGTAAGGTAGATGGAATGGGCAGTATTTTGGAGCACGTAATTAGAATTCAAAATAATCTTGACAAACTGGAGGTTACAGCATAAAAAAGCATATATGGGTGGGAAGGGCTAAGTGTAATGCACTGCGCTTGCGCAGCTGCTTTTTCCTGAGTGCAGGAGGGGAGACGATGGCATAGGGGCAACTCCACCAAAAAGGTCCGGGTGGCTGGGAACGGCAACACGCTCGAGGGCTGCACCCCTGCAAAAGGGGCGAATGTCCTGCTGGGATATGTAAGTAATGGGGGTCGCCAGCGAGATGCATGAAGGAATCCTTCATGCTGACTGTTGCTGGGAAAGCCCTGGCTAAAAGCCACGGCTCAGTTTTGGACATTCACTTCAGGGAAGATATGGACCAGCTGGAGAAAATCCAGAGAGCAGCGCGAACAGCCCACGGTCTAGAGACTGGCTTCACAAGGGAAGGTTGAATCCACTGGGATTGATGGGCAAAGAAGAGGCAGTGGATGGAAATGGAGGAGTAGAGACCATCTTTGATGCAGCGAGTAGAGACGGCATCATGTAAATAAGTTATGAAGGGGGGTAAATCAACTCTACTTGTTCTGAGTACCCTCATTTGGGCTCTTTTTGTGCAAATTACGTAATATCAGACTGCTCCAGTGCCACATGGTGACCGTGTCCCTGTGATCTGACTTAGCCTACAAACTCGCAGCCACCCCTAGACCACGTTTAAGGGTTTACAGCCCATTGTTGTCGTTCCTGCTGGACAAATATACAGTCTGCTACAAAGAATATGAGCTTCTAGTACCTACTGTATGTTTATAACAACCTGTGATTTAAAAAATAAAAACCAGGCAAACTAAGAAGTCTAACCTGTAAAAAAGTTATGGGTGTAGGTGCCCATTTTCTGACAGAGGGTTTGGTAACAGTGCAGGGGACAGAAATGTAAGGAATAATTGTTTTTGGGCCTAGAACCAGGAAAACTACTTTTCCAAATTAATCCAGTGAGAGCCATGAATCCACAGTATTTCATATCACACTTCATAAAACTCCAGTCATAATCCATAAAACTGACATTATTAGATTAAAAACCTCAGTTCCTCCTATAAGGAGCTCGCTCATTAGACATGCTGTAGTTTTATAACCTTAAAGTTCCTACCCAATTACCATGATTAATACTGTGCTTTAATAAAAAATTTTTAAAAATCACCACAGGGGTTGATGCCATCTGTTTGTTATAATTGTGCATTTAAATATCGTCCAGCAAGAGAAAGACACTTAGCAAATGCAAATCATGGCCAAGCGAAGGAAGAGGGCAGAGCGCATCGGCCCTGGCGGAGGTGTGACGGGAGATCATGGCACCATCCGAGAAGGGCCAAGCCATGCATGGTCCAAAGCTTGGTGCCTCTGGTTCTGAAATGATTACGTGACGTGCAGTTTGGTGACTTATCCCAAGCATGGTCATCTAGCATAAGTTTGTGCGGGGTCTTTGCCCCCATAACTAAGCCAAGCTGTGCTGGGAAATCAGTGTCGTCCAGGAGCGGTGAGGACCGTCCCCAAGAGAGGAGCCCAGCGCCGCCATCCCGGCAGGGAGAGCCATGCGGAGGTTTCACGGAGAAAAAGAAGGGTTTAGGTCAACGCGTGCTGTCAGCCAAGGCAAATCCTCGTCTGCCTCGCCAAGGATGCCCTAACCCTGGGCCGTGCTGCGCTCAGAGGATCACAACTGCGAAGACAGCGGTAATGCAGCTGACACAGCTTCAGTCTAAGCGTTGGCCAGACAGATCTATCAAATAACACACGCCTTTCGCAAAAATGGCCAAGAAAGCGTTTGCCGGGACAGCTAGCCATCAGCGTGTTTGACAAACCGTCTGTTTTGCTGCTAATTGACTTCAAGCGGGAGGTCCTTGGAGGTTTATTTTTGCAAAGCTCAGGGATTCACAGTGTTCTCACCCCCCTCCCACCCGGGTATGATATTAACCCTTTTAGGAATTTGCTTGTTGGTGCCTGTTCAGCAGTCGCCTTGGCTGGTGGTGATCGTCGAGGTTCAGCTGGAGTAACCGAAGTTAAAAATGTGTCAGGTTCATGATTCCACCCACAGACCAGAAAACGCCAAACTTATATTATTTTTGAATCCCCTGATTTTAAAGGCTGGGGGAAATAAGATATCTTTGCTTCTGACTTCCAAGCAATAAAGAGAGGTGAATCACTACTGAAAAAAAAAGAAGTCTAACGGACCACCCAGTCACTCCTTATAAAGCTGTAAAATGATCCGCTGCAGAAGTGGCAAAGTGGAGAATTATTTTCTTAATGTTACTGCAATTGTGCAAGGCAAATCAAATCAAAAAAGGATCAGCTTTTCCTAACAACGTAGCTAAGTGAAAAGTGTGTTAATGAACACAGGCCAATTAATATGCATTGAACGAAAAGCTGAACCACGTATGGGTCAAAGGGGAAACTCCAAACCTATTTACTGCTTTGAGTACAACATTATGTTCAAGGACTTAACATGTGTATGTAATTCAGATTTAAATACTTTTTCCCTTCATAATTCTGGGTAATTATCCAACTCAGGATAAGTAAGTAATTTTTTTTTACTAAATAGTAGTTAGGACTTTTGTTACTCACTGTAATTGGTCTGATCTCCCCCTTTTTTAGGATCGTGTGACTCTGCTACTTAAGTGTCCTGCCAGCATTTTAGAAAATTGTAACTTGCAAACCACTGTATTTAAAAAAAAAAAGTGCTGATCTCAGAAGCAAAAAAAATGGTGCTTTTAACATTTATTTGTTTTTAATTTTTAATGAGAAAATGTATGTCCTTTTTCATTGAATGCTGGTTGGAAGTCCTCAGACCAGAATTGTATGGGAGCGCACCTTTTGCTCCAGAGAGTCGGGCCCCAACAGGAGACCAAACGTAGGAAACTGAGACTTTTTCTAGGCCGTAAAAGGTGACGCTGGCTGAGTGCACTTCAGGATAAACCAGAGGGAAACTCCAGGGACTAGAGTTCCCGGAGGGAGGAAATCCAGGAGGGATTCCTGGAGGCGGGGGGGACATAATTAAGACATTGGATTTATACTTGGGAAATTTGGGTCCTATTTGTGGCTCTGCTGCAAGACTCCATGTATGATCTTGAGTAAATAAATGCCTCTAAGGAAGTTTCCCCAGAGAGTGTCTTTGAAATAAGAATTAGGTGCCAAAACTCTTCCGTTCTCTGCCTGTAACACAGGCATAGTAAATCCCAATTTTTATGGTGCTTTGTTGCGTATGTTTAGATTTGGTTTCTGCAGGACAGGAACTGACCTCTTACAGTCTGCTTTAGCAAGCCCAGGCTAAGCGGGTCCATATTACAGCTGGAAGCTCCTCGTGTTCTGTGAGTACAGCATCCTAATAACACAGCTCCAGGTGATGCCCAAAAGCCCTCGGAAGCAACTCGACCAGGCTTCTTCTGAAATAAAGCTGGGGTCTCATTTCCTTGTCCCCACCGGGAAATTACACGTGTGATTGGCACGTCCCTGGAAGCCGTGCTCTCCAGCGAGCCCCAGAGCAGGTTTGGTCCCTCACGCAAAGCGAGGGCTGGTGTAAAGGAATATGTAAAAAATACATTGCAGCAGTTGCAGACTTTGCAGTGTGCAGGCAAAGAGCTGCCCTCGTGCTGTAGCGGTTGCACCGAGCTCTGCCCGAGCTCTCGTCACCTTCACCAGGGGACGAGCGGCTGCAACGGGTCAGTGGGATGTTCTCTTTCCTTGGGGCGTGGTGTTTTGATGTTCATTGCGGCTTTTTTTGTACACGCTAGAGAAGGCGGACTCGAGGATGGGCTCTGCAGCTGGCATAGAAAGTTTGCGATGGTCTCGGGCTCCCTAGGGATTTTGTTGCGTTTGGCTTGAGCCTGCCCGTGGAAGGGGCAGTGTTTCCCCTACAGACCGACCGTCCTCGGGTTCGACGCGGCCCGAGGAGCAGCCGTGGTCGTCAGCGGTGGCGGCTGAGACCGCGATCGGTCCTTGAGCATCTTCCTCTTGTCATGTTGTGCAGGGTTTCCGAAAGCTTCGTAGCATGTTCGGTGCCCCGGAGGGGGAGGCGGGCTGAGGGCCAGCAGGATGGGGATGATGAAGGTCATTGGAGAGGAAGGCCATTCGCCCTGCCTCGACTCCTCGTCCCGCGGGTGAGATGCTGCGGTGGCGTGGTTTAGTGCGTTTGGGTTTTTCGGAGCCTTGAAACTGTTCTTTGACCACAGGCGCTAAAAATTGTGAGTAAATAGTTCACAGAAAGATAAAGTTCAGCTGTGAGAATAGTGAAGTGTTCTCTAAAACAAATAATAGTGGGACCAATCAAGGTTACAACTCTGAACCCAGCTGGAATGGGGGAAAATTCTCATTAGCTGGCCTCAAGTCTGAAAAATAAATGACTTTGTTACATCAGGGCATTATTTTTCAACGTGTAATACATTAAGTCAGCTTTATAACCTCATTTTTTTATAGGCAAGATGGTGAGACTACTTCATTTCCTTCTCTTTTTTCCTCCTTTTTTGCTTTAATGTGTCCAAGGAACAGCTAGTTAATTAGAATAACTAGGGCTAAAGCCTAAGGAATATGACTAACGGGACAAGAATTCATATCAGTCTCAAAACTCAAATAGTCCTGAACAGGCATCAGCTGCTTTTCTTTTCTTGCCTTTTTTTTTTTTTTTTTTTTTTTGATGGATTCCTATATATTGTTTTATGCCAACATGCTAAATCACTTATAACATGTTCCTTTTTGCACGCGCGATGGCTAGACGGTTCAGCAAGGCAGGCAGCGCTCGGGAAACCCAGATGTGTCTTCATGGCAACGGTGTTGGGTTTGGCTCTGCCTGACGCGTTGTTTTGCTGGCATTTAAGCAAGTTCGTCCTGTGCATTGTGCAGCTGGTGCAAGCCGTGGTGTCAGCAAGGTTGAACTGGCAGCGGGCCCCGCTCGTACGAAACAGGGAACGAGTAAGTGCTTTGGCCACGTTAGGTTAAAAAACACATGCTTTGAGCGTGAAAGCAAAGCAGAGATTTTGAGTCCGGCAATTTTGAGCATCTTCTGCTGTCCCAGCCGCGGGCCGGAGGGGTGAAATGCCGGTGTCCGAGGCGCGGGGTCCCGCTTGCTTAGCTTAGGGCTGCAGAAAGGCTGAGCAGCTTGGAAAGAAGAGCAATGCTAGTAAGGAAGGAGAGCTGCTTCTGTGCATCCAGGTTTACGTGACGCTCTAACGAAGGGCTCGGGCGAGGGGGTTGTAGCTTGCTGTGAGCAGAGGGGTAGCTGCATCTTCCCTGCGGCTGGCCTATGGAAACGGCAAGTGACTTCATATAACCTCATATAACCTGTAAAACAGCCACGTGCTGGAAGATGTGATCTGTGGCCAAGGCGAAACGGGCTGTGCCCAAACAGGACTGCTCCGTGCTTGTTTAGATGTGCTGGAGAACCGGGGTGCAAGAAGGTACCTTGTGTTTGTCAAGGCATTGTAACAGTGAGAAAAAATAATCCCTGCCTACAAAGCCCTTTCCCAATACGTGCGAGTGTTGAGAGACTTTTCCGAAGGCTTGCAGATTTTTCCACTTTGCCTTACGCATGCAAAGCATTCTAACAAACAGGCAGTAAGAGCTAAAATTAAAAAAAAAAACTCTTAAAAAAAAGCCACAGTCTTATCGTTAAGAGCTGCTCCTTAATTAGAAGTTCCAATATTTCCTCTTGAAGGGTTTCAGAAACTTTGATTTCACAGATACGGAGGCACGATCAGGAAGCAGCCAATTCCCCGGGAGCCAAACCACCGCGCGGTCCCGGGGAGCGCTATGGAAATCAAGTCACCCTATACTTTGGCTGCGCTTTTTCCCCCGAAAGCGGTGGCAGAGCTCACGCTGCGAGTCAGCGGGCTGCATTCGGGCTGGTGGCCTGGGCGGGGGGGGCTTGCCGTCGTCGCTGCAATCCCGAAGAAGAGGAAGATCTGCGAAGCACGCGAGACGGCGCTGCCAGCCAGGTTAACCGCCGGGGCAGAGAGCCCTCGAGGCGAGTTGCCGGCCGAGCCGCAAGGGCAGACGGCGTGGGATCGTCTTCGGCAGGGCTCGGCGTCGCCCGGGCCCCGATGCCGCTGGCGCAGAGACGATGGCGATTCGGGGAGCAGTGGCAGAGGCCGTAGCTGGAGGTCTGACAGTGCTTGTTTTTTCGACGTTGCTTGTTTTTTCAGTCGTCGCCCCGGGCTCGGAGGACCTCGAGCGACTCCCTGCTAGGTGCTGCTTTCAGGGTGTGCCAAGGTCGGCAGGAGACAGAGTTCCCTCCGCCGGGCACCTTTCGTGTCTCCGAAGACGCAGAGCTCGGGAGAGGGTTGAAGAGGTGCCAGCCTGGCAGTGCAGGAGCAATCGAGCGTAAATGGTCACACGTGGGTTTTTCCAAAGCCGTTTTTAACGGGGCTTCGCTGAGCATTTAGCAAAGCTCGCGGAGGTGGGAGCCACTTTGGCCCAGGGGCCGTGGAGTCTCCTCGAAGCCGCTGACGGCCGGGAGCAACCCGAGGCTGCTGA
Source organism: Dromaius novaehollandiae (assembly GCF_036370855.1). NCBI lineage: Eukaryota > Metazoa > Chordata > Aves > Casuariiformes > Dromaiidae > Dromaius > Dromaius novaehollandiae. The sequence continues at coordinate 2,284,725 of NC_088111.1, read as the reverse complement.
TTTGAGGTCGGTGCAGTGGGTGACCGCGGTGACCACGGAGCAGCTGGCCACTGCGTTTGCACACTCTCATTTCCTTTGTTTCCAAACCAGCTATTGCAGCAGGAATTCTTGCTGAAACCCACGCTTGCTCTTAGAGAGCAAACCCGGGTGCAGGTGGAATTTCCTTTCCCTGCTGCAGATAGCAGTGCCTGGAGAGCTGGCCGAGCGGCTGCCAGCACCTGCCGTACCCTGTGCTTCGCTCTTTCCTGTCCAGGTGCTTCTCATTGTGAGTGGAAACCTGAGCTTCCTCAACTGGCTAACCATCGTGCCCAGCATCGCCTGCTTTGATGACGCCAGCTTGGCCTTCCTCTTCAGCTCCAGGCAAGGAGGTGTGAAAGACCAGCTGGCGCAGATGCAAGTCAAGCGGGCGGCTGGAGAACAGCTTCCTCTGAGATACGGTGAGTTATTGCTGGAAGGAAAAAAGTTGCAGACAGGTGTATTCAGCATGTTTGTCTGGAAAACTGTCGTCATCTCCTTCTGGAGCAAACATGTATGGGAAAGGAGGTAACTGCTCCTTCGTGGTCCTTCTCTGTGGTTTGAAGGTTGTCTGGATCTTGCATTGATGACAGATGAGCGCAAAAACAGTAGCTAATTTATAAATGTCTGTCACGTTATTGCCACTAGAGGGCACGTTGTTAGTGCAGGTGTATTTATCTTGGAGCGGATAAGTCTCTGCAGCTAAAATTCTGACATCTTTGCTCCTGAGAGTTCGTATTCGTTGCATTCATTGCAGTGAGTGTCAAACCCCAGCCCCAAATAAGCAACGTGGAACTGCACAATTTATCTTGCAAATTTTTTTTTTTTTTTTGGCTATTTAAAAGTCGGGAATGAAACACCCAGAGCGGCTTGGGGCAAGGATTTCATTTTTGAGGCTGGAAGAAGCAGTTCTCGTGTTTGTTCGCTCTCAGCCCTCTCCCTTCCCCTGTGACGTGGTCGTCTTCCAGCTGCTGGCACGTTGCTTCCCTGGTTGAGTAAGTAGCTGGACACGAGGCCAGACTTCCAGAAAGAACAAAATTCATTGTCAATCTGCTGTGGCTCCAGTAATGCTTTTACTGACTGGAGAAGAGACCCAGCTCCTGGGAAAATGGTCTTTCTCCACTCAGCGGCCACTTGGAGAAAGAAGGCCCATGGAGCAGCTGCCCGGAGCTGTGGTGTCCGGCTCTCCTTGCCACCGCTGGCAGCAGGGGCACCGTGACATCGTGGAGGGAGTTCCCTGAGAGCGGGCATGAGACAGACTCATATATTCATATTATGAATACGGAAAAGCAAATACAAGGGTTTTTTTAAATTAACAGAAGGGGTTATGGTGGCTGATGTACCCCTCTGAAGTGATTTTTGCAAGCAGCCCTATTTGCGAAGATTGCCTGCACAAGCAACGTTGGTCTGTTTTTCACAGGGCTGCGTAACAGATGTACAGTTGTGTCTGTAATATTTTTATAAACCGCATTTAAGCAACAAATTAACTATAATATCAACAACAATTACAGATGCTCATTTTTAAATATACTGAACATCTGTCAGAGTGGTGAAGAATGTCAACAAGATACACATCTGTCTCTAGTGCTTTCTCATCTACCAAGAAACACAGTTTCTTAACCAGAAGTGTTAATTCCAGCAAGGCTAATGCAGTGTCATTAAACTTTCTATGTGTCCTATCGTACATATTTTGCTGAAAGGAGAAATCTTTAGCAGCTTTTCGGTTCAGGTGCCTCTGCTTTAGAGGCTGTGAGGGTCTGGAGTTTTCCTACCAACTGTGTTTTTGCATCCAGCCCCAGACAACGCTCAAGTTGCACCTCCTCGTTGGGGGAGAAGCCGAAGGGTGCTGCTTTGCTGCATCGCTGGATGAGCTGCTGTTAGAGGGAGATAGATCCTTTGATGAGGAACTTGCTCCTTTTCTGTGGTGCTCCCAGAAAACGATACCGAGCCAGTAGTAGCCGTGAGCAAGAAGAGCTGTCCACACTTAGCACACTTCCAGATTTTAGAGGTGTCCCTGTTCTGGGTTTTTTAAAAAGGGGATTAGGATTAAGGGGTAGGGTGTCTGTTGTATTCCGGATGGATCTGGGTTTCTGGATATGCTAACAGAGCAGGTGCTGATGGGCTGCGCGGCAGAAGGCTTAGAGGGACACTCGCCCCAGGTCACAGGGACAGGGGACACAAGGTTCTCCATCAGCCCGACTCATGACCAGATTTTACGAGGATCTGGCCACATCCTTGAAGTACACGTACGTAACTGCTACCGAGACCTCTAATCCCCATCGCTAGTGCTCCGTTCCTAAAGCTCTCTGAAGATGAGAGGCCCTTTCTGTCGGTATCTAGGGGCTTGATCCTGATCCCATTGACTTATGTCCTATGCTCCTCCCCTGAGTCTTGCTCCATTCTTTGCCATGTATTTTTTTCTGAATTAAACCATTTATTCTGTGGCTGAGTAGCTGTGACCCAAAGGGCAGGAGCATGATCACCACAACACAGCAGGCGTGTCAGGACCGAGAAGGTGCTGACAGTTCATGGGCCAGATCTCCTGAATCCAGAAGTTAGGGTCATGGTCACTGGGGGAGTTAAAGATGGGCAGCCCACGCATGGCCACGAGCAGCGAGGCCTCCAGAGCCACGGGCACTGCCTGTGTTGTGCAGCACTTTGCGTCCATACCTGCTCTTCGTTCTCAGCTAGAAAGTCCAGCCCATCTAAAAGACAAAAAATGCCCCTGCCCGACTCCTACGTTGCTTTGCCTGGTCGCAGGGGTCCTGCAGCGGTGCAGGGGGCGAGGAGACGTGTCTCGGCGAGCTCCCATCCAAATCAAATGATTCTCCAGAAATGTTCTCAGACTAAACAATTATTAATAGCTTCTGAGAGAGGTTCAAATAAACATCCCTCTCCTGCAGAGATAAGGGGAAAGCTGCATGCAATTGCTTTGAATCTGATCCTTTGGCTGTTAATGTTAAACAAATTAAAAACGGGCATAAGCACAAGAACTCTTTAGAGGTCACTTGTGCTTATTTGTTTGATTGCAGTAGGACTCTCTTTGGACTGAAATGGCACTTAAATCCAGCACAGCCCTGTTCTGTTCTGAAGAGGGTCTTTCCTGCAAACCAAATGAGAAAGCACTGGCGAAGCAGCACACTTCTGAAACGTAAAAGATAAGTAACAGAGAGAGATTTGCAAAGGAAGAAACGAGATCTGAACAGAGCGAGGGAGCGAGGGGCAGGGATCTGCAGGAAATCGAAGCTGGGCGGCAGGAGCTTCGGGGCGGCGCGCCGGAGGCAGCCGCGGTGGGAACGTCCTGACGAGCTGGAGGAGGTCCACCCCGAGCTTGAAAGCAAGGAGGGCAATTTTGAACAAGGTGCAAGTGCCAGCTGTGTTTTTTCCCCCTATACTAAAACAGCGATTAATCTTACATTTTAGACATTCTTCTTTTTAGCCCTTTCTCAGACTATTTAGAGAAAGGCAGATCTCTCGAGCGATAGCGTACGGCCCCTTGGCAAGGTCTGTTTGATTACACAGGAGCGTATGTCAGCCCGAGCCTGACGTGGGAGCTGAAAGCTGCTGTTAGCACGGCCAGGAAGGGTCCCGTCAAGCCGCGCCGGGGCCGGGGTCGCTGGCAGGGGCGGTGGGGAGAAGCGGGAGCAGCTCCGGACTGACTGCCAGCGCTGAAGTCACTTTCTTCTGGTCTGGTTTTGTGTCCCGAACAGGCTGCTACGTCCGCAGAGTGGTGAACATCTCCTTCGGACTCCTGATTGCTTATCTCAGCGTCCCCGTCATCCTAAACCTCCTCAACTCCAGACAAGTCATGAACACCTCATTCAACCCTCTCCGAATAGTGAACACGTACGGAGCCTTTGGAAGGTATATTTGTTTTAAGGGCACATCATACAGCACGAACTATAGTCAGAGAGCCAGTCTTTAAGCCTTAAATCTAAAGAGAAATCCTTCCAGTAGCAGGTAGACTTGGAATACCTGTTTATGAGGAAGAGGGAAAAAAAGGGCAGGTGTCTTTCATACTGAATTAGAATTTATTTTCCTTAGGGTATTTTTAATTAGCTTGTTATATTGAGGTAGCAAACAGAATGGCAGGATGGAAATATCCATAGAAAAGTTCATCTAGTGGATGGTCTTCACCACTGCCAGCAGGCTTTATTTATGGCGAACTTCTCTTCCCGTGTACACACTTGTTCTCCCTCGTGTAAATATTCCTATAAGCTCTTGGGCAGCAGGTTTAAGGCCAACAAAAGGAAGTACTTTTTCCAGCGAGCGACCTGGGGAATGCATTGCCACAGGAAGCTGTGGAGACTAAAGTGTAAATGGGTTCCAAAAAGAACAAGAGAGAGTCAGAAGACAGGCACAAGGGCAGTCTGGCTGCTGCCTTCAGCGCAGGAAACCCCATGTATGGCAGGAAGGTGGGGACCGAGCAAGGGGAAGCGTCTAGGTCTGCGTTTGGAACCGTTCTGTTCTTCAAGCCTCTGAGGCTGGGCTTTCTGGAGGCAGGTCCCTGGGCTTAGGTGAGCCACGGGTCTGACTCAGGATGACTGTTCTCGTGTACCGTCCCTCTCAGCCCCTTCCTGACCAAGACATCTGTGAAAATACTGTTTTTTCCATAGAGCAAAGAGGTGGAGAGGTTTCTGCATGCCACATGCAGGGTTATTGCTGCTGTTGTTGTCGGTGATGCTGCAGCGGGGCCGCGGAGCCGGCTGGGAGCGAGGCCACGTGACGCTCACAAGGAGCTAGCCGAAAGGATAAGGCAGCCCCTGCCCTGAAAAGCTGAGAGCTGCAAGAGGCAGAGGGGAGGCCGGGGGCTGAAATCACAGCAGAATGGGCAAAGCGGTGATTTACGGTCATCCCTCTAATTCCAATGCCAGATACCAAGAAGAGTCTGTTCAGGTCCTTGCCCGGTCCGTTGCTCTTTGAGTGGCATCTGTCAGTCTTACGGAGCTGGCCGAGAGCCGACGCGGGTCACCCTGGGCTTGCAGGGAGCAGGAGTGTGGTCATCGCGCCGCTTGCGTGCAGACCTCCCAGGAAAGCCCAGCCGCGGAACGGAGGAAGCGGCCAGGTCCGAGGGATTTAACCTCGCTGGAATCAGGGAACGAGAGGGCTTCAGCAGAACACGGTGCTACACATCTAACAACGGGGCTACTCTTCCCTGTATAGACCTGGGGTTTTGCCCACCCCGCGACCTCGCTGTGGTGACCACGAGGTGCTCCCCAGAGGCTGGAGCCGGGGGTGGGCTAGGCTCCTCGTGACTTAGTGGGCTCTGGACACGATCCCGGAGGAGGAGCCGGCTGGAATTAAGTAGGTATTACACGAGGAGAATCAGGTTGGCTGTTGGAAACGCTGGCTGAGCAGCTGGGTGAAGGGGAGGAGCAGGTCTCACTGGGAGCACTGGAGATGCAGAGCACACCTAGATCCATCAAAGTGATTTGCTCTTTTCCCCCATATTTCAAATAGCAGAAATGTTTGTGAAAGCGAAACTTAGAGAAAACACGATTAAAAGTATCAGCACTAAAAAAGTGCAAAACAGCGAATTTTCTCCTATTTTTCAGAGAGGGAAAAATAACCCTTGAACCTCTTTGAATGCTGGAGTGGTGAAGCTACGGGAGATTGTTTTCTTTGGGTTGTTGTTCTTCTTTTTCTTCTTCAGTCTATGGTTTCTGTTTCAACAGTTAGCAGAACCTAAAGAGCATGTGATGAAATGCTGCTGTAATATGTTTGTAATTCCAGCCTATGTAAACCAATAAAAAGAGGATTGCAGCTTATAATGAATATACGATTATGTGAAACTTGACATATTTTGAATCACACAGTAGGAACATACTTTTATTAGTAATTTGCTGTCCCTGATTTACAGTGTGTTTCTAACCATTGGGCAGCTAGCCACGGCTCATAACTCAGCCCAGCATATAATATGGAACTTGGCTGGAGGATCCAGAAATCTATTAAATGTAGGTAACAATTATAAGCAGAGACATAGAGCATTCCTTGAGTTGTAAGCATCTATCACTGGAAGTCACTGCGGGAGGAGGAGGCTCTGTGCTCCAAGCTTTCGGTTTCTTGGGTTGAAAGAAGAAGGAGCAATATAGTGAAAAAATTAAAAGTGTGTAGGGAGCTGGGCGGTTTTGATAGGCAGAGTTATGTTGTTTTGCATTTGTTGCAGAAAACAGCTGTCCAGCGTAGAGGAGTGTCACTGACAGGTCATTGGAAACCTTGACAGTCATGTTTTCGCGTGGGCTTTCTGTGGCCTGGAGAGTTTGCTGTGTCTGCTGCCCACCTTGCTGTGCAGCAACTGGCAGATCAAACAACAAAGGGAAAATGCATGACTTGTCCTAAAGCTGGGCTACTTTTTACCCAGTTTCCACACATCTACTAGGTACGATGGGCCTTGTTTGTTTTCCTTCTCTGTTTCCCTTGGCTTGGTTTGCAATGGCTCATTCGTCACCTCCGCCTCCTGCTCCGGCTGAGCAGTAGCTCCAGGAGACCTGTCTTCCCCCGGGACGGTGGAAGGCCTGGGGGCGTATAGACAGCTCTTGGTGGTGCCCCAAGAGTCAGCTGCCGGGGGGTCCCCCACCTGGGGCCGACGGGCTGCCCAAGGCCACAGCAGATGTAACCGATCACCCTGGACCCGCCGCGAGCGGATCCTGCCCTGGGCCGTAGCCAAGGGGGAAGGGGAGCTGAGCACCCCAGGGCAGCCGTGCAGCGGGGAGAGCCCGGCTGGCGAAGGCGATGCTGGACTTGCCCCAGCTGGAAGCTGCTCTGCTGATCCTGTGGCTGGAGGTCGATGTGCACAACAGCGCGTGAAGCTTCCCGTGCAGAAGTCTTCACTGGCTGTGCCATTAGGGCAGCCGCACGTGCCAGTCGCAAGCCTCTATTTTTGCAAAACCTGGCTGTGTGTTGGCACCTTTTGTTCCCATCCTTCATCTCCCCTCTCTCACGTCACCAGGAGTCTGTGTCCTCAGAGAGCTCTTGCATCGTGGGAGTCATTTTACATCATTGGTATAACAGGGATAAAGGTTTTCTTTGGAAACTTGGGACAAGTTGCCCAGGGTGAAGGTGCTCACCTGGGACTTGGCAGACGCTCATTATACTCTCTCAGTGTCTTGGGCAAGTGTTAGGCTGTGACCTAAAAAGACAGACAGACCTCTGATACCCACTGATTTCTGTAGGAAGCGTCTTCCTGGGCTTCAGTCTCCCTGGGAAATAGCAGTAGTGCACTGTGATAGAGGGGAACTTGGGAAGACGGGAAAGATGGAGTTTTCCAAGTGCCTTGGTGCTGGGGGGAGAAGAGCATGCCAGACGGAGAGCTGCTCTGTAGGTTGCTGCTGTAGGATGAAAACATCACCAGGCCAACGAGGTAGTTGCCTTGCTGACTCTGAGCAGCATTTTTCACCACTTGAGAAAAATAACATATAATGATGTGTCCCACAGCATCACCAAGGAGAGGACAGAAGTCGTCATTCAGGGAACGTCCAGCGAGGATCCCAATGATCCCGCGGCTGTCTGGGAGGAGTACGACTTCAAATGCAAGCCCGGGGATTTGAAGCGGAGGCCGTGCTTTATTAGCCCCTACCACTACCGCCTGGACTGGCTCATGTGGTTTGCTGCGTTCCAGGTAGGTGTGCGGGCGCTCGGAGACTCCCGCGCCGCCTGAACCGGGAGCAAACCCAAACCCCGGTGAATTCGCTGTGTCCTTGGCGTGGGCGGGGGCTATTTTAAGCTCTAGCTAAGTTTATTCGGTAAAACAAGCAAACAAACAAAACGGCGCAGAAGGACACACAGACACCCCCAAGCCCTGCAGGTTTGTCCAGTTTTCCAGCAAATCAGGCGGTTTGAATGATGAGCTTTGTTGAAGTCACCTGATACTTGTTTTTGTGCTGGGAGAAGAGGAGCCTCCAGCCGAAGGACGGGGTATCCTGTCCCTTTGGGGTCCTCCAACACGGCTGGTAGCCCTGAAGGATGACCACTGCCCGTGTACTGAAAGTCATGGAAGTTGTACGTGAGGGGTTTTTTAGTGGTTTCTCAGCAATAATAAGATTTAAAAGCACTGAGGACGTGGGTGGACGGCACCTGTCTCACAAGCGGCTGTGAGTGGGTGGCATTACTGCTGCCGGACCGGTGTCCCAGCGCGGCGGTGGCTCATGGGGACGGCCGGGCGGCTCGAGCTCGCTGCCCTCGTGGGCAGCATCTTGCCGACACGGGGGCCTTGGGACCCTCTAAGCGTTGTCACCAGGTGAAAGCAGCAGGCAGAGGACAGCTGTAAATTAAAAAAGGGAAGGGGGGGGGACACTTGTAAAATTAATTCTTTGATATCTTTTAGCCTTTTCTGCAAATTGTCATTTGTGACCATGCGAATTTGCACTGGATTGTACAAAACTGAAGCTCACAAGAGTTGCGTGAGGCAAACCCGGGGCAGAAGACTGCAGGCCTTTCTCTTTGTTCCCGTACCCTCGCCTGCGCTCGTCCCCTCTCCTCTCCCCCTGCCCCAAACCTCTCTGTTTTCCTTCTTTGTGGTATTTTCATTTAGGCGCCTTTTGGATTCCTCAGTGATGACATAACCATCTCGCTTTGGCTATGGTTTTATATTTACCCCTCCAGTTTTCGCGTGCTGGAATTTCATTTAATCTGCATTAGGTATGCTTATCCCTCGGCAAGACGGCAGCAGGGGTTAAAGCTCCAGCCAGCGCGAGGGCAGAGCGGGGAGCGGAGGTGCCGACGCGCGCAGGGGAGCTGCCGGGCTCAAGCCCGCGGCGTTTCGGGAGGGCTCTGGCACCGGGGCCGCGGTCCGGGTCACCCGAGAGGAGGCTGCGGCGGCGGAGCGGGGAAGCGGATCCGAGATGAGAGAAAGGCCGTTTGTTTCCAGGGCAGGAATATCCCTGAGGTCTTGAAATACAAAGTGGTCTCAGGTTTAAAAACAAATGAGGACAGGGCATAAATACTCATGCATCATACGCAAGTGCTGGCCGGGCTGGTGCTGAGAGACGCTGTTAGACACCGGCGCGATCTTTCAGCGGACGCAGCCCCTGTGCTGAGTGACAGTGATGTATGTGAGCAGCCCGGCGAGGAGGAGGAGGAGGAGGAAATAACACAGCCCCGTTCGCATCTTTCTTTCCTTTTTTTTTAATTCCCTGCAAGGTTCCCGGAGTGTTTCTGTGAGCCCGTTTGCACGGGCGGTGGTGGAAGGCACGCGTGCAAGCAGGGTCCTTCCCCAGCCCTCCGACCCGGCATCCCCCACGCCAGCCGCGCTCCCTTCTCCCCTCCCGTGCTCGAGGACCGTGGGCTTCCCCGCGGCCTCTCCGTACGAAACTAGACCTTCGGGAAGCAGCGGCAGCTCCTGCTTAGAGGTTTCAGCAAAAGGAGCAGAAAGGAGGAAGAAACCTCTAACAAAACTGCATGGAAATGGGGGTGAATCCTGCTGCAAACAATAGCAACATAAGTAACACAGACACAGCAGCAAACGCTTGCAAATGCGGATGTTTAAATTTAAGCCTGTAAATATGTACCTAAGCGTGTAAGTAAATCTCAGTTTGAGTAGCTGAATGTTTGTTTGAAAATTCGGAGCTGTATATTTAGGACGAGGTGTCACGCCTGCCTCTTTGGAAGGACGGCTGTGCCGCTGCCCTGTCCAAGCTGTTTCAGCTGCAGTTGTTCGTCTGTTGCTTGAGTTTGAATCACACACAGTAAATAGCTGCAGAGAGAAACCAGAGGTTTAAACTCCAGAAGTAAAGTCAGACAAGTTTTGCAAACCTCACACTGTAATTTATGGAGTCCATTAAGTCAGCTGCTTCTGCCCCTGGATTATATTTAATTTATCTTCAGAAGTTCTGGATTTTTTTGTCCCGCTGTTCCCGCTCCGCCCGATCGCTTCCAGTGCAGCGGGCCGGGGGGCTGCTTTGGCAGTTCGTCGGAGGTGGCCAGCTCAGGATCTGACATATCCAGCTTGTGACAAGCTGCGGAAATGCTTGCTGCGTTTGGGGGAAGATATTTACCATCCCGTTGTGCCGCTCGTGACAGGTTCCTCTTTGCACCTCATCGCCGCTTGATGTACGACGCCTGCCTTCGCGCGGGCTTTCCCGGGAAAACTTCCCTTGGAGCCCAGCAGCAGGATTCGCGCTAGGGGGACAGGATGGGACGGGACGGGACGGGATGGGACGGGACGGGATGGGACGGGACGCGCCGGAGCGACGGGCCAGGGCAGCCGCGGTGTCGGACCACGTGCGTAGCCGAGCTGGAGGCTTCGCTGTGCCGCTCCACCCCCACGCGCGTTTCGTTAGTTCACTGCTTCTCAGTTGCTGCTCTGGTAGCGCCTTAATGATGTGTCATGTAATGTGACATTATTTTCCAGGAAACGATTTTCATCATGTTAACTTTATTATCTAAAGATAGTATCCCTTTTCATTTGTTTTCTAAATCCCCTCTTTGTCTTACACGTCTCGACATCCCATGGGTGCTGTAGCTCTGAATTAACGTCCTTCACTCAGTTCTGGCAGGGACATGGCCCGTCCAGAAACATGTCTGCGTTGCTTCTTCCTGCCTGGAGAAGGGAAAGCTCCCACAAACTGCCTGCGGTGATGGCACGCAGCAATCCATGGGGCGTTTCCAGCTGTTTCTGCTGCCTAGGACAGCATTCCCTTTGGTCCATCTCCCAGCTGAAAACGTTGTCACGTGTAAAGTGAGTTAGGATGGACTCAGCAAGAATAATGTTTGTCTCAAGAAAAAATTGGGCCCAAATCCCACCTGCATGTATTCAAAGAAGAGTAGCTTTATCAGTTGGAGCAATACTCCTGGCGCTGGTGGCACCGCTGGCAGGAGCAGGGCTCCTCTGCGGTGCCAGGCTGGTGATCGCTGAGGTACTGACATTTCCAGATCACAGCAAGACTTGGAAAGGAATTTGACTCTGGCTCGGGATGAACATTACACGGGATTGTTTGGGAGAAAGAGGTTTACCCAGACTGTGTCTCTTGTTCCAAAGCAGAAGCCGAACTGGTGGCCCTGATGGGGCAAGGGCACTGCATGGCTTTCCGCAGAAGAGAGGAGGATACTTGCCTTGAGAGAGCTGGTCACTAGTGATGGTAGAGGAACCCAGAACAGTTTGGTCTCTGCCAGCTGGGATGCTCATTTATTAAACAAACAAGCATTCTTCAGCAGTCAGACCTTCGTGAAGGAGCTAGATAGGCTGCAGTGTCTTCTGCATAGTGCATTGTCAGAGGAGTTCGATGTTCCTGTTCCCGAGATTAGTCCCTGTGGATCACATCGTTGGCTGGTGCAGATTGGCCTACCTCCATCAAAGCAATTTAATCCAAGGTCTGACCCAATATATTGCAATGCATATTTCTAAGAGGAGCCATTACGAAATGGAAAGAACAGCCTGACATGCTCATTGAATTTGCAGGTGCTACCAAGGTGTGAGTACGGTGGAGGACAACATCTAAGCGCATGGTCATCTTGCTAAGTTTGGTCTGCGCAGACAGGAGACGAGTGCCTGGTGCTGCACACGGCAGTACGGGATGGAGCAGAGAGACGTTCTCCAGGGAAGCCTCTTGGGCTCAGAGCACATCACCAGATGAGCAGCATCCAGCGACGTTACAGCGTTGTGGAAACAGCAAACACCACACCAGGGTTCGGCACACAAGGTGCATGGTGTCACCCTTGCAAGGTGTCACCCTTGCAACACGACCAGCCGAGCACACGAGTTCAGGAAAACTATCGGCCAGTTGGAAAGAGCACAGAAGGACCCACAGGCAGAGCAGAAGTCCAGAAACCTCGTTCCATAGTGACAGATTGCACAAATCCACATCAGCTGATCCAAAGAAGAAAAGGGAAAGACAGACAATAAAGCAGGTTTGGAATATGTGAAGACCTCCTGCAAAGGGGCAAGCAACAGCGTTCTCTGTGTTCATGTGGAGAAGGAAGGAAAGCATGGACTAAATGTCAGAACATGGTTTAATCTCAGGGAAATTCAGCCTGAGGATTAGGAACAGCTTTCTAACAGGGGGGCAGTTTAATGACAGAGTTGATTGCCAGGAGTGCTGGGAGACTCCCAGCATTGGAGGCCTTTAAAAACCAGGTGAGTGACAGTCATCGCAGGAGAGGGGAGCGGGCTCTGCTCCTCCCGAGCTGGTTTCTTGCCCAAGGATCCCTTATTGTGTTAGTGCAAAGACACCCTGTTTTTACATATCATTAAACCTTTGTCTCTCCTCCAGCTACTGATGGGAATGCTCCTGTAATTATTCAAATTGTCATTTATGGTGGCTATTCCAGCCATCGTAACCCAGTGTGGAGCCGTGCTGTGCCACTGGTGCAAGAAGCGTTATGGTCGGACTCCTGGCAGGCTGCGGGTGGATTCAGCGTTGTTAATAAATAACAACCAGAAAACAAGATACCGTTCATAGTTTTTATGCTTTAAGTTGGTCGCTTTTCCTGGTACTTGGATGTCTTAGACTTTGCAAAAGCTGGTTGTTTATAGTATAAAATATTTGTTCTTCACCATTGGGCAGCAGTGGAAAGTCTTCACTGCTCTGAATAAAGAAAAATCAAAGGGAAGGCTTTTTCCCTTCTTATTATAGCATGAAGGTTATTTATTCTGTTCAGGTTGTGTAAGCTTCTCCATAGCAGGGACTACGTGTTTGGCCAGTGCAAAAGAGCGCTTTTGGTGCTTACCAAATAATAACTAGTCGAAAAATAACAAAGCGATTGCCATCTTGATATTGGTTTTTAAAGCTCCGTGTCTTGTTGCATTATACCTTGAAACTCTTCCAGACGTCTCTGACTGTTGGGAGGGTCTGTGGCCTGAGGTGTGTATCTGAAGTTCGGGTCACTTCTTTTTTGTATGATCAAATAAAGTGGGAATTGTGTTACTGCATCCTAATTAGGGCGAGGGCAGTAAGCTGGATCCCAGGGATGCTGTGCAGCGAAATACTTGGTACGTTTGAGGCTTGAGGAGTGCGATACCAGATACAGCACCAAAGCCAGTACCAGGGTCTATTTCTTCTTCCTCCAAGCATCTTCCTTCCCCGATATGTGGCTGTCCATCTCAGCTGACCTTCTCTGCGTCTGCTCACTGAGGAATGTCCTAGCTTCAGCAAGGGACCTGCGTCAGCGTGCCGGCAAACACGGACACGCCGGCTCCTCCACCCAGCAGCACGTGTTGCTCTGTCGTGGAAGGGCTCTGCAAGCTGTTATCGAACCGACCAAATCACAGCAATTGCGATGCAGTGAGAAGTGCATTTTCCAGATGTGCTGTTTAAGTTTATAGATAAAATTCAGCTGATTTCTAAAGAGAAGAGAAATGCAAGCAGCAGAATTGATGCTCTAAGGAACTCCTCTCTGTGGTGAAAGGGAGTTGTGACAGATTTCATGTTATTGCACGCAAACTGAAAGAACTGAGAAAAAAGCAACCCCATCTATAGAGAAGACATTAATATTTTTATAAAATATTTTCCTCAAACCTCTGTTATCGCGGTCTTCCAACCAGAAGGTCCTCACAGGAAAAAGAGCTGCATGGCAGCAGAATGGAGGAAGAGGTGTGTGTAACATCGTAAAACCCAAACCTCCTGAGCAGTGTGCTAAGTACGCTCTTTTACATTTCCTTTCTTTCCCCTTCTAAAAATACAGCCCTCAAGTCACTTCCATTTTCCATTGCAGCATTCATACATTTTGGGCCATGTTCAGAATGTAAGAACTCTACGTTTTTTTGTTTGACTCTGATTAGTTGTCTCCCTGTGACTATGAAAACTTTTCAAACCCTCAGGCTACATTCATGAAAACTGCAGGCTGGATCACGTGTTGATTTACCTCTGATAGCAATATTGCAATGGAAGAACGGGCCCAGAAACCCAAACAAGACTGTTAGCCTATCGTGCTCGGTACTGTAGAAATGTAGAGTAAGACCTCGTCTATGTAGGGAACGGTTGTTGTCTACAGTGGTTATTGTTTGTCCCTGTCTAGACTCTGTTCTGGAACAAAGTGACTTTGATTTCTGAATATAGAGGTGATACGGGAGCTATGCCAGGTGCACCATTTCCCCGGATAGGCGAGATCTAAGAGACGGTTCCCAAAGTCTCGCTCCGCTCTCTCACAGCCTTTTCTTGCTCTGCCTGGACCTGCTGCACTCTGAACGACACGCGCTTTCTCCTGGGACCTGCTGCTTTCCCAAGCGCCTTATAACAAGGTAGGCTAATGGATGGCTTTTAGCGAGGCTCGAGCGGCCGCCCCCATCGAAACACTATACGTTGAATCAGACCTGCTGAGAAATGGTTGCCTCTTTGGGAAGCTAATAGAAAAAGGGGATGTGGTTATTGGGGATAATTAGAAGTGAGACAACCTGACGTAGCCTTTGACCTTCCGTGGTTCAGTCAGTTGGGTAGCAGGATGGTAGCAAATGCCTCTGAGATGGGATGCTTCAGAAAAGCAAGGCATGTCTTTAGCTATGCCCTCTTTTGTGTGCGACACGGTTTAATTCTCCAGCGGGTATCTCAGGTTCCTTGCACAGTGACAGTTGAAGGCAGCCAGCTACAGAAGTGTACACGCTGGTGCAAACAGAGACGTGAATACATGGATGAAAACACCCAGGATGGTGGAGTTCCTGCTTTACACCCCCGAAGCGGGTAGGCTGTGATGCAGAAAATGCCCCTTACGACATGACGCTGGAAACGTGAACCTCCCCGGCCCCTCTGTCATCACGAGGCGCACAGAGAACCTGCGGTGAAAACGTGCAGGGCTCCCAACCATGCAAAATAATAACGCTGGGCTCCCGGGCCAAGTTTCCAGCTGTTTCCACATGTGTATCTCATACTTACCTCCTCCCGTGCGCCGTGCCAGGACTGCGATTCAATAAAATGCCACACTAATCCACAGTCCTTTTTCATTAAATGACCAATTAAAGCTGGAGGAAAAGGGTTCTTATTATTATTATTTCAGTTGGGAACATGTTCCCTGTAGTGCCGTGTGGTTTTACATATATTTTTTGCGATGATTATATTCTCTTCTACTTTGTTATCTCTGCAGAGTTGCGTTGCTACTGCATTCGTTCTGCCCCCAGCTTCTTGCCGTTGCCTGGCTTCAATGATGAGTTGCTTTTTAATTCTGTAAAGCTTTTAAATACTTCTGAATGCAAGTTAATGTATTCAAGGTGCCAGTGCCCTGTTTATGCACTGATTAAGGTTACGCTGCTGAAAACAGAAAGGTCGGAGAGTAGAAATGGTTAAAAAGTCTGGCAGCAGCATTACTTCGTGGTGCTGCTGTTCACCCTGAGGTCCGCAGTGATCCTCAGCTCCCGACGCTGGTCCGTGGGGAGGCGGAGGGAAGGAGCAAGCCCCGTCCCAAGGCAGCTCGCCCGGGGAGAGGTCTGGAGTGGTGGTACCAGCTGAAAAGTTATGCACGTGTTGTATATGCACGGCTCTGCGTGCACTGTCTGTGCCTACGGAAAGTCCTCTGCTTGGTGGCTGCGGTAACGTTGCTTTGGGAACCCCAGCTCGGGCCGGAGCTGGCCCTCAGGCGTGTTTTAGTTAGGTTGGTGATGGAGTTTGTGTTTAGGTTCATTGGTTGCTTTTTTGTTTTAAAATAAAACAACCCCCCTGGAAACGAAGGAGGTAATCACACCCACATGCGTGTCGGCGCTCCTCTCCGCTCGGGGCCGGGCGGTGAGGCTGGGCGGGACGGCGTGCGTGTCGGCACGCTCGGCGCCCGCGAGCGTTGGCGTTGGCTTTGCGGTTCGCTCGCTGCGCGGTGGCAGCGGGCGTTCGAGCGTGCTGGTGCCCCCAGGGCAGGTCGGGCAGGAGCACGAGCCGTAGCTCCCGCGCTCGGAAGGGGAGTCTCAGTCCCTGTGTCCCGCCAGAGATCCAGCGAGACTGATGGAGGGTCATCCATGCAGGCCCGGAGGCGTGTTAGGGAATGGGACAGTGGCTGCCGCTTAAGAAGGTCCAAAACCTGAGGATGAGCCCCCCGACATGACCGCACGCGTTCCTCAAAGCGATGTGTGCATTGGTCCTAGCTTTTTTTTGTTAACCCTTTGGATGGTTCAAGGTCTCACTCCCGTTTTGCATGCTCAGAAGTGGATCTCACTCCACGTGAATCTCTCCCATCCTAAACGTCACAGCTTTACAAATCGTACTGGGGTCTGGGTCTCACCGGAGCCACTGACAGGAACTGTCGCCTTCCAGCCTCGTAGCGTGGCGCTTCCCTGGACAGGACCCAACTCACCTTGACTATTTTTTCTCCCTTTGCCACCGTATCGCTTTACAGAGTAATGAGTTAAACAGTACAGTTGTTAGTGCTGCTCTGCTCCTGCATGCTCCAAGCATCAGCGGTGCATGATATCTAAGCCTTTGCGTTGGGGGCAGCGTGGGGAACTGCATTTGATGGAAATTTCTCACCGCAGACTTTGCTGGGGCCAGACATGTTGTAAATTTTACAAGAAAAACACTTTACAAACCAGAAGTCCAACTCTTGTGAGCACAGAGCTGCTAATTAACAATTTGGAGACCACGTGAGCCAGGGATCCTGTTCCACCGTTAGAGTCTCATGGTTATGAAATCAGGCTTTCAAGATTTGGTGTCCTTCATAAAGCTCTAGCTCCTGGAGTCTGGTGATTACGTAGAATTTCTAGTTACGTTTTCTCCAGCTTCTCCCCTACTTCCCTCCAGAAAGAAAGCCATCTAAGAAATAGTCCTTAAGAGCATGAAGAAAAACTTGAGAAAGTGGACTCTGGGGAGACTTGGGAACCTGACTCACAGTGTTTGCTCATCCGCGATTGCCGAGGAGGCAGCCGGGGCCGGGGGGGGATTCGTGCGGGTTGCGGGCGGGAAGGCGAGCGGGGACGCGTTGCGGGTTGCGCCGGGCCGGTGGGAATCCCACCGCGTGCAGCACCGTGGGTTTGAGGGCATCCGTGGTGGCTGGGCCGCCTGGACCGCAGATCAACCAACAGCTTGGTGAGGCAAGGTGGAAGTGGGAAGATGGGGAGCGGAGCTGCCTTTGGAAAGCTTCTTGGCTTAAATAACTGCGGTTTTCCTCTAAATTGTGATGAGCACGGGTCAGAAGCCCTGCGAGGGAGTGCTGCCTTTTGAAGGGCCTTTCCATCAGTGTTTGGTGTTTTCCAAGTCATTTCTCTCCTCTGTTTCCCGTAGCAACGGAAATAACAAACTTTACCATTGTATAAGATTTGCAGAGTAACTTTGCATCAATGTTCTGCATTAGTCACAGTCTTGCAGGTACAGCTGCTGGGTTTAGCTTTCCCACAGTGTCCCCTACTGCTTGCATTAAAAAATCCACTTAGGTACACGTTAAAAAAGGGGGAGAAAAGGCTTTATGGAAGTGTAGGGCACCGAAAATCACCAGAAAGGGAAATGCTTTCTACGGAGGCTCACGAAGACCCTTGCGAAGGGTGCAAGATGCGCTCCTTAATTCAGCGGCAGCTTAATTAGGGGTATAGCATAGACACTGGATGTAAAGAAGGCACGTTAGACTAACGGAAATGAAGGGGATGCAAAAGACAGGGATTTAGTAATAGAGAAGTCCCACACTGAAAAGTCCCGAGCTTCTGTTTTCTCTCTGATAACACCACAAGGGAAAGTAACATATCTTAAAATGCTGGATGGATTCTCATTTTAAAATACACCATTATTGTTTCTCTGGGGAATTTTGCTGCTAAAAGAAATGATTAAAATCAAGTGTTTGGAGTGCAAAATTAGCAAGAACGTCTCCAGCTAGATTAAATATGTGAAGTTAGCTGGCACAGCTAATGAACGGCAGCTCATTAGGTGGTTGTGTCTCGCCCACTCCCAGTGGTATCCGTACCCCGAGGAGCGGTTTCCAGATGAAGGGCTCCCTGCTTCCGCTCAGGCTCCCGCTCTGCCTCTCCTGGCAGATCTGCTCCCTGCCCACGCCGGAGGGTCTCAGCGTGAACCTTGGGGTGTTGGATCCTGCAGGATCTGTTCCCAGCAACACCAGGAAATTCATCGTTTGCTGCCCGAATCCACTGCAGTCCCTCCCCAGCAATGGGCAGAGACCGTGCAGAATTCTTTAATGCTGGTACCGACACGTGGTGAGTCCAGCAGTGTCTAACGTTGTTTTTTCTTTTCTTTCTTGTTCCTTCCCCAAGACCTATGAGCAGAATGAATGGATAATCCACCTGGCTGGAAAGCTGCTGGCGCAGGAGGAGTCGGCGCTGTCCCTGATGGCGAGGAACCCCTTCGCCGGCCGAGCACCCCCGCGGTAAGCTTTCCCCTCGGTCCAGGGCTGCAGGCACCAGGCTCTGTTCAGCACGGTCACTTGTCTCGGACATGCAAGCGTGGTTTCTGTTCCCTGAGCGTTATTTGTGTCTGATGACGCACAGGCGGTCTTTGAGTAGGGCGGTTCAAATATCAGGACACCAGGAAGACCTGGTGCTCTCAGCACCATAATTTCTTCCCGGTGCGCAGACGGACGGACGGACCCTTTGGTTGAGCTCGTTCCCAGGCACGTCTGTGAAGGGCTCCGCGTTGCTTCTCTTGGACAGGAATCCTGACTGCTGATGTGGTTTCCTGCTTGTCAGCTTTAGATTTTTCGCCATGATCATTTTGCAAGGTCAGATCACAAATGCTGTTTCTACCGGGCTATTGAGATATTTCAAAGACAAAACAGTCCTGCAAAAATAATTGGTTTTGTTGTCTTGGAGTTGTTTGAGTTTCAATGAAAAGACAAAGCAAATATCAGCAAGTGAAAAGTACAGATGAAAACCCAAGGCTTTCTACAAAGGGAAATTTTTCACAGAAGTGTCTATTTTGTTGACAAAGTTATTTTTAGCTGAAAAAACATTTTAAGGGAGTTTTGGATCAACTCAAGTAATATTATGCTCTTGCTAATATTTTCCATTTGAGGCTCTGGAGATGCATTGCAAACAGGGATTAAGGTTCACAGCACCATATGAACTTCCCTTAGAAACAGAGCTGATGTTTTTCAGCTTTAATGCAGTATATCCCTCAAGTCTTCTGAGGAGAGACTTGTTGTGTTTCTGAGATGTTAAGAACCTCCACCTTGTACCAAAGCACTTCATTTTAGATGTGCCCTTCAACCCTTCATGGTTTATATAGAGGTGTTTATGTATGTATATCTGTATATATTTTACAAAAAAGAGAACAGAAACGCAACAGAAATACAGCTGCTAGAGCGAGTTTCCCACAAATGCAGATTTTCTCTACCAAACTGCTTGCTTGCTGGGCACCCCGCGGAGCGTTGGTACGGGCAGGTGGCAGCAGGTTCCCTCCAGGCACAGGACCAGGACGGCTGCAGAAGCAGGTACCTGGGGGTTGCACACATGCTCTTTGCAGAACTCGCTTTGCCGTCGCTCGGTGCCAAGCCCGGCGCCGGGGCCCTCGGCGTGCGGAGCGGGGAGGCCGCCCGCGGCCCCGAGCCTCGCGAGCGCAGCGGCGTGCCCGTAAATCACGGTTTATTGCTCAGGTTGCCTTGCTGGGTCACGTCGCAGTTTGTTGGGTTACACAAGCAGTAGATCTGTTACACCAAAATAATTACGCCTTGGCTGGGATCCAGGAGGGTTCTCGGGGAACCTCTGTTAATTATGCCTACCAAAGGCGTGCTGGGCTATACCAGAATGCCCCTCGCCGCTCAAGGACACGGCTTTAACAATGTTTACGGAGGGTTTTTCAGCTCTGCTGAGCTCTGCTTGCATTAGCTTAGCATACCAGGAACAGGGCGTTGATGCCACCTCATCAGCCAGCCTCGATCGGCGATATTAAAAGGGACATGGAGTAGCCCACGAAACCCCTTTGATAGAGATCGAGTACCCTTTCTCGCTTTATTTTCTGTTTGCTTGCGTGCACGGGCAGCGATGGCGGGATCGCGCTGGCACTGCGGGGCCGTGGGCGGCTGGTGCAGAGGTCCTGGAGGCATCTGCAAGCGTGAGCTGAAATAGCGAGTACCGAAGAGCCTGTGATACTTTGGCTCCGTAGCGAGTGGATTTACTGTCCCCGTTCTCATCAAGCTTAGCTTATATCCCCAAGGAGCAGTGCTGTAAGTTCACTGAGCGGTGCTCGTTGTTTTCTTGCATTGCTTCTTAAAAAAAAATCCATAAATAAAGTCAGTTCTGAGTGTTGGCCGACCCTAGAGATGTTTAACCGATCCTGGAGCCTTTGGACACCAGCGGATCGAATTAGGTGTCCCCTGTTGAGAGCAACCCGAAGTCACTGCCGTCCGGTGCCTGCTGGCAATAAACGGCTCGTGCGGTTCACGGACGGACAGAAGCGTTCGATAATCCCGGAGCTGTTTATTACCCTGCTGTCCCTGGTGCCGTAAACATCGTTCCTGTTCCTCACCAAGGCTTAACCTGAAAATGAGACGTTACACCAAATGAAACGTGTATCACACCTCGCCTTTGGAGACATGGCCGCAGAGGAGCTTTCTGGGATCAGCGGTGTTTTAAAAAAAATCTGGTTATTGGATAGAGGAATTCATTTAAAAATGAAAGTGATGATGGGGGATGTGGTTGGGACAGCACTGCGTTTGCCCAGCGGTGAACAGTTAGCTGCTGCGTTCTGTAGCAGGTGAGGACGTTAAATGTTGAAGAATTTAAAGCGGAGGTGAAAGCAGATCTTTATCGAAAATAGCATCTTTCTGGTTTTGTTGGTATTTGCTGGCCAGCGGATACGTAGCGCCGAGGGGTGTAAGCAGGTCCATAGGAAACCACACGGCAGCTCAATGCTGCATTACTCTGGTTTAACCAAGCGGAGACTCTGTTTTCACTCTTTGGCAGCTAGTTTATAGCAGGAAAAGACCAGGATCCAGTGCTGGTTTTGTGTGTCAGCTGCCTTCGCTCTGGCATTGGTTTTGCTTGAAGTTTTTCGTGGGCCTCGTGCATTTTTGGGTGATGTAAATTGTTATTTTTATTCTACAAATACTCACTTTGGCCCAAGCCAAACTCCAAACCCACAGTTTAACTCTGGATCCCGCTTTCTTGGTCACATTGCTGCTTCCAGCAAGCCAAATCCCAACATCTTGGGGATTGGCACCGTCTGTGCTTTGGTCCCGGTGTACGGCGGAGGGGCTCGATCCCGCCGGCACGGGGATGCTGCGATCCGGATCCAGGCCCTACACCGAGGCATCAGGTCACTCGCGGTGCCGCTGCCGTTCGCGTTTCTTTGGTTGTTTGTTTGCTGTTAGCGCTTCGCCTGCGCGAGGGGACTGAAGCAGTTGGTGATATTTAGCTTTTACGCCCCATCGCAGTTCTGCTGAATTCACGCTCCCGGCACTCGCGGCTGGCCCGTCCGCAGCAGCCCCGCAGCCGCTTCGCACCCAGCGTTCGTTCTGCCCCGCGCGGCTCCCGGCTTGGTGTCCGCCTTTATGTTCCAAAACCGCCGTTTCTGTGCTCGATTTTGAGCAGTCCCTCGCTGCGTTTCAGCCCAGCGAGCTTCGTCCCAAACAAATTCGTGGGGGAGAACCTGGTAGTGAAAATGCCAGAAACCGGCTCATCTCTCCGGTCCTTCAGCATGGATTTAAGAGGAGGACTGGGGCGGTTAGAACTGAATTTACAGGCTGCCTCTTCCTTGAAATGAGACACCCTGACAATATTTAACGGAGGAGCAAACCCGCCTGCGACGGCCCCAGATCTGCGAGGCACCTTCGCTCCCACCTCCCAGCTCGTTCCCAGCCCTGAGCCCCCGCTCCCGTCGGTAGCTGTGCCGAAAACGTCCAGTCTCCTGCCATATTTCCCCCCTCCCCACTCGAAGGGGAATTTTGAGACTTAATTATTTTCATTCCCTGCTAGACTAAATAATTAGGGGCAGGGGCTGTTTTCCATGAGAGCGTTACGCTCCATCCTCGGCGGAGTTCGTTCTCCTAATGGAAACTCTACACCTCGAATAGCCAAGGGACTTTCGGAATGAGTTAATGCCTCCAAAATGAAATTTCGGAGACCAAAGTTTGTAGGTTTCTTTACAACTCTAGAAATTATAGTATTTTTTCGAGTGTGATAAAGTTCAAATGAGAACCAGGTGAGTGATTAAAAACGAGCGCATTGTTGAGCGCCGGCCGGGCCGCGCGTGACGCCGGGCTTCGAGCGCGGGGACGGCTGGGGAGCGCAGCTTTCCCCAACGCTCCCGGGCAGCGGACGGTTCATAAACCCCAGCCACCGTAAATCTGAGTGGTGGGGCTTCGCCTAAGGAATTAATAAGCGTTTAACGCACCGTCATGGAAAGGGCCGGCAACGGCGAAAGAAAGCAAAATCCGCTTTTGCCTGGCGGAGGAGAAACCAAACCAATTTAGTTTCTGCCCTGAAGTGCTCGGCGTCACTGATATTAAATCACGTTCACTTAAGGACTTTTATTCCAGTTATAGTAGCCCTGTGTTGAAAAAGCCCCAGCACGGAGCCTCGGATGCGCAAGCGCAGGGTTATTATGGAGGCGGCATTTGCGGTCCGGCGCTGCCTGCCCGGAGCAGCGGAGATGCTCCCGGTGCTGCGATGCGCTCGGGGCTCCTCGGGGCTCGTTCCCCACCGCCGCCGCGGCCGCTGGGCTTGCAGGCAGCATGGATCGGCGCCGCTCCCGGCGATGGGCGTTTTCCTTGCTTTCTCGCGGCGCCTCCCAGGATGTCCAAGCCGGGCGGTGGGAAGTCCTGGGCAGCGTTTGTTTGCACAGTGCAGGAGAGCGGTGCAAAGTCCCCGCGGAGCCTCGAGGCTGCTGATTTGGGCGACAGCGACCGTCAGCGTCCTCCGTGGGAACCCGGTCGTTACGAGTGCACTAAGACAGTAAGTAGTAGTGCAAGCACACGTCCCGCTTTCTTGGGATGCACCAAGCCTTGAAACATCTGCTTCTAGCCCAAAGTTGTCGTAATTCGCTCAGCGAGGGGAGACGGGGGAGCGCCGCGGACGCCTCCGAGCCGGGGCTGCTTCGGGAGCCCCAGGGCGCAGTGTCCCCCCACCCCGGAGCGAGCACCCGGCTCTGCTGCGCTGGCGGCTGCCTATTTTGTGTGGTTTCCCCCAAAAAGCCGTTTTATCAACAGCGAAATCTTTCCTGGAGAGTGACAGCACGTGCGGCGGTGAAATAGTTCAAACACGTTCTTTTGACTTTCTTACTGGGTTTCGCCATGGTGAAATACTTTATTGCTGTTCATTTCGTCTTTACCCACGTGCTATGTTAAAACAGCACCTTTAATTTATCTTTAACAATATTCCTGTCTAATATTATCAGAGGGAAATCAGCCTCCTGAATGCAAACTTAGAGGGATTTTCTTCTGGTTAAAAAACCCCTCGGTGTTTCAGCGTTGTCGGGGAGGACAGGGGAGGGCTCCTGTCGCAGCGCGGGGCTTCCCGGCGGGATGGGACACGTCCACCCCATCGGAGCCCGCTGCGTCCGTCCGGGCCGCTCGTTCGGCCGCTGCGGATAGCGGGGTGGGGACGCGGCCTCCGAGCCTCCGTTTCGAGAGGGCAGCGCCGTCGAGGAGCAACCCATAAAACCACCGTTTTTCACTAACAGTTCCCGGGCCAAGATGAATTTATGATGTCTCCAGCGAGCGGGGCTGGAATAAGCAAGAAAACCCAGGGCGGAGGCTCTGTTACTTTAATGAATTTGTTGGGGGCTTTGCCGAGGCCGAGGCCGAGGCCTCAGCTGCCGCGGAGACAGCTGCACCCGCTGGAACTAATTACAGCTGTCCGGGAGATTTAGGCCTCCAGCGCAACGACTCCAATATTGCTGCTAATTTTTAACACGTACAGTTGGAGGATGTCATAAGCGGCTGATATATGATCGAATCTTAAAAGCGCTGCGGCGCAGCTGCTACCGGGCATCTGGCGGGGTGAGCCGTCGAGTATTGATTTAAAAAAAAAGAAAAAAAGTATTATTTTTAGCCCTCGCTGCCTTTCTGCCCTCGGCGAGGCCGCGTGACTTACCGAGCGAGGGGACGGTGGCAGTGCGGGTGTCCCCGGGTGTCACGCGGCATCCACGGGCTCATCGTGCCGCGGCCTCAGCATCCTCCCCCTCCGGAGCACCGCGCCGCTGCGGAGGAGCTGCCGAAAGGGGCTTTTCTCCTTGTTCCGAGTCCCCGGAGCCACCGTGGTTATGAAGATAAACTAGCAGAGAGGGTTTTGTGTCTCCTGAAGGTTAAACGTCTGACCCGCTTTATCTGGCCGTATCTCGTTACTGCCCGCGGGTGTCTCGGGGGACGTAGCCTCGACTCGGCTGCCTCGGGCTGACGGTTCCTCCGAGCTGTTTTCCCACCTGGCTGCGGCGGTTGGTACCTGATGCCTCCGAGCAAGTCAAGAGTAGCTCCTGGTTTTCCTTCATGCAATAAATCCTGGGAAACAGAGA
This sequence comes from Dromaius novaehollandiae, assembly GCF_036370855.1. Taxonomy (NCBI): domain Eukaryota; kingdom Metazoa; phylum Chordata; class Aves; order Casuariiformes; family Dromaiidae; genus Dromaius; species Dromaius novaehollandiae. Next base: position 2,260,417 of record NC_088111.1, on the reverse strand, counting down.
ATGTCCTTCCTGAGCTTCCTGATCGTCCTCTCTGAAACACGACTACCGCTCATCCTGCTCTTAATGCGCGTGATCGCCGGTGGCATTAGTCTCCTTGTAGTGTAGCTGGAATCAAGTAGCTTCCTCCTGACCTTCTTGAAGATGTTCGCATTTCTTCAGAGCAGCAGGCAAGGTTCATGCACGCAGGCAATTTCCTGTGGTTAGAGGAGGCCTCAGAAGCCTTTGGATCTCTTCCACCGCCCAGAATGTCTTTGCACGAGTCCCAAAGTTGCAAAAAATCCAAGCAATTTAGGATAAAGCGAGCTGTAGCCTGTAGCAGTTTCACGATCCGCGGGCGACCACGTACGTGCAAATCCCGCTCGAGTTACAAGTTGTGCGGGTCTCTAACTGATGCTTGTAAACTCCGCGAGCCCTGAAGTGATGGACTCCAGGGCGTTAATACTTCTGCCGTGTTGCTGCGAGAGCGTGTTCGCTCCCCGGGTACCGGGAGGAAGGAGCAGTGACGGTGATGCTGCGCTGGAGACGCTTGCAAGTTCTGTAAACTCCGACATGAGGCACCCGGCTAGATTATAAATTCTGGGGTAGCTTGTAAACTCTATGAGCCCTGAAATGAAAGGCTCTAGTGAGTATTAACTTCTGCAGCTTTCACATCAGTGAGCATTAGAAAGAAGGATTCACAAATGTTACAGCTTCTCGAGTTCTTCCGTCTTTCCCGCGTAGCACTTAACCTCGGGAAGGAGAGGGAAGCTGACTGCCAAGCTCCTGTAGTGCCGCTGTAGGACCTCGATATTCAGAGGTATTTATTTCCTCTGCAGCTTCTCCATCCTGCAGCCCATGCTGGCTGCTGCAGCATCGTGAAGGCTCTTTGGTATCTTCATCGATCAGAGAAGAACTCGAGGCTTTCAGAGCTGGAGTCCTAGAGAAGCAAAAGCAGTGCAGGAGAGCGGAGGGCCACGGGCTGTGGTGGCTCGTAGCGTTGTGGCTGCAGTGAGCAGAGCTTTCACGCCGTCCGGCAGGTCGTTTGGATCCAGGAAGAACCGCACAGAGTCTGTGACTCCGCAGACCAAGTAGCTCTGCAGATTTGCTTTCCACGGGGCTCGTGATCCTGCCTTAGACGGGGCAAGCCCTCACTCACGCGCGAGCTCACCGCTCAGGTAGAGCCGGTTGGGGAAGTGGCACGAACGTGGCGTGGACAAGAGGATCGCTGAGTTTAGAGGCTGGGGGCTTGGGGGGCATTTTCAGATTGATTTAGACTCTGAACGTAAGAGCTTGAAACGTACTCGGGTAGAAAGGCAAACTTTATGCCACAAAAATGCAGCTTCAATTGCATGTGGTTGCTTTAATGCTCACACGGTTCTAGTTTTACATGCCGATCCCTTTGATAGCAAACTTTCTAATAGAGAACATATGGGAAAAATCATACCAAATCAGATGATAGATATTATTTAATCTAGGCAGGCAAGCCCATTCGAAAGGGACAAGGAAATTTTCATTCCAGAGGGCTTATTGGACAGGCCTTGGAGTTAGGGGGAAGATGTTTCTGTGTCTGAGCAGAGTCCTAAGATCTAGGTTGGCCTCAGCCTTCCCCTGGCAGCTCAGACAAGTCGTCTGGTCTCTGTGCTCTGCGTCCCCATCTCTAACATGGGAATTTTGCCAGACAGGGTTTTGCAGATCGCTCCCTCAGAGCGGGGCGTACTGTTGGATGTGTATTGTGGGGCTGCGTGGAGACCTGGTCCACCGTGGTCGATGCCATGCGGTCAAGTAGCGGAGAAAGCCCCCAAGATCCACAGCGTGGCGGGGAGCAGCTGGAAGGAGCTTTAGAGCAGGAGAGGGATCGACATAAAACCAGCCAGAAGCTCGGTAGCACCCATCCCGTTCAGCGCTGCCTTTGCGGGAGCGTGCTACGTCCCGTTCCCGCGGGTGCACCGATGATGTACGTCCTGCATCTCCATAAGCAGTGTTGGTGCCTCTATTCTGATGCTGCTTCCCAGTTTTTTGGGAGGATCTGACTGAGTGGCATCTGCCTCCCTGGTTGGCGCCGGGCGTTCAGGACAGCAGCAGCTGAAGCTCAGTTGCTCACCCCTCTCTAAACAGCCGGTACGAGCAGATTGAAGCTTTTTTGGGAGACGGGTATGTTTTCTGAGCTCAAAAAGACAATCAGCAGCACAGCTTTTAAATCTGTAACTGTCTCAGACAGCTTGCAGGCTACCTGGACCCGTGTAACCTTTGCTGTTCAGTAATGCTCTAATTATGGACAGGAAATTTTGTGCTTCTGCGAAGTAAACACTGTGGGAGTAACACTTCAGCCCCCGTTTGACTTCTAGCAGCCTCAGGAAAGGGGGGAGAGAGGGCGGAAAAATGGCCCTGAAGGGAGTTAAAGCAGCAGCTGCCGGGTAGCGTGTGCGGTGACGAGATCCAGGTTTCGGCAGCGCGGGGCACCCGAGCAGCGAGCATTGCCCTGGAGAGCGTGGCTCCCGCGTGTAGCTCCAGAGACACTACTCTGGGCTTTCTTGGATCACCCCTCCTTCCGCGGAGGAGGCTGGAACATCAAGGCAGCCGATTTCTCATGGTTATTTTCACAGGCAGGAGACGGTCAGGAAGCAGATGATGCTGCCGGTTGCTGCAAATCAGCCACAAGCAATGGACACGATTAATGGCTCCATGTTAACGTGTTTCGTTAGCAGAATCCTTTCTGTTTTGCTCATCTGGGCACCCATCAAGGTTTAAATTGAGGTGTCAAGATTTGGTTGTAACAGGGCTTTGAACTGGGCCACAGTGTTACCGGTCGTCTGCAATCTCCCCCGCCTCCCGTTCGGGTGCCTTCGTTACAAAGGTGGGAGCTAATGGCAAATATATAGGAGTTGTCCCTAATTATTTTAGCAGTAGGAGCTAACTTTATGGCAGCCCAGGTTGCAGCCATGGGAACAAGCAGCTGCGCGAGTGCCCTGCTCAGTAGCGGGGTTTGTATTTTAGTAGTGAAGCAGAGTAGGTTTAAATGAGCATTGACACGACTTTGACATTTTTATATTGTGGGTGATTTTATGAAGTTATCCAGCGAGTGCGGCGATGCACTCTGCGAGCAGGGACCACGGCTCTGCGGGCCCGGGGTGTTGCTCCGTCTCTTGTCAGCATGCCCTACATCAAGCGGGACCAACCCTCCCGGGCCCGTCGAGCCGCCGAACGCGTGTCGCGAGACTGATGAATGCTGCTTTCCGCACTGCTTCAAAATCTCCGTTTCCGTCAGCTCCCAGGGCGGCCTCAAAACAGATGCGCTCTCCGCCGCTCCGCTAAGCTGCGGAGCCAAAGCAGCAGCCGGCGGCCGGGCTGGGGACCGAGGGGTGCCGGGGAGGGCCGCGCTGGGGGAGCCGCGCTCTCCACCCGCAAGCGCCGCTTGCACAAATACTCCGCAGTTGCTGGCAGAAAAACGGGGAAAAATCGTGGTTTTGTTACTCTTTGAAGCGTGGCAGCGGAGGTGCGGGCAGGCTGCGAGCTGGGCCGACGCTCGGGGCGGCGGGAGTTCCCGCGCCGTTCTCACCGGCTGCCCTTCGTTTCTCCCCAGGTGGATCCGAGCGGAGCACTTCCAGTACAAGTTCAGCCGCCCGGGCGGGAAGCACGCCGGCGACGGGAAGTGGTGGATCCGGAGGAGGATCGGGCCCTACCTCCCCCCCGTGAACCTCCAGGGCCTGCGGAAGTTTTTTGAGGACAGGAGCTGGCCTTTCCCCACGCGGGCTTGATGGCAGCGAGCAGGCAAGGTCACCGGCAGCCGCCTGCGAAGGCAGAGCAGTCCCCTTCGTTATAAATTACCATTCTCGCTCCTATCTGTATTTTTTTACATACCCCTGTTTACACATATTTTACAGTAGGTTTCCAGCCAACCTGTCTACCTGCTGCTGGGGTCTGGTTTTCCTCCTCTTTCTGGTTCTTTGTCCATCCTTCTGTTTGTCTTTCCCTTCGTGGTCTTGCCTAATGATTGATTTGTTTAGTCTATCTGCTCCATTAGAAAATCATCAGCTCGGAGTCAAAAAAAAGGTGAACCCGTACGGAGTCAAATTAATACTCCTAATTTTACACGATCCAGATTTGCAGCAAGCATGTGTGAAGTGGGCTTTCCTAGGCCCAGCAGCTCGGGAGTTTTGATTTATTATCAGGAAGGTAAAACTCAAAAGGGATCGAAAATTAGAAAATGCGCTTTTTTGGGAAAAGCGACCTAAAAGCAGAGCTCTCGCCCCCTTTCTCATCTCCTTCTGCTTTGCAAACCATCAGGGTCAAACTGGAGGCTCCCGGAGTTTAAATGCGGATTGAAACCTGGGCAATTGGAGCCTCCCTAACGCGGAGAGCTCGGCGTGGACGCAGCGAGCGACGCGGCCCGAGGAGCCGTTTCCGCCTCGGCGTTTCTGGTCGCGGCGCAGCATGAGCACGTGTGCGGCGTTTCCAAAGGGCTCCCCAAGTGCCGGTGCTGGAATCGCTTCCCGCAGGCAATGGGAGGGATGCGCCGTGCGGAGCGCGGTCTGCACCGCTGTCCGGCGCGGGTTACGGAGAGCGCGTGCTTCCCAGTCCTGGGCAGGCTGAAGCACCTTCTTCCCAAAGGAGCTTGTCGAGTCCTCGACTCCAACACCGCGTTCAAGGAGCATTTCCTTCTGGCCTTGCCCGTTGGGCCCAGCCTGAGCAAGAGCTTCGTCCGCGCAGACCGCGCCGGGTGCCTGCAGAAATCGCTGGTTGAACTCCCCGGGCTGGGCCGTGAGGACGGTCCCTTCCAGTCCCTAACCTCTGTCCGGGACAGGAGGAGCCCCTGCATTTCGGGTCTGCTGCGGGACCCGGCGCGGTGATGCCGCGCGTTGCTGCTGCGCCCTGAATAAACCGGTCCCTGCCCCGCTGCCCGGCGTCGGCGGAGCAGCCGTGAAGTCCCCGGTGTGGCTGGTCCTTATTTAAGCCTAAGGGGTTGCTGTCCGCCCTGCAGAGGCACCCGGAGAGGTTCGGGGTGCTGCCGGCTCCCCGCAGCGGGCACGGTGCCTCCAAGCAGCAGGCAAGCGGCCTGGGCTGGCATCGGTATCGATCGGAGCTTGTTTGCCCCGCTCCCGCCCCGTGGCCCGAATTCCCCCCCGGGGTCCAACGCATGCAGCGGGGGCTGCACGGCCGCCCGCCCCGGCTGTCCTTGGGGGCCTGGGCACCTCCCGGCCGTCGGGCTCCGGCGTGGCGGTTTTTAAGGAGAGTAGATGAGTTAAGAGCACTGCCCGTCGTCTGCCTGCTCCTCAACCTGGCAGAGCCATGGGTTAATTAATTTCTTTCGGTTCCCAGCCCCTGGGTCAGGGCTAATGGATGCAGGCCGGCGCGGCATTCCCGGTCGCGGTGCGTGGTACTCGTTACGCCTTTCTCTTCTCTTCTCTTTTTTTTAAATCAAAAATTCTCACTCTGCTCCCACGTAATGGCTGGGAGACAATATACCCTCAACAGCAGCAAGCAAGGAAGGTGCATGTGGGGAATTAAATGAGAAACGCTTCTCTCGGACAAAATTTTAAAAAAGAAAAGAAACGAGTATTTAGCAGAGGGGGAAGCAAATCAGAATCACATTGCATTATCTGTTGGCTGAAGTTTGCTTGGAGAGGTTTTTTTCTCTGAGCTGTACACGGCTTTGCTGCATCCGCAAATCAGCGCGCCATAAATCCGTCTGAAGGATGGTTTCAGGGAGACCCACCAAGCACCAGGCAACAGGGACCAGGGCCCCGACGTGAGCTACAGCCGCGCTCGGGCGTCGCGTTGTGATCCGTCAGTCAAAACAACCGTTGGCCGAAGCCTCCCAGGACAACGCTGCTCTCTGCTGCCTTGGCCGAGTTCGTCCGCTCCTCCGGGGTCTCGTGCCGCCTGACGCCCTCCTGCTGCTTCTCCCGAGGTCCAGGTGGGTCCCTGGGGGTCCCGGCCGGTCGCGGTGACGGCAGGGAGGTTCCCGGGGGGTCTCGGAAGAGACGGCCACAGCAGAAATCAGCAACGTTTTCTTTTTCCTAGGTGAAAGTTATCGGCCCTGGGGACGTCACCACCACCTCTTCCAGCAGGCGCGTGATGCTCTGCCCGTGCGCGTGGGTACCGGCGGCCCGGCTGCGGTGCTGGGGCGCAGAGCAGGTCCCCCCACGCCTTGGCTTCCGTCCCCCCCAGACCGTCACCCGCGAAACCGTGAGACAGCTGGAGCGAGGGAGGCGCGGAGATGGGTGGGGAGGAATACCCCGGAGAGGGACGGCACGTCCCGCCGGCGCCGCGTCCCTGCAGGGAGCATGCAAAGCCGGCATCTCCCCCCGGCCCCGGCCAGGCACGCCGGGTCTTGCAGCCCGCGAAGGTGCTTTCCCCCGCGCGGGGCCCGGGGCAGCCCTGCACACCAGCGTTCGGCCAATCTTTTTTTGTTTTACCAAGATCACGGTGTTTCCAGTGCGTGAGCCCCCCAGCACGGGAGGCCAGGTCATCCCGCTTGGAGGTCTCCGGGCAGGCTGAGCTCCTCGGGGCGTTATCACCTCGCCCGACGTGTGAGTCCTTGGCCCAAACCTTGGCAAACAGAAAGTCACAGGGGTTCCCGAGTTTTGCAGACCCTCTACCTGTCTGCAGGTCTTCCAGGAGGTCCGTCCCCAGGAGGCGGAGGGAAAACTTGTGCTGCTGTAACACACAGCAGCGTGTTTAACCTCCACGGGAGTCTAAGACTCGACTGGAAAATCTTTAATGATGAATTTATATTTTAAAGTTCTGTTTCCGAACGTAGCAGAGGTCAGTCATCGAGACAGCCGAGCTTTCCAACAGGATCAGCAGTAGCGAGTTAACGTTAAATGCAAACGCTCTGCCGAAGACAGCGGTGCATCTCCACTGCTGCTCCGCTTTGGTTTTGTCCCGGGAGCACGGAGATGTTCCCCACTAAATCATCATCGCAGTGGACACGGAGGGAACATCTGCCCTCCCCAAAATCCCTCAAACCGACATCCTTCCTTTATAAAAATAACCCTGCTCAGCTGGGAGTCAGCGGCACGGGCGCAGTCCCCTCTGCACGACGTCTTTGGGCAGTATGCGCAAAGAAATCCTAATATATATACTACACCCATCCAGAAAATATAATTCCTCATTCCTGGATCAGCAATAAATTGCACTTACTCATTTTAAAGTAAGAGAGCGTCAGTCTGTGAGTTCCCATAGAAAATATTCCTATGCCTTCCCTGCTCCGAATTGCTTTTAGAAGCTGGCTTTACTTTAATACATATTAAAGGAAAGAGCTTTTTTTCTTCCCAGTAGATTAAGTTTGGCTAAACAATTCAGTGTGAACTGCTGGGAATGAGGCAGAAACCTGTAGGCTAAATTACCCAGCTGCTATAAGTTTAGACCAGCATGGGATGAATTTCAGGATCATATATTAGTTTTCGTTTAATCTGATTATTCTGGACTGCAGTTCCTGGAGGGTCTTCAGGTTATTGTCAGTCAAAAGAATCCTTAAAAGCTTCCATTTGCACTCAACTTTTCCCATTAGTCTCTTTTCATTATGGATCGATTTTTATTTTAATGAAAAAATGATTCCTCCCCCTGCTTTTTTGCCTGCCAGGGTTGAAAATAGAGCAGTGACAGCTCTTTCTTGCTTTGCTGCCAGATGTGCGTCCAGGGACGGGCCGGTGAGGTCCGGGCACGGAGCTGGTGATGGGGTCCTGCCACCCCAAAGGCCATTTTCCTCCTCTGATGAGGCTGTTGGCTCAGTTAAAAGAGATCAGGCAGAATACGAGGCAGAAAATCCAGAAACCCGTCTCCTCTTCTCCTAACAACGCTTCCCGATACCTGCCTTGTTCTTCTCAAATCCCGCTCTCCCTGGGAAAATGCTTTAAGTGGCTTCGATCCTGGGGGGTTTCTAGTTCAAAGCTCGCAGAGACTAATGCAGAACTAATTGATCCCCAAAGCCCGCTGCAGGATGGCTCCGATTCACTCTGGCAAATTTACGACCCCGGTTGCTTCCATCTGCCACCTCCCCAAGATTGCACATTCGGGTGTGCGTGGCGGGACGGGACAGGACAGGACGGGACGGGACGGGACAGCCGCACGGGTCCTGCACCTGCACCGGGTGCCTGGCGGTTCCCGACCGGCCGGCGGGCCTGCAGGGCCGTCGGGGATGTGGGGCTGCCCCGGCCGGGGCTGCCCGCCGCAACGCAAAGGCCTGGAGAGCTGCTCCAGGGCTGGGGCTGCTCCAGGATCTCAGGGAAAAAACAGCCTGGGGAGGCGTCCGGCAGAAAAACCCAGACCCATTTCTTCATTTATGCAGGATTTTGCGTCGGAGGTGGCAGCCTGAGCTTTCTGGCCTCCAAGTCCCGGCCGGTTCCACGTCGTGGTACCTTGTCACTGCCCAAAATACTCTGTTTGGTCCAATTTTGCCTATTTTAGGCTGCGAGAACTTGGGGGCTCTTCCCTTATCAGCAAAGCGCTCTTGAACCCACGTGTGCTCTGCAGCCGCTAGCATCAGACTTCCCCCTTCTTTCACAGCCTCTCTCCCTGGAGAGCAGGAGTTCGGGGCGGCGTGTTGGCCCTGCGCCGAATTCACGGCAGTTAGTGGGGTTTTGTCGTGCCCTTCCCCTCGCTTAGACTCAGGTTCCCCCCTCTGAGCCGAGCCCGTGGGCCGGCTTCCTCCGCGGTAGCCGCTCGGGGTACGATTGCACGTCGCTGAGCCTTGCCGTGTGCGTAACTGTTGCTGAAACAATTACGCTAAAATCACACCACCTGCAAGCAGTTACCTAGAATAATAAATAAGTGATAGATTATCAAATAAAGCATTGGCTTCGGATGAGGTCATCGCGGCACCGTGTCGCGGGTCTCGGAGGGTTTGCTGGCTGCTCTCCTACTAGCTAATAGCTAATAGCTCTTGTATCAGTCAATAAAAAAGTTGTAGAGATTAAAGAATCAATTAGGCATTAGCCGAAGGGGCAGAAGCATAACCCAAACACGCTGATAAAATCCAGTAGGTGATTATGGGAACGGTTCTTATTTCGTTGTACTCGAAAAGGGAATAATTGCTCGTTACGAGGCGCGGAGCGGCCGGGCCGGGATGCTTTACCGGGAGGAAACTGCAGCGGTCGCTGGGAAACGCCGCGGCACTCTGCGGTTTTGGAGCGTTATGTTTGGGCAGGTCGCTTGGCACCTGCGAGAGGTGATGGGGGCTCGCTGCAGCGTTCGTGCATCCTCACCCGGGGCTCAGCCCGCCGCGCCGGCGGAAAACCTCCGGCTTACACCGCTCCGGAGCCGTCGAGGGAGACATGGACCCAAAGCAGGGAACTGGCTGCCTGGACAGGAAAGGTGAGCGCTGAAAGAGCAGAAATTCAACGTTCAAAATGCACGGGCGTTTGCCCCAAGCCGGCTGCTTGCAGGCAGGCGCATCCCGCGGCCTCGGCTCCCGCTGCCCACAGTACCCGCAAAGCCGGGTTGCCCAGGCGTCTCCAGGAACGCCTCGCACGTCCTGAAAAACACCAACTGCTTTACGGGCAGAGTGAGAAAAAGTGCACAGAAAGGCTTTAAAGGGCTTGGAAAACACGCGTTGAAATTTTGAAAATGTTAAATCAGCTCCAGCGTGTGTTCCCCGGGTGGGAACAGAGGCCGTGCAATTACACGTGGGTCCTCAATTCCTTTGAGCAACGTCTGACGCCGCTTCTCTCCTGAGCTTGCAGGTTTTCCAAGGCCGATGGAGAAGGGCACCTCTGTGGCCAGCTTCCCTGGGCTGCAGATCTCTAAAAAGTGCAAAATCGGTGCTTGTGAGCGGAGCAAAGTGCAGGTAGAGCCCAGGGGAGCCGCGCAGAACGTGTCCTTCGCCAAATCGTTTCTGAGAGAGGAAGGTCCGAGTGAATTGCTTCACTTTTTTTTTCCTTCTCCTGTTAAGAGAAAACATTTGGTTTTACTAGGGGAAAAAAAAAAGAATGGATTTTGTTGTTTCAAGCTGGTTTTGTCTTCCGTTTCCAAAATGGAAGTTTGATGTTTTCCCGTTGGTTTTTTATGCAATATCCTGTCCCCCAAGAAGCTCCAAACGGCTCCTCTTCCCATTGAGGAGGAAAAAGCGTTTTGCAGCATGAGCATCCGGGGGGCAGATGCGCCACTCGCTCGCTCGCTCGCCTCCCCACTTTGCAAGGATACTGCTCTTCCCGGCTCCCGATTTCACGCTTTTGTCTGCGCGGTGGTGGCAGCGGGGATTCGTGCAGCAGGCAGCCTGCGCCGGCCGAGCTTGCGCTACGTTTGCGTTTTCTTTTGCCGTGAGCCTGGCTTGCACGAGTGATGCTTTGGAAATAGCTGGTAGGGAGGCTTTTTGCATGCACCCATAGGGCACCGTAACGTGTTTTAAACTGTGATCGTTAGAATAGCAAGGTGAACCTCAACATTTTTTAGCAAGTGAGCCCTCCTGCAGGCACTTTGGGCCTGGGGTGGAGTTCGACCCAGCTGGCCGACCCAGTGCTTACGTACCCTTAATGAAGCATCATGTTTACGGCACACGTATGAAGCATGCAGGCAGCTCGTGGGACTTTTTTTGCTTTTTTTTTCACCCCCTTTTGCTTTTTTTCCCCCCTTTTTGCTTTTTTTTCCCCCACCTTTTGCTTCCCCCCCCCTTTTTGCACGTTGCGTCCCACCAGATCGTGCTGTGGCTGCAGGCAGACCGCTTCTCCTAGGTGCGTCTTAGGAAGCGGTGCCGGAGCTGCTCCGAGGGGAGTTTCACGCTGTTAGAGCCGAGGGGGGACCGGAGCAGAGCTGCACCGCGCCGGGCAGCCGGCTGCGCGCCCCGGGCTAGGGCACGGCCTGCCCGGTGTTTTCCCACATGCACAAAAAAAGGGAGCTAAAAAAGAAGCCCGAGGGCTAGATCCCCAGCGCGCAGGAGCCCGCACGGCTCTCGCAAAGGCTAATTCTCGCCAGCTGTGAAGCCTGGATCGGGGTCCGGAGCGGGCCCTGGCCGCTGGCTGCGGCTTTGGGAAGGGGAAAGCGCTCGCAGCTGGGAGGGAGCCGCCGGGAATAGGGTTTCATGTGCGAAGGAAAAAGGAGCCCAGTCCTTGCTTGGGGGCTACGCGCCGCTAATCCCTGTTTATTCTCCGTCTAGCCCAGATGCCCACGCTGTCCTACGCTCTTGTTCCTTAACAAGGTCCGGGGTAAAAAGATCCCTCTGCCCCGGCTGTGCGCCGATGCCGGAGACGGCGAGCGGCTCCCTGGACGCCCGCGCAAGCGTCCACCCGTGACGCTGGACAACGTTGGCACGCTTTGGACCAAGCTGTAAGCGCAGGTGAGCACGGGCACTTGATGTCGTGCAAGAAGGCTGTTGCAGTGCGTTGGTTAATACCAGTATATATAAATACCAGTACGGGTTGGTGCCAGCCCAGTACCGCACCAGCAGCGCTGTGCACTATCTGGATGCATTCGCTGGCGAAGGCCATGGTCTCTGTCTCCCGGCCCGACTCGAGCTCCGGCTGCTGCTTCGAAGTCCTGGAGCGTGGGACACGAGCACAAGCTCCCCACTGCAGCCTCTGGGTGCAGTTTTGCTCCTGGTAAAGATAGGAAAGATGAAATCCTCCCGCCTTCGCTGCTACGGGAGCAGGCCCTGGCTTTGTAGTGCTGAGATTACGACAAATGCTGAAATGCTAAGGAAGGCAAGTGCACTTTGCGAATAGAAGGTGAATTTATAAGGCTGAAGGTTAGCGCTCTTATCTCCTGGAATAAAGTAGCGTTTATAAAGGCTGAGATGCTTTTGCAAAGCTTAGTCCAAAATGCCATGCGAGGGTGCTCAGCACGAGCCGCCCCGGGCAGCCCTGGTGCCGCCAGAAACACGCGGGGAGCAGGGCCCTTTGCAAGCAGCCGTCCTGGATTTGCAGGAAAACAGGCGCCGTTCCCGTGCCGCGGCATGCCGGCCGGCGGGATGGGCAGGAGCCCGGCCACCGCCAGCCCCGAGCCCGGAGCAGCTCCCGGGGCTCTGCTCCTCTCCACCTCGCGGGGTTTCCTGGGAATTTGCTCCGGTTTGCGGAGGCACGCGGCAGTGCAGCTGCGCGGTGCCACCTGCGCCCAGCGCCGGCCTGGGAAGGGGGTTTTCGAGGGTCTCTGCCGTCGGCACCCCAATCCCGCCGCGCGGCAGGGAGCCGGGGGCTCGGAGGAGCCGCGATGGGGACGGGGAGCCGGCGGTTCCCGCGGGGTCCCGCAACGGAGAGCCCGGCCGCGGGAACCGCTCCACCGCCGCCTATCAAGCCCGGTTTTCTCCCTACGGGATGCCCCGTCTTTCCTGTTTACTTGTTATTTTGGAAGCGGAACAATAAATAATTTATCGCCGATTGGTTGGCGCGGGGCCGACTTGTCAGTTAAGCTGATTTTAACTGGCCGAGTGTCAGGGCAAAAGGCCAGGAACGCTGTGTTAGGGAACAGTCAGCAGCACAATTATAAGATTAACACCTTGTTCGGTGGTCAGATACTGTCAAGTGGTAAAAGATTGCTCCGGTTCGTCTCTATAGAGCATCGCTCACAAATTACCGCATTAGGGAGGCTCTTGCTCGCGGTCCCTCCCTGCACCTGTGTCCTCAGATATCCGCATTCATCCCGGAGAGGGGGCCAACGCTGCCCGCCCGGGCGAGTCGCTGCAGCTGCGAGGGCATTATCTGCTGCTAACGTATTTGCATCTCAATGAGGCCCTGATTAATATTTAAAGAGCCAGCTGTCCAAGCCACCTACGAAAGAAAAAAAGCCCTGTTATTTTTTTATTTATTTTTTTTTCTCAGGGATAACACTTACTTTATCAAGTATGCTTCATTTTTACCCCCTATTCTTGGATTTAAAAGAAAAAATGCCGGGGGGAAAAATATGAAACGCCATTAACGAGTTATCAGTGAATTAGTTGTGCGGCTTTCAATGCTTCTCAGTCCTTTTGTGCCGCAGTTGCAGCTGCGTGGAGCAGGTTTTTAAGGGTGGGAGCCCAGCACGCCCGAGCTGCTGTGAGCCCATGGGAACCGCGTCGAAGGGTGGCTCAAAACTCGCGCGAGGCCCCAAAATTAGTGGCATTCCTAAAGGATTAAGATCTCGAGATGCCTTCGCGTAATGGATTGGGGCATCTTTCACGTCTGCGTGTCGAGGAGGCGCCAGGTTTGCAGCATTCGGAGCTGCTGTTGGTTCAGATTAGGGTGATGCTAATATTAAGGATGCGCCACGTCGCTGCAGCGTTTCTTTCCATGTCCCTTCAGTCCTTGCTGGCTTCGTCCTGCCGTCACTGTACATTGGGGGGACGTCGGCGTTGCCTCCCCGCACCCAGCGAATGATGCTGACTTATTCCAGCCGAGGAATCGGCCCATTATGGGGAAAAAAGTGAGGCAAAAAGGAATGGCTGGAGGTGAAATGCCAGCGAAAAACTAAGAGTTTGTATTTCGTGTGTCCCCTCTGTGCTATCGAACGTCAGGCTTTTTTGGTTTTCAGGCTTAAACGCTGCCATTTAATAGACCGTTTTCCCCTGAGCGTTTGTCAATAATCCTTAGACAGCGGAAGCTTTGTTATCCCAACTAATTGGAGTCAAGTGGGGCCCCGATAAAAGATTCTCCATCGGCGAGCCCTGGGAAAAATGCAAAAGGACTTTAATTTCTGATAAAATACGCGGATAAGGAGAAGTTAACAGTGGGGAACCAGCTCGGGAGGCTGCTTGGATAGTGGCCGGCTTGCCGGGGCGACGTGTGGCCTCCCCCGGGGTGAAAACATGCGGCTCAGGTCACTTTTTAGCCTTTTCTACCCATTTTTCCTGGGTGCGGGAAGCGGAGCAGGCCAGTTATCTAACGGGTTGGGTCTGGCTGCCTCTGGTGTAGAAGTATTTCAGATCGCGTTTTGTTTTTCTCATAACCTGGAAGGGGAAAAAAGAAACCCTCGGGTGAACGGCAGCACGTGGGTATTAAAGCCAGAGCATAATGTTTCCCGGGGCAGCGGCCCGGCGTGGCTGCTCGCCGGTGGCCGGGGACCGGCGCGGTGATGGATGCAGCCCCGGCGCTCGCCCCGAGCACCCGCTTTGGGCCAAAATGCCGTCAGCGTTGGGCACATTTAGCTTCTGATCTGCTGAGCTTCGTCCCACTCATAAAACAAGCAAAAAAAGATAGAATTTTAGTAAATCCAGGGAAAACACCTAAGCATTTCTTAGCTGCGGAGAGCTGGAGTCTGGTGCGGATGCTGCCTGGTGCTCGCCTGCCTGGTTTGCTCCTCTCTCGTCTCTCCATCTCCCTGCGCAGACCCACGGAGGGGCGGCACGGCTCCTCTTCCCGAGCGCCCACGCTCTCCCCGACACGTGCATCTCTCCATTTTGCCTGTTTTCCTGAACTGGAAATTTAAAACCATGGGAAAAGTCCCGTAGGCAGCAGGTGCATCGCTCCCGTACCCTTGCAGGATGGAGCACGTTGCGGGAGCAGGACCTCCCGGCTTTGCTCCCCGGCAAGGCCAGCGGCAAGGTCCAACCAACCTCGCGAGCTCCGGCCGGGCTGGGTGACCTCAGGAGATCCCTGGGCTCGGCTGCGCCTGGCACGGCCGCGTCTTCTCCTCTTCTGCAGGGCGAACGGGCGACGCTGCTTCGAGCTGCAAAAGTCCATCAGATCCTGCGAGGTTGGTGGAAGCAGCAGCCTGCAGCAGCCTCAGTCCCTCAGTGCCTTGCCCAAAGTTCAGGATTTGGCCTCCGCTGCTAGAAGCAGGGAGGGATTGGTCTGGATTCGGGTTTTTCAGAAAGCTTTCTTCCCACTACTGTGCTTTTAAAATTGCCCAGTTTGCTATCTGTTCCCCACGCTCATGCTTTTGGTCTATTTAAGAGCAAGGCTGTAACATTAAGGTGATTTACAGCAGTCTCTGGAGTGGAAGGGCAGAGGGCTGCGTGTTTTTTTCCTTCTCCTCAGGTGAAAGAAACCCTACAACGTTAACTCACGAGACATTACAGTGACTGCTCCTTCAATCCCTGATTTACGAGCTCAGATTTATGAGTTAAAAATTATTATTCCACTCGCCTATATTTTTTTCCCCTGGCCATTTTAGTGCTTGTGAAAGGTGAGGGTTTTGACAGCTCCTGGAAACAAAAGCCTTTAACATCTCCCCGCGCGAGCGGCTCCCAGGCGAGGAGGGCGATGCCGGCAGGGCTTTCCCCGCTGCCGCAGATATCCATTGCTTCAGCCCGGTTTTAACCAAACGGAGCAGAAAGTTGGTATTTTGATCAGTGAGGGACCTCTCCCCTTCCCCCAAGGGACACCAGTGTTTTGGGCCTAAACGAAGCTGGCAGTGGTCTTTAAAACCTAACATCCATGAAATACCAGGGAGCAAAAAATACCCTCTTTAAAGCACGCGTCGCACAGTGGCTCGGGGAACCCAGGGATAAAACCTTCGCGGTGCCTCCGGTGGCCTCGGTTTTGGAGCATTCTTCTTCCAAGAAAGACCAAGCGGAAAACACTTCTGCTTTTACTTGACGCAAAAATAAGATTTCAGTCCCGGGCATTTTGAGTGTCAGAACAGAAAGGAGACGTTTCACTGGCTTTGGCTGTTTCCTGTGGAAATTCCCATTTTCATGAAAAAGCCATTGTTTTAATTGAAAAACATGCTCGGAGCGAGGAGGAGCAAGGACCCTTCAACCGGCGCAATATGGATGTAAGTGCAAACGCTCCCTGGTATCAGTCCATCACCAAGGACGAGGCAGCAACTCCCCACCCCGGCGAAGGCTTTATGGGCGCAGGGAAACTCCAGCATCCCGCAGCGTTTGTGTTCTGCATTTCCAAAATGCCCAAAGGTAGTAATCCGCCTTACGGAAATTTCATCGATAGCAATGAGCCGGTTTCAGCCTGCAAGGGCACAACGGAGCAGCTCAGACGGTATCTACCTGTTCTCATCTCCTTCGTCAGCCTGCTCCTGAAGTCGGGCAGATTTTTCTTCCCATAAATTGTCTCCAAAAGAAAAAAGATTGATCCCAGGTTGCAATTTTATATTTCAAGTATTTGGGGCTTGTTTCTCTTTAATGCAGAGGCAACTTTACAGCTGGGCCGGCTGAGGAGCTTATGGGCTTCAGTTCATGTTCCACGCTCAAACTCAAGTGGCTCCAACGCGGTGCGGCAGGTCAATGTGGCAGGAGGCCCCGCACGGCTGGTGGGTTTCCATGGAAAGAAATTACGGGCACTTCTCCTCCTCGTGAATCCGTACGTGGGCTGCTCTGCCCCCAGATGTGTCCAGCTTAGGGAGCCCCGACCATGCTCATTCCCTGCTGCTGCTCCAGCGGTGCCTGTCCAAGGCGGGACACTGGGCTGGAGGATCCTCTAGTTCAGGAACGTTATGTTCTCCTCCGTCTGCACACCACGTGCATCACCGGGACCTCCCCAGCCGTGGAGCTGCTCTTCCTCGCGTGGCCAGCTGAGGATCAGCACGGTGATGTGTCGCGTGAAGGCATGGGAGACGCTCCTGAGGTCAGGCCAGAACAGAAACGGTCCCAGGAGACTCAAGCAGCCAGGTCCAAATACGGCTCCATCATGTGCATCTTCTCAAGGAAGAGCTGGCCAACGTTCCCACAGCCTGTGTCATGGTTCCCCGAATAACCAAGGCGTTCAGACAAACAAAACAAAAAACCCCTCGGTCTCTCTGGAGACAAGTCACAAACAGAAAGCCAGGCCAAGCTCATTGATATAACTGTGTGCAGTGAATCACTCGACCAGCTGTAGTTTGAGCAATTTGGGTCAAATATGCATCCTGGCGCCGCTCCCTTGACTTATCTTGCATTTCACTTGTTCTACCTCGCCTCCGAGTTTGGCGTACAGTGCTTTTAGTTAACCGTAAAGGCGTCATGTTAGAGGTGGACACCTGCTCGTGCAGATTCACCTAAGGAAGCTGCTGGTCAGTCCCCTTTCGGTCTTTCCCATGGCTGATCCCTACTGCAGCCCAGCACAGGGGACAGCAAGAACAGCATCAGCAAGGAGTTTTGCTGAGCTGTTATGTTCCCTGTGGGTGCCTGGGGGACTCCAGAAGTGCACAGCGTATAAATAGGTCCGTAAAACATGCCCGGCAGCATCCCAAAGCCGCGGTAGCGAGGGGCTTCCAGGGAGGAGGACCCATCTCCGCCAGCAAGTGGTGGGCTGAAGCCGAGCTCTCGGTCCGGCTCCCGATTAGCGCGGCTGGGCCCCGGGGACCTCGCTCCAAGATTACATCAGTAGCATGAGGATGCTGAGTGTACTGTCTGGGAATCTAGAGTAAGAGGGTTTTTTTCTTTGAGATTATGTATATGATAAAATATGTTCTTTGGCCTGTCTCGTTCCGGCAGCCTGCAAAAAGGGGATGTGGTACAACAGCAACGTCGCTCGGTGTCCCGGCACCTGGGGAAGGGGAGCGTCGGTCCCCTGTCCGGTGCGGGAGCAGAGCCGGGGACATCCCCGGCGTGGCCCAAGTCCTTCCGCCCGGGGACAGTGGCTGCGCGAGCCCCCGCGCCGTCCTGCACCCGTGCCCACGCAGGACCCGAGCCGGCACCCCGCATCGCCCCGCGGGTGCAGCGAGCTCGGGAACGGAGAGATTTTCTCCTACCCAAATTGGGTGCTTCTGAGGAGCGAGGTTTCCTCCAAAACCCTGGCAAAAATGGGCTCCAGTTCAGCATTTCAGCAAGAAGGTGAAATTTTTGTGGAGGAAGGGAAAAAATGGAAGAAAAATGTCAGTGGGGATCTTAGTAAGTCAGTGCAGTCCCCTGTCTGCCCCAAGTGTCGAGCAGGCTGGAATTGCTCCAAAATCACAGTTTTAACCAAAAGACACTAAAGTAAACAAGCAAACAAACACAAAAACACTTGGCCCTGTTTTCCACGGTTCCCTTCCCCCTGCTTTTGATCGTCTCTGTCTCGTACAACCCTGGTATAGGCAGATAACGGAGGATTTCACCCGTCTCTTTAAAGTAGTGGAGAGGAAGAATGCAGCCTTTGTAAGGGGGTTTCTGAAGTCCTCTGTTCTGGTAAGGTTGGAAATAGCACAAAAACATCCTTTCTCACTATATTGTGTCGCTTCCAGCTCTGAGCTCCACCACGACCCAGATGTTTAGATGCTGATGCTGAAAAGGAAAATAAGAGCCGTGGAGAGAAAGCCAAGAGAGCGGGGATGCTGTGGGAGAATTGCTGCTAGAAACTGCACTGATGTGCGCAGGATATGTCTCTCTTCTAACCGGGGAAAAAAATCAGTGAGTGAGATTCAAACACTGAATTAATACCTTAATAGGTACTGTGGTGGTGGCTAGTCCAACTGTCTGGCTCCTTACATGCAACTGTATAGTTTTGCTTTAAAACTATATATATATATATATATATATATATATATATATATATATATATTCAGCCTTGAGCATGTTCAGGGTTTCTTACTATCAAGCATTTTTTTCACCTTACCTTTCCCAAGTACAGTTTTTCTGACGTTGGGCCAGTGGTCGGTGTGAGTTCACTGGTCTGCTTTTAAAATTATCCTTATTGACCAGAAGGAAGCCCCCGCTTAGGAGCATGTACGGAATAACTGTGTTATTATAGGATTGGCTGGACAAGGAAAGTTAAGTGCGAAACTCTTCTTTATTGTCCATATCGTCGCCCTAATTATTCCGTCTCAGCGAGGGTCTCTCCAGATGCCCCCTCCCCATCCGCTCCCTAATTGCCCCACCTCAGCAGGAATGTCCCCAGATGTCCAAGCTCCTAATTTATCACTTCCATGAGGGTCTCCAAGTGCACAGGCAGCCTGAGCCGGGCTCAGCCCGTGCTGGCATGGAAAGGGGGTGACGGCTCCGCTCGGGGCCCAGGCGTCCCCGGAGCCGGGCACCGGACCGTGCAGCCGGCAGTGGCCGTGCCGGCAAGCAGGTCGCTGCAGAGGGGAGCAGAGGGGCCGTTTCTCCCCCGGCTCCTCCACGGGATCGCTGGAGGATGCTGCAGAGCCCAGGGCTCCCGGCCGCGAGGGTCTGCACCGGCCGGGCCGTGGCACGCGGCCACGGAGCAGCAGGCCAGCTGCTTCGGCGGGGGCGGCAGCCGCAACGGGGCTCCGCCGCTGAGCCGCCACCGCGGGAATGTCCCCCCCGAGCTTCCCGCGGGGACGCTGGCATGGGGCGCTCTCCCTGCCCCAGGGCTGGGTTTAGGCACGGAGTCTGGCCCCCGAGGAGCCCGCCTGAAATGAGTGGGTTTGCTGCTTTTGAGTGATGGCTCGTGGGTCAGGGATTGCCAGGAAAATCCCCTCGCCTCGCTGCAAAAGCTCCCGCGCGTGGGCAGGTGGCTGGGGGCAGAGGCAGAGGCCGTCCTGGACAGGGGGATGCATGGCTGCGTTGCACAGCTGCATTGCACAGCTGCGTTGCACGGCTGTGATGCACGGCTGCGATGCATGGCTGTGATGCACAGCCACGTAGCATGGCCGCGCTGCACGGCTGCGTTGCACAGCTGTGTTGCACGGCTGCGATGCACGGCTGCGATGCATGGCTGTGATGCACAGCCACGTAGCATGGCCGCGCTGCACGGCTGCGTTGCACAGCTGTGTTGCACGGCTGCGATGCACGGCTGCGATGCATGGCTGTGATGCACAGCCACGTAGCATGGCCACGCTGCACGGCTGCGTTGCACAGCTGTGTTGCACGGCTGCGATGCACGGCTGCGATGCATGGCTGTGATGCACAGCCACGTAGCATGGCCGCGCTGCATGGCTGCGATGCACAGCTGCATTGCACAGCTGCTTGCACACACGTGAGCACACTCAGTCGCAGGCTGCTCTTGCAGGGCATCCCTTGCCCTGCCACCACTCCCGTCACCCGCCGTCTCCCGCCAGCCCTCCTCGCCTTCCCCTTCCTCCTCGCCTTCCCCTTCCTCCTCGCCTTCCCCTTCCTCCTCGCTTGCCAGCCCGACGGCCGGGTGAAGCCGCAGCCTGTTTCCCCTAGCCCCTCTCCCGCCCTCCCTCTCCCTCATCACTGCTAATTCAATTTGCTTCTCCCTAACCGGCTTCCCATAGTTTGACCATTAACAAATGGACTTGGCCGGAGGCCGCGGGGACCATTTGCATGATAAACCTGCTGCGGCTGCTCGCGCGCCAGGGCCCCGGGCACCGGCGCGCACAAGTGCTGGGCTCTGCCAGGAGCCTCCTCGCGCCTGGTCGCGGAGAGGTGCCAAATCTCCGCGGCGCTGGTGCCAACTCGCAGAGAAAGGGCCGAGAAAGCTGCACACAAAGAGAGGTTTATAGCCCGGCCGGGCACCTGACACTGCGGGGAGGGAGGGCTGAGACGTGCTTAGCCCTGATAATCCCCAGTTTGAGTTTAATATATATCTTTTTTTTTTAAATCAAAAGCACAGCAACAGCTGGGGCTGAGGCTTTCCAGGAGATGAACTCATGAACAACTGTTCAAAATAACTGTATTCGCACTGCTATTAGATCAGTCCACTGGGGAGCAACCAAGTATTTGTGATTGCTGGAGGCAGATAAGGCCGGGGAGAAAACCGAGGGCTGCCGGAGACGGGGGACGGGCTGGCTGCGGGCGCCTCGCGGCTCGCGGCACACGGCCGCGCTCTCCGCCCCCGGGACGCGGTGCCGCCGGTCGCGCCGGGGGCTGCGACGGGGTTTTGGCCGCGTGTTGCAGCCATGCACGGGGTGTTGCAGCCATGCACGGGGTGTTTCACCCATGCACAGGGTGTTGCAGCCATGCACAGGGTGTTGCGTGCATGCACGGGACAGGCGCAGCGTGCACACGTGTGCCGTAGGCAGGCTTGCAGGGCCGTTTGCAGGCAGACACGTGCCATTTCTCCCTAAAAGCACGTGGCCCTGATGCTGCAGAGCTAAGGAGCCTGGTCCAGGCTGGCCAGTCCCTCCAGTTCATCAGCCCTCGGAGCGGGCATGGAGTCGGCACGGAGCAACACAGCGGCTGCGGGTTTGCCGTGCGCGGCCGGGGCCCCTTTGCTGCCCAGCCTGAGCCTGCCGAGCACGGCACCGTGCGGGAAGCGTTTCCCCAGAGACATAGGAACAACTTGGAAGCGAGAACCACAATGGGCAAATTATTTATTACCATGGATTTGCAAGCAATCCTGGTGCTGCTCCAGCGTGCAGGAGGAACGGAGGCGGGGTGGTGTCCCCAGCCCTGTGCGGAGGCAGAGCTGAGCTGTTGCCTGTGGGGCTGCGCCAGCTCCTCTCTGCTCCCACGGGGCAGTTTTGAAGCCCGTCACCGCCTGTCCCTGTATTCCCAAACCCGAGGCCCCAGCGATGCCCAACGCGGGGTGGGTGATGGCACGGGGTCCGCGCGGGCACCCGGCTCTGCTCCCACGCCTGGCCCTGCGCTGGGCCCAGCAGCTCCCTGCTTCTGCCCCAAGCGTTTGGCTTTCCTGCTCTGCTCCCTGAAATCCCGTTTTTTTTCCCTGCCGTTCAGGGTTAAAGTGGAGTTTCTCCAGCTCTTTCAATCAGTCGAGGCCAGTGCCGGACATTTTTGCTTTCCAGCATGACATCAAGCAAACCTGAGCGCGAGAGCTGTGAGCCAGCGAAACGCTCTCCCGAGGGAAGGCAAGGTGGAAGCTGGACCACGAAAAGCCGGGCGCAGGGAACAGCCTGCGCTGGCCAGGAGACAGACTGCATGAGCTAATAGGTCTTTTCTATTTCTCGCTCCTGTGATTCAAGAAGTCTTGTCACTGGGGATTCTTTAAAAATAGCCTGGCTGCAGCACAAGGCGGTGGATGTGAGGATCAGTCCTGCCTTGGCCGGGAGACAGGTTGGTCTAACAGGACTTTTCCATCACGCTGTTCCATGATTAATCAAGACAAGAAAAGAAAAAGAGAAAGGAAATTGATAAACACAATGGTAATTCCATCCAGCGTTTGCCTTAGTCAGGTTATTATAATCCTGACATCATGTCTTGAAAAGAGGACTGGAAATAAATTTCTTCTAGATAGCAGCTGGTCGCTGGAGATGGGGAAGCGCACCAGACCACAAGGGGAATGAGGAGTTAACCAGTTTCGATGTTCCCCCTCCCTGGAACGGCGTTTCTCCCGATTTTGCCGAGTTGGAAACGGGCAATGGAGGAGCACGTGGCTTCCAGGGGAGGCTTCGCACCTTGGGCTGCTCCCGTGCTCCTCAGCCTCTGCTGCTAAAACTTGGTCCCTTGAGGACAGCAGAAGGACGTGCACTGCGCGTCTCCTGGAAGAGCTCAAATTTGGACCTGTCCCATGCTGTGGCTGTTCCCAGCTGCCTCCATGCTCTGGAGAGGTGCGTTCAGGCAACCCAGGACAACTACGCAGTGCAAAATGTATCCGGATTTTTTCTGTCCTTTAGGCCCTTTTCTTTAGTGCTGAGAATAGGTCCAAAGTACAGGAGTGAGGTTGCTCCGAAACGTGTCTGGGCATCTGGAGCTCCTCTCAGCCCTTCCGGAGAGCGCTGGGAACACGAAGGTCTTGGGGTACATCACCGTTTCAGGGAGGAAAATGAAATATTCCCCCCTTTTTTCTGAATGGTCTCCATTAACGGAAGGTCTCAGTCTGGAACTGATTTGCCCCCAGGCACCAGAGCTGCCGCTACTGGGGATTTCGTAGGAGCCTGCAAGACCTTTATCTTCTCCTCTACAAATAGGTAAAACCCAGATCCTGACCACCTCGTGGCTAGAAGCCTTGGGGCACTTGCAGCGAGAGCCAGGAGAGCCCCGGGGTCCTGGCCGAGCTCCAGTGTGGGAATTCGCATTCGGTCTCCCCAAGTCCCCGCAGCTCCATCCGGGCAGATCGGCCGCGGGCGCTCTGGAGCCGGCACCATGCCCTGGAGAAAGCCGTGTCTCGGGAATGTGTGTGTGGGGGGGGGGCATTTGTTTAGCTGCTGAGTTTTGGGTTAGTTTGTTTAGCCAGGGCGAATGCACCCGCCGGCTTTCCGCACGCCGCTGCCCTGCCTCGGCGCAGAGGCAGGAGTCCCCAAGGCCCCTGTCCGGGAGCAGGCAGGTGCTCCTGCCCCTTCCCCGGGCGATCCGCGGGCAACAGTGCCCTCCAGCGCCCGCCCGGCTCCCCGGCCCCGCGGCCCTCACCGTGGTCTCCCGCCTGCGGTGCCCGCGGCGGCTCCGCTGAGCCGCGTGAAATCGCGGCCCTAACAGGCAGGGCCATGTGCGTGCCGGGGCCCGGCGGCAGCCCCTCACCTGCTGTCTGGCCTTCTTCCCTCCTTTTTGTTTTTTTTTTTCCTTTCCCCTAGGAAAAACAAACATCCTCATCGACACATTTGATCCCCCCTGGCCCCGGGGTCGCGTGCCTCGGTGCTGCTCTCCTCCATCCGCGTGGACCCTCCTGCCCCCTCCTCCCGTCCCGCCTTGCCCTGCCGGGGCAGGAGGAGGGTGGTGGCGGTGGACAAGGCCATCGGGGCAAGGCGTTGCAATGCCGCCCAGCGATCCCCGTGGGGGCCGGATTCAGCAAACGGGAAGATCCAGCGGCTCCGGGCAGGTGGGAGCTGCCCCTTGGGACGCCGGTGCTCAGCACCAGCGGGACGTTGCTCCTGGCTTTCCACCTCTTTGCTGCGGGTCCCACCAGGCCCATGCCCAGGTAAAGGTCTCCGCCGAGATTCGGGAGCTGAGGGTGAGCGCGGTGCCCCTTCCCGCTGCTCCGATTTCAGGGCAGCCGGAGGAGCTTCTTCCTGCGGCCGGGAGAGGTGGCCAGGCTGGACTGAGCAGGGAGCGGAGCGCCCAGGGAGCCACCAGGACAGTTCTGTGGTCTGGACCTGTCCCTGTCCCGCTGGCATGGCAGCGTGCGCTGGACACGGGACCAGAAGGGTCTCCTGGCCCCTCAGGTCAGACCTTCGCTATAATCCCATTCACAGTTTAATCAAGCCCCATTTTAAATCCCTTTAGGGCTGCTGCCCTGTCTTGCTCGCTCGTTCTGCAGCCTCCCTGCAGAAGATCAGAAACCCTCCTCTATTTTCCGGCCTAAGCGTATGCACGGCCGGTGCTTCGCTCCTCTGCTCTCCTGCCAGTCCAAGCAGCTCTTTCCTGCTCTTCGGCGGTGCTGGGCAGCAGCCCCAGCCCCGCTTCACCGCCCCGCGATGACCCCGCTCATGATGGTCTCTCTCTCCTGCACAGCCGCCCCGGCAGGTCCCGCAGGGCTCGCGGAGGATGCCCGGAGCTGCAGGGACGCAAGGCGGGGACGCCCGGCTCCGGCCGTGTCCCCGTGGCACCTTGC
Organism: Dromaius novaehollandiae; assembly: GCF_036370855.1. NCBI lineage: Eukaryota > Metazoa > Chordata > Aves > Casuariiformes > Dromaiidae > Dromaius > Dromaius novaehollandiae. The sequence continues at coordinate 2,236,310 of NC_088111.1, read as the reverse complement.
GCCAGCGGCGATGGCCCCTTCTCCCGTCGCTGTGCCCTGCTCTTGGGGCCGGGTTCGCCGAGCGCCGTGCTAGGTGCAGATGTTTAATAGCACGGGGACATGTTAAGTGTCGTTAGCATTCGCGGCTATCGGTGGTGTTTAACCATGCACACGTTTATTTTCCTTGGCTCTGGCAGAGAAATGTGCTCCTAGAGGACTTTTCATTAAGCAAAAATTTATGATAGAGGATGAAAATTATGTTTTACTGTCTGAGGTCTCCGTCGGTGCTGTTTCTTCAGATGTTTCAGTAATTCATCTTGGCAGGGACTTGGAAAACTTCTCCAGTGAAACGAAAACTTAACTTCTACGTTGGGTCCGTTGCCCATCATGGGCCACTGCCTGCATTAATGAACTGCCGTCCCCGGGGAGTCAAAACAACAGCGAAACACCCCACAATTCTCGTCCCGTGAAAAATAACGTGTACATGATGTAAAGCGTTATTGGGATTTGATGCTAATTTTCGTGGTCACCTTGGCTGGATTTGAGGAAGTTGCCGGTGCTGCCAAGAGCAAATTTACCTGATGATGAATGAGGAACCAGAGCATAAAATAAATAAATATCAGCAACACCTTTTTTTTTTTCCTTTTTTTGGCAGATTGGTGTCATCCAAGGTCACACATTTGTGCCTTAGGAGAACTACTGCCAGCGTTTAGCGCTTGAAAATCGTTTTTAAGTAAAGAGCAGCATCTTTAAGAGCTGAATTTAGAAAGCAAGACTGAACTGGAGTCTCCCAGAAGGTCTTGCCCACGGGATAGATGTTTGCGTTGAGCGTCAGCCTTGTCCCTTCCCTGTGTCCCCCATCGGGGGGACGAAAGGAGACGGGGGAACTCGTGGACCTTTTTCTCGTCCTCCTGGAAAACCTTTCGAGAAGTTGATTTGCAGCGCTGTGAAACGGAGGAAAGGAGGGTTTTTCAACACAACGCGGCAAATTTCAGCAAGCAGGAGGATCTTTTGTTCCCATCAGCAATTTCTCCGGGAACGAAGAGCATTTCCCGGCCAACGTGCCGACGGAGCTGCTGCGCTCCCGGGCTCGAGGCCGGCTCGGCTGGACGCCGGGCACCGTCCCCTGGGGACCCCGGCGCTGCCCGCGGCCCTCGAAGCCCCCCAGCCCCGTCGGAGGACGCGTACGGGACCACGTTCAACCTACCAAAGCGCCTGTGAGTGAAACCGCCGCGAGCCCTCCCGAAACCCCCCTGCTCCCGCGGGCTCGGAGGGCAGCGAGTGTCACCGCCTCGCTGCCAAGCTGCTGCTAATTACCGCACGCGTTTTTTTTTTTTGAAAAAGCAGGAACTTCCCCTGCTAGAAACCACAAGTTTTATTTGTGCGTAATACCAGCCATTCTGCGGTTTTGGAGATGGCCTTGAAAGATTTGTTTTCTGTTTTATTTTATTTTCTCTTTCTCCCGAGGAGGATGCGGAAAGGAGATGTGTAAGGTTACAAAAATAACACAATCTACAAAGAGAGGCAGAAGGAAAGTTTGTGTTACGTTAAGCAGGTTCCTCGGTGCGGCCGGGGCACAGCTGAATTTATAGCAACCCTCTCAGAAAAATGATAAATGGAAGCTGTAATTTTTATTGGGGAGGAGGGCCAGATCACGGGTGAGGGAACAAAATAATAAAAAAAGCATAAATTAGAAACGCGGCTTGACATTTGGGAGCAGAAAGCGTTTGGCTCGTATATAATGTGACTTTCTGGTGGAACATGATCCAGTGCGGTGCATGGAAATTACCTGCAAAAAGATTTTCTATTAAGTCATATTACGGCGAACTTTCTCCAAAAGGGCTCCGGGGACTGGTCCCCCGGGAGAGGTGGCTGCACCTTGCTTCCTCCCGTCACCGAACCGCGTCCCGCAGCAGCCACCCTCTGCTAATAATAGCTTTAAAGCGCCCGTATATATAAACGCGGACAGGATGAAATTCCTAGTGCAGCGCCCGCGCCCCTTCTAAGCCCAGGGTAAGCGCAGCGGGATGCTCTGGCGGTCTCCCCATGGCCTTCGGAGCGGCTCCGACGGGGCTCCCCACGGTCCCGGCAGGAACGGCCCCAGGAGCAAGGGAGCGGGGCGAGCGGGCAAAGATTTCGGCAGCGGAGAAATGGTGGCATCTTCTTTGTAGGGCTCAGCCTTCCCCCATCCCCAAAAAACAGGCAGAAAAAACGGGAGGCCCTTTCCGTGGCCACAAGACTCCCGGAAGGTGGGTATCAGGGGGCAGATGCTCAGCGAAAGCCGGTTGCGAAGGGCAGGCTGGGATTTTATTCGTTTATTTGTTTTCTAATTTCCAGTCATTAGCCCTGGCTCTGGGGCTGAGCCCTGCCTGGTAGACGGGCTTAGCCCTGTCAGTTCCCTTTTCCCTCTGACGGTTTGATCACTTGATCGTTTGAATGTGTAAAGCGAAAGTAGGACGAATCCCAGCCCTAAGGGATGTGAGTTTATGGGAGCAGCGAGAAGAGGGTCGGAGGCTGCTCGGCTTCACGGCCCGGCTGCGCTCAGAGCTTGGCCGTGGCCCCGGCCTGAGACGTCCTCGGTTCTCCCCATCCCTCTGTCCCTTCCTCACCCCACGGTTACCAAATACCAGGCAAAGTCAGCAGAAAGCGAGCCCTTGCCTCGAAGAGAGGAGAGTTAAACCCAGGATACCTCGATCAACGCGGGCAAGGATGGTAGGACAGCCGGGAGGAAGGCAGCAGTCGGAGGCATTTGTGGACCCACAGCAGAAACAGCAATGCCATGACCACGCACCCCCCACGCCGGGGTGTTGGGGTCTCTGCCCACTCCCCAGGAGAGCTGGCACTGATTTCCCACCCCTTGTCCGGTGTGGACGTCTCAGTGCAAGGTGCGAGGTGCAGCGGGCCCGGAGAGCCCGGAGCCGGGCGGCCGTGCTGCAGGGGGGCTCCGGGGCAGCCCCGCGCCCGCCAGCCAGCAGCTTCCAGCTCCCCCGAGTTGGGGCTGTCGGCAGCTCTGGATCCCAAACAGCCTGAGCAGCCACACTAATATTATCTCTAAATAACCCTCCCGCCCACTCCCCCACCTCTGCCCAGGTGCCGCGAGTTCGTGTTCCGCCTGGAGCAGAGTGTCCCAGCCAAGTCCTAGATCTCCATGAATAAGTCTGTACCAAACGTGGTAGACCCTCGTGGCCGTAACCGCTTGCACAGAATAGCCCTTCTTTCCTTTCGCTGCATTTCAAAAGGATGGGTGTCCCCGGAGGGTTTTACCACGTGCCGTCCAAGCGGAGTCGCTCCTGGTCTACATGGCCAAATAAAAGGAGAGGAAAAGACCCGAACATCTTTCCATGACACGTTTCCACCCACCGAACGTGTCTCAAACAGCGGCAGACTCGCGGTGCCCCAGACTTTCCAAGTCTTGTCTTGACAGCCAAGTTTGTCTCTAAACCTGACCAGTCTCTTTGGGTTTGAGTCCATCTACCAAGCCCTCTTTGATGCCTGATGCCAGAAATGCCTCCTCGAGCCAAATTTCCCTGGTAATTGTCCCTTGGATTAGTTTGGAAAATTGCATAAGCCCTGGGTTATAGCTGGCTGCTTCTCTCATCCGAGTGCCTAAGGCTTCATGGGGCAAAGACTAAAGAGCTGCGAAATGCAGAGATATAACAGATGTTGACATGCAGTGAAAATACTAGACGCAGGAGCCTAAGATAATAAATCTGAAAAATTAACACGTAGGAGAACGAAAAAAGGAGCAATATGTTTTGGTAATCATTCTGAACTGCTGAACCCTTCTCCTGCAGTTCAAAAATCTCTGGTATTAAGCAGATGTCATTCAACCAATGATTAACACATTACCGAATTTCTCCAGTCGTTTAATAAAAGTTTTACATAACATGCAGGTAATTGCTTCCAAATGTCAAGGTAACAATGCGGGCTTCTATGGATGGCATTGTTTCCAGCATCAGGTGAAAACCCTTCTTGTTGCCTTGATATCAGGCAAAGTCCCACGGCGAAGACCCCTCGCCTGGCCAGCTGCTTTTCCAGTCACTCCTCTTAAAGCAAGAGACAAAGAAACGGTCTGGACAGATTAAAAGCCTTCGAGCTGGTATGTTTTCCTCCCTTCTCATGTCTGTAAGGGCGGCAAACAGGCCTCGTGCTCCAAAACGGTGGCACAGAGGGATATGCCGTCTCCGTAATTTTTTTTTCCTTTCCTTGCTAGAAAAGTGGTTGGTGCTGGGCGCAGGTAGGTGAAGGAAGGGACACGGCGCGGGGGAAAGGCTGGGCACCCGTGCACCGGTGACAGACGCTGCTCTTGCAGGCAGCCCGTGCTACGGTCCGCCAGCCCAGCGTCTCTCAGGAGCCGTCCCCTCTGCCCTGAACCCAGCCCGTGCTCAAAATCCAAAATTATCCTTTGTGAGAGCAGGCGGAAGGTTGTTCCAGCCAGGTTATTTGCTGGAATATCGTCCCAGGGTGCAGCTGGGGGCACCGCCGGCTTCAGCGGGGGTACTTGGCCCTGGCGTAGGATCTTGCTCGCTGTTTCAAAGTGTCGGTGCTAGAAGCCCCACAGCTCCCGGCGAGGTGTGAGAGTGATGGATGCCCTGGGACGAGGGAGTCAGACAGGCTGCGAACTCTGTGCAGGCTCTGAGAGTTGCTGGCTAATGGCTTTCAAGGCTGCAAACGAGTTTCCCGAATTATTAGAGCTGGAGAACAGGCTGCTTCTAAAGCAACCAGTCTGTTACAAGATCCATCCCTTATTGGACAGAGGCCAACGCGACTCCGTTGGGGGGATCCATGACAAAATGTAGGGATGGCTGTAAAAAAAAAATGCATGTCGATGCAGTAGTTTTGATGGGACATTTCTTCTTAGTAAGCTTTAAGTGATTTTTCCTGCCACGGCGGGTGGCACGTGTTATCGCTACTAACCCGCACCAGGGTCCCCGTTCTGGCTCGCGCTGCTGCTGAGAGGAGCAGGGTGAGAAGCAGGGCTGTCCCGTGGTCTGCCGGGAGCAGAGACTTGCCCAAGGCGTAGGGAAGGTGGACGCACTGCTCTGTCGGGTTCACCCGGCTGTGAGTGCTGCTCTCGGGTGTCGTTGGCAGCCCCCTTCATGCCAAAGGGACCTGGGCTGCTGGGGGACGCGGCAGGCTGTGATTGACGTTGTAGATTTTCCTGCACCTGGGAAGTTTGGGCCTATTCCCAGCACCACTGGTCACATCAACTGCTACGGACAGCATGATCTATGGGCACATTATTAAAACCATATTTTCAGCCTCAGATCGTGAGGCAAGCGGTGGGCGGTGCTGGAGGCAACAGGACTGGGGAGGACGGGGGTGTTTCACAGACCACCTGGCCTCTTAATGGAGATAAACAGTAACAAGGTTGGTAACGGGTTGACCCAAATCACTAGAGAAGAGACACTCAGACAGGTCGACCCTCGCTCCGGAGGAACGGATTAGCTAGGAAACATCTCCCACCGCCTGCGGTGGTTAATGTCAGTCATCAGCTGGTCCTGCTCTCCATCACTGTCAGGCATGAAATCGCTGCTCGCGGATGGGCTGCTCGAAGACAGCGAGAGAGAGCAGTGAGGGCCAGGACGAGGAAAGTGGATGCAAATGGTTGTCACCTAATCCAACCGTGCGCTTTCTGCGAGGATGCAACGTATTTGGCTTGTTTGCACCAAGGCTGACTACACGTGTGAGACGCACAGCAACACATTGCTGCACGTTTTGGTGCGGGACAGCAATGGGAGAGTTCATCCCTGCTCGCCCCAGCAGAACCCAAGCAACGCAAAGCTCGTGAAAGCCCTTTCCTGGACTGCAAGAGGTGACAGCTCAGGCCCTGGCTAAAGAGCTCCAAAGCACAAGTTTTTCCATAGACAGCTGTTAAATTCTTTAAACTGAGACAAGGAGACTTCCCGTTAAATCAGACTCGCGTAGAATGACTATGCCCAACACACAGCTCGCGGCTGGGTGCCCTCGGCGTGTGCACAGCTCTGCTCTCTGATGATAACATATCCCTCGCAACGGTAGCGTCTGCGTACACACCCCAGCTCCAGGCAAATAGGTGCAAAACATTTGCAGGGCATCTGCTCCCCCCACCCCTACTCCTGGAGACCTTCTCCCTTCACCTCTCGGGAAGAGGGATCACGCACAGCCCCAGAGCAGCAGCGGATGAGGTTGGTAGGAGGAAGGAAAAAGGCTTATCTGATGGCAGTAGTGTCACTAGATTTCCAACCTTCTTTCGTTTTGAAAAGAAATGAGTTTTTTTCTGTAAATAGGACCTCTTCATGTCTGAAAGGGCCTCTGGATTTTTCATCGTGTCCACATCAACTTTTAGCATGAGTGAAAACCGAGCTCTTTTTTGTGTTTGCTTGTTTGTCTTGTGGCTAGTCTATGAAGCCATAAATCTGGATATCTCGGTTCCTGCACGTCCTTATGGGAACTTCGAGACGTTCCAGCGTGCTCCGGTGATACCGGTGCTTCGTCCTCCAGCTGCCGGCTGCGGCCTGGTGCTTTACTGCTCCCAGAAGACAAAGTCTCACCCACCCTGCGTCATCCCATTGCGTTTCGTTGCTCTCACTCCGGTCCAAAGTCCCCGACTTCAAAGAAGTGACAACACAGCAGAGGCTCCCGCACGGCCGGCAGGGCTGCGAAGAGCGGGAGGAAGGCTGAAGCTCGTGGAAATGGCTGATTTGCTACCCGGAACTTCTCGGGCGTCTCTTGTCGCTAACATCTGCGCCGGGGCAAGAGGTGCGCGAGCGTCTACCTGTGCATGGGCCGCAGAATGGAAATGACCTTTGCACGGGCCGTTGCTGAGCTGCTCCGAGAGAGCAGGGCTCTGCGACTGCTGAAAAGGCCTGGCAGGAGGTCTTTAAATTGCTCGATGTCTCTGTGCTGAAAAGCAATACCTGCTGAGATTAAACCGTTTGGCCTCCTTCCCCCTGTCTCCAAGGCAAACATAGACAGTTCTATTCATACCCACAAGAAATACATATTTCAGCATTTGATTCTTTTTGTGTGCGCTTTGTTTTATCTAGCGCCATGGCGCTTGGATGCCTTTTTCATCTCATATTGTGCTTTGGATGCAGCCTCTTTTATCCAGTCCTCTTGCTGCCTTCATAAAGAATAACAGCGGCAGTTGTTGTTTTTTCCCCTGGAGCATGGGCTGCTGTAAACCAAAGGAAAACTTCTTGCTGAAAGAGGGACCGAGCAGTCGGACGCTGCCATATCCGTTTCCACGCCGGGGCCGCAGCCCTGCAGGCCGTGCAGTTTGGCTTCCTCGAGTCTTTGTGGAGAGCAGCAAATTGTCCCATAAAAATTCTTTTCTTGAATTTTATTTTTCTAAGGAACCAGGCCCATCTTGTAAACCTGGGACTAAAATTTCCCACTCTTAAATGGACGGTATGGTCCAAGATCTATGACACTGAAATCTAACGGGGGCTTCAGATTCTGCTGCTCTCTCTCCCAAAATCTGCATTTGGGGCTTCCTTCCCCCACCAGCGTAAAGCCCGTTCGGTGGGTTTAACTAAGCTCCCGCTAGTTCAGCCTCTCAGCAGCTGTCTTAAAGCAGAAAACGGTGCAAGTACGTTTCTGCTTCATCTTCCAACTGAGAAGGGACAAGAGCTGCTGGCCCAAGCGCCAGTACTGAAGGATGTGGTCCAGCCTCACCATTATCTTCCATGAGGGTAATTTGGGGTGAGGATGGGACCTGCTGCCCCCAGTCTCTTCCGCTCCACATCTAGCTGGAAAGTCATGCCCTACATTCCCCAAAAAGCCAAAGGTGCAGGAGCCCTGTCCCGCCACCTGGGATCTCATCTGTCTTGCTGTCAGCGTGGGGCTGCTCACATCTGCGCACCTCCCTGCTTATCCCATTAGCTTTGCGACGTAACACGCGGACCGGTGCAGCCGGGATTTCAGCTCTGCGGGTTGCCAGCTGCTGATAAATCGCTTTCCGCCAGAGATCGATTGCTTCCTGCTCGCGCTGCGAAATGCCTGCGTTGCCTGCGCCGCGCGGCTCTTTCAGGCACCGGGGGACGTGTCCCCACCCTTGGTCATGCTCAAGGCACTGACAAGCAATAACAAAACAAGGCCCCGTGTCCAAACCGCAAGAGAGGAAGGCCTGGGTTTGGGGGCCCAGGCACCCCCCTCTTTGCACCTTCATCTTCCTCCTGCCTGGTCCATCCTTGCGCTGTGCCCGGCGCTGGAGACCTCCTGGGGCGATCGATGTCTGTTTGGGGGTGTCTAAAATGCAACAACGAACCCATGCAAGGTCTGAATTTTACCGGATTCTCCAGTTTTTGTTATTTCCCCCCTAAATGTAAACAAAACCCCCATCCCCATGGTGCAGTGAGAGATGATCGTTGGAGGCAGCGGGCACTAGTCAGAACACCCAGTTTTGGTGCTGTAGCAAAAGCAATGTTATTTCACTTCTCCTGCAACGTTGCTGCAGTTGGTCCTACTTTTATAAGGCGCTAAGCAGAAGTTGCCTTACGCAGAAGCCTTTAACCACTGGTTCCCAACCATCCAGCTTGGATTAGCTCCCAAACTGGATGCTGCTAGCAGTGCACCATCCTTTCGCTGTCTGGCCTGTTGCCGTGGCGGTTTCCAGTGACCATGAGCAATGCCAGAAGCAAGAACATCTTGTGACAACATGTTGCCCTCGACTCTGGAGCTGGGAATCACGGTTTTAAGGCAACTGAAATCTGTGTCTGAAGTTTGTGGCTCCTGTCACGCTCTGAGTTTAGAGGAGGGATGCTTTGAACCCGGGGGGCTGCGTGAGCCAGCCAGAGCAGGGGTCGTCAGCCCCGCACCGCTGCCTGGGGGAGGCAGCGCCCCAAAATACCGTTCGCAGCCCTAACTCCCGCCAGCTGCTCCTGAAGCAGGGTCAGCAGAGCCGGCTGGTGCTGATGCACCATCATTGAGACCGCCCGAGACCCGGTTCTTCAGGCCCAGGTAAGAACTGAAACCTCTTCTTTTTTGAAAGAAAACAGCCTCCGTTTTTCTTGCACCTTGTGTCTGCCCCAGCGTGGGGCCAGGGCTGCTCTGGTTCTTGTTCTCCTGGTCGCGGAGGGCCGGGACGGTGCGGGACGGCAGGTACCATCGGAGCTAACGGAGCTGCAAACGCAGCCCCGCAGGCAGCCGGGGAGGGGAGGCAGGAGCGGGGCAGCTGGGGAACGTGTCCCCTTGGCCACGCGCATCTCTTCGGCTGGGCAGACCCCCGAAGACAAATGACCTGGAGGAAGGATTTCCTCTGCCGACGGCTCGCACTGGGGAGGTTTCTGTTCGCAGTGTAGGTCAGGAGTTGAAAAATGAAGAAGAAAGGAAAACAGATAGGAAGATCCGTCTTCCCTTATGCAATCCCCAGAGCAGGGGGCGTTTGGGAGTCATTTTTCACTGAGCTGAGAGCTGGTTCTGGCCCTTTAGCAGACCTTATCCCCCAACCTCCCACGCCCGAAGCTGCCGTTTCGGGATGCGGGGAAGCGCTCTCCGTCTGCCCGCACGGGTGTTCGAGGAGCTCGCTCCAGGGCGGACGGGATGCCGGGAGCAGCTCCGGCTCCGGAGAGCTTGGGCCTTAAGAAACATGTTCCTGTAGCTCCCAGTGCCTGGGAGCAAGGGAGGAATCTTCCCTCCAGGAACGTTATCCCAGGCTTGCCGGGTGCAAGACGCTTTGCACCTTCCTCCGCGGCCTCTGCTCCCTCCTCGGGGCGCAGACGTTTTGCACTACTTGGGGCTGAGACGCAAAAGCAAGGACTGGCTTGGATTTGCTGGCGCTAACACGCAGGTTAAGAAGGAGCGTTTTGAAGGGGGAAAAGCCCACGCACCAAGAGGAAGGAGAATTTCAGTATGGTTAAAGCAAATCTAAATAAAATTCCTTTCTGGAAGGAATTCAAGAAAATTATTTTCTTTCTGTGTTTCTGTCTCTCTTCTTCTGGCTTATAAAAACACCTTGGCTCGGATATTACATCAACTCTGCCTTTTATTAAAAACCCCTGCTCCGGTTGTGCAGATTTCATGCTGTTACATGAAAGTAAAATTTTATGACCAGAAGCTGAAATTAGGAAGGAAACCTTTTTTTTTTTTTGGTGTCGTGGGTTGGATTTTGTTGATAGTGGTGAGACTTTGCTTTTTGCTTTTTTTTGTGTGTCCTGGAACAAAGGCAGCCGGCTCCCCGAGTCTCGGCACGCCGGGCATTTTGGGGTGCTCGTGGCAGGCGGGTGCGGATGCGAGCAGTGGGCTGCTGCAGCGGGGCGCAGGCCATGGGCACCCGGCCGGGAACATCTCAAGCCGGGCGATGGGCAGCAAAGCAGCCCGATCACAGGTGGGAGCTATTCCCTCCCCAAGCCCCCTTGCAAACCCAGCGCCGATGGGTGATAACGTGGTTGGTGCCTGCTTGCAACAGCAGCTGCTTGCTGGCTGGGTAGTGCCAGCTCTCAGTTTAAAGGTATTTTTTTTTTTTTGCATAATTCCTCCCTCCCCTTCTAAAAAAAAAAAAAACAGAAATGATAAAACCCAGAAGTGTTTGAAAAGGTTGCTCTGTCCTTCCTTGCGGGTGAGCATCAGCGAGCCCCCGGCGTTGCTCCGTCTGCAGGCGCCCGGGGAAGAGGAGCTGCAGCGGGATGCAAGCCGTCGCGGTCCCTATGGGACACCCACTCCCACGTGGCTTCTGCAGCAGGACCGCGGGGATGGAGCAGCCGGGGACACCTCGGGGGCTCAAGGAGGGTCCCCGAGGGCACACGGGCAGCCTGGGGGTCCGGCCGGGCGCGGAGCGGGGCTCCCACCGTGCTGCGGCCCCGGGGACGCCCTGCGCGGCAGGGATGGGGGATGCAGGTCAAGCCCGATGGCCTCTCCGTTTCCTTCCAGCCCCAACGTCTGTGCAGCCGCCTCCTGCCCTCGGAAGATTTACGGAGCAGCAGTAAGTATTTCACCAGCTCTTTATTAATAACGCGGCAATAAAAAAGGTGCAGCCTTTCTCTGCGAGGACTCGCAGAGCCCTTACTAATCCAAGGAGGGATTTAGCTCGCCGCGCAGATAGCGGCCGGGTGGGCACCCTTCACAGCGCCTCTGTGAGCCCCGGCTGGTCCCCCAGCATCAAAGTGCGGACTGGGGCTCCGCGATGGGCTGCGCCATAAATCTCTCCTCTCTAATCCTTTCCTTTCTCCTATTTGCAAACTGGGGAAGGAGGGGGTGGACGGGATGCAGCAGACCGACGTTTTAACCCTTTGCGCTTGGGGGGGATCTTCTGCCCAGCAGAAGAACACGGTGCGTGAAGAGGGGGCTGCTTCATGGTAGCCTTTTGGAAGCAGGTAGTTATATTCTGCAATTAAACCCCAAATGACAGCTTAAAGGGCTCCTCTGGAAGCTTAATAAGTCCGGCACTGTATGTAAGAAATAAATCTGGCTGCATTACAATGGCTTCAAACTGCTTGAGCAATAACTGCAGACCTCTGCTCTCACCCATCCATTACGTGGGTAGCGTTGCTTCGCTTCTCCTTGGGTTTCCAAGCCTGGGATGCCGGAGGAGGGCCCAGCCCGCAATTCGGAGCCGAATCGGTGCTGGGAGGATCGCAAGGTCAGTGAGAGGGAGGTCGGGTGATGCAGCGTTTTGGGTTGGGGCCACCTGGAATCCGAGGCTGAAGCTAAACCCTGGTGGGATCTGCGGAGGTGAAGAAACCGGCAGAGTAAAATGCCCAAATTTCCTTTTACCTTGCGTTTGGTGAGGTATCCGTTTCCTGACGGATGCGTATTCCAGCCTGGCTGCTTTATGGCTCATCTCGGATGCCAAGGGGATGGTGAAACCGGGGCAAGGGACAAAGCGCAACACGGGGCTTTTGGCCTTCAGGTTCTCATGCAAACGTCTTCTTCAAGGCCAGGTTTTGCTAGACTGTCACTGTTATGTCTTGACACCAAACCATTTCTCAGGCATTAGCCGATTTTTATCCTCTCAGTGCCAATCTGAGGTAGGGAACAACCCCTGTTTTGCAGGCTGGAAACAGGTCCAGGGTCTACAAGTGCTCACCCAGGTTTCGCATGGAAAATCCCAGCGTCTGGTGCCTCCAGAGTCCTGGTGTGACATTTCATCCCCAAACCAGGACGCCCCAACCTCTCCGGGCCCCGTCACGTTACAGCTGCCCAAGGAGATACCCCCGGCCGGAGGGAAACAGGAGGGAGCCCGGGGCAGGATCCGGCCCCCCTGCCCCAGCGCCGGGGATGCTGCCGGCACCGGCCTCCCTCCCCTGCCAGGCGCCGCGACGCTCGAGAAATGACCTTAGCATCCATTTTATCATAAAAGATCCCAGGCTTTTTAAGCCCGGCTTTACCGAGGGTGCTGAAAGGTGCTGCGACGGGCAGAGGTCTGCTTTTGAAACCGGACAAATTGTCGTTTTATAGTTCCCGCGTGCGGGGGGTGCTGTAAATCTCGCGGCATTCAAGGCGTCTGGCCTTTCCCGGCCGCCCTACCAGCCTCCCGCGGAGCGGAGGGAGCAACCGCGGACGTTTCCTGACAGCGGCTGCTCTCGAGGCCCCCGGGAGCAACTCGGGAAAGTTCTTAAAGTAATATTTATGGATGATCATGGTGAATCAGGCCCTGAAAGGTACAGGGAAAGGACTGTTGTTCATTAGCGTTTGGAAACTGTGCACTGAGGATTTCCCTGTGGAGGAGCGAAAGAAATGGAGTGAAAGTGAAAGAGCTTTCGAGTTAATCCAGGGCTTTTTTTAAGGTTATTGTTGTTGGTAAAAATCAGAACCTTATTTTGGATGAAAGGAAAATAAAAGGAAAACTGTAACTTCATATTTGGGATGGTTTTCCTTGATATGGTTTTCTTTCCAAAATTTCATAATGAGTTCCTTAGCAAAGATATTTTTTTTCTTATTCATATATGGATACATGCTTTTTGGGTTTTGGTCTTTTTTCATACATGTCTCCATATCAAAACAACAATATATCTGCTCCAGCTAATACGCTAGGAATAACTTCAATGTGATGTTTTTTCCTGAAGAAAACTTCCTTATCGCCGCAAATCATTTAGTTTTCAATTCGATAAAAACGTTCTTATGGCTTCGTACTCGCAATGGCTCGCACATGATGTTCTCCAAGCACTTTGTTAAACTTCCACATCTCAGTAAATAACAGATTTTTCACGGGGACTTGTAAAATCCCTCACTGGTAATTCAGTAGTTATTCAGGTTATACTGAATATATATTATTCAGGTTTTACGAACAGGAAAGCTAAGCATAGGGCGATCAGTGGTTTGGTGCAATTGCAATAGCATCATGGGGTTTTGGCTTTCAGTACATTTTCCGAAGGGCCAAGCCAGCATCCCCGTAGGCCTCACGGATATACAAGCTCCCTGGCGGGGAGTCCAGGCTTCTCCTTTAACGTATTTATGGGAAGCACCTTTGGAACAGGTTTGTTCAGACAGAGGCATGGAGGAGATGAGGCCTAATTCTTGCCCAAAATACACGTGTAACTTTGAGCAGCTCCCTTTCTTTCCCTGATATCCTGGGGTTTCTCTGAACGTGCCCGAGATGAGACTCAGCCAACATTGCAGAGAATCAGGGTATGCTGGAAAAGCAGGTTGCTCCATAATCCCTGGCGTTTGCATTTCTTGCCCCTTCGGCTTTGACCTGCCGGCCCCGCTGCCGTCCTGACTGTCGGGTGTCGGGGTCAGAGCTGGCCTCCAAAGCTGCCAGCTCTCGCGCCCTCAATTTCCGTGCACGGAGCCTTTGGTTGGAAGTGCGTAAAGCTTGCCCAAAAATAACACTGGCCCCTCTCCCAGCTGCGGGCGTCGGGACTTCTGCGCGGGGAAGCCTGTGATCTGCTGTGTTTCAGGGCAGATTTCGGTCAGCCCTGGCTCCTCTCCATCCTCGCCGGTACCACGTTTACAAGGTTCCTCTTTCCTGCGCTTCGCTCTTCTCCCGGGCTTAGCTCTGCCTCTGAGGCCTGGGCTCTGCAAAGCCGCGGTGCTTTCCTGGCACAGCTGCCTGCGAAACGTGGCACAGACAAACCAATAAAAATAGCCAGTAAACCCCACCAGTTTTCTTTCCTTCGCTGCAAGTGGCCAAGACAGCACTGCTTCCTCTGGGATGACATGAAAATGCAGCAAAGAGGGGATGAGACTCAGATACTTTATTCTTGCAGTTTCCCAGCTGATGTACAATTTTTCCACTGGTGCAAGCAGAGATCTGAGGCATTTTTGGAAGAGGAAAGTCGTTATGGAGACAAGTGCCGTGGCACTGCCGAGCTCAGCCTGGGGACTCTGCTAACCAGCCTTTAAGCCAGTGGTGGCTGATCAAAAACGGAGCGAAAACCGAGGGGCTGATGCCCAGCTGGTGCAAATTAGCCAAGCTGGTATGATTTTAACGCGCTCAGCATCAGCTCACCCGCACCGACAGCTCCCTTGCACGCTCCTGGCTAGGGGCATTTTGTGGGGGACAAGGTCGCCTTGTTCCTCTCCCAGAAATCCTCCCACCTCCTCCTGTGCCGAGAGGAAAGGCAATGCGGGAACCGAGCCGCAGCCGCCCCACGCCGGTGTCAGCGGCTCTGAGGACCACCGAGACGAGTGACCAGCTGGGGAGAGGGGACGTGCCCGGGGCCACCCCAGCACCCACCTGCGGCAGCCGGGAATCCCGCGCGGGACCCTGGCTCTAACTCGACCCTGCGCCCCCCCCCCGTTCCAAGGACATCGGTAATTTCATGGGAAAAGCTCCTTTTCCCTCTCCCCGCTGCGGCTGCCGACGCCTGCACACGTGCACTGCTGCGGCCGAGCCCTGCGGGCAGCGGGACCTTTCCCCCTCGTCTGGGAAGAAGCCTTGTCCCGGCAAACCCTTCGTCTCGGTGCGATCCTGCCCTTTCTGCACCGTATTAATTTAAGATGCTGTGAAGTGAGAGGTGCGGGGGTGAGGGGGGTGCTGTCTAAAATTTGTTCGGAGCCTTTGCTGGATAAATCCCCGTGGAATTTAATTTAAACGAGCTGACACCAGTATGAATCACGCCAGCACCACCAGCTTTTGAACACTTCCTAACAACCGCCTGCAGAGCTCTGGCTTGCTTGAGTTAAGAGCAAAGACTAAAAGCATCTAAAACTGTTTGTCCTCTGCTGCAGCAGAATCCTTTTTTTTTTTTTTCTGTCTTCTTCTCAGTGTACGGAGAAGTAACATCTGCTATAAAAATCTGCGGGCCAGGGGCGGTGGGAGCGGATACCACTTATCACAATTTGGCTCTTTGAGGCAGTGGCTGGTTCTGAGCAGAAAGTGCCTCCGCGCAGCCACGTGACGCTGCCGTGGACCAAAGCGTGTCTCATCTGTCTGCAATCTGGGCAGATTACATGCATTTGGAGAGGACAGGGAGCTGGGGAGAAAGAAAGAAGATATTGGGCCTGGAGAAAGAGCGAGTGAGAGGCGGAGGGAGCTGGATGGAAAGGAGGAAGGAAATACAGGCTCCCGGGAAAGCGAAGAGCAACAAGGCTCTCGTAGAGGAGAAGACAACACTGCACTTAAAAATATGTACATGAGCTTCACTGAAGTCTCCTCAATGCTACTGGAGCACAAAGTCAGGCTGCTTTATAATAAAACAAAGTCCATTAGGTAGTGTGTCTGTTCCTGGGCTTTAGCTGAGAAGTGACATCTTTGAAGAGGCAGGAAAGTGGTCAGAAGTAAGCATGGAGCATGTAAGATTGTAGAATTCAAAAGGATAAACATTATTTGATACCTTATTTATAGGGCACCACAGGGGAAAGGTAAAGGTTTCAGAAAAGAAAGAAGCACTTTAATTTTATCTGGAGATTTTCCAACAATAAAATCTAATCCATCATTCTCTCTGTGTGACTGCTCTTAATGAAAATTTAGAGGCTGTGACTGAAATTTAGAATTCACAGGGGATACTATTAGGAAGATGTCTAGCAGCTATGCAAAACCTGTTATATCATAGCCCCTGCCACAGGCCGGGGGAAGAGGGGAGTGTGAAACGGACACGTTTTAATTTGGCATGTGGACCCTGCAACACCGAGCCCCCCCTCCCCGCAGCGCGGCGGCAGGGACTTCTCGGGACTCGGAGCGCCGGTTCCCCAGCGGACTCCCACCCCACCAGGCAGCGGCTCAGCGCGTAGCAGCCAGGCTCCAGCGAGGGCAGCTGCGGTGGTGTTTTCCAAAGGGACAGGATTTGGCCCATTTACCTTTGCTTTCTACCTGAGCTGCCTTGTTCACCCAACAAGTTAGTCCCTTGGGGGCGAGGAGAGTGGTAGAGCTCATCTAATGCAAGGAGATCTCTAGGTTGTACCACCTGGACTGAGACCTTTCAAACTCATTTCATGCAGGCCAAGGAGCCTCAGTTAGTGTTGCTTATTTAACATGCGCACTGTCTAGGAACCACAGGGCCCATAAGCTAATGCCTGGGGCTGCACAAAGCTAAGCAGTGCCGTATAGGTGACCTGGCCCAGGCCGGGATGGGTGACCCAGCGGGGAAGGAGGACCATCTCTAATCATTACCAATCCTCTGCACTTTATTTTTAATCAAAGCAGATCACTAGACTGTTTCCAATACTTTTTAATGGGAAAAAAAGGAGCTTCAATTATCAAGACAATAATGTTAAATTATATAAGGGCCTGGATGTACATCATGAATCAGTTTAATACTGAAGTCACTGCCAATTATTCAACTGATTCAAAATGAAACTCCATCACAAAATGTTAAATCACAGGATAAATCTGTCCTAGGAAGGGCTTTAGTAATCAAAATTCTCTCAAAGCAGAAAAAGCTTTCCTTAAAGCAGAAAAAAAAGAGGTTACAGCTTAAGCCAGACATTATATAGTAATGCCAGATGTTAAACAGTTGACTTAAATTATTGGCAACTATCAAATGCAAGATACTAATACTACTGGTTTCAGAGCTATGCCACCAAGTTTGTAATCTGTGGAATGGGCTTAAATATTCCTTTAATTTTCTGCCTATGGATAACAGGCAATTTGGATTAGCTTCCGCAGAGTAATAACCTCCTAATTCTCAGCAGATGAGCATAAGCCTTCTGCAACATCAAAAAACCAAGACCACGTTTAATATGTAATGTTTAATGGCATATGTTTTTAAATTATATGACTCCATTAGAGCTGTGCAATTAAGTACAAGAAATGCCGGAAACCACTCTGCTTGCCTCGCAGATAGGAGAAGGCACCTAGAAATTCCCCCGCTCCCAAATGCAGAACAAAACAAAATAAAATGTGTTCCCAGATTTGCACCAGGGGAAAAGGCAATCTTCCCCACCCCAGATTTGCCTTTAGAAAATGTTGCCGTGAACCCCTGTGGCTGGAGAACGCAGAAACCCCAAGACCACCCGGAGCGGGGGCTCAGTCCCTGTCCGTCTGTGCATTTTGGGTCTCACGGTCAGCCTTGCAGCGGCTTTGCCTTTACCCCCCTCCTTCGCACCCTCCTCCCATGCCACACTGCCCACCTTGCCGCTGTTTAGCAGCGTGGGGGGGGCAGAACTGGCACCTAATAATTTGTCTGTGTGTACAGCACCCAGCCTGACGTCTGCAATCTGCAGTAACCCCAGCCAGGTGTCCTCTCGCAGCCTCTTGCATGGTGTCGGGGACTGCTTGCCACCGTGGCTAAAGAAAACAGGCTCTGGGCACCTCTTGGCTCAGTCCAGGACGGGACTGGTGGAGCTGGCCTCGTCCCCGGGGCGGCTCCGGCTCCGACGCAGGTCTTTGCTGCTGCTTGTGCAGCACAGCAGCGAGGCCGGTCACCTCGTGCCTTTGCAGGATGGGTCTTGCCCCCTCTCTGTGCCACGGTCGGGGCAAGAAATAAACTGGGCAGAGTCATAGCATGGCCTGTTCTCCAGCTGTTGGCTTCTCAGTGTGTGTTGGGCAAACGATGCGAGTCCCCAGCACAGCCACAAGCCCACCTGGCCCCTGAGCCCCCAGAGGCACGAGGACAGCCCTCAGCCCTACTTGCCTGCTACAAACAGAATAAAATATCCTGTGAGTCTGAGCTGAGGCTGAAGCGTTGTAACAAACCTCAGCCGTTCCAAATCCCACATTTGATTTTGTTTCGGTTTGCATTTTTTTTCCTTCTTCAATAAAAAAGCTGCAAGCGTTTGAGAGCGTGGATGACAGCGCTGCGTTTCGTCCTGCCTCTGCACCGGTGGGAACGTCCTTGCTCAACGGCAGGGAGATGGGTAAGGGGAGCTGATACGGCAGTGAGGAAAGGGTCAAAACATATCCTCCGGACTGCAAGCCAAAGAAAAATGTTGGCAGAGAAAACCTTGCCACAGGAATAAAAGGTTGTCCTGACTGTTCATATTACTCCACATGGGGTGAGTAAAACTGTCGGTCGGACTGAAGCGTCTGCTATACAAAGGGGAATAAAAACTCATTAAAAGTCTAAAAGAAAACCCTATTAAAATACCAAATATAAAATGGAGGCGACTTGATCACCCTAGTGCTAGAGAAGTGTCAGAGTCTGAATGAACCTGACTTTTTTCCTGAAAGCAGAGGAAATGTGTTTTGTGGAAAGCCAGGTGGGATGAGGGGCAGGTAGAGTGTCAAAGAGCACTGATAATATTTCAGGGACTCACTAGGAGCCTGAAACACGAAGGGGATTTATTCGGCTTTCGGTGGAGAGGAGAGTGCTAGCAGATTTTTGAAGGCATTCCAACACGGTTCATATTCATCTGTTTCTTAAATTGAGAGCTCTTGGCTGCCGCTGTGCCAAGGCAGGGAGCATCTCCACCTCTCCTGTCTCCCACCCTGAACACGGGCTGGCTCGCAGCCGACAGGCAATTAGTGCTGGTGGGTCCCCGCCATTCTCCTGCCCTGGCCCATGCTTGTCCTCCTGAAAAGCCAACAGACCTCACCATTTTTACAGGGCCTGAAATATCCTGAGAACAATCTTTCTATGGCGTCTCACTTCTACTTTATTTGGTCTTGGGGAAGGAAAGAAATTATGAGGGAAGGAGCTAAATGAACCATTTTCTTTCAAGCGTAAAAAAACCCCACGTCGTCCTGTGAGCGCTGGAACTAATGAAGCCTGGTTTGCAATGGATCTGTGCCTCATGGTTGATGGACTTCTAAACTGAATTGTACTAGGGCTGCGGCAGGCATTCACCTCTTTTTAGACCTCAGAGAAGCCAAGCAGGAAAAAGACATTAGGAATACCTTAACCACAGCAATTCCTGCCTGGTTAGCCACCCCAAAATCCACATCTTCTCCTGTGAGGAGTCTCTGGTGTCTCATACGCACGAATGCTATCAAGACTCTTCCACAGCGGGGGCATTTTTAACATCTGTGTCCAGACTCGAAGTCTTCTCATCAAGGTGGAACTCAGAGAAGGCATAAATAGAGGTTTGTCTCTCTTTCTCTGTCTCTCACACACATATCTCTTTTCACAACACTTTTAGGGACTTGTTACCTTTGGGATTTCTACCTGCTGTCAATTTGTTTGAAATTGGCACCAGAATACGGTAATTACCAGGGTGTGGGGCTGTGAGGGAAACATGCACTCATACGTGGGCTACCACCACATAAATCTCATTTCCTCGTGAAACCAGGGTTCAAGTAAAAGCTTGTTTCTGATTTAGACAGAGGTACAGAGCTGCTAGGGCAGACCCCTAGCTAACGCATGTTTCCTTGTTTTCTTTGCTCTGCCACCATTTTCTTCCCCCTGCACAGGGAGGTATGGTTTTTTGCAACCCCTCCTCTTGGATCCTGTTTTTTGGAGAGTAAAGATGGTTTCCTCCCACCCTGGTGACATTGGGATACAACCAGGGGCCCATCATTCACTCATATGCACATTATAATCAAGTAAGTCTTGTTTCCTTATGAAACCTGAGCAGAGCTGATTCCACACAGCAGACGACACTTCGTCAGCCCATTGCAATGCGCTGCGAGGCACTTCAAAGATTAAAGGAGGGGGGGAACCCTCCTTCCTTCAAGTCACCATGGAAAGTTCGCCCATAACAGAGGCAATGAATCTGCAGAGACGCCAAAGGTAGCTAGAAAAGACCACAACCCTTTTCCCAGAAGCTCGGTTATGAGAATCTCTTTTACAGTTTCAGCACTGAACATCCTTTTCTGGGCCAAACAGCAAAAGAGTCCTGAGTCAGCTCAGCGCACCTGGAAAGATCGGTGACACCTTGTTTGGGCTCAGCAGACCGATGGATTAGCACTTGTCCGTGTGGAATTGTAGGTTTCAATCCTCAGAGCCTTTTCCAGTCAATTGATCTATCCTGAGCTTTTCATCGGGTACAAATGGGCCTTCGACTTTCAACAGAATGAAGCAGCAGTAAATATAAATGGGACGTGAATATTTTCTCGAATGGACATTTTAATGGTCTGTTCGCTCTACAGCTCTGCTGTTGCGGTCAGAGACACATTCCAGTTTTACTTCAGGAGCTGGTGGCTAGAAACCCGTTCCTCTGGCCCCTCGGCAGCACGCTCCCTGGTAGCTGAAGCCTTCTGCAGCTTCAGTTAACGCCCTGACTTGGTATAGACCACTCTTTGCCAGGCCTGCTGGAAGCACCTACGTGGGTCCAGGCTGGGACCTGCTCATGCCTCTCCTCTGTAAAATAAATCAGAACATGGCAAGGCTCTGTGGAGGAGTCACTGGCTTGGTCCCAACACCTGGCAACAGCTCTACTGAAGCGCAGAGCTGCGTATTTCTTCCGTAATGTTTCACCTTCCAGCCTGCAGCTAATTATTGCCTATCTTCCACTTCTTTATTCTGAGCTTAACAAATATCCTCAGATAGACCCTGACTGGATTGAATACTGGCCTTAGTGACTGGTATGACACTGTCTTCTCGCTGAGACTGTGGGAGTTCACTGGAAGCTCATTCTCATCTTGTCTGAGATTTCACGCAGCTTGTGGCTCGGGATGGGGAGCTGTACTTTACGGGCTCACGGAGCAGGAGAGCAGGCCCAGTGCCCCATACGCAAGAGGCATCGGCTTACAGGACAAAGACAACGAGGCAGGAGCCTGTGGTGTCAGTCTCAGACCTCGAGCTCTGCTAGGTCTGGGCGTGAAACCCGACATGGCAGAACAGGGCAGACTGAGCTCAGGCTATGTGAAATCTATCCAACATATTTTACACCCACACCACTAAAAATAGGCCGCTGCCGCCAACTCTTCATCTGGAAGGAGAGGAAACACCAGCGTTACTGTGTTTTGGATGAGATGCAGCACTGAAGTCCTGACCATATTTAGCCATAAGCTCATCTCATAGGACTGCTGCATGAGAGTGGAGCTGAAGAAAAGTTATCCTGGCCAAGTGCCAGTTCTGCCTTTATTACTTCTCCCTGCTATCTCAATACTTCATTTCATCACCTAAATCACTGTGTTGAGTTACTCTAGGCTGTTAAAGTGCTGTCATGCTACAGAGGCAACTATGTGAAGGAAATAATGTCTATACAAGAAGCGCTCCATACAGCTGAAATCAGGCCACCTATTTAGGTGTCAGATTTAGATTTTTCAGTGTAAGCACAGAAACTTGAAACATTTTGCCCAAATGTGTTGAAAGCTATGAAGACATTAAAGATTATTCATGGAATAAATATTCATTGCAGAGAGAGATTTTTTTTTAACACATGATTATTTCAGGCAGCACATTGCACAGCATGCAGCCACTTATAGGAGAAGGTAATCACATTCTGAGCGTTGTTTCAATTGTTTTTAAAAGTAACAATACTAGAAATGTACATCATTTTTATGGTTTAATGGCCATTTCTGTTTAAATTAAAATACCTGCTAGATCTTTCCCTCAACCATTAACTAATTACTTAGTAATGCAAATTTTTCTGAGAATTAGCCCTCAAATGCTTCTCTGCCAGATGCTGCAATACCTTCACTTTGCTGGTAATTTTTAACCACAAATATTACGTTACACTCGTAGCACTGAACACAAGAAAAGCGTCCTTATTTTATTTGCAACTCCTCTGTGCTGCTATACCCATGGAGAAAGTGAGTATTTTGCCCATAGTGATTTAGTAGGTTACAGCTTTACATCTTCAGCTCTCCGTGTTTTGCGATCTCCCTTTTCTCGGTAATTTTGGTGCTGCAGGGTGAAGGGGTCCCGTTCATCCTCACCGCAGAGCTCTAGTACCATCTAGCGTTACCGGAGGAGCTCTTTAAAATGTGCCAGACGTGTAATCTCGCCAAAGGGCTTTTCCTTGCTTATCACCTGCTTGGGTTCACGGTAGGGGAGAGCCGAAATTGTGACGGACCTGGTGGTTACTGGGGATGACAAAATGTTAGGAAACCCTTTCCTCAGTGAGGAACCGCGATGGGAGGTCGGCCTCCATGAGGAACTGCGATGGGAGGTCGGCCTCGGCAGAGGAGGCCGAGCGTGGCCTTGGTGTGACTGGTGGGGACACAACTACCTGGCCTTGGGGACAGGCTTGGGCCAGCGGGACATGTGCAGGGTTGTCCCCTGAGAGGTTTTGGTCACCAAGCAGCCTCTCGAAAGGCCACAGGGGATGAGGTGGAGGACGCGGTGCGTTTTATCACCATGAGGCAGGTGGTGACATCCCTCCTCCATCTCCCGCAGAGCCCCGTGTCTAACGCGAGGCGGCCTGCAGGGATACACTCTGCTCTGGCGCTGATTTCACGCTATTTCTAGCGAAGGTGGAGGGCGGGCGGCGATTTAACCCGCTGCGGATGCCGCCCGGCGAGAGACCGGGGGCAGCCACGGGCCTCGCCGCCCCGCGGAGGCGCGAAGCACGCCGCCTTGCCCTCACCAAACATGGCCGCCAGGCGACGGCCGGGGGCGCCGAAGCCAGGGCGGAAGTAGTGTGGCCAGCGTCAGCGCGCGGGGTACTTCCGGGTTCGCCACCCCGGAAGGCATTGTTAGTTCAAAGAGTGGCGGGGCGGCAGCTGCGGCTGGGACCGGCCGGGGCTGGTTGCGGGCTGGGGGCCGCGCGGTGAGCGTGGGGGGGGATGGATGGAGGGTGCGTGAGGGAAAAGAGCCGGGGGGTCTGGGGTGAGGGAGCCGAGGGAGGGTTGTGGGGCAAGGAGGCGACCGAGAGGGGCTGGGGGTGACTGGGGAAGAGGGAGCCAGGAGGTGGGTGTGGGGCAGGGAGCCGGGGCGGGGGGTTATGGGGAGGGAGGGAGGGAGCCGAGAGAGGGGCTTGGGCTGGACTGGGGAGGAGGGAGCCGAGGTGGGTGTGGGGCAGGGAGCCGGAGGGGGGTGGGGTTATGGGGAGGAGGGAGCCAGGAGGTGGGTGTGGGGCAGGGAGCCGGGGGGTGCGGTTATGGGGAGGGAGCCGAGAGAGGGGCTTGGGGTGAATGGGGGAGGGGGGAGCCAGGAGGTGGGTGTGGGGCAGGGAGCCGGGGGAGGGGTTATGGGGAGGCAGGGAGCTGAGAGAGGAGCTTGGGGCAGACTGAGGAGGAGGGAGCCGAGGTGGGTGTGGGGCAGGGAGCCGGGGGGTGGTTGTGGGGGGTGAAATTGGGGGGGGGGGTGTCAGGATGGGTTGAAGGGGGAGAGGAGTGGGCTGGGGGAGGTGGCTCTGAGGGGCTTGGTGTGTGCAGGGGTTGGGAGTGGGTTAGGACCAACTCAGGTGGGTGGAGAGGAGGCAGTGGTTTGGGGGAGGTGACTATGGGGCTGTGGTGGGTTTTGGGGTGAGGGGGTTGTGCGGGGCTTGGCCTGGGGCAGAGGGGGCAGCTGTGTGGGGTCTCCCGTGGTTAAGGGGGGAGGGGATGAGGGCAGTCAGGTTGATGGGGGCAGGGGGCTGTTGCGGGCGGACTAAGGGTGGGTTATGGGTGATTTGAGCAATGTAGGTGTTCAAGGCTGGAGGGCTGGGACTCCGTGAGGGGTGAGAGCAGGCTGGCCTGTGCTGGGCATTTCTGGTGCCCCTAGCAGGCAATCTGCAAAGGGCAGCTAAAGTATTTGGAAAAACGATAGTTTTTATTATTAAATAAATAGGTTTTTTCTCAAAGGCTGTCCCACCAAAGGAACAGCAGATCTCACCCTTTGTTCTGTTCCTGCTTCCTTGCTTCTAGGATTCTCTCTGCTTTAAATGGGAAGTGCAACGTTTTCTGAGCTGCTGACTCCCATTAAGGTTAAATGTTTCTGTCCCTAGCATAATTTACTCAACATAGATGAGGAGTCTGGGTCTTCTGTTGAGGAAAGGACCTTCATAACTGGGAAGCATCTTTCTGTCCTATTTGCTGCTTCATAGTTCCTTTCCTTTGGAATTCAGTAAGCATGGGGCCATCGAATGGAGACGAGGAAGAAAAGAGTGTAATCCTGATCAGTGATGATGAAGCCGAGAACCCACTTGGGAGTTCAGTTGTGTTAGTAGACGCTCCGGGCAAGTATTGCGCTCTTGTTATCTGTGAAGTTTTGTAAAGAAACTTCTGAAATAAGCTGAAGTAAAATCACGGTAACTTGGGTTGGAAGAGACTTCAGGGTGTCTCTGGTCCAACCTGTACTTTCAAACAGCACGGTTTCTTGTTATTTTCCCAGCCCAATTTTGAGAACTTAGAATGAACCGAAAGTGACACAGTAACAGACAAAAACAAACATACTTGTTCTCCCAAAGTCCACAGAAAGGAGCGTTATTTCATACCTTGAAATTTCTTCAACAGCACCAATTATGCTAAAGAATACTGCTGTGTAGGTTCAAAAATATCACTAAGCTCTCTAAGAGTGGGCCTTTTTTGGCATTAATTGGATCCCTTTTAATTAAATTATCTCTCTTGTGATAGAGGATTTTGTCCTAAGTCAATGTACCTTTTTTTTTTTTATTGTCACCATATGAAATCGTAACAAAATCCCTGCCTTGAAGTGCTTCAAAAATAAATGTCAATAGCTGATTTAATTTATGATAAAGTTGTAGTTATTTTATACTGATTTATACTGGGTATTCTCTTTTCTACAGAGAAGACGGTCCTGGAAGAGGAGAAATCTGGAGAGGTTGTGGATGAGGAATGTGAACTAATGGTTACTTTCTGTAAACAAGCCAAAGTTATGCCTCATGCAAGATACGACTGTACAGTACATCCATTTGAGTATGTTCAGTGACGTGGAGGATAATATGGGGGTTTCCTTTTCCACTTTTAGTCCTTCTTGCAAGTAATCCTGTTAGGATTTTAAGAATGAAAGCAGAAGTAGAGTGGATAGATATGTAGCCTGTTCTGTAAATAATGTTTTGTTTTTTCAACTCTGTAGGCGAATGGAATGTGATACATGTTCACCCCTTGGAAAAAATGCTGATATTTGTAATCAGTGCTACTGCTACATTTGTGATAAACTAGCTTCTGAGGTAAGGAAGAGCTATAGTGAAGAAATACACAACTTTGAGTAAACTGAATTCCTCAACAGTCTTTAAAAGAAATAATTCTTCTAAACACTTAAAAGAATGATGCATGAAATTTTGATTATTTTAACAGTTCCCCTCAAATGTTGATATCTGTCTGCTTCACAATACTACTAATGCTTTTTATTTAGTCAATGTCTGAGGTTATTTCTAGTAATCTGCTAAGTTGTTGGAACAGATCTTTGCTTGATACAAACAAATGCAGCTCCTGCATTACATTGCACTGCAATACGGTGTATTGTATGCAGTCTGTTTTTAGTAATCCGATTTCTTTTCAGAGCAGTAGATAAAGGTCAAACTTCTAGATCTTTCTACCCTTCTGAAAAAGATGTTTCTACCCATCTGTGAAAGATGCTGGGGAGAACATCGAAAAACAGTACTCTTACCAACCCACAACTTGAGAGGATGCCAGCCTGAAGTGTCCCTGTAAGGTGTTGGGGAATGAGGGGAAATCGGTGGAGTTTTCCTTTTCTTTTCAAGCCATGGTATCAAGCTATTGCCATGTTGACCTTTTTCCCTGACTGTCAAAATGCCTCACTGTGGCTTTGCCTAGTTGTGTAAAAGGATGAAGTGAATTAGCTCCTCTCTGAGTGAAGCACTAACTCTTGGTTTGTTCAACTGAAACAAACACTTTTCCTGCCTTTCACTTTTTATGAAATAGTGCCAGAACTGGACAACCCCTTCCCTCTGTCATTGCAATGCACATAACAAAAGCAAATTCTGGAAGGACCAGCGTGACTTTGCCTTGGCTGGTGTTCTTGTAATGTTCAATTTGGAGCTCACAGACATAGATGCAGACCTCCGGCATGGTGGTAAGTATTACGCTCTCATGTTGTCCTGGAAGACCTGTGGCTCACAATGGCTGCTCAGTCTGTGGCTTGATGACCTTTGTAACCTACAAGGACAATTTGTTCGGTCCACAGCCCTCTTTGCTGAGGCTTGATGAATTATTTGGGTAGTAGCTTACTTCTGCTACCTTTTTCCCAGGCCATACACAAACTTGACACAAATCTGCAGGTACAGTCATGCGTTTTCCTCCTCCAGAGAGGAGCAACCAAGTTTGCCTGGCCAATGAGATTGGGCACAAGTAATTTGCGAAATACTTTGTATAGGGTATATGTGAATGACCACCTGTTTCTTTGTGGTTTGAAGAAGATTTTTGCACTAACAGTTTCACATCTCCTCTGCCCACCCTTCTAGGAAGTCTTCTAATAAACTTTATCCATGAACTTTCTGTGGAATATAATAAGTATTTGGTTGGAGAAAGAATGCCTCCCAAACGACACGAATGCTTTTGTCTCCCAAAACTGCCACCTGGGCGATGCAGTACCTGCAAATCACGCCATATGGAGGTTGTATACAAGTAAGTGACGACAGAATTCAGTTACCTGGCTACTAGCAATACGTACTGGTCAGTGCAGGCTTGCTTTCCTTTAGTCAAGTAATAATTAGAATCATGGCAACCTGAAGTAGCAGAAACGTAACTGAGACAATTTAGCCAGTGGGTGGTTAGATTGCACTTGGATGTAGTTTAAGCAACCCCCTAAATAACATCTTCAAATACATCTCTTCTGCTGTGCTAAGATGCTTGATAATATTCCTCATTATTATAGCTTAGGGAAGCATGAAACTAAAGCCCATATTTTTGCTAGTCTGTTAGTACTGGGTTCCGCTTTTAGTCCAGTGTGTGCCTTCAGAATGCTTAAAAGAGAACTTGTGCAAAAGCCCTGTCACTATCCCCTAGATTCTTTTCAAGGAAAGATGAGTCAACTTGCTTTCAAACTACAGAATGGTCATAATTGCCATTTGTTTACAAAGTACATCATGGACTGCTTATCTTTCTTAGGTATTCTGGAGTTTTTGCACTGGTAACAAGGTTTTTAAATCAGGCAGAAAGAGAGAATCCTAAAGCTGCTGCTGTCATGTTTCTGGGAGCAGCTAAAGAGATAGCACTTCATAAAGACCCTGCTTTGTAAGTATCCAGTTCCACAACTAATGTATAATCCTCATTTGCTTCCCAAGAGAATAAGCAAGAAGAGAATAAGCAAGAATGCTGGTTTTCCATTTACTAAGGGAAAGGATACTGTAAAGATCACAGCCCTGGTGGCAGCACAGTGAGAGGAAGATGAGTACACCTGAGGGAGAAATGAGATTGGTAACAAGGAGGGTTTGGGGGAAAGGAGGAGGGCAAAGGCTGGATGTGGGAGGAGGAGAGAGGGTCTCAGATGAGGGAAGGGAACTGAGAGGGGAGAGGGAGGAAGAGAGCTAATGGTGGCAGGTGGGGATTGATTCCGGAGAGCATACAGGGGCGGGGAAGCTTTCCTGAGACGAGAACAGACAAGCTGCATTGTACAGAGAAACATCTGCTCCTGAACTGGAAGGAAGTGAGAATGTGGTGTTCCTCAGGTGACAGGTCTTAGAGCCCTCCTGTAAACTTGCAGGAAGCTGGCCTGCTTCAATGGGAGGATGCAATGTTTAAAAAGTAATTAAAAGGCTTTAAATATTTCTGTCTTTGCTACTTGCCCTGCTGTTTCTTTTCCTGTTTACATCATGTGTGTGTGTTGTGATGCCCATGCATGTTTCATGCTTATTTACTGCCTAGCTTGAGCAAGGTCCCAGAGCTTTCCTTTGCAAAATCTAAATATTTGGGGGGTTAAATTCAAGGGTATCTGCAAAGCAGCAGTAAATGTTTCTGACTTGTTAAGCCAGTCCAGACCGCAGCAGCTTCTCTGCAATTCTCTTTCTGGGGAACTGTCAGGATTTGAAGGAGCCGGCTGGATGTATTATTTGAGTAAGTCTCTCTGTAGGCTTTTCTGAGTCCCAGGGTATTCATTGTACTCAGATGGGATGTGGTTTGATCCTCTTGTGGGGTGATGACATACAACCCTTTGGGGCCCTGTACAACCAAAGATGTGCACATGTTGGTCTAATAAAGCAGGGTAGGTGGTTAGGTACCGCTGTATTGCGCTAGTGTGTGTGGCTTTGGAATGCTTTAGTTCATTAGGTAGTGCTCTAAAACAAATAGTGTTAATTCTAGAATATAAAATGTGTTTTACAATATAAGCATTTGTTATAACTATTTGGAGTCGTTTTTATTACCTTGTAAGCTCCCAATGCTTTTTAAGAAAGCATTTTCCTAAGCAGTTGAGTATAGAGAAGGAAGAAAGGTAGGAAGAAGAGATAAGTGTTAAGTAGTGCATTGTTTGTTTGGTTTATTTTCTTAGAAGCTGGCAGAACCTTGGTCAGACTGCTTCACTAAAGATTGCTGTCCCTTGTCTGCTGCAAAGGTGAGACTTGTCTTCTCATGTAATGTGATGTCAATGGGGTGGTTGGTGGCTGCAAACTTTCTGCTATGGTACTTCTACAAAATGCATTTAAAATGACTCCTCTCCAAAGGCATAAAGAAAAAAATGTGAATGCTTTAGCTCTTAAAAGCTCCAGAATAAAGGTGTATAGTCCTATGGTTCTGTAGCAGCAGGAATCGCTATTGGGGAAGAACCTCAGAGCAAGGAGAGCCTACTGCCTTGGTGTAGACTGCAGGTGGGTAGGGACAGGCAGAAGAATACAAAGCAACAACAATGTCACCAGTCAGCCTCATAGATAGAAACCTCAGCACGCTATGGTGTTTTACAGTTGTACACTACAAATCAGGATTTTTAGCAGTTCTGTTGAGTATTAGTCCATTTTTGTGAAGAACAAGGGCAATATCTGCCTTGTTTAGCCCCATGTAGACATTCAAACCCTTGGATCACTTTTAAACCATAGTTTAGGAGTGTTTTGTAAGGCCAGACCAGAAGATGGTGTCAGATAGCTACTTGCAGTTAGTAAGCCTAAGAGTATATAGTGTCTGTTTAGAGTCAAAACATCAGCCCTGTAGTCCTCCGCAAGAGGGGGGTAGTCAGGGATGTAACATAGTAAAGTTCCCCCAAGAGGCTAATGAATGAGGGCATCTAGCACACCTTGCTTAATTCATTTCTCATTTTAGCTCTATACTTCACCTTTAACCTGAAACTCACTTGCAACAGAAGATTAATGAAATAGGAATTAACTTTTTTTAAGAACACTCAAACAATTATATATCCCACCTCCTATCTGAACTAATGATAGGTACAACCTAAATCCTATATTGGTTTTCATTTTAAGTGCGACTACTTGTGAATTTATTAATTTCCTTACTTTAAAAGAAGAGGAAAGACAAGTTTTTTCTTTCCTTTTTTTTAACTCCATTCCCAACTTTTCAAAGGGTAGACTCTTATTTGTGTCAGTGTTTCGTCTTAATTGAAAACTGGAGGTAACAAAGATTTCACTATTCTTAAAGTTGCCAAGAGTTCAGATCAGTAATCATGCTGGATTGTTATATTTTAATCACACCTAAGGTAAATTGTGAAGTGACGTGCTATTGCTTTTACAGTTTACTTCAGAAATGACATTAAAGGAAGTTTTAAATGTAACCGATGCTTACTGTTCTTAGTTTTTTGCATTTCTCTTGGCATGGAGAGGGATCAGGTTACCTATCTAGCTCATCATATGCTGCTGCAGTAGTGTTTCTCACATATACTCAGTGGGGGTCTCCATCTTAAAGTGCAAGAACAAAGAGCTTTGGTTTCATTGGTGTTTAAAAAATAATAACAAAAACAATCCTATTGTTCATGAATTTAAGCTTAGTTCCAAAATGTCTACCTGAAATATTAAAAAATTCTATAAACTGGTTTCCCATGGGTTTAAAAAAACTGAGTCTAAGAAATGATTCATCTGCTTTTAAAAGATTTTGACTGAATTCCTCAAGGAACTTTTTCTTTTAAAAACACAGGATCACAACACAACTTCAAAGGATGCTGGTGTTATGTGACTTCCCCAAAAGCTTGTATGAAAAATTTGTTAATTTTTTTCAGTCCATATCACTTCCATGTCACTGTTTTGGCTTCTCAAATAGGTATGTTCTTTGTTTTTAGAATATGTTTTTATACAGTTGCCTGACTTGAATTCAGCCATAGAGGAGAATTCTTTCACTGATGGTGCTAGAGATATGTTTTTTGTTATAGGAAGATTTCAGAATTTGCTACTTTCTACCTGACTTGTCCTTACCATAGTGGAAAATTGTTGTTTAATGCTAAGCTGTTGTCCATACAACCATTTTTCAGAAGTGAACTATAAACTTCAAAATACTTTATTAGTAGAATCATCATGTTACTTAAATAATTTAGTGTACCAATGAAGTGCATTAAGAATGACTTTTTTTCTTCCAGCTTAAATGTTGTACCATGGGACCATGTATTACTGACCACTGTTTTAAAAGGCCAGAACGTTACTGGCCAAAGAACACAGAAAGGAAGAAAAGTATTTCTGTGGGAAACACTCCCTGTTATACAGGCTCGCGTGGAGAAATTGGTAGACAAAACAAAGTAAGATTGGTTTGGTCTTGTTTTGGATTTTTCATTTTATAAGCTCAACTTCTATGTTTTGCATAGTATTGACTGCAGTACAAAGTTTCAGTTCTGCAACAGTTATGCATTATGGGGAAACATAAAAAGCAAGAACACATTCAGAGCTTCTCATGACTATTACTTGTTATAAACAAGTCTAGTATTTTTTTTTAATGATTCCAAAGCAGAAACAAGAGCTCTTTGCATTTCAGGACCCTGAAAGAATAGTGAAGTGGAGAACTACTTTGTTCACATGAGCTCAGTAGGTCTTGCATGCTGATATTTAAAGTAAATCCTCTTGATCAAAGGTTGACTGGGTGGGAGACAGCAAAAGGCATGCTCTGGTCTCTGGCTCTTTAAATGTGAATACAAGCTGCTTAATTAAATTGAAAGGCAGCCTCACATTGTATTTTGCCAGAGTACCTAGCTGAAATAAGAAGCTGTTTTCTCATTATCTACTGTATTCAGTAGTGTCTTTTTTGGAACTTACTCCCTTAGAGAGTTCACTAGCAAAGCAGAACATCCATACTATATAAACCAGCATTGGTATAGTGGAGAGAAGCCTCATCTGATCAGTCCGCTACCTTGGCAGTCACTGAAGGCTTTTCCCCATATAACTTCATTTCAACTGCTAAATCCCACAAGTTTCTTATAAATAGCCCCAGGGTAGAAGAACATGCAAGAAGCTTGTGTGTTAGTGTCATATCTAATGATTATGGTTTCTTGCTGCTTTGTAGTATAGAGGCATGTCAAGTTGAGGCTTCATTCAGGTCATCTTCTCTTAAGCTGTTGTAAGAGTAGTGTTGGGTTTTTTTGGATGTAGACATGAAATAGTCTGTAGTGGTAGATGTCTTTGTCAAGAGTTTCTGCTCTTCTTGGGTTTATCAGAAAATGGCACCAAGGCAGTTTTAATTTACCACACTTTCGTTTTGTATTTGCAGCCAACTGTCTCTTCTCTGCCAGTTGTACTTCTATACGGTTTTTGCAATGTCTTCCATGTGGGAAGAACTTCTGTTTTGTTTTATGAATTGTAATAAATACTTGATTGACCTGTGCAAAGCTTAATGCTTCCTTTCTCTCTGCCCCCCACCCCCAGCTATAAAGAAGTTGTTCGCTACCTGAGAGCTGTGAAATGCAATGATAGCCAAGGGTAAGTGGCTTTTTTTTTTTTTTTATTTTTTTGCCTTCAGGTTATGTCCCAGTCTGTGTTTTAACCTGCAGTAGAATGGCAGAATGAAAAGCAGCATAATGTTGGTGGCTGTTTGCTTACAGAAAGTAATACTGCATTGCAAATACTTTCTGCCTTATCGGATGTAGTTTATTAGTTATTAAGTGTAGTTGGATACTAAGTATTGTAAAACTTCCATGTTAACAAAAATCAAATGATCTGTTTTCTTCTTTCCAGGTTAAGAGACCTTAGGGATAAAATCCCGTTCTATCTGTGTAAAACTGGAGACTTCCTTGATGCTGCACATTCACTGTTGTTTCCAGTCGACAGCCTTGCAGGCTGTACTGCCTCCCGGATAACACCGTTACAATTTGAAGTCTACCTAAAGATGTTCAGAACAGGCAGTGTCCCCAGTGGAAAGGATTTTCAGGACTCTGGGCCTTGGGTTACAACTGGCAAGTATAACTTTTTGCTTTCATATGTTTAAAACCTTTCATAATTGCAGCTTTTACTTTCTTATTAAATTTAGTAACATTCTAAGAGACTCTGAATTCAGCAATAAATTCTCCAGGCTAATACATAGTATGTAATGTTAGGCAAGAAGGAAGTCTTTAGATTTGAGCATGAATTTGTTTAGAACACTTTACACACAATGCTAGCTTTGGTCAGCTGTGAAGTTATTTCTCTCAAAGCAATCTGGTTAAAAAAAAGAAAAGAAATACAAAGCCCTTTAGATCATGACACTACCAATGGTCAGTCTATAACTTAGTCTCATGGTATGGCTCAATTTTGACCTTGAGGATAAAAGCATTCCCTTGGAAAGGGTTTCTCGATCTGTGTATTGCATTCTGTCATTAGTTCAGCTGCTGATGACTAATCTGTCTTGGTGCATGATATTTGCCAGGAAGGTGTATTCCGAAACAAAAGATTTATTTCGGAGAAGCTGTCCAGTTACTAGTAGAATTCATAGAAGTGTGAGACTGGCAGTGTGTACCACACTGCACCGTGATACGGTGAACATAATGAAGATTTTATTCTGGGTCATGTGCTGTGATGGCTTAGACCAAATTGTATTTGGTCCTTTGTGAAGCCTTCTGGGATAGCATTTTACAGTTGATGCAGGCTCCCTATAGAAAAGCTGCAGACACTCATCTTCTCATTTTTGTTAGATTTGTGTAGAAGTATATCTGTGATAGAGGTAATATACCTTGTTTTTATTTATACACTGTAGCTATTTGGGGGATGTAAGACATGTTTGGGTTTTCTTCTTGCAGGGTCTCCTTTGAAAGATGGTGTTCTAATTAAGCAGGCACTCAAACTGCTTTACAGGAATCTGTTGCTATACAGGAATGTGAGTCTGTATTAAAACTGTGTTTCTGTGGCCTGCTGAGTGTTTCTGTGCATGTCTGCTTTGTCCAAACATGTTACTTCTCTAACGCAGAATTTACTATCAGGATGCTTTTTGCATAGTTCACACTTCCCTGAAACTTTTTTCTTTCTGTTTTGTTTTTGGTTTTTGTTGGTGGTGGTTTTGTTTTTATCACTTGTTTGGAAAAAATTGCAAAGGTTTTTTGTTTTCCTCCAAGTATCATCTCTGTGGTCCCATTTCCCTAACTGTAGACCTTGGTGTTCATGGCTCCTGTCTCAAAGTGCTATGCTGTACTCACAAACCAGATACAGGTCTCAAGTTGTGTAAATTGTCCACTGACTCAGCTGAGACCTTACTGATAAAACTATGACAAATGTTGTATCTTTGTAGTCATTGCAAGATTACTCAGTTCGCCAGCATGCCATAGTAATGATGTAACAATAAGCAAAAGTGCCATACATATATCAAATGATAGGTTTTTATTCTTATGCTATTCAGCTATTTTAGGCAGTTCTCCATTCTAAGTCGTGCATGCTCTGATGCTTGTCAGTGGGGCTGTAATGATTACACCAGCTACAGGTCTGTCCATGGGTCATGGAATAGAAGCATAACAGGTGAGGAAAGCATTGCCTTTGTCTACAGATATATTCAAAATGAATGAGCTGTTTTGCCACCTGACAGAATTCAGAATGGGAAGCCTCAAACATCAGTGTGCAATCCGAACATATACAAGTAACGTGTTTCCATTACGTAAGGAAATGAAGAAGGCACTTTATTTCCCTTTGATCAGTTTATTTAAGGAAAGTAAAAAGAACTAGCTGTTCTGAAAATACTGGATGCCCATCAGCTTGTCAAGGAGGCAAATTCTGATTGCCAAAGGTTCTGGTATATGTACAGTTTTTAATTTGGGTAACTTATTTATCTAGTTCAGTCTGGTTGACTGAAAGACTTACTTGACTTTTTATAAAGTAAAAGTTCTGCTGTGTTTCAGCCCAAATGTTGGAGTTCTCTTATCATGATTTTGGGCAGTAGCAGTTTGCTGGGAAGAAACGGATACCTACATCCCTTGTCACTGAAAGAGCCACCACTTGAATTCCAAGAGGTAACTGAAAAAAATACTGTAATATGGAAGCATTTGTTGCCTTGGTTTTATATAAGGCTTTATTTGATGTGGGTATTGACTCATTCTTTTAAATACCGCGATTAACTTTACAGTGCCAAATCTAATCTTTTGCATGCAAAATGTTGTAACTTGGGTGTCAGTTGTTCTGACTCAGCAAATCACCTGTTGACAACGACTGTCATCACCCAGGACTTGTTGCAAACATGCAGTAAAATCCATGTTTAAATTCTAGTGAAAGCTGTTTAGATTGGTTCATTTTACCTTGTGCTTTCTATGAGATGAAAGGGTGTGCGAGTCCCCCTTCTTCTAACTCCGTTGATGCACAGTGACCTGTTCCTCTGTGCCCAAAGTCCGTGTGCATGACCTGTTGTTTGAACTTGCTATGCTGTAGTGTATGAAGTTTCGATGCTTGGGGGTAAAAGGTGAGAGCTCTTTAGGACTGTATTTAAAATGTAGATGTTGTACCTGCTAGGATATAGCTAATACTTTAGTCTGTGCCTATAGAACCCAGTCTACTGGGAAGCTCACTTCCCTCAGTTCCTTATATCTAAAGTATCATGCAGGTACGTCACTGGTGAGTGCAAAGAAGTGTTAAATGTTGTAGTAAACGAGTTAACTGTGCCTGCAGTTCAGTGCCTAATACTGATGCCGTATCTTCTAGTGTTGAGATAAATCGGATAACCACGGAATAGATACGAAAGCAGTTGCCTGCCTTTATGAAAAATGTACTCTGATAGTCTAAAAGAGACGATGTCTGGGTATTTTTTCATAAAAAATAAATGTCTGCTAAGCATAGTAGGTTAAAATGAAGAGGACGTGATATTGTTTAGTTGGTGCTGTGGAATCTCAGTGTTGCCTGAGGACACCATTGAAAAATCAACCTCGTCTGTAAAGGGTGCTGCAAAAAATAGATAAATGCACATTAAAGTAGTATATGGCAGAATTGCGTTGAGCAGTGTTTGTGTGTAGAATATCGGGGCCACTGTCTTTACCTGTGACTCATTACTGCTTTTGCAGGGGGTGCTGGCTGCCAGTAGTGGTCTTTTGGATGAACTGAAGGCAAAAGCTAATATTTCTTTACCATCTGCTATTTTCTCTCCTCATGTAAGTGTGCACATGGTAATAAAATTAACCAATTGTTTTATTGCACTTTAAGGTATTGCCATATTGCAAACAGTTGGATTATTATGACAAGCTTTTAAGAGGAGGCTTGGAGATTTCTGTGAAGTGGCATGAGACTATTCTTAGCATAGTCTGAAAGTTAGAGCAGATATCTGAAATTAAACAACCTATAGTCTGTTCTGGTCTGACACTGCCTTCAACCTGGTAAAAGTCTTAATCCCTTACTGTCCAAATTTATACATTTATACAATGCAGCGGTTAGCAGTCCTCAATCCTTTATTTACTTCTCAGGTTGAGTCATCTTGCACTGTTTGATTTGAATTGGAGGCCATCTTTTGAGACTTGGCAGTGTTGCTTGTCTTGAAACAAACGTCTCTGACTTTAACAGAATAGCCTGGAATTTCCAAGCTTTTTTTGAATGATGACTTCAAGTGTGGTGGAATATCTCTAAAGATGTTTTGAAATGAGTTATTAAATACAGTTGGAATGTTTTCTAATCTGAAGTATGCAAGTCGCAATGATTTGGAAAAACAAGGTGGATAGAAGTCATTTGTTTGGAATGGAGATGCAGTCACCTACCTAAGGAGCTGTCTTATCATGCTTGACTTGTTACTTCTTTTGAGGAAATTACATTTAACTTACTCTGCAGCTATATGACTCCTGGGCCAGAACTTTCCTTTTCCACTTAATCGTAGTTCTGCTTTACTGTGGAGGTGTGAGACCTCATGTTTTTGTGAGGGACGTGGAGAGAATCAAGTGAAAGATGCTATATAAATGGAGTGCTCTTTCTGTTCCCCTATTTTGTGGTCTTCCTAAGATTCTTCTGGATGTAGTGTGTGACATTCAACCTTTCTGACTGGAATGGCAGTAATTTCCTGCTGATTTGAATAGATACAATGGACGAATAGTAGGAAAGTGGGCTTTTAAATATATGTACTTTTTAACTGATATTTCTTCCTGTAGTTGCACCGTGAGGCTTGTCTTATTCTCGCAGTGCAAGCAATACAGCAGATGCTTTTCTGTGATCTTCCATACTTGACTTCCTTCCTAGAGATAGCCCTGGCATTTGGGGTAAGTCCTAGATATTGAGTTCTGTTCTAACAGATTAAAGCAAATGATGCTTAAAATCCATGTAATGTCACTTGCTGGTTTTAGGCATATTTAACTCTTTCTTGACTTTATTCTATTTGAGCTTTGTTGACCTTTGATTTCTGTGTTTGGTGTGTGTTTTTTTTATGGGTTGTTTTCTCCTTAAGAAATGACTGTTGCCGAGCTTAAATCATAGCTTCAATTTTTTTTTTATTTTGTCTTTTAAACTTTCTCTTCCTAGAATAACTTCTGGGCTCTGAAGCTATTATTAGACCATCTTTCCTATGAAGAACATATTCTCCAAGGCACTGTCAACTTGATCTTGAGAGATCTGAATTGTCGAAGAGCAACGATGCTGAAACTGTGAGTAAGCATTTGCTTCCTGAAGTCTGGCTGTTTGTTTATGGAAACATTAGGAGTGGTCCCACAGCAGTAATATTTAGCAAAGATATAATCCATAGCTTTTTGAAAATGGCCAGCTCAGTGCTTTGGAAAAGTCAAGAATGCAAATAGGATGCTAGGAATTAATAAGAAACTAATACAGAAAAAGTGTGTAAATGGTGCATCTGTGTCTTGAGTATTGTGCATGGTTCTGGTTCCTCTTCTCAAAAGTACTGTAGAACTAGTAAAGATAAAAAGAAGGATGACAAGGGTGATCAGAGGTGTGGAACAACCTCTGAGAGGAATCCTTAACCTTGATACAGCCATCTGAACTTAGGGTTCTGATAATGGTCTATAAAATCATGTGTGTCCTGCAGAAGATGACTAAGGAATAATTGTTCGTTTTCTCTTCTGGTACAAGAACTAGGGAGCATAAAGAGAATCTAATGTAACAAAACAAAGC
Source organism: Dromaius novaehollandiae (assembly GCF_036370855.1). Taxonomy (NCBI): domain Eukaryota; kingdom Metazoa; phylum Chordata; class Aves; order Casuariiformes; family Dromaiidae; genus Dromaius; species Dromaius novaehollandiae. Next base: position 2,198,900 of record NC_088111.1, on the reverse strand, counting down.
CATTTGAGGTTATACTTCTCAAAGCTTGTAGCTCAGTGTATATATAGCATATAGTTGTGGATTTTTGTTGATGCAGGATGTTGTGGACACTATAGTCCACAGCTAAAACTATAAATGCTAAGTTTCTACAGGTTGAAAAACAATTAGACATTGCTGGAAGATTGTCAAGTATGACTGGCATGGAAACAGCACTCCTGATGTAAGGAGTTGGTCCTCGAGCTGTGAATCACCGAAGATGGGGAGAGTATACCTAGAAGTCAACAAATTTCCTTCAGATCTGTATGAGCTAGCACTATTCTTCAGCAGCTGTCTTCCTTCAAACAAAAGGCATCCAGGGTGTCCCCTTCTGTATGCCTGGCTTGCAGAAGGCCAAGATGAACATCATGTTTGTTGCAAGAGGCAGGACACTGGGCTAGGTGGGCCATTGATCTGACCCAATACATCTGTTCATATAACAAGAAAGCCTGAAGATGTGTGTCCTGTTCTTAACCTCATTCCAAAGACTCTGTTCTCAGTCATCATTGGTGTCAGGATTCTGAGTTAAATGGACTTTGTTTTTCACACAGTATGGTTATTCTTGTGTTTTCATTAGGTGGCAAAACCTTGGTCCTCAGTATGTGGGTGAATTCCTGTGCCTGTTCCTGACTTGCAGACATAAGAAGATGCAATCCATTGGCCTGTTCACTCTGAGTATTATTACAGAGAACCTGCATATGTAAGTGTGAATCTTCATGTATAAATAGTAAATCATTAAGTGTTGTAACAGTGCTGATAACTTTCTTTTAGTTAACACAGTTTTAACTCAATTCATTCTTGCTTTTATACATCCTTATTACTAATAATAGTAAAGGTGCTGAGCACCATGTCTTTGGTAGGTTTGAAATTGTTCCATGTTACTTGCTGCAACCAAGTGGACTTCTAACTTCCCAGTGCCCTGTGTTATGAAAACATGTTATCTGATTTGGAGAACCATGACCAGTCATCAGGAAAAATAACATATAGTCTAGTTTTGTTACTTAAATGACACTCTCCATATCCCTTCAGTCCCTTTAGGTTTATTAAAAAAAAAAATTAGGATTTACAGCAAAAAATTACTGGACTGTACAAAGGTGTAATAGCTCATAAACATTTATTTAAAGAGAATAGTCTAAAGTAGCTCAAAATCTATATTGTTCTATATCTACCAGAATATAATGGGTGTACAGATGTCAACATTTCTTTTAAATTTGTAAGAAATACTTTACAAGGTAATGAGAGGAGTAGATTCCATAAGTCAGATTCAGAAACATCTGTGCATCATAAACTTAAGGCTGTCCTCAGTTTGCACTATGCCTGTCGTTCTTCTCCTTTTGAAAGAAGAGAGACCACTTACTCTGAAATAGCAAAAAAGCTTCAGTGAGTATTCAGGGAAAAATAAAGTTCTGGAAGAGTCTAAGTGCTATGTCTAGATTACAAACGGTAATAAAGCACACTGTTACCTTTGAGACCACTAGCTGTTTGTTAGTATGATCCTTGCTCTCCTGTGTTATTCAGTAAAGCATAGGCTTTAGAGTGATAGACTTCACTGTATTGACATAGTTTTAAAATCAAATGACTCCACAGTCATACACGGGAAGGCAGAAAGATTGCCTGCTTCAGCATTTTTAATTCACATATATAGCAGACGGCAGCAGAGTAATATTGAAAATTCCCTCCCTGTAGCTGTCTTAACTGGAAATCAAGGATGTGTAAGTTAACTGTCTTTGTAAAATGCTTTTTTCTGCTTCCTCTCTTCTCCCTGAACTGTGTGTAGCTGAGAAAATAAAATAGCTGATTTCATTCAGTTGTGTATGAGCTTGGTTACAGTGAAGAAATTTACAGTTCTAATAACTGTCTCTTTTTGGCTCAAATAGTCAAAGATTAGAAGCAACCTTTTTGTGAGGTTACTGTTTACAGTATGCTCTGTCAGAGGTCCAAGAGGAAATCTGATGAAATCCTGTTTATTGTTGTCTAACTTTGTCTTTAAATTCTTTACTTTAAATTTGGTGCTGAAATCATCTCCATTTGGAAGTTGGAGTGAACTGTTGGATTAGCCTTCAAGTAAAGCGTTGGGGTATGGAAAACTTAGGGAGTGGCTGGAACTGTGGACATTTCTGTCCCTATCAAAAAATGGATGAAGAATCTAAATCTCTTTTTTTAGGTGTCCATGGGCAAAGCATCTTTGCAACTTCTTTCACAATGCAGTAAGTATTTCTATTTTAGAATTAACAACAAAGCATAAGGGACAGACTTCAGTATTTGAGAGGCAAATGTGTTCTATCATTTGCTTGCAATGACTTAAGTAAGGCAGTTGGCCTAATAGGTGTATATGGAGAAGCTTAATGAATTCAAGTCTAAGGGTCCATATTAATGCCAAAGAAAACTGTACTTAACATATGTTCAGATTGGTTAAAAGAGTTGGTTTTGACGGCTTGTCTATTTGTATACCCTTGTTGGATTCTGGGACGATCACAAGAAATGGAATTGCCACACACTCTGGCTCTTGTCAGATCATGACTTTACTCTTCCTACTAACATAAAACTGGTTTGAATAGTTTCTGTGTATTTCCAGTAACTGAGCATTTCACTGTGATTTTTGTCACATCACAGGTATTCAGTAAAGCAGCCTAACAACCCTTTTTGTCCCTAAGAGCTCATCAGCTCTCTATCTAGACAGCCCCTTTGCCCCCAAGCAGGCTGAGATAAAACCAACAACATACTGAATTGCTGAGCGCATCTTTTAATTAGTTGCTAGTTTGGATTTTTACAGAGAGGGTAACTTCAGTTCATCTAGTTTATTGCCTCTCTTGGGAGGAATCATTACATGTAGAGCCTGTAGAAGATGAATTCTCTTGTAGTCAGAAACACTGAAAGTCAGGCACAGCTTGAAGGGGAATAAGCCAGGCTTGTTAAAACCACATCCCCCAAATAAACTCCCAAGTAAGCTTGCCTAAAGTAGTGTCTGAGCCCAAGTTCTTGTATATAAAAATGACAAGTTACTGAAATGTATTAATGAATTTTTTTCTTTGGACAGGGATTAAGGCACCTGCCTCTTGGCACCACAGCTCATCATGAAGTCTCCAAGTTCATAAACATTTTGGAAAAACTGTAACTTAGCAAAATTTGTAAGGTTTTTTTTTAATTTGTTTTAATCTAAATCTCTTCCTAGGTTCTCTTGCATTTTGCCATGATTGTCGTCTCTTCCTCCCTTTAAATACATTCAGCTGAAGAATTGACTTCAAATCTAAAAATCCTAGATTTAGGTGAATGGTGGCTGTATTTCAGCAAAAGTGTTCCTGAAATTTCCTTTCTTTCAGGTCCATGTATTGAGCAGTTCTTTAAGAGTTAAAGGTCATAAATCTAAGAAGAATCAGCCTACAGAGATGCTGTTTGGGATCAGGCCAGGGGGGAACAGGGACAAAGTAGGAAGCACCACAACTCTTTGCTTCTGTTGTGTTGCCCAAATGGGGCTCTGGGAGAGATGTCTGCAGCAGAGCAACTGCTGAGGAAGTAGAAGTTTCCAAAGTAATGGAAAGAGTACAACAGTATGTGTTAAAATGTTGTTTGCGTTCCCTCCTTTATTGGATATATAATTATAAAAAAACAAACCACTCTTCAAGTAGTATCTTCAGCCTCCATTTTTTTTTTTTATACCTGCTTCAAGAAATCAGATTCAGAAAGGCCTAATGCAGTAAATAGCTTGTTTTATTTGTATATAGAAAATGTAGCTTTCTGGGGTTTTCAACTGTGGGACTCTGTTTTTTTACTGCAATACTACAATAGATGACTGTTAGGCTGGTACTGATGCCTCTCTTGGTTACTTAAACTGACCATTATAAGGATTCAACAGTTAACTTTTGAACTGTGGATTTAGAAATAGAGTGTAATCAGGCCACAACTATCTCTCTCTCTCTTTTTTTTGGTTTTTTTTTTTTGTTTTTTTTTTGTTTTTTTTTGTTTTTTTTTGTTACACTGTGATACCTGTCCGCATTGGTTTAGTGGTCAGGGGAAAAAAATACTAATCTGTGATGTACCATATTTTGCACACTTCTGGCTTGCAGTGGCTTTTGCAGCTTCTTTATCCTGAGTCAACTAACTTATTCCAGTTTTCTGTAAAAGTGTAGATGTATCTAAAACAACAAAGTGTTAAATAAAAACTTTGTAGAAAGTGTCTGTTTCATTTTTTTAAGTTGCTGTACCTGTATGTACATCTTGTTGTCCAAGCTGACCACACCAAGTGGCGTGATGTCCCCGGATGCCTGTGAAGCTAGCTCTGGTGGCTGTCAGCAGAGGTGGCTGCTTGGTGTCTTCTTCTAGTCTGTGTCCATAAAAGACACACGCACTTGCTTTATCTCCATCTCCAAGGCAGCTGTTTCTTGCATGTTCCTAATAGTAGGAACATGCCCCTAGTTGGAGTGGTCCCCTGTCATACTAATCCTAGGGGGGTTACGCCGTGCTACTTTGCCCTCCGCTGTGGGTGTAAAAAGACAACAGCAAAACCAAACAGCTCTGCACTGAAAAATGGGTCTATCGTTAGGTACAGAGGCAGCCTTAATATCAGATTGAACTCGTGAACGCTGCAGACTCCTGAGGGTGTCCCGTGGCGGGTGCAGGACCAGGTGCAGACGGGAGAAGGTGCTGGCGAGGGAAGTGTGCGTTGTTACTGCCTTGGTCTGAGTTCCCCATCACAGGGAAAGGCTAGGAAATGCTTGCGTTTCAGTAAGTAAAGGGGATGTCTGTTCATTATTTATCTACTTGTGAATTTTAACAAATTACAGCAGCAAAGAGCAAAGTCTTAGAGTGAGGTTTAGGCTATAGATATCTGACTATATCATTATGTATAAGAAATGGGCTTTCTCTGAAGATTAGTGCTTTTTTAATACATTATATAAATGTATACACACACCCCTATGCCTGTCTATCCCATGCCATGCCCAATCAGCTAAAGTAGAAAACATCCTCCCAGTACCCTGAGACTAGAACTGGTATAACCCCAAAGGTAAATTGATCTCAGCTTTGCTCCAGGTATGACTGAGATGAACAGGACTTACTTAAAGATTAAAATGCTTAGCTTGGAGTTGGAAATGTGTGTCTACAGCTGTCTGTTCCAAATATTGTATTTCAGCAAACTTGACTCTGCTGTTCTCGCAAATGCACAGACAGCTGCTACTGCCAAACAACAAATAAAACATTTGCAAGTAAATATTTAACTGAAAATCATATTTCAAATAATGGAGTTGATAGATCTGATTAGAAGTGGAAGGGAAGCGCCATCATTCAGCCCGTGGGCTCAGTTGGGGATGGCAGTTATTGGACCTCTTCTGAGTAGGGGTGTCCCAGTTGCTTTGGAGGGGATTTCTGAAATATATAGCTAAGAAAGTCACCTCTCTCACAGGACAGCTGTGGGAGTCTGTTTTAGGATTCAAAAAAGCTGCCTGGTGCTGGCTTTCAGTTCTCCTCAAGTGGAAACGCTAGTGCACATCCTAAAGCAGTTTTAACAAGACGGAGATCTTCAGCACTGGTGGAGGAGATCTGAACTCCGGCAGCATGAACCTGAGCACGAAGCGAGCGCCTGCACCGCCTCGGCCCCTGCGGAAACTCTCCGTTTGTGCAATAGCAGAAACTGTCCGTTTGGGCAATAACATTTTCAAGGGTTGAGTTCACGGCCAAAGCGTTGCTGGAGCAGTCGGTGCACAGGACCATCCCCAAGCTCGGCTCTTCCTGCAGTCCGCACACTCTATATTTGTACTCCCAGCCACTTTCTCTGCTGAGTGGGCTAGGAGAGTCACTGATTTCTACCAAGGACACTAATTAACCTGCTAAATGAGTTTATCCCTTCAGCGTGTGCACCAGAGAACCACGTTATCTAAAATACCCTTCCAACGGGAGCCGTAATTAGCTCTGCCTCCCGGAGCCGGCCCTGCGCGGCGGAGGGGGGCTGCTGCTCTCAAACGCTGCCGCCGGCGATGCCCCCGCGGTTGGGGGCTGCTTTAGTCCCGGGGCACCTGGGAGCCCTGTCTCGTACCGCAGCCCCTTCCCGGGGCTTGGTCTGGATTCCCCTGGGCTCGGGGCAGCTGCTGCTGCACGTGGGGATCAGCCGGGCAGCGGTGCCCACCCGGGTGCAAGCGGCTGCTCAAGCACCCCGGGCCCCGCGGGAGCAGCCTCCCCCGGCCGCCGGCCGCAGCAAAAATACCCGCTTTTAATAACTGGCCTAAGCAAAGTAAAAACCAGCTGGTTGCCGGCTGCCAGATTAACAGATGGCGACAATCATTAATATTGCAAAACTTCAGGAGTTCATAATTCTTTAATCTACAAAGCCCATCAGCGCAGATCATGCGGGCCCTGCAATCTGCCGCACGGGGCTGGGGCGGCCGCGGCTGGGGCGAAGCCTGGGGCTGGGACCCCCCGGCAGCGCCTGGCCCCGGGGCCACGGTGTGCTGCGGGCGGCTCTCTGCAGCGTAAGAACCTGAGCTGCCCTTCACAGGGCTTGGAAAAGTGCAAAAAAGATGCAACTGCTCCGAACTTGCCGGTTTTTCGGGCTCCTGCAGCCCCTGCGCTTTCCCACGGCCAGCCAGGCCCGCTGCCCTGCGGCTGCCGCGGTGGGAAGCGGTGCCTGTGCCGGGAGCATCCCAGGAGCATCCCGGGAAGCAGCGACATCGCCGCTCCACTGCAGGTGCGCCCAGCCCGCGGTCAGGTTGGGGCAAAACCCACAGCAATCCAATAACCCCTGTTCCGTGGCTTTTTATCACTAAACCCAAGCCTTCCCTATGATTGTTTGGAGGCAGCGCCAGGAGATTACGACTGATGTCAACAGCTAGATAATCCGCGGTGCAGCCGCCGGGAGCACTGACCTCTTTACCGGGCGGCTGCTGCCGCTTGGCAAAGGCAGCCGGTGCCCGGGAAGCGGCGTCCCGAGCTGGCGGCTGCTGCGCTGGCGCTTCCCTGCGGCACAGCGGCACCGACGAGCCCAGCGCTGCCGGTATAAGAATATATAAATATATATATATATGTATATGTATATATAGTTTTGTTTTCCTGCAGGTGGAAATGCTGCGCTGCAGCCGGCTCAGCATCTTGCCCTCCCTTCCTCAAGCAGCTCCCTGGCTAGTGCTTGCGGCCCCGCTGGCAGCGGCAGTGCTGCCTCTCTCGGGGGGGGGGGAGGAGGAGGACGAGGAGGAGGAAGAGGAGGAGGAAGACCGGCGAGGCCGTTAAACATGCCGGGGATGCCCTTGCTGCTATCGACTTTTCGCGGCGGGCGCCCGGAGAAGCCGGGCAGGCCCCGGTGGCAGGTCAGCGGCGCCGGGCTCTGGGTTGGTGCCTTCCCCGTGCAGGGACAGTGGTGGCTTCGTCTTTCTGTCTTTCATTTTGCAAGGCAGCAGCCTGCAGTCACGGCGCGGGATGCAGCAGAGGCTGGGAGAGGCAGCGAGGCGCAGCACTGGCCTCCCCCCGTCCGCAGCGCGCCCAGGGCAGCCCGGGGCGTTTGCTCCCACAGGAGCAGGACAAGCTGCCGATAAATGGGGAAAACCCGCCGTTTGGCACCGTCAGCCCCATTTGGTGGCGTGGAAGTAGAAGAATCGTGCGTGGAGGCTGCAAAGCAGATGCTGCGCTCGTTTTCACTGTGTAAACGCACATGTACACCTGCACATACGCATATGATATCCTAGACACACACACACACACACACACACACACACACACACACACACACCCCTATATATATATGTGAAGAGAGACAGCGAGATTTATATTTTATACACACACACACAGAGACGTATATAGAGGTATAGTTTTATGCAAACATATGCACACACATATAGCTATAGATGCATAGATATGTATGTATGCGCGCGCGCGCACACACACACACACACACCCCTATATATATATATATATATATATATGTATGTGGGGAGAGAGATAGCAAGATGTATATTTTATACACACACACACATAGAGGTATCCTTTTATGCAAATATATGCACACACACACACACACACACACACGATATAGATGCATACATATATATGTATGCGCGCACACACACACACACACACACGTGTGTATGCATTTATGAAAGTCACACATAAATTCAGGTTATGGTGAAGCCTGCCATATGAACTACTGTCCTGAATGGTTACAGTTTGAAAAATAACATTATAAGAAAACACACGCTTTGAATACAGCACGGCCGACCCTGCCGTCGATGGGCCCGGCGGTGGCGGCTGGCTTTACCGCGGCTCGGCACCGGGCACCGCTCGCCCAGCCCGGCCGGCAGCGGGTCGCGGGGGCCGCTGGTGCCTGGTGCTGCACGTGTGTAACGGGCCGGTCGGTTTGGACTGCGAAGCCTTGGAAGGGGCCTGGAGCACCCCCCGGGCAGCCGGAGTCTGGGGGCCATGCGGGGGGGCGGGGGGGCTCTGCGGGCAGCCCCCCGGGCTGGTGGGCTGGCTCCGTCTGCCCAGGTGAAAGTTTTAATTTTCTTTTTTTAAGCAATAAGGTGATTATCACCATAATAATCTAAGCGTAGGTAAGAATCTAAGGGCAACATCTACGGGGGTTTGTTTTAACGGGCTGGCTAATGCAAGGTGGGGTGGGTTTTTTTCCATTTCTTTTTTTTCCTTTTTCATTAAATATGTTGCTTTTATCCAGCAACAATTTTTAGAGTCCCTCCCTTTTAATACATAATCCCCCCCGCACGCTTATCCTAATCATTATTTCTTTTAACCACCTCGCCCTTCTGCTCTCCCGCTGCCCCCGGCTCCCCACCGCTGCTGCGCGGCGGCTGCTCGGCCTGCGTGGCCGACGGGGTCTTTAAAATTATTATTTTTAAGCAGCCCCCCCGCCGACCCCCCCACCCCCGGGGCCGCTGCCCTCCCGAGCGGCAGGAGGGACCGAGCCGCAGCCCGGCGCGACCCGCGGCGCCGCCCGCCCCGTCCCGCCCGCTCACGTGAAGGGGAGGGAGGGAGGGAGCCCGGGGGGGGGGCGCGGGGGGGCCGCGCTGCCCGGCGCCGGCAGCGGCCGCAGCGGCGGAGCGGAGCGGAGCGGGGACGCGCGGCCGCGGCAGGTGGGTGCGGGCGCGGGGGGGGGGGGGGGGGGGGCGCGGAGCGGGGCCCCCGGTGCGTCTGGCCGGAGCATCCCGGCGGCTGCGCCTCGTCCCGGCCCGCGGCGGAGCGGAGCCGCCGGGCTGCGGAGCCGGGGGGGGCGGCCGCGGGGGCGGCCGCGGCGCTGCGGCGCAGGGAGGCTGCGGAGGCTCCTTCCCCGGCCGCCCCCGAAGCCGCCCGGACGCCGCCCGGGGGGGGGGAACCCTGCTTGGGGGGGGGGGGGGCTGCGGAGGTCCCACCTGGACCCTTCCGTGATGCCTGCAGAGGTGGGGGCCGGAGGAGAGGACCCCCCCCCCCCAGGCCGCCCGCTTGGGGGTTTGCTCGGGGAACCGGGTGCAATTGCTGCCCCCCCTCTCCCCCACCCCGGCCGGTGAGCCGTGCCTCAGTTTCCCCGTTGAAGGCCGCATGCACCTGGCCGGGGTGCACCAAGGTTTGCCGAACCCATCGCCGGGGCCACGAGGCGCCCGCGCTCCGGCCGGGCAGGAGGGCAACAGACCCCCCCCCTCCCCCCAAACAGACCCCGTCCATTTCTGGGGTCCGGTGTGTCATTCGCTGCCGCTCTACCTTGGCCGATACCAAAATCCAAATTGCATCCAAATGCGGCCTGCTTCTGCAGGTGGGTTATTTGCATGGGCGCGGGGCGGCGGGTAAGGACCCGCTTTGCCTTCGCTGCAGCGAGGAAGAGCCCGGAGCCCGCGGGGCGCGAGCTGCTCGCCGAGGGCCGCACGCCGACGCGGGAGCGGGGCAGCGCTGCGCCCAGGTAAGGGCACGCGTGGCACCCGCAGCCGCCCCACCGCCGGCCGGCCCCGGCTCGGGGTCTGCACGTGTCCGCAGCGCCTGCCTGGACGGGGCCCGGCTCCCCTTGCAAAGATGCTCCATGCTTTTATTTCTTATTTTTACGAAAGGCCGCGGGTTGGCAGGGGCTGTGCGGTGGCGGGGCGAGAGCTGCCGCTCGGGCGCCGTTCGGTTTTGCCCCGGTGCAAGGCCGGAGCTGGGGCTCGGGGTGCTGGGGCTGGGGACGCTGCAGCCTCCAGCTGCCTCTTAGAGCCGAAAATTAGCCGGCTTGGAGCTGGGACGGGGGGAGTGTCCTGCCCTGGCCGGGGCGTCCGTGCCATCTGCCCCGGCGCTGGTCTGAGCCGTCGGGGAGGCCGGCGAGCGGCTGCCCGGCACCATCTCCTGCTGCAGCGGCGGGACAGGACGGAGGAGGAGGAGGAGGAGGAGGAGGAGGAGGAGGAGGAGGAGGAGGAGGAGGAGGAGGAGGGCACCGGCCCGCGTTAGTCCCGTGCCCGGGGTAGGGGGGCTCAGAGCAGCAGAGCCGTGGGAACCAGCTCCCTCCCCTGCTTTCAGCCCGGCCGTTTCCTCGCTGAGCCCCTCGCCCGCGCCCGGCCGCCATGGACGAGTGGGACCTCCCGCAGTGGAAGAAGGAGGTCGAAAGCCTCAAGTACCAGCTGGCCTACAAGCGGGAGATGTCGTCCAAGACCATCCCGGAGTGAGTGCGCAGCCCCGGTAAAAGGCACCCCGGGGGCGGGGGGGGGGGGGGCAGAGCTCGGCTCGGCCCCAGACGTGTCTGCGAGCGGCGGTGTGGCTGCACGGACCCCCGTGCAAAGCTCCCAAGACTTCAAACTATATAGCAAAGGCGTTTCTCCTCCGGCTTTCGTACCTCGCTGCTCGTGGGGCATTTTGGAGCAGCCCCAGCAGCCACATCAGCTCCGGGGTCTCCCCGCGAGCTGCCCTCTCCTAACGGGGAGGCAGGAGAAAGCGCGACTTGGGCAAATAAAACTTTCAAGGCGCAGCGGCGAGGCAGGCACGCGGCCGTCCCCATGCCGGCAGCCGCGGGGGCCGGGGACGGAGGCTGTTTTTAACCGGTCCGCTGGTGCTGCTGGTGCGGGAGGCTCACGGCTGCCCGGCCCTCCCTTCCAGCGGGCGCCCGGGCAGGAGCGGGGGGACCAGATCGGTCAGCACGTGCCGGCAACGTTATGCAGGAAAGAGAGGAAAAAGAGGGACAAAGAAAGCCTTGGAGCGGGGAGCTGGTGGTCCCCACCCGGGCAGGTACCTGCGCACTGGGAGAGCGCGGGTGATGCTGCAGACCGGAGCAGGATGCAGCCCGGGTGATGCTGCGCGCCGGCGTGGGATGCACCCGGGCGTTGCTGCATGTCGGCACTGCAGCCCCCTGTTCTGCTGCTGCACAGAAAATGGTGCATTTTCCCTGCGTTGGGGCCCGCACACAGCACCCCCCCCCCCCCGGGGGTGAGGTGTTTGCAAATGCTGTGAAGTGCTTGGCTCAATATTGCCGCTTTGGTGCAAAAACGCGTCCATTGAGGGACGGGCTGGTTTGCACTGGCCCCAGAGGCAAGGAGCGAGGCCTGGGCTGTGTAACCACCTCCCGCTCCCCTCCTCTCCGCAGGTTCGTTAAGTGGATCGAAGACGGCATCCCCGAGGACCCGTTCCTGAACCCGGAGCTGATGAAAAACAACCCCTGGGTGGAGAAAGGAAAGTGCACGCTGCTCTGATGGGCCCGCGCCGCCCGCGGCACGGCTCCCGCTGCCGCTTCGCGTTAACACTGAATGTACATTTTTTATTAGCTAGCGTCCCAATATGACCAACTGAACACAAACCCTACCCTCCTCGTGTCGTTTTTATTAGTAGAAGTGTTCCTTTTTCATAGCGGGTAAAGGAAGCGCAGGCGGGATGGGTGCAGGCGGGCGAGAGCCACGCCGGGTCAGGGAAACGCGGATTTGCATTGCAGACGGGAACTGCACCATGCAGCTCCCAACAGCCCGAGGGGTCGCTTGCTTTAGCCCGTAGCTTCCACTTACAAGCTTCCACTTGCCTCTGCAACAGCTGTCTTGAACGTGTGAAGGAAGAAAATTTTTATAAAACATTTTCAGTAATTTTACGTATTCTTTTGTATATTGCAGAATATACAATTTTGCAGCAAAACAGGCAAAATATGACAAGGGTTTATAAGTGAAATAAACAGAGCAATACTTCGTGTTTTATTTATTTTTATTTTTCTATTTTATCATTTATTTTTACAAAAGAGCTGAGTACAAAAGAAAAAAAAATAATCAGGAGCATCCTCACACCCCACGTCTGTTGTGAGAAAGCTAAAAGTCAGCTTTGCCTTTCCGTTCTGCACGCGCTGTTTCTTCGCTTTCCCCCCTTTCCCGCTAGAGCAGGTCCCGAACGTAGAGGTTCCTCCGCACGGCGTTGGAAACGCCTTCGTTGAATCGGAACCAGACGTCGCTCCTGCCCACGGCCTTCCCCAGCTGCTTCTCCACGGGGTCCTCGGCGGCGGGCTGCGAGGCTGGGGGGGGGGGGGGAAGGATGAGTGACCAAAATTTGCAAAAACTCCAGGTTTAAGTTAAACCCTGGGCGCAGCCTGCACGCCGGCTGGGTCAGCCCTTGGGATTTTGGTGCTGCTTGAAACGGCACAGCCACACGCTGATGGCCCTGGGGAGCTTAAACCCCCCCCCGTGCCCGTTCCCGTGCCCATTCCCATTCCCGTGCCGCGGCACGTCGCCCTCCCCGTGCACCTACCCGGCGCCGGGGCTGCCGCCTTCCTGACGAGCGGGCGCCCAAAGAAGTCGGTCTCAGGCTGCAAGAAGCAATGGCAGCAGGTTAGCGCAGCTTTACCCCCACCTCCGTTCGGGCGCAGAGAGCCCAAACGGGACGAGATGGGCTCCTGCCCGCTCCCAGCACCCTCCCCGCTGCCCCCGCCGCGTCCCCCCACCCGCCCAAACACCCCCGCCGGGAGCCCAATGCAAATCGCCACGGAAAGGGCGAACGCTCCAGTAAAATGCAAACGACATTCAAAACCCGGGGCGGGGGGCCCGAACCCGCAGCCCGGCTGCGGTGCCAGAGCCCCGGCACGCACCGAGACCCCCCCGCGGCTCCCCCCGCGCCAAATCCCCCCGCGCCGACAGCCGGGAGGTTTCTCGGTTACGTCTCCTGCATCAATGCGGCAGCTCTTGCCAGGGCGCGATGCCACGGTGAGGGGCACCGCAACCTCCCCGACGCTGCCGGCACCCTCGGGCCCCATTCCCAGCTGTTTTATCCCACCGGATTCTAGCGGAAGAGGCTGCGGCAAAGACGCGACGGGGGCAAGGGTGGGCGCCAGCCGCTAAGGGTCTGGGATTTGCAGCCAGGCTGAGACCAAGCGTAAAGCATGAATCTTCGCAGTACAAACTGCGAAGAAATTAGGTAAAACCGTGGAAGCCGTTCGGCACTCAACGGCGGTGAAACCTGGGTGTCTGAACCTCGGTTCATCTCGGGAGGCTGGTGAGACGCCAGCGTTGCTCCTAGCTCGGACACCACATCGTCCTCAGGAGCCCGGAGCCGGGAAGAGCGCGTGGTCCAGCACGCTCCGACGCGGAGGCAGAGCCAAAATCCCCCCCGGGACCCAGGCTCACCGCGCGGCGGGGGGGAGCAGCACATCATCCCGCAGGGAAAACGCAAACCAGGCAGTTTAATTCCCTTAAGCACCATTAAAAGCCTCCCCGATCCTTCCCATACAGCTGCCGCGGGCGTCTCCCGCAGCCCGGCCCCCCGGCCCGGCGGCCCCCTCACCTTCTCGCCCGCGGCGGCGGCGGTCCGCACGATGTGCTCCAGGCGCTGCTCGTGGTTGCGCAGAGCGGCCTGGGGCGCCCCGGGCTTCGCGGCCCCCTTCGCCCCCGCTTCGCCGAGGCCCGGCCCGGGCTCCTGGAGGGGGGAGAGGGGCCTGAGCGAGGGTCCTGCTGCCGCGGGTCCCCTTCTCCCTGCACCTCCGGGAGATGGGGCAGCGCCCAAGCCAACATCGCTCAGCCGAGCGCCTCTATCTTTTATTTTCAGAGCTTAAAATACCTGCATACGCATGTCCCACCTGGGCAGACAAGCCAGCGTGGTTATCTTTATATTAAGGACAAAAAACCTCAGCATTAGACTCTACTGCAGGAAGCCTTCGTTGGCCCCTCCACAGCTCAGGTCCACCGGGTCCCGCCGTCCCCGCGGCAAGGCTCTGCCATCGGGGTCACTGCGACGGGGCTGCCGTCACCCCTCGGCCCCCCAGGCACCCGTTGCTGCCGCATCCCCCAGCATCTATCGCCATCGATTTGGTTTACGATACATCAATGACCTGGTGGGAATTTTTCAGTATTTTCTGTCTCCCAGCCCTAACTCTGGATTAGCCCGAGGCAGCGCTCCAAGCTCCCGTTTCTGCCCCCGCCTCGCCCTTCGAGGCTGGCTCCACGTAAACAAGAATCCTCCGGGGAGGTTTTCGCACCATCTCACGGGCTCCCCGAGAAACCGGCTCTGCTGCGAGCGGGACGCCGGCGGATTAATGAGCTCCCCGCGGCGCCGCGGCAGGGCTCGCCGCGAGTCATTAAAATCAGCCGAAACGGAGCCGCTTCCGAGCCGCCCCATCTGCCCGTGCCCGCTCCGGCTCGGCTCCAGGCCCCGCCGAGGGCTGCGGGAGGGCAAGGACGGGCACCAGCGCTGCCGGGGGGCTGCTTTCCGTCCCTGCCGAGGGGGGAGCAGCTAAAAAGGGGGCCGAGTCCTGCAAGCCTTAAATGCCTTTGGGGGCCGCTCGTCTTCCTTGCTGGGACCTGACCCCTGCCCCGGGCTCGGCTCGCCCCACGGCAGCCCCCAGCCCTGCTCTAGCCCGGGGGGAGCCTTTATTTCCAGGATTCGTGCAAGGAGATGAGCCTCGTGCAAGCAGATGAGCCGCTCGGGCTCGTGGCATGCACAGCTGGCCGGCTCCACTGCGCACGCTGCAAGCCTGAGACAGATGTGCAAGCACCCGGGCTCCGGGGACTGGGGGGGATTTTAATCCCGGATTTTCGTCTGCAGAACGAAAGCCGCCAGCCCGCAGGGCGCGTTGGAGGGAAGGCGCCAGCCGGTGCTTTTCCTCTCCTTTGCTGCCGTCAGCGGGCAGGGGGGCAGCTGCTACCAGCCAGGCCAGGACGGGGGGCAGCGGCATTTTGTAACCCCAGACCTGTGGGTTCAAGACCCCACTGGCTCCTCAAAAGCCCAGGACGCCTCCGAGCCGAGGCCCGGCCCCGCTCTCACCACGCACACCCACCTCGCCGAGGTTTCGCGCCTGGAGCAAAGCCTCCATCCTCCGCATCTTTTCCAGCTCGATTTCCCTGGCGATGAGCTGCTTGGCCTGGTAGGTGAGCTGCCGCCGAGCCGGGAGGTCGGGGAACCTGCAGACGTCCTCCACGTTCCTTCGTTAACGGCACGGCACGTGGAGGAGCGGGGCAGGACATAGAGGGACAAGGAATCGATACTGAGCATTTTAAGGAGTGATCAGTTGGAGAGACTCGCCGCTTACGCATTCGCTGCATCACCCGGCCCCGGCCCCGCGCCGCTCCTGCCCGCTGTCGGGGTGAAGCCTCGTGTTCTCCACCTCCACCCCTCCGAGGTCTGTGTGCACGACCACGGTTTTAGGAGCGACCCAGCGAAAGGTGCCAAAAGTGCAGACCCACGTCGCTTCAGAGGATCTCGCCTCAGTGAGAATTCAAAAGAGATGATGCACTTTTAAGATCTTGGTTTTAATGCAAGACAAAGACATTGCATGCTGCTTTGTGCCAAAGGGATTGTCCCGAAAAAGCCCAAGTCCTAAAGCCACAGTTCAGGCACCAGCAGCACCAAAACCCTTTGCACAAACCCCGATGCTGTGCTCCCTGCAGCCCCTACGGGACCCTGCCACCTCCGATGGCGCGCGGTCCCAACAGACCCCTCCAACCCGCAGCGCCCCGATGCCTCTCGCAGGAAAGAGCAGCGGCAGAAGGGGCGCGACGGGACCAGCCCGTGTGGGAGCCGAACTCCCCCCGCGCAGGGACGAGACCGGACCAAGCTCCCGGCACCAGGTCCGGCCCGCAACAGCATTTCGCTGCCTCCCTTCTTCCCGAGCCATCGCACCACTGTCCAGTTCAGCATCCTCAAACAAGCCGCCTCACCTCCCGCTACAGCATCCTTTGCGGCACCACAGGGAAAAAAGGAGAGAAAAAGATTATGACCAATGCCGGCGTTCGTTTTATTGAGACATAGCTGTGAACAGTCACTCTGGTTAATCAGAGCAGTCTGACCCTCTGTGGGGCTGGTGCACCTGAGCTGCAGCTGAGCCTTTTTCAGGACACTTGGAGCAAACGCAGCTCGAGCACTTCTTAGAAACCAGCTGATTCGGTTCATCCAATAGGTATAAATATTTCATACCTTATCTGCATTTGATATTCTTCCCATTAAAATAAAGGGAACAAATGCACATGTCAGATGGACTGGCAGTCATTCAGAAACCAGCTGTCAAATCGGCTATTTAAAAAGCCATTCCTCCTCCCGTTTGTCCTCACGCGGTCACTGAGCTGCCTTTAAAGACCAGGAGAGCAACACGATAGGCACCCAAACCTGCCACGGCAGGAAGAGTAAACTCTTCCGAAACCCAGCTTTGCTTTAAAAACGCTGTTCTTGTTTCAAACCGCTGGAAGGAGGCAGCACGCTGCTCCCAGCGCCCCGCGGCTTCTGCGCTCTGCCGCTTTCGGACGAGCAGCCCAACGCGGGGATGGCAGGATCTCGCTACAACCTCAGCAGGTCCCTTAGGCGCTTCCATGAAAAAATAAAACGCTTCACTGTAATTAGATACAGCTGTTTGATTTAACAGAGGCTAATTTTTTTTAATTAACTTTTTTGTACCAGGAAGACATTAGCATTGCTCCAAGCTATGGGCCAGGTCTGTGTTACTTGGCTGCAATATTTCCTCAAACCCTGCGAGCGTTTCCAGCTCTGTATGTGATGGAAACCGGTGGCTCCTGGCCGGAGACGAGATGGGCAGGAGCGTCGATGCGGTCCCTTCTCTGCCAGCTCTTGGCATCTCCCGTAGGAGCCAAAAAGCAACTATTTCCTTTCCTTTAATCCAGTTAAAGCAAAACCAGTCCCCCTTTGGCATCAGCATGACCGGACAAGCCGGCAGCACGGGACTCGTGGGGGAGGAAAATCCCAGGGTGTCCCCGGGCAGCGGGGGCTGCTGCTGGCGTCTTCATGCACTCCTGGGAAGGACCGACTCGGCAGTGCAAAAAAAGGAGGTGAGGACCATCACCAGAACAGAGAGAGAAAAAAATGGGTATTTAGACTGAAAAAACCTCACTAAGCCCCTTAGAAGAATGTAAGGGATTTGGCACAGCAGGGCGTTTTTGTAGCATTAACCTCAGAAGTGCTTTGCCTTTTTTTAATATATATAGGAAAGGAAAGAGTCGCATCATTATAATTTAGGGCGAGCGTTTCAGAAGTTCCTGAAAGACACAAGAGATCGAGTCTCTGCTGGGATTTCTGTTTTTTTGCTCGCAACGTCTTACTGCCACGGAGCAGCAGCTGTTCCCAGCTGACGGCACGGGAGAGGGGCTGGGAACGCCGGCAAAGAGCCGCCGCAGGAACGAGGAAACAGGCGAGCCGGAGGAAAGCCAGATTGGTGGAAGTTAAAGAGGATAAAACGAGGTCTGATCTGCAAGGGGGGGCAGCGAGGGGCAGGAGCGCACGCGGTGTCCTTAATGTCAACGCAGAGCTGAGCACGTTTGCTCTTTGGGCTGGTTTGCCATCTGCTCCTGACCTCAAACACGACAAATGCCTCCTAAAACCAGGTTTTCCCTCAGAAAGAGCAGCACAGAAAGGCGACTGCCTAGACGCTTCCCGACTGCAGAAAGGACCACGACGGCTAGCATTAAAGGTCATCGGGTCAACCATTTTTCACATCATCTACTGAACCTCCAGCTGGAGCTTCTACATTTCTACAGAAACGTCCTAGCCCAAGAGGGACGTGGCGCGACCCGGGAACGCTCGGAGTGACACAGCCGCATCCCTGGCTTGGATCAGGGCTCTCGGGAGCTAACCCAGGTCTCTCCAGAGATACCTTTAACCACCGGCTGTAGGAAACCAAGCCAGTGCCCTGACGCCTCCAGGCTCCAATTTCTCCCTCAACGCTTTCATTTCTCTTATTTACCTTTTTCAACCCAATCACCTTCTGTCTACCCTCTTAAGCATCCACCAAGTCCTATCTCAGTCAACCCACTTCATCCAGCCCCATCCGAGGTAGCCCCCATCCATTTCCACCAAGCCGCCCGCAGATTTTCAGGGTGACGGATCTATACCGGCGGCGTTTCGCGGCGCGGCGCGGCCCCGGGCACACTTACGGGTCGAGCTTGTAGACGTACTGGCCCTCGGGCGTGCGCTCCTGATGGTAGGTGAGGTTGTAGGCCAGCATGGTGCCGATGAGGTCGGCGAGCTGCTGCTTCTCCTTGAGGCTGTACAGCTGCATGTTCACCTGGGAGGAGAGCGGGGCTCTTCAGGGAACGGCGCGGAGGTTAAGTAAGGGGAGAGCACAATTAATCTGTAATAACTTCTACGCACAAAAATAACCTGAAGCAGATATTTTTCCTTGATACAAGAAAGGACAGTTAATACCCGTGAGGATCAGACCAGGGAGAAAAAGATTAGTTTCCTATTAGGGACACCATGTACTTCGCAGAGCTGGGAATGTCCCCTCCGTAGGCCAAGAGGGTAAATGCACCGTTAAACGCAGCCTCAGGCTTTGGTGAGCCGGGCAAGGTGCAGCCTAGAAGCCGGAGGAGAGAGCAGAGGGGCTGCCGGTGCCTCACCGGTCGGAGCTTCGGGGCGATGATATCCAAGAGCAAACAGAGCACCTCCAAGACGAGAGCCTGCTGCCCGGCACGGCTCCGGGCGCCGGGCGTTATCCCCGAGACCATGGACACGACCAGGTTCTGCATGTGGTTCAGCTTGGCCAGGGCCTGGGGGAGAGAAAGGCTTCAGCCACCGCAGCTGCCGCCGGCCGCCCTCCGCGGGGACCCCCCGGCCCTCCCGGGACTCGCCTCGTGCTGGCTGTGGGGATACGCCAGCCGGGGGACGCTGGAGGCCGCGAAGAGGAGGTGGAAAGCCACGGGCAGGAAGGGCAGGTACCGCATCAGCTGGAAGCTCTGCCCGCGCAGCACGGCCCTGCCGAGCACGTCGGAGAAGCCCAGCCACTCCAGGGCCAGGCACACCGAGCCGAAACCAGAGTCCCTCAGCTTCATGTTGAGGAAGTTGTCGTACAGGCCCTGCAAGGGACCGCGCGCAAGCGGCGTCACCGACGGCTCCGGGCCAGGCAGCCCGGCCCTGCCGAGATGGGATTTCAAGCATCCCGCTAAATTCAGCTCCCGCACTGCCCATCACCTGGATACTCCACCCAAAATTCGCATGGAGCAAAGACTCGCTGCAGCGGAGCGCTGCACGCTTGCAGGCTACTGCAGGGAGCCACCGACTAGCCGCGACACCCGGGACCCGCGTGCTCCGCGCGGCACGGCCGGGGGGGCACCCGGCTTCCCTGGCCAGGCTGCTTCACCTGGGCGAGCTTCTCCTGCTCCCCCGCGGTGACGGCGAGGTGGAGGATGCGGTGGAACCTGTGCGCGGCCGTGTTGAAGCCGGCCTTCGCCCCGAGGTGCAGCAGGCCGTCGTCGCCCCCGAGGAGCTGGTTCGGCAAAGCGGGGTCCACTCCTATCCTGTGCCTGGGGGGACAGACGGGAGAGCGCTGGGGACGCCCAGCTGAGCAACAAGCCCTCGCGAAAACGGGGCAGGCCAGCGCTGAACGGGCCAGCGAGAATATCTGGACGCTTTCAAACCCGCCTGAAGACAATATTGATGTCAAGTTATTCGGTGCTAATGAGAGCAACCAAAGGGAATCTGGAACACACAAATCTGCTTAAAGAAAGCCCTGCCTGCTGCAGGACACACCGTCTGCCCTGGGGTGGTTCAGGTCTCCCCACTGTGCGTCCTGCAAGGAGATTATGCGATACCACAAAGCAGTGTGCACCAAACAGACCCTTTCCTAAGCTTCTGCACGTGCTGGTGATCTAATAAATTCCCATTTACCTCTGAACCTTTGGGAGCTGGAAAATCTCTTGCCAAATGGAGAAGAGCCCCTTGTTTTGGTCCTTCAAGCCTATCTTCATCGTCTGCACCATCTGCATGCTCAGCTCCTTCTGGCCTCGGCCGTGCAGGAACTGCAACGCAAGAAGGGGTTGGGCTCCGGGAAGGAGAAACTCCGGGAAGGAGAAACTCCGGGAAGGAAACGGGCAAAGGGAGAAGGGGGATGCTGACAAAGTTACCCGTCTCTAAGAAAAACAGGAGACAAAGGCAACTCATTCTTCCTCGCTTCGCAGGGGAACCGAGCTTCCCTCCCGCCGCAAGCGGAGGCGTTTCTGCCGTACCTGCAAAGTGTTTATGCACGAGCGGATGTCGTTCTCCGTCTTCTCGCACAGGGCCAGGAGCGCTCCCGTGTCCGCCTTCATGCCCTGCCTGAGGGCGATCTGGAAGAGAGGGACTCCCTCAGACCCGCTCCCGTCCCCTCGCCGGCCGCCACGCGACGCCGGGAGAGCCCGCGGCCCGGCCGTACCTCCGAGAGCCGCTGGGCCAGCCGGGACGGGGCCGTCTGCGGGAAGTGCAGCAGGAACGACTGCTGCCGCAGCTGCCTGAGAGACGGGACGTACCTGGCAGGGGGAAACACACGCGTCTCTGAGCAACCCTAGCAGGAGCGAAGTCCAGTCGTTAAAGAGAGAAGTGTGTTATTTAACAGCTGTCTACACAAAACCGTGCATTTGTGTGCACAAACATTACCATACATTGAAACCTGGCAAAAAGTCACAGCAGCAGACACAAAACCTGATGAGTTTAAGAAAAGCTGAGTGTGTTGCACTTTTACTCTTTGGGAGACATTTCTGATCCGAGGTCTGGCACCAGCCAGCTCAGCGCAGGGAGGCTTTGGTGGAGGGTGCCCCGTCCTGCGAGGCTGAAGGCAACCCTACTCCTCCCTACCAGCTCCACCGCGACCACCTAACCCAGCAGCACGGGCTGGCTGCAACTCGTGGTCTCTCCGTTTTCTGACCCGGACGGACAGGCATTACTAACTGGTCGTTGCAGATGCAGATGATGGGTCTGAGCAGCAGGCCGCCTTCCCTCCTCCTCCTCCGGCCCGCGCCAGGCACTGCCTCAGTCTCCACGTCCTTACGGTTGATGATATTTAGCAGCACATTGATGGACGCCTTAGGAAAAGTTAAAAGAAAAAAAAGAGAAACAAATGCTTGCTGTTTAGAGAGACAAGAAACAGTCGGCAGAGACCGAGCAGGGTCGCAGCCAGGGGAGGAGCAGCGGACACGGGGTGACGACCCAGAGGCAAGCGCGCAGGCGGCCCGAGGCAGGCAGCCGGCGAGGGCTCACAGTGGGCGCGCCGTCGATCTCGTCGATGATCAGGCAGTTGGGCTTCTCGTGGGCGCCCAGCACGGACTTCATCTGCGTGGCAGCTTCGATGCGGGTTTTGAAAGCCTCCGGGCTGCGGTCATCGCTGCAAGAGAAAACCCCTCCGGGTCGCTCCTGCACGGTGCCCTTTCCACCGGCTTTCCGGACGGAGCAGGGCAGCCGGCGCGGACTCACCTGGCGTTCATTTCGACCGCGTTGTACCCCGCGTGCTTCGCGATGACGTGGGCCAGCGTGGTCTTTCCCAGGCCGGGCGGCCCGCAGAGCAGTGCTGCCTGCGGAGAGGGTGACGTCAGCCCCGCGCAGCAAGGCAGGGATTCATCCAGCACCCCTGCAAGCCGCTGCGCTGATCACTATGTTTGTGGACATACTGGGAAAAGGGACAAGCAGCTGCAAGGAGGGAATCGTAACAGAAACTCTCAGAGGGGACAGTCACCCCCGTGGCAGCTGTATCTCTCATGCACATCAGAGATTCACTTAAGCTTTTAGTGCAAGGTTGAATAAAAAAACCTTTGCAGCATTATATCCTGGGGAAGCAATACTGTTAGTAACTATTTTTGTTTCCCCTTTTTTATATCCTTCCATTGCACAGGTTAAAGCTGGTAAAATGGCCTGGGTGTGTTATCTCTGGTCCCTTTACTGTCTCATCATCATTGCTCTTTTCTGGATGCAGAACTTCTTGCTCAAGGACATGCCACGACCGCCTGCAACAATTAAAGTCAAGATCAACCTCTCCATAAAAGGGTATATCTCTCCTCAGCCAGCCCATTTAATCTGCCTGTGTTCTGCTGGAAAAAATCTCTTGAAATCTGTTCCCCTCCCCATGTTACCACACTATTTAAGCTGAAAGAGAAAGGAAAATGAGGAATACCTCACATTTGCTAAAGGAGAAACAAGGAATCCAATTTCTCCTGGATTTGTGCTGAAAGAGGAGACCCTGTTCCCTATCACGGTGGTGGGATTAGGGGGACAGGAGAGGAAAGACCCATCACAGCTGCATCTTGTCCTGCTCACCTTGTACTTGGGTCTCTTGTGCTGGTCAAGCTCAGCCTCCAGAATCTCCTCTGTGAGCTGGGCCTTACTTTTCCACTTATTCTGCTGCTCCTTGGGCTGTTTGAGCGGAGGATGAGCCTCAGCGCTGGGCTTCGCTTTCTTCACGGGTTTCTCCTTGCCGAACACCACCGTGTCCCAGAGCTTGAGCCACTTCAGAAGGCAGCGGTTTGTGTACTGAATGTCAGACGCAAAAGGAAGCGATCAGCATTTGATCTCAGAAGCACCCAGCCAAGGGGAGAGAAAGGCTCTCCTGCACGGCCTAAAAATCTGCATTGCAAGCACAAGAACGAGCGGAGCTGCTCAGATGCCAGCCTGGTTTCCACAAGGTATCACTGCACGACAGGCAGGGCCAGAAATTGGGAACACAGTTTCCCCTCCCAGCTCAGCCGGCATCCCATGGTGGAACCCAGGACAAGTCCCACCATCTCACTCTGCTCTCTCTTGTACGCCTCACCTCAATCCAGTGGTTTTCAGCCTTTCCCAATTTGCAACTCCAATTTCCTACAGGATTTCCAGTATAGGTTAGCTGGCTAAAGTCCGCCCAGTAGTCTTGTTTGTCTTGGTTATCTTTTATAGACCCGTTAGTCTGAGCTGAAAAACCACCACTGTGAGCTCTCCAAAGCAAAAGCTGCCCCGACCGCGTACGGGGGGGTCTAACACAAGCAGAGTCCCCCAGCCAGCACTTCCAAAAGCCACACCAGCACGCGCTGCTGTAAAACCTAGATCCCGCAGCATTAAAGAACAGTTACAAAAATGGTAAACCCACCCAAACCCCGCTTATACTAGCACCTCACATCATCACTGAGCAACTCGGTGTAGCGCCGGGGAGTAAACCTATCCACCCAGAGGCAATGCAAGGCAGACTCCTCCTCGTCGTCTGCCATCTCCGCATCCTCGCTAGGCTTCGGGGTCTCATCGCTGGCCTGGCTCTCCAGGCAGCTGCAAGAGGCACAAGGGAAGGGAAAGGCTGAGAGCAGAGCTCCGCAGCGACAGCAACAGAACGGAGCTCCCACCCAGCTCAGTCCTAGGACCCGTTACTTGCTCCTGCAGCACCGTGTTCCTTCAGTGCCACCCAGTGTTGTCCCCACGCTCGCAATCTCCACTCCTCCTGCTCAAACCTTTCAGCACCCAGAGCAATGCAGCTGCAAAGCTGCTGCTCTTGACAGAGGAGCGACCACGGGGCTGCACACAAGTCTTCCCATTTACTCCTTCTACCACAGAAGTCCTTAGGGAGATGCTCCCAGATAAGGACCGGGCAGCATTAGCACTTGCATACTCCCAAAGTAACAGACTCTCTCCCAAAGGTCAGAGTCCAGGCGAACAAGGCGCCTGTCAAAGACTTGGTGAAAAAATTATCTTTGTTTTATAGTGACCTACCCCAAAGCACACAGGGAGCCTGGGCAGAGCTGGGAATTAAACCCCGGCTCCCCGAGCTGAGGGTGCGGAGTGCCACGAGGCTCCTCTGCTCACAGGCGCTTTGTGGCTGGGATCCCAGCAGGAAACCTCTGCTCCTGGATCCCCCCCAGGAGCCACATCCGAGAGCGCGGCAAGGACGGGAACCGCCAACCAACTCACCTGTTAATGATCTCCGTGAGCTGCTGCGAGGCCTCCAGAACATGCCTGCGACGCTTGAACATAAACAGGGCGAGAGGGAAGTCAGAGATGCTCTGCTAACCCGCGGCCAGCCAGCGAGCGGGGATGTGAGAGCCAATACTTCCCCGCGGGGCAGGGTTCCCCCAACCTCCCCCGTGGGGGAAGCAGCTCTGCAGTCCCAGGGACGAGCAGAGAAAGCCTTGAAGGTAGGAATAAGACGCAATACCTCTTCGTTCACTTGTTCCTTCAGGTAGGAGAAAGGTACCCCCAGCAAGTAAAGCGGCCTGTGCGTGTTCCAGCCCAGGGAGTCGGGGAGCTGCAAACGGCACAACGTGATCACGCTGGTGCACGGTGCAAACACGCGTTTCACCCCTGAACCAGAGCTCACAGATGCAGCTCATGTAAACAAGCGCAGCCCCCAACCCCTCTGACCTCCACCCCTGTCCTGCAGCAATCTTCCTTCAGAACCAGAAAGACCCTGGTGCCCTCGGTGGACGTCACGTTGACGTAGTCCTCCAGGACGGGCGGGCGCTTGAGAACTCGTTTTGGATTCTTCTCGGCGGGCGGCGTGGTTTGCAGAGGAACCATGTCGCTCATGCCCAGGTGGTCCGAGCTCGAGAACATCAGGCCCCTTTAGAGGGAGGCAAGAGAAGGAGCACTTCAGTCCCCGCCCCAGGGAAGAAATCCAGCATGGAGCCACTTCAGCAGCAGCACCCCGCGGGCCTTGGTCTACCCAACATCACTTGGGGAAGAAAGAGGAAGCAGCTGAAGGCGGGAGGTTAATAGGTCACAAATGGAAACACATTAAATTCCCATGTGGACATCTGCCTTCAGAAGTAAAGCAGCCTTAATTCTCTGTAGCTTAACCATAGGAGGATTTCCCTCATAACCGCGGGAGATTAAACTGCTGGAAACAACACGCTACTTTATTCTGAATGAACACGTCCCCGTGCTCCAACTTAAAGGTGCTGCCTGCACGCGGTTAGTTAATCCGCCATCACCTGCCGAAGCATCTCTGGGCACGCAGGGCTGGCCCCAGTCTCTGCTTACCTGGGAGACAACGCTGGAGCACTCCTCCAGCGAACCCAAAGCCCTTCCCAAGGGGAACTGCTTAACCCCGTCCCTCTCGACTCCCCGCAGGCTCCTCGGCCCGACCGGCCAGCGAAGCTCGAGCAGCGCTTCCCCGAGGCGCTCTGCTCCCGCAGCTACAGCCTCGGCCCCGAACCTCACCGAAACCCAAGCAACAGAGCGGGGCATCGCTCAGGGCCGCGCTCGCAGGAACCAGACCTTAAGCAAGGCCAGACCTAACGACACCTGGACCTGCTGACGACGTCCCGCGAGCGCTGTCCCGGTGCTCCAGCTCCTCAGGTCCCTCACGGTGACTGCAGCACCCCAAGTCCCCTCTCCTCCCCAACACGGGCCTTCAGCCAACAACTGCTCCAGCAGCGAGGCACTGGCGTAGCCAGGGCAGGCGCGATGCCCACTCCCGGGGAGCCAGCTGCAGGCACCCCGGCCCCACAGCTGCCCCGAGCGAACGTGGCCCACGAACAGAAACACGGCAAGTCCCTGCCACCACCAACCCCCTTCCCTTCTAGCCCAGCTGCAGGTTCAACGGCCCCGCGGTCTCCAGCAGCGACGCAGTCCATAGCATTAACGCGGTTCCCAGGTTTAACGCAGCTCTACGCCAAACCAGGAGAAGACGCCCGGGGCTGGCTAACCTGGCACTCTGCGGGGCAGCGGGCGCCGCCGGGTAAGGCGGCAGGGCGACGGCGTCCTGGGGGAAATCAGGAAGCGACTCATCATCCGCGCCGAAGTCCAGCTTCTTGACGGCTTCCAGCCGCTGCCGCTTCGGCTTCGGAGCTGCGAGAGGGGAAAAGGAAGAGAAAGGAGGAGAAGCAACACTGACCAAAGCACGAAAGGCAGGGTGGAGGGTCAGGGGGCTACGCCGGCGCCCACCCTCGAGGTGAGCATGGGAAAGCGGTGGGGCAGGAGCTGGGGCTCAGCCCCCCTTTTCAACCGAGGGGGAACCTCGGCACCGAGAGGCGACCACGGGCTGAGGAAAGCTGCTCTCCCGCAGCAGGGAGCGATGACCGGGGAGGCCCGGGCACCACGGAGGACCCCGCCGCGGGCACCCGCCCGCGCAGCCCCTGGCCCACACGGGGGGGTTTGCAAAACCTACTGAGCGCCGCAGAGGGCGGCGGGGGCAGCGGCCCCCCCGGGGACGCCTCGTCCCCCGCCAGGCGCCGGGGGCTGCCCAGCTCCCGCTTCCTGCGGTTGGCGGCCTGGGGGCGACGAGCCCCTTCCCCGCCCGTCGTGTCTCCGGGCGCCGCGTCCTCCTCCAGCGCCTGCTTCCTGCTGCGGAACTGGGAGACCCGGGGGGCCGCGGGCGGCGAGGGAGGATCTGCGAGAGACTTTAGGTGAAGCCTCTGCCCTCGCCGGGGCCGCGCCGCCTCCCCGGCGTCGGCGGCAGCGGCGGGGCGCGTCAGGGCGCCCGGGGCACCGCGGCCCACCTTCGAGCTCGGCCAGCACCTCCAGCTCGGCCGCGAAGCGCTCGTAGAAGTCCTCGTCGGGGCCCTCCGCGGGGTCCCCGTCGGGGCCCTCCATGGGGCCGCCCGCGCCGCGCTTCCGCCCGCCGCGCCGCGCCGCGCCGCGCCGGGGAGGCGCTGATTGGCTGTGACGCGCGCCCAGCCGGGGCGGCGGCGGTCCTCATTGGCTGCGACGCGCCCGGCCGGGGCGGCGGCGGCGCTGATTGGCTGCGGCGCGCTCGGCCGGGCCTGGCGCCCCGGTGGATACAATGTAGCCGCTGGCGGCGCGGCCCGTCCGGCCCCGGCCCCGGCCCCGGCCCCGGCCCCGGCGGCGGGGCGGGAGCTGCAGGTCGGCCCCGAGCGCGGCGCCGGTGGCCGTGGCGGTGCCGGGAGGGCGGATCGGGGGTTGCACGGCCGCTCCGGTCCGGCCCGTGCAAGGGCATCGGCGGCCTCTGGTCCCGGCCGCCGCGGGCGGCGCGCACGGGCCGAGGGGCGCGAGGCGGCACCGATCCGGCCTCCCCGGCCCGCATCGCCCCGGCTCCAGCACGGTGTCCGAGCGGGGCGGCTGCGGGGCCTGACACCGGCCGGCTGCGGGACCGGCACCGCGTGACACCGGTAGGGCCGCGGGGCCGGCGCGGTGCAGCATCGGCGCGGCTGCAGCCCCAGCACGGCGTGGCCCTGGCGCGGCTGCGGCTGCGGCACCGGCACGGCTTGGCAGCGGTGCGGCCGTGGCCATCGCCCGCCGGCCTGTCACCCGCGTCCCTTTCGGTCACGCAGAGTCGCAGCCCCGGAGCTGCCGTGACGCCCCCCTCGCTGCCTCCCCGCAGGGCTCGCCATGGAGCCGGGCACCATCGACAACCTGGCCATCCTGTACCAGAGCCCCGACTTCATCGTGGTCAACAAGCACTGGGACATCCGCATCGACAGCAAGATGTGGTACGAGACGCTGACCCTGCAGAGCCAGCTGAAGTACCGATTCCCCGAGCTGGCCGACCCGGACACCTATTACGGCTTCAGGTAGGCGCCGGCGAGGCCGAACGGACCTTTGGCTGCGCTGATCTCGGTCCGCTGCCCGCAGCGTCCTCGCTGGGGGCCATGGCCTAGGCGCAGCGATGGGCACCGCCGCTGCACGGGCTGCCCGAGGTCTGGGGACGCGCCGGGGCTGGCGGGGCACCGGTGGGTGACACGGGGCTGAGCTGTGCCCTGCCTGCTGCTGCCTTCGCGTAGGCACGTAGGAAAAGACAAGACACCCGCAGCTGGCAGGAGTCCCCGGGAGGACATTCCCCCGGAGGACATTCCCCCGGAGGACATTCCCCCTCCGCCTCCTCTGCAGGTTTTGCCACCAGCTCGACTTCTCCACCAGCGGGGCTCTCTGCGTGGCGCTCAACAAGGCCGCCGCGGGAAGCGCCTACAAGTGCTTCAAGGATCGGCTGGTGACCAAAGCCTATCTGGCCCTGGTAAGTCCGGCCACCAGCTCTGCTCCGTCACAGGTTGCCGCAGCCGCCATCAGCCCCGTCTGATCTGTGAGTATTAGCTGAGGCGGGCTGTAGGCTGGTGGGACTGTGCAAACCACAGTTTTCCAGCCTGATCCTGCTTCCAGGGACACCTGGAGTCCGGAGTCGGGACACCCGTCCGGCAGCCTGGTGCTCTGCAGCGGTTTGTTCGCTGCCTCCGGGAGCGGAACGCAAAGTCCAGGCTGATCCTCCTGTTTCTGGACGCATCTGAGTGGGGACATCTTCTAAACGGGGACCAAATGGGGACTTGCTCCTGCGCGTCTGACGTCCGGGCGCAGCTGAGCGGCGAGGGTCGGGGCTCGGTCTGTCCGGCGAACCAGGTTTCTCCCCTCCGCCCTCCAGGTCAGGGGCCACGTGAAGCAGAGCCGCATGACGATCCGGTACGCCATCGGGAAGAACACGACCGAGGGCCTGACCCACATGATGTGCATCGAGGGCACGGAGGGTGAGCACCGGGGCCGAGCCGGCGCTGCCCGGGCCGCGCTCGCCCCGCGAGCTGACCCCGTGCCGCTCTCCCTCCAGGCTGCGAAAACCCCAAGCCTTGCCAGTCGGAGCTCATCGTTCTCGAGCACGGGTCCTACAGCGGGGACCCCGTCACCAAAGTGCTGCTGCAGCCGCTGACAGGTGGGAGCCGGCGGCCGGGGCTGCGCGGGCACGGAGCGGGATTGCCGCGCCGGGGAGCGGTGGCGGGAGCTGGGGGCCAGCGCTGACGCTGCTGCTCGGCCGGGCACGGCTCGGCCGCCGAAGCCGGTAGGAAGAGGTGCCGCGCCGGAGAGAGGAGCCGGAGGTCCTGCTGTGGTCCTGCACGTGCAGCCCTGGCCTTGGCCGCAGCATGGTTGCATGGTGCAAAGCAAAGCGTGGAAAGGGCTGAGCTGAAAGCCGCGCTCGGCCCATGGGGATTTATGTTCCCTGACGGGGGGCACAGATGCCATTTGGTGCATTGCCACCTCGCACGACAGGGCCCTCAGCTGGGTGGTGCAGGATCTCCTCTCCGTGATGACCGTGCTCCTGGTTCCCCCCAGGGCGGACGCATCAGCTCCGGGTTCACTGCAGCGCCGTCGGCCACCCCATCGTGGGGGACTTCACCTACAGCCGCAAGAAGGACGGCAGCCCGTACAGGATGATGCTCCACGCCTACTACCTGCGCATCCCCACCGGGAAGGAGCTCATCGAGGTCTGCGCGCCCGACCCCTTCGTGACCGCCATGGACGGCAACTGGGTGCCTCACCACGTCACCCACCGGCTGGATGAGACCATCCAAGAGCTAAAGGACAAGAGGATCCAGAAAGAGGAAGAGGAGGAGAGCCAAAGAGCCGTGCTTAGCGGCAGAGGGGAGGAGGCACCGAGGGAAGCTGGGAGCACGGAGACAGAGGACCAGCGAGCCAAGTGTGAGCAGTGGTTGGCGGAGTGGGCTCTGGAGTGAGCAGCTCGAGTTTCTGCATTTCCAGCCCAAAGCTGCGTTTTTGTCCCAGTGGGTCCCGGCCAGCCTCCCCCCCAAGCCCAGCGCTGACCACACCTGCACTTTTTGTACACCACGGTTCCCTTCACTTCTGGGGTGAGAGAGGTTTTAGCAGCGGCTAGGATCGGCTTGTTTTTTGATGTGCTCCTCACCTGCCTGACCGCTGGCTGCCCCTTCCCTAGCTCCACGCCTCAGCACAGAGTTAGCGTGTCCCGCACCGGCTTCGAGCGCAGGTGGGACCGGGGGGGTCACCCCCATCCCAGGGCTCGGACGCAGCTGGGTGAGCGTGGACACGGGCTTTGCCAGTAAAGCGCTGGGGATGTCCGCAAACCCGTAGCGCGAGGATGCTGAGCCGTCGAAGGGGAGGGAGAACGCGGATCACGCGTCCCGCGGGATGCAGCTTCGGGATGTGTCCCGCGGTCCCACCCCTCGATCCTGCCTGCAGGCCGGGTCCCCCAGGGCGGGCGCTGAGCGGGGCTGCCCCACTTATCGAGGGAGCGGGAGGGCGAGCGGGAGGCTGCTGGCCGGTTGGGGGGCCGAGGACAGCCCAGCCCAGGGCTGCCGGCGGGTTTCTCGGGACGCCCGGGGCCGGTTCCCGCACAGCCGCTGCAGAGGGGCGGCTTTCCTGCTGGCTCGGCCTCCGGGTGTTTTTCCCGCTGAACTGAGACGTGCGGAATGGGAAAGGTCCCCTAACCGCCACAAAGGATCACTGCTTTCCCCTCCCTGTCCTTGCAACTCCCTGGCTGCATCAGACCACGTGTATTTTTTTAAAGCTTCGTTGAGGATGAGTGAGTTAATACTAATAGTTTTTAAACTTTTTTCAAATTTCTACGAGAAGAATCTAGTCTTTTAGCAGTTCTGAAATACTGATGGTCTCGGAAACGCATGTATTTTTAGTACTTGTACCCGAAATAGCCAGCATCGCTAAGCTATTTTTAATAGCTCTGATTATTCTTTCTACTAAGATCTCCTTTTCCTAGCACCGCTTTTATCCTGGATGTGCGTGCAACCGCTGCCGGGGCAGAGCCGGACGGTAAAAGCCTCCTTCTGCTTTTCCTTGATGTTTCCTTGCTGTTGGGGAATAAGGATCGCTGGAATCGCTCGCTGCAGGCGCTGGCGCTAGACGGTGCTGGAGCCGGGGCTCCCAGCCCGGCACTTTCTCGGGCTGCGGCGGGATGCAAACAGCGGGGAGGGCGGCTGAAGCCCAGAGAAGCGCTGCGGGCTGACGGGAGCAGCAGGAAGGAGGGTTTCGTTTCCAGCTGGAGCTCAGCGTTGCAGCACGCAAAGAAAAGTCGGTGTGAAAATTTCCTCGCTTTGCCGGTCGGCTTCATGCTGCCTTTGCGCTCTGGTTTCCACCTCGCTTTTCCTCTGCAGCCCTTAGGGGAAGTTTGGGAAACGAAGAGAACAGGTCGGCTGGAGCGGGGTTAGGAGAGACCGCCCTGAGACTGCTGCAGGCATCGGTGGCCCGCTGAAGCGTGTTGTCACCGCTGGTTCCGTGCATGCAGAGCACCAAGGCCGTGGCGTGCGCGGTGGCTAAGGAGGCAGCCAGCCGCCCCGGGGTGTACGGCAGGGCTCGCAGTGCCGGGGTGGAACCTGCCGCAGCACCCGCTGCCCGTGCGCCCGCGTGGGGGACGGTCCCCGCTGCGACAGGTCTGTCTGCGAGCGAGGGCGCGGGTGGCGGTGGCATTTAGGGACACCAATGCACATGCACAAGGGGCCGGTCACCTAGACAGTGGCAGCCAGGGAGCTTCAATCCACTGCCCCCGGGAACGCCGCAGGCACCCCAGCACCCCCCTCAGCCCCCACATCTTGTGCTTTTACCCCGTGTTGCAGGAACCGGAGATAAAACCTGTATTTTCCTTCCCCTGTTTTACGGCAGCGCGTTCACCCGCGTGCCCCTGCGTGCTGGTGCGCGGTGCTGCTCCGTGCTGGCGGTGCAGCTCCTCCCCTGGGCCATTCGCCGTGTCCCGCGTGGACCCACTCGTGCGTTTAAACCCGGTCGGGGGGGGGTGTGAACGGGTGCGTGTGTGTCGTGACGTGCTGTACAGCTTGCAGTAACCCTTATTTATTCTTGCACATTCGTGGACGTTACTGGAGTAAATCGTTGCACGTGTATACGGCAGCTGGACTGGTCTCTCAATTCGCCCGGGGGAGCGCGGCAAGCGGGCGGCAGCGTGCTCGGCGCCGGGGGGCAGTCGGGAATGAGCACGGACCGGCCCGGCAAGGCCGGCACCGGCTCCACCCCGGCACGCGCTCAACCCCCCCTCGCCCGGGTGGGATCCTCGTTGCGGAGACCAGAGGGGTTCCCACCCCGGCTGGGGGCTTCGGGAGGGCGGGGGGAGCGCGGAGGGGGTCCGGGGTTTTGGGAAGCTCTGCTCCATCCGCACCTCCCCGCCGGGGCACCGGCACCCGCGTCCGGCCCCACCGCGCTGCCAGCCCTCCCCGTCCCGCGGCGACCCGCGTTTGCACCCAGCGCGCTAACAGAAACCGGCTTCGGTTTTCTGAAAACAGAAAAACCCAGAGTCACCCCATAAAAAATACCTGACTGACAACACCGGCAGCTGCTTTGGTCCCAGGCCAAACGCCCAGAGCAGGAAGAAAAGCTTTGCCCAGCTTCGAAACACCGCGGACCTCTTCCAGCAAGGACGCCGGGTGACGAGGGTCAGAAGAGGGGCGACGTGTTTTGGGGGCTTTTCGGGCGTTTCGGTGGGTCGCGGAGACGAGGACAACGCTTTCAGCTCGACAGCTCGTTCCTCAAATTGAAGCTTGTGATGATCCACGTGCTGAAGCTCCCGGCAGGGCTGGGTGCACGCGGTGACCCCCGAGGTGCCGGACGCGTCCCTGCTCCCTGCTCCCTTCACCCCTGGCTGCAGAGCCCCGGGCGAAGGCTCTGCCCGTCGGCAGCCTCAGCGCAAACGAGTTTCTGTAATTTTACCTCTCCAGCGGGAGCTATTTTTGCAGCAGATCCTTCCAAAATAGAAACCAGAAACACGGGCGAGCTGCTGACCAACACCTTGCTCTGCAGGACCGGTTCCTCCGCTCCGCCCGGGCCCCCGGCGAGGCCACGGCCCCAAGGAGCAGTTGGGATGGGGGCTGCGGCGGGGGGACCGCGAGGCTACTGGCGGGGGGGGGACAGGACACACATGCTCCCGTGATGCTGGAGCGAACGGATGCGATCCAGATCCAGGCTCCAGCACAAAACCCCAGGGAGATGCCAGGGAGCCCAGGGCCACCCAGGCTACCGCAACCAGGAGCTGCAAAGAGGGAGTGAGACCCATTGGCAGCTGCTCCGTGGTTTGCAGTGACTATTTGCAAAGGCCAATATACCCCAGACCAATACCCTTGGATTTGGCCAAGCCAAGGAGCAGCGTGGCCAGCGAGCGCGGCCGGCCTGCAGTGCTGACAGCATGCACGCTGCTGAGCAGCGGCACTTTCCTCTGTTTTTTTTTTCATCAAACACCCCTGGAAAGTCTTTGCTTTCTTTATTTTTAGTCTGTTTTTTTCATGGCATCAAAACATGGTCAGAAATTCCAGGTAGAAAACTGTAAAAAGGGAAACGGAGGTTGTCCACATCCAAGGGAAAGCTAGCGAGGGAAAGCAAGCTCACAGCCGGACGTCGAGCCCTGAACTGGAGACTGTGCTGCTCTGAACCCCGGCTGCCCGACAAACCACAGCCCTAAACAGTTCAGAGGTTTTTCACTGTCTTCAGGGGACTTTTGTCTCCGCGAGGAACGCAGGAATGGCCAAACCGGAGGATTTAATGCATTTGCCCCAAGTTCAAACTAGCCCTTATAGCAAAAAAAAAAAAAAAAAAAGCAAAAAAAACCCAAAGCTGCTTTACGAAACCCTGTTGAGAAACCGCCGGTGTCTGTGTCACACCCCCTTTCCCCAGCGCCATCCCCACCCCGCGAGGCGCCCGCGCAGAGCAGCTCGCCCAGGCTCCCGGCGCCGGCAGCAGCACCCAGCGAGAGGGGCCACCGCCACCGCTGTCACTGCTGCCACCACCGCTGCCACCGCCACCGCCACCGCCACTGCCACCGCACCGGGCGCAGCTGGGTGAGCACCGTCCCCTTTCCAATGCACGACGTGCCCGTGCCCCGGCAAACCCCCCCGAGAACTGCCCGCGCGAGCAGCCGGGTCGGAGACATCGCTCCGCACGCTGGAGAGCAATACGCGTTACGGCGTTTCTTTCCGCAGGAGGCAGAGAACAGAATTCTGCCCTCCACTATTAAAGATTTTTTAAATTTTTCTCTTGGAGGCGGGTGGATCTGCCCTGGTGCTCGCGGAGCGGCAGAGCTCACGCTCGGGCCGCGGTGCTCACGTCCGCTCCAGCGCCAGGGTTTTGACACCGAAAATCGGCAGCCAGGGCGAGACGGGGGATGCGCTCACCTCGGCGCTCTGCTTCTTCCAGGCCAGCCCCGAGGACCCGGCCCCGCAGCATGGCCCCGGCGCTCCTGGCCGCCTGCCTCCTCTGCCTCCGTGAGTCGCTCCCGTCCCCCGGAGCCGGCCCTGCCTCGTCCCGGGGGCTCCCGCCGCGGCCGCTTTTGCCCCGCAGCTCCGCACCGCGTCCCTCCGCTCGCGCTGCCGTGGGTGCCGCGAGGCTGCGGGCGGTTTCCCGAGCCTGCCGCGGGCACCGCGTCGGGGGCCGATTTCTCACCGTCCTTCGTACCCGTCCGTGGGAGAGGCCCTGGTTATCAGGGCTGCGTGCAGGCTGCAGGGTGCTTGTGATCTCTGCGCGTTTGAACCTCTGCACACTCGCCTGCATTTACTAAACATTATCAAACTGACACAGAAAAGATTTTTCCTAAACATTAAATATGGAGCTGTTTGAGAACAGGCCCCCGTTCACGAGTATATAGAGGTACAGCTATTTTATAACGTGATCTCGCTTTGTTGCAGGACTTTCAACAGACTTTGCGACAGCAGCATCAGTAAGTCGCCGCGGGTTATTTAAATAGCTAAATATTTAAATACCGGGTTTGCAAAGAGCACCTGCAGCGGGACGTCACAGCCCGTGCCGAGAGCGGCAGCCCCCGCGGCTCTCTGCACGCCAGGGCGGCCCTGGTCCCCCGGGACCCTCCACCCGCTCCAGCGCCGGGGAAGCAGGGGGAGGTGACTGCGCCCACCGTCGAGGGGTCCCCGCTCTTGAGACTGACCGCGGTGGTTTTTGCGGCCGAGCACAGCTTAGAGCAGCCTCAGGGCTGCTGCACACGCTGCCTGGGTGTCCCCTTTTGTCCCTTTCGTATCTCTGTCCCAGAGCTCAGACAAATAGCGCGTGACTCAGAACGGGAGGCTTTTTTCTATTTTAGTCTAAGCCCTACATTTGCCGAACGTGGGAAATATTCTCTACTGTTTTCCCTTTGTTTGTCTTTGTAAGTCACCGGCATTTGCAGGAATACATCCAGGTGCCTCCGGTAAGGATGGGAAGGGAGAACCTGGCAGCCTCAAAGCCTAGGTGCTATGTACCCTGCCGTGGCCAAAGATCCCACCCCAGCTGCAGGAGCAAGTTCCTCTCTGTTACTGCTTCTCGGCTCCTCTATCCTAAGGATCCGGTTTCTCTCCCTCCCAGGCTGCGGACAGCACGGACCCTGCCGCGCTGGTTGACCTGCTGGCCAGCTCTGCCCCCCGCAGCAATGCCACCGTCCTGACGATGCTCATGAGGAGTCACAGGAGCAAAGGGCACCTCGTGGCCCGGCCGCGCATGGCGGTAGGTTGGACGCGTGTGTCTTGGTGCCACCTGATTCTGCATTTTTGCTGCAGTGGCAGGTGCTAGAAAGACCCTGTAAAACGCGGGGGGCTTCACCCGCGGCATGGCCCCGGCACGGCCCCGCTCCGAGCAGCCCCCTTCCCCATCCCGACTCTGGTGGGCAACGTGGCCGAGCCCCACACCGGCTCCCCGTTCGCCCAGGCCAGCCTCAGTCTTCCCGCGAGCGAGACGGCCCCAGCCGCAGGATCGGGCCCCTCCCTGCAGCCCCCGCCAGCCGCTCGGGTCGATAACGTGCGTCCTTTGCTTAGCCCCCAGCAGCATATGTAAACGCCCGAGCGGCAGAGCCAGCGCCTGGTTCGCTACTGAGAAAAATCCAGACTATTTCTTATCCGGGGATATGTTTTGAAATTTTCCTTCTCAACCCCAGACGTTTTTACCTGGTTTCCTCTGCCCTCTTATCCGTCCCGTTTGCCCTCATTCAGTTTTGCTGCTGGAAGAGGAGAAAACGGGAAGACGGGTAAAACCCAAGGGAAGGGTAGCTCTGCCTGCTTCATTTTTCCGTTTGCTTGGGGGATGTGGGATAAAAGCGCAACGTTTTAGAAGACATGAATGACAATACAGAAAATGCTCAATTTTGGAAAAAAGATCGTGTCTTGGCCAGGAAAAGAAAAAGAAATGTTGGCTGGGTCTGTGTGTGAGAGGCTGTAGCAGCATCTTTGCCGTATTCTCGTACCTGCATGGGATGCGCTCCCATCGGCGCCCTCCCGACGCGGCTCTCCCACCTCCGCGCGGCCGCTTCCCTTGGTGCCAGCGCCCGGATGAACCTGCTCCGGGGCTGCTGGGGCGCCCGGGACCGAGCTGAGCCCTGCCGAGCCCTCGCCGAATTTGCCTTGGCACCGGTGTGGGGCTGCCGAACCCGCGCCTCGGCGTCGGGGCGGGCCGGGGTCTGAGCCGGCTGCTTTCCTTCAGTCCTTGGAGAGGGAGAAAGCAGAACCGGGAGAAAACCCAGGAGATCCGGTGATACCCAAACAGCGCAACAGCTTTTACCAAGCTGTTCCTTTAGGAGAAGGAGCTAAAGGAGCTGGGATGGTCTAGGTGCTTCCTCTAGACACGTTCAGAGCGAAACTCTGTGTTAAAGGAGCCTCAACACACAGTCCGCATCTAGGTGCATTATTTCAGCTTTGCCTGAAATCCCTTACTTCACCCCAGTGAATTTCTGCAGCCTCCCGAAGGTGCCCGGGAGCCCAGGGAGCTGCCGCCCGCCCGGCGCGAGGCCGAAGCAACCCCCCCGCTCTGCCCCCTGCAAGAGAGACCTGGAGGCTCCCAAACGCCAGCCGCGAAACCCGGGTGCCCCGAGCAGGAGCGTCTCCCGGCAGAGCGTCCCACGGCGGTTTTGGGCCACCTTAGCTGCTTTTCAGCCGTTGTCACTAATCGCCACTGTTCCCTGCAGCTCGGGGCTCTGCTCGCTGCCCGGATCGCACCCTCCGCCTCGGACACGGGGGGGCAGCGAGGGCGGGGGCTGGCCGCCGGCCGGGGGGCACAGCCGAGAGCCGGGAGCGCCGGATCCCCATCGGCCCCGCGCTGGCCGGTCGCAGGCTGGACCCCGGGGCAAGCCGAGGCGCCGAGGAGCAAGGTCAGCAGCAGCGACGTCACGGTAGGGCCGTGCTGCCCGGGCGCATGGGCCGTGCTCGCGCCTTGCAGTTTAGCGGCACACGTTAAGCGATTGCATGCACGGGAAGGGGCCGGGGGGCATTTCGGGGGCATGCAGAAGGTGCCAGGCTACTTAAAGAGAGCTTTTGTGGACAAGGCAACAAGCCCTTCCAGCTGCAAACTTGCCTTATTGCCTATCCCCCGAAGGCTGAGCATTGAGGAGAAACCCAAAATGTCTGAATTCACCCCAAATCCTCGCGATGCGGAGCGAGCCGCTGTTGCAGGGCTGCAGCGCGAGGGTCCCCGCTGAGGAACCACACGCCGCGCTGGCGGGGCCGACGGCCGCGGGGTCTAGCAGGGCTCCCGGCCTCCCGGCACCAGCCCTGCGTGCCAAGCGCGTTTCGGGCAGGTCCCAGGCACGCGGGGACGTGCGCCGGCAGGTCTCGTGTTCCCTTCCGCAGCTCGTCTCCAACGCCTCGTCTCTCGGGGACGTTTTGACGCGCGTTCCTGACCGTCTGGCCGACCGGCTTCCAGGCTCGCGGCTGACCTTTCCCGTCCGGAGCCCGGATCTCGGCAGGATCAGCAGGAAACGCTGGTCCCCGGAACAGGGGACGCTGCGGCTCTCGAGCCGGCCGGGCGCCGTGGGGGTGAGGAACGGGCCTCCGTAGGGAGGGAGCCCACTGTGTTTCATGCCTCTCGGTCCGGCAGCTGGGATGCGAAGCTCAGGGTGTTTGGGGGAGACGGACTGGGGAGGTTCCCTTTGCCCCCGAGACCTGTACGCTCTTACTGCAAGCAGATGCAAAATACTACTCGTTTCACGGCCCTAGCAAGCTCCAGTTTAAGAACAAGTTCTCTTCGCTTCTCTTAAGGATAAGCTCTTTCCAAATTTCACTCCTTTGAAGATTAGAAACCCCATTCCCAGCCTACAGGGTTTTGCTGAGATGCCAGCCTGGTCCTTCCGTTTTGAAGCTCATCTTCCCCAGTGCTTTCATCAGGTCTCCCTCACGGTCCCGCACGTGTCCTGGGGAGGGTGGCCGGTCCCAGGGAAACGGGAGCCGCTCCGGTTGCACGTCTCTCCCTGAACGCAGACCCGTGGGGCTCGCGAGGCCCCCGCGCTCCCTTAGCCCGTCTGCCCAGGTTTGCAGCTCGCTGTGGCCGAGCATTTCTGCATCCTCCTCCGCAGGCCGCCGTCCTGTCCGGAGCTGCCCTGTCCGGCACCGCTCGACGCGCCGCGTAAGTACCGCGCGGCCGCTCTCCAGGAGCGCGGGGGCCCGGGGCGAGCGGACGCGGATGCCTCGCATGGGTGGGTAGGGAATTTCTGTGTGTGTGTGTCACGGCCCGCTGTGACAGGTCTGTAGGGCTGGAGAAGATTTAAAGCCTTGCACGGCGGGTTCTGGGTACCAGCGGGCAGGTCGGGCTTTCAGCTGCCTCGGCTTTTGTTGTAGCACAAACACATAAAGAATTCCTCGCCCTGTAAAGGGCTGACACCGACTTAACAGGAGCCTCCCACGAGCCGAAATCCAGGCTCGGCTGGTTTCCTTCACTGCCAAAGCCAGGGTTAACCCAGCCACCTCCAGCCTTCGTGCTCTCATTAGCGACTGCCCCTGCGCAACCTCGTCAGCCGGGACGCGAGCAGCGTGGCTGCTCCTTGCACCGCCACCCCCCACCCCATGGGGCTGGGGCATCTCTAGCCTGGAGGACAACTCCTTCCCCACCGAGACAGCACTGGGGTTACGGTACCCTTCTGCACA
Organism: Dromaius novaehollandiae; assembly: GCF_036370855.1. Taxonomy (NCBI): domain Eukaryota; kingdom Metazoa; phylum Chordata; class Aves; order Casuariiformes; family Dromaiidae; genus Dromaius; species Dromaius novaehollandiae. The sequence goes on along the minus strand of NC_088111.1, from coordinate 2,160,261 downwards.
GCCCACGGGTCACGTCCACCCACAGCACCTCGCGGCTGTGCGAGCGACTGGGGACCGGCGATTTCCCTAGGAAAAGAGCAGGCTCGTCCTCAGCTGCTGCGCGCAAGGGGGTAACTAAAACGGAGAGCAAAATGCTAATCTGCCTCCCCAACGCAGCTGTTCAGCCTCGGTCCTACGAGGTTTCCAGTGCTCCTCGGCCAGCGCCCTGTCAGCTGCTGAGACCCTGTCGCTTGCCAAAGAGGTGCGAAACCGGAGAGTCGCGCTGAGCAGCCCCCAGGTAGGCGTTGGAGGGCGGAAAGCAGGGTGGGCAAGGGCTGCTTGTGTAAATGGGTCCCTTCCTGCCTGTGGATTGCTGGTGAGGTGACAACGAATCCGGAAGGAAAGCCGCGAGTCCGACAGGCAAAAGCCTGGGCCGTGGGCAGGGAGCTCCCGCCGTTCCCCCGAGTGCCTTGCACCAGGACATTGTCCTGAAGGGATGGGTTTGCAGCCACTTTCTCAATTAAAAAGACACCTGGCCAAGCACAGCATCAGGGCTGTTATCTGGGCCTACTTTCCTGCAAGCCAACAGACCACACAAAGGCCAATGCCTCTCGTCTCATCACCGTTATTATGAAAAGTATCTCCCCTTTACCTATTTTTTTATCTCAGTTATCCTGCCTGGCCAGACTGCTCGCCGCAAAGAACCTGACAGCCAACTTCGCCGGCTACCCACCAGACGTGCTGCTCTTCTTTGAGTGAGTATCTAAGGATGGCACAAGGTCATGTATTTAGGGCAGAATCAGTCCAACAAATTACAACCACACTTGCGAGCGTGGCTACAGCCGTCACACCTTGGTGCGTGCAGGAGCTGTACACGGGAGAAACTTTGGAAAATTGCCTATTTCGGTAGACACCTTCAGACCTAACGCATCAGGGCGTTTCCAGCCCTCTCCCTTGCTTTGGAGCACTGCAGCCCACTCCTGGGCCTCTCCTCAGCCCGCTTCTCTCCAACCCCAGTAAGGGCCCCAGGAACACAAACTATGTGCCAGTGCCAGTCTGGCCGTGACGCTGCCAAAGGGAGAGCACAGGGCTCGATGACACCTCGCCACTGTCCGAGATGTCCTCCCAGCCATGGCGTGTCTTGTTCCTCCCAGCTTTGCCGGTGTGCACAACCGGACCTGCAAAGCGTTTTACGCTCTGGCTTCTCAAGGGAACCTAGACCTGTTGCCGAAAGGCTCGACCCGAAGGACGCAGCTCCTGCGCAGGGCACTAGCGTGCTTGGTACGTTGGAGCTGAGCTGCGAGCTCTGCTCGGGAGGAGGTTACGAGAGCCACGCTGAGTCGGACCGAGTATCCGACATTTGCAGGAAGGGTTGTCTCGGCCTCTCCGCAGGCAGTGAGCAGCACCAGCCTGAGTCCAGAGCAGCTCGGCAGCCTCGGTGCCCTGGTGTGTGACATGGAGCCAGCCGTCATCACAGCCTCCCACCCCAGCGTCCTGGAGAACCTGAAGCTCTGCCCAGCGTTGTCCGGGGCCCAGCGAGCCGCCCTCAATGCCGTGCTCCTCGGGGGTGCCACGGCGTACGGGTAAGGAGCCTCCGCTTGTACTTACGGGTGGGTGACGGTCACCGATGTTGAGGAAGCTAAGCTGTGCCTTGTGCCTTGGCTGCAGGTATCCTTCGTCCTGGGATTTAAGGAGCCTGCAAAGTTTGGGGCCACTCGTGCTGAGCTTGAATCAGACAGTTTTGACCTCAGTGGCTGAGGTAAGCGGTCCCCTTCGAGACCGCAGGGCTCATTCACCCTTTAGCGTATGTGGTGGTGGCTGGGATGGGTGACGGGTTAGTTATGAACTGTGTCCTTTGCTATCAGCCCCCTGTGACCCCCAGATCCTCTTGGACCCAGCTTTTCTCTCCTGCACTTCACCTTTCCTTTGCCCGGCATCCAACTCCTTTCCTGCCTTCGCACTAGCCTGAAGCCGATACGCTGGCCCTGCTTGCGTCTCTCGTGCCGCGTGGCCGTCAGGTCCTGGCATAATCACTCGTTTTGTCCGGAGCCGCCAAGGGCCCAGGAACCCTTTCTGCCCTTCCTCTCCTCAGGGGGTGAGGAAGGCTTTCTGCAGGACCGTTGCTGCCGAGTACCGCAGCCAAGGGGTCTCCCAGAGGGAGAAATCCGTGACCCTCCTGAAAGCCTTTGCAACTGCGTCGTCTTCGTCTCGCCGCAGATTGAAGCGGAGCACGAAACGTAAGTATCTGCATTAGCAGTGACAGAGCTGCTTAAGTTCAGGCACTTAAAGCTCTTGGGGCAAAAAACGTAAGTCGGGGGGGGACTCATGCCCCGACATGCCATGGGCACCTCGGCCTCTGGCTCTCTCAAGAGAAAGGGGTCCCTAGAGAGAAGAAGAAAACTGGAGGATGGGACACCAATTCTAAGTCCCACCCTACAGGACGATTGCAACAGCATCGTTATAATTTCCTATTAATTCAGTATGGCTTTTCTGAGGGACTCTGAGATCCCGTAACAGGCTCAGCGTCAGGCGGGAAGGAAGGAAACTGCCGTCCCTCTAACCCCCCTTCCCTGCCTGGCTCTCTCCAGACTGCCTGTCCGCACCGGTTGTCGCCAGCACCATCTCCGACCCCCTCTTCCTCCTCAGCTACGACACCAGCGAGCAGTTTGATCTGTGCCTGAGTAACGAGGTTTTAAAAGCAAATCTGGCCTTGCTGCTGGAACAGCCTCTCACTGTGGAGTACCTCCATGTCGTGAAAAAAAAAATCAGTGAGGTAATGGACATAGGGAAAGAAGGCAGGATCCTTCGGCTGTGCCTCGGGTTAATAGAGCCACGTTATGGGAAAGGAGAGACCAGTCTGCAGGGAACGGGCATCGCTGGGACTGGTCGTAGCGAGGGAGAAACTCAGCACATACTTGGGAGGGACAATTTAACGGGCATTTGAGGTGTAATGCATGTTTCTGCCTTGCAAAGCACTCAAAACCCTGGAGTTCAGGATCTGAGAGCAGGTACGGCTGAGAGAGAAAAGCAGACGGGTTGGGGAAAATAAGGGAGAAAAGAGTTAGGTGAGGGGAACGAGGTGTAATGTGGACAGGCTGGTCTTTGCCAAGGACGCCTGAAGACACTGGTGTCCTCCAGCACACGCCTTGTGCGCAGGTCTAAGAGGCTGGCTAGGCTGGGCTTTGCGTGCCCGGAGGCCAGGGTCTGCAGTCAAGTGTCAAGTGAAAGATACAGCAAAGCGCCAGAGGACACGGGAGCATGAGGGCAACCATAAAAGGGGGACAGAGACTTTGGGTGCTGCGTCTGCAGTAAAAGGGGAAAACGTTGCTTGTGGATTTCTCACTACTCTTTAAGCCACTGGAATGTGCCCTGGGGTGTGAAGAGCAGTTCATATATTTAGACACAAAGAGAGGCGTCCCTCATTCTCTGACCCTCTTTCTCTGACGAGCTAGCCTGACCTTTCAGATCTACCCAGAGGGGATCCCGGAGAACCAGTTAAGGCTGTTTGGGCAGTTGTCCCACCAGTACACCGCGGAGGAGATCAGCACGTGGCGGGTGACATCCAGTGACACGCTCGCAGCCCTGCTTGACCCCACGGCCGGCAAGTGGAAAGCTCCCGAGGTAAAAGGGCCAGGAGACAGGGCAAAAAACAACAAAACAACAACAAAAGCCTCACCGATTCTCCCGTGAGATTTGCAGACACTGCAAGTGCTCCTGTTACGTGAGATGAAAACGTATTGCGTGCCCTAGGAGGGAGCGCGTGGGGCAAGGTGGGACGTGTGAGGGGAGCAGGCCTGGCCACAGGCGTGGGGAAGGCACCTGGCATCGGGTTGCACGAGCGTGTGAGAGCCCACAAAAGTCCCGCAGAGGGGGAGCGACAAGGCTGCTTGATCTCAGTGCACGGCATCACAGACCTGCAGGCTTAGCCCATCACCTAGACTGGAGATCTGAGCGGGGTATCATTGGTGAAGTGTCTGACTTCACTGCTGAGCTCAGATTTGCTGCGCAGCCTTGAAGGAGCTCTTCCTCTCCACTCTTGCTAGGATTAGTAGCAAAGGCTCTGCTCGAGTTTGCCGTGACTGCTTTTGTCGTGCTGCGATAAGCATTTGTACAAGGAGCGTTCTCCTTGCTCAATATATTCAACCTTTTGAATTGCATTTTCCAGGCCCAGCATCTGATCACGAGATATTTGGATCTAGGAGGCACCTTAACCGGGCCCTTGCTTCAGAAAATTGGTGGCAGAAACCTGTGTAACCTGGCTGAGGATCATATTTGTAGAATAACTCCAGAAGCAATTGGGTAAAGCACTTTTTAAGGCTACTGGCAAACCCTAAGGCCCCTGGCATTGCAGGGGAAGAGGGAGGCAGAAGGGCAGATTCCCGCACTCCCAGACCCCTCGGACTCTGCCCCTCGCAGGGCAGCGCAGCTGGGCAAAAACATCAGCCTCAGCGCTCCGCTCCACTGCCTGGACCTACCGCGTGGGTTGATGGCCAGATCCGTGGATACGGTGGGTGGGGGACAAATCGCTGCACCTCCTCAGGCAGTCACCCCACAGCAGCACTGGCCTGAGCACACCAAGGGCTTCTGCTGTCATTGGGGTGGTGTCCCCGGCTCTAATCTGTGACCTTCCCTTGCCCCAGGAGCGCCGGACAACTAGACATTTCTTCTTGTTCTCAAGACAAAAAGGACCAACTCTACATAAAAGCCCAGGAGGCCTTTGCTGGCCAGGCTGGCACCAGAGCATATTATTCCCTGATTCAGCCATATTTGGGTAGGTGTTTCAGCCTTTGCCCTCCTTCCCCATGGTGCCTGCGGCATGGATACTTCTTCCTCTACGTGTTTTAGACAAACTTGAGACATCTAAGAGTCACCAAAACCTGTCTCTGAGCTTTGGAAGTGCTGCCACATCTGCCTGCGTCTAGGTGCCCTATATGCTTTCTTTAAGGTGGAGCTCCAGCAAAGGACCTGAAAGACTTGGCTAAAACTGGTATTGACATGGACATCGGCACCTTCACTGCCCTAAACCCTGATGAACTGCAGGTATGTTCCCCGGTACCTAGTTGCTGTTTCCCCTGCTGAAAAGAAGGGCTAGTCGAGTGCTGAGCTCTGGGGTTCAAGGCTATCGCCCTGTCAGATCAACAAATCTCTATTTTTCCTTCTTTTTGTAAGTCTTTGCTCAACCCGCAGTCCCACTAGAAAAGTGGGACTTTTTGGTGATACCAGCTGTGAGGATGAACAAAGACGTTGTAAATGTATTGCAGAAACTCACTGTCATGGATGTGAAAAATTTGCTTGGGGTAAACCTCCCCGATCTGAAGCAAGCAGAAAATCACCCTTCTGTGATCAGCTGGATCAAGAGACAGGACCAGCGGGAGCTGGACCATATCCTGGGAATCGGCCTGCAAGGGGGGATGGTGGAGCCCAGCTCCACGGGCTCTGCCACCCCTGCTAACACCACCCCCTCGGCCAGTATCGCCCCCACAACCGCTGTCCTTGCCACCACTGCCCTCCCCGCTGTCACCACTAACAGCCACAGCACCGTTAGCTCCAGTACCAGCACCCACACGCCCCCCACCCCCAGCGCCATCAGCCCAGCCGTACCTAACAGCACCCCCCCACACGCTCACACGACCCTCCCCGGCGCGGGTGGGAGTCCCGCTGTCACCCCCAGACCCACCGCCCGACCTGCTCTGACCCCTAGCTCCACCAACCCGTGCTCTATCCACCAGCCTGCCACCTCCAAGGCCACCTCCCCAGCCACCGCCCTCACCACCACCCCTGCTGCTGTCAACCCCAGCACCACCTCTCCCGGCTTCCCCCCACCCCCTGCTCTCACACGCAATGCCACCACTACTTCAAGCGCTGTTGTTAACCCGGCTGTTACCACCCCTAATACCAGCACCCCAACAGTGCCCATTAACCCTCCAGTACCTGGGGGTACCACCAACCCAGCTCCTACTACCCACAATACCACCACTGCAAGCACCCGCACTGCTCTTAGTGCCCTTGCTCCTAACATCACCTCTGCGCCCGTTGTCACCACAGCCACAGAAACAAACACCATTCCCCACAAGCCCACCCCAATTCCCAGCACCTCCGTCTCCACCCAAAAGGGTGCCATCTCCTCAACTGCCAAGATGACAACATTCAATTGCAAGACTGGTGCCCCTCCAGCATTTCTCAGCCCCTCTTCCACCACGACCAGCCGTGAGACCACTAAGAAAACACCTACAGAAGCGCCAGAGCCACAGAACCCAACACCCTTTGGATACATCAATCTACAACCTGAGGCTGGTAAGGCGTGAATGCGACAAGTCAGGAAAGCCTTAGGAAGCAATGTCGAGGCAAAAGTCTTCATTGATAAGCAGTAGCTGATTCACTTTCTTCCTGGCCAGATTCAATACTGGTGTGGTGTTGTCCATAAGAAACTCCTTACAGCCACTGACAAGCCATGTAGTAACGCATCTCTACGGGGCATTGTAGCACCACACAATCCAGAACGCACTGCTTTCAGATACCCAGGGCTCTGCAAGGGCAGCAGGGTTGCACCTTCACACGTGTTATCGAGTTCTGAACACACGACACCCCCTCATCCACTGTGGGGAGAAGCTGGTATAGTTCTGTTATTGCCAGTGGTACTGTGTCATCTTTCACAAAGGAAGGATACGGCCTTCCATATTTTAGCTGTATACAGTGTTTTTGAATAGGTGTCATTATAAAGGTCCTAAAATCTGAAGTTCTCTCTCTCAGTAGAGCTACACCAGTAGCTTTAATGAATCAAACAGATTTACTCCTGCTTTATGCTAGTGTAATTAAGAGATGACTGACTGCTCCTGACTATTCATTTCCAGCTGATATTTATAACCAGGGTGCAGGTCAGCGTCTGAAGGTGCAGAGTACGGGCAATGTCACAAAAGACAGAAAAGAGTTGATCTACTAGACGTGCCATACTCTGCAGTACCTGAATCCCAAAGTAACTCTACAACTGTAACAGCCCCTCACAAGCCCACATCTAGCTGTGCTGTTTACCTAGATCATCCAATTCATTCTCATCTCTGTTCTCCATCCAGGCTCAGGATGCAGGCTCTCCTGCTTACTGCACGTACTCACTGCAGCCCTGGGAATCTCACTGTTGCAAGGGCTTCTCTGACACCACCACCTCCGGGCTCACGCTCACTAGATCCCTCTTCCAATTTTCACCATCCTCCAAAATATCGGTGCTGGCAAATTCCCTGCTGAAAGCCAGAAAGCCAGGAAAGGAATGAAGTTTGTCAATTTTAGACCGGCAGGAAATCTGATTATTTCTTAAGCCAGGATATGAAGGAAGAACAGCTATTCTTCCAGGCCAAAAAAGCCCAACTCAAAATAAAGCAGTATGATTAGAGGTTCTAGTTTCCCATTACAATAATTAAGACCTTTTCATCACTCAGGGGTCTTTTACTTGGTGGAGATCAATCCTACCACAAGTACGGCAGGATCTCATTCAAATTAAATCCCCAAGTCTCCTTTGTATTTCAGGATGAGATCCAAGAAAAAAAACAGGTGTTTACTAGCTAGCTGCTCTATATAATACAATTATTAGTGACATTGATTGGTCCAGCACCACATTAATGCTGACAGTGGGTCCAGTTGTGCTAGCTTTACTCAGATCCAGTGACATTGACTTCCTAAGCAATCCCAGTGGGAGCTGTTGAAACCAGTGGGACTATTCAGGGATCCAAGTTACTGGCCATTGCAAGAGAAGCAGCACATGGCCCAGCAACAGAATCTGAAAGCTCACTCAGAAATCCACTAAATTGCATTTAACTTGCTTTATGAACTTACAAGACTTTTGATCGGGATTTGTTCACATTATGCCAAGCCTAGTTAGAGGGAAGATTAGTTGAAGACAGTGCATACTGATTACTGTTGTAATGCTATATAATAAAAGATCAACCAAAGGTTTTTTTTCCTTTTTCTTAATCAAAGGTGTTCTTTGATGTGTTTAGTGCTTTGTACTGTACATTTTTCTGGCTAAGTTAAATCTAAACAGTTTCCACTTCCGTTCTGAGTTTCTTCAATTATCTAGTATCTCCCTTGCTAGTAGCTCTCCTACAAGTGAGTGTTTCTCCCTCCTGCTTGCAGATCCCCAACTTTCCTGGTTTCACGCGTCATGGGCTGAGCAGAGTCTTTATGCCACTTGTTGAGAGCGAGTCAAGGAACAAGAAACAAACCAAGATTTCTGTTAGGGAACCAAACTTTGCCTTACTTATATTGGGCTACCTCCCACCTTGCTACTGCCCCAGCACTGCAGCAATGACTTCTAACTAGTCAGGCCTTGCAGCCATCAGTGTTTCTCCAACTGCTGGAGTTAAATTTCCTCCCATCAGAGCAGTCCGGAAGCAGGCTGTGGGGAAGTGTCACCAGCTCCACAGAAGCCTGCAATGAAGGACAGACTACTCTCTCCTCTTTCTGTAAACCATGGCTTAAACGAACATTTATAACGTCTTTGCAGGCAAGCTCTCCACTTGGGGGAAAAAAGATTTCAGAAGCTGGATTCTGACAAAGTATAGTTTGCACTAAGGTTTTTTTGAACAGGGTTTCCTAATGAGAAGAAAAAAAATCTACTGAAAATGTTATACAAAGTCCTTATACCCTTCCCATAAAGATGCTGAAAACAGCCTCAGCCCTTAGGCTTAAATAGTCAACACCAAAGAAAAGAAACAGGCATGCCTGGGGCTCCTGACCATTTAACTTTGTCCTGTACTTGCAGACACTAAGTCACAGGCTATGTGAGTGAAGGGAAGACAACAGCAACTCATCATTTTGCTTCTGGCATTTTTTACTCAATTCCAACATTTCTTTACAAACAGCTGGAAAATTTCACTCCCACTGGCAGAGCAGAGATCAGACTCTCAGAAATGTAACCATTAACATGCAGAAGAGCCAATTTGCTCACCCTTAAACCACCAGGGTTATACAGTAAAGTACTGACATGAGTCATGTTGCAGTAATGTGGCTGGGCCTTATGTAGGCTGGGCTCTGTACAAAATGCAAACAAGAAGATTCCTGCTCTGAAGAGTCTGAAATCTTCCCTTCAGACAAAATACCCTTTTTTTTCTAGTGATTTGAAAAAGAAAAGTACCTAAAAATGAATACTGGGCTCCATAACAGTTGCTTGCTAGCACTGAGCACCCTCCCCCTCCCAATCCCACCCACCCGACAGGCCTCAGAGCAAGTCACAGGCTGGTCCCCCTCATCTTGCTTTCTCCCGAGGGAAGATTTCAAGACAAGACCAACATCATCAGGAAACTGAGAAGCAGAGCGGGCAGGAGGTGGAAGGCCATGGCACCCAGGGGAGCTGAGGATGGTGCTAGAGGAAAAAGAGGGGGTATCAGTGCAAAGAACCCAACAACTGAACCATTTCCCCATGGGGGAGACCATCCCATTACACCACATGCAGGGAAGATCTTTGGCTTTCCGAGCACAAAGTAACCATTCCTAATAGGATCTCCCAGTCACATCCCAAATCCAACACATGTGGGAGCAGGATGCTGTGGAAGTGCTCACTCAGCTGAGATGTTCAGGTAGCGAGGATGTTCCCAGTGGGATTACAGAATTGCCTCTTCTTGGGCCCAGGCTGTGCTGCAAGGCTCCTCAGAACTGAATTTGCTGCTCCTCGAAGCCAGGAGGCAAAGGGAGGAGGTGAGCGCTACCCAGTGCGTTTCAGGGGGGCTGGGTGGATGTGCAGTGACGAGTGCCACTCGAGGGGTCCACAGCAGCCAAGAGCCACAGTCTCTGCTCCCTCTGAAAAGGGAGTGGCCGGCAGGACTTGCTGGGGCCTTGGCACAAGCACGGCCAAGAGCAGGACCAGAGCTGTTTGGCAGCACTGCTCAATGCAACCGCCTGCTTGAGCACGGCTGTGACTGACTGGTTCCCAGGGAGCTACATCAGCTGGTGCATTCGGTTCCCTTACACAGATGACTGAAAACACCTCACCTCCCTAAGGCAGTTTTTCCTCCTTGCTGTTAGCCAAAAATAAATATTTAAAGCATGCCACTCAGAAGTCCTAATATACTACGTACTCTGAAACTTAGGCGTGATCACATTGATGTAACCTTCCTGTGTTCCCCCAATGAGCCCAACACCCAGTTTATCCAGGTCGGATTGTTTCTGCATTTGAATCCATTCTCGGATGGGTGACTTCTTCTGCACAGTCGTCAGTGCTTTGAGATTCACTCCCAGCAAGTCCTTTACTTCAGCAGGCGTCAGGCTCTACAGAAAAATCAAAGAGCAAGACTTAGACATATAAGCACAGGAATGGAAATAAAACCTGTGACCAAGGACTTGGTGAAGTTTCCATTAACAGAAGTGTTAAGAACAGGAAAGAAGCTTCTTTTGAGTGGTTTCAGTTGGGACAATCTTGCCTTAGGCTAGGGGCATGAAAATGATTTCTCAAAGCTCACTTCTGTTGTCCTCTGACGAAAAGGCCATGCTGGAGTACACTGGGTCAAAGCTAGAATCATAGCTGCCCCTCCATAACACTGCACCTCCTGTTGTGGCTTTTACCTTTCTCGAAAGACTGCACTGCCCATTTTGAGCTCGGTGTGTGGTTCTTCACCTTGCTTACATCCTCACCCAAGACTCCTCTTCTACACCCAAGCAGGGCCCCAGTCCCTGCCTAGATCACAGGGCTTTCTTCCAAAATAGACAGTATTAGAACAGCAGCATATCCCTGACTGTCAGCACTCCTGGCACTAAGCTAGGAGATTTGGTACACAGCTTTGGACTGGGGCAAAGCGAAGGATTATCACATTGCCTAGTGGAATCCTGCTCCCTGCTACTATGTCTATGAAAGCCTGGTCTTGGGAAATTCCCCACTAAGGCTGGGCAAGCATCTATGTATGACTCCAAACCACTCTTCTGAAGAAGCTTCAAGCTGGTCCTCCTCTTTCCACTACTGCAACATCATTCTGAATTTGATGGAGTGACTCCTGATTTACACCAACGGATAATGAGACCAGAAGTGACCAGCTAGCATGATACAATGCATGGAATGAAACACTCTCATGGTCCAGCTCACCAGCAAAGAGTCTCTTCTTAACTTTGTGAAAGTTTCAATATCCATGTTCACTCGGTCCTTGCTTAGAGCTCTGAGATCCACAGCAGGAGCACCCCCTAGGAGCAAAAAGAGAAAGCATATCAAGGTACGGAGGACGGTCCTCAAATGAGGACTGTTGTGTATTCGTATAGGCTAGAGCTAGAATATGCTTTCATAGCGTCTCCAAAGTTTATTAGCCCAGGGCTCCTAGCAAAAAGGGTTCTAACTGGAAAAAACTATGGAGGCTAGTTCATTTTACTGGGAAACCTTATCCTGTTGGCCATTAAACAAACCTGCATCAATGCAGATGCTAGAACAAGTATCTCCCATCCAGCTACTCTATTGGTCAACATGGAAAATCTTTGTTTTGTGACATGGGGAAGGCTATGAGGTAAGCCTAAAAACACAACATAAAGAGAACATTCCTGCATTAGCAGCTGGATTTACTAGGGTATCTAACAGATCTTACCCATCCCAAAAGCCCTAAGTTTGATTTTCTCTGCAACAGTTTGACAATCTGTTCAGGGGATTTTAAGTCAAGTACAGAATCTCTCAAGATTATTTCCTGAACCTGTAAGTTGGAAAAGATTCAAGCCTCCCTGAACTTTCAAAAGTTTGGCTTCAAAAATTCAACACTTTTACGGCATATGACCCCAATTCAGCTTCTGGCTAAGACCCATCTCTTTCCCTGTAACATGCTTCCTTCCCCCCCCGCACCAAACACACCTACCTAGATATGGTTTAATAAGAGTATAGTAAGCACGTGAATTATGCTGGTCTGAGAAAGCACGTTTTGCTTTAGGGTACAAGATGTCTTTAGTAAGCTGTGAACAGGCTGAAGGATCAAGAGATGCTGTTCTGCAGAAAAATGAAGATTTATGTAAAAAAGAAAGGTTTTTATTATATTTATTTTAATGTTTTCAATAAAATAATTGAAATATGAATAAATTTTGAACCATTCTGAACATCTGAGTTTCTCTACATAGGATAGGTTACCTTCTCCTCCAGTACAATCCTGGGCATTTCCCAGTGGATAGATGAGGTACAGGGAAAAGCTAAACGAACAAATAATGGCTCAGTCTCCTGATCAAAATACTATATCTGATAAGGTATCATGGCTCAGACAGCACATTACAAGCTGAATGTTTGTAAAGACATAGGATTTAATTAATTTCATTTAACCCTCTTTGAAAGGAAGCTGAATTAATTTTCATTAACTCTTTCACACGCACACAGATAAAAACATGCACACAGATCATTACTGTTGTCAGCTGAGGTATATTAAAGAAAACTTGACTGCAAATCTGAGCCCTTCCTGGTAGGACTAAGAATGGCAGGCTTTCAAACCTGGATGTGGAACAGATACTAAAGCTGCTTACTAGATTTCCTTTCACTTTCAGACGGAGAGAAAAGGAACCTGCAATTGCTGATAGGAAGGTGCTTTTGCAAGAGGCAAGGAGCGCCACAATACTTGACTCACTTCAAGCTGTTGGAGTCTATCGCATTCAACTCAGTTGTATTTAGAAGGCACACATATCTCATTCCAATTGCGTTCAGCACAGGGGCGGTCAAACGATTTCCCAAGGTAACATATCGTTTAATCATTTCGGCAGCCTAAAAACATATATTAAGTTTTTTTTAAAAGTTAATTTGAACCAGAATTTATGTTTTTATCCTCAAAAGAGAAACAAATGCAATAATTACAAAAATAAAATTGAAACATTTCAAGTCTATTTGCTTGGACATCAAGGATAGGCCAATCATCTCTGAACCCACTGAGCTAGTCCTAAACCAGCAGCTCCCAAAACAGGAAGCAAACATGGGCAGGAAAGCAAAATCGGAACACGCACCATGCTGTCAGAGGGCTGATTCTGTAGCAAGGCAGCCAGCACGTCAGCTGAACTTATCTTCCATTTGCTAACGTCCTCAGGGGTGAGAAAATCAGCCAGGGTGCCCAGTTTGGGGAGCAGACTTTCAGGATACCCGTCAGGATGTGTCTGCGGAAAGACTGTTGTTATTGCTATGGACACTCATTATCATGCCTGTGATGATGAATTTATGCTCTTTGCAAAATTGATGTGGAAAACTATAAAAGGTCTGCAAGCAACAATAAACAAAAGCCAGTGAAAATATATGAGCATGTCTATCCTTTTCTCCTTGGCAGCCCAGGCAAGCGAGCCCCAGGGAGGGAACGACACCCGCAGCAATATGAACCAACTCAACATGGACCTGAATTGGCAGCGTGCCCTTGCAGTGGTGAAGGCTAATCCAATACTGGGCTTCACCAGTAACAGCGCAGTCAGCCAGTTGAAGGAAGTGATTATTCCCCTCTGTTTGGCACTTGTGAGACCCACCTGGATACTACACACGGTTTTGGGCTTCACAGTACAAGAAAAACTCCAACAAACTGGAACAAGTCTAGCAGAGGGCCACGCTGGTCGGGGGGCTGGAGCACAGTCTGAACAAGAGAAGGCTAGGAGAGGATTTTATCACTATCCTTCAACTACCTAATGGGATATTAGAGAGGGGATGGAGCCAGACTCTTCTGAGAGTTGCATAGTGAAAAAATGAGGGTCAACAGACAAGGAAAATTTTGATATCAAGAAAAACATTTTCACAGTAAAGGTGGTCAAACACGGGAACAGGAGCTCAGAGAGATGGTGGAGTCTCCATCCTTGGAGATACTAAAACTCAACTGGACAGGTTCCTGAGCAACCTCATCCATAGATAATCCTACATTCTTCAGCCTGGCATTACCTTATCCAGATGCCTCTTCAGCACAGCTAACTGCTCAACAGTGAAGGGGTAGCTCAGTATCTGAGAGAGGTGATTATCCAGAGAGACATTCTTCAAGCAAGCCTGTAACTGCTCAGCGGTATAGTAAATAGGCATCATATCATCCTCAAGAACTTTTTGTGTTATCTTCTTGTCAGGTGGGCATTCTGTTTGAGGCAAGAATCAAATGTGCCCAGCATTACATTCTTTTGCTTTAAGCTTTGAATGTTTCCTTGCTGGAGATGGACAAGGGTGGACTTACGGTTCCACCCTCCTCCTGGGCAACCTACCACTATGAGTTTCATAGCCCAAGTCAGACATGTTCAGGGTGTCCCACAAGAACTAGGGTCAACCCTGACATCAAGGGGAAGACTGCCATCAGGGGTCAGTGAAAGCTCTCATACCAGCAGCACGCTTATGCCGAGAAGGCAGGAGTTCTTCGACAATGGAGGCCAGCTGTTCCCTTGACAGAGATGAATCATGGGCAAAGTTTTTCAGCCAAAGGGTTAAAACATTCTGCAAAGAAAACTTCTCATCAGGAAGATTTTGCAAATCCTGGGCATTTCACCTGCAGAACAAGTTGCTACTCACACAGACAAGAAACCTTATTATTGAAGTACCAAGGGCAGCAGACTGCCCGCTATAAATCTAGAAACCTTTCCCTGGTGAGCTAAAGGCAAATTTCTAAATGCTTAAACTCAGTCATTTATGGGGTGTGGAATATGATAATCTCCCCACAAAGTACTGTACATAGTTAGTACTGCTTTCCACCTCTGGTGCTTTTCAGATATTTACAGAAAGTGAGTGATCTAGATTGGCAGTTCCCAGCTTTCTGGCTTGATCAACCCTCACCCCTCATAGACCGTCTGGCACCTTTGGCACCAGGCTTTTAACTGAAGATGCTGCTGATAAGTTATCTGCTGAACAGATCCCCTCATCCTCATGGAACACAGTTTGGGAACCACTGACCTAGAAACCATGCTCCTTCCAAACTGCAGGACATAACAGTGCTTCCCAAACTCCCCACTTTCCTGTTTGTAACCCACCTTGGGGATCTTCTGCAAGATGCTGTGATCAAACACAGGAATCAATTCACTGAGCTCGTTCAAGGTAGAAGCTGACCACACTGAAGGAGGCCTGAATCCAAAATCAGCAGCAATCAGATTTCAAGAAAGAAAAAAAAAGAAAAAAACCCAAACTTAAAAACTGCCAGGATTATGTCCTTGTAACATTGTAAGTTAATAAAACGGAAGGTTTCCATCCTAAAATTTCCTTGATCACTTCCTGCTACACAAAACTTCATTCCAGCAGTGCAGGAGCAACTGTCAGTGCCATAAACAGGGGCAGCAGGATGAGGAAACGTCATGGAACAGATACATTATTTTCTTAAGCATGAACACTAAAGTCTCACTATTAACTAAGCACGAATACCCATTGCTCACTATTAATGATCCAGTGCCAAGGTCTCAGAGCATTTGACACAGGGAGGGAAAATATTTTCTCTCTCTTGGACAATGTCTGTTAGATAAAGCCAAGAAAGCCCGAGAGATTCAGGGATTTATTAAACATCTATCAGTTTGACTGGAGGAAACAAAAAGACTTCTCAGAGCCAGTGGTTGAAAAACAGCTAGAGTCTACCTCAATTCACCAGGACAGTCTCAGAGAAACTTCATTATTGAAAAATAGGCCAAAAAAAGGCTTTTATAACTATGGCAGGCAAGACACAGATGACTATTTTTCAGTAGAATTCCAGTCAAGCTAAAGAAGTTCAAAAACAAACAAACAAACAAAAAAAAAACCCCACAAACAATGTAAAAGGCCCAATGTAAAATTCAAAACCAACAAAATAGTCAAGGTTTTGATCAAGCTGGTTGGCTGGAGTTCACTCAGGTCTCAACTGGACAAGCGCTTTGTTTTATCTGAGGTGTTTTGCTCATGCCCAGAAGGAAAAAAAAAAAAAATCATACCCGAATGTAGTGTTTCCACTGCTGATAACACTCCTAATAGCCTCCTCTTGATCAGGCAGGAAAGATTCACATTGGCTTAATGGCTTCAGCAAAATTCCACCAGAACTTCTAATGTATTCTCCACTCAGGTCACAGACCAGACGACCCAGAACCTCTGCATTTTCCTCATCTACTTGTGTGCCAGGAATCTTCTAAAGTAATACAAGATAGAGGTGTTAAATAGGCCTGGCTGCCACTGTAGGAAGGAGCACTCCTGCTCCTGCTGACAGCTGACAACTCCAAGTTCTCACCAGCCTTGTGCAAAACCGTCCCCTTGACCACATACCAAACATGCTAAAGCTTCCAACAGCAGCTGTTTCCGCTGGGAGGACTCTCTTTGCAGAACATCAAGATTTGCTTTCCCAATATTAGCAAAGTATTGCCAACAGCTTCCTGTCGTTGCATAGTCTGAAGGACTAGAAAGACAAATACTCCATAAATTCTAGTGAATGGTATCAGACAGTTGATCGGGTTTAATGTTGTTCAATATAAGGCTTCCTACACCACAGACTCTTTCTAAACTCTACGCAGTTATTCTTCCCAAAGATCATAGTCCATGTTTTTTAAAAATTCACATTCACCTTACAGAATCTATTGTGAGACTCAGTTTAAAATTGTTCAGGCTCTGGCTACAGAATCACAGTGGGAAGCTATTGGAACAACAAAATTCCACTCTACTGATTGTTCTCTTTGATGTTGTTAGTGAAAGTATATTCACAGAGGCCAGAAAGTACTAAAAACCCATAATGATCTCATATCCAGACAAACTTATTTAAAAAGAGCTTCACACCCTTTTACTAATATGATGGATTGTTGAGTCTGAAAGGACCTCAAAATTGAATGGCCTTTTGAAAGCATTCTGCAATCTGCTTTCCTTTCTGTAAGGACACCTGAACAAGCTGGGAACATATGTCATATATGAGGTAGTCATTACTAGCTGACTTCTAAAATAACATCTCTTTTTCCCACTAAGGGCTAAGGCAACGCAGGAAAACCACAGTATGGTTACCTTAAAAACAGTAACAGGTCTTTAGGATAGCTGTCTAGATCCTTGGGAATCCCATGCAGTGTCACCATTTCCACCAAGCACCTCAGCTGAAAGGACAGCAGAGTTTACATCAAAGAAAAAAAACCAGTATGAAAACATAAGAAAGTAAAGCAAAAGGAAAGAATGTGCTCTGTTCCAAAGTAAGATAAAAAGAAGACAGAACTCAGAGGTTTTGGTTCCTGAGAAACCTAGCCAGTTGGGCTGTGACTTCACCTGTCTTCAGAGAAATTCAGAGCCATGGGATGAAGACAAAGGACCCATTCCTTTGGTTCTAGTCCCACAAACGGGAAGTGCTTGAGTTCTAAATGAATGATTCCGATTACCACTTTCACGACAATATCAAAAATTGCATTTTAGCATATGGGATCTGACCTGGTCTTCTCCTAGCTTGACATTCTTCTGCTTCATGACTTTGGCCAGCTGCTGAAGACTTTCCATTTCCATCTCATTGGCAACTGCACATGTGAAGCCTTGGAGGACAGACTGGGAAAGCCTGAATATCCAAAGAAAGCAAATCACAGGGACAATGACATCAGGAGGAAAGTCAACGCTAATCACATTTGTAATGAACGTATTACAAGTATTACAAGCATAAACCTCTAGTCTCAAAGCCTGAAGTTCTCCAAACTCCATCCCCTCAAAATCATCAGTCTTGACATATGTGGGAGATCAGAAGCCATCGCTGGCCAAATAAACATAATCTGGGGACTTGTACTAGAAGCTAAAAGGTAGACACTACTGGCCCCAGTAGTATTGCTGAACCCCAATTTAACCAGTCTGCCTCCCTGTGTTTTCAGCAAATGCCATCCTTCAAAACTGAAGGGGAGTTGTGCAGATCTTCACCACAGAACATAATTTTCACAGGCTGGGACAGCTCAGGGAAAAGTCCTTAAAACTTTATTTGCTTTTTATATGGAGAAGCTTCTACTGTGAAATCAACATGACACTGATGCCGATTCCATTGTTTTTCCCAGATATATTTCATTGTTTGCATCATTTTCCATCGCAGATAAAAGAGTTGGCAAAAGAGACATACATCGTTCTTACTAGATTTCAATCCCTGGAATAGCACTGTGTAAGACTGACATGTTCTCCAACTAGAAATGTCTTCCACAGTTAGAAGCATGGATTCCAAGTGCAGTCCAAGCCAGCAGCATTGTTTTAGGAAGCAAGTTGGCCTTATGGATACATTTTGCAGCTGACACCCTGGTACACCTTGGTGCTGCCTGTCCGCGTTTGGGTTTGCATGGTATTTGCTGCCTCTTGCTGTGGACTGAATGTGGTGGATTTGCCACATGCGACAAAGGGTCAGCAAACATGGAAAATGGTAAGAGAGGAAAAAAAATGCTACCTGCTGAAATCAGGCTCTGTCTTTATCACATCACTGAAAAACATGGCAGCCTGTGGAGCAAAGCCAAAGAGAATCAATGGTTTACCAAGCTCTTCTGCAACACTCAGCTGTACTTTCAGACAGATTTGCAGCGTGAACTGATACCCCTACAGTGTCAAAGGCTGACTCTGAGGGGTAGGAAGGAAACAAACTGCTAGCATATTACCTGTTCTCGGGTCCACGTTTTCTGATTGAGATCCTGAATATTAGGCTTTTCTTTCCCAAACAGAAGCAATGATTTTGGAATGTAACTGGTGAAAGCATCAGGGATGTACTTAACCAGGTCAGCAGGGTGGCCAACACTGGAGGAAATCTAAAAAAAATACATATAATTCAAACCCTGTGGCTAAAATAAACAGTTGTTGGGGAAGAAATGAAGTGGAGAGAGACTGGGCAAATTCCCCTGCTTATCACATGGGCATTTCTCAGAGACCTAATGCTATGAAATATTTCCTGTTTGACATATCTGTCAGACTGAGAGCTGCTTGCAGCTAATACCTGGGGCCCTGACTGGGAACGATCCTGCCTGTATCAGTTTCCCAGCTCCTGGCTCTAGCCCCTAAAAATGTGAGACAGGCCAGAAAGAATGGGCGCTTCTTCCCTCTCTGGCAACCCAAACAATATCTCAGCTTGCTGAAGGGCACAGTTCAGAGCAATCCTGTGGTGAAGGAGATGTTACTCCCCTAAAGCTTGGCACAGAGCCCTGATGGCTTGCTGCCCCAGGACAAGCTTGAGGCAGAGTCCCAAGTGCCAAGCACAGGTCAGAGTCTTTCCTGCCAGGAGGCTGAATAGCAGCAAACTTGAATGCTACATGTGCAACTTGAAAGCTAAAATCATGGCCAGCAAAAAGATCAAAAGAGGTCCAAATCCTACACAGTCATATGGATGAAACAAAATAGCACATTGCTAGAGGATCAGTCTGCCCTTAAATGGCCTGAGTTGCCTTTGCTTCTTACATGTTCTCAGTCCGAACCCTGGCCATAACTTTTCCCTGAAGGCATATTCTGAAGTCATTAGGGAGTAGTTTCTTTGACCACCCTGTAGAGCAGCTGTGTCTTTTCTGACACTAGCCCAAAGAGACTAGGCATGGTGTGGTGGCCGGCAGCCAAGGATGCCTATACAGACACAGCGACAAGGACTGGAGACGCCTGTCTCTGCTGCACCCTTGGGTTAGCAATCACAAACAGCCCTGAGGGAACATGATCTGGGTGTGCGCGTGTGTGCCAATGCCTGGGCTCAGGTAACCACCAGCACTCTCAGCTCTGAGTCACTGGGGTTTTCTTCAGGACATTACAAGTGAGCAGAGAAATAATTTCACCTTTTCCACAAACGCCATTTTCAGAGCAGAGGGTAGGGTCACCATTTGCTGAACAAACTCAGGCAACTTAATGGCTTCCAAGATCACCTTTGGAGGCAGACTTTGAAGTGTGCTGCTGTTGAGGCCAGCCACCAAGCTGCCTAGCTTCGCCAGGCTCTGGCCATCTGTGATCTGAAAGGCAATGCATACAGGCAAGAGGACGTTACAGGCCATACATCATTATTTTTGCAGCTACAGCAATACCAGGTGTGAGGTGCATATGTGGACCTTATTATTTGTACCTGATAGCCAGAGCTGAGCAATTTGTTGACAATAGTGCTGGACTGCTCAGTGTTCCAGCCATGAACTTCACTCAGGGCAGAAAGAGATGCTTCAATGTCCTTACCACTGATGCTATTCTCAATCTGGGATACGGACAGCCCAACGGCAGCCTGGCCCAATGCATGCAGGATTGCAGGCGGGAAATGTTCAAACTTTCTCACCAAAGAGGATGCAACCTGAAAAGGTCCCATACAGACAGAAAAGGAAGTCAGAGGAACAATGAGGGGACCCTACCGGATCCCATGACCTTTGGATGTCTTAAATCACTGAACTTTCTGCTTTATAGGCTTTTGTGATGAAGCCTGGTGATGGACTTCCTCTACCTACTAAGATTTTGCTGACCGCAAAACAGCGGCCAGAGGCCACAATAAAAAAGCAAAATGACCTACAGGACCATACAGAGGAGGAGACACAATAATTGACACCAAACCTTCTGATTAGGCCAATTACTTCCAACTGCTCTTCCTGGCAACCCCAAATCCAATATCACTCCCAGATTTGTGAACCCTCTTCCATGTGGGAGACTCATTCCCCCAAGGGAAGTCGCACTGGGCAGAAGAGCCACTCCATTGCCCAGGAGCTGCGACTGGTTGGGCTGCACCCATGCTCTGTGCTCATCACTGCAAGACCGCAGCAAGCTCAAGTGCTTCCCCGTAACAATGCTTGAGGAGATCATTTAAATTCTCAGTGCCTCAATTTTTTCATTGATTAAAGGGGATAATAGTACTTTAAAGATTAGTCCTGACCCTAGCAGGGACCTAATCATTTGTAAGAGGTTGAGAACTGTTTATCTGCTGCAGGATTAGAGCTCTTTCTTCACCAAGAAGAAAAGACTTCCTCACAAATTCTGTGACTCCTGATTCACAGGGCTGGCAAGTACATTACCTGCAGCTCCTCCGTTGTCAGGGATGAAGAGTGAGGTCTCTCCTTATTTGCTCCTGTGTGTGTCACGTTCGTGGGGCAGTTCTTACTGATCCTCTGGGCCAAGCTCAAAGCCTCATCTCTGCTCAGGCTGCTCACAGCGGAGGGGCTCAGGTAGCAAACAAACCTGTCTGGGAGACTGTAGGTGGGAGACAAGGAGGAGAGGTTGCAAGTATGATCAACAGCAGCTCTATCAGAGATCTCTCCTCTTTTTCCAGAGGATGCTCTCTTCCAGTGCACAATTCCCCTCACTTGCTCAGGCTCTGACAACACTCCTGTTTACAGAGAGCACTGCTGTGTCCTGCAAAACTGCCCAGATGCAAGGCGAGCTGCTGGTCGTTAGCTGGCAGATTGCACTGTGTGACAATCACTTCCCATGAAGTGGGAACTTGGGGTCTGGCCCTCCCCAAGATCAACTGCAACGTGATTAGAAATGCAAACAGAAATACGCTTTGTACGTCTCATGTAAGTAGACACCAGAATCACCACTGAGCAAAACTGGCTAACTCAAGGTACCGCGTTAAACCATGAGTCAGGTAGGAAGTAAGGTCAGATCCCATACCTCGATAAGGGGAAGCTAGGCCCAGAGGTCAGCAGCAAGGTGTAATACACGGCTGTTGTCCGCAGCAAAGTGAGGTTGCTGACCATTTGTATATTGGCCGGATCTCTGGCAAACTGTTGAAGCTGAGAGTGTTATCATGAGGAGGGAAAAAAAGAAAAAAGAAAATTTAATCCTGGCAGTCACTTGGGACAGTTTGAAGAGAATCTCACTTCAAGCAATATGATTTTTTATATCTGGCTTTAGAGTTTTGAGGGCTTTTTTGTTCTCAAGTAATGCACTGGGATTTTGCTTCCTTTGTGCACTCCAAGGGTACATAAGCCTCTCACTCTCTGAATGCTGTAAGGCACAAAGGTGGCACTGTTGCTAAAAGACACAGTCCTGCCTACTCATCCTGCCCCTACAGCACCCCTCTTGCAGGGTGGCCTGGTAAGGCCACATACTAAACCAGGCCAAGACATCACTCCAGTCTTAAGACTGGTTCTGCTCCTCTTATTGACTCCAGTTTGCTTTGTACAGAATCACCTCTGTCAAATTAACTTCTGTGCAACTGAAAGGCTTGTGTGTCTCATCATGAGTGACAAACCACGATGGGAAAAAAATAAAGAACCAAAGGGACTCTTCATCATAAATAAATGAGAAAAATCTTCCTGCTGGCAGCATCCCCATGAGTTTTGGCCCAGGCAGGAAGATGATCTTCCAGGTAGAGAGTATTTCATACAGTGCACATCCCTCATCACCACTGTGAGCCTGTACTTACTGTTGATTCATCAGCAAAAAGCTGCAAGTCTCCAACAGTAGCATGCTCCATAAAGGATCCCAGATAATTTTCAAACCAAGCAGTGGAATTCAAACCTGGAATGGCTGCATTGTAGCATTTCTGTTTTGACCCTGCAAAACAGGCAGACACCATAAAACGACAGATTCACACTGCAGCTGAAAATCAGTGGAGATAAGAGATTTCTGAATACAGAGCAGACTTTAGTCTATCAGAGAAATAAGCCAGCAGAGAGCTCCCTAAGTGCTTGTGATCACACATTACAGTAAGAATGAGCAGTTTTAGAGAGACCTTTACATGATTTTACATGTCCCTTTCTTCGCACTGGTTTTGTACAGCCCTAAATCCAAACGAATGAAATATTGTTTCACAGCAATAATGAAACATGTATCAAACAGTCCAGCTCATTTTCTGTTTCTTTAAAGTTTTGCTTCTTTTTACAGGCATTCTATCCATCACTAAATATCAATGCAATATCCTTGCATACGTTTTCCCAGTCAGACCAAGCAGATGCTCAAATCCGTGCATTTGAGCATTCAGGTCACAAATGACGTGGAACAGGACGGAGGCCTCGCTCTTTCAGAGCCCTCTGAATATTTCATCACAGCTCTTTTTCTTCCTCTTTCCAAATTTGCCAAAACCTTTTGCAGGAAACAAAAGTTTGCGTGCAAACTACTGCCTCGGCACAGGGAAGTGCCTTACCCAGGTCCCTGTCTGAGCCAACCTCTGAGCTAAATTCTTCAGCTCTCAGAACCAAACTCTGCACTCACCTTTCACAATAAAAGCAATAAATGCCATTTGCAGAGGATGCAAGACGGCACAGAACTGCCTCTACTGATTTAGACTGGCTTAAGAAAGCTTTCAGGCTGGGAAATGATTCCTGATACCACTTCTCAGTGTCACATTCCCACTCTGTTAGCACTAAAGAGACAGTATAAATTCACTATAAATCTGTTACAGAGCTGAGGCTTCACAGATCATGGCTATCATTGTAACATACATTAGGGGCTTAAAGTAGTTGTTTCTTAAGGAAAAAGAAGTCATTTACCATCCTGGATGAGGTAGTACTTGATCCCATTGTAAAGATTCCTCTGTTCTTCTACTGGAAGTTTAGAATAGATGCCGTTCAGGGCAGTAACTCTAAAGAAAGAGAAGAAAAACATCTCAAACACAGAGGAAATCAAACCTGGCAGGGTGGGATTCTCACAGAAACAGCAGTTACATGGAGACTGGTATCACACACACAAAAGTCCCTTTTCAAAACCACCAACGTGACTGCCCTTCACAACAGCCCCCACCACCTGGGCGCTGCGCTACCAATCCTGCAACGCAGCTTTGCAAACCCAGCGCTCGCAGCTGCAGTGCACATGCACTGGCCAGTGCAGAGGACCAGCACAGGGGCAGCAGCTGTGCTGAAAGGCCCTGGGGAGAGGTTCTCAGTCAGAGACTGCCCTGGGTCTCCATCAGTTCACAGCACTTGCGGAGTTTAGCTCTGTTTCAGGAGATGGGAGGAAGGGCCACTATCCTACCCCAGCAACACAGGACTGAAGCAATGCTTGTGTTCAGCACTTACATCTCCTGAAAAGTCTTGCACAACACTTTTTTGGCATGGAGGCAAGCAAAGACCGTGGGCTTCACCAGGAATGGCTGAAGCCCCTCATGGACCCATCGAAACAAAACGGGTGGGCTGTCAATGTCAGGTACTTGTAACATCTTCTCCCACAGGCCATTAATGAAGATCATGCTCCAGTTTTGCGAGAGAGGCACATGAGAAAACTGCAGGCAAGACACAAGGAGAAGCATACGAAGTAAAGTGAATGCAGACCTCTAAACCCACACAGATGTAGATCCATGTGAACATGAACATTATGAATCAGCCCTAGACATAAGTCCCCTCTCCAGGTAGCGACTCTTTCACCAAGATGTGTTTGTGCAACCCAAGTACAAATAGGCTCTAATTCACATTGGAGCCACAGGTCTTCGTAGTCACTGCAATTAGCAACACATAACCTACATGAACACATTTTGTTTAAAAAGAAGTTTTATTCCTCTTTCCCCCAGCTAGTTTTGACAGCAAACACCTCTGCTACATTGGCAGATACCTGTGGATTGAAATCGTGCCCCTTCTAAAATAAGATGATGTTAGGACTGAGCTAGAACAGCTGAATAGCCATATTGCCTCTGAAGCCCATCTGCAGCCCACGGCTTTGCCTTTCAGTGGAGTTAACGTTGCAGGTGAACAAACAGTCTGACAGTATACCTACCCGCCGGCTGAAGGCAGTCAGGGCAGCTACAAGCTTGTTGGCATCGTACTTGGAAAAGAACAGAATGGAGTATGCTGGATCCACTGCACTGACAGGCTTAGGGCTAAGGCAAGAATATAAGGATATGAGGAAATCATCCTTAAGGTCCTGGAGCCAAGCGCTCTGAAAAAGGAAGGGGAAATCCATATAGAAATAATAAAAGGTGTGTCATATTTAAAGATGCTGCAGTATGCAATCTCCTTTAGGTCCACTTCACTAGCTCACTTATGTGTGAGCATTTGGCATTGAAAGGTGATGTAACCTGTTGAAAGAAGAGCCAGAAGAAAGTCCAAGTTACACTGACTTGAAACAAGTCTAAACTTACACAACACCAGATGTTGGATCCTTCTATTACCTAATCTGTGCTTCCTCCAAAGCCAAAAATGGCTTTTAGAACTTTATTCAAAATGCTTTTCCCACAAAAAAAATGGCCATTTCAGCAAAACAGAAATTTCCGTAGGGAACTTCCTCATTCCAGAAGTACTTTTCACTGAAAAACCAAACCCCAAACAAATATGTGAAAAAAGGTATCTTTTTGTCAGAAACATTAAAGCAAAAATAAGAATCTTTATCCATTCAATTGCAATTACTGGTAACACAGCAACTTGGAGACAACAACCAAAGCATGAAGGGATGTAAATCTGAAATATTCCAGGTGACATTTTCCACACTGCAACTACTTTTTATTGTGCTCAGGAGCAAGTCAGCCCTGATGGGTTACTCTTATGCAAAGATTTGTTCCAATGTTCAGATGCCAGTTTCTAAGAGCTTATTCATTTCGGGAATCTCCATTGTCCCACTTTCCTATTTGAGAGGCTTGGAAAAGACAGTATCGCCCACTCCCACGGACAGCCCCAGCACGGCCTCCATGGTGGTGTAGCTGCTCTTGAATCTCGGGACGTGGAGCATGTGCTGCATGCTGGGATGTGTGGAGCTCTCCAGCCCCCTCCCTGTAACCATGTCTGATGGTGACGTTGCACCAGGAGGGCCCTGGCTTGGGCACTGCAGCCCAGCGCTCCGGGCAGTCCCAGAGTCCCTGTGCCCTGCATGTCTGACCCAATCCCTTCCCTCAGTCTTGTGAGGGAGATGGTGGCAATCCAGCACCCCAAGCTTGCACAAGGCTCTGGCCACTCCATGCACAGCCTGTGGTGGGACTGCTTTTAAGATAGAAAAGGCACTCCTGTCAAGGAAAACTAGGCACCAGCCCATGAAAAAGAAGGGGACTGCCATTACCTGCGCACAGGCGTATTGACCAAAGGTGAGGTTGCAGGGGGAAGCTTGACCATGGGCTACCTCAAGAAGCATCTCCCGGCTGACGCTGGTGAGGAAAAGGCAAAAAGTCATCACCTCCTTGGTAATCTCCCATATCCCATGGCAGCTGGGGGCAGGACTGGCTGGGAGCAAGCACACTGTCAGCCATGTGTCTGCAAACCTAAGCATGGAGCGCGCTGGCCTGATTCCAGAGCCCACGCTGCTAGGGATAGGCACTCAGTTAAAACTGTTTGAAAGCTCCTGACCACAACTTTCATTCATTCCAATATCTGCAGTAGGGACAGTTATTAGCTACTCTCCTGTAAAGGGTCCAGCCCACCCACTGAGGAGCAAAAGCAATGCCAGGCAGCCATAACGAGGCCTAAATAACCCAAATAACACCCAAATGATGAATACAGGGGAGTGAATGAACAACACAGAGGTCGAGAATTATTTGTTGACACCATTCAGGAGCAGGGAGAAGGCACTTGTAAACCACTGACCCTTAGGAAGAAATCAAATTCAAGAAAGGCTGGAAGCTGACCTGTTTGAGTCCTCGCCCCCCTCCCTCCTCCCCCCCCCAAGCTTAACTAAGCTCAACACTGATGACAGGGGTCTTGGAGTGATAAATCCCCAAGGCATCAGGCTGTCTGACATACCAGACACTTGCCGTGCCTTTCTTTGCCCTGCACAGACAGAGCCCCAGGAAGGCACCTTCCCTTCACTGCTGCACCGAGCACCCTGGCCTCCTTCCTGCCCTCAGACGACCCTGGGCCTCTCCAGACAGAAGGGTGCTACAGCTGTTTTCAGAGGTTTCCTGACACCCAAAGTGATATTCCTAACAAACTGGTATCATTCCAAAGGAAAATGCTGCCAAGATAATTTGTTGGTGGTTCACATACCTTTTCACTGAAGCACACACAGCAGCTTCTGATTCCCCAAAAAAGAGAGAGAGAGACAGGGATAAAGGAAACGTGACAGAAATACACACAGAGAGCTGTGTTTGAATCTTCCTTAGGAAAATTACTTGGTAAGAAACTCACCATCGACAGGGCTGCTCAAGCACTAGACAGGGAGAAAGAGAAGAGAGATGATCTCATGTGGTTACAATGGTAACACAGCATTATTTGTGACCATTTAATACAGACAAGGATGTGAGCTGCAAACGTTTGCACTTGGATTCGGCCTGAAAACACACAAGTGTCTAGATCCAGAGTTCCCATCTTGTCATGTTAGGTAGCTGCCACCTGCAAAATTCAGATCAGTACCGGCTCTGTACTTCAAACAGCTGGAAAGTTCAGGGCTGTGAGGATTCCCCTGTCACTCGGGCGTCGGGGCCAGCGAGATGGACCACTCTCCCAGTGACCTGAGTGGCACTTTCATTGCACTGCTTGTGACATACATACACTGAAGCCCTTCAAAGATCTGGAGAAGACATCCCCACCTCACACACTACTTAGGAGACATGAAGGGGAAGGACAGTTAACATCCACCTCCATGCTCAAAGCACTGAATTTGGTTTGTAGCAATTAATTCCCATCAAGGTACTGCTATCAAGAAGGGGTCCACACTGATCACCAGTCCACACATACTTTGCAAGTGAAGGCAAGGGCGATATGTATGTTATATATGGAGTTTGTCTTACCGGATATGTCCCAGCAGAAGCTGCAGCAGCTGCCAGCCAACCTGGAAGACAATGTGCCATGATTTTAGTCACAAACCTGTGACAGAGGCTCATTCCCACAGTCCAGCCCCTTTCTGGCTTAATAGACCCTGAATATCACTCTCATCTCACTAAGTTATTTTACTCTTCATTCTTGACACAGTATCTCACAGAATCACTCCTGTTAGGCCTTTCCATTGCTTTCTCTTTGATGTTGTGACAACTGGCTGACTGGGTGGGCAGACATGAGGTACTCCTCTACCCACTTGGGGTTGAGCTGGTGGGGGACAGAAATGCAGTGCCTTGGTTGACATGAGGGATTCCATGTGCTGTCCCCACACTCTGGAGAACAGCCTCATCAATCCCCCTGCACTGCTTCCAGCAGAGGAGATTGTGGAGAAACCCACCATCTGGACAAATGGAGGTTGTTATTCCTATGGGCCATCCCCCTGGACCCCTCAGCCGTGCTTGTCACCTGAAGAGC
Source organism: Dromaius novaehollandiae (assembly GCF_036370855.1). NCBI lineage: Eukaryota > Metazoa > Chordata > Aves > Casuariiformes > Dromaiidae > Dromaius > Dromaius novaehollandiae. The sequence continues at coordinate 2,132,385 of NC_088111.1, read as the reverse complement.
CCCTCGGTGCCATTGGCAGTAAAAGCCTGGGAACTGCAGTGAGCAGATGCACATGGTCTAGCTGATTAAGCACAGTGATCAAGAAACCCAAAGAGGAAAAGGCAGGGGAAGGGGCAAGGGAAGGCCTCCTCTTCTCTAGGACTTGTTTGCCCAGTATCCCTTGTGCATCATGGCCAGATAGCTGGCCAGTGATCAGCCCGGAGGCTGGACAAACTGTGTTTGTACTTCCACAATGTCTTTAGATTTGCAGAATCTACTTGTCTCTTACAGCATCCTCATCATTATGTCGACCGTAGCTAAGTCTGTGTCGTATTTCATACCTTTCCCCCGCTAAGTCCTCAAATGGACTAAAATCAGCCTATTCCGCAGAGCTGTACATGATGCAGATAACGTCAGTATGTGACAGCCCTCACTCCAGACCTGTCCGAGAGCTTGACAGGGATTTACGTAAAGAAATGAACCTGTCACTACTGGCTCTTGGCAGGCCTGTGCAAGCTCTCCACTTGTCTACACCTTGTTTTCCAACTTCTACGTTGCCCCCTAATGACAACTGCCTTCTCCTTTTTTTGGCTCCATCACATACTGCTTAGGACAGCAGGATTTTCCAGCTACCTACTGTTGCGTCCAGGCCACCTTCTCACTCCCTTATCACTGCAATTTTCTCCCTTTCATCTCCAGCCTTTGCTTAGCACCCAGAGGACTTGCACGTTCCCTGTCACAGTGAATCCCTGCCAATGGTGTGATGCTGGAAAGGTGAGGAAATGAAGGCTTGGGAAACCGGGAGCAACACGGACAGCCTCAAATCACCCAGACATTATTATTATTCACTTCTGATTAGCAGCCAGGCAAGCCTGGCACCCCTTATGTACAGACAGAGAAAAGCAAAAAGCAGAGACTTCCCACTAGTTTCCGACAGGTTGGAATAAGTGAATGTAGCAAAAACAACATGAAATGAGACGTGGTGAGAGAGAAGGCAGCCGTTAGAGGCTCCTGGGGTGACACAGGCAGGCTGACACACACAATTTAATACCGAATCACTGCGGAGTTGTGAACAATCCCTTGAAGCCAGCTGTCTTCAGTGACTTTGGATCAGGCCCTACAGCTGTCAGGAGGCTGCAGTGGCAATAGGGACCACCCTGACATCCGTGACTCACAGCCCTGTGCACCCACTTCAGCGAAGCAGGGTCAGCATTCAGGTGCTGTCTATAAATATTTGGTCAGCAGCGACTCACAGGTGAGTGCGGAGGAGCCAAACCCCAAAGCCGCAAGCACAGGAACGTCCTCCCTTCTGGGGAAGAGAAGCTTGCCCCCAGCGTGCTGATTTACTATGTGTTGCTGTGTCCTGTGCTTCCTCCACACCATACTGCGCAGTCCAAGGGCAGGAGACTCAGTCCAACGCTTGGCAATACTTGGGCACAGAAATCAATGGAATGGGACACTCTTATCCCTCAATCAGGATGGAGAAGAAGAGGAAGAAGGCGGCAGCTTTCCTGGGTGTGGATGTGTTCGGCAGCCTAATGTCCCACATTAGGAAGGGGATTATAAAATGGCTTGTAGGAAAGCATGAAAGGAGTCTCTAATTAGTATAACAACTATTTTGATTACTAGCTGCTACACCTTTTAAATCATTTAATTAATGCAGAACTGTCACTAAGTAACAGGCAAAGGAGCCACAGCCATAGCTTGCCAAACACAGCACCTTCCTCTAGCCCTAACGCACAATAGTTTGCTCCTAGAGAAAGCTGTGAAAGAGTTACAAAATCGTAGCGAAGAGTTCAGTGCCAGAAGCCAGCCCCAAGGCCACGCTTCCCTGCTTGCACACAAAGCCAGGGTTGTTCCTACCATGATAATTGCTTCCTGCTCACCCCAGGACTGGACCTTGGAAATACACAGCCAAGCCTTTTGGCCCCCATTTTGGAAAGTTCTGAGACGTGTGCTTAATTTCCAGCATGTGAATTGTCCCATTGACTCGAAAGGGCAGTGCTCAGAGACACCCATGTGGGGAGAGGAGAAGGAAGAAGACTGGCTTCTTGCTCTGCAGGATCAGAGAGGCCCCCAACTCAATACATCAGAAAAAATCCTCACTGTATGACAACAAATCTCCTGTTGCACTACATGACAATAAAGGCTATGGACTCAGCTTGTGTCATGATGCTTCTAAGACATGTGGGCATTGCTCTGGGAGTAATGCCCTTCCAAAACATTGCTTTTGTTCCCATGCTTTGTTAGTGAAGTAGTCCAGGCTGTCATGAAGCCTCCCATAAAGGTACATACGTGGAAGGACCGGCTCCCTACCCGCAGAGGTTGTGCTGCTCACAGCCGCTGCTCTCCGCAGTCCCACCTCGCTCAGGGCACTTCTGTGCTACAAAGCTGCTGAGCACTGCCTGTTTTCCCCAGTGCTTCTTAACCTTTACAAGAAGGCCATTCATTCTGATAACGTGGCATCACTACGCTTGGATCTCCCATCCTTTCCCTGCTAAGATTAGCCACTGGTCCCTTTGAGGAAGATGTTGTTAGGACTTTCAGAAATTGCTGTCTCCTCTTTCATTTCTCTTTGATCTATCCTCAGTAGGGACAGTGCGCACAAGCTGTTACATTCAAATCCTCTAAAAGCTCAGGGCCTTTCCTCCATCTCCAGTTATCTAGGGCTTTTTACATAAGAAAGTGGATAGACAGATGGGGGCAAGCATGGCCCAATGAAATGGAGTGATTTCCCAAGGCTGTATGCTAAGCCAATGGCTGATGTAAGAACACATCACCAAAATTACGGACCCACTAGACTTAAACAGTTGCTTTAGAGAGCCATTAACTTTTACAAGCAAGCTGTGTACTTCTCCTGGACAGACATATCTCTCCTTGTACAGGATGGCAATATAAACTTTTCAGATTTTCATCAGGGTGTCCACAATACACTGGTCAGTTGTGAACAGCAACAGCTGCTTAATTAAAGGAATAAAGAAAAAAAGAAGTGATCTGCCTACTTGCTTCCCTTCCCTTAGTATTGAGAACTAAGCCTACTGCAGAGAGAAAGATTCTCTCTTTTTGTAGCTGTTCCCTAGCTGGTGTCTTATTAGCTTGTTTGTAATGTTCATGGGTTTTTGTCACCAACGTTCATTGCAAACATGATCTAAGTCTGATGAGGAATGAAGGATAAAGTGCTGACACTTTATGAAAGAAACAAAGATCCTGCTTTGGAACCCCATGGTACCAAAAAAATGGAGGTGGGGAAGGGGAGGAATATAAAAAGAATCAGATCTCTGGGAAAGCAGTTACTTAAGAGACATCTGGATACTCTAAAAAGGGGGGCAGCAAGCAGACAGACAGCTCTGCAATGACAGAGTGAGAAGGAATTTTAATTTTGTCCTTCTACTATTGTCTAATTTGTTTATTTATTAGGAAACTAATATATTTTGGATCATAGATACAACAATAAAGAAGCATAACTAGGGGCTGGGAATTCAGAGCAACAACCAAAATAATTTTCAATGGTCTTTCAGCACAACTCTTCCTTTTGAGGATTATCTTACCTACAGCTGCTAGTGAGGACAATCGTCCTGGGACAACCGTCACCCCTGTGGTAGTACTCACCAACCGAAAGGAGGAAGCCCAGCCCCGACTGCAAAGATGTCATTCTTGCAAAGATCTTCAGAGTGCCCACACATAGAAGGAATTGCCTTATTTCAGCTGAGAAAAATCGAATATGAATAGTATTTAATCGCAAAAAAACAACTCTGAGATTAGTAAAGACACTCACTCAAATGACTGTCTCACAAGCAAGCGTACACATGCCAACACCCTTCACAAAATCTATCTGAAACTGGATCCAAAGCACATGAAACACTATTGAGAGTCCCCTCTGCCTGGCAGAGCGTGAAGCTACGTGCAGAGAATTCAGCTCATTAATCTAGATTTGCTGCCAGAGATGCCCTGAAGTAAACAGCCTCCTCTTCGGTGGAGGAGTGCAAGAGGTTACACAGCTCCGCTCGGACTGCTAGTTGTGACACTTACCTGCGAGCTGCTAGTCACCTAGCCCTTAGTGTGGAGGGCTACGAGTGCAGAAGGCTGCTTTTCACCGAGCAAACTGGGGCGTGGCTCTACCTTCTCAAAACTGCATCTGAAATTACAGGATGGATTTGGAGTGCTGGACACACCTATAAGTCTTCGAGAATGCAAAGGTTTGGCAATACAAATAAATGCAGGTGTTATTTGTTAATGCTTGACATCCCCTAGGATACGGTAGGAAACACTAAGCCTGAAGTGAGGCTGTGTGGGGTGGGCAGGATGAGAGCAGTGAATAGCTCCGCTCTCCCCCTGTCCTGCACAGGAGGTACTCACAAAGTGCAGAACTAAATTCTAGAGAAATGCTTGCCACCAGGAAGTTTTGCACTTTGAAGCGTTTGGCCCTTTTCTTAAGATTTCTGTTCACCCCAAACATCTCCACCTGGGAAGCCCCATACAGAAAGACACAGCAGCTCTTCCTTTGGCCAGCCAGGCCACTTTCAGACCACAAGTATTTCCAGCTAGGATCTCTGTTTAAGGCTCAGTGAGGTCGATGAACTGAAACACACAGCTGCCAAGTCAGGGTAGAGTATCAGGATAGCTGAAGCCAAAAATGCAGTCCAACAGTAGCATGACATCAGATCAAAAGCTAGGACTGGTGCAGACGAGTCCCACAGCACAGCCATCTTTCAAATTCTCTTGATAAAACTTCACTTGCAGAGATGCTCAGAGGTGCTCATGGCCCACTGGACTCAAATTGAAGTGCCTGACACCTGCACCCACAAGTGCGATGTGGGTCCGTGTGTCCATGCTCACTGCAGCAGCTCATGAGCACCCACACGCAGCGTGACAGTAAGACTATTGAGCAGGGATGCTATTATCCAAAGGAAAGTTCTTGGCAATGGCTCCAGAATTGCAGTCCCTGAGATTCCTGTCTCCCTATCACCAGGAATGGCCTTTCACTCAACAAACCTTCATTTATTTCCTCTCTGCACAGTTCCTAGGATGTAACTTTACCGGCTTCCCAATTCCTGTAGGCTGCTCTATTCCAAAGTTTAATCAACATTCTCACTAAAGAGCTCACATGTGCTTATGAAGAGATTTTATGCAGGAATTGCATGCTGCAGGAGCTAGGGAATGACATGATGGGTTTGCCCTGTTCCATTGGCTGAACAGTAGTGTGGCTCTTCCCATGGTCTCCCCAGAACTGTGCATCAGCAGTCAGGGGACCTCCTGATTTCAACTGAGTTGCCTTGTCTCTAAGGTAATAGTTATCCCATGAGCACCATACCCTGAGCACCAGGAAAACCTGGCAACTGTAATCACAAGAATAAAAATGAGACCTGCTGCAGATTCTAACACGGGATGGATATTACATTACTGTCCAGTCATTGCAGACTTCTCACTGACCAGCACCCTTGGAGCTGAGCCCTCAAGCCACTAAGAAATTGCTCACAGTAACTCTCCATTTCTCTGGATGCGGCAGTGTAATTCTCTATTCTCAGATTTGGAAATCTTTGTTGACTAGCTTCCATCATACTGTACAAGGGAAAATTTTCTATAAGCCAGTTATATCCCAGGCTTAGACTTGTTCCATCATGCCCAGCTATAATATATGGTTTATGACAGCACAGAGGAAAGCTGCTGTTGACTCACAGTACCACCATGTACCCAAACCCCTGCTTTTTCTGCATTCCCAGTTTTCTTACAACAGTTAACACGTTTATCAGCTATTTTGGAACCAATACAACAACAGTGACTCACACATGTAGTTTGTCTGACTCAGAGGTGCACAGGATGCTGATCATTACCACGCCTGTTATCAACGCCCATCATAAGCCACCCACATCTATATAAACTTGAGACAGACCATTTTGTAAATAGCCAGAATCAGAGATTCCTAGTTAAAAGAAAGAAGCTTCTTCTTCAGAAAATTCAAACAAGGTCTGCTTGATATGGATGGGAGATCTTTCAGCCAGGTTTCAAATACCACAGCTTTCAGTGCCTTGCACCTTTTGGGAAATGGCCATCGCAAGCAGGCCATCCACAGAGGGTGAGATGCACGTGTACTGCTGTGAGCCTTGGATCACACACGTGCCTGGAAGAACTGCAGGTCCACCTAAGAGTCACCCAAGACAGCAGCAAACACTACACAGCACAACAGACCTCGGCCAACTGCGGCCAGACCCACGGCTCTTCCCCAGGGCATCGGGAGGTGAAATGCAAGAATGGGAAAAGTGTCAAAAGCAGAAAAATCAACACTGAACCTCAGTCAAGGATGAGGAAACCAGGGGAGGGGGATGATGCAGTGTCAGGATTTTCTGTTTGCGTCAGTCAGGAAATCATGCATACTTAAACAGTGTACAGAGCACCCCCCTCATGGGGGGAGAAAAGAGTTCACAAAGGCAAGGAAGAGCTTTCATCTGTAAGTAAAATGTTTTTCTTAGTTCTGGTCCCAAGGTGGCTGAGCAGAAGCATCTAGTACCTGGAGTCTGTGTCCATCCTTTAGCAGCTACAACTCCTGAGCACAGGTAGGAATCCAAGACTGTTAGGTGTGGTGCAGACGAGAAGAACATCTTTGATTCAATGAGCATACAATCTAGGAGAAGACGACAGATGGAGGAGTTCAAAGATCAGAGGACAGGCAATGATTTCAACACAGCAATAGGTAAGCCACCATCACATTTTTTTGCATGCTTCAAAAACAAAGGAAAATTGTAAGGACAGAGTAAGGTGATTTGTAAGTAAGCTGATCTGTGGATATTGTGTCTGGTCAAGTGAGTCTAAGAGCTACAGCTGGCCTGCAGATAGAGGATTTTTAGCTTTTGGATGCAATGCCACGTCCAGCCTCACTGCAAGAACAGCAGTTTGGCCTTTTGCAAGTTTTCCTGCACTTTCCAGATCCCAGCCTTGCCCAGCCCAGGGACATGGACCATGTTACCAGCGGCTCAGCACTGCTTAGCGCAGTGGCACAGTTTTCAGACCAGAGCAGGGTAAGATCACTCTGATGGATGGCCAGAGAGAGTATCACAGTCTCACACAAAGCAACATGAGTTTGGACAGGCAGGTTTTATGACCATAAGTCAGTAGTAACCTTCATGCTAACTAGAAGGGATGTGGCCTAGGAGCTTTATTTCTATTATCTGAATATCCTCAGCAGCACACACTGATCTGCATGGTAACTGTGACTAAGCAAGACTGAGATATTCGCAGCCCACACCTGGGCAGATGAGTCTTTCACGGGACAGCGCTTAGCATGCTCCGAGCTACAGAAGCGGAGCTCTTCCTGACATTAGCCTCTTCTGCACTCTGTTCCCTTTCTAAGGGCAGACAGCCTGCCCCTGCATAGGCCTATAATGGGGATTTTCAAGCTTGCTTGTAATAACAACTTTTCTCAACACAGTAAATTAGGAGACCTCTCACTGCCTCTCTTCCCTCTCTCATTTCTCCTCTCCACAAGCTTCCTCTTCCCTAAACTGAATAAATCCAATGCCTTCAATGTCACCTTCCCTTCTGCTCTAACAAGTGACTTTCCCTGTGACAGCAAGTGAGGAGTGAAACCCAGTTTTGCATGGTGATCTCTAATGTGCACACCACGGGGCCTGGGTAAGAGGGGAGCCAGCAAAATCCGCAGTAGAAAGGCAGGAGGGGGGCAAGTCTGAGATGCCATTTGTACCATGGGAAAATGAGTCAGTGCATTAATAACCCTCTTCTCATCTGGCCTGACTGTGCATGTGTGGCTTCAAGTATGGCTCAAGTGTTCATTTCCCCTGCATTGTACAATGGATTTCCTAGGTGTTCCTGCCATGTTAAGCCAGGTGTGGCAAAAGACAAATCCTTCCCGGTCCCATCTCCAGCACGCACCCCACCCACCCAGCTCAGCCCAAAGTCACTGCACTTCCCCGTGGTTTTCACAACAAAGCAACGTGGGCTTTGTGCTTCTACAGAAAAGTCAAGTCTCCCATTACTTCAGGTGAGCCCTCAGGGAAAGCAGAGCTGCGCAAGTCAGATATATGCTCACACTACAGGTGAAAAACACGCCAGCAAACATGGGCCCAAGGACTAGCAAACTGCAGGAGAACACACTATCCTAGAGGGTCAGTACAGAACATCTGACCATGAGTTTGGTGCTGCATGTACAGGATGAGACTCACACTTTCGCTAACATAAGACCGACCACAGGTGAACTCCTCTGTAACCTTGCACGGGCCACTGCAACTTGGACTGAGTCCAGGTAGCACTGCCGCTGCACTCCTTTTCATTAACTCCAAGCCTCCCCAGAGATTTTTAGGCTGCTTCTTTATAGATCGCTGTAAAGAAGGAGAAGTGTTTCACAGGGCTCCCTATTCAGAGAGGCTGCTTTCATTTGCCTCAGCACAGGCTCAAATAAGGGCAGAGATTTAAAAGCCTCTTCATGTCACAGCACTACTCACCTGCAACATCATGTCATCGGCCAGTAACAGCACAGCAGCAGTTTCTTTCCCAGAACAGTTTTTACTGTGGAAGTCTTTATAAAACCAAATGAATATTCTCAGAAATTTCCAGGAACCCAGAGAGGTGCATTCTCGATTTAGGCAAGCCGTTTACTGTCTTTGGCTTTTAAAGGACCAAAGGGCTACAGAAACAGACTGCAAGTGTGCATCCAAGCTACAGGTGTTAATGTTTCAGAGCCTATCACAGCCCTTAGGAGACTTCACTTAGGCAGATCACCTGCCAGAACTGAATGACTAAAAGCTATAGTGCCATCAATAAAACCCACTAACGTCAATCATGGCTACTTTTGCACAACCACACTCAGATCCATTTTCTTCTTGTGTCTCCTGTACCTCAGTGAGGCCCTATCCTCCCCTTCCGGAGGATGGCCCGCGTGGGCATGCCGCTGGGCTGCAGCGCGGAGCACCAGCAGCTGGGCACATCTGCCCGAGGCGCAGCAGGCTTTTTTGCATTGCTCTCTGCTTCCCATTTCTCTAGGCTCTCGGCACACTGGGGCTGCACCGGCCCTGGTACACGGGGATGCCTGTGTTTCTCACAGCGCCTGGCTCCGAGGCAGTGAATGACGAGGAGGTAAATAGGGTTGGTTGTTCACTGTTCTTGTGAGCACAGAGACAACCCTTACAATAGGAGACTTATTCGGACAATGCATATCCCAGAGGTATCAGGAGGAGAGGTTTAAGAACAGGAATAGCAGCACAAAATGAGGTACAAAAAGGGATCTGGAGAGATACAACTCTAATGGGGAAATTAAATTCATTCTTTGTATCCACATTGCTCGTGCTAGAGCCCTTCATTACATGAGTACACCAAAAAATTAACTTCATATGTAGATTTTGGCAGAAAAGGTTACAGAACAAAATATTTGCACTGAATCACATCAAAACACCCAGACAAGGTAAACTACAGCAGAGAGTGCTGGAGGAGCTCAACATGACATAGCTACAGTGTCCAACCCTTCACCTCAATAGGCCTCTGGACCACAGGGCTGAAGGTGATAGACAACAGCAGCTTTCAGGAAGGTCTCCAAGGGAAACTGGGCAGAGGACCAGAAAGGAGGACAGAGCCGTGAAGGCCAAGTCTCAGCCTAGAGCAAATCTCTTCTCTTTGGTGGGGCAAGGAAAGGATGGGCTCGCTGTCAGTCAAGTGAGCTGGATGAGCCTTTTCAAAGGGCTGTGCCTAGAGCTGACTTAAGGGGATAAGACAGAGGTGATGCAAAGTCCATGGTATAAGGTATGAAGAGCTCCAAGCCCACAAAAGAGGTGTTAGGACACAGTCAACACTTGCACTTGGCTCACCTTTTATGCTCGCTGTACAAATCACAGGCTTGCTGAGACCTGGCACAAGAAGGAAGACACCCTGGTAACTGAAGCAAGCCTCTGTGAAACCTGTCCCGTCCTTATCTCTCCAAAAATGCAAACAAGGAAACACTCCTAAACAAACATTCACATTTGAAAACTGTGATTTCAGTGGCAACAAACCAACTCACATTGCTCCATGGCTCACTGCTCCCTCTGCACAGCAGTCTTACCCTTACTTCTGCTGCTCTGGGTCAAAACAGCTGCTGCCCACGTGCAGAATCACAAAAAAGAGAGTCAAGAGAGCCCACCGGGCATTCATTAGCCCATCTCCCGGCCTAAGAGTGGATCGGTCTTATATCTATCTACTTGGGCCAGAACAATCTTCTGGGTTGGCACCCTGAAATATTCTGCTTTAAGGCAGAAAAGGCATTTCTGCAAAGTCCCATCCTGCAGATAACCTGTAAATAAGGGTTTTCTACTTGAATGTCATGTTGTGGTCAGTGTTGATAGGAAGAGAGAGAGCTTTAGCTTAGATAAGCAACTTTGATGTCTGGCGTCACGGCCTTTGCATCACAGAGCATTTTGGCCCATTTTGGCGGCGCAGCCCCTCCTTCCTCTGGGAATCAATGGATTCAGATGGACCAAGCAGAGGGCTACTTCAAACTGGAAAAGGAGGAGGCTCATCACGCCTGCAATTATATTGCACAATTTTTTGCCTCAAGGGGTGGTGGGTGCTAGAAGTGACCATTGATTCAGAAAGCTACTGAACAAAATCACAAAAGATAAATCCACTGAGAGCTACCAAACATGCAGATACCACCCTTGGCTCAGAAGCTCCCCAAATGACAAGGTATTGAGACAGGAGAGTATGCTGGGGAACGCATGACATCCTCTTGCCCTTCCTTCTCCCCTAAATGTACACTATTGATCCCTGTTTGAGACAGGATAACGAGTCAGGCCCAGCATGGCCATTCTTTTAGCTTCTCCAATTTCATTTTATTGCTGCATGTTTTGAGAAATTACACCATTAGAAATCTTATCAATACAAGTATAGTTTCAAATTGACGCAACTGATTCTTATCTCAGCATAGATCCTTAAAAGGATGCATAAGCGCACAGTGTATGTCCAGCTATGCGCCTACGTGGTGTTACGTACCTGCTTCTTATATGTCAATTACAGACATATTTTTATAAATAAGGTGATACTTGGTTCAATAAGCAGCTTGTCTCACCCCTGTTTGCTCAAGCATTCGGTTACAAGCTGGGAGCACACAAAGAGAAATGTTGCTGGCTTCAAGATGTGACTCAGCCCACACCTACAAATGCCAGTGGGGTCACCAGAACCTCACATTGAAGGTTTGTGTTCTACAGCTCACACAAGACCATCCCTCCTCACCTCCCTGCACTAACAGGCAATCCCTCCAGCGAAGCAGCCACGGAAAGAGACTGCCTGATAACTGGGCACCGAGTTGTCCCTCTTTGGTTCCTCTCCCCATGACACTCCACAGGGGATGATGGGAGCCACATTTCTTGCCTCTGATAGCGGTAGGCTTTTACTCAAGGCTAATTCTAAGTTACAAAGGAGGAGGCAGAAAAGCCGAGCGTCTCGGAGTTCTGCCTACCAACACACACACTGAATCCTCAGCCACCTCAGGACGAGAGCCCAGTCCTGATTTATCCCCCCCGTGTAGTAACTCCAGGGCAAACTCTGCTCTAGCCACTCAGCTCTCCCAGAGCTTTTCTCTGCATGTTGCTAAAGCAAGCGTCATGTAGGCTAATGCAAAGACAGCACAGATGATTAAGATTTGGGACATAAAAGCCAATTAGCATTCAACATCAGCGTTTATGCCTGGAAGTAAAACTCATTCTCCATCCGACACCTTGCCCAAGGTTCACACAAGACATTTTGCTTGTTTTCCACCACCCCCCCATCTGTAATCATGTTTGTGTTGCATGAAGTCTAAAACTACCTGCATCTGATACTCAAATATTCTCCTGAATTATAAGCCTGAACAACCTTTAAAAAAGGAAAATACTCTGGAGTTTGATTTTCCTCCCTCTTAGCAAGGTTTCTGTTTGTGCTGGTGAGTGGCTGGCTGCACTAGAGAGTAGGAGTGTTGTTTAGCAATGCCTTAACCCTGCCCCTTTAGCTACCCATTTGGGCAGGATCTTGGGCCTATGCCTCCTGGAGACATTCCTGACATGTTAGTGGCCAGAAGAAAGAAGCACGACCAGTTTTAAGGTCACTGACGTTAGCAGAAGGCAAGTTTTCAGCAGCAGGAGGCTCGAAGCTGACACCCGTTCCCAGGAGCCCAGCCCAGCCTCAAAAGGCTACTCAGGATAAACCAGACTGCTGAAACACGCTGGCCCTCAGCCAACAGGTCTGGCTGCACGTGGTGCCCACAGCGCAACAAGCATCCGTCACCAGCGCTCCAGGAGTGGCACTCCCCGTGCCCGCCGCAGTGCCGCGGTCTCCCGACTGCCCCGACGGCTGGGGCCGGGCAGGGAAGGGTGAGGTGCGTCGGTACCCAGCAGTGCTTCTGCCCCATCTGGCTCTGCCGTGGGTATCGTCAGCACTTAGACATCTCCATCATGTGCTGAAGTGCTGCAAAAAAGGCTATAATTGACAGGCGCTCCTTATCCCCGAATGCAGAGAAGCCCTGCCTCTGTATTTATAGCTTCGGGAAGATGGTCTCCTGAGTCAGCTGCCTGCCAAGAGGCCGTGCGTGTTCGCAGTTCCTTCCCCTCGTAGCAAGGCTGACACCTTGTGATGCAACAGAGCAGTCTAACCTCCCTCTCCTACATATATAATTGTATCTGCGTTCATAGAGTCACCTATGCTGGGTGACAGCTCATACACTAAGCCTTAAGAAAGAGAGAAAAAGAGAAAATCTGCCTCGCAAAAGTCACAGTGATCTAGCTCATCAAGTGGAAAGCTTAACTCAATCGCTAGCAGGACTGAAACTCATCTCTCATTCTCCCCAAATCCCCGTTAGCCAAAGGCCCCCTGCCCTAAACATGCTGCTCAAGTACCTTCTCTGGGCTGCCACTCAGCGCTTTGCTAGGCTGAGCACCTGCAAGGGATTCGGATTCGGCTCCAGCTCACAGTGCCCAGCCGTGCCCTGCCTCTAGCACTAAGGTGCTCTGCAGCGTAGGCCAGGGAAGGCTTAACCCCTTCATGCTGCATGTATATGTCTGATAAAAGTAAACATGTGCCAAGCAGGACAATCCATGAGCCTGGCTGAACATCAGGTTCAGAAGAGGACATGGAGCCAGGAGACTGGCGTTTTGCTTGGACGTGTCTTTAGTTTCCAGGACAGGAAGGGGAAGAGAAACACAAGATGTTAAGCAATGTGTCCAAAATTACATGCCAAGGTCAGAATTGTAATGAGAACTGGGGAGAGGAAAGCGGGAAAAGCATCTCAGGTCAGCTCCCACTGCCCCTGCCTCCTGCAACCTGCCAGCCCTCCAGTTACCCCTAAGGATCCAGCCTTTCCTGGCTCGGTGGGCACGGCCTCAAAGGTGCCTGCAGCCCTGCGGCCCTCGCAGCGCCTTTCCCCTGGCTTGTGGGCTCAGGACATCTGCCACCACATCCCTGTGGACCAGGCGATGACAAGGGCCATGCAAACACCAGAGGGCACCAGGAGATCAGCACTGCTTCTCTGCCAGCCTGTCCCAGAGTCCCTGCTGTGGCCACTGGACGTCTCTGCTAAGTCAGATACCGGGGGTGTCATGGGGAAATAGCTGTTGTGATCACACTGGAAGACTTCACAGAACAGTATCCGTTCTGATGGAAACTCCACTGGAAACATTCAGGACAAATGTTACTCATTTCTGGTAATTTCTCGACCATGAGTTCTTTTACATTTGCTTTCACTCTGGTTCATACAAATGCCATGTTTTGAATTGTAACAATCTCTCACGGACAGAAATACCAAAATCCAACCATATCTACAGAGCAGGTCAAATTCAGACTCTGTTAGCTAGGACTCACTTCCACATGTACCCATCACAAGCCCCCTCCATACAGACCACGGCTCAGCCATCATTCCCCTGGCTCAGCGCCCAGATCCCCGGGCAAGTCCACTCCTCCTGAATGAGTATCTGCTAGTGACTCATCAGATGAACAACAGCAGAAATCTGCCTCTATGGTTTTCTTTTCATGCTAGAGCAATAGCTTATGTCAAACTGAAGTGGGATGGACTGGCATTAATGTCAAAGCTAATTTGAGCCTAGACAGGGAAACTGAGAGATGTCTGGAATGGCTATTTTCTGGAAAGATTTAACTACTGTTGAAAAAAAAAAAAAAAAAAAAAAAAAAAAAAAAAACCACCCTGTAGTCTGTAACTATTGCTGGCTTAGCCTCCTTAATACCATGATTCTTTAGTCTGTACTGTGAATCTTTCCATGGTGTGTGTTTATCCTCTAGTTTTACATATATACATATCTAACAATGTACTGCCCTTTCATGTGCCCCCCCCCGCCAAAAAAAGTCTTTCTCCATCCCTAAAATAAAACACTGCTTGGCAAGAGTCTCTTGTGTGAGTGTCTTCCAAATGCCAAAAAAAAAAAAAAAATGTTCAAAAAAAGCCACAGTTTGCAAATCAGACATTGAACAAGTCCATGAATTCACAAAACTTGGGAAACAGCCTTGCTCAGAGAAGTTCAACAGCATCTGAGGGCCTTCAGAATTAGGCTGCACATGTCCATCTTCAGCCAATCCTTGCTGAAAATGTGAAACAGCTTCTCACTGGATTTGATCCAGATTTCAGTCATCAATTGATTTTTAATTGCGGGCAGTGCGTTCTGCGTTACGCCCTTCTAACACTGATGCCGCTGCAGGGCAGGAACCAGCTGGGACCTCCCACGCCCAAAGGTGGCTTCACAAGCACGCAGCATCTTCACAACCGGGTAAAACACTATAGCCAGGTAATGCACTGCAAAGCAGAGACGAGGGCACCGGAGCCCCAGACCTGCCATGCCACAGGCCACACATCTGCACGAGGGCTGGGGCTAACTTTGAGGCCTTCCACCAACCAGACTGGATTCTGCAACGCAGAAGCCACTTTACCAAATGCCGAAAACCAAATGCTTCTGTAGTAATCTCCCACAATGCAAAAAAAAAAAAACAAAACAAAACAAACAAACAAACAAACAAAAAAACTCTCACCCTCTCCTGATAGACTTGTATGTGTAATGGCCTATCACCACATAACAACATAACAGAGTTTTCTAGAATATTTTCAAAGTGCCCCGTTCTTTTTTAGTTCAGCTTTATCAAATACTCTATGTTAATTCAGTGGGCTCTTGGGGTATTAGGAAGCAGGATTATGATGTGGGACTTGGACATTTCTACCATTTAACTGTTGCATTTAAGTGAGTACCATTTGGAAACACCATGTGCTGCAATGTGTGGTGTGCATGGTCAGTGTCCCCTAGGGCCCGAGCCAAAAGCCTCTGACTTGGGATTCACAGTCCCTTGTGGAAAGTCTCCATGTACAATATGACACATTTGCTTTTTGGAACAGGACCAGTAAGTCTGCTCTGGTTGATGCTGGGAGTTTGAGGTGAGTTTAAAGAAGAACGCATGGGTCTCACTCAAATGAAAGGTGCATTTTGCTTAGCTCGGGGCCCGAGACCTAACGCCTGGGCCGTACGGAAGCACACACTCGTGGCAACGCTGAGCTCCTACCAAGCACAGCTACTAAACCTCGTGCTCGGGGCCCCGGGCAGCAGGCTGATCCCCACGGCCACTTGCCCTTTCCCAACCGACACCCGGGCCTGCCCGCGCTTATGTTGTCACAAGGGGCCAGCGACCACACGGCCTGCAGCGCCCTCGGCGAGCACTGCAGCGGGGAGCCTGCGCCGTGCAGGGACGCCTGCCGACGCTCTCCGGCCTACCCTGCGGTCTCGGCTGCCCATCGGGCAGGCTCGCAGGACACAGCCAAGATGTGTCTTCCCCTCTCTGGCACTCACCCAGAGGCACTGCTGGCAATGCCACTCCCTCTGGCCTTGCACTGGCACGACCTTCTGAATCCTGTCTGCTCACGGCTCCTCATTTCCCTTCTCCTGCAGCTGGCACTCACCAACCTCCAGGACAAGGAGGCGAGGAAGCAGGTGCTCTTCCAGTTTATGGGAGACCTGGAGGCAGAACTTCCAGCCTTCAGCCCTGCCCACTGGACGCTCCTGTTTGCCAGACTCGCGCTGCTCCTGCTCAGTGCCAGCAAAGAGAACATCAAGCGCTTCCTGAGCCGTGCTGCTGGCAGCGACAGTTTCAGAGCTCTGTGAGTATGCAAGGGGGGAGGCAGCGGCGGCTTCGCTCTGTACAAAATGAAAAGGGCCGATGTTAGCGCACGCTAAAGGGACCCTCGGGGCTGTGTTCTGCTGAGGAACATCCCTGCACGAGAGCAGTATTTTCAGAAAGGCGCCAGCAGGCAAACACAGCACAGCTAGGCTCAGATCGACGTTCCCGTCAAAACTAGCTCAAAGCAAGCCAAAACAGTTGCTAACACACTACAAAGTCACCTATCACACCTTCCAAACCGAAGGGAGCCCACCCATTTGTAACACGGCGCCACCAGGGGCAGTAAGAGGAAGAGACATCAGGAAGAGGCGAGAGGAAAGAGTCAGGCTAAGAAAGTCGATTAAGCCCTAGAATAAGCTCCAGCGGGCAGTCCTGGAAGGAAACCCCCCACACACAGTCACCACTGGGCCACACACAGCACCAAAGAATATGCTGCCAACCACAGTCCTGCTTCGACCCAGGGAAGGAGGAGCACAAACCAACAGCAGCGCTGGGCCCACAACAAGGGCTTCCAGTCTCCTCCTACCTTCCCCCTTTCCTGACAGTCCAACTCTCACATGCTGCCATGGCACAGCTCACCCTTCATTCCTCATCTGGTGAGGAATGAAAGCACTGTCCCACTTCACAACACCCAGGGCCTCCCTCCCTCCCCCTCTCGCTCGCCCCCCACCCTTTTCCCTTTGGGCAACCCTCTTCTCCCCGCCCCAGCATCCCTCCCAGCTACAGCACTAGTGGCACCAGCTCTAAAGCAACAATTACACCTTTCCCATGTGACTTCCCTCCCCAGCGTGTCCGCCCTGAGCCAGGCATACATATCCCTGCTGCCCAGGGATCTGCAAGGCAGCTGTAGCACTTTGCTCACCTTCCTCGAAAGCCAACACGCCGCCACAGGTAAGATGAACCAAACACTCAAACAGGGAGCTGGCGGGCCCGGCCTTCCCAGCAAGCCACAAGGGAAGGCCACCCTCCGACTCCTCAGCTCTCTCCTGCCGCAGGCACTGCGTGGGCTTGGGACCACCAAAGAAACCTCGACTGGCTGCGAGACAACTTGGCGGCACTCGCAGCTATTGCTCACTATGAAGATTTCATCAGACTCGTGGCTGATTTCACTGGGGTTCGTTTGCTTTCTACCTCAGAAGGGACCCACACCTCTGCTCCCTCTCAGCTTGCGCAGCCTGCTCTGCTACAGCCCTTGGCACGCGCGAGGCCGAGTCCTCTCCTGCCTGCTCCAGTCCAATAAAGACACATTGCCCCACGCACAGCACAGCTCCCCGCCACAAGGCCAGCAATTCAGCCAACTCCACGCCTTAGGGCTCTCTCTCATAGCAAAGTTTGGCTTCTCTCTGATGGGGTCCCTTGGCTTTTGCAGTTCCATCTAAGCGACGACCTCACGGCCACCCAGCTAGCCTGCCTATTTTTCGGCCCCGCACTCCTGGAGCATATCGGCATGGCTGAAACCCTTTTGCTCGCTCTGTAGAGCCAGACACCTTCCAACGGCTCTGCCTCCCTTGACGAGTTTGCTGCTGCTGCGCCTCAGGTGAGATATTCACCTGCCTTCCGCACTGGTAGGCAAACGCCACGCTTTGCAGGCATGCTGTTCCAGTACACAGCCAACGGGGAAAACGCTTCTGCGCCCACGCTGTCGCTGGGCCTTAGCCCCACTTGGGCTTTGACGAGCGCCTTCCCAGAGCCCCTTTCCCTCTCTGACCACCCACACCCACACCCTTGCTCTACCAAGAGCTGGGAAACACCTTCTGCTCACACCTCACCTGCCTTCTTACCTGCTTGGTTTTGCAGCAAGGCTTATCATCCCTGCCAAATACGCAACTCCGAGACGCCACATTCGGGACCATCGTCCCCAGCCTCCGAGGCCACTTCGCTACTGCGGGCATCCAGCTGCAGGGGATGAGAAGCAAGATGCAGGAAGAGCAGAGAGTCAGTCGTCGATGGTGTGCTGAGAACATCCTCACTGATCACCTGCCTGGAAGCAGCAAACAGCTACCATTAAATTTCATCCCAGTCAATCCTGAGCACTGGTACTTGCCTGGAACCCCCCCCCCCCCGAGCAAAGTTCAGGCTCCCTGCACCTCAGAGGTCAGGTGGGCTCAGCGAGCCGAGAAGGGGACAATGCTGCCCTCTGCTCGCCAGGCCTCACACTTTGCTCTGGCTTCTTCAGCAGGACTCTGTGGAGGAGCTAGCAGGCAGTTCGACAGAGGAAGAAGGGTGTAGGCTAGAGCTAGACGTATGGACAATGATCTTCAACAAATCGCAAGTGAGAAGGCTACGCATGAAGAATCTATACAGGTATAAGCGTACGTGTAAAACCTCAATAAAGGGTCTTCTGATTCACCCGCATCAGGAGTCTGTGCCTTAACTCTCCGTCAGGACTCTCTAGAGCTTCTCGCACACCTCAGGCACTGACCCCACTACCTCTTTGGAGCCAGACCATCCTTATAACTGCTCTTGGGAGGCGCCAAGGCCTATGGACATTGACCGTTTTTGGGACCGAGGGAATTTCTGGAGTATTCATTTCCATAAGCATCGCCCGGGAACCACACGCAGAGACAACGAGCCCTCTCGCTCTGCAGCAAAAGCTGTCAATCTCAACAGCTCTGCAGCCAAGGGGACGCAGCGATATGCTGCCCTCTGCTCACCAGGCCCCACTCTTGGCTCTCGCTTCTTCAGCAGGACTCCCTAGAGCTTTTCTCACCTCAGGCACTGGCCCTGCTGCCTCTTCAGAGCCAGACCACCCTTATAACAACCTCTCATACAAACACATGCCAAAAGGTTTAGATATGCCTAACAGAAGGGCACAAAAAAGACTCTCATTCCATACATGCAAGAGGACAGACTCTCTCCCACTGAACGGAAAAAGAATAGCTTAGCACAAGAAAGAAATATCATGCCCACATTTTGCAGTGGCATCTCCTAGCCAAGAACTTGTTGCAAGCTCAATATTTATTTCAGCACCTCCTGTAACTGGAAGTGCAACAACATACATGAAAAAACACACGGTTCAGAGTTTCCACTGCGTTCTCCCGCTCTGGCTACTAACCACTCTTTGCGGAGATGCATTATATCCTACCTATCCCGAAGGGCTCCTAGTGCAGAGAAAGCTACAAAGCACTGAAGCACATGGACTCTCTTCAGAGGTCCCTTTTTGTCAGCGTAAATCTAGACAGGCCACTGCTGGATGCTAAAGGCAAACAGAAACCAGCACAGCCTGCAGCACTTGCTGGTAAAGCACCTTCTCCAGAGCCCAAACTTCACACCGTAAAGTGGAGCAGCAAGGCAAAATTCCAAGGGCACTGTCAGGATCGGGCCCTGAACACGGCCACTGTTTCCTTGCACTCTGCCCACACCTAACCGTCACCCCAAACAACAGGCCTCTCTGCCCATAACAGCACGCAGCAACTTCCACCTGTGCTGCAAAAACGCAGAGACCCGTCTCTGAACAAAACCCGTTAACAGGCACCGGGCTGCGTCCCCCAGGAGCCCGCGTTCGCAAGCCTCCCCGGAGAGGCCGCGGGCCCCGGGAAACCTGCGGCCAGCGCGGGCGCTCGGGAAGACGCCGCGCTCCCAGCCAGGCGGCGACCCCGCCCCGGCAGCTCCCCCCGCACCTCTGCCCTGGCCCCAACGGCTCCGGGCCGGGGCCGGGGCCGGGCCCCGCTCCCCACAGCGGCCAGCACGGGCCCGGCGCTGCCCGGAGCCCTGCGGGCCACGACGCCTTCCTCCCCCCGCGCCAGCCGCGGCCCAACACCGCTCCGCTGCAGCCCAGACACCGGGACGCGCCCAGCGCCGCCCCGCCCGCCGCAAACGCCTCAAACGCCCCGCCGCCATCATGGCGCCCGCCCCGCGCATGCGCGCTCCCCTCACGCCGCTCACGCACGCGCGCCTACCGCCGACGCTGTCTTTCGCGACACCGGTGTCGCCACGCTTTCCGGCGGCGCGGCGGCTCGCTTTCCGGCGGCGCGGCGGGCTCCCCGGCGTCGGCCGTGATGGCGTCTCCCTTCAGCGGGGTGTTGCAGCTCACCGACCTGGACGACTTTATCGGGCCCTCCCAGGTGCGCGCGGGCTGCCGGGGCGGCGGGGCGGGGCGCGCTCTTGCTTGCGACCGTCGCCGGGCCGGGGGGGGAGATGGCGCCGGGCCGGGGGCCGCGGCTGCGGACGGGCGGGCGGGGCAGGCCCTGCCGCGCTCCCGGGGCCCTGGGAGACGCCTCGTAGCGCGCAAGGGCCGCGCCCGGCCCGCTCCCGAAAGCCCCCCGCTCTTCTGCCGCTGCTGCTGAACAGAGGAAACGGCGAAAGCACAGAGGTACCTGGCGGCTGCCTCCAGCCGGCGTGAGGGGTCCTCGAGGGCAGCAGCTCCGCGGTCAGCGCAAAAGCGGCCGGGGAAAAGCCTTGTTCGTGTGCCCCGCAGCCAGCCACGCTCACCCGGCCTGGGGCCGCGAACAGCCGCCTAAGTATTAACCTGGAGGGAGAGAGAGAACAAGACAACAACAAAGCTTAACCAAGGTCCCAGACCCAGCACACGCGCTTCATCCTTGCACAAACTCCCCTGCCCACGTACAGGAGCGGGTGGCACCGAGGTGGCAGCGAGCAGCAAGGCCAGGGCAAGGCTTTCTGGTCAGAGTCTTCAAGCACTAGCAAAGTTCCCAGTCAAAAGAAGCGCAACCCTAGAGATGGCTGCTGACAGCAAATAGAGCCGACGGCTATCGCAAAATGAGAGCAGCCGAACAGAGTACAACAAATCCCGTTAACTCTCCTTGCAGTACTTGGGTTTCCAAGGGAAGTCTTTGACATAGTGTGTCCCGCTTTTGTGTTTCAAACAGAGCGATCCTTTGGATTGTTATTATGCAGGGAGCATAACTGAGGAGACCTAAGGACTTGCTCCCAGTGGTCTGTGAATCTTGCGCTATTCAGAACAAAGAGTTAGTAAAGCTGGACCCCAGGGGGAGAAGTGTTTGAAGACTCTGGCAGAGAAAGGATGGTAAAAGGCAAGGAGAATTCCAGTTGGAGGAGGAGGAGAAGGAAACATAAGGTGCCTAACCAATAAAAATCATACACAGTATGAAAACGCCCTTGGGACTGCATCCCAAAACAATGCAGAAGGCTGGAAGCAGGCCATCTGAAGTCGTCAGATTCCTTGCAACATTAAAAGACCCTTCACTGGCACT
This sequence comes from Dromaius novaehollandiae, assembly GCF_036370855.1. Lineage (NCBI taxonomy): Eukaryota > Metazoa > Chordata > Aves > Casuariiformes > Dromaiidae > Dromaius > Dromaius novaehollandiae. Next base: position 2,111,116 of record NC_088111.1, on the reverse strand, counting down.
AGCCACATGTTGCCTGTAGTGACCACGCCTCCACTGGTTAAAGTTTGCAGTGAAGAATGCATGATCTGCAGGGCTTTTAGGGAGAAGAGGACTTGGCAGGCAAGGCCCTGTTCTTTTCAAGGCTCCTTAAAGCACAGCTGGCTTCTTGGGAGCAACAGCAAAAGTGCCCTCTCTCTTTGGTGTGATGTTGGAAAAGTGTTCCTTCTGTAAAAAGGGGGTGAGCTGTTCTTACTTTTACATTTTCCCGTGGTGGTTAGATATGCGGTGAGTAAAATGCAGCCTACCTTACAGTAGAATAAGGGGCACTCACTCTTGAACTAGCCTCGGCTTTTGATCATTCTAGTTTCAATTACATTTTTGCTACGCTTTCCCTTCCACACCTCTCAGCTGCTCACTTTTGGGCTTGCTTTCTGCTTCAGGAATGTATCAAACCTGTCAAAGTTGAAAAAAATCCTGGAAAAGCAGCAGCTAAGATCAGAATTGAAGCAGATGGGAGCTACTTTCAGATCAATCAGGTATGTGTGGTTTTTGATTCTTGGGTAACATATAATGCAACCATCTTGCTCTGAATTTAAATGCTCCAGCTCTTTACTGCCTCTTAGGGAACCAAGATGTAACAAAAGTATTGCTCTTGTCATCAGCCTTCTCACATCTTTTTCTAGAGCCCAAGGTTGTAATTACCCGCCTCTGTAAGCAATATTTCTAATTTCATGACTGCCTTTTTGTTTTATGCTCTCAAACACAGACATTAATGTATATTTTCAGTGTAAGAGCAGATAAGGTGAGAAGTCCCTTTTCTTGCCATCAAGTCCTCAAGTGCCTGGACTGCTAGATTATTTGAGATAATGCTTTTTCTTATTACATCATACAGTGGAGTGCTCAGTCACAAAAAGATTCATTGAGATATTCTGTAACTTTTTGCTCTGATTTTTTTTTATAAGTAGCATGCAGAATTCATAAGCCTGTTGCTTCCAAATTAATGTAAAGTTGTACTGAACTATTTTCATACTTACAGAGAGAAGTTCAGCATTCCTTAGTTAACCAAACTGGGATGTCATCTAGAGACAGTGGTTTTAATTTCAGGCCACTGATTACTTTTTGCCTTACAAAGGGCAATACAGCATTTTTAAAGCAGTCTGGTTTCATAGTTTTAATTTTTAATTTAACAGTACTTCGCTCAGTTTGTTTCTGACTTTACTGAGAAGTAATGTTTAAAGAGGAGTCTCACTACAAAACTGACTTATTCAGGTCAAGTAATAAAAAAAATATAAATTCCTTCCAATGCCATGCCACACACCCTTTGACGTGCCACCCAGTTCTCCCATCAGTGTCCATGTAAGTTTTGCACGCAGAACAATTGCAGAATATTCCTTAACGATTAATAATTTTAGTGAGTTTTTTGCCTGGCTACAAAATCTCTTTAAAAAGAGTGAAATTCAAGATTCCTACAAAGCAACGGCCCTAGTAAAATTCAGTAACGTGAGCAACATCTGACATAGGTGACAGAGCTGGCATGCTTTCTCTAGCATTAATCAGAACATTGAATGCAGACTGGAGATTGTTGCTTAAGGGCTTGGGATCTCAGCAGTCTTCAGTTTTGTGGTTAAAAGTAGCAGCTACAATCTATGGCGTGTCAGTCGTACCAACCTCAGTCTTCTGCCATGCACAGGTTGAAAAAGCAGACGAGATAGACCACATTTGCTTCTGGGAAAGTGTATACTCTCAAACAATCCTATTAAAAATCAACAAGCTTCAAAGAGATTTGTCGTCTTCATCATCTTACTCAGAGGATTTTTTTTAATGATAAACTGAGAGGCTGAAAAGGGCAACATCTTTGCTACTATATGTAGTAAAGATGGGAAACAACTACTTGACTACTTCTGGCCTGTGATCAGGACTGAGTCTGATCTGTTCCTTTCTAGGATGGAGGCGCACAAAAACTGGAAAAGGCCAAAATTACTCTGAATGACTGTTTAGCTTGTAGTGGCTGCATTACATCAGCAGAGAGTGTTTTAATCACTCAGCAGAGCCATGAGGAGCTGTACAAAGTGCTGACTTTTAACAAGGTAGGTGGCAAGAAGCAGCTAGGTAGGCTGCAGAGTTTGAAAGTCTTCATAGATTAGTGTGGTGCATCTGCAAAAGCATGCATGAAGAACAGCACATGTAAAAATTAATTTCCAAGAAAGAAGAATCTGAGCAGATTTGCAGTGCATGTTTTTTTTCCCCCCACAATTTTTTTTAAGTGATCATAGCTTTGGAAAGGGCCTTTAATATAGCAAGTTAATGACTTGAAAGGTAAGGACAAAACACTGGGAGATATTTTTTGAATTTCCAGTGTGCTAAAAGTGCTGTATGTACCTGTTAATATTCTCTGAACAGTTAAGATATTTTGCTTACTGTTTTTTAGACTGCAGCTCCCAGTGAACAGAAGTTGGTAGTGGTATCTGTTTCACCACAGTCCAGAGCTTCCCTAGCTGCAAGATGTAAAATGAATGTTCTGGAAACAGCAAAGAAGTTGACCACATTCTTAAAGAGTTTAGGCAAGTGTGGGACTGCTGGGGTATATGTTAAGCATAACTTTTATGAATGCACAAGGGTGATATGAATAACCTCCTCATAGATATGTAACGTTTCATAACTCATATTGGCTGAAATGTAAACTGTCTACGACTTCAGTGGCATAATAAACTCAGAGTGATAGAAGGAAGGAACTTTAAGTGATTTGTTGTCCTCCTGTCACTTTTGCTAATGTCTTATGCTGACATGCTAGGGAAAAGATCACTGTCAACTGGGGAGATCCAAAACTGTAAAGAGACATGCAGTTTTAACCCAGTTTGGTTGGAGGCTTTTTTGTTGTAGTTTGCTGTTTGCATCTTTCTTGTGGATTTTAACACAGATGCTGTACTGCCTAGGTGTGCACTATGTATTTGATACAACTTTCTCAAGAAACTTCAGCCTACTGGAGAGCCAACGAGAGTTTGTAAAACGCTTTCGAAAGCAATCTGAAGACAAAAAGGCTTTGCCCATGCTAGCTTCTGCCTGTCCAGGTATACTATTAAATTCGTTATGGAAATAGTAATATGGCATACTAATAGCACACTAGAACATGAAAACTCAGAAAGCTGATCAGAAGAGTTAGCATGGATAAATTTACCAATGAGGAAGGGATTACTGTCTTTACAATACAAAGAGATCTTGATGTTAGTAACAGTAACGATCTGTAGAGATACCTAATGATCTCTCTAAAATTAGTCTTATTTTGTTTCTGTGCTGAAATGAGACTGAAAACAGTAATTAATGAGCAGTAAGTCAGAGGGCGGGGGAAGAGGAAGAGGGATGCTTGTTTTTTAGTTTACTGCAGCTGTTTATTAATTACACTGTCCTTCTCAGGTTGGATCTGCTATGCTGAGAAGACCCATGGCAGTTTCATCATTCCTTATATCAGTACTGCCAAGTCTCCACAGCAGGTCATGGGCTCCCTGGTCAAGGGCCATTTTGCAGAGCAGCAGGTGAGGGTCTGAAGTGTACTATGCTTAATGGCCAAATGCTAAAATTGAACACTTAGGCTGATTTCTTTTTAATGTTGCTACATGTTTTACACTAGAGTTTAAAGGTAAAAAACGTCTTGCAGAATGCCAAAGACAGGATCTCTCTCGCTTCCATCTTATCTAACGAGAAGCTGGCAGTTGGGGCAGTAACACTAAGTTCGTGCTTCATGGGTTATTTAAAACCTTTGTGTATTATTCAGGAATGTGCTCCCATCTCACTTCTGTGTGGTATTTTCGCATTGTTTAAAGATGATGAATAACTTAAAATAAATTATCCTCTCTGAAACAAAACTTCAGTCAGTGCATACGTGCAGATCATGTCTTGTCTAAATATTACTTGCTCTTTCCCAACTTCATGTTCTGTTTCAGTTTGACTTAGTTCTGTTTTCCCCCTTTAACCTTTGGAACCTCTCCAGATATAAATTTGATATTTAAAGACTGCAGTCATACTAATAGCCCAGAGTTGTCAAGTGAGAAACTTGAGCACCATTTCTGATTGTATGATTTATTGTGCATTAACAAGCACTGGTTTAACGCTTATATTAAATAAATGCTGACATCTGCATACTTGTTAAAAAAATTGGCAGCTACTGAGAACATTTGGCACAAGATACTGAAACAATGGCCTTGAGTCAGAGACTTGTTTCCTTGGCCTAGACTCATTTCTTGGATGGTCGTGATGTTTTTGTCTGACTCCAGTTGTTAGTTGCTGATGCAGGGGCTGGATTTTACTAATGTGTAGGAAGTGCATCCTCTAACTGCATAATTAGGAATTCTTCACTGACTGACTTTGTCTGGATCATGTGCGCTAGCAAAAGGGGGAGGAAAAAAGGAGTAAAAGACCATACTGTTGAAACTTACTACAAACTAAAATTGGTTTCTGTGAGAAGAAAAAACCCACATCTTCATGGTCAAGTAATAAAGGAGAGTATTTCCAGAGACAGGGTGGCATTAGTATCATCAATTTCATCTGTACCTGGAAAAGTCTCCCTCAAGAGTTTAATATTGACCAATCCAACTGCACAGCTTTATCTTTCTTCCAGCACTTAAGACCTGACCAGATATACCATGTAACAGTAATGCCCTGTTATGACAAAAAGCTAGAGGCTTCAAGGCCAGACTTTTTCAACCAAGAGTACCAAACTCGAGATGTGGACTGTGTAATCACTACAGGTAAGTGGAACCAGAGGTAGTCTAGCTAATTTCTGGAAGCCTGAGTGAGGTGTTCGCTGTTTTTTATAATCCTATGTCTCTGACAGAGGATGTAATGCATGGATATTGCTGTCTGGTTTCATTTTAATAATGCAAATTGTGCCCTGGTAAAGTTTGCCAGTGTAGGTTTATGTACCGATCGGTGGATTTTGTTTTCCTTCATCTCCAAAACAAGAGTTTTTTACCTGTGTTTCTGCTTCAGGAGAAGTGCTAAGGTTGTTGGAACAAGAAGGAATATCTCTATCAGATGTAGATCCTGTTCCTTTGGATACCATGTAAGAACAAAATTTCCTTTGTGTCTTTGGTCATATTCGCCCAGTATCCATATTGGGTTCTTCAATAGAATTTGCTCTTCCACTGCCATTCTACTTTACATAAGGCTGCATGTGTTTGCATTTGATTCATTTTTTTGTGTCACTGATTTCGAATCAGTACAATTGTGCATAAAATAATCTACAGAATATGTTGAATCTGCAGTTTTGGAGAATCTGAAACTTTGTTCTAGATTTGTTTTAGTAGCCCAAGGATTAGTTGCTCTCACTGTAAATTGCCAGAAGTAGCTCAGAGTATAATAGTAATATAATTGTATAGAGAAGTATAAATTGCGTGGCAGGTGGCGGTCTTACTTTAAACACATTACAGTATAGCTGATGGAATCTCACAAAAAATGTATCTGCAAACTTAAGTGAAAAAAATCTAAATCAGTGAGAAAAGTTTGCTAACGCAAAGAAGTCTGTTACTGCATTGTACTCAGTTTGCCTATAACTGTTCCTGGTTATCCAAGCTACTGTAAGGATTCTAGTAGTAAAGCACAAACAAGAAATATTTAGGTCACTTCAGCTAAGATCTCTAGGAGTCCTTATTTGTTAAAAAACAAAAGACACCATCCCCCACACACACCACCATGAGATCTTAAAGCCTCGTCTGGTTTGCACATGTTTAAGTGCTTTAACTGAAAACTAACATCTGGCTAAAGGACAACTGCACAGAGACCTAACTTACTACAGAAACTTTAAAATCATGTTTTATTCATCTGAATTGCTGGTTCCATACTGATCATTAAAAAAAAAACATTCTCTGCATCAGTTTATAAGTGACTTTATAGCACTCGTTATGTAGCTTTTCTGTTTATTAATGTGCAAAGTGACCTTAAGAAACAGAAGGGCTACATATACAGTGACTTGTGTACAGTGACCTTCACAAATTGTAAGAGATTAAGTGTATAATCCAAAAGTTTAGTGCTCAGGCACCTTAAGTTTTTAAGGAGGGATTTTGATACACCGGATATGCAGCAGATAGCCCATGAGCAGAATGTGGCACTAGTCTATTTTCAGTTCTTCTGTTTTTAAATTTGGCTTATCTCTAAACAGGGTTTAAGACTATCTAGTACATCGAAGTGCCATTGGCAGCCTTTATTCAAGAGTTGTCTGAGCAGTGTATTTTGACAGAGCTGTGGAGGAAAGTGCCCTTGCAAGAGGCCTATTTCCTAGTTTTATTTTTTTAATAGTTATGAAAATTGGTCACTGTTATTCTGAAAAAAAAGGAGACTAGGCGATAGAGGTTGCCTATTGCAATCCAGTCCCTTAAATTAAATGTCTGCTTAGTTTTTTTTTTTTTTTTAAAAAAGGCTAAATGAGATTTGTAACTAGTACCTTTTCTTGTATATCTAGTTCTATATTCTTAACTAGACTTAAAAAGATCTAAAATAATATGCATGCACAGAGCCTTTTCTTCTGCTGCTGTGTTTCAGTGGATCAATAGGTACGCATCTGATGAACATTTCTGTAGAACTGAACAGATTCTCATTCACATGCTCAAGAAGAGAGAGGACTTCCTTAAGGGTAGTAAATTGAGCCAGGAGTCACTCTTCCATTTACTTATGGCTATGGCTGACCTTGTTTCTTTGTTACGTCTACCTTGTAACATATGGGTGACATAAATAATACCAGATGATGCAAAGCTGGAATACTGGTAAAACTGAAGTGCTTCAGACAGGTTTGGGGAGCTTTAGGAACTTTGAGACTGTAGCATGGATGTGAACATATTTAACATTGGCATTAGGCTTGTATACTGAGGAAGGTTATACCAGTATATGCTGGCGTATGAATGGAAAGCAGTGTAGTTTTACTAGCACAGATCTATCTACAGACACTTTTTCCATCTTCAAGCATCTTTTTTTTCTGACATAGCTTTCTTTCAAATTGTTTTCACGTCAAAAATGAAAAAAAGTATCTTCAGCTATAATAAATGTCTGCATAGCTAAGTCCCAGAAGTACAACTTTAAAAGTTACCCATGTAAACAAGCACTTCAATTCTACCTGCTCTATTGTTGCACAATTAACAGAAAATCGAGAAAGATTTTGAAGTGTTTGAATCCATTAGGAAATAACATTATGGAAGTGTCAGTTATAACCCAGAACAAAATGTCTAATTACTTGATAAATATCTCTGGCTAACTTCTAAGAAGTACATTCTGAGCGCTAGCCTCATGCTCGTGGTGATAAAGTGCCTCTATGACCTTTTGCTAGCTTTAACCTACTTGGTAAATTGACTGGTTATGAACAGCACGTATTCCATAGAACTTGGAGCATTAAAATAAGCAGTCCAATGGCTGTTGTTCTACTTATCCTCTAGCACGTGGAAAAGCCCATTAAGAGGTTATTACATTTGGCAGCAAGAATGAGGTAAAGTGCCAGAAATCTCAGGACTTATGCTGGTATAACTGTTTGCTCCAAGCAGCACTGAAACTTTACTGGCAGCCTCATTTTCAGAGAGTAGCAGTACGTGAGGCCAGACACACTGAAACGTTCATTAATGAATCGCAGTTCCTGTAAACAAGACTGAATTAAAAATAGTTTCTGAAAGCAATTACAGGCTAAAGTGCTGCCTCCTGTAGTTCTTATAAAGCTGAGATATTATCTGCAAGAGGCAACATCTTTGATTTGACTTGAAATTATTTGGCCTGAATTCAAGTGTTTTCCCTTCTGCAGCTGTTAGTCGAAGAATGCAAGTGTCACTGCCTGATGAGCACTTACAAGCATATCCCCCATCTTATTATTCTCCCATAACAAAAGCCATTGTTGTGCCTTCCATCTGGTGAGCTGTTCTCAAGAAACATTATCTTGACCTCTGAATAGTTGGTGTGTTTTGGCATATCAGTGAGATGGGATTACTTGTGCAGAACTTGAACTGCAGAACTTTTATTAGCAGAGTTTGGACAAAGATGCATTGAACTTGAAGATTCTGTTGAAGATAGCCAGCAAATGCCCTGGCATCATTAATTTTTGTTCATCCTTGTTACATAAATTTTATTAAGCATATGAAACCAGAGCAACACAAATATCATCTCTCCATGCTTGTAGTTATAGCATTAACACTCCCCAGAAGTGTTTTGGTATGTCCCAATAACCAGATCTAAAGTTGCTGGTTTCAAAAATTGTGTTGTAATGCAGAACTAGAGCTTTCAGTAGTGAACTCAGGTGTTTATGCTGCAGAAAGCTTTAGCACTGATGAAATGTTTCATTGCTGAGACAGGACTCCTCCTAGACTGGGTTCTCCAGAAGAAGTATGCATTGCACAGTTCTATACCATCAATACTTAGAAATTGGGGGGAAAAATAATGAAGTATAACCCAGGCTGTTTACAGAGATACTAACTAGGAAGCTAACGAAAGCACATGTTTAATTAGATATCTCAGATAATTGCCCATGTCATTCTGGTCTTCCCAAACATATTTTTGTTATGGGAATTGCCTGGCAAGATTAAGTTTGCAGTGTGTAGATCAGGCCTTGTCCTGGAACGTGATGGAGCATTTCCACTGAGCTTTATCCAAAGCACGCTAGACAGCACAGCATTAAATCTAGAGAGAGCCCTAAAGCTATAAATAGTCAGTTCCCAGGAGAAAGGGAAAGGCCAGGAGTTCTAGGGGAACTAATCTATGGCTTGTTCTGTTGCTTTTGAATTCCATGAACTTTTGTATTTGCTCTGTGAACAAGTCTACTATCAAAAACCTCACAGGGCTAACAACATAATGCTTTTAGTAGTACTGAAGCTATTTCAGCATTGACATGATCGAACTTACTCGCTTCAAAGAGCAATGGACTTGGTGCTGGCCATTCTATTGAAGGTCCTCTAAAACAGCTTCTCTTTCTTTCCTCCCCTCAGGTTTAGCAGCGTTACTGAAGAGGAGCTCACTAGCCATTCGGGAGGTGGTTCTGGTGGCTATTTGGAGCACATATACAAGTACGCAGCAAAGGAACTTTTTGGAATTCAAGTGGATACAATTCAGTACAAACCTTTAAAGTAAGAAGTTAGTCTTACATAAAGCACTATTTTTATTGCAATTCTGTTTATTGTGTTATCTTGCTGATGGCTGAAAATTTCTTTGCAATGTTAAACATTTTACTTGAAGCCATGGGAATTGGCGCCTCACTCCCACAGTTGCTGAGCAGTAAATCAGCCAGCACTCTGTGCAGCCTTTTCCCTTGGAGACTTCTAGCCCCTTCACCACCCACACACTTTATTTTGGCCTGGTGGATTTTCCCAGCATCCAGCTGCAGACAGTTTCTAGAGTAGTTTAGAAAACAGGGCTCATATGGATTTGAGCTCTCACCTGTGATCAGATCACTGAAGTAGATTCATTACTAATCTAACCATCACAGAACAGAAAACCAGGTGTCAGGACTCTAAGGTTCCATTTTAATCATATTGTGGTAAGACAAAGTAAAACAAGTCACTTGAATTTGGGCATAAAAGGCACATTTAAACCAAGATTCCTACTAGCTTCCTAGGTATAACCTTAATGTACTTTTTGCAATGAATTACATACCTAATCAGTGATATTGATTGTTAGGATTCTCTGGTCTAGGAGATAGAAATAGTCCCCAGCAGTCTCAATACAGGATACTTAAAAAAGCAAATAAATACAAAATAAATAAATTGCTTATTTTCTTATCAGGAAGAACTATTTCCAGTGATGTTAGGAGTAGGGAAACCTTCAATACTGGTTTACTCTCTAGTGTTATGACCAGCTACGATTTAAAAAGTTTCTTTGAAAGGCCTCACTGATGTGTAAGTTGGCTGAAGCCAACCCAGAAAGCCCATCACAATGAGACTTTTTTGTTTGAGCTCTGTTCGCCTAGATTTTAAGGATTTATTCAGTGTGGGTGTTCTTCAGCAAACTCAATTCATGTGAAAGGTGCTCAAACAGGATCCAAAAAAGATTGTAGCTTCTAATACAACTAAATCTTTGTAAGCTAGTTCTTTCATCTGACTTGTTTGGGGGGCAAAGAATTAGGACACTTTTCTTGAATAAAACTTGGCAAAGACCTTAGTTTCAGCACAGTATTTTTTAGAAGTTTAATAGAAGTTGATTTAGATAAGACATTTTGTTTGCTTTTGTTCCTCAGAAACAAGGACTTCCAGGAGGTGACGCTGGAAAAGGATGGAGTAGTCCTGCTCCAGTTTGCTTTGGCATATGGATTTCGAAACATACAAAACTTAGTGCAAAAACTGAAACGAGGGAAATCACCTTACCACTACGTAGAAGTCATGGCTTGCCCATCAGGTAAGGCCACACAGGAATTTCACTGTTAGAATTCATAGTTGTAGGAAGCTATATGAAACTGTCACTGAAGTACAAGGAACACAGGCAGTTTCTCACATCCTGGATATTGTAGCAAAGCCTTCAGACCTTTAAGATGTGATAGTCACTGCATCAAGATTTCAAAGTTGTTTGGATGTATTTTTTTATCTAGAAGCTAGTAATTCTTCAGGAGTTAAGTGGTTACAGTTAAAAAATTAATATTGACACTGGTACAACTAATGCTTTCAAGGAGGCCCTCCTAACTTTGTAAACTGTTTACAGAAGTTAACAGTATGCTTCTAGAGAGCACTTGCTATGGCTGGTGAGGAAGGTCTTTTTCTACTTACTTTCCTCTCTTTTCTACTTTCTGTAAAGCCTTTTTTTTTTTTTCCTCCCATTTCTCTTCAGATCTACCAGTAGAAAGCTTGGGCAGCTCAATTCACATTTCAGCTCTGGCTTGCTTGTGATAGACAAGAACACAGTGCCAGCATGACACTGAGCTGCCCTTCTTCACTCTCTCTGGGCAACATCCTCTCCCTGAGGATCTGTACAACTCCTGGCTCACAAGGTTGTTCAATACTAAGAACAGACCCCTGAGAGCAACTACACATTACACAGTCTGACCCCTTGATCCCATCTACATCAGAACAGCAAATCCAGAACTGCACCCAAGAATGTTTATCTTACCTTCAGCTGAGACACCAAGGCTGCTCATGCCTGAATTGCATTCCAGCCCTCTCTAGAGATGCGAAATAAGAACCACAATTGCTTGTGCCCTCTGTATCTTATATCTCCCTGGTGCTTTCCCAGCATGCCTTGGCAGCTCTCCACTCACACCTGGGCCGTATACTGAATTAGCATGGGTCACATCAGGCCAATAATCTCCCCTTTAGGGCCACTGCCTGCCCTGCTGCTGTTAGATAACTGGGGAGGAAAACACAGTTATAAGGGTGTTTTCATTTCTGAAACTTGGTTCTCAGCTGTAGAGTAAGTTCAATACAAACACCTTCTAACTTTTGGATTTAGTTTTCTTAATTATTGGGGAGCTTTTTCTGATAGAGCTGAAGTAATTTCTAAACTCAGTGACATTTTCTTTGTTGCACATAGGCTGTTTAAATGGAGGTGGTCAGATCAAAATAGAAGGTGAATCCAGCAAGGACTGGCTTCAGCAAGTTGAGAAGCTGTATGAGTCTCTCAAGACTGAAATTCCAGAGAAGAATCAGACTGTAAACGAGCTGTATGAACACTGGCTAGGTGGCATGGATTCAGAAAAGGCTGCAAAAGCACTGCATACGGAGTACCATGCAGTGGAGAAAACGGGCACTGGATTTAATATCAAATGGTGAAGAATGACTCTGGCAGCAAATCTGTGAAGCCTACATGCAGAGATACTCAGTGCCTTTTTAATTCAGTTGTATTTAAGATTCTCAGAAGACAGCTGAAGTTCTGTGTCATCACTAGGAGACCATAATTTGTGTCTAGCATTAGTGATGAGAAGGTAATGTGTATGTAGGCAGGTAATCTTAATTCCTACTGCTTTTTAATTATTGAAATGATGGGAATAAAAAACAAACACTGACTTAAAATACATGTTAAAAGAAGCAGTAATGCATCCTAGTCTCTAGACAGTCTTTATGAACTATACCTGGCCTCCCCATACAACCCCTACTTTTATCAGAACTGATGAATTTTAGGTACTGAAGGATTTGCCTTGCAGTAGACCGTGACCTCACTGAGATGAGCTTTATGCTCCATCAGAGTATTGCTAGTCCAGGCCTTGCTGTATTTTCACAGCACTAAGTCGTATGGCTGTCTCTTTTTCGGACATCCTCATTTAGTTAGAAATGGTCTAATTAGACCTTGGATTCTTGTTTTTCATTTCACTGCCCCCAACTGGATGCTCTTGAGGTCCAGCTGCAGGATCTTTGCACTGTCAAATGGAGTGGGTACCAGCAGCCTGGAATCATGTGAGGAACATGAGATCAAGGGCTGTTTTATTGCCTGCTGAAATGTGACCTGAATGAATGTTTAAGAAGAAAAATCTGAAGGTTTTTTTCCTTTAATTGTAATAATCATCTATAACTGTGGGCAATTATACATCTCTCTCTCTCTCTCTCTCTCTCTCTAAATACATAGTACAGAGAGTAACAGAACTGTCACATCTACCCCCACCTCAACAGTAGTTTACTGGTGGATAATATCCTTAAATTCAGAGAAAACAAACTCATTTTTTGCAGTGTTTCAAGTAAGAATTTATTGCCATCTTTCCACAAAGAACAAACCGTCCTTGATGTCTCTGAAAGCTGTTACTTTACAAAAGTTAATAGAGTAATAGAAGGCTGTGAGATTTAATCATTACAAAAAAGGAGTTTACCAGAACAATGAAAGGGGTTAGCAGAAATACAGCCTTGTTTCATGCAGTGTATCAAGATGCCTTGCCCAGAGCCTTGTGAATGTGAAACAGATTTGGGGTTTCATTATTGGAGATGAAATGCACTTGTCTTGCTGTGTGTATTTTTATATACGGGTATTTTGAGAACTATTTACAAAAAAATAAAAAACTATGAATAACTGATTTGGTCTTTCTTAATTTGACTGTAAGTTTTTCCAAAGTGTCAACGTATTTGGGGAGGGAGAGCTTACAGTGGGAGAAGTGGCAGCAGTACCTGAATTCAAGGGGAAGGGATGCAGTCAGATATGGAATCTGTTTTTGTGACTGCTGTAGCTGCCAGTGAATGTGAACTTAAAAATCACATTCTTCTCTCCCTTCAAAATATTTCTCCTCCCGGTTACTGCTGTATGAGGAAGGACTATGAAGAAAGCACTGTTAGATGAACAAAAACCAAGAATAAAGCTGTCACAGGGCTTTGTTCCTTCAGTGTAGACACAAACAGATGGAAGTGATTGCTGCACCTAGCCCAGATTCAAACCTTGCTCAGATGCCCTTTGAAGATAAGTCACTGAGTCACTGTGGACCTTGAGCTCATGCCCGTCAGCAAAGCTGTCAGACCTTGAACTGCCTCCGAGAACAGCTTAGCTGACAACACATTACTGTATCCCTCTCAAAGCCTCAGCCAGTCTCTACTAAAAATAAGCCAACAACATACAAGATATTTTTTAATGTTTTTAATTAAAAACGTTATAATTTCAGGTGTTGCTCATTAATTAGTGAGTTCACAGTGTTCATAAGGCAAGACTCTCACACTGCTCACCTGCCCTTCCCTATCCATTTTTACAAGCCAGTTGGTAGTTTTCGTCAACGCCCTTTTTTCATGCATAGTTTCATAATGCACAGTGTTATGCAAACTCATAAGGTTTTTAACTACAGCAAGAAATTCCAGTGCTAATGCAGAGTAGCTGCAGTCCTGCGGCTATAAACTTTGTACGTCAGTGCAGAAGAAACACGTTCAGTTTAGTTGAGAACATGCATGTCAGGCCAGAAGCACACAAATAAACAAAGCTAAATTAGCTGCAGCTTGAACAACTGGGGATCTGTTTCATCTGCTCTCCAGCTCCCGGGTTACCGGCACACACATTGCTAAGGGCACCAGCAGACCCTGCGCGCAGGACCCGTCCCGTCCCGTCCCGCCTGCAGCTCCTCTGGGCCTTCCCAGCGCCTGTCCTTGCCATGGTGTCAAGACCAGCTTGACCTTCTCCCAGCCTTTGCGTTCCCTGCTACTGCTATCAAAAATTAGCAAATTCGATGCCAGTTCAAGAACCCTGTTTTCCCCCCAAAAACGTGTGCCTCAGCTCACAGCGCACCTCAACGGCCAGGGAGCACCCAGGCACTCCCTGGGGACAGCCGCGTGCGGGTCGGTGCAGCAGCTACACCAACCTGTACCAGTGTGTCCAAACAGAATAACTCCAGTACCGAGACAACCTGTGCAGCAGGATCAATCCCCCCCCCCTCCATGGGGGAGAGTAAATTATAACAATGCAACTTAAAAAAAACCAAACTTGTCAAGTTTCTAGCAATGGAAGAAATGGCCATAAACCAGGCTTTAGTGGTAAGAAATTCATTTAAATTCATAGTCCACACATGAAGGATCCTGAAGTCAACTCTAGTCCAGTGTTAGGAGCTGTAAAGCTGATAATCAGCGCTGCTTAAACAGGCAGCGTACAGCACAGGGTTACGGGGCCAAGGCCTCTCGTCGCTGCGCTGTGGTTTCATTCCAGCTGTGCAAAGTAGGTGTAAACTCAGCAACGCGAAGACAATTACTCACACACACTTTGCACTTCGATGCAAAAAGAAAGCCAGAGACTCGTATCACTGTCCCATACGGAGCAACCTGCTCAAAAGTTGCCCCATCAAAGGTATTTTCACAGCTATTTACAGAGGCACCATCAAGCTCTCACCCCCACCCCCACCCCCACCCCCCAAAAAAGGAATTCACACTGCTCAGTTTTGTAATAAACCTCCCCATCACTTGCAAAATAAAAGCTCCGCACATTTTTCAAACTTTAAAAAAAAAAAAAGAGTCCCGACATTGCACAAACTTAGCTCAGAACTTTGCAAGCTGAAGAGGTTTAAGGGTCCCAGCTGCTCTCTGGCTTTTATTCTAAATAAACGGCAATGTAAATATAAGGTTCATCCAAAACATTTCCCTTCTCCAATTTCCTAGCTGTCTTGAAAAAGAAAAATAACACGTAATGGACAAGCGGCAGCACGTTGCTGCCTAACAACTGCTGCACCTAGAAAAGCCGAAAGCGATCCTCCACTGTGCACAGCTGGGCACCGAGCGGGTGCAACATCCCGGTGCTGCTCCGGGCCCCGGTTCTGCTCCCCCGGAGAGCGGCAGCGGTGTAAAAAGCCATCGGGCTGCTGGGCGCTTCCCTCCGGGCCCGAGCTGCTCCGGAGCATCCGCAAGGCGCGAGCGGTCGCGGCGGCTCCAGCGAGTTAGCGACCGCGGTGCAAGTCCTGACCCAGGGTTTTATTTTGTCCTATTGAAAGAAAAACAGAACAACCCCCAAGCCCCACGGTGATGGGGGAGACGGCGTTTCTTTCGTGCATCACCTTTGCCTCCGCGCCCTCGTCCTGCTCCGGGCGCAGCTGCTGCCAGAGGGACCCCGGCCCCGTGGGCATCGCGGGGAGCCGGCCGGGATCGGGGGCCGCGCGGCTGCGCCGGGTCACTTCTTCTCCAGGAAGGGGCTCAGGAGCCCCCACTCCAGCGCGAGCAGGGCCTGCGGGTTGGGCCGCTCCTTGGGCTTCTTGAAGCGATCCTTCTCGGCGCGGAGGGTCCTCAGCACCTCCACCGGGTCCGTCTTGCCCGTGAACCTCTGCAAGGGCTCCTCCCTGCAACGGAGACCGGCTCGGCTCCGGCGCCGCGGGGACGAGAGGAGGGGAGCGGGGCCGGGGGGGTTCCGCTCCGCTCGGGGCTGCTGGGCACCACTTACGCGACCCGCAGGAAGGGGTTGTAGAGGAACTCCTCCTGCAGCGTGGAGGGCACCGTGGGCAGGTCCTCGTCGTCCCGGCGCTGCCAAGACACCGGGCGTCACCCCGGATCCCGCGGACGCGGGCGGCGGTGCCAAGGAGCGGGGGGGGGGGACGGGACGCCCACCTTGGCCCAGGCGAGTTTCTTCTTCACCACTTCGTTCTCCGGCTCCACTTTCGAGGCGAACTTGAGGTTGCGCACGGTGCACTCGTGGCCGCAGAACACCTTCTGCAAGGCCCACGGGAGACGCCGCAGATGCACAACCCGCTCCCGGCGCCGGTGCCACCGTCCCCGCGGCGCCGCCGGCCCGGCACTCACCGTCTCCTTGGGCAGGGCGCCCAGGACGCCGGTCAGGGCGGCGTACATCTGCTCGGCCGTGCCCTCGCAGAGCCTCCCGCAGCCGCCCACCAACAGCGTGTCGCCTGCGGGGACACAGCGCCCGGCCCCGCTGCGGGATGCGCGGCCGGAGCCGGGCCGAGCCGCGCGGCCGCCCGAAAGCAAAGCGGGGGCTCCGCGCCGCCCCCCGCCGCCCCGCGGTACCTGAGAAGAGGGCCGGAGCGTCCGGGGACTCGTCCTCCCACATGAAGTAGCAGACGTGGCCCGACGTGTGGCCGGGCGTCAGGAGGCACCGCACCCGGATGGCCCCGAACTGCCGGGGCAGCGTCAGGGCCCCGCCGCGACCCCAAACCTCCCCGCCGGGACCCCAAACCTCCCTGCTGGGCCCTCCCCAAACCTCGGACCCGGGCTCACATGTGCGGTCTTGCTGCGGGGCCCCGCTCCCTCCCCACGTCCAGCCTGGCCACCTGCACTGGGCAGTGTGGGAACCGGGCCCAGCAGTGCGGGAACCAGGGCTGGCGGTGTGGGAACTTGGGCTGGTAGTGCAGGAACGGGGCCCGGTGGTGCGGGAATGGCTCTGGGCAGTGCAGGAACGGGGCCCGGTGGTGCGGGAACGGGGCCCGGTGGTGCGGGAATGACTCTGGGCAGTGCAGGAACGGGGCCCGGTGGTGCGGGAATGACTGCGCAGTGCAGGAAAGGGGCCCGGTGGTGCGGGAACGGGGCCCGGTGCCTCCCCCAGGTCACGTCTCACCCCCAGCCCCGGGGAAACGTTGCTGCATCCGCAGCCTCCTGGGGCTCCATGGGGAGGGGCGGGATGCGCCCGGACACCCCGCGGCACCCGGAGCCGAAGCGCAGCCACCAGCCAGGCCACAGAGCGCAGCAAAGCGGTGCCAGCTCCCGCGCAGAGCCCACGTCCCCTGCCCGTCCCGCGCCCGACCCCCCTCGCCGCCGCCCAGGGCGCGCGCCGGAGCCCCCGACGCACCGCGAGCTCCTCGCCGTGGGCCACCTTGTGCGTCAGGGCGCCGATGCGCTCGTCGGCACCGTACACCCGCAGGCCGGGGCACAGCTCCGCCAGCTCCCCGTTGCCCCTGGCGTGGTCCCTGCGCCGGCGGCGACGGGCGTCAGCGTGGTGGGTGCTGCGGGCGCCCCACGGCCCCCCGACCCGCCGGCCGCGCTGCAGGGGCATCGCCGGGCCCCGGCCGCCGCGCTCGCTCGAGGGCAGCGGCCCCGCTTACCAGTGGTGGTGGGTGGTCAGCACGGCCCGCAGCGCCACGTCCTCCCGCCGGGCGATTTCCAGGAGCTAGAAGGAAGCGCGGAGAGCAGGGAGCTGGCGCAGAGCGTCCGGCGGCCCCGCTCACGCCGTGCTCGTGCGGCCGCCTTCGAGCTCGCCGCTGCCCGGGCCCCCACGGGCTGCTCCCGCTCTCCGAGAGGAAGGAGCCGTCGAGGAGGGCGGCGAGCACTCGAGGCACATGGCGGGACGGCAGCGTGCGGCGGGACGGCGGCCCCCATCGCGCCCCGGCCCCCGCAGCCCCCTCCTCTACCAAACCCGCCCCCGAGCTCCGCGTCGGGTTATTCCCGCTCCCTTCGGGATCTGCAATAATCCCGGCCCAGGACCCGAAAGGCCTCGGAGGTACCGGCTGCAACGCTGCCAAATCCCGGCCCCGGCCCCGGCCCCGGCCCGGCCCCTGCGCGGGGCCCCGCCCCGCTCACCCGCCTGGGGACGGCGGCGTCCACGGCCACGGCGTCCCTGGAGCTCTCCTCGATGACCAGGTACATGTAGTTGTCCTCCAGCACCGAGATCACCTTCACCTTCATGGTCCGCGGCAGCTGCAGCGCGAGCGGCGGCCCCGGCCCCACGCGGGACCGCGCCTCCTCCCCTCCCCCCCCCGCGGAGCCCACGCGAGACGCGGCCCCGCGCGGCCGCTACCTGCGGGCGGCGCCGCCCGGAGCTCGGCGCGGCGCGGCCGGTCCCTCCCCGCGGCGGGCGGTGCGGGGGCGGGTCCCGGGGCGGGGAGGAGCTGCGGGCGGCTGCCGGGGCGGGGAGGAGCCTTCCCCGGCTCCCGGTGCAATGCAGCTCCCGGTGCACGGCGGGGGAACCCTCCCCCCGGCTCCCGGTGCAATGCGGCTCCCGGTGCAGGGAGGGATAAACGGGGATCAAGCCCTCCCGGATCCCGGGGGCGGCCGCCCCGTCTCTGCCCCCTGCTCCCAGCGCCGCTGCCCCGAGCCCCAGCGCGGCCTGGCCCCGCGCACGGCATCGCCCCGCCAGCGCCCAGCGCGGCCCCGCTCGCCCTGCGCCTGGGCCCGGGGGGCCGGAGGATGGGTGACCGGAGCAGGGAGCAGCGTGGGAGCCCGGCGAGGGGCACAGGCTGCTCCTGGCAGCACCGCTGCAGCCCGGCAGTGGTGGGGAACAGGGGCTTCGAGAGGCAGCGCCGGGCCCCCCATCCCCACAGCCCCCCAGCCAGGAGCCGGTTGCAGGAACGTGCCCCCGCGCGCAGCTGAGAGCAGCGGGCCACGGCCAGGGGGGTAAAAATAGCCCCATCTCCCACCTCCGCCACGCTAAAATTAGCAGCGAGGCCCTCGTCACCCGGCCCTGGCAGGGGGCTGCCCGCTCCCGGCAAACGCCAAGCACAGGGGTGACAGAGCGGCACGGAAGAGCCCGAGTGCCCCAGCGCCAGCGGAGGGCAAGCGCGGCCCCCTCGAGCCCCTGCACAGAGAACCCGCTCCATTTCTCTTTCAAAAGGAAAACACGGCTTTAACAAGAACAGACTCTGGATAAAGCCTTAGAGGTTCCCCAACTGCCCCCAAGAATTAGGAGGAAGGCTGGGTGCAGCTGCTTGCTGACTTTAATCACTAGTGATTAAAACAAGAAAATCCACCATCTCCAGACCGCCGCATTGATGCTGTTTACAGCCGTATTTATTTCCTCAGTTGTCAAAACAGACATCAGTGAAGTCAGGCTTCGTTGTAGCAGCACAGCACTCAAATTATTAATGCATCAGTAAAGTTTTAGGTACCACTTTTCCTGCTGAACTACAAAATAATTACCTTTTAAAAGCAAAATAAAGAACGTTACACCAAGCTCTGCTCACAGCCCTTTAAAGCAGCCACCGCCCTGATGCGCTCTCTTTAGACAGCGGACCCGAGCTACCGCAACAAAATCCAGCGGTTCCCAACTCGCCACTGCACCATGCGCTAGGGACGGGGGAGAAGCCAGAACCACGGTCGTTCGATTCTTTCCATGCTTAGTTTCAACTGGGAAACATTTATTCCAAAAAACCTTATATTTGAGCAGATTGCAGTATGCAACGGAGATCAAGAAACAGGGACAAAGACATAATCAGGAGCAAAATTCATTAAAGACGCAGAGGTCGAGCCCCTTGAAGACTGTGTCCTCCCCGCTCTGGCTCGCCTCGCGCCGAGGCGGCAGTCGTTGCCCAGTCTGCCCCGACGGTTTTTGGGACAGGTTTCCACCAGGCTTCGCTTGCGAGATTCCTCTTGCACCGCAAGAGGAAAGGCGGGATAAGCCACGGTACCAGCACACGGACGCACAGCAGCTGAGCAAGCTGCAGCAGCCCTTGCAGATAGCTTTAAAAAGCCCAAATTGGTAACCAGCCACTGACCCCCCCTTGTCACAACACTGGATCAGGCACGAGGTGTCCGGATGCTCAAGAGGGACAAGAGGAGGAAGGTTGTTCCTGCAGCAGGTTCTCTGCCTCCTGCCAGCCCTTCTGATGTTTCTTTTGCCTTCCATCCTTTTCTTTTTTTTTTCCTAAAGACACAAGTTGAAGGGTGGAAAGCACAGGAGAGGTGTGTCCCAGGCCAAACAGACCCAGGCCGGGGCACCAGGACACTGGAGAACTCGGAGGCGGCAGTTACTTTGGAAAGACACTTTTCCTTGGCAACATGAAAAGCTCCCTGGATACCGGCTCGGCCTCCAAGGCACGAGCAGGCAGCCTGGGCTAACTGCTGCTTCATTCAAAACAAGCGCTGCTTCACTGTACTCCAGAGATACCGTTTCGGCTGGGGAGGTACTAGAAAAATTTCACAGCCAAATGCCTGTGCCAATTCTCTCGGCGCACCTGGGCTGCAGACCAAGTGCTCTGTATCCCGCAGGTGCAAGCAAATATTTCCAAACATCGAGAGCAGAAAGCTAGCCTCACTTCAGGCCTCTTCGGCCTGAACACATTTTATTCCACAACCAGGACTGAGCACCCCAGCCACCCCAAGAAGATAAGCCCCTCAGACTCAATCCACTCCCCTCTCTGAAAACTGGATTTCCCCCCCGGATTTGATCCCATTCACCCACTTTCACACACTACTCCCAGTCAGAAAATCAGCCCTGTGCGATGTTTCCTCCTTGCAGTTTTCACGATGGCGGCAGACTCAGGTCATACGGCAGCAGCCTGAGAAGACAGAGAGCTTTTAAGCCTAACAGGCAAACCTAAAAATTGGAACGTGCCATGCTAGGATGGCTTCTCAGGGGATCTGAGATCTAAGCCTGATTTAATTTGGCAATATATGGGCAACCTCTCCATTCATAACATCACTTCTCTGGCCTTTCTTGAACAGAAGCTGGACCAGAGCGGGCTGCAGGAGTAAGCGGTTAATCGCAGTAGCATACGGCATCTGCTCTTATTTAATTCAGGCCTATATGCTGGTATCTGCCACACTCAGAGGCACAAGGTAGTTACTACCCATGTTCACCAGAGCAGCTACTCTCTTGGCTGGGGATCGGTATCCAGCTAGTCATCACAAAGCAGCTCTTCTGGCTGTTGGCAGCAAGGGACCTACTGGAGTAACCTAGGTGCTACTCAACTGTCAGACACGCAGTTAGTCACTAGGTAAGTTCTTTCTTCTCAGGATCTTGCACGAGCAGATGAATTCCTTCTTCAGCCTTGTGGTACTAATACAAGTAACAGAGATCACAACTGAGAGCAGTGAGCAGGTACATGCAGACAGGCTAAATTAACAGCAAAAGGGTATAAGCAACAGTGCAATCTAAGCCAGCATGCTGCCTGGAAAAGTTACTGCAGTCTGTGAGTAGGAAAGTCAGAGAAGAGAAAAGCCCTACAGAACAGCTGGACAGACCCACCATCCTGTTTCTAAAGCCAGGCCACACAGCGTATTCAATAAACTAAGCCCTTAACTGGTGGCAGCACAGCAGGTCTGTCACTGGCAAGTGGCTTCAGTGGAGACAAAAGTGACAGAAGAGTTTAAGTAGCAGCATGGAAAAATTTAAATCTTCAGATGGCAATTTAAGTTATGTGCACTTTGCCTCTGCATTTTAAATGAGGACCTCTTGGGCCCCAGTCCCACTGTCCGCATTCACAGCGGGCTCCTATAAAAATAACAGGAACTTTTTTTTTAGGCTTCAAGACTTGACTCTTCTCTACCTCACCCTCTGGGCCACGTACCAACACTTGTAAAATGATCTGATCCGTTTGTGACATATGTGACAGTTTGAGATCCAGAAATAGAGGGATAAATATTCTTCATCATATAAATATGCTGTAGAACATCTCAACAAGGGCAAAGTGCTTTTTTTCCTTAATTAAAACAAAATAAAAACCTAAATATGACTGTCTTAACCACAACAGAATGCTTAACTCCTAAAACATCTGAATAGTCTAAGTTACAATTGAACTGACATTTAAAGTGATTCAGGCAGAGTGCTCAGTCCTTCGGGACCCGGAAGTTATCCTTCTCTCTTCTGATGGCTCCCATTGTGCGGATGGGGTCAGTCTCCCCTGCGTGCTGCTGAACTGTCTTCTCCCTACCAGAAGGGAGCACCGAGGACAGTAAATACACATGCTGCAAGATGAAAATCTCATAGGCAAAGTCACCACTATCACGTTTCATCTGCATCAAGGGGATATTTTGCGTTGAAGACCAAGGACTCAGGCTTTGCCACAGGCTTATCAGCTCCTCTGATTTAAACACTCATGGGCAACAGAGGTTGCAGACGCCCTTACGCCTTGAACGGCGTCTTTTACTGCACCTCTCTGCCAAACTCGGCATGACAAAGGAACATAATCACACTGCAGAGTATAGCCTGTTGTAGCTCCTGAGCCAAGGACCCCAGCACAGGCAGAGGTGCTCATCACAACCCTTCAGATCTTACTGGAACAAGCCTCTGCCAGGACAGTGAGTATATTTTGCTGTATTTACTCTTGGAATACAGATGTTTTAAGGAAGGTCTTGGCAGCATCCGAACAGAAGCACGTGATGCAAGAGAGCACTTTGCTCTCATGGCTCACTCTTTGCGGACCTCACCCTCCCTACACACACCCACATCCCAAACACAAGACAGAGGGATCGGTCCCACACCCCCTCCATACCTCACTCGCATGAAGGGGTTGTACGTAAACTCTTCTGCAATTGTGGAGGGTATGGTTGGTTCACCACTGTCGTATTTTGCCTACAACAAGGGGAGAGATTTCTGCTTGATGAGGAACATTTTGGTGAACAAGAAACGTCCTGGGTATGAACCATGCAGCAGGCTTAAGGCCGCATCTAATCGCTTGAACTGCTCCTCCGGCCTGGCGCTTCCCGGGGCCAGGCAGTCAGACAAGCACACAGGTGAGCACAGAGGGGCACGGGCCCTCCCGGGACAGAGCTAATCCTCCCAGATGGATGCGGAGGGTCAGCCTGTACTTATACCAAGAAATTCCCAGGGGCAGCTGTATCTCCACAGGATAGCGAACCGTCCTCTCTGGGACACACGCAAACCCTGCGACCAAACATACTGTACTCTTGAAAGCAAGAGCTACTGCTGCTTCTGGCTCTAATCACTCCCTTCCCTCCCCTCAGCCTCTCTCTCATGCTGTCCCCTCTCCTCTGCCTTCGCAAAGAGGCTCTGTGTCCACAAAGGCATCCAGCGAGGCTAAAGAAAGGATGAACCAACTTACCTTGGCCCAAGCAAGCTTTTCTTGGATAGCAACGTTATTGGGCTCAACGTGTCGCGCAAATTTGAGATTGTTGATGGTGTATTCATGACCACAGTAGACTCTCTAGGAAGAGAAACAGAGTTACGCAGGGCTCCAGGGAGGTGGAGTGCCAGGTGCTATCATCAGTGTTACGGTACAAAGCGGGGCACAGAGTCAACCCTCCAGGATACACCATATTCTCCATGGGAGACATGCACAGGCGAAGTGCTGAGTGTGATCAGCCAGATACTGTGTGCCAATTCAGTGGCAAGTTTGATAGGAGAACCCAGGCATCCTGGCTCTCTAGGCTTTGTTTTAGTAGATAGCCTCTACTCTTTCCCCACAAAACACAAATGTATTTGGGGTATACGTATTTTCTTCTCAAAGGACTCCAGCCATTCTGCAGCAAAGGCAGCCTTTGATGTAAGCATTCATTCCTTCAACACATGGGAAATTCTATCTTTGAACAATAGTATTATTAGGAAGACAGTTTCTTACGATGTCTGTAGTACATTTTGGCTAGTTAACCTACTAGCACAGAAGGATAGTTTCATACCGTTGCAGGTTCCAAGCTGCCCAAAATCTCAATCAGCGCTCTGTACATTTCCTCTGGAGTTCCCTCGAAGAATTTCCCACAGCCAGCCACAAACAGCGTGTCACCTGAGAGCGAAGCATAACAGGGCATCAGGACCGGACGAGGCTCCTGACACCAAAGACGAGCAAACACTCCCCAAGGGATCAGTCCTGCCATTGCTCGGTCCTTGCTGCGGCTCACACTGTGCTGCAGCTAGCCGGAAGGCACAGGGACTTTGCAGCACTGCTCCTCGTGGTACACGGACACCCAGTCTGTGCCTTTACCCCACACAGGCTCAGTGCTACATTAACCCACTTGACAAACACCTCTCTGATCCACTCCTAACTTCTAATGCAGAAAATCTCACAGACTCCACAGACAAACAATCCCTCGCTGTGAGGCAATCTCCCTTGCTCTCCCTTCTTGTCCCATCTACAGTGGACAAGGAATACTAGTTCTCTTTGCTATGAACTTGAACGAAGATAAAGGCAGGCGAGTACTTTCAGTTTCCTCTGCATTTTCTCCTCAGTGCTCCCTAAACCTCTGCTCAAGCAGTTACTTCTTCTAGACACCAGCTGCTCCAAACTCTGGAGAACACTCACCAGGAGACATACGATATGGCAGTTTGGGGACACTGACAGCAGTCTCATTTAAAGGGTAATCCTACTCTCCAAAACAGGAGCCAAACCTAGACTACCAGAGATGGAACACCCATCCCATCTTATTTCCCCACTTTCTATTCTCTCAGTTTTGTTACGGACACAGGTACAGATATATGGAAAAGCAAACAGTCTTTGGAATGAAGACACAGTTTGTCCGGGGCGGGAGAAGGGGTGTACAAAAAAAACAGCTCTTGATTCAGAGAAGAAAATGTTAAAAGACTCATCCAGGGCTCTTTCTGAATGTTACTTGCAGGGTGTCCAGCAATGCCTTTACAAACCTGGAGGAGCTTCACCAGGTTTATCTACAATCATTACTCAGTAGCTCTTGCTAAGGGGCAAAGGTAAGGAAGTTAGTCAGCTGCAGTGGTAATAAGGAACAAATACACATCCAGAGTTAGGAGCACACAAGCAGAGGGATAGCCTATTTCTTTGTGACACAGGCTGCAGGCGATGTAACCTCCCAACTCCTCACCTGTAAAAACAGCAGGTGGCTCGGAGCTATTTGGCTTAGTCACATAATAACAGATGTGTCCAGAAGTGTGACATGGTGTACAGAGGCATTTCACATTAAGAGATCCCACCTGAGAAGAAGGCAGAAGACTAGAGCTTAAGCTACTGTTTGCCAGCATTTATATGATTAGAAAAGAATCGCCACTATTACAATCGTCTAGTAGTCCTACAGGCAAATTCTCACAAAGTCAGCCAGTAAATCTCAGCTCTGTTCCCTGGAGAGTCCAGCAAGAGTTTTACAGTAAGGACTTGGAAGGGAGCTGTTTCCTCCTAGCAGGTGTTGTTACAAAGAGAACTGCCAGATTCTTTCATTTACATGCAGAGTGACTTAGCATCTGGTTGACAGCAAGAGCAAACAGATCCAGAGCAATACAAAACCCTAAACAAAGTTAACCAAGTGTAAAAAGCTCCAAACAAAAATAAAGCTGAAGGGAAGAAGTGGAGGACGCTCAGCAACAGGGAGGGACTACACACACTCATTAGGCTAAAGGGATAACTCCCCCGCAGTTCTAACTCACACACCTTCCCATGTCTTCCTGTGCTGCCTTCTTTGCTGCTGCCCCCCCAAAGGTGCACTGCAGGACTTCCAGCGACATTCATGCCATCCTGCACATTTCACAACTGTTTATGTCATCCGCCAGCCTATCTGTAATTAAAAAGCTATGTTCCAGCAAGGTTTGCTGCTTTAGTTCTGGAAGTGCAATGCAAGCAGCCACCACTGCTGGCACAGTTGCTCTCCACCCTGTATTCTCCGCCTTGATTCAGAGCGGACTGCTTGCATTTGCTCACTATTAACCAGGCTAGAAGCAGAACACAAGCCCTGCTCCTCCACACCTGTGTTCTGACCACCGCAGCAAAGACAGCTGTCAAACAGCAGCTGGACACCCTGCATGCTCCGGGCAATACAGGTGTGTGAGCCATGCCGATGTTCTCGTCCACAAAGTATCACCAGCCAAAAGGAGGCAGAGGGGTTACGGTTCATAGGGCTGAGAAAGCCAAAAAGCTGTAGTTAAACCATCAGCTGCTTCTAAGAGATGTTTAGAAGGTAAAAGAGCTGTAACCCCAATATTAACGTAAGTTGGGCTGCACTGGTCCATCTCTAAAGCTGTTTTGCAAATGGAAGATGCCCCCAGCTGAGTCCTGCAGCTCACTCCCTTTACCTTGAGCGACGTAAGGTGTGACACCTTCTGTGTTAGCGCTCCAACCCTGCTGTCTCCTCCATACACACGCAACCCCGTCTCCATCTTTACGAGCTTTTCATTTCCTCCAGCATGGTCCCTGGAAGGTTAAAAAGATAGATCTGGGCAGGGATGGAGACAAATTTCTTGTAACTCAAATTGTAGTAGTAACCTCCAGGTGATCATTTCTGATCAGCTAGTCTCCCAGTATCCACACAGGTAACACTGTCCTCATATCAAAGGACAGGCCATATCACCAGTGGAGACAGTTTCTTTCTGTGCCATTTGCACAGGTGCCAGCGTTGTAGAGCAGCAAATTCATGAAGGATTTCAAGACATGACCTTGGACAGCAGCTCTCCAAGAACACCCCTCGTGTTCACACCTAATTGAGGAACTCTGGCTTTATATACTTATATCAACTCTCCACTAAGTGGGGCAGTGAGAGATTGCGATAATGGGGATATGGGTAATTCACTGTCCCAAAAGACACCGGGGAGCACATGAATAGATGCCCGAAGAGCTCAACATTCACTCTCAGTGCTGGCCCTGCCAGATTGGGGCTGGCTCCTGGGTGATTCCACTATGACCAACGGGAGGGGTTAGTCAGGTTCAACGGTGCATAAAGAAGTGCTAGAGCAAAGTGTTCATTTTTGACATCCCTGGCAGAGTTAATCTGCAATCCAGGTAAACCTCCCGCAACAGCTGACTGAGTAGTATGCCTTACCAGCATGTCCTAGCAGTCCAAGATAAATGTGCTCCCTCCTGCAGTCCTCTTTCCACATGTATCGCCACACATATATCTCACTGACCAGCTGGAGTAAGCCAGCATTTTAAAGGTTAAAGGCACTGACACAGAGAACTCGCAATATAGACAGCGTGCCAGTTCATAGCAAGAATTACTCATAAGAAAGCCTGGCTCAACCTGAGGCACAGGAAGACTTTCCCATCTTTGTTGTGTGCTCAGCTATTTTGTACCATTTCTTTGTACTTCACTGCCTCATGTGTTCACCGTACCTCCACAGGACTGTCCTTTCCCAGGGCTATTCTGTGGTTTCAAACACAAAAGGACCGAGATGGACTACTTGTGAGTCCAGTCTGTCAGCAACCTGGACATCTTCTAGGGGAGACCTTGGTGGAAGCATCAGCTTTTGAAAAGCAGCCCTTCACCAATCACACCCCTCTGAGTGAGAGAATCTGTTCCTTCAATTCACAAACTATTTCTCCGCTGTGTTTCACAAAGCCTGTGCTAACACTTGATTAGCCTTAGCTCTGAGTTGCCTGGTCAAACAAGCAGGCAAGGAGCTGTCATGGCAGTTGGCCTCCAAGGGAGCACAACAGCATGCTGATCCAAGCCACTCTCTCCCCAATTACTTCCCCCCCTCATGTAACAAGCACTTACACCAGCTCAAAACAGCGGTGTGGAAGTGAGTGGGACACGCTGTTCTGGTGCACCAGATGGAAGAGGAAGGGGACATTATATTCCAAACCCAGGCCTGCCCTGAACACCCATGGAGCCATGTTCTCAGCAGAGTCTCTCTGGGTGTGCTGGCATCAGACAGCCCAGGGGACACTTCCTGAGCTCTGGCCCTTCTCCCCACATTGAAGTTCCTGCTTAAAGAAGACAGGTCTGATCTGGACGTGCAACAATTCTCATCTGTTTGTGTTTATTCAGAGGAAAGAGGGATCTCACTACAGCAGGTAAGGTTACCAGTGATGGTGTGTGGTCAGGACAGTGGTCAGCTTCACGCCGTGCTTTTTGACTGCATCCAAAACCTGCAGGCACAGGACACAGCAAGAACATTACAACTCACATAAAATGACTTACCAGCACACCTAGGATGCCTGCCGCATCCTAGGCGCAGCTACTACAAGGTTCGAGAGGGCCACAACCCACATCTGAGCTCCCCAGCGACTCTGCAGAGCTCATCTCTCTCCAAGTAGGGGGTTACAGATCAGGACATGAGGTCTCTGACCCAGCTAGACCACAATTAAGCCCCCAGTTCCATTTCCTCTGTTTTGCAGTCGAGCAAGTCAAGGGAGAAAACAAATCAAAACAAACAAACAAAAAAACAAAACAGAAAAACCCAGGCCAATAGCCCTTGAACTAAGGGAGAGGCTGTCCAAGCCCAAAAGAATACAGCCTAGGAATCCTTGTCCATAGCTACGGATGGCCAGTAGTTCCCGCCTTTCCTCCGAGCCTGAGTCAGACCTGTGACTATTTCTGCCTCTCACGCACACAGCAACCTGGGAGGATCTCCCAGACCGGTGGAGGCAAGCACCCCACTCACACGGCAGCATACATTACCTTCTGTGGCTGCACAGGATCAACTATAGCAGCCTCCTTCGTCTCCTCATCGATGAGGAGATACATGTAGTTGTCTGTGAGGGCTGGGAGCAACTCCACCTTCATGTCGGCTTGTGCAACTGTCGTCGACTTCCTCTGCTCGTGCTCTGTGTGCAGGAAGACAGCTCGCAGCTGCGCTGGACCTGGGGACCCCAAAACAGTCAAATGTCAGGTCAGCCCAGGGAGGTGAACATGCGGGACAGAGCAGAGCAGGTCCCTAAAACCACAGCCCCAGAGAAGGTCACCCACAGCCCAAGGCTGCCTCCTTTGGAGGAGGAGGAGAGAGGCCATGGAGGAACAGAGCAGTGTCACCCTGCTACCCACAGTGTGGGAGGCTCTGGCTGCACGGAAGAGGGAAGGAGCACTTCGCTTCCAGAGACATGTTCACGCGGGCAAAGCACTGGGCCCCTATTCAAGAGGAGATTTCAAGAGGGAGGAAAGCAGAACAGAGAGGGGAGAGTTGGACAAAGGTCAGCCTGGGACAGTGACTTTGCACAAAAAAAAAAAAAGCACAAAATGCCATGTTACGAACAAACAAAATATAATGAAGAAATACAGACACTGATAGCACAGAAATATCTGGTTCATTAGTCGGGAAATCACACCCTGCACAGCGCCATGCAGAGAAGACTGGTTCTCTCTGTGGAAGCTCCTCAGCTGGCCACATACAAGACACCCACTGCAGGAAGGTTTCTTGTTAATGGGTTACCCTGATGCAACAGCAGCACTTTGCTATTTACTTTTGGTTAAATGTTTAATCAGATCCAAGAAGCAAATCTTATTTGAGATGCAAATAACCCAGGCTCCACTTCTTCCACACTGTCCAGCTCCCAGATGCACAGTTCTTAGAGAAACAACCAGGCAACAAGAGGATCTGCCATTAAAAAGAAAAGGGGGGGGGGGGGGGAAGAGGGGGACAAAGAGGAAGAGCCCTTCCATTGCTGAAGCCCTGCAACACAGGCCTGGGTCCATGCACTTGAAGATAGCGATGTGTCAGTCTCCCCAAATCAAAAATCATTTTTCCTAACACCCAAGGCCCATGTGCACAGGTGAAGGCAACTGCATTATTCTGAATTGTACTGGCTCAGCTGTTGTTTCATCTTCCACCACCGACTCCAGCCCTAAGGCTCTTAACACTCGGCGCTTGGTAACTTCCCTCAGTGCCAAAGGGAGGGATCGCCATGCTCCTAATCAACCTGCTCCTCTCTCTCAAAGCACGTCAGTCCTGCCCACCTCTGATAAGAGACCGTTTTAGAGAGCAGAGGCCTCACAGCCTCAGTACAGCCAATATAGACAACCCCCCTAGAGCTCCAGAGACTGACACAACATGCAGTGCTGCAAAACCAAGATCAAAGCTCTGACCAATGCATGCAACAACTGCTGCAACCCCAGACACAGGGACGGTGGGGGCTGTGAGGCCTCTCTCTTACATTTATCCTGCCCAGACCCACTTTTCCCCTTCCCCATCCACCACCTCACTTGCTTACAATATAAGTGAGGTAAGGAGGGGAGAGTGCAAGTAAAATTAAACACAGTACTGCAAATAAAATCCTAAGGCACAACAGTGTAGGCATGCACTGGGTATTTGACACAGAAGGCATGTAGTACTGAAGAAAGCATCCATACCTGCCAAGCGTTCCTTTGGAGCAGGAAAGTCCTTTCAAAAAAGAAAAACACAAACCCTTGTCATTCCTTGATAGAAAAAAAGTAATTGCTCCTCAACTGCTCCCTAGCATGAAGCGCTTTTCTGTTGGATGCTCTCAGTCAGAACAACTGCATACGCACTACACATGTGTTTGCAGTACCAGGCACTAACTGAAAACAAACACACAAACAAAAATCCCCACCCCAGCCCAACTTAACTTCAAGTCAAAGGAATTATTCGCATACTTTAGAAGTTTTCTCCCTATAAACTGTTTCTAACTTTAGCCATTATCCTAAAGTATCTCTATACGTTTAACTCACATTCTTGCAAAACAAACAAACTGCACCACACAAGGAAATGTTTTCTAAAATGCAATTTAAACAAAGTACTGAGAAAGCATCCATGAAGTAAGAAACTCGTTCTGAATTTCCATCTGTAGCTAAGCTGCACCGTTTCAGCTCTTCCCCTTCAAGGAGCAGATCAAAAGCTCTCCCGTGCATGCATAGCACTACTCTTAACGAGAAGAACATGTTCTCAGAACCAGCTCTGCTCAGGGAAGTTTCCCTAGTAATATGTAACTCTCGCCCTGGCTCAGCACCTAGCACAGAGATCATTTCAGAATTGCTGCAATGCATGCAAGTCTGTTCCAAAATTAAAGTTCAAGAACTTCATTTTCACTCAGTTTTGTAATACACCCCTCCTGACTTCCTGCCTGATGCAAAGACAACTGGGGATAAGAGAAGTTTTCCCTTGGACATCAGCAGCCTTTGGATCACACTCTTTGGTTTTCTGGAATGGATCATTAGCGCAGCTTGGCTCGTCAAGAGGAAAGAGTCTGCAGATAGGAAGCGTTAATGTTATCACATAAATGCATACGTACTAGAGACCAAAGACAACAGGCAGCAGCACAGTTTAATACTAGATTCCTCCAGAAATTCCTTCAGCCTTTTCTCCATAGTACTTTGTTCTACTCCTTTAATATGGATGAGAGGGGAAAATTCCTATTTCAGACTTCTGGTCACACGCACAGAGGATGACTACGCAGACACACCCAGATAAACACCCTGGCATCACCATATACGCCGTTCACTTTTTACATAATCTGCATGTGGGTATTTTTTGGATAGCAAGCGAGTTCACGTCAGCTCCCCGGAGCCGGCGGCACTCCAGTTCCCCCCGATTTCCCCGCTGGGCACCAGCGGGCAGGCGGCAGGGCAGCGCAGCACACCCACCCGCCGGCCCCCAGGAGCAAGGCCCGCGCAGAAGAGGCACGCCACGCACACCCTGCAACCTGGCAAGCTCGAGGCCTAGTAGTTACTCAGAGGCTGACGTGCTCGTTCCTAAGATAGCATCGGGGTTTCCAAGCCTGGCAGTAACCCCAGCAGATTCTAGATCATTAAGGCCAGGTCTTAAAATTGGAGTAGTGCAAAAGGCCCCTGGCAAGACTCGCCAGTGACACTGTCAGGCCAAAGCCCTGCTTCAAAGAGACACTTCCAGAATTTAGGCCCCAAATTTAAATGCAGAGCTTAGAGATCTTTCAGGTTTTTAACATTACCAATACAATTCCCCACCCTTCGAGTTTAAATTCAAGCCTCCCTCCCCAAGACCACAGAGCAATAACCAGCGCTTTGGGAGCCCAGGAACTTTGCAGGAGCCTCCCAGACTCGTTGTTATCAGCGCAGAAAAGCCGGCGGCAGAGAGGCTCCAGCTGAGCAGATCCTGACCTACTTGGGGCCGTGAGTCAGCTTAAAAAGCCTGGCACACCCCTGAGCCGCCGAGAAAGAGAAACCAGCATCAGGCTCCCGAGCTGGCCAGGGGGCCGGCAACCAGCCAGGTTTAAGCCCGCATCCAGCAAGCCACGAAGGGGGTCCCTACAGCCCCCAGGCCTCTGCCTTCCCCAGCTGCAGCAGGGCACAGCATTGCCCCCATGTCCCACTGCAAGGGGGATGCTGCACGGCCCCCCACCCTGCTGCAAGGGGGGTGCTGCATGCCCCCCCCCAGCCTGGCCCAGCTGCAAGGGGGATGCTGCACGGCCCCCCCACCCCCCAGAACGCGGCCCCTCTGCAAGGGGGACGCTGCACGGCCCCCCCCCACCCCCCCGAGCCCGGCCCCTCTGCAAGGGGGACGCTGCACGGCCCCCCCCACCCCCCAGAACCCGGCCCCTCTGCAAGGGGGACGCTGCACAGGCCCCCACCCTGCTGCAAGGATGCTGCACGGTCCCCCCCGGCCCGGCCCCGCTGCAAGGGAGGCGCTGCACGGCCTCCCCCCCCGACCCGGCCCGGACGCACAGGAGGCACCGCGCAGCCCCGCAGCACGGGGGGACCCTACCGGGCTGCAGCCCCTCCGCCGCCGCACGTACCGGCTCGGAGCAGGGCCCCGGCTCCCAGGGCCGCCAGGGCGGTGCCGAGGCTCCGCCAGCCCCCGCCGAGCATGGTGCGGCGGCGGCGGCCCCGCCCGGCGCGGCAGCGCGCGGCCCGGTTACCTCGGCTGCCCGCCCCCGGGGCGGTGCGCGGCGGCCCGGGGCGGTGCGCGGCGGGGGGGAGCCCGGCGCCGCAGGAAGGACGGGCGGAGGGACGGACGCACGGACGGAAGGAAGGCGAGCAGAGCAGGGCCGGAGGAGGGGCAGCGGCTCGCCGGGCGCGGCAGCGCGTTGCGGGCGGCTCTGCGCCTCGCGGCCGCGCCAAGGGCGCCCCAAGGTCCTCCGCGATCGCCGGCAGCGATCGGCGCCCATGGCCTCCTCCAGGCCCGTGGCCCGCTTCTGGGAGTGGGGCAGGAACATCGTCTGCGTGGGGCGCAACTACGCCGAGCACGCCAAGGAGATGGGGAGCGCGCTGCCCGCACAGCCCCTCTTCTTCCTCAAGCCTTCCTCGGCCTACGTGCGCGAGGGCTCGCCCATCCTGCGGCCCTACTACTGCAGCAACCTGCACCACGAAGTGGAGCTGGGGGTGGTGATGGGGAAGCGGGCGCAGGCCGTGTCCCAGGAGGCCGCCATGGAGCACGTGGCGGGCTATGCCCTGTGCTTGGACATGACCGCCAGGGACACGCAGGAGGAGTGCAAGAAGAAGGGTCTGCCCTGGACCTTGGCCAAGGGCTTCAGTACGTCGTGCCCCGTCAGTGACTTCGTGCCCAAGAACAGGATCCCCGACCCTCACAAGCTGAAGATCTGGCTCAAGGTGAACGGGAAGCTGAGGCAGGAGGGGGAGACCTCCTCCATGATCTTCTCCATCCCCTACCTGATCAGCTACATCAGTGAAATTGTCACCCTGGAAGAAGGGGATTTGATCCTGACAGGGTCTCCCAAAGGCGTTGGGTCCCTGGAGGTGAATGATGAGATAGAGGCCGGGATAAGTGACGTCTTGTCCATGCGGTTTAAGGTGGCACAGCAAATACGTCGAGCCTGACGGAGAGCCTCGCCGTGACCCCGCTCTGTACAGGAAGAGGCACTTTGGGAATGGCTGGTGAACGAAGAGACATGCTGGCACGTCTGCCGCCCTGGATGTTAAACACTTTTGTGGCCTAAATCGACTGTCGGGCATCAAAAACACATGGTCCACGAGCTCTGAAGGCCTTTGACTGAAACAGCTCCCATGCCCACAGCAACTTCAGCCTCCTCTGGGGCTGTGAACCTGCAGAGGGGGCTGACTGCTTAGCTGAGGGCAGGCCAGGAGTCCAGCCTAGGGGAGCTGGTTAGTATCTAAACCTGAGCTGGGAACTTGCTGTGCAGACAATGTGCCATACAGCTGTGGAGGAGCTGCAGCAATGAAAGAGGGTAGAAATGCAGCAGCGGGGTGGCTGTCACTATGTTTCCCCTTCCATTCTACTGATATTTTGAGCTTTGCCAATGTATCACCTTAAAATAAAAATTAAAAATTAAAACATTAAAATGGTGATGTATGGAAAGTGCTCTGGGGCCCTGGTGAGGACTGCAGCTGTCCCTGCAGTGCTGCGCCACGTGCTCCGTAGTTGGAAAACATCCATGTCCTGGCTCACAGGTACGTCTCTGAAAGCCAGGCCAACTAATACTGGGCCTTAGGTTCCCCCCACATCCAGTTCCTACCACAGGGGCACAAAAGTAGCAAGAACTTGTGCAAGAGAAAATAAAAGCTTAACCTGGAGACTGGAATTCACCCAAGATGGCCGTTTCGGAGAGCAGCAGCATGACTTGTGCACTCGGAGTTTGCGCCTGTACGTCGCAGCGGCTGGCAAGGTGGGCGTCCTTCCATAGTGGGGTGCTGCACAGGCCCTCTTGGGGTGACCAGCAGCAATCAAGGGTGCTGTGCTTCTGGGTGCTGGGGAGCAGCACTGACTCACTGACATTATTAGGGAGCTGGAATGGGAAAGAACTGTAATGAAACAGAGGAAACCCTACGGGAAAGGTGTCCTTACAAAGCGCTGTACAGGTTCTTATCACGACAGCGAGCAAACCATATGACTGTAGGACATCCAGCGGTTTTAACTAGGATCACTTTAGTTTGCCATCATTTTGGAAGTTACACTTGCAGAGCTTTCCTGAAGAACTGATAAACTGGTCATGGGGAGGGCTGGCCTAGTTTCAGTGGTTTCATTTCCAAGACTTAGGATTCCATTTGGCAAATATATGCTCCAGGGGACTGTCTTCAAAAGAAAAATTAGCTACTTTTCAGATTTTTTTACTTCTGAAAACATCCTTGTGCACAACAGTTGGCAAAGTCTGTTGTGTGTTGGGGGGGGGGAGAAAATCATTCCAAAGAGTTAAAATTTAGGCTGTCGTTTAAAGGGCTATTTATATACAAATTTAGCAAATTAATCTCATACATGAATGACTGAGTTGTAACATATGTAAGTAGGTAACATTTCTTTTGCTGATAATTACATTAGCTTTAAGCCACTATCCTACAAACCCTAGGCATGCATTGACCTTTGAAAACCTCAACCAACCCCCAGGGATTATTAGCCTTACCCACCTCTGCACAGTTGCAGGAATAGAACCCTAAGCCTAAATTTTAATTACACGAGATGTATGCTTATGAATAGAAATATTTTTGCAGGCTGACTTAAAAAAAAACACTGCCTCTCTTTTCCATTGGTGTAAGAGGAGGGCCTGACTTAATCTAGCAAAATGTCATTGTAAACAGAAACCATCTTTGCATTCTTAGTTGTGGATGGGAAAAGGGTAGTCGGGATGGTATGAGGAACACCAGGGAACAGAACTACTCCACGGCAAACACAGCTGTGCAGCAAATCTGTGTAACTGGAATAAAAGACCAAAAGGAGAGCAACACGTGTGGGTTCTAGATTGGGATGGCAGCAGTTTACAGAAATAAATGCTGCTTCTGGGTGCAGGGTGTTACACTCAACGGCTTTCTATCTGAGAACACGCACTGTGCCCTTCTGCTGTTCTTCCTTGGCAAAACTTCCCTTCGCAGAGTTAACCAGTAAAACCTGCACACTGTACCCACCGCGGCTTGCGAGAGGAAAGGACACCTACTCCACGATAAAGGGAGGCAGATGGCCTTGCTTGTTATACGGCTCGTACTGTCAGTTTGGGGTTGGAAACTCTCCAAAGAGCATGTCAAGGAGGCGTAACTTCTGTAAGAGGGAAGAAGATGGCCATATGAGAACAGTGAGGGAAAGCCGGAAGGTGTCTCTTGCTCATTTGTAATAAATCTGGTTGCCATATACCACAGCTGAGCTGGAGGGCTCACAGAACTCCACTGAGGGAAAACAAGCACTGGGGAATGTCGCTGCGTTTTCCCCAGAGGAGTGATTATCACCTCTGGCCTGAGAACAGAGAGCAGCAGTGGGCCAGCAACCATGGAAAATAACTTTTGGCTGAAAAGAACAAAATTAAATAAAAATTAGGAGCTAAATTCATCCATGCTATATAAAATCAAAGATGTATGTGTAACAGTAAATCAAGAGTTACAGCTTCAGAAAGAATTTCTCTCCTTGGGGTATTCTGCACTAAAAAGATGTTTGCTTTCTAGATTAGTTTCATGATTCCTTCATGCATTTTTCAAATGTACAAATTAAATGAGAATTGCTTTCCTTCCCACTCCAAGGGGTGTAATGCAGCAGGAGGTACACCAGATGCCTGGCAGATTTTCTTTTTCTTTCTAAACTGAGCTTTAAATATGCTTCTAAAAGTAAAAAAAAAATCAAGAATAAAGAAGCTCATTGGTAAAGATCACCAGTAAACTTGTCTTTTACAGATTTAAATATATTTTAACAGAACATAACTTCAGCATTTAACATTACTTACATAATGCAGAATAGTTGAACTTTTAAAATATTTCCAGCTGTTAAAAAGCCATGCTGTGCAACTTTTCCCATTTCCAAACTCCAGCTGATTCAACACTCTCTACCAGTTTGCATGACAGTGAGTTCTCTTTCAATTCAAAGGAGTGACAAAGTAAGTTGTAAAATAAAATTTAACCCCCCCACCATAATCATCAAAACTTACCATTTTCAAAGGTTGCATGGAGTAGTCTAATTTCTAACAAAAACAGATGGATTATTTTGTTACATGCTTGTAAGCACCAAAGTTGAATGCTTCCACTTATTGGAGCCAGATCTTAATAATCACTAGGAAAAAAGTTTTGTTTTAAAAAGTACTTTTGAAGAGCATACACAGAAGAAATTACTGTAGCCCAAAAACAAGCACCTCCAAGAAAGAGCAGCAAGGTCCAGTAGACTGTAAATCACATGATAAAAGAAAACAGAATATGTTGCATAAGAAAAATAGAAGATTTTCTATCAATTCATTTCTCCAGCTGCATGCATTTCTAGTACATCACTGCAAACCAATACAACACCTGCACTTGGTATCGATCCTGCAAACGTATCCATTTCAGTTCCTGATCGTGTGACTTAAGCCAATGGCTTAAAGCACATGCAAAAGTTGTTTGTGTGATGAGGCTTTGTAATCACTAAAAGCTCTGAACATAATTCAGATTTTAGCTAAAGGAAGGCTAAAGAACTGAGGCCCACTAAAACAAGCAGCCATTAAATCTGAACAGACCAGCCTCTGACTCGTAGGAGTCAAAATGTTCCTTGATTTGAACCTGCTTCCATCAGTGAGAAAGCTGCGTTCTGAATTTGGTGTGCAACTCCCCGACAAGCAGGGCTGGACACAGAAGTTTGGGTGAGTAATTCACTTTCTGCACTGTTGTCTTTACATTGTGCTCTGTCAAACACATCTGTCTACTGCAACAGCAACAGCACACCACTGGCAGTTTGGTCTTAAGCACTGTGTATTGATTGCAAAGCTGAGTTGTGATCAAAATTACTGAAAACGTGCACTTCAACATTCTTCAGCTGTAACAGGTAATATTCTAAAGCTGTTTATTGCCGCAACAGCAGAGATGCAATGATCCATTATTAGCAATGTGTAATTTGTACAATTAATTCCATGTTCCTATTCCCACTCACAAGAGTAAGCGGGTGCAATTCTTGGTGTTTTGCTTGTCAAAATTCACTGTTTCTGAGGTCGTCTCTTTGCCCTCGTGCTTTAATGGGTAGGTAGCACACAAGGGATAACAGAGTTTCTTAAGGCGTTTTACCCCAACAAATACTTTGCAACAGAAGGGCAGCAACATCTTCCCACAATTTGAAATTGGCCAAGTCCAAATACGCTCAAAAGGTGGGGACTGGTGAATGCAGGAAATACACCAGCTGCAGGGGAGGCTAAGGGCAGAAATAGATTTAAAAAAAGAAAAAAGAAAAAGAAAAAATACCTGGAGAGGAGCAACACATACATACAGGGGTTCTTTGTGTTCAGGTAAGAACAACTATCTTGGTGCAGAAAAGCCC
Source organism: Dromaius novaehollandiae (assembly GCF_036370855.1). Classification (NCBI taxonomy): domain Eukaryota; kingdom Metazoa; phylum Chordata; class Aves; order Casuariiformes; family Dromaiidae; genus Dromaius; species Dromaius novaehollandiae. The sequence continues at coordinate 2,073,373 of NC_088111.1, read as the reverse complement.
TTTCCTTCTCTGCCACCTTAGCTTGATCATTTGGTTGCCACAGGTCCCTGGTAATTGACGGCTGGCAGTCCACCGCAAGGCAAGCTACCGCCTGTCCTTTTCTGGACTAGATGTTCTCCAGAGATCCCCTCCAACCTCAGCCATTCTGTGATTCCGCGATTACTCTGGTCCTGTAAGACTTAGTCTGCCCTAAAGAAAAGCAGCCTTGCAAAAATCATGGCTATTTCCATGCTTCTGCAGGTGCCAGAAGTTCTGTGTTTGGACTCACCGATGTACACCACAAACGCAGGCAGTGTTTTAAAGTGGGTCTTTATTTTCTGAAGTAACACAGACATAGCAAGGCAGTTTAAAACACAGAAGCTCAAGAGATCTGTCTCGTACTACTTGTTATTTCTGAATTTTTCAAATATATTCTAAACTGAATGAAAAAAGTTTCCCTTCCAGTTCTAAAGGGTTTAATTTAGTAGAATTAACTTTTCTTCAATTAAGGCCCTAGTAAGCTTTTTAAAGTACAATTATCTAAAAAAGATCAATAGAGAAGCCCACTTAGGGGGATCAGTAATGTATATTCCTCCTTCTTTATCATCAGAACATACTTAAAAAAATACAATGACAAGAGCATTCTACCTCTAATAACGCAGTGAAGAAACAGCCTTTTTTCCAGCTGTTAACAAGCCATATAGGGTAATCTTTTTCCTTTTTGCAACAAACTCTGACTTGCCTCTATAGGGTCTGCCAGTTTACATGAAAGTACATTCACTTTCAATCCCGTTCTCCAGCTGGGTGACAAAGTAAGCTGTAAAAATAATTAAAGTTCTTTGTTTTCATTGCTATAAAGCACTTTGAAATTTATTATTGACAAACAACACAGAGCATGTTTAATTGACATATATGGTTATACATATTTTATATTATTTTATACATAAATATACATATTTAATGTTATACGCCTGTCACTACTGAAGTAAAATGCTTTCAATTTTACTAGAAATAGGGATGGGGGAGATGGAAGAGTAAGAAGAGTTTTGTTAAGAAGGGTAAGTTTAAAAATGGGAGTCAGTTTAGAGTTGTCCTAAAATGGGCAATTCAGTGAAAAAGGAATTCTGATCAGTATAAAGTGTGCAAAAAAAAAATTGTCAGGAATATCACAAATAATAGCAGATCTTTTAAGAATTTCTCCAGGTATGTGAATCTAATACTGTTGTCATTTCAAGAGGGGTGCAGATTTTAGCAATGCCTCACCATATTATCTCAAAAAATACAAATCAAAAAGGACAAATACAGGTAACTAAATAATAAATATATTTAGGTAACCCCATATTCCACACAGTATGTTAAAAAATATCGACTGAGCCTTATTCTTGCAAACAGTTAACTTTGACCATTATAGCCCTACAGCCCTAAAAATCAGTGACTTCAACTTTATCTTATACAAGTGTTTGCAAGACCAGCGTGTTAATCAGTATTGACTAGGAGCTGTTTGTGTCCTTCACAGTTTGCCTGAAAGGGGCCTGCAAATCTGATCCTGCAGAGACACCATCTGCTGTTGAAATTATGTTAAATAATATTTGCTTGGAATATTCAGAATATGTACAAAAATTAAAGCTTATTTTAAAAATCCAGTAGAACTGACATGCAGCTTTTCAATATTAAATATACTGCCTAATTGGAAACAGCCATTGTTTTAGTTTAATATTAAATACTAACTTTAAAATAAATCTTGCTTCGTTCCAAAAGAAGGTGCCATTTCAGTGCAGTCTTTTTGTCTTCTGTCAGAGTTAGGAACTCTTGGACCTATTAAGGACATGACACGATACCACAGAACAGTTCTTCAGCATATAGCTGTAAACATCTCCAAAACAAAATGACAATAAAAAGAGCATCCTACTCATTTTAATACATTTCTAAACGGTATTTTTTTTCTTTTAGCATAGTGGTTGGTGCGATATATGTACCAAGACAGTCAGATTGATCACAATAAATTGCAGGGTGTCTGAGAATGAAAGTTAGGGAATACCAACTATGTTCTCAGAAAAGCAGAAATTAAAGTGGTATTTTTAATAGGCTATTCACTCTTACATTTAACGTGTTTCTTCTTATTAGCATCTACTGACTCTTAAGTTTTGACTAGTTAAAAAAATGTGTATGTGTGTGCCTATATATATGTGTGTGCCTATATATATGTGTGTATGAATATAGACATACATATGTATGTATCCATACATACACACACCATTTTTTAGAGCAGTGTATATATATACATATATATGGAGAACATTTTGATATATTTGTAAGTTTCATCAGGCTTCACAGCTCAGATCAAAACAAGAAAAAACTAATTTGCTTCTACTTACTGTGCAGCCTAATGATTCCTCAGCTACGCAGTCGGACAGGTAACAAGAATAAAGAGTGCCTGTATGATCTGATAAATCAACAAGTATGTCAAAGCTTGTAAAAGTTGACTTTGAGTCTGAAGAGATGTCACCACAGAAAGTGCATGTGTTTGACACTTCATTCACCACACAACGGCATATTGAACTGAAAGATACACAGACAATTAAAGCACGTACGCAATCGCTGATTGTTTGAAACTGTTTTCTAGAATTCAAGATTTCCCAAGGGACTCTTTCTCTTTGACAAAGTTCTTGATCTTCTACACTCAAAGTCCATCTAAGACAAAACGGTCTCTTCCTTCTTTCCCCTAGGACCACAAAGAGCAAGTCCTCCAAAAACCCAACTGCTTCTCCTTGCTCCTTCTGAAACTACACAACAGATACCCGCAGAGCACTCCCCAGAGCAGTCTTACTATTTCTTTCCTGGAACTAGACTAAAATATTGTTCAATCTAATTTGGGTCAGGGAAAAAAGGATTAAAATATTTTAATACAAATTTAAAACAAGCAGTTGCTTACCATCTGTTGCGAATAAGTTTAGATGCATCATTATCAATGTCCAGTGTAGAAATGTAGCCATAAATAATGCCATAGACAGGTTCAAGTTTCCCATCATTCTGTAAAGCTTTTACTTTCAGCTGTTCCACAGTATAAACATCAACTATAGTCTCCACTGAAAGTTAAAACGACATGTTAAGTGTGTCTGAGAAAGAAACAATAGAGAATAGCAGCAGCAGCAGCAACAACAACAAAAGGATCTGAGGTTAATAAAAAGAAGAGGATTTGATCTAAAGCACCAGAAAAGCCCCCAAGTACTTTCCTTTTGGAGCAGGCTTATGATTTGGGGACAAAAAAAGAAACAAAAGATGAATCAAATCAGGAAAATATCTAATATTTAATCTTTATATCCCCCCCAAAATGAATTTTTGACTAAAACTTTTCCTCTCCTTTTTTCTTATTTATTCAAGCCACAAAGAACAAGTCAGACAGGCTGCAAGATGGCATAATCACAAAGCCTGAAGATACCTAACTGATAATATTATGGACAGTCCAGTAACAGTCCAAACCTTAAGTATTCGTCCAGGAAATACCTTAGTTTTGTTTTTATAAACACAAGGAATAAGAAATTGAAAATCAAAGTGCACCATAATAGTACATTCTACCATTATATGAAATCAAAGCACCTGGATCATTACTTACAGTTAGTGGATTCTTTTGATTGCTCCTCCATTTTATCATGAAAAGCTCCTGATTGTGCACTCTCTTTCAGGAAGCTGAAGAGAATGTTTGCCTCTGCTGTGTCTTGAAAAATATTTTGAAAAAAGCTATGAATATATGTAACTTGTCAAAATGATAAAATAATTATATTCTACAACTTTTTTATTCTGGTAGTACCAATATAATGTCTCTTGCAATTAGCCAAGGGATGCTTTTCTTTTTTTTTCTTGCTAACCATTAGTCCTACATGGAATACACAGGAAATGCTTAGATAGCACAGAACAAAAAGCAGGGAAGCCAAAAGCACCGGTCATTAAGTAACTGACTGCCCCTTCTCTAGTATGAGGAAAGTTACATTAAAAATACAAGTAACTGACCCGTTATCAATGACACATCATTATACCATCTCAAAGAACACAGGAAAGCTGAAGGACAGCTTTAGACCAGCTTATTAGAATACCTAAAGGCTGGCACAACCTGTTCACCTCTGATCTGTGAATGAAAGGTTATACTATGTAAGACCATTGCACATCCATATCTTGAATATGATGTGTCATTCTAGTTCCCCCATCTTAAATAGGAATATATGAGAACTAGAAAAAAAAAGCACAAAGACAGGATAATCAAAAATTTGGAGTTATTTCCATACAAGGAATGACTAAATACACTAGGAATCTAAGTTTCACACAGCAATAACTGAGCCATATATGACACAGGTGTACTCAGTTGTGAACAGCAAGGTGAAGGTGAATAGCGAGTTACTGTTTACTGTTTCTAAAACTTCAGTATGAATGAAATCAACACATGACAAGTACAAAATAAATGAAAGTAGTATTTTTTCACATAGCACTGTTAAGCTGTGAATGTATTCACAGGAGTATTCTGTGTGCAAGAAGTTTACACATGTTTTTAAAAAGTCAGATCAATTAATTCAAGTAAAATCCATCAAAGATTGTTATTTATTACAGACACAATCAACAGCATGGCAGGTCCTTGGGGCACAAACTGTGAAAAAGTTGAATGGGAATATCAAGGAAATATCTTTCTGCTTGAACTATGCCCATTCTCCTCTTTTGATAGCTGTTATCTAGAGAAAGGATACTGGGCAAGATGGACCTTTAGTCTGAACGACTTACATCTGTATGAGACAAAAAACAGAAAATGTTGCCAAATGGTGAAGGTGACTCACAAGCAGACAGCTATTATGAGATCAGGCCTTTTTTTTTTTCTCAAGTTAAACAAAATTTTTATATATCTCTATGCACAGATATGGTTGGCCAAATTCTGCATTTTCAAAGGCCCACATTTATTATTAGGTTCACAGAAGACGCATGTGAAATTCTGAGGATTGAATCTGGTCCATGTGTTTAACCAAAAAGGTATTAAGTTTGTGTTCCAGATCCAATTGAGAAAACAACAAAACTTAATTATACAATGCTCAAATGGAGATAGGGAAGAAGCAGGGAGTTATCTGAGGCAGGCAGAGAACAAATCAGACCTCCATTTGATTCATTCATGCATTCTGCATTACAGCAAAGAATACTTAACAGACCTTACCTGGATTAGTTGTAATAATGGTTTTTGATATCACAGTTGCAGTCATACAGTTCCTAAATTTGTCAAAATTTATTCTCACATCTGATGCAAATATTACTAGGCACAAAAACAAGTTTTTTTGTTACTTTAGAGTAAGTATCACATTAAGAACTACAGCAAAAATATCAAAAACAGAAAATGATACCTGTTTCTCGTGGGATCCAACTTTGTGCAAGCTGGATAGACTCATTATCCCAGCTAAATTAAAAAAAGCTAGTCAGTCAAAACATTTTGAAACAGTGGTAACGTATGTGAAAAATAATACATGCTAGCTTTTATGCCACTAAGGAGTATTACTCTCATCTGCCTCCAAACTACTAAATAATACAGTTATAATTAATTGGTCAAAGGGGATACTATTCCCTTGTTACATGCATGACCAACTGAAATGCTGTGTACATCCAAAGCTGTCTAGTTTGCACCCAGTCGGTAGGCATTTACTACTGATCTAATACAGTCCCTATCTTATCCCATGCCAAGCAGGATAAAATAAAGGCCTGTTAGGATGTTCAAAATGCTTAAATGCAGCATATACCTGGAAAAATAATGCACCTATTTCAGAGCTTTGAAAAAAGCAATTTCTAACCAGAGCAAATCAGAGTAAAAATTACTACTTATCAGCTGAGTCTTTTCTGCAAGAACAAGCTGATTGCTCACATCACTAGTCCAGATGTTAAGCCAGCTTTCCGACACTGGAATCCTTGTAACTGTGAGTGATGAAACTAGATTGAGGTCAGCAGTATCCCTCAAAAATGATAATTTGATGGTTAGGTCCCTTGACAAAACCTCATTCAGTTCCTTGTAAGTTTGGAAGGATGGCAGAATACTGCCAATGCAGGTTTTGTTTTATTTTTTGTTTTTTTAATTCTTGGAAAAAGACTTCAAGTATTTGCTTTTCATCTAGCATTGCCTGCCCACCTCCTCACTGATAGCCTCTGAAGTATCCTCACAACATCATTGCTTAAGAACTTCCTGAATCTTTGCCTCTACCTATAGCTTCATGAGCAAGAGGTATTGTTTATGGTGACTACAGCAACACTGCCCATAGTCTGCTTTTGAGAACTCCTAAAATATACAGCTCTGTATCACTGCATATCAGCACTGAAACAGGAATATGATATCTGGTCAACATGACTCCAAAGCAGCTGCTGCAAATTAACATAGGTGGCAGCTCAAGGGCTTGAAAACTGCACATAGCACAAATACATACTAGCATTCACGTGCGTAAATTCTGTTAAACACTACACTGAACAATAATACAGTTTATAACTCAGACATGCAATGCTATCTTTATATTTAGTGAACAAAGGTCACCGCAATCAACAAGCACTAAACTTAGTGCAAACTAATACCTCCATATCCTTGCAGGGAGATAAGCCACAAGTTTACCAAACAAAGCAGACTTGTAAGCTATGTACAAAATGCAAATGTTCCTGGGTAAACAAATTACTATTTATACACACAAATGGCATGTAGGTAGAGTATTGTTTGTAAATGGGGATACAGTTTGAAAATAGGGCCAATAAATAAATAAATAAAACTTTTCTCTGCCATTTTAAACATTTAAAAACTATCTCAATCTATCTCCACTTCACTTGTTAATTCTGCTTGGCTTTAAAAATGAAGTATAGTCCTCTTTTTCCCCTACCAGTTTGTGGAAGAAATGTACTGCCTTTGCAACTGGTTTAAAATGCTATGTCCTCAATTAGTTCAAATCTCTCAAAAAAAGGACATAATTACAATTTACTTGTGTATGTGGTGAGACATATATATAAGGAAACTAATGCAAAAGCTGAGCTGTGGCTGGGACCAAATTATACTTTTTTAATAGGTAATATATCTATTACTCTGTGAACAATTCATTCATTCATCCATATCACTGGTGACCCTTCATAATGTATTTGGAACCATGCTTCATTTTGCCATTCATGAGCTAGCTGTCTGAAAATAAGTCATACACATAGGTAATATATCCAAGGCCTTTCTATTGAATCTTTTTTAAGTCTCTGTTTAATCAATATTGCTGCCTCATCACAGTAGCCATCCAAAGAACAATATATTTAAATTAAACGACAATATTACAGTAATGGTTGAAATATTATGTCTTTACCTACTCTTGCATTAATTGGCGTATTTTAGTGAATTAAAATACATTTTACCATACTATTGGAAAAGACATCTCTGTTTCATCATACAGCTTTACTTCACACCTCTGACCTTTTCTTTTGTCTGCAGTGATAAAACACTTTGGCTCCCCAACCTTTAAAAAGAAAGAGAGGCAGTCACTTTTCCTCTAAAGAATGTTTAGCAGAATAAAAATGATAAACTAGAAAACAGAATAGCTGGAAAAAAGCCCTATACGCCACCAAAAGAAGGAAGTTTAGCAGTAATTTTACTTCAAGAGAAAGGGACCATTTTGTGTATTTCATTAAAAAAACCTACATATTTGCAAGGTATGCACTGGAAACCTGTCTCTATATAAAATGTTGTTTGATATGCATGATTTCAAAAAGATAATTGATCTAGGACATTTCTATTCCCTTAATTTTCCCCTACACCTTGTTTATGAAAATTTTAAGTAACTTGTATGGTTACTATAATTAACTCAACCAAAATGACTGCCAATCTAAACAAACAAAAAATACTAATTCCTGTCCACTATGAATCCAGAAATCCATATTCACACTTAAGGCAATTAAGCTACCCACACTACAGTTGAGAAAAAATCTTTATTCTCCTATGGCCCCTTAACTTACTGACATTACAGCTGCAAGCACATTAAGGATTCTTCCATTGAGGCTTTGCCCATTTGCAACGATGTCACCCAGTGAATAATAATCCTGAGGGTCCTTGACAGGTAGATGCAACAGAGAAAGTAGTTTGGTGTCCATTTCATAAGAGGAACAAGTTTTGACCACTGAGTGATTTTCACTGATCAATAATTTGTAGCAACTAGATAGTATACACAAAACAAATCACATCAATCAACATTTCACTTACCAATTTATTAACAAAGTGCAAAACATTAATTCAGTTCACATGGGAATATAACTGCTGATTTTTTCTTTATGATTTGCTCTAAAGATACTGAAAAGTTTGAATTAATTTGTTTATAAATTTGTAAAATAACTTTAGAATTTTCCTCTTAAGAAAACTAATTACTGTATACTTTATACTTGATTCGTATTGAAAAGGCATCATGAATTGCTAGCAATGTCCAATATATATTTATAAGTCCTTCAGCCTTTACCAAGTAATTTTTACTTTGTTGTATATAATTCATGTAATGCAACATTTGCAAAATGCTGACTTACACCGTCAGTAGGGGAGCACAGTGACAACCATCATCCTACACCACCTGGTTTCTAAACAACAGGGGAATGGTAGAAATAACACTACCAATAAACATTCAGAAAATAGAATTTTGAATCATAATGAGGAAGTTATTTCTCCCTATCTTCAAATGTTTAGAAAGCCCATAAGGAAAGAAAACCTTCTTGACTCTTCTAGCTCAAACAATTTTCCTTCAATAACTCACATAAAACTGAGTAGGCAACACTTGGATTCATTTTTATGGTACCTCTGACAAACTGCTCGGAACAAACACCTCTATCAGTCACAACTGCAGCACAGCAGACTGGTGTAGTAGCAATTTCCTGCTGCAGTGAATTGTCCTACACTGAGGTCTGTACTGCCTCAAAGGGCTGCTACAGTGGCCAAGCTAGCCAGTGAGAAGTTTCAGATTGGTCCATTAACTATATTAAGATATTTCTTGCTTACAGTAAACCTTTTGCAATAATAGATATACATACAACAATGAGTAATAATTTAGGGTGATGTAACTAAAAGTTTTGTCCACTTATAAAAAGTATCTGAATCTGAATGATGGACTGAAATATGTCTTACAAATACATTACTTATTATATCACTTACATAGTTTGTTTTTTTCTTAACAGAGCAATGAGGGCAATTAACTTTGTTGTGCAATTACCTGTTAGTTTGAAATGTCTGTAATCCAGGTAATTGAGAGGTTTTAGCATTGCAACATCACAAGACATTACTACAGTTGGGCTGGATTTGATAAGGTGTTTTCAAAGGTATTAGCCCTATGACTTTAGTAATATTTATACTGCACTATACGCCAATGGAAATAAGGTATATTCAATACACTCTGGATAAATATCTTTACAAAAACTTATGAAATCTACACATTTAGAGAGAGAAGCTCTTTTCCTCAGGAAAGTTTCTACCTGACACTTAATCTTCAACTTTCTATTTAGCCAAAAAGTAGATGGTGACTGCAGCTACTATGAATATACCTTTGTTACAAAATTTAGAGGATGATCAGTAAACAACAACATATAACTTATATCTTACCCATTTAAAATGCATATATGCAATAATCCTATAGTATTTTTAATCATATGCTGGTCATCATGTGACTGCTTAGGAAAAAAATCTAATTAAAGAATAGGTGTATTACTGGTCTATCTTCATCTAACACCTACATCTCAGATACCTAAGATATTTCAAAGCATATCTAAATTAAGTGCTATTTAGTTTCATTATAGCAGTTCAAATTGTTCAGTTTTTAGAGAATATGTTGAAAGACAACATATGTACATTACATGACACAAAAGAAATGACGATCTCTTACCAAATAAGTAACAAACAGCATTACAGCATACTAAAACTCTTTCAAGAAAACATGTTATGTGAATGGATTTTGATAAGAATCTATAAAACAGTTACGTCTTACAAAACACAATGTGAAAAAAAATCAGATTAAATTCAATTAATTTTAGTAGACTTTTCTCAAAGAATGAAATTAGCTCTATTTAGTTACAAAGAGATTATTTTATGACAAAACTCCAAAGACCACATCATGACAAATATTTTCTCCTGAGATTGTTTGACCACATACGCATAGTTGAATATAGGGAAGACGGTACAGCTACGTAAGACTAACCTCAAATACTCCTACCAATAGCATGATGCTGCAGTCAGTTGAGAATTAAAGAAAGTATTAACTGTGATCTTTCTGGAAAGAACTACCAGTTTATGCTTTAAATTTACCTAGGAGTTACAGGGTTGAACTTTTCTTCCCTTTCTGCTTCCTTTGTCTGAACTAAAGGATTTTCAATTGTAACTAAAATAAAACATTGATAAGCAACATTAGAAAATTGAATATAGATATATACACAAAGAGAAGCAGCTTTGCAAAATGGTTATTTTCCAGGTTGGATAGAGGAAAAGAAATCGTGTGTGTGCGCGCACATGCACACGCAATAACTACTGGTAAATGTTTTCACAGTGAAAAACACATCTGTCCAGACAGCTGACATTATAACCAAAGTCCCACAGGAAACCTCAAAACATTTAATGGAAACAAAATGACACAGAGTTCTAATGTAGAAATTCTTCATAGTCATGAGTTTCATCCAAACACTCTGATGCAACATCTATGGGCAGCAGAGTCTTTTTATTAACTTAGAGACACGAAAGCACAGACCATAAATAAATACAAGACTAGTGAATTTTTATCTCTTTATAAACAATCATAGTAACTAAACGAAGACATAAACACTGAATTACTTAACAGAATTTATTTTTCATAATTTGTAAGAACTGAATATAATGTAAGAATTTAGATCAATTAACTATATAAAAGTTCTGGGTGGCAGCATTCAGAGGATTTATATACAGACTTTTTGTTGACATATTTACTGGTTTTGAATCTAAATTCTAGAAATCTTACTCCTTTCCTCTTTATACTTAACATAACCAAACAACTTGTTTCCAATTAGACTGTTTTCTGAGTCCTCAGAGAAAAATACAGTAAAACCACAAACACGTAACAGTGATTTACTGGAAAAAAGACACATTCAAACAGAAACATGTTAAGAATAAACTCCAACTCACCACAGTCACCAACTCTAAAGCTTTCCGAGAGTGATCTAACATATTCTTCTCTGCCCCAAGAATTTACATTTATAAAGTAAGTTGGTGAATCACGAATAGTAAAACCGAAGGTGTATCTTTCAGATCCAATGTCTGCAAAAAGAAACAGTGCTATTAAAATTCATTAGCATGGCTTGGTTTGGATCTAGAATATGTAATAAAACTATTATTACGAGGCTAGATATTGCCATAAATTTAAAGCATTAAAGAACATGCTACCCACACGCTGGTGAGTACCACTAGAGGTCAGCAGATTTTTCAGTAAACACACTGGTGTTCATGAATGGGGACCGTTACAATTCACAAAGCAGTTGTACCTGTGTTATCTTATTAATGCATGTATATCACTTAACTTTAAGCAGCATCATACAAACTTATAGATCTAATGCCGGAGAAATAAAACAACTGTGTGCTGCTACATGCAGAGCAGATAATCATCATATACACAGACAAATACACAAACAGCACTAAGAAATAAGGGAACAGTATGAACAAATGGATGTATTACGCCAAATATTCTAGTAGATAGGCCATCTTTAGATGGCTATGCCCATGTGTGAAAAGAACACCGTAAGCTACATCTCTAGACGTATCACTGTCTAGATAGTACTACGGGATTTAACAGAATAAAACAAGGTATTTCTAGCCCTAGAGAAAGCTCATGATCAAGAGCGTATCAGTATGACTTACAAACACTGTGCTCCCCTTTCTCTTTCAGCTAATTAAAAAAGCATTCCATGGATCATACTACATTATGCAAAGTGTTATTTTTTAGTTATCAATGAAAACTATATAGTGATCTGCATACAGTAAGCATAATCTGGAGGCGTAAGAATGAAACCAGTGAATTTTCAGACTATGCAGAGTTGTTTCTGGTGAAGACGATGACCTCCTTCCAACAATTCACCATAAGAACAGGCTGAACAAGATGACAGTACAAACAGAAAAGCTGAGCCCTTGACACAGAGCTGGAATTAGGCTCTAAAGCTGGAAGTGTGTCCTAACAGTGTCTGTGTCATCCCTAAATTGTAGACACATACCTTCAATTTCCAATTATATCAATTTAGGATTTCAAATGACATATCAACAATATATTATTCCCATTTTTTCTTTAAGAGTATGCAATAATATGAATCTGGTGCTACTCAGACAAGAAATTACTTATTTGTTTCACTCCTCAAAACATCCCCTTAACATTTCTGTTTTAAGAAAGAATATGAAGAGACTAGAATCAAATCCAGCAGTATTTATATTAAACGTGGGTTCAAATTAGTACCATCTCCTTCAGACCCCGAGGCTGAGTTACAAAAATCTGAATCACTTCCATGCTGGAGTTTTTCAAAACAAGTTCTAATTGGTAAAGTTTGGCCAAACTAATGCTGCTCTTCCCTCTTGCTTTTCCTCTCCTGACCCAGAAAATTTTTTTTGCACATTTCTATTCTACACATTTTGCAGTAAGAAGCTTGCTTATCATTTAAATATTAAATTCAGTCATACATGCCAAACTACACCATGTAAGAAAATGAAGTAAAGACACTTAAAAAGGACCCTACTTTTTCTGTCTGGAAAGCCTCTGACATCTGTTTTCCCAATAACCACACCAATTACATTCTAAAAAATAAAAAGATTATAGAATACAAATATTAAACACAGATGTATATGATAAATTAGATTTCATGGACTTGTACTCTACTGATTATAATAAACATACTTCTGACTGGTAATCATTTTAATCTATTTATTCCACAATACCTTATGAACTAAGGGATAAAAAAACATTCAATTAAAAAAGCAACTAATAAAAAAATATTAAAAGAGATGCATGTATTTCTGGTTGTAAAGACAATGGGAGGATACCAAGTTCACCCCAAAACATTCAGTTTTGGCTGTCCTAGGGCATTCTCTCTTCAGGTAGGCAAAAATGCTTAAGGTCCTTTCATGCTCTGTATACAGGCCTCAGATCTCCTTAAATCTACTATGAAAAATCTGGACAGGACTAATTGCAAAGTCGAGTGTCCAGGTTTCGTGGGCTGTCAACATTGAAAAACATACATCTGTACATCCCATCCATGTCTAAGTGTCACCAAAGGCCTAGCTATTAACAATTTCTGTAAGGATTATGTAAGTGTGGCACTTTAGAGAGTATTGATACAGAACACTATATAGCTGTGTGGTAAATATCTGTTAAACAAAGGTCCTCTCTAGCATGAGAGAAGAGCACAACAGTGCTGGTTTGGGAATTTAAGAACAATGAAAGATGGTATCATAAAGAGGACACGAAGGGGAATCTGATATTGTAATATTGCATAAAGACAGAGGTGGAGAGACAAAGTCCTGAGGCTATGGAGATACTTTCCTCTTTCACAAACTAGTATCATAAATTTATTCCTCATCAGATTACCCTAGTTGCTCTAAATTCCCAATGGTCCTTCCAGGAGGCATAATGCATATATTGTGAATACAGATACTTTAAAAAAATGGGGGGCGGGGAGTGGGGGCAGCGCACCATGTCTCTTCCACTTCATGTACACACTTACCTGCAGTATTCCCTCATTTTCTTGTTCCAGCAAGGGAGTCACAGAAGGCAGTTTGTCAGGTGCAATTGTAGCAATTTAATAATCAACACAGACTGAATTTTACACCCATTCACAAAAACACAGCAACCCCATTGATTCCCTGAAGCTATGCTGTATTCAAGTGTACTCAAAAATTACATCTCGTGTTCCCAGTTTACTTTCAGTCGCTAGATGGAGCAAGGTAGCTGTGATTATATATAGTGATATAGTGATTTGAATGAATTCATTAAAAGGACGTACGTGTACAACAGTATAAAGTAGTTCTTTGAATCTTTCTTACATAGAGTACTTTCTGTCAGCAACATATAGTGATTTAGATTAGGATTTTATTTGTTTTTTTGGTTTTGTTTCTTAAACAAAAAGTTCCTTCCAGTTAAACCAGATTGCAACACACCCTGTATCTCCCCACTGGTAGAAGAACTGAAATTTAGGATGACTTTTCACATGAATTAAGCTGATGTAAATCTGCAATTTCCAAAAGAGAAGATCTCCCTTTTCCCTGTTGTGAATATATTTACCTCCCTTACATCAGCACTAAGCCAGCATGGCAAGCGGGCTGAAGGACGTGATCTAGCCGAAAACTACTTTTGGAGGGCAGGAGGTAGAAAAACTTTCAGAGAGATCATCTCCTTGATCAGCTTACTCTGCAACTACACAAACGCCAGTTTCACCAGAAGAGGAGGAGTGGAAGACCTGCTTGGGACAAGGGAGCAGGCCATACTGCCTTTTTTGGCAAGAGCATTGCTTAAGGCCGCTCAAGCAAATCAGGAGGCAACAACATTAAGACACTGCAAATTCCTCAGACTTTGATCTATTTCACTGTCTTTTTTAAAATAAAGTGCAAAATAAATACTATGACATTTAGATACTTAGAATGATGCACACTCAACTATTTTAACCTCCTAAATACATACTGCTCAATCCATCACCACAAACTGGAGAGCTGCTTTTATAAATACTATAAAATACTTTATTTACTATGTGTTGCTAATTGCAATACTCAAAATTAGTTTTATTTGTCTAATTAAACGTTTTAACCGAGTTAATGGATCACTGTATTTGGGAATAACTGTGAATGAAATACTTAATTGAACTTTGCTGAAGACCAGGAGTTTATAAAAAGTTGGAAAGAATATATAACACTATTGTGAGTGTGTATAAAACTCTCTCTCCCAGTTCATCCCTTTTCTGTGATTTTTCTGTCATTGTTTAAAATAAATGAGAACAGAGGGCTAAGTTGTACCCCTCCCAAATAAAAAGCTGTGGGAACAGGAAAATTCCTTGTTTTCAACTCTCTTTACAAGGCATTAGAACTTCCGTGCGGCATACAGCCCCACTTTGTGCATCTGCTTCAAGTTCTATGGAGAGATACGGTTATAACACCACACCATAGCTTGCAGTGCATCCATGTGGAAACGCAGCCTCTCCGTTTTGTTCTCCATGCTCCTAGTGCCAGCAGCACTGAACACTTGAAAGACATGTTACCATTGGCGGCCTACACAAGGGTGGGAAATGCCGCAACAGAGAGAATAACACAGCCTTCTCCCTGCCATATTAAAACATAATCTTGAAGAGCAGAGAGTGAAAAATTTGGGGCCCCAAGACTTCCTATTTTTGATCTAAAACACAAAAGAGAAAAATACTGAGTTATACTGTGCACCCCATCCTCCAACTATTATTCTAGTAAAGATAATCCTCACTCCAATCAGGAAAACAACAACAAAAATGAGTATTTATGCACACATGCACATCCAAACATATGTATAAAACCAACAAGTACAAAATTTTGCTGTTAAGTTCACTTCTTGTAAAGTAAATTTCTACTTTAAGTTTAAACTTTTACTTTCATCCTACTCTCCTATGTTTCCACAAGAAAATTCTTAGCTCCTTATAGCCTGACAACTATATAGCCTATTCTTTGTTGTAAATAAAGAAATAGCAATAATCCCATTTGATATGAGATTGTGAGATTTTTATACAGTCAAAACACCACAGTATTCAATGAGAGTTTTGTTTGAATAATTAAGGACTACATTATTTCATTCAGTGGGATTGAGCACACAAGTAAAGACTGCAGGATTGGGCCTTACGTTCATAGCTTGTACTGAAAGACTATTGTAGGTTACAGATGTATTGTGACTACATAATGCTGACTCTGTACATGCCTTCACTAATTCAGCATTCGTTTAAAACATTACAAAGAAGCCTCTGATACTTTCAGACATTGAATTGTCCAGTCAATATCTATAGCTGTGGTATCCACATACTATGGACAACAACAGCATCAATTTTCATTTTGCTGGTTTATACACAAAGAAGGGAAGGTAGTTTATATCTAACAATTATACTAATGCTGTTAGTATCTAAATACATGTCAATTACATAATTTTGCAGTAATATAATACAGTCATATACAATTTCATTTGAGAACAAAAGTACTATGTCACTGAGACTTACAGGACGAGCAAGATTTGGATGCAGATCTGAAAGTGCAACAAAGTCCCGTGTTGAACTGAAATAAGCCATTCTTTATCTGCAATTTGAGAAAACTAATTTAGATTTAAGAAATCATAACGAATCACTTAAAACTACTCATAGCTAGAATAACAAAAGTTTTTTTTTTAAACACGAATGTTTTGACGTATATAGTGTCTTCAATAACAAACATTTCAAGCTTTCTGAAGTAGCAAATTCTTTGTTGTTTGTATTTGGATACGTAAGAGTTACAATTTTACTATTCTACCTATGCTTCTTAAATAAACATCTGGGATTTGTTTTAGTATTAAATGACTCTATTAGCACCAGCTTCTGAAAAATATTTACCCGCCTTCTCCTCTTGGCGAAGTCCAACTGAATTTAATGAGACAGTTCATATAAAAAAGGCCATTTACGTGGAGAAGAAAAAGTGTCAAGTTGCAACCTTAACTGAGTTTTCGGGCTTAATATTAAACTACTTTAAAATGTAAGTCCATCCATTCCTCAAAAATGGAAAAGCTTTGATTAAAAAAAAGTCAATTATTTTTCAGACTGCCAATGTAGCCTTAGTGCCCATTCCTGTGAGCTGCTGCACACTTGAGTCCCCTGTTGATGTCAAAGTTGGGCCACAGATGCTTTGTTAGCTTGTCTGAATGCCTTTTATTATTTCAGTATTTCAATTCTACGGGTGCACTCAGAGACATTAGTGATATTTAGCAAACAGAAGTCAGGTTCTATTTTTTGTAACAAGGACCCTCAAGTTGTCCAATGCTTAATAAGCTAATATTGAAAAACTGCTGACATTTTTCAGGGGGCATCTGTTCCAAACTATGACAAAAGTCTGAAACTATTTTAGCTATCCTATACCTGGCACCTTGTGTGAGAATTTTTAACCATTTTATTAGATATTAGCGTAACAATCTGTTACGGAGTTTGACAAAAAAGTAGACAGTCTACACTTTAAACACAGTAAGCAGTTATCTGAAAAAGAAGGCAAATTCTCTAAAACAGAATTTAAAACCAAACTCTCACAGATAGATGTCCCAGATTTGTTTTACAAAAACTACTCAACGTTGTGGCCCTCAAACCTACTCCCATCCCACCACACAGAAGAATTCACATTCATTTACATAGGAAAGTCACCCTCAACTATGCCTCTGAGGCACGTCAATATCCTTGCTGGAAAAGAAGTAAGTATTGCTAAATTATTTACCTCAAACCACAGCTGAATCAGGTTAAAGAAAATAACACTGGGAACACATTTATCGGAGGAAGATTAGAAAGGCAGTTAAAGATTTTAAATGCTACAGGCCCTGGCCAGGAAAACTGTAGCATCCCACAGTACCACTGCTTTCTCCTCTCCTCAGAGGCAGGCGTGCAGCCCTGCAAGGGCGGCTGAGCTGAGGGAACTCTCGCTCAGCACCATCCACGATCAGGCCTTTCCCTGAAAGGACAACACGGAAGTCACAATAAAAGTAGGTAAGTATGAAACACTTGGCATAGTCGCACCATCAGCCCATCTCAAACCGGTAACTAGCACCAGGCGAGCCTGCGTCCCCAAAGCCCAACTAGGCTCTGTGCTGCAGAGACTTGCATGCGTCCACCATTCCCTTTCCAACCCCTCACTCACAGACAGAGACAGCAGCAGCTCAAGGGCTGGGGACGGGGGAGCACTTACAGCCAACTCCACCCACAGCTCAGGGTGGAAGGAGAAGCAAGACACAGCAGGCAGAAAGGGAAAAGCCCCGAAAGGGGAGGGAAACCCCCGAAAGAGAGGCACTGGCAGCTCAGGGCGGAGAGACAAGATGGCGGAGAGACAAGATGGCGGCGAGCACTATGGGCGGGAACGGCTTTGCGCCCCCATGGCCCTCCTTAAAGGGGCAGCGCACAGGGGAGAGGTGTCAGGGCGTGCGTCAGTCAGGTGTACACGTGTGTCAGGGTGTGCGTCAGTCGGGGGGGTGGCTGCACACAGGCACAGGGTATCAGTCATACCCGGGGGGAGGGGGGGCAGTCAGAGGAAGGGCCCTGTGTAACAGGCGGGGAAGGAGGCCATTTCAGTGAGGAAAGTGGCGTTTTTAATGGCGCGGTGTGCTTTTTTCCCCTCTAAATGCTGCCAAACACAAGCCAAAAAAATGGAAGTATAGAATATTCACGAGAAGGCTTCCACGTATACAAACAGCAGGGCTCAGCCTGGAGGGAGCAACCCGAAGCACGGCAACGTCAGCTTGGATTTTCTTCAGCGCGCCCTGCGGCGGATCCGCCATCAGAGCCTGGGTTTCACTTTGCAGATTTCTGTGAAACATTCGGATCTCTGGGTTGGACCTGGTCCACCTCTAATCCCCCTTTACGATTCCAGCTGCAGTAAGGACGTGTTTAAGCAGGGCCGGTTTCCGGAGGATAAATTCCTCCTGGAAGAGAGCTCTTCCCGGCCTCTCGGCGCCCGCCGCGCCAGTGCCGGCCACGCGCCATGGGGGAGGCCGGCAACGCGCCCGGGGACCGCGTCCACGCACGGCATCGCCCTCCCGGGAGGCCCCGGCTCCTCAGCAATCCCTCGCGGGAGCTAACGAAGCTGACGAAGCACCAGCCTAGTCGCCCAAAGTCACCCTTATTTTGTCAAAAGTTTCAGCACGGAACACGTTAAGATGTCCAAGGAAATTTTGGGAAGCTTTGGAGTAACCATTCCCTGCTTCTCCTTTTTTTTTTTTTTTTTTTTTTTTGGTGGTAGCCTTAAGAAAAAAAAAGAAAAGCTGCCTATATTTCACAAACAAATTAAAATTTATGTCTTAAGACATTATTTGTATTGATTTGAACACAGCACTGCTGGGTTCTTCAGGCCACGCGGAAGGCTAGAGCAGGCTGTTTTTTCCATTTATACTGCATATAAAATTATTAAAAGAAAAAGTCAATACTCTTCACTTCTGTACCGTAAAATTTTTTACTCCTGATCAGTGATTTTATGACCTCAAGGTCATTGCTATGGAAGATTTTAGCGTAGCCTGACAAATTCTCTGTGTTGACTCTGTATTACAGGATCTTTCATTTCTTCAATTAAACAGCTGAAAATGGATACTGCCTGTGCTCTCGTATTTATTGGGTTGCTAAAGTCCCCGATAATTATACTGTGCTGATGACAAACGGCATGCCAGAGAGCTGACAGCCCGGGTGTTTTTTTAGGTCACCTTTTATATAGTACAAGCCATGGCTCTAACTTTGTTTGTAGGTTGGAAATCTCCAGTAAATAGAGCAAGCCTGTGGCCGTTACTCTGTTAATTCTGTTGTGTTAATTATATCAAGCTAATGAACAAGCAGAAGATAATTAACATGCTGATGGGTTTCCAATGCTTGCAGAGGCACGGGTATGCTTCTTACCACTGTGACTGCAACGTGTTAAAAAAAAAAAAAAAAAAAAAAAAAAAAATCCCCAAAATGAGGTCTGTGGCATCTTCACCGCTGCAGAGGATGATAAAAGCAGATCAAAACCCGTGGACCTGCAGGTCTTGGCTTTGTCTAACATCTCAGCAAGGTTTTGGTGGGACACGAACGCTGTTACCAGTCGAGCTTTGCTGAATCGAGCTAGGATCCCGTGCTCCTGGCCAGCGCAGACACTGCTTCCCTTAGGTTTTGTCCAGCTTTCGCTCCTTTCCTGCGGGCACCAAGGGCAGGTGAAACCCGACGCGGCCGGCGGTCCCCCGGCCAGGGCCACGGGCTTTGTGCAGTTTCAAAGCCGCTAGAACAAGGGTGCTGTTGTGCCCCGTCCCGGCGCGACGGCAGCCTGAATAGACGCTTAATGATGGGGTGGTTTTGCCTTGTGGTTGACTTCGCTCTCCCGGCTCCCATTTTCAGCATGCCTATGTTTCAAGAAAAGCCACATTTTACTTTCCCATGATAGCTCCTGCTAGGAAGATGTTATCGGGCACGTCTCAATGGGAGGAATGGCAGGAAAGGATCACATCGCATGGAGATGTGCCGATCCGGCCGGAGGCACAATGGTGGCGGACGTGAGAACGGAGTCATTTCACCAGGAGACGTGATGAGATGCTGAATTCCAGACTTGCAGATATTGAGAGGAGAATTTGTTCGACTTACCTGTCCCACAACGACGCCGGTGAATTTTGCCCTTCCTGTAGCACCTGGCAGCACAGGGGACAGTCAGCAACGGGGACCCCATAGGCAACTGCGAACACATAACATCCTTATTGGTGCTTATAATAAACGACCCTAACCTGAACACGTCCAGCTAACTTACAATATCAACAGCTTCTCCAAGTTAGGGATTATTAATACAAACACTGAAGAGAGCCTGTAAAAACAAGAGTTACTCAAAAAACAATAAGCTTTTCTGCTCAGTTGACCTCAAAGTGGTTTGTAAAAAAAAAAAATCAGCATTTTTAATCACCATTTGACAGCTAGAAAAACAGAGCAAGAAAAAGACCAGAAGCTGCTTCCCAAAGGCCAGGTACCATGCCAGCAGCGAGGAGCCCCTGGCCCCTCCAGCCCACTCCCTTCTCTAGTACTAGTACCAGCCCCAGCCCCTCCAGGAGGGTGATAATATAAAATCACTATTTTTCTGCTCTAGCACTTGATTGCTGGAAAGGTCTGAGTGATTTTAACTCTCACGCACATCAGCAGCACTTAGCACTCTGCTGGATTCAATCTGTGATTAGCAGACTTCCCATCCACAGCTGCAAATTGAATGGTCCCTGCTAATTAGGCCTTCGTGAATGGATTTATTTAAATTACACTCATCAGTATGGTCAAGGAGTGCAAATGGCATTTTGTAATTCACTTAGCAATTTGTTATGTAACGATTAGTATTGTTTGCATGCAGGGGAAGCTCGGCTGAGTTCCACGATAGTAGGGACATTTAAGACAGTCTTATCTTTAAAAGGATCTTCAAAGCTAGAGCACATCACAATGTTTGCTCTGCAAGTTTTACGCTATCCACAGCTTTTACTGCGCAGACTCATTTAATATTTATACATTCCTAGGACCAAAAGAATCTGTAAAAGGGAACGGCCAGACCTGTAATTTTATGTAATTGGTCTGACTGAATGCATTAAAAGCAGCAAATTATTAAAGGTATTCACTGTTCAGTGGCTTTAGCTGATACCTGAACTGGATGAGAATCGGGAGTGCTGATGGGGTAATGATGGACAGTTTTAGCAGAAGTAGGGCAGGTGCCGGTGCAGCAAACAGGTGCTCAGTGCATTAATGGATATTTAATCCAAACCTTCTCCCCGGCACTGCAGGGAGCAATTGTCCGGCTCCTGCTTTGCCCTGGGTACCCCCTCCTGTCCCCTGGGTACCCCCTCCTCGTCCCCTGCGCTGGTGTCGTCCCGGTGCTGCTGCAGTTGCATTTCCCCACTCCGAGCAGTGCCACAGCCTCCCGCGGCTCAGGAAGCTGCAGCAACATGGCAATTATTTTAAAATGAAAATGAACACGAACCACGGCTGATTTCAGCCTAAGTGCAGCCTGTGCTAGTTCTGGCTGCCTTGGTGCCACTTCTGCAATGGTCCGTGCCGGGGAAGCAAGTGGTCCTCCTCCACGGCCAGGCCTGGGTGCCCGTTCATCAGCAAGTTCAATTCAGAACTGTTTCAAGAGTAATTAATCCCTTCTGCAACATTAGCGCAATGGTGGAGCAGAAATACCACGTAACGCAGGCAAGCAGGCATACACCAAGGAGGAAAACAAGCCGTCGGTGCTAGCCCGTACACTGAAGTACGCTCACATCAAGCAGCCGTCGCAGAGTTTAACAAAAATGCAAACACCGTGATTGAAATCTAAGATAATCGCTAGCATTAAGTAGCCTATATAGTTTCAACAAACTGCAAATAAACATGTCCCAGAATTAATCCTTCTCTGTATCTTTACTATTGCAACAAGTCAAAATAAGATATCCACACGGGAATTCGCTGTCTGAAAACACTGACGCACACCTTCACTTTACTTGTCTCCGTTCACAGACTGATACCCTACCTCGCTTTTCTGAAGAGGAGGCTTTGACTCTGCGATTTTACAGACGTCAGCCTGCTCGTCAGCCTGCCTGAAACTGCAGCGGTGAACAGTGCTTCTTTTTGGAGCCTCCAAGCCACGTTGTAGCCCTCAGGCTTTAGGGATTAAATCCTCCCCCGTGTCATTCCAAAATAATTTCAGTGTGGTCAGTGAAATTACTTGGATTTTCATCACTTTCCCTAAGACCAGAATTTCCTCCTCCCTCTCTGTGCAAACTAATGATGAATATTTTCCAAGAAAACATCATAAATTAGAAAATACATCAATTAAAAATAGTTTTAATGACAACTCCCTAACACTGGGGAAGAATGCTTTGGAGGAAAAAGAAAGCTTTAGAACTGGTTGGCTGCCATTCAAACATTTTCAGCTATTCAAAATCAATGAAACCAAAACCAAAAAAATTATATCTGCATTTCAGTTTCAGAAACATGAGACTCAGCAACAGCAATTAGAACATATTGGAAAAGTGTCTTCCAGCGACAAAAGTGGGGGGAACCACTCCCAACCTCGTGCTTTAGTTTCCAACCAAGTCTAAAACTCAGTCTCTCTCACTAGCTTAAGGGAGAAAGCTTAGGATATAACTCTCAAAGGCAGATGGGGGATGACTGCAAGGGAAAACTGGAATCGTCGAGTAAATAAGATTTTTCCCTCACCACAAAATTCAGTGAACAGAGCATCAGTGAAATCCAAATGATCCGTCCAAGCTCAGCTTTCCAGCATAAATATATATCTTTGATCTGCCGGCTGCGCCCTTGGCCGGCGGCAAGCCTCCCACCGCCGCGGGAGCCAGGACCGCAGCCGGCCCCCTTCCTATAGGTAATCGCGTGTCACCGTTTCCACGGCGGGCCTGGCCGCCCGTCAGGCGGCTGTTTAGAAAATTCCTTTTCTTAAGTTTTCCTCCATTAAAAAACAAAGCTTCTCCCAAGGTCTGTTCGAAAGGCAGCGGAGAGGAGACCCGGTCAAAGCAGGGCTTTCTCCAGAAATCGTCCCTTACGGGAACGAACACTAGAGGTCAATCTAACAGCTTGTCCCGGAAATATATATCCCGGGAATAAAGCGTTACAGACTTTTTCTGCGCACTGTACACCTCTCTAACTACATCCAGATTCACTGACTTGGCAACACGCTCCGTATCCAACAGGAGTTTGCTCTATTCTCTTAAATTTGTCCTCGTCTTGCTCTGCATTACCGTTTCCTTCTCCAGCGTTTGCCTGGGTGATCGCCGTCCCGATTCACGCGGCTTGCTAACGTACTTAACCACCCATTGATGACATGAGGGGGGACTGGCGCTGGCATGCATGGACACTGGTGGCCAAACGTGTCCTGCTGTAGGGCCACGGCAGCTCGCTGAGTTGGGTGAAGGACGAGTGCAGAAGCAGCGGCGCAGCTGTCACCGCGCAGCTCGGAGCCGTCGGCTCGGCATCCCGCGTATGGTGGGTGATGCCGCGCTTTCGGAGCAAGGCAGAGAGCCCGGCTGGGACCCGAGCGATGGGTTTGTGACTTGCAGCGTTCAGTTCTGACGCCCCTCGAAAGCGTCTCCCACCTAACAGGGCCATGGATGACTCCATCACTCCATCGCCGGACGCTTCGTTGGGCTCCTCTGCCACGCTCGGCGTCCGAGGACCTCGTGGCTACAAGCTCCCGCCGACTGCTTAGGAATAATACAGACAAAAATGGTTTTCTCTCAATCACCTTTACATGCCTGGCGTTCACTGCAGTGAATCCCCCCCTCCCTCTTCCCCGCTCTTCCCTGCTGGGAAACAACGCACGGCACTGCTGGCCGGCTTCAGCCTCCCCGCGGCACCCGTCCTCCGCCGCGCTGCCTCTCCCCGTCCCCAGGGCTCCTCGCTCCGCCAGGCTGGGGGACCTGGTGCCAACAGGCACCATCTGCAATGCGACTTTTTGGGCCGCTCCGAAGCAGGCGGCGGCCGGGGTGCAGCTCGCGCTGGGCAATGCCGGCGCGCGGCAGCTCTGTGCACGGGCACCAGGGCGGTGGCGAACGCCGCTGCTGCCCAGCGCGGTTTTCTGGTGGCCCTGGGTACCAGCCCCGTCGTTCCCGAGGCGCGCGGGCTGGTCACGGTGTGACGGGACGGGGACGGGGCTGCTCCCCCCGGGCAAAGCGGGGGGAGAGCCACCGCACGCAAAGCACGTCGGATGGAAGTGCAGCTCCAGCAAAGAGTGCGTTGAAGCACGACTTTTCTCCCGGGGAGTCACCGGGACGCTCGCGCGCTTGCCGCTGAGCACATGTGTGAGTGCTTTGCTGAACAGAGGCCAAAAATCCCGTTCGTCTTTATGACCGGGGGCCAGATCCTGCAGCACCGAGCGATGCCGACGAGTAACATCTATTCGCACAAGTGGTCTCTGCCGAGGGGGGCTGCCAAGTCCCGGCCCTGCGTGATTTTTCTCTTTAGCAACCAGCCAGAGCAGAGCTCCATATGGCAGCGCTGGCTCCTCACTCAGCAGCTTGCCTCCTGCCAGCTCCTCGGTGGAAACGGCCCAGCGAGGCAGAAATGTTCCAGCTCAACCTTCATGTTAAAATTACCTTTAAAAACCTGCCAAATAAATTCCTTAAAATCCTTCCAGGGAGTTTCTTCCCGCCGTGGCTGCCTGGAGGGCCGGCGCTGCGGTGGCGGTGCCCTCCCAGGCGAAGGGGCCCGGGGCCGGGAGCCGGGCTCCGGCGGGGATTGGCGCGGGTTTGCACTCCCCGGTGAAGCAGCTCCGATGGGTGGGACACTCGTAACAGTCCTCTCCCAGGTGGATGCACTAATTGCCCTGGAAGCTGAGCCCGTGCTGCACTTTTTCACTCCGAGGTGCTGCTGTGGGTCTCCATCCTCTATCCAGCCAGCAGTTCCTGTGGCTGTGGGAGCCTGGACAGCACGTCAGACCTCAGCCGGGCTGGAGAGTCCCTGGGACATGATTCATCCAGGAGGGCTAATGCAGATGGTGGTGGCCCTGCAGTGTCCCCAAACGCCGGTGCCCGTGTGCTGCGACCTGCAGGAGCTGCTCACCAGCAGCAACGTAAAGCAGTGCTCAGTCCCTAAAAAAGGCGGTGCTGCCGCTCGCCCCAGCCCTTCGCGGGAGAAGGTGTCCCCAGTGTGTGCACAGGCAACGTCCGTCCTTGGTGCCCAGCTCCTCGGTGGCCCGGCGCGTCCCGAGGCCGGTCCCCAGCTGGGGCTGCACCCGGGGCGGGAGCATCGCTGCCCCCGCGCTTAGCGCTCTCGGTAGCTCCCCGGCACGAGGGGCCATGAAAACCCTCCTTCCCCGCAGAGCCCACAGGACCCTCACCAAGGTCCCTGGTCCCGCAGGGACGCCGAGCAGAGCGCAGCAGCAGCCGCACGTGCCAGTGCCGGCATGCGTCTGTCCATCATCCCCATCTTCCGAGGGGCCGGATCATGCAATTACCGGCCACGCTGCTTGCAGGGCTGACATTTTGCAAAGGTCTCCAAAGACACGGACAAGTGCACGCCGTGCCTGCCCGGAGCAGCCGGTGGGGAGAGCGGCTTCAGCCCGCGGCTGCTCCTCCGCGGTGTCGGCCCTGACGCCAAGGCAGCAGCACCAGGGCGGCCCTGGGGGGCAAAGACCACCGTGGTACCTATCGCATCGCGGGGTTAACCCAGCCGCGGTCAGGCTGCTGAGCACCCAGGCAGGATCAGGCCCAAGAGCGGCAAGCCCAGGTTGCACCTATGGAGCTGTCACATCCCTGCACCCTTGGCCTTTCGGCAGCATGTTGCTATTGCTTCCAGATCAATACATCTTCCAATAGATAATTGTGTCGGTGGGATTTTAACGGCGCTTGCAGTGTCAAGACTCTTTTTTTTGTCAGCAGAGCAAAGTCGGCCGCAAAGCGGCTTCCCCTGCCGCCGGTTTGCAGGGACGGCCCGCAGCACCACTGCCGCGGGGATGCTCCAACGCTGCCGGAGGGGAGGGGGCTCGCGTGCTCCCGGCCCTGCTCGCTTCCTCCCTCCCCCTCCACTTCGGCTTCGGTGTAAATCATTCCGCGTTTTATCTGTTTGCTTTTAATTTCTGCTGATGCACCGGTGTTATTTATGCTCCTGAAACACAGTCATGGCGCACGGGGAGCATCGCGCTGAGATACGGCCGGCTGCCGGGGGGTTTATTGATCGGAGCGGTAAATAACCCCGGCAGTCCTGGGCAGCTCCGGGCGGGGAGCACGATGCCGGTCCCCTTTGCCCGCTGCACTGCCCCGGCACCCCGCTCCCCCCCGCCGTAGTGCTGCAGGATTAAAGTTGCATTTTCGCTCTTATTGTGACTTTTCCCGCAGATAAAGGCGCACGGTGGAAGTGGAGGGAGCCGCGGCGCTGACCATGTCATCGGAGCTGACAGCCGGGGGTTTCAAGCTGGGAGAGCTGTTGTGAGCGGGGCCGCGCCGGCCCGGGGGAGGAGGAGGACGGTGGCATTCAGCGGCTGCGGCGCTCAGCCCCGGCTTTGATCACGGGACCGTTGAGGGTTTCTTTCGCTGGAAAGCGGGGCATTTCGCAGCTCGGAGCGGAGGCCCCCGAGCGGGACAGCTGCCAGGTTTCCTGGATTTCCAGAGCAAAGGCAATGGGAAACGCGCGGTGCTGGATTTTAAGCAGGTGACTCCGGGCAGCGCATTGCTCCCAAACTGCTCCGATACGGCGAAGCAACGCCGACCAGCCGGTGACCCCTAATTAGAGGCTGGCGGTTGCACAAGCCCCTTTCCCAGGGGTTTGCCCTTTAGTTTCCCATTGATACATATCGGCAGACTCCGCTAGACAAGGTATCACTGTTTCCAATCAAAGACAAAGCCCGATGCGCGTGCAGGAGCAAGGGGAAGCGCTCCACCTATGCATGCAGGGCTCCTTTCTGCTGCAACGGGCCAGCCGTGTCCAAAATCTGCTCCCCTTGTGCAATGGGTGATCGCAGCCCGTGGGGCGGCAGCTGGGATGCCCCGGGCTGGGAAAGGAGCTTTTCCTCTCCCAGACCGTTGTGGATGCAATCCCGGCTGCTTGCTCACGTGAATCACCTGGGACGCCCAGGAGCAGCCTTGCCGCGACCGGGGCGCGCACTGGGCAAAGGCAGCACCGCCAGCCCGGGGGGGGCGAGGGCTCGGTGCTGTGCTCCCACCTCCCGCAGCGGCCAGCAGTGCTGGCGGGGCCGGCCGCTGCTCGGGGGCCGTGCTCGGTGCCAGGGCGGCCCCGTGCCCGAGGGATGCTCCGAGGGGGACCACGGCCCCCGGGAGCACCCCGACACCCAGGCCCGGCACCGGGGAGGCCGTTTCAGGGGCTGCACGAGCCCTGCAGCACTGCCAGGCTCCTGCCCTTCCCGGCCCCCCCCCCCCCCCCGCTGTGCTCACTAGCAAACACAGCAGACGTCGATGCAGCTCGGCAACAGGGTTTTGCACCTTTATTCTCCGGGATCCTGTGCGGAAAACTGCAGAGGTTATTCTGCGTGTGCTCAGCTTGTGGCAGCTCGTATGCACCCAACACCCGCGTC
The DNA here is from genome assembly GCF_036370855.1 of Dromaius novaehollandiae. Classification (NCBI taxonomy): domain Eukaryota; kingdom Metazoa; phylum Chordata; class Aves; order Casuariiformes; family Dromaiidae; genus Dromaius; species Dromaius novaehollandiae. The sequence goes on along the minus strand of NC_088111.1, from coordinate 2,045,667 downwards.
AAAACACGCTGCAAAGGGGGTTAAAAATTCGCCCATGGCCGCCAGTCCCTGTTCCAGGTTAGATTTTCCACTGCCTGCGACCAGGGAAGTGTGAAAGTCAGGAAATCAGCTGCTGATCTTCCTTGGATTTGCTTTTCTGATGAGGCCTGCATGGCAGCCACGACGAAGGCTGCACAGACATGAGAAACACGTGTTACGCTGGCAGGGGAGGGGACCCCCGTCCTGCTGGGGACAGGAGCCCCCTCGGCCCCGGGAGCGGACGCGTGAGAGCCGGCGCTGCCCTGGCAGGGGCCGGGACACGACCACCCAACGGGCACCTTCACATCCCGGTTTTGCTCAGTAAGTGCCGGCGATGGCTAAAGCCCTCGAGGGCCGGGGCTGCCCGGCTGCAGGGCTCCCAAAGGATCGATCCTGCGCCCGCGGGAACGCCTCCGCGCAGGGTGCTGGGAGCATGGCCCGGGGCTGCAGCGGCTGCCGTGGGATAACGGGGCCTGGTTTCCCGCGTAGCAGCAGTTTCCCAAGATCGCGTCGGCGCTAAGGCGGGCTGCCGCGGTGGGCGCCTCGGGGACTGGATTTCGCAGGGTGCCGTGCTTTCCCACGGGCTGCAGCCGGAGCGATGCTGGGACCGCGCAGGGAAACCCTCCCTCAGCGCCTTCCTCCTGCTTTGGGAATCCAATGTCAGATGCTTCCTCTTAGCGCATCCATCCCGACAGCCGCCGAATCCAAGGAACCGGCTCCAAAATCCCTTCAAGAGGGTGTCAGTAGCTGACAGACCACAGAAATGGTTGCTAAACTAGAGCACACGCAGAAGCACATTTAAGCTGTGCCCAGCCAGGCCCTGAATGCTGAGGTCCCGTCCATCCCGGCCGGCCACCGCGGAGCAGCTCCACCAAGACGCTGATGGAGCTGCAGGCGAAGCAGCCATCTCGGGGGGCTTCGCCCCATTTGCAACCATCTCCCTTGAAAACGAGAGCCGCGACCCAAAACCGGCCACGGGACAGAGCCGGGAGCGCGGTGGGGGCGAGACCCGGGAGATCGCGCCCGCGCAGCCCGCGACCTTCCCCTGCCGCTGCCGAGCCGCTGCCATTGTCTCCGTCGCACGGAGCGCAGGCTTCACCTGGGCAGACCCACAAGTGGCTCCTCTCGGGGGCCATGAATACAAATACTTGACCTCGGGAGCCGTGGGGCAGCAATTAGTTTAAGCAGGGGGTTTGTGTAACACTTCAAAAGTCTTAATCCGTGCGGTCAGTCCTGGCACGGTATTTGCCAGAACCTATTGAGTAGTCTTAATGAGTCTGCAAAGCAAGCTTTCAATACATTTTGGGTCGCTTCAGATGCTTTAAATGGCATAGTCTATATGGCATTGTGCGGCTTTAGAAAGGCCCGGGCTTTAAAAAAGTATGGCTCCCTTTCACAGGGCAGACAGAAACCATCTTTAGACCCAGGACCCTTAACGTTTTGCATATCAATATGGCTCGGGCTGAATGTAGTCACTCAGCTGAGAAATAGGATCACTATCAGCATTTCCAGGCTTTCACAGGCACTTGGGAAACTTTAAAGCCCTTCGTGGAGAATAATTTGGTCGAATGTCGTGGCTGGAAACAAAACCTAAACAAGCGGAGTGCAGTCCATCACGCGGAGCTGCCAGCGCCGCGGACAAGGGGCTCCGGCGGCTCCAACATCCAACCCCCAGCGGGTCGGCGGCCGGGGCACTTCCAGCCCCGGGGCTCCGCGGCCGGCGGCATCCCGGCGCCCGGGGCTGCTGCGCGGGCGGGGGGAGTGGGGCTCTGGGCCCGGGTGCCCCTCTCCTCCTCTTTCTCCTCCTCCTCCTCCTCCTCCTCCTCCTCGCTCAGCCCCACGGCTGCCGCTGGGCTGCGGGCAGGGTCCCACTGAAGCCGCCGCAGCCGTGCCGCGGGGATGCTGGGGATGCACAGGAGAAAACCGGCCCAGCGCTCAGCCCTGGGCACTGGTCTGCTTAAGCATCCCAGTTCCCCATGCACCTACCATCCAGCCTGAAAAGCCCCCGGGCCCCCGGCAGCCCCGGCACGGCCACGGCGCCTGGCGGGACGGCAGCTCCCGGCACGCGGCACGAGGGAGAGACGCCGAGCCGGAGCGACCCGCAGACAAAGCAGGGCCTGGGGGCCCTCGGAAGCACGTAATTAGCTCATTACAGAGACAAACACAAGTCACTAATAAGATATTGAAGGTTAATTAAGTGTTTTCCCCATCTTTAATTAAGGGAAAAGTAGTCAAGGCAGTTCAAACTAATTTCTGCAGCCTCCCGCGCTGGCCCGTTAGGGCTGCAGACCTGAAAACCTGTTGGGCTCGTTGAACAGGAAGGTCAAAGTTTGGGGCTTCTGCTTGCGGGGCGTCTTGGGAAACTCCGGGGATTTTCATCCCGAGGGTCCCTGCTTCCCCAGCTGGGTTACGCCGCGAGCAGGGGAAGGTGTGTGGGGGGCAGCTCCCCCCCCCCCAGCCCCAGCCCTGGCAGCTACTCAGAGCTACTGCTCTTAATTGCTTTCCTTAACGGGGAAATTCTCCCAGACCATTTTCAGTCTGTAAAAATACCCCGTGCTCAGGGTTTGCCGGCCAGCCAGACTCACGGAACGGCAGTCCGTGCCCGTGCTCAGGGTGGAAATTCAATTCCATAAAAACCAGCCAGCAAGGTGGAGAACAAGCTGCAAAACCAGGGACCCGGCAGGAACCGTGACGCTGCCTCCCCGCATGCAAGAACGCCCAGAAACCACTTGGGCCCCAGATTTAGCGTTTCAGTTTTGCAAACGCTTTCATAAACCCTCATAAACAGAACAGGAAACCTGGTGAAAAGCGGCGCGGGGAGGACGGCGCGCTCCGCCGTCGCCTTCGCGGCTCCTCTGGCAGGAGGTGGCTCTGGACGTGCGAAAGCCAGGAAAAAAACTGATGGGAAACGTAGAGGCTGGCCTGACACGGCCAACAGCAAGGGAAAAAACAAAGGGCAATTAGCACTGAATGTCATATATGTATGTATGTATGTATGCATATAAAAAATTAACAATCTGAGCTTGATAGTGGTTGCTGTAAAGTCAGTGGGAAAATCCACCGACTCCCCCAAAAGCAGCACAGGGCCCACGTGCTCTTTAGTAAATATAAATTACATTTTTTTCCCCCCTCTTTGCTGGAAGGGGCCAAAACCTCAGCCGTCAGGAGCCACCCGGAGCCCAGGGGAGCCGAGCAGCCGCAGCCCCGGCCCAGCGCTGGATCTCGCGGCTGGGAACACGGCCGAGAGGCCCCGCTGCTTCCCAGGGCCTTTTCCGCGGATCGCGGCGACGGAGGCGCCCGGCACCCTCCCGCTCCCGCTCGCCAGCCGCCCGCGGGCACGGTTCACGGAGCTCAGCGAGGCTTATACGGAAGAATATTTAATCTGGTTGGGGAAGGGGGGGGCAGAGGGGTCACCTGTGTTTTTATTTCTTAAATATTTCTCTCTACTCCGTGCGGGTCCGTTTCTCGCCGGAAGAGGTCCGATATAAATTAGAGCGAGGCAGGGGCTGGTCCGAGGGGCGGCTCAGTCCCACCCGAAGTCCTGCCCCGTCATCTGGTAGAACTTCATGTTGAAGGGTCTGTAGAAGTCCTGCAGGCGCTGGACCACCCGCAGGTCGATTTTCGGGTGAGGCCGTCCCTTGGACTTGCCCAGGCAGCGGGGCCTGCTGCCGCCCTCCGGCTTCTTCAGGCAGGGGAAGCCCTTGGTCTCGTTGAAATAGAAGTGCTGGTCCGTCACGGCCCTCCTGAGCCCCAGGAAGTCCTGGACGCGGCCCATCTCCCCCGCCGGGTCGCTCACGAGCCTCTCGCCGCTGACGAAGAGGAACTTGGAGAGCGGGAAGTACCGCAGCCAGTTGTCCAGGTGCTTGGCGTAGATCCCGATCCGCACGGCGCTCCAGGTCGTGTCGATGAGGCCCGTGCTGACGTTCTTGAAGGCCAGGGCCTGGAAGCTGGGGATGGCGGGGTTTTTGGAGAGCGTCTGCGTGTAGTCCGAGATGGCCCTGGTGACGGGGTTCCTCACCACCACGATCAGCTTCGTGTCCCGGGACATGTTGTAAATCCGCCGGGGAGCCTCCTTGGTCACAAAGTAGCTGGGCGTCTTCTCCATGGTGATCTGCCCCTCCATCGTCCGCGGCATCAGGCTCCTGCGGAGAGGAAGGGGCGGCGGTCAGGGCTCGGGGACGACGAGGGGGATTCGCGGGGGCCGCGACCGCTCTGAGGCCAGACCAGGCCAGCGGAGACGGTGCTTCCTCCCACGTTTGTTCGCTGCCTTTTTGGGGATTTACTGGAGAAAAAGCCGGTAACACCAGCAGTGGCCGAGGAGCCGCTGCTGCCGGCAGCTGCCTGGGACTCGAGTCCGGTGCCAGCTCGAGCTGCCGGAGCGCCGGGGCGATGCCGGGGCCGAGCCGGGCCGCCGGGACCCAGAGGCGGGGAGTGCTTGCGTGGGGCTGCCAGCGGGGCAGGGCGGAGGGGAGCCCTGCGGGAACGGGACGCGGCAGCGGGGACGGGACATTGCAGCAGGGATGGGACATTGTAGAAGGGCTGGGACATTGCAGTGGGAATGGGACACGGTATCAGGGATGGGACATGGCAGCGGGGATGGGACACTGCAGAAGGGATGGGACATTGCAATGGGGATGGGACATTGCAGTGGGGATGGGACACTGCAGCAGGGATGGGACATTGTAGAAGGGCTGGGACATTGCAGTGGGAATGGGACACGGTATCAGGGATGGGACATGGCAGCAGGGATGGGACATGGCAGCGGGGATGGGACACTGCAGAAGGGATGGGACATTGCAGTGGGGATGGGACATGGCAGCGGGGATGGGACATTGCAGTGAGGACGGGACATTGCAGTGGGGATGGGACATTGCAGAAGGGATAGGACATTGCAGTGGGAATGGGACACGGTATCAGGGATAGGACATTGCAGTGGGAATGGGACGCTGCAGCAGGGATGGGACACGGTATCAGGGATGGGACATTGCAGCAGGGATGGGACAGGGCAGCGGGAATGGGACATTGCAGTAGGGATAGGACATTGCAGCAGGGCTGGGAGCGGGTGGGCACAGCGCGGGAGCAGGTGCCCATGAGGCTGCCAGGCGCTGCCCCGGCAGAGCACCGCGGGGCTCCGGCTGCCCCGGCCTCCAGCCAGCAGCTCAGGCCAGGAAAGGGCTGTTTCCTCCAGAAAAAAAAGGGCAGAAAACCGCTCAGGGCCCAGCCTTTGTGCAGGGTAAAACTCACGGCCCCGATCGTTCCCTCGTGCACTTTAATGAGGCTTTAATTGCCGCAGAAGCCGCCCGGGCACGTCAGCGTCAGCGCAGGGCGAGGGGAGCCCAGCGGTGCACGGCAGCGCGCGGCCTCCAGCCTGCGAGCCGGGGCCTCCGTCCCTGCCGTCCCCGCAGCGCGTGCATCCCGCACCGCCGCCCGAGCGGGGCTGCCTCCCCGGAGCGGAGCGATTCGGGGCCGCCAGAGATTCGCTTCACGCTGTGGAAAACGACCAAGCCGCTGCAACCGGTTTTTCTAGCATAAAAACTGCACGTCTAATTGCATGCACAAATAAACAGCCGCACGCTTTGCTCCGACTTAGTGCTTTTCTGAGCAGACTGCAAAGCGCTTAACCCAGTAGGCAGGTGCCACTGGGCAGACTGGTGCTCCTGGCTCACCCGAGCCCCCCGCACCGCCAACCCCGGCCCCCCAGCACCCATGAATGTCCAGCCCAAGTCTCGCCCCCGCGGCCACCCCCCGGGCCCCTCTCGAGGCTGGCTTTACGTCCCAGCAAATGCAAAGGAACCCGTGAAACTATCAATAACGAAGCAAAGCAGCAATGGGAAAAATGAGGCTTCACTGGGAGCCAAACTGCTGCTCCCGGGAGAGGGAGGTGCCGGGGCCGGGCAGCGCTTCCGCCCCGTCGACGCAACTAATGGGTGCCGTGACAGCTCCCTCGCTCCTCTGCCTCCAACTATCCCACTGACACGAAGGAAAAGGAGGGAGATTAAAGCCGCCGTTTCTTAAACCTGGCAGGGGACCAGTTTCTGTGTGCCCTCGCTGCAGCGGACTGCACACCCGGCCCCGCCGGCGCTCTCCTGCCCTTGCATCGAACCAGCGACTTTCCGGAGCTCCCTTGCATTAAACCAGTGACTTTCTGGAGCTCCCTTGCACTAAACCAGTGACTTTCTGGAGCTCCCTTGCATCGAACCAGCGACTTTCAGCATTCCCTTGCATTAAACCAGCGACTTTCTGGAGCTCCCTTGCATTAAACCAGCGACTTTCTGGAGCTCCCTTGCATTAAACCAGCGACTTTCTGGAGCTCCCTTGCATTAAACCAGCGACTTTCTGGAGCTCCCTTGCATTAAACCAGTGACTTTCTGGAGTTCCCTTGCATTAAACCAGCGACTTTCTGGAGCTCCCTTGCATTAAACCAGCGACTTTCTGGAGCTCCCTTGCATTAAACCAGTGACTTTCCGGAGCTCCCTTGCATTAAACCAGTGACTTTCTGGAGTTCCCTTGCATTAAACCAGCGACTTTCTGGAGCTCCCTTGCATTAAACCAGCGACTTTCTGGAGCTCCCTTGCATTAAACCAGTGACTTTCTGGAGTTCCCTTGCATTAAACCAGCGACTTTCTGGAGCTCCCTTGCATTAAACCAGCGACTTTCTGGAGCTCCCTTGCATTAAACCAGTGACTTTCTGGAGTTCCCTTGCATTAAGCCAGCGACTTTCAGCATTCCCTTGCATCAAACCAGCGACTTTCTGGAGCTCCCTCTGATGAGCCCCCGGCACCTTCCCCTTCCCAGCGAAGGGAGGTAGCGCCGCATCAAGCAGCCTGCTTCCCGGGCTGCCCGGCTGGCCACAGCCCCCCCAAAACTGGCCGAGCTTTGGGGATCCGATCATTCCCCTCGATGCCCCGCGGCACGGCCGGCCGGCTCCGGGCAGGAGCAGCGGCACTGGCGGGGTCTTGCCTTGGGGGGGGGCGCGGGGTCCCCGGCGGGGCTCCCGCGGCAGCGCAGGTCGTGCCGTCTGCGAGCCAGGGCTCTACCCCGCCGCATCTGTTCCTTATGTAATGGGGAAAGGCTTGAGGTTTTCGGGTTTTTTCCCCTGGACGCAGGAAAGAACACTTTATTAAAAGCATTTGCGAGTAGTGCTGGGCCCCGCGCAGCTCCCTCCCCCAGCTGGGAGGCGAAAGCCGCTTGTGGCTTTCTTTTTTCTCTTTTTTCCTTTTTCTTACACTGCCAGATTTGCAGAGTCGCTCGTCCATCCCCAGCTCTGCTGCTGCTGAGGAGCACTAGGAGCAGTGGTGCCCTGAGTGCCTCCCGGGGCAGATTTTGGGTGTTTCCCCACCCTTTCCAGCACCTTTTCCTCCCGAACAACCCGCGTTTGCGCTTGCCGAGGCAGGAGCAGGCCAGAGGGGCCGACTCGCGGCAGCGGGGCTGCACGGCCACCGGCACGGCCGAGGGGCAGGCTGCTGCTTTCTCCCGTCCTCGGGACTTGCGGCACGCCCGGGCGCCCAGCCCCGTGGCCTCCGGCCTCCCCGGAGCGTGCTCTGCCCCCCGAACGGCAGCCCGCGTTTTCGGAAGGGGCCGGGCTGTCTGCAGAGGAACCGCAGCTCTCCCGGGCGCTCGCAGCGCCCCTCAGACCCGCCGCCGGGCTCCCCCCGCCAGGACAAGCCAGCGAGACACGTTTAATCCTCATTAAATTCAGAAACCAGCCATAACGTTTGCCAGGCTGCTCTGTGCACTTCTCTGTGCCGACTCGCTGAGGAATTTACGCTGGTCTCCTGTGCTTTCCCGGGATGCCGCCGATCTTTCCGAACGGGAAAACAATTCTTTCCACGTGCTGCTCACCAACATGAAAACACCCCTCAGCAAACGTGGGCTTGGGAGCGAAGCCAGTCGCTCTGCTGCACGTGCAAGGAAACCTTTATCATCAGACGGAAACCGTTCGGGACGGCGTCCCCCGAGACACCGACGGGTCCGCGTCCCCCGAACCGCTGCTCTGCCCAGTGTCTGCACGGCAAGCCGGAGCTGCTCTCAGCGGAGCTTGGGGACTCACGCCGCTGCTCAGCTTCTGCAAAAGACGACGGCTTGCATTCGTTTTAGTTGCCGTAGCTGCATTCCCTAAAATACAAACTTGAGAGGAAATCCGTAAGATTTGGTAACAAGCAGAGGCCATGTGTAATATCTTTGCGATAGCAGTGCTTTCCTTAAAGCCGGCTACACTAGCATGGGCATCTGGAACTGCAAAAATCTCACCCAAGACATTTCTTACAGCAGGTGAGGTGCAAATTAAAAAAAAAAGGAGACCCAGGGTCACTGATCAGGCCAGGATCTACCAGCAGGCAGAGCAGAGCGCACGCGGGCGGCCCGAAAAATTCGCGGACTGCTGGGTTTTGAGAAAAATTCACCAACCCATTTGGAAATCACCCGATTTTCGGTGCCAACAAGGCACCCACTCGCTAGCTGCCTTGGTTGAAACCCCTCAAGTTTAACCCAGAGCCACCGTCTGCTCCGGGCAGGTTGGAGGTGGAAAACTCCGTCCTGACGTCATTCGGGGGCCGCATCAGGAGCAACAACCCCCCAAAGTTAATCGTGCGACACGTCCTCCTCCTCAGCAGCCCGATCGCACAAACTCCCAGCTACTCCCAAGATAATTACGCTATTTCGCATTTTCATTAACTCCCTAATACTTTCCCCTAAATTACCCCAGTTAATTATTGATAACCCTTGTCTCTCTCCAGGTCTGGCTTAAACTGGCAAATAAAAGAGCAGGCTTCTATTATGCTCCACTTTAGCAAAAGCACTGGAAACTTTAATTAAATTTACAGTTAATTCTTATTGACCTTAAGAGAATGTCTTTGAATGCTAAGTATTGCCTACAGGTACGTGCGAGATATTCGGATGATGGAGCGCTCCAGCAGCCTTGGAAGGAATTCACATTTTAAGAGGCGAGAGAACGCCCGCGAGGAGGGATAAAACACTTCTGCCTCTCTATTAAGCTGATAAATTTCGATTTTTAATAAATATTAAAGTGACTGACATTTGATAGGCATCAGAAGAGGGTTTCCTACGTAGAGATACGCAACACGTGAAGTTGTTAACGTTTGGAGAGATCACAGCGGTCCAGAAGCAGGAACATGCATCAGAGACGCCGCGAAGCCAAGAGCATCGCTCCGCGTCGGCCTCCGGGACCTGCTCACGCCGAGGCTGCCTAATTGCTCCCGTACCGCTGCGCGCAGCCCAGCGCGACCCCGGGCTTCAATTAGCAGCCACGGAAGGGTCGAGCTAACGAGCCCACGTCTGTAACATCCTCTAATTGCTATCGGTCGAGGCGCCTTTCCGAGGGCCGCCGGACCGCGCTGAGACGGGACCCTCGACTGCAGTCCAAGGGAAACCGCAGATTAACTGCAGTCTCCGGGGGCCCTCGTTAGATTAATCACCCCCTCCGCCGAGGTAGCACGGTGCAATAAGTCACAGCGCTGATAAAAACGCAGAGAGCTGCATTAAACACAGATTAACAGCCACAGCGGGCAGGTAACCAAAGCCGGCTTCAAAAAGCCGGGCCGGCATAACTCTGCGGGGTTAATTGCTTCATGATTCCCCGCGTCTGGGATGATTTTGCTGCAGAAGAGCTTCGCCCAGGAACGAGCCTACGGTGATGGATGCGTCTGTCTGAGGCCAAATTCACTGATAAACGGGACTCCGGAGCGGGAGCTTCCCCCGTGCCGGGGCCTGGCGGAGCCAAGGGGAAGCGCGTGCACGGGCTGCCCGGACCACGGGGTCGGCTCGCAGCGGGCTTCACCCGGGCTTCATGCAGCAGCCCCCCAAAAAATCCCTGCAGCTGCCGTTGCTCCCCGGGCCCTTCACTGCCGATCCATGGGACGGGGAGCGTTTCTGGGATGCTGCGCGGGGGGACAGTCCGGAGCACAGCTGACAGCTTCCAAGCCATCACCCAAAGTGCAAGAGAAAGGAGGGGGAAAAAACCCCTCTCTGCTATTATTGCAAAAAACAACCCCGGCAAAACCGCCCCCGACAAAGGAAGCGAGAGCGAGGGGCTTCTGCTGCCGTCGATATGGTTGAGACCCTCATCCAGTGCCGAAGGCAGCGACTCTTCCAAGGTGATGGGATCGCTGAACGCACGAGTGGCGGCAGGAGCACCCGGCTCGCCGGCTCCTCGCGGGGCTCCGCTCTCCCGCCCCGGGACGACGGGGCTTAGCGGGGCACAGAGCCCTTTTTGTGCAAATGCAAAGCAGCCAGGAGCCGGGAAGGGGGCCGGGGCCGGGCACGGCTTCCCCCTCTCGCAGCAGCCACCCAGCACCCCGTATCTGCATATGAATCCCGCAACGGGCTTTTCTCTGCCGCGGGGACAAGGTGGTCTTTGTGGCGGGGCGCAGCCGCCGTGAGGATGCTGTTAAACCAGAACTAAGTTACGTATAGCTTAAGATACTGTAAGACACCGGCCTTTTTCTTCCAGGCAGCTAAAACAGCAGCACCTTTGCTGAGAAAGGGGCCGCAGGGGCCGCAGGGCTGCGGCGGCATCTCGGGAAGGATGGAGCCGGTTCATGTCCTCGCTCCAGCAAGTTGCCCCGCAGCGAATTAGGCCACGTCCCTTCCTACTTCTAATTACTCTAATCTCCCCCCTCGGAGCAGCCGGCAGCTCCCGGGGAGCCCCCGCGGGCGGGCGGGCGGCAGCGGCACGTCCAGCCCCGCGCCCGGCTCCCTTATTGCTGATTCTCCCAACGATGCAAAACCCGAAACTGTGCAAACGAGGCGGCTCTTCCCCATCAGGCCTGGCCAGGAGCTAATTGGCTCTAAGAAGGGGAACCCGAAGATGCTAATGGCGGCGGTAACGAGCGCCCGAGCGGTGCGCGCGGAAGGGAGCCGAGCCCCCGGCACAGCCGCCCTCCGCCTCCGAGACGCGCCAATTAACAGCGAGGGAGATAATTTATTAATGCGCCTTTGCCTCCCCCCTGCCTTTTGCATCTAATTACAGGTTGATGCAAGAAGAAACGCGCTGGAGGTCGCCCAGCCCTCCGCCAGCCCCGGTGCTGCCCGCTCGGGGCCAGGCAGCTCCGCGTCCGGCTTTCCTGGCCGCTTCCCAACGAGAGCCGGGTGATGGAGCGGAGAGACCCCGGGGCCGGAGCCGCCGTTCCCGTCTGCAGCCCGAGCGGCTGCTTTCAGGAGCTGCCCGACACCTCCTGACTGCTCCCAGGGCTCCGGAAGGGGCTGGTGGCCCCAGGACCCCCCGGCGCTCCTCAAAGCCGACGGGGCACGCGCGATTTTGAGGCTACGCTGCAATAAACCTCCTGCTGCAGCAAAGCCGCAGGCATCTCCTGCGTCCCACGTCCCCGCAGCCGGGGGGTAAAGAGGCCGGCGGGGCGGCTCTGCGGGAAGAGGCTGCGTAGCCGCGGGGTGGGCACGGCCCATCGCAGGGCAGCCCTGGGCCGCCTCTCCCTCCGGGACCGTAAAACACATGAGAAACGCATGCGATGGCTCTCTAACGGCTGGTTGCTCTCGTTGGCTGCATGCACACACACACGTGCACAAACACGCATGCACACACATGCATGCACAAACACGCATGCACATGCACACACGGGTGAGCAGGACGCTGCCGGAGGCAATGCCACGGCCTCAGGAGCACGGGGTGCCGGGGGCTCGGCTGTAACCCCCTGCCCCAACATGTAGCGTCCCCGGCTACAGCAGCACAGTGACACCTGTGATGGGCAAATGTCACTTAGCTGGAGAGAGACCTGAAGGAAAAGCAGCCTCCGACTCCCAAAAGCAGCATTTCACTTCTGCAGAACAAAGACATCTTTGGAACGACCATTAGTGTAAAAGCAGCTGAACCCAGTTAAAACAGGTGAGACACAAAATAGCAAAGTGAATCCCCACAGTGGGGATTCGGGGAGCTCACGGGGCGGCTGCACGAATTGCCGTGACTGCCCAGCGCTGCAGGCTCCTGCCCTGGCCCCCAGCACCCCAGCCGTGCCCGCCGCGGCGATGCAAAGCATGAGCCAACTGGGCTAAGCCTTTATTTTCCACGCACTTAAACACGGAGGACGCGAGAGCGGGTATTAAGGAGCACCGGACTGGGTGCAATCTGCACTCTCCCAGCTCCCCACTGCCGTGCTCAGCCCAATGGGATGCTCCCGCAGCGTGGCAGAGCCCGGGAGCGGGATGCAGCGCGGGCACAAGCACCTCCATCCCGCCGCAGTGAGCTGTGGCTGCAGCCCGGCAATTAGCAATCCTCTCAATGCCGCTCCCTGCCCGATGTCCCTTTGATTCCCGGGTCCCGGCGGCCCCGGGGGCGAGGGGACAGCCGTGACAGGTGTCTTGCCTGTGACCCGGGTCAGCCGAGGGCTCTGATCTCCAAGCGACCCTGCCCGGCCGTGAATGCGCGCCCGCGCTCAAACAGCTTGCAGATGAAGGAGCAACAGACTGGAGCTGATTTATTCAGGAATTAAAGGTTCAGTACCCCTTTTAAAGGCTGATCCTCCGCGCTGTCAGCCTTCATTGCACACAATTAAAGGGGTTAGCTGCCCGGGCCAGCCACGGCCCTCCTCCCTCACGGGGGAACGAAATAAAACAAGAACAACAAAACCCCCCACCCCCAGCAGCCCCCAGCCCAACTCCTCCGACGCGGCGCTCGGGCCGCTGCACGAGGACTTGCAGGCTCAGCTCACTGGTGGCTCCGAGCTGCAGCACAAAAGGGGCCGTGCTCGGCTGCCCGCGGGGGCTGGCTCAGCTCCCTCCCTGCTCCCGGCGGGATGCAGACGGTCAGGATTTGCTCTCCTCTGGCACGAGGGGAGGATCCGGGTCTGAATCGGTGCTCGGCTCGCTGCAGTTACCCGAGCGCAGCCGGTGCAGGGCGCGTTCCTCCAGGGCAGCGCCGGGGCCGGGGGGCACTGGCCGTGCGGGAGCGGGGAGGGGGCAGCTGCCTGCGAGCAAACCCTCCTCCCGTGACGCCTCGGGAGCGACACCAACCCCGCGAGCCCAACGCGGGAGCATCCCGAAGCAGAGCCGAGACGCTCCCAGCCACAGCCACCCCCTTCATCCTTCTCCCACCCCTCCAGCAGCGGGAAATGCGGAAAAAAGGCACAACAGAAGGTAGCATCCCTGCTCGCGAGCGCTCACAGGCACGAGCAGCAGGAGCTCAATCAAAAGCTTCCTTCCCTTTAGGAAAGAAAAGGGAGAAATCTGCTGGCTCCAGTGGCTGCTAATAATCTCTTTCCAAGGCAGTTAATTTTCCTGCAGCCACCCCAGCAAATAATCCAGCTGATTATTACACCTTTCAGTGGAATCAGCCCTTTAAATACGGTCTCCTCCAGCCATGCATCTTGTGTTTTACGACTGGCTGAAGATACTCGACTTGCTGTCTGTGAGCAATGAAACAAAAATTATGCTCTTCTGCAAACAGAGCAGAGGCACCAGTGACAAATTTTATACCTCTGGCAACCAAGATCCTTGGGCCCGCCAATAAATAAGGAAAATTTGCTCTTAAAACTCTACGGGGCTGCCAGGCTGGGGGCTCTGAATCACCGCAGCGAGACAGGCCGGGCAGGGAGGGAGCCGGAGCCCGTTGCTGGGGCTCGGTGCACGACACCGAACGAGGCATCGCAGCACAATGCCGAAAAGGGACACGCTGCCAGGACGGGCATAATAAAACTTATGCGTACTTATTCACCTTAAACAGCAGGCTGGTTTTTATGGACCAGTTGTCCCCAGTCTGGATATTCCATACAGGCAGGAGACTTCAAAGCAGGCAAGTTTAGATGCAAAATTTATCGCTATTAAAAAAAAAGAAAGAAAAAGCCCTGAGATTGCTAAAAAAACTTCAAAGATCTTTGTTTTCAATTCAAACTAAAAAAACCACATATATTGGTTTTGCCTAAACTGTTGTCTTGCAGCGATGGGCTGGTTGTTCCTGCTTTCACTACCTAGACCTAGAGGGGCACAAGAAGGAAACCAAAAGCCTGCAAAATTTTGTGATCCGGTGTAAAACTACGAACGCCTTCGCCTAACGGGCTCTGTGCGGTCCGTGAGCTACGTCTAAGCAAGGTTTCCCGAGGAAGACGGTGCCCGTGGGCGGGCAGGGCTCGTGCACCGACCGCGCACACAACGCAGCAGCATCTGCTGCCGCGGGGAAAGGAGTGAGGGGAAAACTGCCTCCAGCCTCTCCCGGCGGCTCCCGCCGCAGCGCAACGTGCCGGGGAACGGCGGCTGCAGGCTTCCCACCGTATGAGCAGCGCCGGGCCGGGGCTCTCAGCTAATTAGCTCAGGCTAATTAGCCAGAGCTCAGTCTTGGTGGCTCTGCTGCTAGCTGGGCTAAGTGGCGGCTGGCCCAGGAGCTCCACAGTGCCCTCCGCTGTAGTTCCAGCACGTCCGTAGCCAGCCGCGCAAAGCGGCAGCGCTGCAGGGAGCACCGGGATGCTCCGGCCCTGCTCCAAGCTGCTCCGCCTGCGGCAGCACTGCAGGAAGCATCGGGATGCTCCAGCCCTGCTCCGAGCTGCTCCGCCTGCAGCAGCGTTGCAGGGAGCACCGGGATGCCCCGGCCCTGCTCCGAGCCGCTCCGCCTGCGGCAGCACTGCAGGGAGCACCGGGATGCCCCGGCCCTGCTCCGAGCCGCTCCGCCTGCGGCAGCGTTGCAGGGAGCACCGGGATGCCCCGGCCCTGCTCCGAGCCGCTCCGCCTGCGGCAGCGTTGCAGGGAGCACCGGGATGCCCCGGCCCTGCTCTGAGCCGCTCCGCCTGCGGCAGCGTTGCAGGGAGCACCGGGATGCCCCGGCCCTGCTCCGAGCCGCTCCGCCTGCGGCAGCGTTGCAGGGAGCATCGGGATGCCCTGGACCTGTTCCGAGCTGCTCCACCTGCGGCAGCACTGCAGGGAGCACCGGGATGCCCTGGACCTGCTCCGAGCCGCTCCGCCTGCGGCAGCGTTGCAGGGAGCACCGGGATGCTCCAGCCCTGCTCTGAGCTGCTCCGCCTGCGGCAGCACTGCAGGAAGCACCAGGATGCTCCAGCCCCGCTCCGTGCCGCGGCTCCCCGGCAGCCTCCCCCGGTGCAGGGCCAGCAAGAGCAAAGAGCAGGGAGGAAGAAAGGAAGAACGTGCACGTGCCGTCCAGAGCGGGACCTTCCTGTTTGCCTATGAATTGGCAGATGCTTTGATTTGGTCAGCAGATGCTGACGAGGCATCAAGATGAGTCCCCAGAGCCATGAATAATTTCGCTGTATTTGTATTTATTTGATCTCGGTATGAGGCTGGCCCTAGCTGCCTCTTCATCCGGTGCTCTCACAAATCCATCTCAGACACTTGTACAGCATCGCTGCAGAAGCGGTTTCTGGGCTCTCCAGATGGTCCGTGCGCGGTCGCCGCTGCAGGGCTGCCCACACGCTGCCTGCCCGCCCTCGGCACGCGGCTGGGAATGCCGGATGCTCCAGGCCACGCGCTGGGAGGAGAGAGATCCCATTGCCCCGATCCTCTCCCTTGCAAATCCGCATCTCCTGCACAGCCACCTCACAGGGTTTGAGATGAGGAAAAGAAACCCATCGCCAGCTTTCAAGAAAAGTGATGTTTAAGAGACGAGAGCTCCCCAGCCTTACAACATTTAACATAACTGGTTCCAACATTTCCAGGTCTTTTTTACTGTTTCTCCTTTTCTGAATGGACAAAAATGGGAAGCTGGCACTAGCTGGTTCCCAGACCGAAGCTGAGATTGGAAGCTGAGGCACCACGGCCGACCTTAACAGTCCTTTCAAAATTGCCAGTGGGTCAGATGCTCATAAGAAAGTAATTAATACATTTGACCATAACTAACTGGCCATGAAGCTGAGATATGTCCTGCTGGATCTGGGAGAAGATGACCTGGGAATCCAAACTCCGCTCACACACAGCCCTCGTCGCTGCACGGCTCTGCCACGAGGGTCGGTCGCCGAACAGGAGGGACGCGCAGGCCCCGGCGGCAGCAGGAAGGCTCGAAGGAGCCCCTCCGTCCTGCGAGACCCAACGAGCCCCCGAGACTCATCACCTGGGAGTCCCTGGCACTGCCCCACATGGGGAAAAGGGATCCTGAAGAGATCTGGGAATGCAAACGCATCCTTCCAGCTTCAACCCCAGCGAGAGCAGGGCCTCCGGAGCAGGACCCGCAGCCTCGGCCTTGCACGCCCCACGGCAGGCAGCTCCTGGGCTGGAGGCACCGTCCGCTCACACCGCCTCGTCCGCGGCCAGCGAGGAGCGGGCAGCTCGGAGGCGAGCGCCCATCAGCAGCACCCTGCCCACGCTGCCGCCCCGACGGCGCTGCCGGGTCTCCTGCAGCCGCGCGAGAGCTTCCTCCAGCGGCTCCGGCGGAAGCAGCTGCCGCATCTCCCGTTGTCTGCGGAGCAGAAAGGCAGAGCAACATCTGACTCGGATATTTTCCTTCTTGGGATGAAACCACTCCATGAAACACAAGCAGACTCCAGAGACGGGATAACTAATCTGGTGTGGAAAAGCTGTCAAATTTGGCCAGGGGACAGAGTCGTTTTTTATTTACTTTTTAATGCATGGGGAAGGGCTGTTTGGGGACTTAATTCACAGTTAAAAAGAGAAAAGCCCCTTCAGCAGGTTCCCTGTAAATGCTGAAAGGAAGCCAGCCAAAATTGCATCCCTAATGCAGAAGGGCTGGGAACTGAAACGCATGCACACACAAAAAAGCCAAGAGCAAATAGCCACATCGCGCCGCAGCAGAGACGGGGAGGGGACAGGGCAGAGCTGCACAGCAGCTCTTCCCCGATCCAGGGACTGCAGGGACAGCTCCTGCCCCAAGGCAGCGGGATGCGAGACAGCCCCGGGCTGAGACGCGTCTCCTCCCACCTCCAGCCCCCGGCACCATCCTAAGCTACTAAGTTTGTTAATAAACCCAGAAAAGAGAGGAAAACGGCTGTGCTTGGTCCCCAGTTTGGAGTCAGGGACATTGCATGCGTCATCCTCGTCCCCCGAGCCGGGAGGGCTGGAGCCACCGACCCCGGGCTGGTGCCAAACTGGTTCCCAGGGAGCTGGGGAACCAGCAGAGGGATTTCCAGGCTGGGGGAGGAAGACCATCGTGTCCCTAGAGCCTCTCCTTATCACCCGAGCGTGTAGTTGTGACCGGGAAAGCAATGCAATAGCTGGAAAAGGAGGCATGAGAGAGAAGTGGAATCCGTCAACTACATGACCAAACAGTTTAGAAATACCCTAGCGCAACTTTGCTTTTAATAAACAAAACACCCTGAAACGCTACTGATTTATAGGTCGGCGCATCACAGCTTACACGGGGAATATTTAGCTGTTACCTGCTGCTCATTGCGCGGTTCACCCTGCTCGGAGCGGAGCCACTCGCGGGGGACCAGCAGCGGGCTCAGGCAGCCCGGCCAGCGCGGGAGCTGGGAGTCTGCACGGGACTCCCGGCCAGCACGGGCCGGGATGGCTCCCAAAAGCACGGAAGACAACAGGAGGGAACAGCTCACGGCAGGAAGCGCATCCCTGCCCAGACCCGATGGAGTGGTTTCTTGGAGCACCTCTGCAGAGATTCAGACCTGGGCTCCTCCGTGGTGGACACTGGAGCCTTTAGGATGAGGGGAAGAACAAGGCATAAAGGCAAATCTGATACAACAGCTCTGCTGAAGAGATGCTTGGCTGCTTGCAAAGTTGTGCCATGGAATCGAAGGCTCTGCACAGAAGTCCCTCCTGCTTAGAAGCACAGGGTGGGGAAGGACCACAGCGGTGAGCCCATTTTCCAGGTCATGCTCCACATCCAGCGAAGGGGGCACAGAGACCCCACAAGCAGCTAAGGCTAAGGAAAAGAGTGGGACAGAGCACAGGGTCCCTCAGCCCCCTTGCCAGCCCCGGCCCGAGCACGCAGGACGTCTGCGTGCCCCTCTGCCCCGCTGCTCACGCCTCTCCTGGGCACAGCCTGCGGAAAGAGCTGGGAAGGTCCCAAACTCCTGGAACAACTCCCACACACACGGTCTGCTCCCCAACAGCAACATCAAACAGGGCTTGGGGAACCAGGGCTCACACTGACCCTAAAGCACGGCCAAGGCGGCATCTTGAGCATCAGATCATCTGCGGGCTGCTCTTCAAAGCATCGTTCACCCGGATGCAGCCAAGATGAGAATCAGCCCTCAGCTGCTTCCCGTCTGATCCGGAGACCACGCCGCGCGGCCGTGCAGACCCGATCCGCCCGCGGCCGCCTGCGCCGGGGGGCCGGGGGGTCCCTCCCACGCGCGGGGCGCTCTGATCGGTCCCAGACGCGTCCCACGCCGAGCGGGTCGGGCAGGCGGGCGGGGAAGAGCTCCCGGCTGGGCCCAGGCGAGCCCCGGCCCTCGCCAGCTGATCCCTCCCCACGGAAAATTCCTTAAGCAAGCGTGCCGTACAAAAGCTTTGATCCCAGCTAAGTTACAAGATAACAGATGTTATTTCTGAAAGAGCATCAGAGGTCTCTGAACATGTTAATATATATCCAAGACTTCCCCAGTTGGCTGCCCCTGGATTTTGAAGCCTGACCTGTAGTTTTGACTAGCTTCCCCTGAAAACGTAGCTGCTGTTCTGAAAAGGGAACTGCACTGTGTATTTAATACAAAACAGGCAGCACACGTTACAAGGCCAGGAAGACTTCTGCTTCTGACTCAGAAGCGCTGGGTCCCCTCGAAAGAGACTGTCCTGGGCGATGCAGAAGCAGCCTGGCTGCAGCAGGCATCCTCAGGGCAAGCACAGCAGCAGTGCGGCATTGCTGGTTTCCCCACTCCGTTCGATTTGTTTCCTGATCTGAAGGTTAGAGGGAGGGTTGATGGCTCCCCTGCTTTCCAGGGACAACGGCTTTCTTGTCGATACGTGCACGATCATAAGGGACCTGCATGACATCTACACGCGTCGCGCTCTGCCTGAAGAGCGATGCTAAGTGACACCTCCGCACCCGCACGATGCCGCAGGCAAAATCAGCTAACTGTGGGCCAGCTTCCTTCCCGCGGTAAGCTGGACCGGCCTTTTCGCCTCAAACGCATCAGTCCCCCCGCCTCCACCACCACCATGCTGCGTTTTGATTCCCGAACGAAAGGCAGCGGCAGCGAGCGAGCCCGGCTCAGCTCCTCGTCTCCTGGACGGTGCCGTCCCAGACCAGGTGCCAGGGAAGAGGAGGGCACAGCCCGCGGAGCAGAACCGCTGCCCTGTGCCCAGCCGGCCAGTGCCGAGGGTCACCCTCCCCTTCGCCCATCCTGCTCCCTGACTGGGGGCCCTGGATCCTATTCCGACAGGAAAATCATAAACAACAACAGATATGCACAAGGTCCATATTTTAAAACAAACAAACTAGGCTGCTTTAATGCAACTTTAAAACTGCTCGTCCTGCCCACACCACCTTCATCATCCAGTTTAAAACTGCACTCGCCGGGTCTGATCACTCAGAAGTCAAAAATGCTGGGAGTGAGGCGAGAGCCTGGCTTCTGCCCTATGAATAACTTCCTCCTCCATCGCTGGCGCGAGGATCTCGCGCACGGGTGCGGGGAGCTCGCTGAGGACACATCACGGGGACTTCTGCAAAAATGCTCTCCCAGTTCGGCTTCCTGTGCTGAATAAACACGGAGCCTTGCTCAGAATTTCGCGTTCAAACTAACCACGAGTCATTCTGAAACTCATCCAAAACTGTCTCATTTCTACCTAAGAAAACATAAATCCATCTCGACTTATGAACTGGAGCCAGGTCTGAGGTCTGCAACGAAGCCTTTGGGATCCATCAGGAAACTTTCCAGCGACAGTTATAAGCTCTTTTGGCCAGATCCACAAAGGTATTTAGGCACCTAACGCTCATTGAAATCAGCGGTAACTGAGCACCTACATCGCTCCGTGAACGTGAGCTCCTGCTTGCAGCCGTCCCCGCCGGCCGCGGGGCTGGGACGCGCGACGGTACCTGGGCCTCCTCCCAAAGCCGCTCCGTTGACTCCAGCGGGCTCTGGACCAGGTGAAGCACGGATTCACCCCCTGAAAGCCCGCAGCTCCTGCCGAGGGGGCCGCGGGGGGCCCAACAGGAGAGTGTAAGGACGCAACAACCCTTTTCCAGGCCTTTGCATCACCACAAAGGGAGCCACTAATGGCTTCACGGGCATTAACCTTTCTAAGAGTTTTGCATTCCCAATACTGCATCTTTTTTCTTTTTTTGCAAGGAGCACGCTGAGTCCTTGCTTTGTCCCGGGTTCCCATGCCCCCCAGACCCTCCGGCCCCAGCCCTCGCCGAGCTCGCTGCCACGGCCGCCAAGCCCCACCTCCGGCACGGTGCCTGCAACACGGCGAGGCCCCGCGCCCTGGGCACCTTCCTCCCCCCACCTTCCAGCCGCCGTCCCCAGCAGCTGCCGCCGGCCCGCGGCTCCTCGAGCGGGAGGGGGCTGCCGGTCTGCCAGCAGCGCCGGGAAGCCGGAGCAGGGACGGGGGACGCCAGCAGCACAAGTCCTGCTCTCCCTGCGTGACGCTAAGGGCCGGGCTCCATAGCTGGCAGAGGAGCGGTATCATCTGCAGCGCAAGTCTTGGCCGGGGAGCGGGGACCTGCCGCAGGAGGACTCCAGGCACGGAGCAGACGCCAAGCAGGCCAACAGCCTGCGGAGCCCGCGGCCGAGCTGCGCGCAGGCGGGAGGTGCGGGATCCCGTGGCACCGCGGGACGGGGACGCAGCGGTGCCGTGCGCGCAGACCCCCCGGCCGGGCGGCACAGGCCACGGCGGGGACTTGGAGGGACCGGCAGGGAAACGGGCCAGATGTAACAGAGCCGCCATCTCCCCCCGGGCAGAGACCCCGGTGCAAGGCCGGCTGCGGACGAGCGCGGCGGTTACTGCCCATCCCTGGTGGCAGCTGCCCGCGAGGACACGCAGGGCACTGCTGGGAGGCAGCCGGGGCCGCACAGCCCTTCTCCTCGCCACCTCTCCCCCGGGCTGGGCGGGATGAGGAAGCTCTAACGGAGACGCTGCACCTCCTGCCCGGAGCGGAAAGCCCAGGTGCTGCCGCCAGGTCCCTGGGCAGGAGCAGACTGTCCCCTGGTCCCCATTTCCAGCAGGACAGCGGCCACTTCTCCCTCCTCCCCAGAGCTGGACCAAGGAAGGACCAAGTCAGGTTTACTGCCGAGCCTGGATCTGCCCAAGGCCTCCCTGCAAGGTCCCTCCGCCAGGGCTGCTAAGGGACCGCGCAGCCCGGGCGCAAACCCCCGCTCCGTCCTTGCAACCGCCGGCACCAGCAAACCGCGACCTCGCCATCGGCACAGGGGTTAAGGCGCAGAAACGACGCTGGGAAGAGGCTCATCATGCAGATGAACTTCGTACTCTCAGCGTGATTCTCGCCCTCGCCACCCCGATGTGGGCCATAAGCTCCAGACCTCAAAGCACTCCTAGGTCCAAACCCTGTGCAGCTCCCCGGTCCGTGAGCGAGGAGGACATCGAGGCTGCAGCTTCCAGCCTCTTTCCCCAGCTTTGGGGTTCAAGCACCTCAGGGGAAATTTCAGTTTTGAAATTCCTTGTCACCGTCTCTGATGTGCAGACCAGCGTTTGCCACCGGCCTCCTCGGCCAGTCGTCACCCGGCAGGAGCCACCTCGACGCTCTCCTCGCAGCACGCGCCGTGCGGGCCCCGCCGCTCCCGGAGGCTCCCAGCTCCCGGCGGCTGCCGCCCTCGCCCGCCTCTGCTCGCTGCAAAAAATTAAACGGGGTTTGTTTGTTTTTTTTTCTCAGGCAAAACGCTGTCGCATTGCCACAGAAAAGCTCTTGTTCAGATGGAAAATGCATCCAATTTTCCACAAAAACGAGACAGATTTCCCATCTGTGTCAAATTTGTAACGCGGCCTCAGGGAGGATGAGGAACAAATTTAGCTTTTTTTACTATCAGAAAAAGGCCCATTTCCTGGCGGGGAGCGCAGCACGGTTCCACCGCGGAGCAGAGCAGTGACACGAGGGGGCCGTCCCCGACGGCACGGGGACGCTGCTCCGGGCTCTCGCGGGAGCCGGTGGCGGGAGCACAGGGGGACATCGTGCAGCATCTGCCGTGCGTGTCGCCACGTCGAGCCGCCCCCAGCTCCAGCGAAACGGGCCACAGGGGCACGGGGAGGCTGGCGGGACGCGGGGCGCTTGCAGAGCCTGCGACCCGGCTCCCAGCTCCCCGGCGCCCGCGAAGGCGATGCTCCGGGCCGGCTCTCGCCCCTCCACGAGCATCTTCACCTCCTCCCGTCGCGAGAAACAACCGGGAATCTTCTGACGAAACATTTTTTCACTGGAAAAGCACCAGTTTGTGGCAACCGAAGCTGTTTGTGGGAAAGGACTGGATTTTGATTATTTTTAGCCTGGCTTCCTACGGAAGCGTGGCTTAAGCAATCACACGGTCTGTCTGTCTGCCTATCCACTCATCTGTCTGCCAGCCTTCCCCCCGCGACGTCTGACCCCACTGGCTGATTTCAACCAGATCTGATGGGGGAGAAGGGTCAGAAACAGGAATTTTGCACATTTTCAAGACAAGCTGCAGCAGAATGGAGGCAGGCAGCCCAGACCATTGCCCTCGACTCAAGGAAAGGCAATTCCAGCGGAGCCCTTTGCCATCCCAAAACCCAGCAGCCCATTCCCACCAGGAAAGCGGTTTGCTCGATTTTAGGCTCCCCAGCTCCAGCTCAGTACCAGGATATTTGGGTTGCAGAGCCAAGACCACCCAGACCCCACCGGGGTTTGGTGAGCAGCTTTCTGGCACGTCGGATAGTTCTTGCAGGATAAGATGCTCTCCTCTACCTTATTTCCTTGGCTGACAGCTACAACTAGGATGAGAAAAAAACCTTCCAGTTAGGAAACACACTGCCTCTGTCAGCAAGAAGGACGAAGGGAGCAAGCGGGACCGACCTGCCCAGCCCGCATCACCGGGAAATCGGGATGAAGAGGAGCAGAAGAGAAAGGGCATTTCTTCAAAGCCCCAGACTCGGGGCTTTAGAAAGAAACTTTGTCGGAATAGAAACTCAAAGGCTACATTATTTGCTCCCAAGTTATTATGTGTCATCATATATATCCAAGGCAGCCCTAAGCCTTCGGAAGGCAGCGGCCAGCAGAGCAGCTAAGGGTAAAGCGCAGGAGGCTGTCAGCAGCAGAAAGCTGCTACTCATTTTGCCCCTGCAGAGGGGGGAAGTAAATCTTGCACAGCATTTCCCACTGATGCAGCGATGATAATACATACTTAATTAAATCTGTGCTGTTTCCAGTCATCAACTTTTATGCACTGCTGGGAAGAAACGGCTTGACTTCCATTTCTGCATCCGAAAGGCTTTTCGCAGGCCGGCACGTGGGGAGGTGCGTTAACCTCCCGGTTTGGGGTCTGTGCCTTGGGGGAAGATGCAGCGTTTTTGGCCGGGAGGACAATACAACCGGGAAATGAAACCACCCACCTTGGCACCGGCACCGGCACCGGCTGGGTTAGCGCAGGGCTGTGCAGCTGGCGGCCACCGCTGAGGACGGCTGCAGGTGCCACCCGAGGGCAGAACGGGGGGGCCCAGCCCGGCCCGGCCCCCCGGGCTTCCTCCGTGCCAAGCCAGCGCCGCCCTTTCCCCCACGTGCAGCTCCTCTCGCGACCCGCATCTGAGGAGCTGTACCCACAGCCTGCCGCGCGCTACAGCGGCGAGCGCGGTCAGAACCGTGGGTGGGCAGCGCAGAGCCACCTCCTGCCGCTCCCCCCGCCCTCGGCGCAGAGCCGCTGCGCCCCGCGTCCCCCGGCTCCCTGCCAGGCTGGAGCCAAGGCCCAGCCGCAACAGACGTCCCACGGGGCCGGCAGGTCCCAGCCACAGCGAGAAGTCACGTCCAGGAAACGCCAGGGCCAAGGCAGCTCCGCGGGCGATCTCGGTGCCGCCCACCCCAAACCTCCCGGGACGCCCGGGCCGCGCTGCCGGTGCCCTGGCGGGACCCCTCTATGCACGGGGATGTGGGGACCCCTCTCAGCACGGGGATGTGGGCACCCCTCTACGCACGGGGATGTGGGGACCCCTCTCAGCACGGGGATGTGGGGACCCCTCTACGCACGGGGATGTGGGGAAGGCTCGAGTGAGACACGGTCTTCCCGCTCAGACTGCTCTCCTTCTCTCACGTTTAGGACCCCGCCAGATGTTCTCCTGCGGTGACTGACCGCTCTTGGGGCACGTCATAACTCTTCCAAGGGCCGGGAGCTTGCAAAGCCCGGCGCTAGCCCGGCACTGCGGCTCACTGCCGCACGCCAGCACACGGCTCGCAGAGCTGCTACACTTCTGCAAAGTGAACAACAGTCCCAGGTGCCTCCAAGCTGTCCCAAGTCAACGAGGAAAGTTTGGCCCTTGGGAATCACGGATTTCTCTCTGGACACCTCCAGCGTCACAAGCCCAGCCACCCGCAGAGGCGGCAGGACCACGCCAGCATGGATCTGGCTCGCTCCTTAAGGACGCCCGTGGGTCTGCTGACTGCTGTCCGCGTAAAACCAAGATGGGAACCTGCCTCGCTTTTACGAGAGCGGCGGCTCCTCGGCAGCCCGGGACCACCACGTTGCTGCGGGACCACCAAGGAGGAGCGGGGAGGAAATGCTTGTCTGCCCTCAAGACTCGTTTCGTCGCCGGAGCAGGAACCTCAGTCCATAAATGCCGGCAGTTCCCAGCGACTGCTCCTGCGAAAGCAAGCGGGCCCCAAAGCGCGCTGCCGTCCGGGGCCTTGCCGGCTCTGCCGCGGCCCGGCCCCTCCTTGGATGCGCTGCGGCCGCCGCTTAGCCCTGGGTATTAATTTAGGACAAGCGGCACTGCAGAACGACTGCAGCCAAGCATCTGATGTGGGTTCCCTTGCTTCTCGTAACATGGGTGAGCTCATCCTGAGGCTGCCGGTGTGGATTCTCTGGTGCCTAATAACGTGGCTGTGCTGCACTGGCAGCCCTTCCTCGGAGGAGCGCTCCCTCCTCTCCCTCCAGCCTGCACCCAGCGTTCAGGGGCTCAGCACCCCCGCAGAGCCCCGCCGGAGCCGGCAGAGGGGGGCAGGAGCTCTCGGGGGTGCTGGGGGTGCCTGCACCGGCACACGCACAAGCAAGCCACCACGGCTGCGTGTCCTTAGGGAAAGAGGCTAGAAGGGGGCCGCTTGCCAAACACGGTTCCTGGGGGGAGCGGGCACAGGCTGGGAAGGATCCCATGGATCCTGCCCTGGCACTCGGCAGCGCGGGGGCCCAGGGATGCCACCACCCCGGGATGGTTCTGCATGGCCGCTGCTGCCTCCACACCCGCAGAGCATCTCCCCACGCCAGCCCCCAGCAGAGAGACCACCACAGACGGCCAGGGGCCTTCAGCAGCACCACATCCAGCTCCCAGCAATCGCAGGGCTGCTGTGAGGATACCGTGCCCAGGCAATGCCATACCCCAAATTCACCTCTGGGCAGGAGCAAAACCAGGGCTGAAAACTGAGCTAAGGTGGTCAGAGAAAACCCTTCTCCTTAGCGGCGAAGGCAGAAAGAAACAGCTTCAGAAGCCAGGATGCCACACGTTCAGAAGTGTCTAAGATGCTGAAGCCTGGTGCCCTGTTTGAGAGGTAACCATAATGCAGGTGCTCCGGAGCACTTGACAACTCGTGGCCTCCCAGCAGCTGGCTCGGCGTGCACTGGTCTCACTGGGAGCAGGCCGGTGGCAGGGCTGAAGGGAACAGCGTTGCTCCTCTCCTGCCCTGTCCCTCCTGGCTGCTCATCTTCTCAGCACGGCTCTTGGGGGGGGGGGAGGCAGGGCAGGGGCGCTAGCAGGGTGCCCCGCCAGCCCCTCTCCCTGTCCTCAGCCATCGCCGGGAGCCTTGCAGTTTTCTCCCCCAAATTCATCACCAGTAAAACGCTTCCATGTGCGCAAGAGGCCCTCCGGAGCCGGAGCCGGGCGGAGCGCAGCGGGAGCGAGCGCAGCTGCCGACTTGGATGCTCCCGCGGTTTGGTGGCTGCTCTGCGGGCTCAGGGATGGGCTCAGCGGAGCGATGCCAGGAGAAGCTCCGCCAGCTCCAGCGAAACGGCGGGCCAAGAGGAGAGGCCGCGGCTGGGCGAGGGAGCGGGCGGCCCTGCCAACAGCACCTGCGTCGCGGGGACCGCAACAGCCCGGGGGGAGACGGCTGAAAAAGGGACGGACACCAAAGCGGGGAGCGGGGAGGCAGAGGACAGGCTGCTGCCGAGACGAGGTTCACGTGGCAGCGCTCGTTCGGGGATCCCAGACAAACCCGCACGCCAAGGCAAGCTCCAGCCGTGGCTGCGGAGACCAAGGCTGGCTGAGAACCGACGCTGCCTCGCCTGGAAGAAACAGTAACGCCCAGGAGAGGCGAGAACCCACATCATTTCTTTTTCGAGGAGGCATCAGCAGCGGAGCACGCCGGTGGCAACCCCAGCTGCCTCCGTGAACCATTTCCAGGCCAACTGCTGCAGCACAGCCCTCGGTGGTGCCGGGGGACTCGCGCCCAGCACATCCAGACCTCACCACTACGTGCAAACACAACCGTAGTCCGCAGCACCCTGGCACTTCGGAGACGAAAAAGCAAGAAACATGGTCCCAGGGGCTCCTCACTGACCTCAGAGCCTGGCACCAAAGCCAC
Source organism: Dromaius novaehollandiae (assembly GCF_036370855.1). Lineage (NCBI taxonomy): Eukaryota > Metazoa > Chordata > Aves > Casuariiformes > Dromaiidae > Dromaius > Dromaius novaehollandiae. Next base: position 2,019,086 of record NC_088111.1, on the reverse strand, counting down.
ATACGCACGTGCTCGCACACATCTACGCACCACTGTGAACGTGTTTGTTCACCTGGGGGAGAAGCAAGGCAGTGATGCCACCAGTCTGAATGCACGCCTCGTCTGCTACAGCTTTACGGCATCAGCATCCGCAGCTAGACGCTATCCTGCTTCATCTTGGTGATGATGGATGGACGGATGGATGATGGATGGGAGCACGGAGCTAGACAGAAAGATCGATCCGTGCCTCCCCTGGCAGCTGCTGCCATTCCTGACAATCCAACCCAACGCGGGATCCCCGGTCTCTTTGGAAGGGCTGGAGTCCTCAAAGGAGGTGAGGGAGGGGTGTTGGGGGTGGGAAGCCTGCGGATGCACTGAGCCAAGCCCACACCGGGGTATGCTGGCTTGCAGAGATGGAAGAGAAGACAGAGGAACATGGATACGGAAGAGGAAGAGGAGGCGTCTGGTAAGTCCAGGCGAGGGCTCGGGGCAATCGAACAGCCCAGCAGAGCCCCCGAGCAGAGCCCAGCGCGCACCGCCCTGCCGAGCCTGGGAGGAAGCTCCGGTCCCACCAGACCAACGCCCAAGACCCTCTCCAACCCGGCAGCAAAGTCAACTGCAATTAAGCTGCTGCCTGATGGTCTAGCGAGCACGAGGAAGGCAGGACACCCTGCCAGGGCCCTGGATCTGCTCAAACCAGACCTCATTACAGCTTTTACACCTCCAAAGGGCAGTTTACAGGCTCTCCCCCACCCACTGGGAATAAGTGCGGGGGCAGACTGCTTAGCTCTGATGTTCGGTGGCTGCATGCTGGCAAAGGGGTTGGAGAGGAGCCTTTTTCACTTCAGACAAGCGTGCCAAGGAATCCTAGCACGCAGAGCTGGAAATTAAACGGACACATGCCTGTTTCCTGTTATAACATCATCACCCATTCTGCTGAGTTTCACACATGCAATTTGTTCCACTGAAAGGAAGTCAAATTTCTTCCAAACCCCACCTAGTCCCGCAGTTCTGGCCCCACCATCCCGGCAGAACAGCTAAGACAAGTGACAGTAAGGTCGGTCTGGGCTCTGCAGACACCTCGCAAGGTGCAGACGGGGGCAAAGAAAGAGGGAGGAGAGAGGTGGGGGCAAACGTCAGAGCTCAGCTCGAGTGCCAACTAACCAGAAGCAAAGGGCATCCACTTAAACATGAAATCGCCCTGACGTCTGAGGATGGGGTGGGCTGCTGGTGTGAACGTGCTGGTCAGCCCAGGGCCACGCTTCCCATTTCATCCGACCCACAGGCAGACACAGTCAGTCCCCACATTTAGGTGGCCTCACTTCCACCTCTCATCACTTCTGCCAAGGAAAGTCCCTCAGCCTCGTGGGGTGGGGTGTTATTTAAGAAAGACAGTGGCAGCACTAAAGACTCTCCTTAAACCACCACCAGTGGCTCTCTATTCCTAACCAATAAGTCCGAGTGTGTTAATAGAACTGGAAACACTAAGGCTTGCAACGGCTGATGGTCTTGCTGTCACTGAGCTTAATGAGCAGCCGCTGATGAGGAAAAGCACCAGGCAGTCCACAGCCCTGGTCACACCGAGCACAGCAGCGCAGTTTGGCCCGGTGCCTGCTAGTACCAGCCTCAGAAATCAGCAGAGAGCAGTCACGGAAACCACGTCCTACACGACCAGCAGACCAAAGGTGATGAGGACAGTGCCCACCAGGCATGCAGAATCAGCCTGAGGACGTACCATCTCGAACACCCGAGCAGCCCTGTCCCTGCTCACACGTACAGCAACTTCCAGCAAAGAGCCTGTGACAAAATTCAATTTTCACACTGTAACACGGTGGCATCTGAGATGCTGTAGAGCATCTGAATACGCGAGATGTTCTTGCAGACTGATTCCAAGGGGCTGCTCCAGCCGGGTGTGAAGCAGCCCGACTCCCAAGGAAGCAATGTGATCTCAAAGACTAAACCTTATATCCAGAATAGAGACCAGATCTTAGCGGAAACGATGACAAACAGGCATTGCCTCTGGGACAGCAGCACTAGTCCAGCTCCACGTAAACCAGTGGGTCTCTTCCCACCGACTTCTGTGGGGTTGAGGTGTCCCCACGTGGACTCCCAGGGTCTGGCCAAGGACAACACGGTCCTGTGGGAGCAGGAGATGAAAACGGATGGGATGATTGGAGAACTGGTCCATGCAACAAAACCAGCGAGGAGGGAACAGGCTGTATTATCCCCTGTATTATCACAGGCAGACCTGAGATAACCGTGGTGGGCCACAGCAGCCCACTGTTCATCACATAACCACACTGGTGCTCGTGGTGGCCACGTGCACGCGCTGACCGCAGACCCAGAAAACAGCATCTCTACTAAAAAACAGCCATGAACGAGACAGGGGTTGGCAGGGCGAGGACCAGATCCTGATGCAACATAAATCAGCACACGCTGGGCTTTCACAGCCAGCAGCAGCACTGCTTACGCTGCTTCCCAGCCGGGCGGTTTCCTGCTCCACTCCCGCGCGCTGCCCCGAACGGCGGCCAGCACAGCGAAGGGAGGGACGCGGGGCTGGAGGAGCTGCTGCGAGGGCAGGGGAAGGAGGCAGACAGCGGTGCTGAACACACGAGGAGCTGCAGCCTGAGATTACCCCAGCCAGGAGCAGGCCAGTATCTCTGTGGCTCAGGCAGCATCACCCACTTCGCAGAAACTCAGAGTCCACGGTCCTGGTGCTGCACCAGCGGAAAGGCTGGAAGTGAGCAGGACTTTGACGCAGTTTGCTGCTGACACGCTGCAAGCCCAGCTCTTCTGGGACCAGAGCTCAGCTCTCGAGGGCTCCATGCCCCCCGGGAAGGCTCGGAGGAAATTCCCAGCTCAGAGCGCCGGGGGGTTGCTGTGGGACTACAGTTTTCTCTTTCTTCCCCTTCCTTTCAGGACGCAATAGGAGAAAAATCTTGGGCCATTTGGAGAGCATTAAACGGTCCGAGGCCAAGAGGCGTTCCTCGCAACGCGCATCCAGGCGACGCGAGAGCTGCAGCAGGCACGCCTGGGAACTTCATCTGCTCCTTAGGAGCACGAAGCGCACGGGGAGTTTACTGCTGGGCTCATCTCACGCAGGGTGGGAAGTTACCGCTCCACAGAAGCGTTTCCAAGATCCCCGACTCCCGCTGACTCACCCCTGGGATTTCGCCATTGCCCCCACGCACCAGCTGGGACATCTTCCTCCCGGATACTCGTCCTCATCTCCACGGGGGCTCGGGGTTGACATGCAAAAAAAGGCAACCCCACAGAAAGCAGGTCCCCAGGCCCCAACAGCTACCGGTCCCTCCAAAAGCCTCTGCGATGCCCGGCTCGGCGCGGTGCGACCGGGCGGCGAGGGACCCGCCGCAGGATGCTCCCAGCACCGGCGAGCCCCTGCGATGGGACCTGCCCCACGGGCCACGGAGCCGGGGCTGCCGCTTTTTCGGGGACCGGCTGTGGTTTCCCGCCCAACTGCGCGGTGAGGAAAGGGAGAGCATACGGCAAATTAACCCCGGCTGCCGGCAGCACCCGCGGGGACCCCGGGAGGGGCAGGGTGGAGCGAACGTGGCTGCGAACGGCTTTGAACCCACCGTGGGGTCGGTGCAGGGACGGTCGGACGGACAGGGGGACCGGGAAGGAAGGGACGGCGTAGCAGGAGCGCGGGGGGGGGAACAGCAATCCAAGCGCTGCACTCCGGTTGCAGGCTTAGGCTTGGTTTACACCGCGGTCTTGGGCAAGCCAGACCGTGCCGGGGCAGAGGCAGCCGCAGCAGCCTCCCGCGCCGAGGGAAGGGACAGAACGGCGGCGGGGAGGAGGGTCGGCACAGAGCATCACCCCCGGGCATGGCACGGCCCCGACACGGGCTGGGGCGCCCGGGGGGCTGCGAGGGAAAAGCGAAAGCCAGGCGGAGCAGGGACGGCGGAGGGAGTGCTGGCACCGGTGGGGATGGCAGCGTGCCGAGCTCAGCGCCGAGCTCCCGGCTCTGCCGGGCCCCGGCCGCTCCGCGGGCGCGGGAAGCGGGGAGCAGCGCAGCCTCGGATGCTCACGGCACTGCTGTGTTTATCCAGGCCGCCTGCCCGGCCCGCGCTCGGTTCGCTAAGCTCCTCTCTTCCCCTCCTTTACACCACAGCTCAAACTTCATTAGCAGACTAAACACATCAATTTTTTATCTGCTGATGGAGGCTGCGCGTTTGCACAGCTCAAGTCCAGCGAGCACCTTCTCACAACCGCTGCGTCCAAAAGACCCCGAAACGCCGCAGCTACCACCGCCCCCGGCAGCCCAGCAGCACCGCTGCCTCCCGCCCGCCCCTCATCCGGGACGACGCAGCGGACGGGTCCGAGGGAAGGCGACTCGAGCGGCTCTGCCCAGGCCGGGGAGCCAGCGGCTGCGGTCCCAGCACCTCCGTCGGCCTGGCGAGATCAGCGCGAGGAACCGATTGCAGCACGGGCTGCGTGGGTCTGCAGCGTGTGCACATGCGAACACACAAAAATCATAACAAAAAAGAGAGTAACGTACTGCCCGGAGCCACGGGCAGAGCCGCGCGCCTCTCCCAGTGCCAGCAGAGCATAAAGCTCCCATTTTCTCCGCGGCATCCAACTGGACTCCAGCTTCCCCAAGCCAAACGTCTCAACGGCAGCAGACACGCATGTCGCGAAAGCTTCCCGGAGGCTGTACGACAACGTGTCCGTAATTCCCGGGAGCTCGTGAGAGGACAGCACGCGGGGCTGAGCCCCGAAGGAGACCTGCTTGCAGCGGCAAAGCCCTCGAGGTTCCCTTGCAAATTGTGGGGCTGGTCGGGAGAAGGCGCGTGCCAGACGGGCCGGAACGGGGTGTTGGTGCTGCCCCGTGCTCCCTCCCCCGGGGCTGGACGAGACGAGTGCGCTCTGGGCCCCCCGCACCCCCCCACGACCCCTGCTCAGAGCTCCGCGGCTGCTGGGGAAGCCGGACGCTCGCTCCGTGCACGATTGCATCGGTCGCATGGGTGCACGGACGCATGCACGGGTGGGGGGACGCACGCACGGGTGGGGGGACAGAAAGGTAACCCGGGGAGAAGCGTGCATGGGTGCATGGACGGGAAGGTAACCCAGGGAGAAGCGTTAGCGGGGATGGAGCATCCTGGGCTCACGGCTTCCCCCTGTGCCCCAGCACACAACGCTTCGCCTCTCGGAGCCCTTCTCCAAGGGGATGGACGTGTCCACCAGCCCCTCCGGCGGCAGCGGGGGTCCGGCGGGTGCACCCGGCCCCCCGGCCCCTCTTAGCACCGGGACAAGCCACGAACACGTTGCAGCAAGCGCCCGGGCAGCTCCGGACCTGGAGGCAGAGCAGCGTTGGCACCCCGCCTCGGGCACCGGGACCTGCCGAGGACGCCGCAAACGGAGCACGCGGCCAGGACGGACTGCGCGTCAGGACGAAATTAAAAAAATAAGTTCTGAAAAGTCAGCTTGCAATAAATGGATTTCTCCCTCTGTGTCGGTAAATTCAAAATTAAAAAAAACCCAATACAAAACAAAAAAGAAACTTCTTCAGGCTTTTCAGAATAGTTTTTCCTAGTTATCCTAAAAAATTTAGATCAGAAAATACGTTGGGTAAAATATTCTATTCCCCACAGCCTGGAGAACCGCATCAAAAGCCCATTTGAAGTATTACTTTCGAATCCCTCGTGGCAATGGGATATTTTAAGGTCAGTTAAACTTATTTTTCACTCAAGATTTTCTTTCAGGTCCCTGCATATTTTAGACATATTTTTCCCCATCTCCAGCCCAGCTATGCTACAAAAATCCTTTTCCCCTCTTTTTCTGAGAGGAAAATAGTCGTCAGGAAAAAAGCTACTAATCAGAAACATCTTCTGAAGTTTTATAACCCACTACAGTTTATATTTGTTACCAAAAAACATTGATGCTATCTCCAGATCCCTAAAGCCCTCGACATTTAAAATGCTGAATGGAGCTGGGCCTGGAATAAAAGAATTAACCTGAATTTGATTTTTTTTTTAATTTGCAATTCATTTGCCCTTAGAGATTTTACACATGGATTTCCCCCCCCCCCGCCATTGTTCAAAGACAGACCAAAACTGCAGTCGGTATTATTTTTGAATTATTTAGGATTTCCAACTTAATGGAATTGCAACTTCTGTTCCTATGATGCCTTTCCCCTTGCAGAAAACTAGGCACTTTGGTTAAAAAAAATAAAAAAATCACATAGATTATACGGGTTTTCACTTCCGAAGCGCGACCACCTCTGGGGTGGGAAACAACAGCTCTTTCTAGCAGCAGGTGAAAGCGGAAGGGGGTCAACGCTCAAAATCCTTGGTACATCCACAGGTGTTAGCAGGATCCGTCCCTGAAGGGACAACGCAGTGACTCGCACTGGGATTTCTCTCATATACAATAGCAAGTATTTTAGAGAAAATATAACAATATATCTATTTTTAAGAACAAAGAACCTTCACAGCAGATGACGAGGTTCGGAGTAACAAGAGAGATGAGCGCTTCCCCTGAACACCACGGTCACTGTTCTGCCCCAAAACCTCCTAGTTTTGAAACACCGACTAAATTCAAAATTTCATCTGGAAGACCATCACGTTTTTTACATTAAAAAACCAGACTCCTGCTTCGAAGCAAATGAAGACTTTTGACGACAACAGAACAAAGCTTAAAGCGACTTGGAATGAAATTGCAAATTGGGTCTCACCGCATCTCCTCTGGCAACGTAAGCACCAGGAGGAAAAACATCTGCGCTAACACACGGCCTGGGAAGGGCCGGTCCCCCGTCCTCAGCACTCAGCCACCTGCGCTGCGCCGCAAGACACCGGTCGGGTAACATTAGGTCTGTAAATTCCTTGAAGGTGGCATTAAAATACACATCTGACGTCACGTGCTTGAACCCCCTGCTAACCTCCACGGGACTCACATTCGCGTCTTCCCAAACAAGGGAGCTTTTCTGGAGATCAGATGAATCACGGACACCACCAGCTCCTCTAGCGAAGCAGCAGGGACCCCGGAGGGACGCGAGTTTGGGGCAGAGTCGTTCAGAGAGATCCCAACGATCCGCGTGTCCCACGGGCGCAAGCCGGCCGGCGGCCGCAGCAGCCCGAACTCTGCTCCGCGCTGCAAGTATCTCCTCTTGCAGCCCCGGCCAGCGGGATTGCAAAGTCGGCTTTTTCCCTGTGACTTTGGCACTTCTGGATCTTGGAAACTTGGCGAGCAAAACCAGCTGCTAGCCTCGCGACAGGTTGAAAGCCAAGACTGACCAGAGGACACGGGTTCCCGCCTCCTCCGCTCTGACCTTGTGCTCACACCAGAGCCACCCTGACCCCACGCAGAGACCCCAATTCTGCAGTAACCCCCCCTTCCCCCCTCCCGTAATAACGCATTCCGCTGTGTTTACCACTTCCTAGCATCCCCTCACGGTTTGGAGCACGATTCTGTAGCAAAGGCATGATATTTGGCCCTAGAAATGCACCGCGCATAAAGTCAGTACGCCCGGGTCTTGGGGACTACGGAAACGGTGGGCTGGGAGCGTCCGCTCGGGCTCTTCTAGTCCTTCCCTGCTTTTAGGGGGGACAACGCAGGCAGTGGGGTGATCACCGAAAAAACCATCACAGGGACCTATCCTTAGCAGCATTTCTACAGCAAAGCACCCTTCATCTCTAAAGCCTTCAAGTACCTTCTCCCTCCTCCCTCTCCCCCACGTGGTTCAGCCACTGCCGGGGAGAAGAGCAGCAACTAGCGGGACCCAGTTTCTAAATTCTCTCCCAGGGAAGACGACTCCTGCAATGCAAATGGTTTCAAACGCCACTTCTCTGTTGAGTAACATCGCTTGATAGGACCCAGATGAGAGCATGTGCAAATCTGATCCAGCTCTGCTCAAGTTCAGCGGCTGGAACGGGGTGCGCGTGTCCTGGAAACCCAGTCTTGCTTTGCTGCCGGGAATTTACACCGACTTCACTGGCGTTTGGTAGAATTACTCCATTTAGCCTGATCTCGAACTGGCCCAGCTGGTCAGTGTAAACAAGACGCAGCAAGCAGAGTGAGGCCAGATTCTGACCCCAGGACCTTTGCCATTACAGCGGGGATGTTCACAACTCTGACACATGTAGGATTGTGCAAGCCACAAAGTCCCACGCAGGATCTCCAAAGCCCCACCTCCCTGGGACAAAGGGGTCTCCTTACAAATCTTGGTCCGTTTCCTGAAAGATGCTCAATTTTTATACCCCAGATAATAATTTTACAAATTCCTGAAGGTCACAAACAGTGACCTACTCAAGAGCTCTACTCAAAAACAAAAGAGTCGCCAAGACAGGAGGCAAATTCAGTGGCGATGATAAGACTGCAAGTGCCTAAAATCTTGCTCCAGAGAGCACAGTTTACAAATTATTAAACAATTCTTAGTATTTCTAGCCATCTGGCCTACATTTCTCCATTTATTCAATCAGACATATGCTGCTTTTATCCCTGCAACTGCCAGCTTCCTCCTGTTCTCTTAAACATGTGCATCCTCCATTCTCTGCTCATTTTCAGCTTAGCACAAAGCACAGGCTGCGAATCCCGCGCATCGTACAGACTTGTAGCAAGTGAACATGCTCATTACCGCCACTTCCATCAACAGATTTCTCCCACTTGTGCCTAAAACTGGCATTTGCACAAATAATGCAGCTTTGGCAGATTGCAATGTAATTTTAAAGTTGTGAACCCCATCGGTGCAAAGCAGCATAATTCCGCCGAAGCCAGCGGCATCCTATTGATTTATGCCAGCCGGGATCTGGAAGGAGAGATCTCTTCCAGTTGAAGGTGTGGAGAACCAGAGCCCAAGAAGAAGGTTTGTGTGCCGTTCCCTTCTGGGCCACCACAGCACACTTAGGCCAAAGCAAGAAAAAACCATTCCATGCTGCCGTTCCACAACAGCGCACGCAGGCTCCACACCAGACTGTGACACAGGCAGTAACACACCCAGGCCACCCCTGTCAATGTGTTGACCCCACAAACCTTACTCTCTGATCAGCCCATTCTTTGCATCTCTTATTTCCTACTGTGATTTCTTCTCTGTAATGAGCAGAACGCCCATCCAGAGGGACCAGAAGCCAGAACTGCAAGTAACAGATATGAAGGGCAACAGATGAACTCTATACTGAAGAACAGATAAATGCTCTGCTCCAACAAATGCAGGTTTCTATCACCTGAGCCAAAAGCATCTTCCTTTTATCCAACTCTTCACTGCTCATGAACTCGAAGGTCTTCAGAAGGCAAGAGAACGAGGAGATCCAACAGCCTGTGAAAGGATGGCCAATGCCAACACACGGACGTTGGACAGCTGAAGAGATATAAGAGCCATGGAGGTTGTTTCAGAGCTGCACTCATCCCTGCTTCCTCGGTTAGCGAGAAGAGACAGCCATAAGTTTAAATCAGGCCTAGGTTCAAGTCAGGCCTAGCTTCCTAATTTAGACACCCAAGTACGAAAACACGAGCTTTGACTCTCTTGCCACCTGGAGATTACTGCTTTCCTGCAATACGACCCTCTTCCCCCAGCAGCCCGCAGCAAAACACTTCTTTCAGCTTCCCAGCTAGACACTCACTCCTGACACCGGCTGTGGCTGCACATTCCACGGCCATGAGGCTTCTGCGAAGACCGCCCTTCAAACAGGAACGGTCCTCTTGGATTCCACCACAGGGCAAGGAGCGAATTACATTTAATTACACACTGTCCGGGGTCTTAAGTATCAGGCCAAGTGTTACCAGATGTGCAGGGATCTCTGTCAAAGCGATCTGCAGGCCTGAATGCCTGTTTGGATATTTAATATGTTGGTATCTAGGGTGTGAGGGTCAGAGCTGGGATTTGCTATGCAGATGTTACAAATCTTTTCTACTCTTACCGTCACCATTTAATAACACTATAAATCATCAGACACTTCTCAGGTGACCATGTAATTGCCCATTTGTGTATCTGAGCAAGTTTACCTGGGCTCTCACTCTTTGCTGCCATATGAAACTGCCAGCAAAGGAGACCTGCTGAGAGAAAATTCCAGCTACAGGACGTTGCCTGCCCCATATTTCATTCAACAAGTTATCTTTTGGCATATGTGCTTCAGATGCATTGCGGCAGCGCAAGAGAAAGACAAGTAACTGATACAGAAGATTAAAAAAAGGTTGGATCGGTCTGTTCCTAATGCAAGCCTTGTTGCTCACAGTCCTTTGATTGCACCAGAAATAAAAGATGGAAATTCACTAGAGGCAAAGGAATTAATTAAAAGGAGAATAAAGAGCATGGGTCTGCTGGAGTCCTGGCATCAATTCTGAGACTAGTTTTGAAGTGGCAACAGTTATACTTGTTCTTTAAAGTTGTTCTGTGTCCTGCACGGTGACTGAGGAACTAACGCGTAGCATGTGCTTATGCTAATGGTCTACCAAGAACGAGGCAGCTCACCCAATGCAAGAGAGGCCTGCCTGCTTCATGGGGACACTGAAGCACCTCTCCATCATTCCATCTTCTTCTGCTCCAAGCATCCAGGTCTTCGAAAAGACCCTAAAAAAGGAGATCTCTGCGGAAGCTGCGTGTCTCTACAAGGCCAGGACTCCCAGTAACCAGGTCTCTGTGACCTTACGCGCTACCATGATACACTGAGCTGCTCCGAACTGCTCTCTTCTGGTCCGCAGAGACCTGCAAAGCATGGTGCAGCCACCGCTTTTCACCAGGTCTCCCACACTCGTTTCAGGTTTGTAAACCGTTCTGGCACGGTTTCAGAACTCTGCAAAAAATCAAGGTTTTCCTGTAGGTCAGAAGAACGTTAACCACCTTCGACCAAATCACACCTCAGATCCCAGCGTTTATGGGAACATCTTTAAATATAGCTATGCACATACATATAGATCGTGGTTCTTTATAGTTTTCTTCTGATTTCTGAGCCTTCGGTTTTCTCACATTTAGGAGATAGCTCTTGCTTAAGAGAAGTAAGATCCTCTTTGTGTCCCATGACTCCAGGAGCTACAGCTTTAAGAAAAACACCAAGTATCTTGAGATTCATAATAAAATAGGAAGAGTTCCCAACACTGCATTCCACACAGATTGTACTTTAAATATTTATGTTTGACTGCCATAGTAAGAGCAGCATCTGTAACTTAAAGCCTCCCAGCTGAACTCTGGAGGCTTTTACAACCAGATTTCTTTCTAAGTCACATTTGCAAAGGGCATTTGTTACCTCTCTTTCATCAATGACTTTGGCTCCAACTTCATCTAAATAGAAGTATGGGGTTTGCTTTCAGGTAAGTGCTGCGTGCACTGCAAACACGACCTGCTGTGTAAGTCATTGGCCTATCATGTCATGCGACGAGAAAGCAGGTAGTAGCTTCCTAACGTTCATGGGCAGCTAGTGGAACCTCGATGCAAACTCAGCGATGCCAAGGTCCCACAGCTGGACGCAGAGCACAGCTCAGGTGGCCACCAATCCTTGATGCGACTGGCACATAAATAAGGCTTAAATTTTCCTTTAATTAATGTTTCTCTAGAAAACAGGATCTTGCACCATCAGAGTACGTTATGCTAAAAATGAATCATTTATTCCAGTTTCATGTTCAGTAACTCAAGTTTTGTAAACCTGTTACAAGGCAGAGACCTCGTTCTGAACCCTGGCGAGTCCTGTGAGCATAGCGGGCCCTTACGTGCTGCCGGAGACGCCTGAAAGTAGAGGAACGTGAATTTTTAATACACATGACAAGATCAGAACCGAACAAGGCCATCCCTTGTACCTACCTTTTAACAAGATTAGAATCAAAGAAACACTTTCAGCGATGAAGAGGCAGTGGGACTACGCTCAAACACCAAGTTTCTCTGCTATTTGTGCGCTGGGTAATTAACGAGGACGCTAAGCTCAGAGATTCGAACCGTTTTAACTAGAATTTAAACCAAAGCAAAGGCCACCATGGGAAACTCGCCGAGTGCAATAGGTTTGCAGCAGACCCTGACGCTGCCACGATCTGCAACAGCCAGGGCGCTGGCTTTTTGCCACGTAACAGTCAAAACAGGGACTAGGATTCGGAACTGAGCGTGTTTGGGAAGGCGATAAATAGCTTCATCAGAATTACAATGGTCTGAGGACCGAAGGGAGGCAAGGCTCCGGAGGAGAGGCGGGCTGAAAAGTTTTTCCAGCTCTATCAGCAGTCCAGGGAAGCCAATAACCCCTCACTGCCAGCTCCACCTCACCGAGGTGACTCGGAAACTGCCCACACCAGCCCCAGGGGCAGTCTCTCATTTTGAAGCATTTCAAGCACTATTTGCAATACACGGAGATGTGCGGAAACAGCATCAAAAATAAAAACTTGCTTATGGTCAATCTTTCAGGGGGGTCAAAAGCGGAAACACCAGAAATCCCCTCAAATGTGCAGGTGCAGGAGAAGGCCTGCCCTCAGGACGCAGTCCAGATAACCACACGCACACTTGCCTCTGGTGCAAGGACTTGCCCTAAAACAGCCCAGACGTGCTACTGAGACAGAGGGACCTGCAGCAACAACTGAAGGCAAGGAGGCTGGGGGACTGCAGGGAGGCCTGGGGACTACCCTCTCCTTCACTGCTGTCCGGACCCCTGTAAGCAGGTCTGCTCAAAAGAAGAAACTGAGAGGCCCGAGCACAGGTATTCAGCCAACCATCATCACAACGCCAGGAGAAGCGGGTGACCCAGAGCCCTCGGCTGTGGTTGAAGCACATGGGCTGCATTAACACCGAGCAGCACTTTATGGGAGAGGAGAAGCAGCAATTGGCCCCTCTATGCAGCAGGATGGGGAGCAGCGCTCGCTCCGCTGGCCCCAGTGGAACGTTTCCAGCTCCCAGAATATCATGGAAAGAGCAGGAGCTGGAGGTGAGAATATCACCCCGTGACAAAATTGCCTGTCCCCCCTGCCCATCTAACCCATGTCACATAAAATAAGCCTGGACTAATGCTTCTAAAAACGTGCAGATACAAACAGGGCACTGCCATCCTTTCAGCAAACCTCCCTCTTCACACAAAGCACAACCGCAGCTGCAAGAGCAACCTGCACTCAACGTAGACCACGAGAAATCCTGGCCAGGGAGCCAAGGCTGGTTAGCAACACGCTGGGAACCAGAGCTTCCTCTCACTTCTACTTTGCTCATCAGTCTGGTGTTTGACAGTGGTGTAAGCGAAGGCAAACGTGGCCCGCTCTGCTAGACTCCAGTGCGGTCTTAGAGGAGCGCAGCACGGTGCTCCGGACCACCTTGAGCCTTGCACTGTTGCACGAGGCTGGGTCTCATCCTGCACGCAGCCCTTCCGCTGGACTGCGGCGCTGGGATGCTCCTGTCACCGGAGCATCTCTTCCTCCCCGCGTCTGACACGTGCTGCTCTCTCTGCAGGGCAGGATCGGGCCCTCAGGGATGCCGTTCTCCTTTCTTCTCCTGGGAGCAGCAAACCGCCCGAACCCTGCCCGGCGATGCCTTTGTGCAGCTCCGCGCCGCCCTGGGAGGCAGCTCCGCTCCCTGGTAGCGGCGAAGCGGATGCAGGTTGTCACGCTCGGGTCTCTAACGCCGCGGGGGAACGCTCAAAGCTCCTCCTCCCCCCTAAAAGGGCTTTTCACGGAGACAAACGATCCCTTCCTTCAACAAAACCTAAATTCTGAGCCGAAAGTACTTGGCAGCAGCCCCTTGAATTTTTCTCAGGGCTTGTGCGGCTGAGGAACATGACTTCTGAAATATAAAAGCAGCCGGAGGAAGCAGCCGATGCTCTTGTTGGAGAAAAATCATCCCCCCCCCCCCCCGCCGCTTATGCCAAACGCTCGGAGGCCCCAGCGCGGCCCCGAAACGTGCCCCGCCGAGATGTCACTCGGGGGGACGGTGCTGGCAGACCCCGGAAAGCAAGGGCAGCACAGCCCGCGAAAAGCTGTGCACGGCCATCAATAACCCCCGGGGCCTCCGAGCACCCCTCTCGCTGCGGCGACGGGCAGCGTTTTATCGGCAAGGGACCGGACAGGCTGCCGATGGCTCCGTCCCAAACGCCGAGCATCTATCGACAAGTGGAAGTAACGAGGGCTCGCGCTGACACGCGCCGAGCACCTGATCAATGACACTTATCGAGCCCCCGTCACGCTCCTTCGGCGGCCGCTCCAGCCCCCTCCTCGTTTCGGGTAATTGGAGGATTTCTTTTGCTTCCACTCTTATTGACATTTCTCCCTGTCAGGGTGTCAAAGGTAAGTTGTCACTCGGAATTACAGGGGGACTTAAAGGCACAGGCAAGGTCTGCAACAACTGTACGGCACTGGGGCCGAAGAACCCAGCCGGGAAAGGCAGGGAAGTTTTCCCGGCACGGCCAGCAGACCTCGCATACGTCTACCCGCAGGGCAGACTCCCTCCAGCGTCTTCTCGTGTAGACGGAGAAAAACGCACAGTATTGGGGTCAGGGGCCAGGAGCATCAGAAACCCACTCCCGTCTCCGCAGGGATGTGTGCCTCGTGCTTAGAGCAAGGAAACAGGTCTCTGCACTTTGAGTCCCATCTTGGTCACCAACTTGCTACGCTGTGGTTTTGCTATGGTTTGCTTTTGGGGGGGCGGGGGGGGGGGTCTGTCTGCCTGGGCTTATGGGGGAGCCCGTCCTGTCCTCATGTCCTCAGCTGGGTGCTGGGAGGAGGAGAGCAGAGGGTCAGAGGACCCCCAGGCGGGCAGCAGCCACAACCAGCCCGCCGAGCCCCGAGCTGCAGCCCCCCAGGGCTGGAGGTTGGGATGCTCCGGGCTCCGAAGCAGCTGCGGAGCCGAGAGGCGCGGGAGGCCGGGCGCGCGTACCAAGTGCCCGCGGCATCCGCTGCCCTGCGGCTGGGGCGGCCGGGCAGGAGGCAGGACCACGGCCCGGCCTCGGGGACTGCGTCTGTCACGTTTCTTGTGCATTCCCATCAATCACCTTCCGTTCCCTTCTTGCACAAGACGGTGCCCGCCAAAAGCAGCTGCTCATTCACCAGCTGAACCACCCAACGGGTGCAAACGGTGGCAGGTTAAGAGACTGCCAGTTCCTCATTACAACTGTAAAGACACTTTCTGTGCAGCCGCGTGCGCAGAGGCGGGCGGGTGGGCACACACAGGCGTGCACGCATGCAGCGTTTAGGGGCTAAGTAGTAAATCAATAGCAAAATGGTCGTCTTTCCATCAAGGATGCTTAACAAGGTCACATTCTAATTCTCTCCAGACTAATGTGTGGAGATTACTAATAAGACCTTGGTGACAAGTGACTATATTAATGTAATTCTTTCCTGCTTGTAATCAATTCTCTGTGTTAAAATTCACAGCTCTTTTTGACGCCTGGGATCACTTGTCCCACCCACCAGCCACTGCAGAGCTGCTGGTCCAGATACAGATTTTTTTTCATCCCCATGGTGTCCTTGCTGGGGCCGCGATGTTTTCCCTGCGGAGCACGTTCAGTTGTACGGCTCACCGGGGAGTACGAAATCACCCCCGGGAACAGCTCGTCAACCCCAACAGCGTATCCCATTCTCAAAGTGCTGCTTTTCCCCTCTCCGCTACCTACAACATTTCTGTGCTGGCACTTTAATAACCCAAATATCAAAAATTTTGTGCAACTGCTTATGAAAAGCTAATCTCAAACATTTCACTCTCAGCTCCAGACTATGACTGGTGCTGGCCAGAGCACTTTGCACAGCACTTATCTGGGTGATTTATTTTACTAACAGACGCAAAGCAAGCAGCATGTCCTGAAACAGAGATCCCCTTTTTGATCTGTGGCTCAGTAGCACCTCACACGTGGCAAGACCTGGGTTTCCCGCGTGCCACTCCAATGCACACAAAGCGATCACTACAGTCTGCAAACACCCGCAGGGTTTGGGGTTGCACGTTCGCAGTCCCATGCAGTGGGCATCACTTGCACACTCACAAAGCCTGGCATGCCGCTTACGTGCCTTGGTCGTGTCGCAGCACAAATGGCACATTTGACTGGAAGAGTCACCATTTGCATTTCAAACGACTCTTTGGATCAAGAGTAACTTATTTAAGAGATGCATGAATAATTTGGAAGGCGTTTAGACTTCTGTGATCTGCAGGATGTCTGCGCACTGAGGGAGGAGGCGGCGAAATTACATTAGTTGCTGTGAATTTTCACCCAGGACCATTAGCACAAGATGTGTGTAAAATCTGAGCAACCGCAAGTGCATTGTGCCCCAAACGCAGGCACTCTGGGATCTCAGCAAGCCAACTCCGGCTGGAAAGCCAAAGCCCCTGGATTTTATAGAACAGACTAACGTCACCCAGCCCAGGGCCCAACAAGCAGCCGGGGGTGAAGACCGCACGTTGCATTATCTGTTTCCGTGTCCACTCCCCAAGGGCTCTTGAAAGCAAAGACCGACTTTAAAACATTGCCTTGGCTGCGCTAGCACCGCTCTGCATCCATCCCCTAAGCCGGACCAGACCTTGGATCTGTAAATCTGCTTCCCGACTTTGTCTCCCATTTCTCCTGCCTCCCAGCTGCAGGCCAAACTTTCAACACAGCGATTTTTCAAAGATCTGCGGAAAGCCGTTCAAAACATCCCTTTCCTCCTCGCTTGATAAAATTATGAACAAACACGGTGGGAAGAGAAGAGGGAGCTCGAAGACCACCACCAGCTTCTCTGCGCCCATCCAAGAGCTCGCGCACGGGCAAAGAGCGGCCAAGCCGGTGCTGACGGCTTCCCGAGGAGTCTCCTATCGGGAGGGATCTCGGGGGCAGCCCACAGCCCGCAGGAATGGGAGACGCAGCCTGATGCTGACGAGCTTTCTGAGCAGATGGATTTCGAAAGCCCTTTGAAAAGCCATTTAGAGCTAAGTCCTGGTATTAAACCCGGCCTTTCATTAGGCAGGTTTTCAGTCTCCACCCAAGCTTGTTTCAGTAAAGTTCTTTTAAAAGGTCAGGAAGAAGCTTTTAGGCATATTTGCCAATTAGCGATTGTAACTCCCTGCTCCGCTCGCTGCGAGCTGCCCACTTCGTCTCAGGGGACTGGTAATTACTGTTTTATAAATAATCTTTGAACCGTCCTAAGTAATAGCCTCTCCTTGCATAAAGGCACCTTCTAAATCCACTGGCCTTTCCCACCTCTGTCACTGCCTAAGAATAATCTAGCAAAAAACACGCAGTACGTTCGAGAAGAAACACCAGCGGCGCTGAGCACGGCTTTGGGGGGTTTCGGTGCGAGCGCAACAACCCCACGCGGCAGGACGCAGGTTCAGGCGCCGCCGTCGCAGAATCCAACCCGGAGCCGCCGAGACAAAGCACAAGTCCGCGAGATGCTGCCCACGGATCGACGGGACGGGCCGAGCTCTCGGAGCGGCCGATGTCCCGTCGAAGCCGAACGAGGATGACGCGCTCAGAGCTCCTGGAACCGCCCCCGGCTTCCCTCTCCCCAGCGCGGGGGAAAAAAGAAAAGAAAAAAGAAAAAAACCCAGAATGTCTTTTAATTCTGCTCTTAATCGGTAGCTGTCTAGCAATGATGCGATGACCTAGGTCTTTCCCCAGACAGGTTGTCAGGAGGGGGAAGAGCCTTTCCTCCAGCTCCATAGGAGCGGGATTAGGACTCGGCCCAGCGCGAGGGTCCGGCGGGCCGGCAGCCGTCCGGGCACGCAGCTCCGGAGCAGCGGAGCCCCCGGGAGAAGCGCCGTGCGGGGCTCCCTCGCCTCCCGGAGCTCTGCCGCCCGCCGGAGACACTGGAAACTTCCCCGACTTTCTGCGCAAGTTTCATAATATTTTACATTTTTTAAGTAGTTCTCTGGAGTTGCATGCAGACACTAAAAAAAACTGCTCATGTTTATGTATTTTTTAGCTTCCAAGGTTACAAAAGAGTAAACTAGGCGATCACAAGGGAAAGGGCATGGATTAAAAAGTACTTTCCAAAGGCATTAATTCATACAAAATTCATTTTTTAAAACAGCCCCACAGTTTCTAGGTGCTCAGCTTTATTTATTTATTTAAGCAGTCTGGGATAGCAACTGGAATACTTTAAATCCTTTGGAAACTCAGGTTACTCCTGCACGCTCCACTGCACCGGGTGCATATAAAACCACCACTTATTTAGCAGAGACAGCGACAGAAAGAGCTCTTCAATCAGAAAGCTCAGGACTCGTTACACTCGGCAAGTCACAGCTTTTAGCAGGAAGATCTCCGCCAACACTAACATGCAGCTTTAATCGTTTTAGCCTGACGCTACGTAACACCACATGGACTAACCAGGCTCGATCTGCCTTGCAGCTGCACCAGCCTAAAACTCACACTCACCAGCCTGCTCGTATCGGCACGAAGCACCGCACCGACTTCAGCAGGTTTTGAACCAGAAACCAAACTTGGGAGCTGCCCCGTGAAAGCGGGAGAGCAACGTCGGCGCGAGGCCGGCAGCCGCGAGAGCAGCAAGACATGGGCACACCATCGTGGAGGAGACCCGTCCTGCCGACACACACGCACATATATTCCCTTATGTCCCTGCAAAGGCGTCTGCACAACGCGGACTAACCCAAAGTAGCATGCATTAAATAAAGGTTTTAAAACATCTCCTTCCTAGCTACAAAATTGCAGATTTCTCTCGCGTTTCCTGTTTTTTCTTTGCATTTTAAGACTGATCTCGATTGTTTATGGAGACGAGGTGGGAGAAGCTGACACAAAAACGTCCTATTTTTGTAGCCAAAGGAGAAAAGAGAGAGAGAGAGCACAAAACAATAAACCCAAGCAGCACGTTGCGGGATTGAGTTTCCGCGAACGCGCCGAGAAAAGCGAGGGCCGCTCTCGAACGCCGAGCGCCGAGACGCGAGTCCATTAGGCGAACAGATTAGCCGGTGTCAATGAATAAAGATAATGTCCTCGAGCAGCTCTCAGTGCGTTGCCATCCGACTCCTTGCGAGATTCCTTTGTCTCTTCCCACCTACGGATTTCTTAAATGCGCCCGTGGAAAGCTCTCCCTGGAAAGGGATACGAGCTTCCTGCCGAAACGGAGCCTGGCGATTCCAGAGCGGCTGAAACGTCTGACTTTGTTTAACAGCTTGGGCTATAGGGTGTCTCGATCTGTCGGTACGACCACAACACACACAGGCACCCCCGGGGCATCTGCTCGGCTGCCAACAGCGTTCGCAGCAAAAGTCGAAGGAGCAACGCTGGAACCGCATCCTTCCCCGCGGCTCAGACTTCAGGGGCTTGGAGAGGAGAAAGTCTGGCTCCAGCAATCCCGGATCCCTTCCACGAATGGGGGGCGGGGGGAAACTGCACGAAGCGGCACTCCGGGAGCTGCCCACCCCGTCCGGGCACGCACACACGCACACACACACGCACACACACACGCACACACACACGCACACACACACGCACACACACGCTCCCAACCTGGGCTCCCCCACCGACGCACCCCCCGCGCCCGTCACCGTTCAACGCACGACAAGCCGCACGAGGAGCCTCCCCCCTCAACCCTCAGCACCGAAACCTGCACGCAGCATATTGGATCAAAAGGGAAAACGACAATAAAAAGCTAAATTTGGCCTCAGAGAAAGTCAGAGCTCTCAAGCGATTTTACAGTGCTGGTGGGCACCTAAGAGACCGCGTCTACTTGCAACATGCTGCCGCAGCCCGGCGCAGAGATCGCCACTGGATGGATTCACTACTTTTGCCCCAAATTGCAAGAAAGCAAGGCATCCTTTATCATTCCTATGAAACGCAGCGTGCACCACCAGCCAGGGCACCCAGTTTGCACGGAGCACAACGCCAGCGGCCGCTTGCTTCGGAGCTGTGAACGGTCGCTTGGAGTCTTGGCCCAGCCCCGTTTCTGGGCAACTCTTCTTTAGATATTACAAAAAAGCAGGAAGAGAAGATGGGGAAGAAAGGGGCTTTGGGATCATAAGTCATATGAGGAAGTACAAGACTGTTGGACTGAGCTGATGCCGCCGCAAAGTTTCGGCGGAGGCAGACGAGGAGACTGTTCTCTGTATCCGCTACAGCAGAATCCGAACGCTTTCACCGTGAACTTCCCCAAACTCCCTTTCATGCAAAGCAGTATCGCCAAGGACATTCCCTGAACTGCCTCATACCCCAAATCCACTGTTATCCGCCGTTTCCCATGTCCTTCTCCCAACACCAGAACTGCCAAGGACGCACTGGATTACGGGGCATGAAGATGGAGCGATGCGAAGCTCGGCCGCAGGCGCAGCAACACGAGGCAGCTGATCGGAAAAGCGAGCCTCAGCTCTCGAAAGCGAAAAGGAAAGGAGCCGTCACGGGCAAAGTTTTCAAACGCTCCCCCCAAAGCTTCACCACCAGAACAGAGCAACTTCTGCCAGCGATGCCACTTGAGCATAAACTCGCACCGAGAATATTTGTGGTTTTGTACAATTTCTGCGTTATTTCTATCCAATTTCTTTAAATGCAACTCGTGACTTTGGCTCTGAGCTCGTGCACATTGCGAATCCTCCGGGCTGGAGAGAGAGCACCGCTGCCCGGGCGCGGGAGCTCCTCCGCTTTACATCCCCAGGAACCCGGCCCGCTCCGACCGCGGCGTCTCCAAACTCACACAGCCGGGGCAGGACTGGCCCCACGCCATCATGCTAAGCATCTCTTAAAATGTTTGTAGTGTAGTTCTGAGTATCACTTGGAAGCGTCTCAGATTCAAGGAGCTACTTACATTTGCCCCCTCCTGCATTCGCAGAAAGCAGACAGACAACGGCTCAAGAGATGAGTTCCTACAGTCCCCGATGGGCAAAAGCCAGGCAGCCGCAGAAAAGCAACGATAAACTAACAACAAACATATATATATATTTTTTTCTTAGGTTTAAGCAGTGCTGAGAGCCAAAAAATTAAAACAGTGTTTGGCTTTAGGATAAAATTTCACTTCATGCTTGGATTATCCATTAAGTAATTTACGTTACAAGCCAGAAAAGGTGTTTAATCTCCTTACAATTAGCTCAACCTACAGTAACTCAAGGAATTTCATGAGATGCTTGCCACTTTTTATCAACTGTTCTCTTTTCACTAGTGAAAAGCACCACTCCAAAAAGGGGACTTCATGCTATTTCAAACTTAAATAAAATGAAACACTCCAGTAAGAATAAAGGTTTTCAGGCAGTTACTTCTATTATAAAGTAAATTACTCCACACACACAGTCAGGTACTCCTTCCGCAGGAGAGAAATTGCTGAGACTGAGCTACGAAGTAAAAAATTCCCCAAGAAAAACTGCCACAGGGGGGTTTTGTGTTTGTTTTTTTTAAACTTTTACTTAAGACAAGCAACGACCTACAGGTGCCTTCGGGCCAAATATCTTGGCACGAGAAGCAGCTGGTGTAATTTTGGTTTCCTAGCAAGTTCAAATATTTTAAAAATGCTTACACCACTCTGAGATATTCATTGGAAAAAAATGAACTTCTGTCCAACCTCTGTTTTCCTCCACCCAAACACACCCCAGCTTTGAACGTTCAGCTCTGTCTGGCTTTCGGGGGGAAAAAAACCTTGAGCGAAGCACGGTTTTTAAGAAGACAGAGCAGGAGAAGCAAAGAGAAGAGGAATTATAGAAAAGGTTGTGCATGTGATTGAAAACACACTTGTTCTATACAGAGTTAAAATAAAGCATCTACTAAAAATTTCTTTACAGTGTACTGCATTCCTCCCTGTAATGCATTTGACTGCGCCGAAAACATCCCCTATTCTATTTCTCCAATTTTACCATACTCAGAATCGCTTTAAAACATCTAGCTGTGTCAGGCCAAGCGCCCCGCAAGCACTCACAGCGCCGAGAACTCACCGCACAGCGACCAAAACCCAAGATTTATTTATCCATCGCTCACGGCAGTACATGCCGCAAGCATCTCACTGGACTGCGGCGAACAACACGAGAGCATTCAGTCCTCCACACTTTAATTACGTGCTCGCAACCGTTAAAGTCCTCTTCTGCCAAGCAAGATCCATCTTACAATTTTCACCCCAAAAGATTAGTTATCATCATGGTTGTTTCTAGAGCGCGGTACATATGGAACTTGGAAATGAGCTAATAAATCACGGTAATATTAATGCAATCATAAAAGCAAGTGTGCTACTTACTGTGTTTGAAGGTGTGTTAAGTCAACAACTTTACAGTCCAGATGTGGTCTTACAGAGCTGAAACTCCGGGGGTAAAATTACCGCTAAAATTACACTTTCCATTAAACACACCAATTTTCACAGGTTATTATTTTGGTGAGATTTGCTAAGTTGAACCTCTCCCAAAACACAAAGAAATACGAAGAACATGTAAGAAGTAAAGTATTCCATAACGGTTTAGAGAGACTACGACAGAGCGGCAGGAAGGACAGAGGGAGCTACTCGTTTGATTATTTTCAGATGTTTCGGGGGAACACCGCAGTGCTTTTATGAACCTACACATTTGGATTCTCTTCAGAATAATGGACTAGATTCTTTCCCCGGCTTCAAGGGACTTAGCACGCCGAGCAGATTTGGCCCGGCCGCTCTCGACTTGGCCACGATACGGAGGTTTAATAGACAACACATGCACAGTAGCCGCTCTTCCGAATGCTTTATCGCCTGAAGAGCTCAGCTCCACTGAAACCCTCAGAACTAAACAGCTCCCTTGAACCCGTACGGCTCTGCCCTTCGACACGATTCAAACGATGCCGCTTCGCCCTTCCCCTCCCTTGGCCGCTTCAACACGCAGCCAAGAACAGCCAGGACCAAGGCAGGTCCTGCCGCCGAGCTCCCCGCTCGCTCTATTTTTTTAAGCCGCTTAAATAAAAAATTCCTAAAGGAAGCCGGGCAAGGACTGCAGGACGACGGGGAATAAAGTGTTAGAGGTTAAACCCACAAAGCCTGGGTAATTAAAAAAGCAGGTTTCTGTTCCCGGTTTGCATCCCGCGGACTTCCCCGTCTCCGCCACCTGCCCCGCGGGCAGCGGCGACGCGCACGGGACGGGACGGGACGGGACCGACGGGACGGGACGGGACCGACGGGACGGGACGGGACCGACGGGACGGGACGGCCACGGCTTCCCAGGCTCCCGCGGCTCCGGCTCCAGCTGCAACAAGCGGCTGCAATCGGCTCCTCCGAGAAAACCCCCCCCCGGACCCGGCGCCCTGCCCGCGCCGCTCGCACGGCCGCTGCCGTCCTTTTTTTCGTGCTGTTTCTGCCGCGCTCGCCCGTGGCCCCCCAGCCCGGGGGAGCAGCTCCCCGCGGAGCGGAGCGGGACTGGGGAGGGGGGGGTCCGGCCGCCGGCGGGGCAGAGCCGCCCAGCAGCAGCCCGAGCCCCGCGGCCGCCCGCGCTTACCGGTACCAGCGCAGCCCCTTCTCGTAGCACCTGTCGAAGAAGTGGGGCTCGGCGCCCAGGGCTCGCACCTCGGGGTGCGCCCGCAGGAACTCCAGCAGCGCCCGCGTCCCGCCCTTCTTCACGCCCACGATGATGGCCTGCGGGAAGCGGCGGCTCCCGGCCGCCCCGGCCGCCGCCCCGGCGCCGTCGGGCAGCGCGGCGGGCGGCCGCGGCTCGCAGGGCCCCGTGAGGCAGTAGAAGAAGTAGGTGAAGAAGAGGATCATGGTGAGGAGCAGCGAGGCGCGGCGGCCCCCGACGGGTCCCAGCAGCCGCCCGCTACATCCCATCGGCGGCCGCTCGCGGCAGCCCCCGCCGCCGCCCCCGCCGCCCCGCCGGACCGCGCATCCCGCCCGCCCGCCGCCGCCACCGAGCGCTGCCCCGGCCCGGCGCGGCCCCTCCGCGCGCACCCGGCCCGGCCCGGCCGCCGCCCGCCCCCTCGCGCCGCCCCCCCGCCCGCCGCCGCCGGGGTTGGGGCGGGGGGGGGGGGGGGGGGGAACGCGTGCCGCGCGCGTGGGGCGGGTCGCGGCGCCTCCCGGGGGGCGCGGACACGCGTGGGGCGGCGGGGGCGGAGCGCGTTTTCGCATCCGATTTTTTTTGCCGTTAATTGACGGGGCGCTGAGCACTGTCCCATGTCGCGACAAAGGCGGCGTTTCCGCAGCCGGGTCTGGGGACGACGGGCTGCGAATAAACGGTAATATCGCGGCGATATCCAGACGCCGCACGATTAGCGCTCGGCGGCAGCGCTGATCCGGCCGCGCGGGCTCCTGCGGGAAGGTGGAAACGCAGCCAGGTGCGAGGGAAAAATAATCCTGCGCTTCCGCCTCATTCCCTGCAAAACGAGTCAAAGAGCAGCGATTTCCACGTTGCACCTTAAAGCACGGCTGTGAAGCGCAGCGTGGGGTGGGACGGGCTGGGGACCCCCCCGGCCCCGGCTGCCACCAGGCTCCTGCGTCGCAGCACGTCCAGGCTTCGCCCTGCTGCGCGCCCCAGAAGGCTGATGCTCTTTTCCAGTCTTGCGCTGAAGTCTTCCTTCTTTTGTAACTGAAATCACCGCTCTCTTAATTAACCTATTCATATAATTAGCTCTTTTTTTAATTAGATCTCCTGAGTCTTGCAGAAGACGGAGAGCATCCCGGGGAGAGGAGGATTTGTGGCCTGCAACGGGGGGGAGCGCGGAGCTGGGCAACCAAAGCCACCCGGGGCCGCAGCTCTGACCCCGGCGGGCAGGGACCCTCTGGGGAGCACGAGCCGCCGGGGCCCGTGGGGCTGAGGGGGACGTCTGCGGAGAGGCAACGTGCTGCTGCTGGCGCACGGGGAGCTCGGACGGGAAGGAGGCCGGGTTATCGCCTTGTTTCGGCAGCGCGAGGGCCCGAGGCACCGCGCAGGCTCTGGTGGGGCCACGGGCAGCCGGGACCACGTGGCCGCGCCGGGCTGGAGCAGCTCCCCGAGCAGGGCCGTGGGGCGGCAGTGTCACCGCCGGCTGCACTGCTGGGCGGTGACGGGGCGGCCCGGCTGCACGGGGGCACGGCTGCGAGGCTGCACCGCTGCACGGGGGCACGGCTGCGAGGCCGCACACACAACGTGGCCGCGCCGCTGCACGGCAGCACGGCTGCACTGTGGCCTGGCAGCCTGCGTGCACGGCTGCACAGCTGCACGGCTGCACAGCTGCACGGCTGCACAGCTGCACAGTTGCATGGCAGCACAACTGCATGGCAGCACAGCTGCATGGCTGCACAGCTGCACAGTTGCATGGCAGCACAACTGCATGGCTGCACAGCTGCACAGTTGCATGGCAGCACAGCTGTATGGCAGCACAACAGCACGGCTGCATGGCTGCACAGCTGCATGGCGGCACAGCTGCACAGCGGCACAGCTGCCCAGCGGCACGGTAGCCCGGTTGCCCGACGGCGGGCCGCGCAGCTGCGCGAGGAGGGGGCTTTGTGCCCTCTCGTGGCTGTGCTGGGGCTGCCGCTCCCGTCTCCCACGGCGGCTTTTCAACAAGAGGAAATAAACGGTTGAGTGGGACCCGCGGAACTTTCCCATTTACAACGCGACGGTTCCCCAGGGAAAAATGGGAAGGAAAGATTGCGATGAGGAAGTGAATCTGTTATCGGGAGCAGTGTGATAAATAAGAAGGCATCCAAAACCCGCAGCGCGGCACTTGCCAGCTCTTGCTCAGTTTACGTGAGCGATTAGCAGCAGGAGCTGTTTCACTCCGGGCTAGGGACAGTGGGAAGTTTTCCAGCTCAATGTTTGGGTTGGGGGGCAAGGGATGTCACGCTGGAAAATGCCAATTTGTCAAAATGGGAGCGTTTGGCAAGAAACCAGCCGTTCTGATGAGCTTCTGGCACAACTCAGCCAGGGCGGTTTCGCAGGGCAGGGACGCGCAGCACGCTCGCCGTCCGCACCCGCACGGCCCCCGGCCTCGCCGGGCCCCCCGGGCTCGGGGCTGCCCCAGCGCCGGCTCCTTCGGCACAGCGCGGTGCCCCGGGAGCAGCCCCCGAGCGCCCGCCGTCCCCTGCCCTCCGCAGCGGTTCGGGAGGAGCTGCCGCGGGCGCCTCCGGCAGTTCCCGAGGTTTGTTATTACAGCAAAAGAAAGGGAACGGCTCGGGGCAGCAGCGGGGATGGAGGATGCTTTGGAAACACGGGAGATCATTTAGCAGGTCCCCTCCGCGGCAGAGCTTGCCAAGCCGATAAAGGCAAGTAAACCTATTAGTGAGCGCACAGCTTGATCCGCTGCCACCGCTTCTCCGCAGCCAATTATCCCGGGCCGGCGCAGCCCCGTTACCAGGGCCCTTTCCCCAATTCGGCGGCGGGTTTTGCCGATACAGCCCAGCTCCGCGGGTCCAAAGAGCGCCGTGAAGAGCATTGCCAGCCTTTTGCTGGGAAACCCAGCCAGCTTTGAGCTTTACCCACTGGATAGTGGGGAAAAAGCCACCCAACCTCAAAGCAACGATGCGGGGGGTTACACGGCTCCTCGCTGCTGGAAGAGGCAGGTTTTAGCAGAGGGAGAAGCTCTGATTGCCGCCGTCAGGCTAAAGGACCCCCGGGCATGGGCCAGGCCTCGAGCCGCTGGCACACGGCTGCCGCTGGCCCGTAGCACAGCCCCCGTCGTGAAAACGCGCGACAGCAGCTCGAGATGGAAAGCGAAGCCGTGCATTCTCCATCTGAAGCTGGGGGAGGGATTTCAGGCAGGGGAATGCAATTCCCAGCCTGGAGCAGAGCCAGCAGCACCAGGGCGAGATGTTTCTTAATACGGTTCTGCAAAACTTGAAGAGAGAAAATTGCCCGTAGCTATAGCAATACCAGCGTGCAGGAGACAGTGCTGCTGCGGCAGGAGGTGAGACATTTTTCCGGACGAAAAAACCCCACAAACTTCGACAAGCGCGCGGATCGCGGTGCCGGCAATCGCCGGCACAGGTTTGTGCTGGTGCCCAGCCGTCTCCTTCCCGCGGGACGGCGGGAAGCGTGCAGGGATGCTGCAAGGACGGCGCGCCGTCCTTGCAGCATCCCTGCACGCTTCCCGCCGTCCCGCGGGAAGGGGATGGCTGGACCGCACTGCAAGGCGACGTGTCTCGGGGCAGCGGACGGCCGGCACAAAGCAAAAGTGCTTTTTGTTGCTGTTTTATTTGCTTTTACGCAACGTGCTGCTCACGCAGCCGTTGCTGGAAGTGAAGGATTTCCCTATCCGAGGCGGATGGGACAACAGCCCGGAGCAGCCCGCGGTGCCGTGCTGGGGCAGCGTTCCGCGCGGGACGGCTTCGAGCCGGGAAAGTCACCTCTCAGCATCCCTGCTGGGTTGCCGGAGCTGCAATTCCCAGCAGAGCCGCGATTCCCAGCAGAGCCACCGCCTCGGCGTTTAGGGCTCTTTGCAAACTCCATAACTCAGTGCAGCCATAATTGCATGTTCATCACCGATGTCATTTAGCACTAACGACATGCGGAATAGAGGCCTCGCTGGGGTGCTTGGAAGCATCCCGGTAGGACTCGAGCAGCCGGTCGGCATGCACGGGTGTGGATATCCAGCCGGCGAGGCACCGGATGGACTGGTGCATCTGCAGGTCTGAACCAGCGGTACCACCCGCGGCGGCACTGGCGGGTCCGGCTTGGCTCCCGGCACGTGCGGCTCTTCCCAGGCATGCCGGATGCATGGATGCTGGGAGCCCCGGCGAGCCCGGCACAGCTGGGATGCAGCCGCCGGCCGGGGCCGAGCCCTGTGCGGTGCTGGGGCCGAGGGGCTGTGTCCAACCCTGGGGCCGCTATTTCACTCCGCTTGGATTTTTAAACAATTAAAAAGACGATAAATAAATACGAACCCCAAACCATTCGGGGGTGGGGGGCTGTTTGTCTTTAAAAAAGAGCCCCAGGCGCAGCCGGCCGCGTTGAGGAGCCCGCGAGGCGCTGGCTGGAGCCCGGCGCGGGGGGGGCAGCCCAGGTTGGCTCCAATTCAGCGGAGGAGGAAGAGCGGGGAGGAAGGCGCGGGGGCCGAAACCGCAGCGCCTGGCACAGAGCCGAGCAATAACGCAGCGCGAAGCTGCACTTTAAAGCAACCGTCTCCAACGCACAGAGGAGGAGGGGGCAGTTCAAAGGGCTCCTGCGGCCGGGGGGGGGGGGGGGGGCAGGCAGCTCCCAGCACCGCTGGGTGAGGGGTTTGTTTGGTCTTTGGAAGCAGAAAAAAATGCGGAGTTAAAGGGGGAGGAAAAAGTAACCACCAGATTAAACCTCAGCCCCGGCTGGCTTCGCCCCAGCCCACGAGAAACCTGGCTCCTCCGCCCTGGGCGGCAGACTCCAGAGCTTTGTTAGGAAAAACCCGATTCCAGCGTTTCCGCCGGCGAGCCGGCTGCCGAGCGGCAGGGCCGGGCAGGTCGCAGCACCGCTCGGCACCGCTTTGGGTCAGAATCTTGATTTTCGGGTGCCTCCATTTAGGGGATGGACCGGGACGTGCCCCATTTCCCGAGGAGCCGCGCCAGCGGGGCCAAAGCCCTGCCCAAGGGTCCCGCCGTCTGCTTCCACTGCCCGGTCCGGCCTTAACTGCGCAAAACCCCCACCACAGCAAAATATTTCACCATTAAGAACAATTAATGAACATATAACGAGTTGGGTAATGAACATAATTAGCTAATTCTCTCATTCCCCCAAATGCTCACGTGCATCGTGCGCTCCTGAGCTGCAGCTGCGGAAGTTAGAGCCAGTCCTGCGACATCCCCGGGCGGCTTCGCTGCGGCCCCACGGCCAGCGCGGTGCTGGGTGCCGGGGGCTGAGCCGGCGGCGGTGCAGGGCTCCTCTCCCCCCGACTTCCCAGCCGGCCCGGAGACATTCCAGAGCGGTGAAATCAAACCCAAAATGCCGCCACGCTCGTGCTGCCAGCGAGGAGACGGAGCTGTTTCCAAAGCGCCTCGGACACGGTGACATGCCGGAGCCACAGCCGCCCGGGCGAGCCCGCACGCCAGGGCCCCGCGCTGCACGGCACCGGTGCGGGAGACCCAGCCGAGACCCGGGACGGAGGCGCTGGGCGGGAACAGACCCCCAGGCCCTAAATCCCAGCGCTGTGCTGGGATCCCCGGGAGCATCACAACCACGGGAACAGGGATCCCACCGAGGCCCCGGGGCCGTTTCTGACCTCAGCTCTGCAGGACACCCATACCATCTGCGTGGGTGTCACTGTCCCCGCGGGGCTGCATCCAGGGGACGTTCATCACGGCCACCGCAGGCCGGGCTCCCTGCGGGACAGGTCCCATCCGAGCACGGGGCTGCTCCATGCGGGGCATTAGCGGGCACCCGCTTCCAGCCCAGTTCCCCGCAGCTGAGCTCAAGCTCTGATGGCCTTATCACTTGCACCTGGAGCCCTGCAGCCACCCAGGCTGCTCTGCTGGGTCCTTTCCCGACCGGTGCTGGTGCTCACCGCACCCCACCCACCTCACCTGTGTGTCACCTAACCGGGCTGGGCGCACGGGGCCGTACCGACACCACCGCGAAACCAGCCCTGCGCGACGCCCGCTGCACCTGCGCCCGGTGCCCTCGGAGGGGACGTGCAGCCTGGCCCCGTCCCCGCCTCGGTGATGCCCCCATGCCAGGAGGGAGCCGCTGCACCTCCTCCGGATCAGCCGGCACCGGGACAGCTCGGCTCTTCCGCCAGCTCCAAGCGCGGCCGAGGCGGGTCGCAGCCCGGCCCAGGTGCAGCCTGGGTTCGCGGCCAAGCTGCTCCGGTTCTGCCGACCGACTTTACACAAAGCAACAATTATCCTCCGTTTTCATCCATTAACATGTTCAACAACATTGAGCTTGTTTTTTTTTAAAAAAAAAAAAAAAAGAAAAACACGTTGCACCAGAAATATTTCGGCTGCTGAAGTCTGCACACAGGTGTCAGGGCCTGAGAAAAGCTGCGTGAAGGAGGTGCCTCGCGGCCCAGTTCCCGCAGGAGCCCTGCAGAAAGCTCCCGACTCCAGGGATCAGGGTCTGGGAACGGGCTGAGCGCCTCTGGGCCCTGGGTGCCGCGAGGCCGCGGTGAGGGGCAGCACCACTCCCAGGGCTCATGGCTCCCACGGGACACTGGCTTTGCCCGGAGCGCGGGGTGCTCCCAGCGAGCGTGCAACGTGGGAGAAAGCAGCAGGAAGAGCCTGGGCTTCGCGTCTCCCCACAACCCATCTGGCCTTAATTTCTTTTGGGGGTTTCGCTCCAAATTCTTCGCATTCCCAGGCAAACGCTCTGCAGTCCCGGGCTGGGCTCGCGCACCCGGCTCACCGCGTCCAGCTGCCCCGCTCGGCAGACGCCGTGTGCCCGGAGCCCAGCAGTGCCGCGAGGATGCCGGGAGCAGGCGGGAGCAGGCGTCGGCATGTTACGGCAGAGCATCACCCCCCCGAGCTTCGCACGGGCACCCAGTGCTCGGCCCCCGCGGGAGCCCAGGCTTCCCCACCACCCCAAAAGCCGTCCGGGACCCCCAAAAGCCAGCCCTCGCCCCCGGCGCACTGTGCTGCCACGCTCTTTGCCGGCGGGCTGGCGTCGGCGGGCAGGGGACGGGCGCTGCCGGGACCCCCAGCTCCCCGCCGCCGTGGCTTTGCTGCAAACACACCAATGACTCAAACGAAGCCGGCCGCTTTTGAGCAGGTCATTAATTACAGCGAGCTTGAAAGAGCCGGGCAGAGCCGCAGCCGGCCCCAGCGGACCGGCCCCGTCGCCAGCCCCGCCGCCCCGGAGCGGTCGGCAGAGATAAGGCGCTTTTTGGCGCAGCAACAGAAGAGGCCGTCTCCCCCGCCGTGCCGCCGCCGGGACGCGCGTCTGGCTCGGGCCAGGCCTGGGTGCGGGGGACGGCGACAGCATCTAGCAGCCCTGGCCCTCAGCAAGTGCCCTGGGACAAAGGGACGCCTGGGATTAGCCCCAGGGATGTCCTGCATTAGCCCCAGGAGCACCCAGATTAGCCCCGGGGGCACCTGGGATTAGCCCCAGGGACGCCCAGATTAGCCCCAGGGACGCCCAGGATTAGCCCCAGGCGTGTTCTGGATTAGCCCCAGGGACACCCAGGATTAGCCCCAGGGACACCCAGGATTAGCCTCAGGGATGCCCGTATTAGCCCCAGGGGCATCTGAGATTAGCCCCAGGGATGACCAGGATTATCCCCAGGGTTGCCCAGATTAGCCCCAGGGATGCCTGGATTATCCCCAAGGATGCCCGGATTAGCCCCAGGGATGCCCGGATTAGCCCCCCAAGAGCTGCCAGCCCCCACACATTTCGCTTTTGCGTTTTGCCTGCCCCGCGCCCGACGCACCGCTAGCAGCGGCTGCCGCTCCGCCGAGCCCGACGCCTGCAGCTCTGCCGCGGGCAGGCGGCAGGGGAGGAGGACACTGTCCCGCACTGCCTGTCGAGAGCCAGCAGCAAACGGGCCGTTTTAATTAAGCACAATCTCAAAAGCGAGGCTGCAATGTCAGGAGCGGTGATGGGAAACACTCCGCTTGGCGCAGCGCGCGGGGAGCTGCATTTTGCGGGCTGCGTTAGCCGAGGGCTGCTCCGGAAGCGGCTCCCACGCCGGCACGGCCCCGGCCCCGCACGGGCATGCACCTCGGCATCCCCGTGGTCCCTGCACCCACGCGTGATCCTTGGCATCCCCGCGGTCCCCCTGCGCCCACGCGGGGCCCTCAGCATCCCTGTGGCCGCGGCATCCCCACGGTCCCGGCTGCCCCGTGCCGGCTGCCCGGCAGGACTTGGCTCTGCAAAACCTCCCCTGCGCGTTTCGGAGCCCCAACGCTTCGCCCTCCCGAGCCAGCAGCTCGGATTAATCTGCGATTAACCAGTTTAAGCTCTTCCTTTGAATTTTATTCCTGTGAGATTTTAGAGAGCAGAGAAGTTAATTTGCAGCAGAGTTGTCGTGCTGCTGGCAGGCACAACTGTGGCAATAAAATCCCATCCCCGGCTCGAGACGTCAGAGGGGAACAAAGATAGCCCGTGATGCAGAAAAGATGCTGCGTTTAAACTAATCTCCCAGGAATGTAGCACAATCGTGAAGACACATGTCGAGCGCAGCAGCTCTCCCGAGCCCATCGGCCGCTCTTTAAATAGCCTGTGCCGTTTCCTGCCTCCCGCTGCCTTTCCAGGCTTCCTTGTGCATCTGATAATGATATAATCTAACAGCAGCCTGGTCCACGGGCCGGCTGCGAGCCCTCGATGGGGCCTGCAACCCCGGCGGTGGCCGTCCCCACCGTCCCCGGAGCAGCAGCCCCGGAGAAAATGGGGGTTTTGCAGGAATTCTTGGCAGTCCTCCCACAGCTTCCCTGCTCCTGAAATTAAAGGAGAGCTGCACCAACCCCTCCATCTAAATTAAAACGAGCTCTATTTACTGTTCCTGCTAATTGAATTACACCAACTCCAAGCTGGAGGCTAAGCAGCGCCGTCCCTTGCAGTTCCTGCTCCGAATATGTTTTGCATTCAGACAACATACGCCAGCGTGTGTGTCCGCGCGTTCAGAGCGGAGGAGTTGGTTCCTGGGCTTTTTGCACCCTGCTCTGGCAAGGCTGACCTGGAAAGCTGGTTTCTCTGTGCGGTCGCTGGGGTTTTGGGGGAAACAGTGTCCGTGCAAGAGCTGGGACCCGCGGGAATGCTGCCTCTCCGCTCCGGGCTGGAAACGGCTCTGGGAGGCAGCGGCCGGCGGAGAAGCTCTGCCATCCGTCCCAGCGCCATCAAGATGCCTCTGATCCAAAAAGCTCGGGCCGGAGGCTCCAATAAGCAGCCAGGGTGGGCCAGTGCCAGCCAGCAAAACCATAACGCTGGGAACGCGCAATATTAATCACCGGTGCACGAAACCATAGGGAAAACCTGCCTTTGGAGGCAGCCTCGCTCGCGGGAGCACCCGGAGCCGCCAGCGCCGTGCTCCGACATCCACCCGCCCGGACGCTCCCGCGCGCGGCGCTCGCTTTGAAGTCCGGAGCAGACCGTAAACGTCTTTTGTGCGAGATGAAATGTGATAAGACATGAAACTAGGAGGCTAAACTGCAGTTAATCACGGTGGTTTTATAAGCAACAAATCATTGCTGCAGACGGAATCGTATTGCTTGAAAGCGGAGGGAAAGGGGAGCCCTGCGCCGGCAGCGCCCGGACACGCGGGGACAGGGACGGGGATGGGGACGGGGCCCGTCGGGAGCAGCGTGGCGACGGCCCTGGTGCCAGCGTGGGAGAAACCATCTTGCTCCATGCCAAATCTTTCCGTGTCCCACGTGAGCAGTGGCGAGCACGGCTCTCCCAGCACTGCCCCGGGGAGAGACGGCGAGTTTCCCGGCGGACTGAAGCCGCTTTGGGGCTCAGCGACCCGCCCATCCCGGGCACCCGGCGTGGGAATCGGCACGGGAACCATCCCAGCCACGTGCGCTTCACACATCAAATCCCCGGGTTATGATTAGGAGCGATGTGCACAGGCAATAAGACCCCAAAGCGAGCGTATAGGTTGCTTAACAAATACACCCTCCCTAATTGCCGTAAAAAGTCGGATCGCAGCAGCCAGCAAAAAAAGAAGAAAACATAGATTTTCCTTGGGCTAAACATTTTTCCGGCGAGCTCGGACTTGCTCTGAACGTTCCCAGTCATTATCTCCTTAATTAACGCACGCCGCAAACCAAGAACAAATTTCAACACCTCGCGGCTTGGAGGATGCGCCAGGACTGAGCAGACTGCAGGAGTGGGTCCCGATCCCTCCGCACCGGGAGCCGGGAGCGGCGGCGGGCTGGGAGGCAGCCCCGCGCGGGGAAAGGTGAGGTTGTTATCAGTGAGTGGAGTGAAATACGCCCTTAATTTTCTGCAGATGTTGGGTTTTCTCTGTCGACAGGTGTGCTCGCCGCGGGAGCCGCCGGGAGACAACTCGCCTAATTGAAGCTCTCGGTGCATCAGAGAAATCAGACGTGTGTGTTGGGTTTTTTTAATTACCATAACTTTATTTGCTGTAACTCACCCCAAAAAAAGTGCTCCAGCCCTCGCTGCATTTTGCAGCGCCTGAAGGAATTGGAACGATTCCCGCGATGGTGCTCGGTGCCCGCAGAGCCGCCGGCACGGGCCGAGCGCGGGAGCCGTCCCCAGCGCCGGCACCGAGACCTGCTGCCCGGCCCCAAACGGAGCAGGGCCCAACCGGGGAGAGCTCCCGGCATCCAGCCGGCCAGGGGGACCCACGGGCGAGGTGGCATCGGGGGGGGGGGGCTGTCGACCCGAGGGGAAAGGGATGGGGGGAAAAGGAATGGGGGAAAAGGAAGGGGGAAAAATGGATGGGGGAAAAGGAAGGGGGAAAAAGGGACGGGGAAAAGAAAGGGGAGAAAAGGGATGGGGAAAAGGAATGGGGGAAAAGGAAGGAGAGAAAGGGATGGGGAAAAAGAAGGGGGGAAAAGGACGTGGGGAAAAGGGACAGGGGAAAAAGGATGGGAGAAAAAGGGATGGGGGAAAAAGGATGGGGGAAAAAGGGACAAGAGGAAAAAGGACAGAGAGAAAAAGGACAGAGGGAAAAAGGACAGAGGGAAAAAGGATGGGGAAAAAGGGAAGGGGGAAAAGGACGGGAAAAGGGGAAGGGGAAAGAAAGGAAGGAGGGGGAAAGGAAGGAGGGGAAAAAAGAGGAAACGGAGGAAACAGAAAGAAGGGCAGTGCATGGCCCTCCCAGCCTGCAGCCGCTCCGGGCCGGGCTGGCAGGACCGATGGCAGCACCGGCAGCCGTCCTGCGGTGCAGCGGGCACCGCACTCTGCGCCCCGGCCTGGAGCGCTGTGCTGGGAACGAGCAGGGAAAATTTAAGGCAAAAAAAAGCCCAGTGCGGGCAGCAAGCTGTGCTCAGCCTGCTCGTTCCTCCCACGGCGCTCGCCTGAAGGAATAGCCATAATTAGAGCTTCCTAATGCCTCCGGGTCACTTTCTTTTTCCTTGCGTAACGTAATTTCTATAGGTCTTGTCGTCTTTATTAAGAGAATTAATCTAAATCTCCCCATGCCCTGGCCATTTCGCTTTGCACCGGAGCCATTTCGAGGCAGGTCAAAGAGGCAGGCCCACTTTATGTCATGCAAATAAAAAAAATGTAAAAATTAAAAAGGGAGGTCAGCTGGAGGCTACGGCGGAGGAAATTAATGATTTTTTAAACAAGTAGGGAAGTTTACATCAGCCTGGTAACATAATTCAGTTCCTGTCCTCGGAGCCCCTTATGTCATTAAACCCATGGCGCTGATATGGGGCCTCTTTTGCCCAACTAAGCAAAATCCTCTTATTAAGCCAGAATCGTCATTAGTGTAATAATGAAATTAGGATGGATGGCAGCAGGGAGAGGGGCAGATAAAGCCCAGCCTTGTCTCAGCGACACGGATGGACCGTCCCCATGCAGAAAGAGCAGCAGGATAAGGAAAAAGAGCATTTGGGGCAGATTTGCTCCTGTCTCGGGAGCCCGTCGGGCGCCTGCAGCGTTCCTGGGAGAGGACAAGGGGCCCGGGAGCGCCCCAGGCAGCTGGAGGTGCTCGGAGGAGCTGGAATTTGCCTGGGGGGTTGCGCTTGCCCCACCAGCACCACGAGCTGCCTGGAGTCCCCGGGTCTGCGACGTCGCTGCCTATGCTGCTGCGAGCACTGGCATGAGCGTCCGGCTCCTCAGGAAAACATCCCATCCCTTTTAAAACATCCCGAGCTTCTCAGCTCGGGGCACTTTTCTTTCCCTTTGCTGCAAGGGGAGAACCGCACGGAGGTGGCGGCGACCGAAACAGCCTCGTCTGTCCCCCTCTTCCCTCTGCCCGAGCACAGCCGTTCCCGACTGTCCTTTGCCCGGCAGAAGCGACGTCCCCTGCGGCCGGAGGGACTCTGGTTTGTCCTATAGCTGCACCAGTGGGAAAACAGGGGCTTCCCAACGCATCTGCAGCTTTTTGGGGGAAGGAAGGCTTAGGAATAGCGCTTGCACCCTCCTGCGTCTGCGTCCACACACTGCAAGGCAGCACGGAAGCATCAGGCGCCTGCGCTGGGGAAAGCTGCTCCGTCCCGCGCCGCGTCCCACGGCACCAGCGCCAGCCCTGGATGCCACCGCGCACATCCAGACGGATGCGATGGCCCCCGCGGCTGCAGCTCTCTGCGGTGCCGGACCATCGCTCCCAGGCACGGGGGAAAGCGAGTGAGCGCACCACCATCGCGGTCCAAAAGCCGGTCCCGGGGGAGGAGGCAGGCCGGAGCTGGGGAAGGCAGAGCCAGGCAAAGTCCAGCTCGATTTTCTGCTTCCATGAACCTGGCATCTGACTCCGCCGGGCTGACGAGACGTTTCTGAGGCAGAGAACATGGAAGCTGGGAACGACGGTTGTAGCTTCCAACCTCATACCCAGCTTCCCACGTGGAAACGATCATTAGACACTGCTAAAGCTCATATTCCTTCTTCCCAGTAAATCCTGCCAGCCCACAGTCTAGAAGTCACGAAGAACAAAAGCAATTAACTATGAA
The DNA here is from genome assembly GCF_036370855.1 of Dromaius novaehollandiae. Classification (NCBI taxonomy): domain Eukaryota; kingdom Metazoa; phylum Chordata; class Aves; order Casuariiformes; family Dromaiidae; genus Dromaius; species Dromaius novaehollandiae. The sequence goes on along the minus strand of NC_088111.1, from coordinate 1,982,900 downwards.
ATGAGCTAAAACCAGCTACAATTGAGTAAAAGTGCTCATTTAAGGAAAAACCTTCCCCAAGGAATGTCTTGATCCTGGAAATGCCCAAAGCCGCTAACACATCAGCACTCCCCCTTTCACGCTGCAAAGCCTGGGATAATGGGGACGGATGCAGAATAAAACCACACAGCCTGGCCTCACGCCAACGGTTTCGGTTGCAAAGCCCAGAACAGGCTGGATGCGAGACAGATACATTTCCGGATCCCGGGCTACTACATCCATGGCTGGAGACGGAGACATCTGGGAGATGGCTCTGAGTCATCCGGCAAAATCCGCTCTCAGATTTCTGGCCAGATCTTTGGACACAGGGAAACCCATCCCGCATTTGTGCAGGCCTAGCACACGTCCCAGCCGGACTTAGCGTGTTGACTCCTACAGTCAACACCAAGAAAACCAGGGAGAGGAGGAATCCTGGCGTATATCCCCCCCCAGGACTTGCCATCAAGAAGCGCTTCTTGAGAAAGAAGTTATTCCTCTGACACAGTGAATCAGTGTTTTATTTTCAGTATTTAAAGAGGTACAAGATTCGCAGTGAACGCCAGGTGATGAGCAGATGTGTTGCTCCGTTTGTCCGTGTCCTCATCCCCTCCAGCCCGGATGGGCTTTGAGGAGGCAAAACACGTGAAGAGAAAAGCCTGTAAAGTGCCCTGAGTGCAGCTGGACCGCGGTGCTGCTGGCGGCACGGCTTTACACGCCACCCGCGCGTCGTAGTCCTGGAGCCACGGGTCAGCAGAAGGCTCGCCGTGGTCACAGGGGGCTCGCCACCCATTCGTGCACGTCTGTAACCGAAGACCAGCTCTACCGAGGGGCCGGATCCTGCCTGTTTGCAAGGTAACAGAGCAGGGGAAGGTCTGGCCCTACACGAGGAACAGGACAAAAGACCCAAGGAAGAGCAGAGAACGTCCTGGCACTCTGGTCCCGTATCCTTATGCATTGATTTCAGAGAGGAGAATTTGGTTTCTGGGCAGCGAGCAAACAGGGGCAGCTGGGGAAAGCCAAGAATCACACGCTGAGTGAAGGAGAAATCAATGTCGTAGCCCTTCCGAGTGCAAAGGACATTCAAACACGTGATTCCCAAGGCCTGAGTTGTGCAATCTGCAGTCAGTGAGCCTGATTCTGGCCTTCCTCGCACCAGTGCAAGCAAAGAAGAACCGTTAACACCACTGGAGTTTGACACAGTAATAGGTGTGGTGTGAGGCAAGGCCAGAATCCAGCCCAGAGAACACACAATAAATCTAGAACTCTCTCTACTGTGTGCAAGATGTGGTAAAAGGGTAAAATACCTGGATTTTGTCTAGCAGGATCATAAAATCATCCTTGCCCTATCATCCTGGAAGGGTTTACATAGGGCAATTCATGCCATGATCCCAGCCCAGAATAGCACCCAGAGACTAACCCAGGTTCTGATGTCCGTTAATCCAGTGTCACTCCCTGGAAGCAGCAGCGGAGTGACACTGGATTGCAGTTGGTGACGGATCAGAATCTGCCCCCCTTGGCTGCGGGTTCGGGGGAGTCCTGGCCCTGCTGCACTCGACAGCAGAACTGCCACAGAGCCCAGCAGAGCCAGGACTGCAGGCACACGTGCTGCTTCCAAAGGGACAAAACAAAAGGGATTCAGTAAGAGCTGATCCTGGCAGAGGCAAGGATGTCTCAGCGAGCAGACGGCTGAGAAGATGGTGAGGGCAGGTAAGACGAGGAGCTGCAGCCTTTGCATCAGTACAACGCACGTGCAGTAACCTCAGACACAGGTCGCACAACCCACCACCCAAGCAAGTGCAGAGCTCCAGCAACCACGTTTTTCCCTCCCCTCCCCAGTGCTCCAGGGCCACAGCTCTCCCCCCAGCACCCAGACTCAGAGCAGCTCTGAGGAGAGAACTGGCCTGCAGAAACCAGTAGCTTCTTTTCTGCAGGTTTTCTTTTGCTCCAAGTGCCCTGTTGACCCAACAGTCCATCCCAAAGCGTGAGCACAGGATCAGCTGAAGAGCAGTGTGCCGAGTAGAGGAGCTCGCTTACTTCTCCTTTGGATCCTCTGCTTTGCCTAAAAGGAGGAGAGGAAAAAACCCCACGGTCCATGTTTCTTGCTCCAGAGCCCCCAGCCTATTTTATACAGTTATTTTGCTAGATGCAGCTAATATTTCACAGGAGTTACAGTCCAATAACCAGGACAGCAGGACATGCAGCTGGGGTGCTGCCCTGTACTCAGACAAGGTTCCCCAAAGCCTTTTTCTGACTCTGGGGAAGGAAAACGGCGTGATAACCACAAGAGAGAGAAGCCCTTCCCTTCCCAGTAGATCTGTTCCCTATCTGCAAAGCAGATGCAATATTCAAACCTCCCACGTGATTTCGGGGGCGGGGGATGAACCAGCAAATCCTCCCAGCTGCGGGTATGTCAGTTCAGGAACTCCCTGCCCTTGCTCTGCAGAGTCAGCTGAAGACCTCTGATGTTCAGCTGCTCCTCTGACACTCGTAGACGGCAGCAGCATCCAGGAGCGGCTGGGCGCTTCCAGCACACTCTGCCTTTTACCTTGGTAGGTCAAAGAGTCACCAGCTGACCAGACTGAAGCACAAGGGATTTGGTCGGGATTTAAGTGGCTCCTTGGCTTATCTGAACCGCCAGCTACACTCAGACGAAAACAGCACGTTGCACGCAGCGTGGCCCCGCCATCAGCAGCTCCCCAAAGGGACGACCACGCGGACAAGGGCACGAGTTCACGAATGTTACAGTCTCTCCCTCGTGCCCGGTCCTAACCTGACTGATCTGAAACCACCAGCCTCAGCGGGAGTAAGACACGGCCCTGGGGAAGCACATCCCCTTGCTTTTTTTCCTTGACTTATCTTATGACCATTTCAGCCTGTTCTGCAGCGGTGTTCAGGGCAGCCGCATCCCAGATCAGGGCTGTCCCGCTACGTGGGGAAGAGGAAGCTCAGAAAGGCTTTGCATGACACAGGACCTTGATGAAGGTGCTCCCAGGGGTATCCCCGCACCCGAGCTTGGTACGGGAGGAACTGGGAAGTGAGTGACAGTGAAACCGAGGATGGTACGCTTCTTATTAAACACATCCCGCTTCGACTGTGACACCCGTAGGAGTGCTTAGCCAAGCTGAAGAGCGTTAAAAACTATCGCCCTCACCTTTAGGGATGAACTTCAGCGAGCTGCTAAATATTCAGAAACGGGACTGCCCCCTCTTCGGCCCGTCATTGAGAAATTCATGGCCTAGCCCATTGCCACACTTGCCACAGGACACCTAGAAGCACAAGGGGAGTCAGACAAGGGGCCTCTCGAGAGAGAGGACAGTCAGAGTCCGTGGTGAGACAAGGGCGATGCTTTTTGCTGCTTTTTCCAAGCACTTCAGTGTCCGCACCTTCAGAGCCCCCGGCCGCTCCTCGTACTTGGACACGCTGTCCTCGTGGATGGTCTCGGTGAAGGCCGGCCACGGAGACGAATGCTCATACTTGGCGCGGCTGGAGAAGAGCTCGTAGCCGCATTTGGTGCACACGTAAATGCCTGGGACAGCAGCAGGAACGGGGTGAGTCTGGGTGGTGGGGACAAGGCGGTGGGGACACCTCGCAGGCAGCTATCCTGCAGCCCGGCCCCAGGGCCAGGGAGGCGAGCAGGGCCTATAGGGACCCGGGGCAGGACCCGCACCCCTATAGGGAACTCCTCTGCAGCCTGGGCCCTATAGCATGGATCTAACCTCCAAACCAGCCCCTATAGGGGAATTCCACCACCCCCACTTTATACACAGGATCTCTCCCACCCCTGCAACCTGGCCTTATGGGGGGGGGGGAGCCATGGGGCAGCACCCTCTGGTCCCCCCCCAGGCCCCATCCCGGCCCTACAGGGGTTCCCTAGAGACACCATAGGGGACATCCCCCTCCCCAGGCCCCATCCCAGCCCTACGGGGGTTCCCTATAGAACCCATAGGGGATACTCCCCCCCCACAGGCCCCATCTCGGCCCTACAAGGGATCCCTATAGATCCCATAGGGGACATCCCCCCCAGGCCCCAGCCCAGCCCTACGGGGGTTCCCTACAGACCCCATAGGGGACATTCCCCCCCCCCCGGGCCCATCTCTGCCCTACAGGGGTTCCCTACAGACCCCATAGGAGATATTTCCCCCCCCCCCCCACAGGCCCCATCTCGGCCCTACAAGGGATCCCTATAGATCCCATAGGGGACATCCCCCCCCCCGGCCCCCTCGGGGAGTCCCCCCAGGCCCCACGGGGGGCGGGGGGCGGACCCTCCCTCCTGCCCCCTCCCGGCCCTCCATCCCCCGCTCCCGGGGCGGCCCGGGCCCGCTCACCCGGCTCGAAGTGGTTCCTGAACACCTCGCCCCCGAAGAAGGCGCAGAACGACATGGCTGCGCCCCGCCGCCCCGCCCGCCCGGCCCCGCCCCTGCCCGCCCAGGCCCCGCCCACGCCCAGGCCCCGCCCACGCCCAGGCCCCGCCCCGAGCCCGCCCCCGGCCCCGCCCCGCCGCCCGCGTCTCCCCCGGCACGCGGGGCCCCGGGAGGCCCACGCCGGCTTTGGGGCACCAGCACCGCCCCGGCTACGCAGCGCATCCCGAAAGTGCGGGGACAGGGTCGTGGGAGACATGCGAGGGATTCGGGGGAGCGGGGCCCGCACGGTCCCGCGGATGCTCCGGCACCGCCGGCTGGAGCGCGGGGAGCGCAGCCCGGCTCCCGCCCCCCTTCCCCGGGACCGGGTCTGGGACCAGGACCTGTCCCAGCCCGGCACCGGGACTGGGAGCAGTGCCCCAAATCCGGCCCCAGCCCCGGCCCCGACCCTCCTCCCGCAGCACCCGCACTAAGACCAGCACCGGGACCAGCAGGCAGCGGCCTGGCAGCCACGCGCAGCCCCTGCAGCGCTCGTCGTCCCGCCGGCTGCAACCTCCATGCACGCCCGGGCTCTTTCCATCGTCCTCCTCCACGGCGCTAATGGTCTCTCAGGAAACAGTGTTTTTCTCCCCCCCCCCTTTTTTTTTTTTTCCTTTTTTAGCTTAAGCCAAGGAAGCCAGAGCAGTGCTACCCGGCTCGCAGGCGACCGTGGGCAGCGATGGGCAGCCGGAGCAGGACCGAGGAGGGGTCGTGCGGCCGCAGTGCCATCAGCCACGTTGGGATTCCTCCCAAAATAACGTGCGTGGCATGATGGCACTGCTGCCCCGGCTTTGGCAGCGTCACGGCAGTGGGGACTCGGGAAGGGGCCGCGGCTCGCCCTGCCCGGCAGTGCCCTCAGTGCAAGGGCAGTTCTCTTTCATGGAAACTTTTGTGCACAGCTAGCGAAAACAGAGGTTTCCGATCCCGCTGCCATTGCTACCAGAGCATCCTCCGGCTCAACTGGGATGGCAAAACGGCTTCTTGTTCAGGTTAAGCAAGGGCCAAACAAATACCAGTTAAACAAGAAACACTTAGAGGAGTCAAACAGTGCTTTCCCGGGCTTGGCGGTGTGCAGTGCCGTTAGCTGTAAAGGACTAAGAAGATTTGTCGCTGTAATCCAGACCACCAGCAGTAAATCATGCTGCCCTGAGATCTGCTGCCCCAAAACATGGGCGGAGCGACTGCATGGCGGGCACGGTCTCCAAGCTAAGATGGAGCAAAGATAATATAAAAAAATCTTTTAAAGTGAATATAAATATAGTAAAATATTATAGCTATACAGGCTCTGCGGGCGGAGGGGGCTGCAGCAAGCTGTGGTTTGCAGCTGTTTCTGGACATGGGCTTTGTGCAGCTGGAAGTCCATGAATCATGCTTCCAGCCGGCATTAGGACTGTGTGCCTGGGTGTGCACGTGAGGGAGAGACAGCAAGAGGAGAGACCCTCTCGGTGAAACCAGGCAGAAGCAAGTAACAGGGAGGCCCTGTGTTCCCAGCAGCAACTGGGACAGAAATGCTGGTACCTGCTCTGCTCTCGTCTGGAAAAGGGGAAGGGGAATCTGATCCTAGCATGGCTTCACTATGGTTTAGGTGAATGCAGGCAGTGAAGGAATCCATTGGGAAAGGGCAAGGGAGGATCCAAAGGACAGAGCAAACACTTGGTGGTCCTAGGTAGCCCTGAGTGGTACCTGTCCCATCCCCACTGTCCCTGTCCCATCAAAGAGCCTGGGGGACACACAGCTGCCCTCAGGCAGCACTGAATATGGGCAACATGACCCTTCCGGAAGGAAGGCAGGGAGCCGGCGTGGCTTGAAGCCCCTTTATTGAAGGTGCTCAGTTATAGCAGCCAGGCATATCTCAGCCATTACAGCTCTTCCTGCACATGCTGCTTCCCTTTCACCAAGTGTTTCTTCTGGGGGCCCTGAAAGAGAGCGGAGAGGAGAGGTCTCAGTGTTTGTGGCACACAAACCTGGCCCACCAGGCTGGGTGGAGCAGAACTGCAGCTCTGGCCCCTTTCTGCTGTACAAGGCTGCTCGTGGTCTCTATTCCCTGGCTAGTAGCTCTGTGCTCTGACTCACTAACATCCCCAGGGGCCTTCCTAGCTCTGGAGGAAGCTCAGGAGCAGAAAATCATTGCCCTTGCACAAAGAGTTTGCTTATGTGGGCAGCACAAAGCAGCCATATAGTGGCAACGATTGACGTGCTGCTGAGCCCAGCAGCTGGCCTGCAGTCAGGGGACATGGAGGGGAGCAGTAATTGCGCTGACGATTGCTTCCAGGAACCTACCGTGGTGGAACAGCTGCTGAGATGCTGTATAAGCCCAGGACTAGGCAAGGCCATCCACAGCCAAGGGGACAGATTCTCATCAGCCAACGCAACAGAGATGCAGGGGTTTCCACCAGCTAAGAAACAGAGCTGTACTGGACCAAGTAAGTCCCCTGGGAGCAGGTTACAAGAATTACTGTTGTTCCTCTATTGCTAGCCTAATGTTAAATTTTACCCTATTAAACATGGAGGACACTCTCACTCCACAGCAGAAAATAGGCAAATAAACATCTCCAACAATGTAAAACCACCTCCTGTCACAAAGGACCATGTCACAGCTACTCAGAACTTACAGTGACAGCAAGAGCAGAACACAGATGTTCTCACTCCAGAACAAGCTCCTAACACTCAGCTAAAGGTGAACAACTTAAGCTCTAAAGAGCTCTGCAAAGGCATTGAATAGCCAATCCCCCTTTCCTGGGGCTAAGGCAGCTTAGCCAGTTTCACATGGGATTTACAGCTGGCAGGACAGATCCAGACCTGGTTTACATCTGCATGGTATGCAGGAAGTTGTTTCTTTCTTTATGCTAGCTGAAGACCTGGCTCACTTAATGTTTCCTCAGTTTCACATTCAGACTTATACACCAGCCTAGTGTAGGCTGCAGAACTATCCAGGAAACTCTGCTTGTTTTGGATTTATTTAGAATTTTTTTTGCACTGGATTTAAGAAAAATATACTGCTCGGCCTTTTTAAAAGCTTCCTGACAAAAGAATCCCAAGTTTGTGGCTGAATTCGACCCAACCTTTTCCTCCTAAGAACATTAAAGTTATAAATCATTCCAACCAAATCAAAGAAATGCACAATTATGGGTGAAAGAGACCAGATGTCCACTGCAATGCCTGCCAAGTTAACTGCTTGTTTAAAACATCCCATGGTGAATGGAAACTGGTTGGCCATATGGTATATTATTTGCTAGTTGGGCTGTCTTGGATCACTCACACAACCATGATGTTCTTCCTTAGCATAATTTCTGGTGTGTGAATTGAATTCATGCCTGTCTTTCATGCAAGACAGTCCTGATCACTCATTTGGCTGTTGCTATATCTAGAAACAGATGCTTGGCTGGAGTCAATCAGTTGCTTCAGCCCCAGCAGTGAGTGTGGCCGGAGAGCTGGACCTGGCACAGAGCGTAACTCACCATGAAAGCCCGCTTCTCCTGAGCCGTCTGGAAGCAGCCGTGGCCAAACTTGGAAGTGGTATCAATGAACTTGAGTTCAACGGCTTCCTGAGCCCGGCGGCTTGTGTGCACCAGAAGGGACTGGAAGAGAGAAGTCACAATGCATCAAGCTTATTTTTGCCAAAAAATCTGGACACCTGCTTTGATGGAAGCAGCATTAAAATATCCTAGGCGCCTCCCTTAGACATGAAACTCTGCTTCCTCAGAGAAACACCCCAGTGGTCAGGCAGTGGGTGAGGCCTTGGATTGCAGAGCAGCTCTGAAATGAGCCTGCCCTTCACTGAGCACTTCCTTCCCTCACAGTTTGCTTATAGCCAAGGTTTCCTCCCCAGGTCCCCCATCACAGCCTCAAAGGCTTGCAGCTTCAGTCTGCGGTGAGAGAATACATCAGATTGCACACAACCACGATCCACCAGCTGCAAATGGAGACTGACCGATCTGAAAGCAGAAACCCATGGCAAGAAGAGCTGCACAGTGCTGCCCCTCTGCAAAATCCCTGCTGCCACGTGCAGTACCATTCCCATGCAGAGCCCTGCACTAGCTCCAGAGCAGGGAACACATACGTTTGTCAGGCCTGGTCTCAGGCAGGCCAAGAGGAAGAGGCGTTCATGGCCTCAGACCTCTGCAGGGGTCTACAGAGACCCTTTCTGCACCCATCAAATTACTGCAGCTCAGCTGCAGAGGGAACAGAGCCTGCAAACCATACAGCAACCGACCCAGAGCCACTGGTCCTGTAGGGTAACTTAGGGCTTTCCTTCCAAATCTAGCTGGTGCCCTGCTCTGCTACAGCTGAGCAATCTGTCTCATGAAGCAGCACACATGCATACTGCAACACAGCCTCGAGCCCTGACCACCACCCTGCCCAGCATTTGGGCTAGCGATCTCCGTGTGGCAAATCCGTCTGTGAAGAGCTACAGCCTCTCCCTCCCCAACGCCAGCCGCACTCACCTTCCGCAGAGTGAGCACGCGCTTCTTCGTGCCCACGACGCAGCCTTTCAGCATGAGGAAGTCGTTGTTGACCTCCCCGTAGTGAGGAAAACCACCCTGTGGGGAGAGGCAGAGAGAGGGCTAGGAAGAAGGAGAGCTGGATGGGAGCAGATGTGTCCACAACTGACATTTTCCATGGAAGGAGAGGGTAGCAACGGACAGTACTTCTAGCTAACAACACTCCATACCCGTCAGGACGCCTGCCCAGGAACACTGGAGCATTTCAGCCACACCGACTGCATGATCTGAGCAAAGCAGCACTCGGTAAGACCTACAGAGGCAGCTACCCTGCTTCCTTCTGTGGAGAATGTGGGTGAACAGAAAGCAGAGCTGGTCAGACTCTGGAGTCAGCAGTTTTTATATGGGAAAGTGAATTTTCAAACAAGTAACAAACATTTCTCTGTTAAGTATCCGATTTTAATGACATTTGTGCTTTTTTTTTTTTAAACCAAAGTCCTCAGTCCTTGCCCAGCGTATCAGCTGACAACAAAATGTTTAGGAATACCAAAGGGCCTAGAAAAATCCCACAGAGATGGTTTTCTTGTCTAAAACAGGAGGAAGGGAATCACTGCATTTCCTTCAGTGGAATTCAAATCATTTCCCATGCAGCTGTCTCCAGCTGAGGAATTCCTTCCCTGGCCCAGGTCTCTGAAGCCAGGGCCAGTTGCAGCCCTGCCACCCCTCTAGCCCTTACCAGGGGTGTGATGGTCTTTTCCGTGACATCGTAGTGCGTCGAGGCATTATTCTTCACCAGTTTGCCATCTTCCACGTGGATGCCATGGCCAATGCGGTAAATCTAGAAACAGGAAGGAAGTGGGGTTGGCACCTCTCCTGCTCCCTCACAGAGGGACGTTACAGGGATGACACGATTGCCACTGAAGTTTGTCCCCTGCGATGTGTCCCCTGAGCAGGGAACAAGCACTGCTGAAGAGATCAGCAGAAGAACAGCACTGCAGATCTCTACGGCAAAGTCTGAGGAGCTGGGAGGAACTGAGGCCACTGTGGAAAGAAGGATGGTGACAGCCTGGAAGGAAGGCAAGCAGGAAGGCAAGCAGGAAGGCGCAGTGGTGCGGTGAGGGAGCCCGCCTGGGCCGTACCTTCTTGTTGACCTCGGTGCGGTGGTGGTAGCCCTTCTGGCCGGCCCGGGCTATGGAGTAGCCAACCCGGGCTGGGTGCCAGGCTCCAATGCAGGCAACTTTGCGCAAGCCCTTGTGTGTCTTCCTGGGGAGCTTCTTGGAGTGCCAACGGCTCGTCACCCCTGGAAGTGTGACCGGACAGGGCTGTGAGAACACCAGGAAGCGGGGGAGATTCAGGGCTGGGGTCCAAGTGCCAGGGAGGGGATGCAAGGGAAGGGGAACACCTTGTCTCTCTTCTGAAGTTCTCAGAAGACACAGTATTGGAAGGTAACCAAGAGCTGTCACCACAGTGAGGGGCCAGAGCACAAAACTCTTCTCACTTCCCATGGATCTGATCAGACTGTGAGATGTTCCTGCTGAACACATCCATGCACAAGCACAGGAACACCCACACCTTCACACACGTGGGGTTTGTGAATAGTGCAATGCCTGAACATCCTCAAATCGCCTCTAAGCCTCCTGGGAGGACTCTGGGCATGGCAGACAACATGGCCTTTGCTGAGATAAACAAACCAAGCTCTGCTACAAGGGAAATGCAGGTCATGGCTGAGGTCCAGGGGCTCCTTGCTATCCCCTGTGAAAGGAGTTGGTGAGTTCTCAGCACAGTTTGCACTCTCCTCTCCCAGCGCTACCTTGTGGGCAGTGTCAGCCGAGAGGGACAGAGCCAAGCCCCTGGAAGGGTCCCCCTGCTTTGTACCTTTCATCCCATGCCCCTTGGTCACACCAATGACATCAATCAGCTCGTTCTGGCTGAAGACGCTGTGCACAGAGATCTGCTTCTCCAGCCTCTCACGGACCCAGTCAACCTTCTCTGCCACTGTCCCACCGTTCAGCTGGATCTCCATCACATGGGCCTTCTTCTGCCGCAGCGGGAGCAGCTTCATCTGCGTTAGGCAGAGTGTTAGGGTAAAATGTCATGCCCTACCCCACAGGCATGAATTTGCAGGCAGGGCCACATCACCCAGCACTTGTGAGAGGCGCAAGGGGTGAGCAGGGCCAGCTACTGCACTTCCCAACCATGCGGTCAACCCCTTTCATGACAGCCAGTGACCTGGGTCAGCATGTCTACACATCTGGGGCCTCCTTAAGCCAATACCTTGAGTGCAACCACCCCATCTCCCCTATCTTCTCACTGCTATAAGATCACAACGCAGCTGTCCTGGGTCAGATCCAAAGGTCATCGCCAAGAGTCCTGTCCCTGGTGCCTCTCTGCTCTTATCCGCCATCCACAGCCCACCTCCCCCTCCTGCTAATGGTGTGATGCACCATCCGGCATCCTGGAGCACCCACCTCCAGCTGGCATGCCCCCCCTCTGCCACCTCACAAGCCCGGCACCCACTGCTGCTGTACAGCCTGGCACGCAGAGCGCCCGCCCAGCGCTCCCATTCCAGGCAGGTGCTGCCACACAGCACAGCCTCTCTCCAGGGAGCCCGGGGACTGGCTGGCCCCAGCTCAGCCCAAGGGTTAAGCGCAGTGGAAGTAGCTATAGGAACTGTCCCTGAGGATGCCTCGCCACAGCACCGTCCAGGGGCTGAACACTGCTCTGAGCCACCGAGTCAGCACCTCCCCTTTGGTCGTGCTCCATCCGCACTTCCAGATGGAGCAGTTATTTCTAGCTCCCACCATGCGGTGCCTCTGCTCTTTCCCAGTCCGAGCGCTCCGTGCAAAGCCCCCACCAAATCACCACAGTCAGGCTTTGTCTGGAGAGTCCAGGGCTCTGTGCCAGCCACAAGAGAAGCTTCAAGTGAGCTTAGCTCTGCCCCGGGCTCCAATGAAGCCATTAGCTCTCCAGGGAACAGCATGCAGATGGCCCTTGTGTATCCGATAACCAGCATGTGGCAAAACTGTGTCGGCTCATCAGTTATTTTTACCCCAACGTTTGACACCGGTTGCTAATTCGAGGTGATCGGGGGCCCGAGTTCCCCTGCTGACACCAGGCTCAGCACCTGCTGAGGCGCTGAGGCAGGCCAGGTCTGCGGAGGCACGCAGGGCCTGCTCCCCTCTGCAGAGGGCACGGGCTCCTGCTACGAGGAGGGGCAGCCTGCTCGAGCCACGGCCTCCTGCTGCAGGGGGATCCCGTGGCGATCCTGGACGGGCAGCTTGGCTGAACCCAGCTCAGAGGGACAGGGCTGGTGTCAAGAGGAGGCTGGAAGTGCCAGACTGCACCTCCCACTGCCTACGTGCCCTGTCCCACGCCCTCTGACCAGCATCTGCCTGCTCAGCCTCCCACAATGCCACCAGGACATCCCCACCAGGACATCCCCACACTCCCAGCTCCCAGGCCTCAGCACGCTCCCAAGCCGAATAACGCCCCAGGCCCCCCCACTCCTATCCCTCTGGGTGAGGCTCTGACCTGTGTGTGCACAATGACACGAATGACCTTGCAGTACTTCTTCATAGCCGCAAAATCCTTCTCCAGCTGCTTTTTGCCATCCTCATCCTGCCATTTTTTGCAGTACTTGGTGAAGGCCTTCTTCTTGCTCTTGTGCCTGTGACAAAAGTGTTGAACACCCAGCATTGCTGAACAGTGAAGCGCAGAAGCCCAGGGCAACACCAGCTGCTTTTCTGGAGGCACAAGGTACCTGTGGGTACCTGAGCCAAACCTGGCAGCCCAGAGCCATCACCTTCTCTGAGGTGAGAAGGGAGAAAGTGAATAATGAGGCACAAAAAGGGCTGATAATTCAGACCTTTTTCCATAAAAGTCCAGCTTTCTCTCACTGATTGATTCAGTGCCACCAAAATACAAATACAAAATCATAGCTAAGTGGAGAGAGAAGAAAACAGTCTGACAGGGATCAGAGACGTGGTGGGTGGATCTGATGGTCGATGGGCGCTGTTGCAGGAGACATGATTCCTACAGTTACGAAATTCATGTTTCCATTTTCCTCTTTCCCAGTGTGGGATTTGAGGAGTTGATCTTTACAAGGGTCAGAGATCTCAATCTGCATGGATTTTCCATCTGACAAACCTAGGTTTTATTCCCTTAATTTGGTGCTTTGGTTGAAGTATTACAGTTTAACAGAGAGTAGATGGACCCAGCCTACACAAAGGAAAATGAACCTGTGGCATGCACTGCTGAATGATATTCTGGAGACAGCTACCTTGGTTCAACTATTAAGACAAATTTACAATGCATATGCTGATTCCCAACAAAAAAAGCTGTTTGCAGTACTTCTGTGCATGACTACATAGCTGTTTCACTCCATCCCAGAGTCAGCTGCCCGTAGCTAAATGGTTTCCAATGTTTGTACATGATGAAGAGCTTCAGGGAAGCTCTGGGAGAGGCTCCCTGCCCACAGTACCCCAGCGACCCAGCCCAGCCAGAGAAGCTCATACCAGTTCTTGTAGAAGCGGCGTCTGCACTCATCACTGATGTGCTCAGCAAAAACAGTCTTGAAGTTTCTCAAGCCCTTTGGTGTTTCTATGTACCCCACGACCCCCACCACCACCACCGGGGGGGTCTCGATGATGGTCACTGCCTCCACCTCCTCCCTCTTGGAGATCTCTGCAAGACAGGAAAGGGAAACGGCACTCAGCATCGCCTGGGATCAGCTCATTGCCAGGGAGCCAGCCGTGGCCCGTGCCGTTCCACTGAACGAGCAGTGTGCTGGGGACAAGGCTGCACTCTCTCCTGGATGTGACCCCCCCTCCTTCAGCCAAGCCTTACTGAGCCCAGGCCTGTGCACCTCCCGCAGGGTGTGCGTCATGCCAGCTTTGTAGCCCAAGAAAGCTGTCAGGTGAACTGGTTTGCTGGGGTCATCCTTAGGCCATGTCTTCACCTTCCCTCGGTGGCGATGGCTCCTCTTGTGGGGGAGGAAGCCCAGGTGGCCATGCCGGGGAGCAGAGAACTTGCGGTGGGACTACGGAGAGGAAGAATGAAAAAGATCCACTTTACTTTCAAGTCCCAGAAGATACCCAAGGGACCAGGCCCAAAGCACAAAGGGATGTCTCCCCTTTAACCTCAGGGAGCACTGGAGGGGTTCTTGGCTCTTCATTTCCACCGTGAGAAAAAGAACTCCGTAACAGAAAGGGTTTTCTTTAAGCTTCTATCATGTGTATCAAAGAATTTATCTTTCTGGACAAATGATGCAGATTAACTAAAAACATGAAAACCATCCCCCTACTTTCTGTTCAAGGACTTTCAAGGAGAAATATGTTCATTAACATGTCTGCCCTACTGTGATGTTAATTATAATTATTAATTTTGTGTTCCGAAGCACCAAAATGGCCTGGTTAGCATTTGTGGGGGTATGTTCAGTCCTTCCAGCATGGTCAAGGCAAATGGCAGCAAACAAACACAGCTAACAATCAGAAGAAACAGGAAAGGATGCCCAAAGGAGTCAGTAATAAGAAAAAGAGCATGTTAAGTATGCACCTTGAAAATGAAATTAGAAGTGCTAAATATATAAACCCCAATCACAAGGTCATGTGGCACCAGGCAGAAAAAAGCAATAGCGCCTTAGAAAGACATGGACAAATTCTTACAATATTGGATTGAAGGCAGGGGAGCTAGGGAGCCAGTCCAAGCAGTGAAGAGTTAGATTTACATCCATTGCAACTCCCTTTTAGGTAAGATCAGTCCCAGCACCTGGTTGCACTTTCCACCAAGCTTGTTTTCCAAACCAGGTAGACTTACGTCTAGTCCAACCCCATTTCAAATGTGCTAACTTAACCAGTAACCCGGCCCTGCTCACTGTCCCTTTCCACACAATCCAAAAGGTAGCAGTGCCGAGCTTTACAAACCATGGGACGTCTTCAGCCCAGGTCAGCAGCAGAAAGAGGCTATCAGTAAGTGCCTCCCCCGTCTAATACTTAAGATGTTTACCAGCCAGAAGACACAAATTTAGCTGCTAGCTTCATTCGGTGCTATATTCATTTCATACTTGGCGAAGCTGGCAGGTTTGGCACTAACAACAGCTGTGATGTGATAAAGGTCAATTGCTGGTGTCTCAGTTTACTCCGCTCCCTCCTAAACAAATTGGACATGAATGGAATCAATTGCAATAGCTTCCTAACTTCAAGGCAACACAACAAAAGCTGTGAATGCTCACACTGGGCACATGAGTAGCCAAACTTACTGTATCCAGCAGTCTGCTCATGAATAAAAAGATAGAAGAAAACTCCTCGTGTTCACCCAGACAATAAAGGCTTTGTGATTCTGCCTGGAAATGAGACCAAGGCAATAGATCTCATTGGGAGGATGAGCTTTGCTCCTTCTATAGCCCTTTCACTGAAAAAAAAGCCAACCCTGGCTTTGACAGCAGTAGTAGCATTTTTGTGGGTGATCTTTAGGCGACCAGGGAGGATGCAATGGTGCACTGAATGGAGTGGTCACTGCGATTACAGGCAATTACAAGTTACACATATCTCACAAGTAAAGGATTAAAAATTGCCAGTAAGCCATAATTTTAATAATTCACTTACTTGCTTCGATTCATTGCAGTTTCTTGGCTCCAAAAATCAGAACACGTGAATACACAAGCACCTGACTCGGGCTGAAACCAGCTGGCAGCTGCTCCGTAGCCCAGCCGCCGCCCCCCGGGGAGGCCGGAGCCGTGCAGGCCCCCCCGGGGGCGCCGCGGCAGAGAAAAGGCGCTGGCGGTGAGGCCTAGCGGGCCGTTATCAGGGCTTTCCTCGCCGGGCCGAGCTCGGGCTCTGCCCCAAAGGCAGATGAAGCTCAGCTGTGCCCTGGACGTCCGCTCTCTCTGTGTGGAACAAGAAGCCCCAACAGGCGACGGGGGCAGCGCCACCGCCGCCATTTCCCTTAACAGGGTCCCCGCCGGGCACCCGTAGGATATGGGGGAACTACGCTTCCCAGGATGCACCGGGAGCCGCGCGCGTGCGCACTAGCGGGGCGCCCGCAGGCGCAGGCGCATTGCGGCGCCCCCCGACCTCGGCGCCGCCGCCGCTGTGGGTTGTGTGGGGCGTCGCCATCTTCCGCGCGTCCGTGCCGCCCCGGGGGCTGGGGCGCCGCCGCCGCCATGCCGGAAGACAGGGACTGGGAGGTGTACAAGGCGCCGCCGACCCGCACCCCCGTCCTGGAGAAGGACACGTCGCTGTCCAACCCGGTGCACCTCTTCCAGGCCGCTTTCAGCTATGTCCTCGACAGGCCCATCACCTTCGTGCGAGGTACCGGCGGGCCGGGAGCTCAGCGGTGCCGCTCCCCCGCGGCGGCCGGGCCCGCTCCCGCCGCCGCCCGTGCGCCTCACGAGCGCCGCTACCCGGGGGGCGGCAGGGGGACACGGGGACAGGGACCCGTGACACGGCCACCGAGACGCGCAGGGACGGGAGCACAGACAGCGGGGCGGACACATGGGGACAGGGACAAACACGCAAGGACACGGGCAGAGACACGCAGGGACATGGGACACAAGGACACGGACACTGAGACGGACACACAGGGATGTAGCACACAAGGAGGGACACGGAGGGACATGGGACACAAACACAAGGACACAGACACTAAGACACACAGGACAAACACGTGAGGACAGAGACAGACACGCAGGGACATGGGACAAACATGCAAGAATAGACACTGAGATGCAGGAATGTCGGACACAAAAGGCCACAGGCACGGACAGGGAGGGGGATGTGCAGGGACACAGACACGAGGACACAAACACACAGGGACAGAGCGCACACACGTGGACTCCGCGCAAAGGCGGTAGCTGGGGAGCGTGGCAAGGCTGCAGCCCGCCCCGGAGCAGCCTCGCGTCCTGCTGGGCCCGGGGGTGCCTGACCACAGTGCTGGTTGTTGCAGAGTGGATCGAGCGTCAGCAAGCCAAGAACAAATTCTACTACTACCACCAGCAGTTTCGCCGCGTGCCCGACCTGAGCGAGTGCATGGAGGGCGACTACCTCTGCTTCTTTGAGGCAGAAGCACAGTGGAGGAGGGATAGGTATGTCACAGGCTGCCCTCTGGGAGATGACAGCACAGAGCTCCAACCTGTCAGCACTGAGCAGCGCAGCAGTTGCTGGCTTGAATTCGTAGCGTTTTCTGGGGTGTTGAGGCAGCAGGGAATGGGGAAGGTTTGCCAAATCCACTTAAGCAGCTCCTGCTCCCTCGCAGAGCACTGGTGCCCACGCAGGCCTGCCATCTCCTGCAGCACACCTGAGCCAGGAGCAGAGCCGTGTCAGGACACATCCTCCGCAATGCCAGGTCCTGACCGCATTGCTGCAGGACAAGCCAACCAGGCCACTGTAAAACCCAGAGCTGAACCATGTCATATTGGGGCCCCTTTGTTCAGCTCTGCTGCAAACAGTTGGCTGTGGTTGCAGTTATACTCATCTTTCCCCCAGGATGGTGGATCAGGAAATTGTGGCGATCGTCCGGGAAAGGTTTGGCGCGTGCCAGCAGAGGGAAGGACCGAATCAGTTTCAGAACTGTGCAAAGGAGATGGAGCAGCTGGTTCAAGTCACCAAAGCCTATCAGGACAAATGTGAGTACACAACACTCACACGCTGTGGTTGTACCACCACACAGGGAAAGGAGGATTCACAATTAAGATTCCCCATCTGTGTGTTGAAATTCTCTTGACAAATGCTGCAAACACCTGGGTTTGGTTTTCTGTTCAGGTACATTGAAACTGCCAGGCCTGGGTGGGGGACATTAAAGCAGCACAGAGCAGTTGTGGCACTCTGACTGCCCCCTGGAGCAGCCCAAGCTCTGTGCACATCTCTGCCTTCACACTGCAGCTTGCGCTGTGCCCAAGAAGTGGTTTTAAGTCAAGCTGCCAGAATTCACAGTGAATAGAGGTTCATTTTTTTTATAGCTACTAGGGAGTACTCAAACGTTTGCTTGATTTCCTTCCTTTTTAGATGGTGAGCTTGGTGCCCATGGAAATGCAAGGACATGTTTGATGAAGCAGAAGCACAGGATGATGGAAGAAAGGAAGGCACAAGAAAATGCAGATCAGTAGATCTGAATACAAAATGGTTAGCACTTGTCAGTGGTGCATGAACCCAGTAATGCATGGTGCATCTTTGAACTGTTGTTGACCTGTTCAATAAACTTGCAGCCCAGACATCTGCCGTACCACTAAAATCTAGTGTCATTAAGGTCCAGTTCTACAAAAACATGTTGTACAATTTTTTCGTGTGCGTGCTCATCCTTCAATTCCAGTAGGCTTTTGACTGCATTAGTTTCTCCCCTGGACCTCTCCCCCACCCCATGAACCAAGGCAAACAGACTACACTGCTGTATCCAGAGCAGTATTCTCTCCAGGTCCTGGTGGGGAATTCCCTGAGTTAGTGTAAAGATTAGGTGCTGCAGAAGGACAGTATGAAGTACTACATTTGTTTCTCTCCAGAGCTGGTTCTGGAACCCTTGTAGGATTAATGCATGATTAACACAAGGATCAGTCACATAATGTTCTATTTCACTCAACAGATGTTCAGGCCCTGGCATATGGACTTGAACCTACTCAAATCCCCAACAGAGATTTAATCTCTCTGCATTAAACATACTAATCAATCCAATCACAATTTCTTGTTCGCTGATCACTTTATTGTCTTGTACAAAAACCACTTAAGTAGTTGCCACAGCAGCTGCTTGGGTTCTCTGCACTGAGACTCTGGTGTGGGTCTTAGCCAGATGATCAGTGAACTCCTGGAAAAAAAAAAAAAAGTGCAGCATTTTGTTTTCTTAAACTACTTCACAGCAGTGGATCCCTTTTCAACAAGGTGGGGGAAACATTCAGATACAGCTTATTTCTGCTTAGTCCTTCAAGCTTTTCTCTTTCCTTTTTTCTCCTTTGTTCATGAAATGTCATTTTCAATGTTTATATGTTTATATTCGAAACATATCAAATAACCACCCATTTAGCTTTTCTAATGAAAAATCTAATGCAGCTTATGATCACACTGGGTGCTCACCTGTGCAGGAACAGAGACTAGCTTTCATCACCCAGATTAGCATCTAAACAGAATTCCATGTATAAGCAAGCAACTAAAGCAAACTCAAAACCACCCTCCAAACAATCCAGGAGACAATTACAGGGCCAGGAGCAGGCACAAGTGGTTTTAGATTTTTTGAGGTACATTTAGCCTCAAGTATTTCTAATAGGGCCAGTCTGCATTTTAGAGCCTAGAAACAGAACTGGGCTCCTGTTTGCCTAATAAAGGAATGTGGACACAGGCAGTCACCATCACACTGAAAAATCACATGCTAGGTACCCTACCTTGCAGACAGCTGTTACTGCAACTCTACTCTCCCATTATTAATAAATTACAAAGTGCTGGGGTCAAAAGGTGCAAACTCCTGAATTTGACAGGGTAGGGACAGTAGAATTTGAGCTGTGAACTGTAGATGTTTTATACTCTTACCTGGTAAGGAGACTTGGTGAACACAGTCTCTTTCCAGAGATCAGGGGTCAGATAGCTGTAAGTCTTGGAGATGGCATCAAAGGTGGCTTTAGCTATTGGCAAAAGGCAAACATTACAGATTACCATTAAAGAAACCAGCTCTGTTGTACCAACATAGAGCTCCAAAATTGTAGAATTTAAGATGAAACAGGGAGACCATAGCAGGGTCCCTCTGCTATACATAAAAAACTCAAGTTTCTTTCTCTCTCCATTTACGACAATTACACTACTTCAACCAAGTGTAACCGCGCAGATTTGGGAGATTTTTAATACATAAAAAACAATTTCTTATAATTAGCACTTTCATAACTTCAGAATAACTTCTAGCAGGACTAACCTGCATTGTAAAAAGTACCAGAAGTAGTCTTGACTCCTGTTTGAATGCTACAAGCACAGGTTAAGTAGTACTATGAAAAATATTATCTCATGTTCCTGTCAGTGACAGGAAAATGGCAGTACAGCTAGGCTACAGAGGAAAAGCCTACAACTTACCAAAGTTGCCCAATGTGGCAGTACAGCCCCTGGCTGAAGTGTAGCAGTCATCGATACCAGCCATCATCAGCAGTTTCTTGGGAACAGGGGCAGATACAATCCCTGTACCACGGGGGGCTGGAATCAGACGCACCAGGACAGATCCACACCGACCAGTAACCTACGCAGAGAGAACAGGTTGCAATTCTCCAATCACAGTGAAGTGTGAATCACTGAAACACCACAGCGAGACATTCCTACCTTGCAAGGTACAGTATGGGGCTTGCCGATCTTGTTCCCCCAGTAGCCTCGCCGTACTGGTACAATGGACAATTTAGCCAAAATGATTGCCCCACGAATGGCAGTTGCAACTTCTTTGGAGCATTTGACACCAAGACCAACATGGCCGTTGTAGTCTCCAATAGCAACGAAGGCCTAAGATTAAAAGAAAAGCTTTCAGCAGTGGCTGAAACAGTCCATCAGGCTCTCACCAAGGATTACCCCAAGTACATGCTCAGCAGTAACACTCACAGCTCACTACGAGCAAGTACATATTAAAACAAGTTCTACCTCCTAAAATTTACACAGTGGAGCACATAGTCCAAAGCACAGCCCATTTTCCCTCCTCAACTCTTGTCCTTAAGTCAAAGACAGCTAAGGCTAAAGGACTGGGTTTCAAATCCCTGTTACAGCCTCAGGCTGGTCAAAAGTCCCAGTAATTTTCAAACAGCATTCCCTCTCTACATCTAAGAATCCTCTATCCACCACAGCCAGCATCACTGCACAAATACAACCTGGAATCATGCTAGGGCAGCCTGTAACATCATTTAAAGGCATTACTAGAGCTTTAAAATTAAAACAATCTCTGAGTTACACAAATTGATCTATATATCTGAGCATCTGTTATAAGCCACAGAGAAGTATCAAAGATTATCTAAACTAATTTACTAGTATGACATCAAAAAGCAGCAGTCAAAACATGCCAAGTTTCCAAGATACACAACAAGAAATAAAACAAAAAGGTTACCTTAAACCTGGTACGCTGACCAGCACGAGTCTGTTTCTGGACAGGCATGATCTTCAAAACCTCATCTTTCAGAGAAGACCCCAAGAAGAAATCAATGATTTCTGATTCCTACAAGATCCAGTCATTTTATCAGTCACAAAGCTGCACTTTTCAGTTAAACCAGATATAGCTAGCAAGGGTCCTGCAATGTAAGTTCAGCAATCCTATACACAAGTATTTTAAGTGATACAAAAATAAGCAAAACTTCATAGGCATAAAGTTATTCCAGTTTGTTAGACAGTCCAATATAGCAAGTTAAATCTTCATTTTTCCCTACTAATACTGAGCAGAACTATTACAGAAAAACATGATCACTTTGCTACCATCTCAACATGAGGCAGAATACAGCATATAAATCACACTATACTTTACTCCAACCAAATGCATCACTCCTTAACTTCTACTGATTTAAACAATGAACTACAACAGACTTAACCTGAACTCCCCAATTAGTAAATGCGGCTGCTACTGCCAATTTTATCACTCAGATTATTAAGTTTTTATTGTGCATTACATGCTGAATAACCATTCACACAAGCTCACCTTGATTGGAAGTGAGAAGAGATAGATCTCCTCAAGAGACTTTATCTTCATATCCTTGACCAGGCGACCAAGTTTGGTGACAGGAACCCACTAGGAAAGAAATTAGCTGACAAGGGCCATGGGCAGCACCACCAGCTCCCAGCACCCCGCGGGAACTGCCCTATCCGGGCTCCCTTTCACCTCTAACTTCCCTTACGGTCTCGGTAGGGAGACGAACACGTGCTGCCTCACGCAGAGCTCTGTAAGCGTGACTAGCGGCCAGCTCTGCCACAGCCCCGCCGCCCGGGACGGCCCTCGCCCAGTCCGGCAGCCCCGTCCTGCCCTGCTTCCCCCCCGCCCCGACTTACTTCCTTGTCTTCGGCCTTGCCTCCGCGGGCCCCGCGGCCTCTCCCACGGCCCCTACCGCGGCCGCGCCCGCGGCCCCGCAGCCCAGTCCCGAAGCCGCCACGGAAGCCCCCTCGGGCGGCTCCTGCACCTCCCGCAGCACCGGCGTCGTCCGCCATTTGCTAGGGCAGAGAAGGGGCTGCGTTAGACAAAAGACCGCTCCCGCTGCCCCTCTCCCCCCGCCGGCGGGAAATGGCCCCGCGGCGCGGCGGCAGCGCCCCAGCCCAGGCAGGGGCGGGCCGCCCCGCGCCGGCGGCAGCCCCGATGGGCGCGGATGAGGCCGCCGCGCCGCGCCCGCCGCCATCCCTCCCCGTAACACTTACGTGTTCTCTCAGAGTAGAAGACTGCGCGCTGCTACTTTTCGGTATTTATACTCAGAGACCTCGCGAGAGCACCGGCCGCCGTGCGAACCCCGCGCGATGAATGAGGAATACACACCCGGAGCAGAACGCGTTCGGCCGCGGCCTTATACAGGGTGCGGGGTAGGCAGACCGGCATTGAGGCGTGCGCATGCGCAAGGCTCGCGCATGCGTGGCAGGGCCTATATAAAGGGCGCGCAGGCGCGCGAAGTGCAGTAGGGGCAATGCAGGGCGTGGGTAAGGTGGGGGCTGCGCTGGTGAGGGGAGTGTGGTGGGGCCTGTGCTGTGCTTCTTCCTCTGTTCTGGGGCTGCTTTTAAAATTCGCCTGTGATGCTGGGGCTCTTGGTGTCGTGGGCAGGGGCGGGCCTGGGGAAGGCGGTTTGCGGATCGCGTTGGCCGCGTGTGCCGGGCACGGTCTGAAAGTCACCACTGGCCTCCTGTGGCCCCTGGTGAGATAACTGTGCCCATAGCATAGGGAGCATTAAGCTTATTGCCCACGGTGCTGGTTTGTGGGGAGTGAAACCCATGTTCCCATAACTGCTCTTGTTGAGAGCACTGCGGGGGTGAGCGGCCTTCGAGGACTTGCTGTCGCTGTGGTAACGGCTGTTTCTGAGGGCTGCCTTTTTCCTCTTCCTATAGGAGCTGTGTCAACCTGAGGCGTGACCCTGGAGTGTTGAGCGTCCCAGAAGGACAATCTGCAATGAGCCTGTGTGTTGGTTGCGTTGGACATAGTGTTGATCCATACAGGCTGTAAATTGTGCTTAATTCTGTCCTTCTGAGTAAGAGCTGCCCAGCCTGTGGTGTGTGGCACTGTGCACTTACCTTACCTCTTCCTGGTGATTGTTGGGGTCTTCTTTTTTGATGCTTTTGTGCAGATGAGCCTTACAAAACAAAGGAAAGGCTGTAATGGTGCATAATGTAAGGTACAAAATTGTAAAAGCACTCTAATGGGACAGGGCTGCCTGTATTCCTGTGATGCCCAAATGGTCTGTGAGGAGTATTTCATTGACTGTGGAAAGGCTGTTGTTCCTCACAGTGGAGCCTGAGTGTTATCTAGCCACTGGGACTTCTAAAGGAGATTATCAATATTGCCTTTGTTAATTAAAAGGTGAGGGGTCATGATCAGAGTGCCAGGCAAACTCTGAATTGTTGGCAGGATTTGATTTTGCCTTGTAACGAGGTTTTATGGGAAGATTGGAGAGGAGCATCTCTAGTCACGGGATGGTGGTGTATGCACATCTGGGACATCTTTTGGAACACTTTAGGATCTTTATGGAAGAATGTCAGTGTACCAAAGGAGTTGTATATGTTTATATGCAATAAAATACTAATTATGTGAAAGCTTGTTCTTGAAGTCTTTCTTTGGAGCTCTTATGTAGTCTGAAGAAAAGCCACTTTCCTGCTTTGTTTTGCTGGAAAGCTGCTTGCTTTGAAGCACCGAGAAACGGTTTATTGAGAGTTGCTGCTGTTCCAAGGGGGACTTGCATATCGGCTGTATAGCTGGTAGCCTGACCCTAGAGCTGGGTCGGGAACGCGGCCTGGAGCGGGGCTCGGGCGGCCGTGCACGGGGCCACGCCAAAGATGGCGGCCGGGCGTCTCCGTCCCCAGCGTGGCCTCGTGCGTCACTTGCGAGCGCCGGAAGCTCCGCCCTGCTCCATGGCAACTGGGAGCGCCGGAAGTGGCCGGCACGCGGGGCGAGGAACATGGCGGCGGCCGGGGCCGCCAGCAGCTCCGTGCGCTTCAAGAGCAAGTGAGGGCGGGGGGCGGAGGGGGAACGAACCCTCCCGGGACCGAGGGGGGCGGGTGTCACCTGGGGCGGGGGTGAGGAGCTCGCTGCGGTGCCCTTCCCCAGCGCGTGCGGCAAAGCCGCCGGCGGGTTTGGCGTTCGGGAGCCGCTTCGTCTGAGCTGCCGTGGTACGTGTTGCTTGTTTTTCCTTTCAGCTATGCCATATCGCGGAAAATCGAGCCTTTCTACAAAGGAGGACGAGTTCAGGTAGGAAGAGTGACTTTTCTTCTCTCTAAGTCTTGAGAAAGGAAAGCTGAAATGATGATGCGGCTGCTTAAAACCCTTCCTCTCTCTGGTTCTGTAAATGCTACTGGTTTCCCTTCTCTTCCCTCCAGGTAAACCAAGATGGAAAATTCATGTTTTGCCCCTGCGGGATCAAGCTGAATATAATTGATATAGAAACAGGAGCTGTTCTTCACAGCCTTGAACAGGTGAGAAGTTCCAATGTCTGGTGACTTTTGAAACTGTTGGATGTTTTGGAAGCCTCCAAGGGTATTTTACTTTTATTGTCAGCTGTTCTTCTCTTCTGAAGCCCTCGAGTGAAAGTTAGATGGGAAGATGAGAAATGTATCTGAATCCAGACATTGTTATTGGTGCTCTGTGTAAGCACAACTGGAGAGCTGTTAGATGTGCTCAGTGTCAATGGAAGCAGGCAGAAAAGAGTGCTGAGAGCCCTCAGAAGCATTGCACAGAGGATTTAACTGTCTTTTCCTTCTAATTTTATAGGATGATCAAGAGGATATTACTTCCTTTGTTCTTAGCCCTGATGATGAGGTATGTATTTGCTTTGCATTTTTCTTTGCTGCTCTATTGGTCTCCTGGTAAAGCTGGTGAGCGCTGTCTGCCTGTGAGTCTGTCTGAGAGCACTGTCCATTTCCAGAGATCTGTGTAGTGTCATTGGGTGCTTCCACGTGGCTTCCAGTCTGGGTTCAAATCAGACATGGGAATGATCCCTACCTTTACATTTATTTGCAGCTGAGGATAGGGGACTGATCCAGGGACAGAAGTGCAATTTAATCTATTTTGTATGTATGTGTAGAGACTGCATTAGCTGATGCTGCATTTATGTCCGGAATTATTTCTGGCTCCTCTCATGTGTCCACATGCATGCTGATGCGCTGCACAAAATTTGCTTAATAGTTAAGCTTCCTTTGTGTTGCTTTTGGATAGATCCTCGTGACAGGAAGCCGAGCCCTGCTGCTGAAGCAGTGGAACTGGCGAGAGAACAAGTGTGTTCGCACGTGGAAAGCAGTGCATGTAGCACCAATAGCTAGCATGGCCTTTGACTCCACTTCAACGTTGTTAGCCACAGGTACGGTCCTATTTCATGGTCATGCAATGGGAATGCCCGTTGTGCTTTTACAGAATTTGAATACTTTAGTCCATCTTGACACAGTGATTTAGTGATCTCTTGAATGCAGACAAAATCAGAAGAGATTTTGCCTAGGTAGTCTATCAAGACCTCACTTTTAACGAGGATACTTAATGTTCTAATGTTCTACCTAAAACATATTAATTAAATGTTGATAAGTATAAGGAATCTACAAAGCAGTGTGGCCTGCTTATCGCAATATAGAACTGGGGCTCTTTGGAGATGGAGGAGGGCAGGCAGGACATGTAACTTAATTGTACTTCAGGTTCCTTGCCTGTGAGCAGTCAGGTTTTGCTCATTGCTCTGAAAGTGTAAAGTAGTCCTTGAGCTCCTCTTGGTGTTGATGGTTGTTACTGGTTTCATTTTACTCTGCTGCTTTCGTAATCTGTGAAGTTTTACAATTGCTGATATATTGGACTTCCTGTGTTTCTCCTCTCCATAGTTCACTCTTTTACACCCTTCTTTTCCAAGGTGGCTGTGACAGCACCATTAAGATCTGGGATATGGTGAAGCAGTACTGCACACACAACCTGAAAGGATCTTCAGGAGTTGTACAGTAAGGACGAGTCATATTGATCAGTCACTTCCAGTCTTCTGGTGTTAGTGTGATGCCTGAACACTAGGACTGATGTGGATGTCTTGAGTTAACGGAATGTAAAGCACCATTCAGAGCATGTCCCAGACTCCTGTTTCCTGCTTTTTGAGGTGCCTAGTGAAGGAGCAGGGCTAAAACTGACCTTAGCTTAGAGAGGAAACAATTTGGTCAAGGTGTTCCTTGGGATCCAAGTGAAATATCTGTGCTTGGTAACTGATGCACTTAAAGTGTAAGACTAGCAAAGAACAGTTGAAAATTTCCCTGGTGGGTGGAAGAGGAATAAATGAAGTCTTACAAAGGAAGCGCTAGTATAAGTTCAGGTTAATTGATCTGTCACATTCTGTGTAGAATATATATTTAAATATTGGGCTAAAGCTGAGGGGATGCCAGAGAGCTTATTCCTGCCCTATTCAAGTCTATCTCTCTCTGTCTAGCCTTGTTGAGTTCCATCCTGATATTTCACGTCTGCAACTTTTCTCCTCCTCAATGGACTACAAAATCCGAATCTGGGACCTGAATTCCAGCAAGTGCATTGCTGTGTTGAGTGGCCATTTTAGTGCTGTCACCTCCCTGGCTTTTGCTGCAGATAGAAATACACTCATCAGGTAAAAACTTGTAGAGGCTTAGCCTTTCTGTCCCATTCACCCTGCCTCCTACCAGAGACAGGGCATTTCTGTGATGTCTGGGAAATTTGTCCTTTGAGGGGAAAGACTGCTGAAGGTGCTCAATCCCGGCATGGCAGTATAAGCAGGTGACTGGCGCTCTCGGCACTAGTGTTCCTGGTGACAAAACTGTGCCACCATGTGGAAGGCTTCTGTCTTCTTTTATTATGGGCCTCTTCAGAAGGGTGTTGAATTCCTTTCAAAATTGCACTCAGAGCCTGAGGTGAATGGTTTTGACGTTGAAACTCTCTTTTAACTTGCAGTTCTGGCCGTGATAAAATCTGTATGGTGTGGAACCTGAAAACTGGAGAAACTAAACGAACCATCCCCGTCTATGAGGTAAAATCACATTTCATTTATGCCTTTGAGATCCTTTGTAGTTTCTAGGTCACTGTTCCCATGACGCTGCTTTCTCTTTAAGTTTCTATGTATTGTGAAATCAGGCCTTTTCTCCCTTGTACTTTACAAAAGTCATTAAGCTCTGTTCCAAAGGTGTTTGTTTTCATTCTCTCCTTGCTTAGCGGAGTTGTTTCTGGGGAGCATGAGAAAATATATGCTGCCACTGCCTTTGCTTTCCCAGTGCTGGAGGCAGAAGGAAAGACAGTCACGAGGAAAACTTTATTCTTGTGTTGTATCTGCCTGCCTTTCCTACACAGCCATGCCGTCTGGGGCAGTGGAGTATGTTGTGTGTGTGGCTGTTGAAACGGGACTCCAGTCCCTCAAGTCTCAGCCAGTCCTTGTCCAACTCTCTTACAGAGTGTGGAAG
The DNA here is from genome assembly GCF_036370855.1 of Dromaius novaehollandiae. Classification (NCBI taxonomy): domain Eukaryota; kingdom Metazoa; phylum Chordata; class Aves; order Casuariiformes; family Dromaiidae; genus Dromaius; species Dromaius novaehollandiae. The sequence goes on along the minus strand of NC_088111.1, from coordinate 1,955,495 downwards.
CTGCTGTTCTCTTACCTGAAAAAGGAGAGTTCTCTCAGCTGGGTGTGAAGAATCAAGGACTGCACTTTCTCACAGCTGGCAGCAAAGGTGAGTGTTGTGCTGTGTCCTTGCCTGATTTAGAGGCTGAGAAAGAACTGTGCTTTAGGCCTGCATTGCCATTATTGCGGGAATGTGCGTTCTTTGTGTGGCAAAAGCCTTGGTTTGAACTCTTGAGGGCTGTACAGCAGAGCCTTCTCCTGAGTTCCTCTGACAGTGGTGGATGAATGGATTGCTCAGGCGCACTGTGCAGTCTTGATTTAGCTATGTATATTTTGTCACAGTTTGCAGCTAGACATGCTGTTTGTACTGTGATTGACAAATTGATTAGAAAAGTTTGATTTAGACCGAAGAAGAAAATTCTTGTGACCCTTCACACCACTGTAATTGGACCAGTTAGCTGTCTTGCCGTAAAGCTGTCTAGCTTTTTTTCAGTAGACGAGGCCAGGGTTTGTTTTGATGTCACTTGGATGATCATTGTCAAAAACAGTGGCTCCAACAGATAATTTATATCATCATTTGTGTTAGGCATCCTGAAAATCTGGGAAGTTGCCACAGCTGCCTGTGTATTTACCCAGGCTGTGCCCTTTGAGCCTGTGGAATCCAAGGAGGAGGCCAGCGAGCGCAGTCTGACCCACTGCATGCTTGTGCCTGGGAGGAACGAGGTTGTCACAGTGTCCATGGAACACAACATTGTTTTATATGATGCTCCAACTCTTCAGCTCAGGAAGCAGGTAACAGTCTTTGGTCTACCTTTTCCCATTCCTTTATCCACATTTTAGGATCAGCTCTGCTTCTGGTGACAGCGTTGTCCAGGGCTTCCCTCTTCTCCTACCTGTCCTTGAACTATTTCTTGCTTCCTGTATATGTTTACAAGCCATAAAGTCAGTTTCACTGGTAGGGTTGTTTGAAGGAATATTGCACAGAAACAAAAATAGGCAAAAGAAAAGCGCAGAATAGGTCTAGCCAGAAGTCCTTCTGTGCTCCAGCTTATGTCTAATAAAACTTTCTCATGCAGTATTAAACAAGAGGTCACAGTAATGCAGCCTCATTGAGCACGGTGCCATTTGGTACTTCTCTAACCAGCTGACTTCTCCCTGTTAAACTGTTCCAACATCCTCAGTTTGCAGGTTACAATGATGAGGTTCTGGATGTGAAGTTCCTTGGGCCTGCTGATTCTCACATTGTTGTGGCTACCAACAGCCCTCAGCTGAAAGTGTTTGAACTAGCAACATCACACTGCCAGATCCTCTATGGCCACACAGGTGTGTGTGGGCAGCTCTGCTGCGGGTGGGAGGGAGATGTGAAGATGTTTCTGCATCTAGCTTGTCTCTAACTGTTACGTGGAGACTGGAGTCCTTGAGTTCTCTGGAACAGCATCACAACAGTCTTTTGCAGTGGTATGGAGAAAGCATATAATCATGCTGTCCTGATTTTGCAAACACTAGTTTTCCTTTCCCAGATCTATCAGTTCAGTCACTTTTACTAGCAGAGAGATTCATTTGAATTAAAGATGTGGGTAGGTGAGCATTAGCCCTGAAGGCTGTTTTGTGGTTACAGGTGACAGATTCACACTGATGCCATAAACAGCCAGTCACTTTGTAATGCATGCAGATATGTTCCAAAGTCTCTCAAAGCTCTGTGCCTCAATCAGGAAGCAGTAGACTCCGTATTAATCATGCATTTCTGTTGTCCGATTACACAATTGCTTTATATTCAGCTGTTTCTTCTTCATCTGTTTAGAAACAATTCTTGCTTTGGATGTCTTCAGAAAAGGCCTGATGTTTGTAAGCTGTGCTAAGGTATAGAAGCTTTTCTCTTCATTCAATGAAAATTTTTTCTAGTGATCTTTATGGGTAGTTTTCTTATTTGTCTTTGGTGATCCAGAAAGGGCTTTTGTTCAGATGCAAATTCCTATCTGCTATGCAAAATATAAGGTTCTTCCACTATCCTTTTCTTAACATTTTTCCTGGGAAAATGTTGATTGATTGTAGTTTAATAGCCTGAAAGGAAGTGCCTCGTTCTCCATGCAAGAGCAAGAAATGCTTGGGAGTTCAGAGATGTCATTAGTGAGCGATTGGGGAGCTGTGGGCAAGAAAAAGTACTGGAAGAAAAGGTGTCAACTGGCCCAATATACTCAGAAGTAAACCTCCAAGCTGCAGTGCTGCCCACTTGGCCATTTCTGTCCTCAGATGCTCTGATGAATGCAGGCACAGGTTCTAGCTTAAACAGTGAATAGCCAGGCTCACAGATGTGGTAAATGCATGAGACCGATCACTTGTCAGAAAAGCACAGCAGTTTCTCTTCTCCCACTACAGGATAAAAGCCTTCGAGTGTGGCGGATGAACAAAGAGGGAAAAGTGATCTGTGTGGCCCAAGGATTGGGTCATGCGCATGGGGTGGGCGCTGTCTCTTGCTCAAGGTAATAAAGACTGGACAGAGCTACCTTTGCAAGCATGAGTTGCACCTGCTCTGCTGATGCTCAGGATAAATGTTTTGGTGAATGCCTGCCTCTGAACCATGCTGTTCATCGCTCCTTGTGCCAGCTTGTCATGGTGTTTTGAGTTTGAAGGAAATTTTTTTGGACACGCATTGTCCATAAATTGTTGACCTTGCACTTCTGTCAGTATAACTTCTGTTCCTCTTCAGGAAGAGAGGCTGGATAAGTCAATGGGTAAAGCCCAAGTGAATTGGAAAGGAAGGGGAGGGGAAACAGAATGTGTATGTGAAGGTGCTTGTTTGAATAGCATGTCTGTTAGTCAGCTCTTCTCCTTTCTTCAAGCTGTCTAATAGTTTTGAATCCCGACTTGCCTATTCAAGAGCTGCAGTATACCTGAGCGTGTAAATGAAGAGAGCTAGCAGTGCTCTTGACTAATGTCTGAATTGTTGGAGGCTATCACAAGAACTTCAGGAAAATGAAAGCGAGCTTGAAAGATCATTCGAGTGCTCTGTCTAACATCCCAGCACAGTGACCGAACATATGTAGGTTCTGGTAGGGTAAGGAAGAGAAGGCCTTTTTCCTTCACGGATGAAGCCACTGTTTTGCTTCCTTACACTTGACACTTCTTTTCCTTACACTCTTTTTTCTTTTCCTCAGACTGAAAGAAAGCTTTGTAGTGACCAGCAGCCAGGACTGCACAATCAAGGTCTGGAATATCCCAGAATCTCTCACTTCCAAAGCAAAAGCAGCCTTGATCTCCAGTCCAGAAATCCTTCATGCCCAAATGACTGAGAGAGGTCATGACAAGGTAGAGCTCCACCAGACCTGAAAATGTACTTTTCTATAGAAATATCTCTGGTAAATCTGGGTGTGCGCTGTTAGCATGGAGTTTGCAAGTAAAGTTCAGGATTAGTTGAAATAGATGGTAGTGTGGGTGACGGAAAATCCCTGACACTTCAGGGAAGGAAACAGGGACTTACTTGTAAGTGAAGACCAGGGAATTCCAACTGAAGCTACTTGTTTGTCTGTCTTTTGTTTTCATTTTTTAGCTGTCTTCTGTGATCCTCACAATTCTCTCCTCTGTTCAGTTATACTCAATGGGCTACAGGCTTTCTTTTCCCCTCTTCTCAAAAGTAAAGCAGGCCTGGTTAAGATCTTTTTAATGCTGAGGCAATCATATGGTTGACAGTGTGTCTATTTCCTAGTTTAATAGGAATGAGCAGTCCCATGAGTTAGCTCCAAAACAAGTAAAAGCTGAGCAATTTGAGGATGTCAGGATAGCTGAACAAACACTGGCACTTAAGTCCTTCTCTCCTGTTTTGCACCCTGAATTTACTAATGTTCAATAAGAACAGACCTAAGCTGCTTTGTGCTCTGTTCTTGTGTGACTTTTCCAGGATATAAACAGCGTGGCAGTTTCTCCGAATGACAAGCTCATTGCCACAGGCTCACAGGATCGGCTGGCCAAGCTGTGGTCCTGTTCCGATTGCTCTTTGTTGGGTGTCTTTACTGGACATAAGCGTGGAATCTGGTGTGTGCAGTTTTCCCCAGTGGATCAGATCTTGGCCACCTCCTCAGCAGATGGGACAATGAAACTTTGGGGTCTTCAGGACTTCAGCTGTTTGAAGGTAATGAGAATTCAGACTTCTCCTTGCTCTAGGAAAACCTGGCATAAAATAAGGATTGATTAGGGCAGCTACAGAAAGGTATATGCTGGTTAATGCAGATAAAATACAGCCATGTGGCTGTGCTGAAGGGATAGCCATCCAGCATCTTGGATGCGTGAGCTGCCTGGAAGGCTCCAGGACAAAAGCATTTGCCCAGTGTCTAAGTGATCTTTCTTCTCTAGCTAACCAAAGAGCAACGTGGTTAGGGGAAAAGTGTATTCCAGCTTTGGAAAGGTTGGCTTTGCCTGACACAGCTGTTAGCCATGAAGGAAAAAAACAGAAGTTTGTTTGCCACTCGGTCTTCACAAAAAATTCTTCTGTACAGTCTGACAGCATCTCGCTAAGACAATGAGAAGGCAGTTGCTTATTCTGTCCAGCAGTGTGACTTCACTGCTCTGAGTACGTGCTTCACTCAGTGTCAGGTGAATCAAGCTTTTAGAAGATGACTTAGGCAGCTGGTCTCACTGTTCAGACCACTTGCAATTTGACGTTCTGCAACAAGTTTATGCAAGCAGGTCTTTTGAAAAAATGGTATGTGGACAAGACATTTTCTTCCCTTTCAACCTACAGTAAGAGAAAGTCCCAAGAATAGAGGCTGCTTATTGGAGCTTACCGATTAGGGTTGCAGGAGCACATTTCGTCCCCTTAGAGAGGGCTGTCTTTGAAAAACCTGGCAACAACTCTTTTGAACTTCCTGTTTTCCAGACTTTTGAAGGTCATGATGCCTCTGTACTGAAGATCATTTTTGTAAGCCGAGGGACACAGCTGCTCAGCAGGTAAGACAGTACACTAAAGAAAGATGTTAAAACTAATCAGAAAGGAAATCCCTTAGATAATGTAAGCAACAACAGAGCAGAGTCTTGAGCAATGGATTTCATTTTGGAAAATCTGATAGGAAAATCCCTTGTCTCTGCTAAACTTCTTGCACGGACTAACTTATCTTCCTCTAGTTCTCTAGTTATGCTGCAGATTGTAGCTACCCCCACTGATGTTGCTGAGCTGGTGACATAACTATAGCTGGGCAGAGCTAAGGGTGCATCTCACCCTACTGCCTTTGGCAAGGGAAAAGCAGCAAGAGTTAAGCAATTGGAATTGGTACCCGCAAAGGGTTGGTTCTCTAGCTAGAGGCAGGAAATAATGTAGCTTTTCTGGGCCTCAGTTTGTCCTCTGTGCTGCCTTTCCTTATAGAAAAGCTGAAATATGAGAGACTGGAATATCGGAGCTTATGGTGTTACATAAGTAGTAGGGTTTTCCAAGGAGGAATCATTTGAGGAAAATTCAGTAACCCTGGGAAGGAAGTGTATCTTGTTTGGAATGAGTTTTAATAAGATAGTGCCTTTTTCTGCTGTTGGAGAGCCTCTAAAGCTGGGCCCTGTCTTCAGAGCTACATGGCTTGAGATTCTTAAGCTCTTTTGACATTTGTAGTTAATTTTGCTCCTATTTGGAAAGCGAGGGAATGAGAAGTGCTTATCCAGTACTGGAGGCAGGGCAGAGCAAGGATGGGTCTATCTAATGATCCTCTGAGTTAATTAGTTCTGGGTTTTTTGTCTTCCAAAAGTGGTTCTGATGGTCTCTTAAAACTCTGGACAATTAAAACAAATGAGTGTGTGAAAACATTAGACGGTCATGAAGATAAAATCTGGGGTCTTCACTCTAACAAGCAAGATGACATGGTTGTGACAGCGTCCAGTGACTCCTGCATCACGCTGTGGAAGGTACAGTACGGAGTCTCTGTTTCTTCTCTCGGTTAGTAATCGGAATGCAGTGCAGAGATCAGGATCCCAGTGGTTTGTTCCTAACCCTGTTCCAGCATGACATGCGCATTCCCCTCATTTTCTGCACTTTGAAATTGGGTCAGTAAGGTGTATCCTCATTTCTGTTTCTTTTTGGCCACACCCAGACAGTGTCATAAACAGAGCAGCAGATGGGCCTTAGCAGCCTGCCCAAGCACTGGTGTTCTAAAGGTCGTTTGGAAGGAAGTTGCGAGTTGATAGATTCAGCAATTATTTGACCTGAAGATCTTCCTACAAAAACTAATCTTCTAATCATTTGATGGCTAAACAAATTCACGTATATTAAAGCAAGATTTGACGTGATTGTATTCTGGTTTGTTAAAGGATGTCACTGAAATTGAACAGGAAGAGGCACAAGCCAAACAGGAAGAGCAGATTATGAAGTAAGTTGATCCTGGATCGGGATTGGGGGCGGGCTGTGAAAAGGCAAATTCTGCCCAGTGAGACTGTCCACACTTAGTCACCCGGTTCCTTCTGATCTATGGATTCCGTCATTTAGCTGTTTCAATGATGTCAAATCGCAGTAGTCACTTCATCTTCCTTGTAGTTTATCTTTAGTTACTGTAAAGCCTTGCTACAATACTGTCAGCTTGATGATCAATTAGTTTCATGTTTACGTACTGCTGAGATAAGCCAGGTCAGACCGCTGAAACCTATTATCATTCATTTCCTCCTGCATCAGCCAGCACTGAATAGCTCAGGGAGTCCCTTGAACGAGCCAGGGTAATTATCTGCACAATGAGGGTACTGAAGTGTTCGTTGGGAAGTGGTATTAACTTCTTGGCATTAAACTTCTGCGTGTTATTTTAGCCAAATCTACCTTCTGCATAGCATTTTGTTCCATCAACCAAATATTCCTCTGACATTTTCTTGATCCTAATTGTTTTCCAGAGAACAAGAGCTTTCTAACCTGCTTCATGAGAAAAGATATCTCAAAGCTTTAGGATTGGCAATCTCTCTGAATCGTCCACACACGGTGTTAATGGTGGTCAAAGGTGAGTCCGTGTTAATCTCTGAAAGCGGTTTTTGCCTCTCACCTTCCAGATCATCTCTTCCAGGTAGATGAAGACTACAAAGCCTAATTGTCTGAGAACTTTCATTTTCCCTTTCTCCTATCACTCGCATGTCCTAAGTGAAATCCGTGCTTAGTGCTCCTGATACCAAACGGTCTCCCTGCTCTCAGCCCGTGGGTGCCTTTCAGAAGCATCACAGCAGGGACATCAGATGTCACTGTTCCTCTGAGCGTGACAGATTGCTGAGGAGCACTAAGTCTCGCGTTACAAGTCAAGCCAGCTTTCATTTCCAGGGTAGCAACCTGCACCCAGAATTTATACAGAAATTTACCTGTTATTGGTCTCTCTCTGCCTGGAGTCAGGGGCTCATTTAAAAAATCAGCTGCTGGGTGAAGGGCTCTCAGCAGCACTGGGTGTCAGGGTGGTGGCTTTAGCTCCTGCCAAGCCAGGCTCTGCATAGAGATGCAGTGAGCTGGCAGGAGTTTTCTCTCTCCTCTGGTGCATGCTCAGACAGGTTGAACAGCATGTCGGGAGCCACTCTTATGCCTGAGAGAGCCTGTGCTGACAGAGGGATGTTCAGATCGCATACTGAAGCACTTGCATGTTTCGAACAGCCGGAAGGGAAGGCGCCTGTGTTTCTGAAGTGCGTTGGCCTCTCTCCGTGTCCACAGGCTCTTGTGACAGGACTGCGTGCTTTTTCCTACAGGATCCTCAGTGCAGAAGGAGGGCATGGATCTTGCTCTTGAACTGAAATTCTTTTTCTTTCCCTGCCTCTTCATTTCTCTCTTTCGCAGCCATCCTCAAGGAAATCGATGGGAGAAAGCACTTAGAAGAGAACATCCTTCGGCTGCGGAAGGATCAAAAAGGTTTGCTGCAATGTGATTTGTGTGCTAAAACCTTTCAGATGAGGGGCTTGTTTTCTCAACTCAGTTTAAAGGAAGAGTCTCCCTAGACTTGTCTTTCACCAGTGAGCTCCCAACACCATTGAGCAGGACTGCTGCCCAGGGCCAGTCTCTTTGTTATGGTGCCACTCATGACGAACACCAGAAACTGCTATGAGCTTGTTTGAGGTGAGCAGCCTCTGGGTATGGCCATGTCCCTTGGCACTCTTACTGCATCACTTGAGATGGTCCTGCAGTGGGAGACAAGTGCACTGAGCTAATCACCAAGTTGTAGCTGCCACACCCCAAAATCTGCTTTCCTTCAGTCACCTCTGCCCAAAGGGTCTTGCCTTCCTTACCACCCCGTTGCTTAGGACATCCCTGGGACGGCTTGTGAGAGGGTTCTCGCTGTGGCTCTTTGACCCCTCCAGGCTCGTCAGTCACGGTGTGTGGGAGCTGAACTACTCCCTAAGACAGGAGAAGTGCTTTCTAACCTGGCCTCTCCTGCAACATGCCCGTGTCCTCGGCACAGCTAGCGTGTACAGATTGCCTCCTTGCTCCCTAGAGGCGGTGTTAACGTTCGTGGTGACGTGGAATACAAACTCTCGGAACTGCCACGAGGCCCAGGCTGTCATTGAAACCCTCCTAAAGCACGAAACACCGGACTGCCTCCTGCAGTACTCGGGCATTAAAACTGCTGTGGAGTCCCTGCTGCCTTACACCGGTGAGTCGCGCTGGGGGAGCGTTCAGGTCGGTGGTGGGGCAGCCTCTTGGATCTTTTGGGGGCTCAGAGCTGGTCATGCCTGTGATGAAATGGCTAGTGCTTCACTGTACGTGATCTCAGCTGCCCTCTGCTCCTTTGAGCTCTGAGCTCTCACACCACCAAGAGTTCTGTTATCCTGATCCTGGTGCTACGTGATTATTGGCGCTTCCTGGCCTCTTTACTAACACTGACAAATAGTTTTTCACAGTCTGTTAGACTGAGGTCTCCTCCTATGCTGTAGATGTTCCCAGTTTGCCTGGGTCTGAACAGGAAAATTTTGCACCCCCTTCACATGGTGAACTTCCCCTTCTGTGGTTTGAACCATTAGTTTTCTTTCTTTGCAGAGCGCCATTTCCAGAGACTGAGCCGATTGCTGCAGGCCTCCATGTTCATTGATTTCATGTGGCAAAACATGAGACTGGCTGATGCATCCCAGCAGGAAGATGTGACTTTGTGACCCTTCTACCAGTTGCCCTCTCCTGAGGGGAGAGCTGAGCCATTTGGGGCCTGCCTTGGCCAGTTCTCCCACCATGCATGACAACTGGAATATTTGTATTTTTTACAATAATTTTTTAAAGTTTATTTTAAAAATTTAAACAAGTCCAGTATCTCTTTACAGACTCTTTGGGGCTTAGTGTGTGTGTGGGAGGGGGATCAGTCCTGCATTCAAGCTGTGGTTTCCCGTTTTAACACCCTGAATTTTGATGTCCGTCTTCCCGTAGTGTCCTGCATGTTGCAGGAGGAGCCAAGAAGATAGTGGTTAGTTTGGAGAAAAGGCAGAACCTGGCTCTGAACAAGCCTTTCTTTGAATCTTTAAATCCACTGTAATAAGGTGGGATCCCTGCACACTACTGGCAGTGTTGTATCATGTCCCAAAGTCCAGCTGGAGAGTGTATAGATTAGTTTTGTGTCTAAGCATTGACAAGTTTCTTTGCTTGGGCAAAATGTACTCTGGCCCAAAGCAGGTCTCTCCCCCTGCCCAGGAAGCACAATTTTAATTCCCCAACTAAGAAATTTTTTAAGTGTAAAAAAACCAAACAGGCCTCCTAGATATTTACATGTTTTTTATTTATTTCAGAGACAGAAATGTATGTAATCTAGAACAATACAAAAACATTGCACATTGGTTAAAATGCTTGTTTCAGAAAAATTAACAGATAGCTGGAAGATTAACTAAAATCAGAAGTAACAATCTATATAGAAGTCTTAGATTTTTCTGACTTTCTAATTCAGGTTTAGCAAATGAGTTTAGGGGTAGGAATTACTGTAATTTTCAGTAAATATCAGAACCCCCTTGAAAGGGGGATGTTTTATTCATCAACATGAGCTCTGGCCCCAGACAACTTACCCAGTAAGGAAACAAACTATACTGTAACTGTTTTTTCTTCTGTGCCTGCACAGAAGTCTCTACAGGGAAAGGTCAGATGTATTTTGCCAGTATGTATTTTCTGTTCTGACAGCCATTCAGCAGCTGCTGACCATTCCCAGGCATGAGAGCCCTTCCACACACCTTGGCCTTTCCCTGCAAGCTGCAAAATGAGTAAGCACAACCTGGTTGAGTAACTTTCACAGACATGTTCTGTTCCATCAGGAGCTAAGCACCATGTCCTTGAAAAGCAGCAGTCCCCAGCACTGACCCTCCTCGTGCCAGCTGCCCGCAGCGGCGGCGAGGAGGGTAGCTGGCGTTTTGTTCAGCCGCGGCGCTGGCCCGGGCAGCGGCTGTGCCCCTCCGAGGTGCAGGCACGCTACCGCACGCTCTGGAGAGTGTGCAGGGGCAGGAGGGCCGGCCGGGAGGCTGACTGCTGCATGGCTCGCTTCGTGATGGTGCTGCACTTCTGCAGGATCTCATGGGCCGAGGGGCGCGCAGGCACCTTGGGGACATGGGCAGCCGAGTCTGAGTCAGCGAGGGAGCAACTTAAATCAGCTGCAGATGACTCCACAAAGCCAGAATCGTTCCTGTCTTTGTGGGTGAGGTGTGGAGACTTGCTGTTGTGTGTCACCAAGGCCTTCCCCAGGAAAGAGCTCCTGGCCTGCTCGACTTCAGGCAGAGACCTTGATAAGTCGGGCTTCCAGCCTGGCCTGCCATCCTGCTCGCTCCCTGAGCTGAGAGACGAGCTATCACTCGCCAGATCTGAAGTGGAGCTGGCCCTGGGCAGAGATCTCGATCTGCTTCTTGAAGAAGTCCCTCCTTCAGTCTGGTCAAGGGGAGGGCGAGCCTGCACCACGCTCTTTCCTGCCACCTCGTCCAGGGCCTGAAGAGCCCCCAGGGAGGAGGAGAGGTTAGGGGTGGAGGCGTTGAGCCCGCAGCTCATGATGGTCTGGAGCCTGCTGTGAGGATTCTTGTAGGGCTGGAGGCACATGGAGGGGATGTAGCCTGTATGTCCATTGTACCTGAAAGGGGCAGGATGGAGAGCAACACTGAAAAGGGCCCTTCTCTGCCACTGCTGCATACAGGACATAAAGAAGCTGAAACTGTCCCTAGCCAGGGGACAGTGAGAGCTTCTCTGCGCACTGCTGGGGGAGGAACAGGCAAAGAGCACCTGCAGCAGGTAACCGGCTCATTGGGGAGCACTGAAGACAGCTTCAGGAAAGCCTCCTTACCGGGTCAGCCACCAGCCGTCGTCAGATTTCCTAACTACCTCCACGATGACCCCGTTGTTCAGAGAGAGCTCGTCGGCCTTCTGAGACTCATAGGCTCGCACAGCAAAATACAAGCTGCCTGGAGAAGGAAGGGGGAGATATTTCTGCCTCGTGAAGAAAAAATCATGGCAAAGCGTGGAAGGAAAATAGACCAGAATGCTGCCTGTTTGCTGAGTGCACAAGCGCAGCCTGGGGAGACTTTCATGGACAAGAACTCAGAGGATAGGTTTTGTGCTGGCCCTCTGACAGGTGAGTGTCACCACTGTGAACACAGCTCCCTTCCCGGTGCAGAGGTGGAGAGCAGGCAGCCCTGCGGAATTACAAGGGATACATCCCTTGGATGGATCCAGGGATGGAAGGGATCCATCCTCCAACAATGCAAGAAGTTCCCCGTTCTGCACCTGTGAGCTACCATGAACTGTGAGACAGGGCAAACCAGCAGGTAACTCAGCAACGGGGAAACTGAGTGTGCAGAGCATGCTGCTACAGGTGTAACTATTAGCTACATGAGTAAAAAGTAAATATTTTTTTTGTGAATGGATATTACTAAGTTAAAGTTAATAGTTACACAAACAACACTATAAGATGCCCTGTCCCTGTGAAACATCAGATCAGCAGTCTCAGGGTTCGGGAGAGAGCTGCACAGTAACGCTGTCCCAGTAAGTGATTTATTTGCTCAGTCACTCACAGCCGGTGGCAGAGATGACTAAAAACCTCAGAGCTCTGGAAATCCAGGCAGAGACTTCAGCCAATGATTAAAGTGTGTGGGGGGGGTTTTTTGTTTGGTTGGTTTTTTTTGCAGAACTGTTCCTCCCTGTTGGAAAAAGGAGGGTGGAGGGAGGAACATAATGTAGTTCTGAACTCAGGGCAGCAAGGGAAGGTTTGGGTCACAGTAGCTTTAAGTAGACTTACCCTCTTCTTTTGAGCTCAAGGCATTCTGGATGTCCTTGTGGACATCAATCTCTTCCAGGTACGGGGCTGGGAACCAGGCTATCTGCTTGTCTGCATTTTCCACTAGCCACCACCCTGCGGCAAACAGCAAAAAGAAGTCTGTAAGAACTTGTAAGAGGTAGACAAGTATCACAGGAGAAGTGACCATAAACCCTGGGTACAGGTTGCCCCAGCCATGAAAAGGAGACAGCAGAGAAGTTCTGCAGACCAGTTTAGCAACTGGCAAATGTCATACTGACACTTGGGCAGAGCTCCATCAAGACTGGTGTTTTCCACCATGCAAATGCGTTGGGGTCCATAAAGCAAAGTCTGAGAAGCTTCCAGCTCAGGCTGGGAATAAGGCCCAGTCTCAGCTCAGATTCCTGCCTCTGTTGACTAGAAAGACCCCAGCACTTGTTCTTTCCTCCTCGATAAAGCCAGGTAAGTGCATCACGTGCACAAACGCACACCCAAACCAGTGATGCTACGAATGATGCTATAAACACACCATTTGCCAAGCTATGAATCGATCTAGAAATCTTACAACATCCATCCCTGAAACTGAAGAATCCTAATTAAACATACCGGTCATGTCCTTGATTAACACTTCAACAATTTCCTTCTCAGCAACTTTGAAAGTCTTGTTTTTTGTGTCTTTGGTTTCAAAGGTTTCAATACATCTGTAGCTCTGAGATGCCTGTGGATGGGTAATAGAGAGGTGCTGCTGCGGCTGTTTCTTCTTTTCCCCTCCAATTTCTGATGGCATGATCACAACACTGAAAAATAAAGTTTAATGTTGGTTTACTGAAAAGCCACATGGAAGATTGGGTTTGTTATTTATTTTGGGGGAAATCAAGTCTAGGTACTAAACTAAAAAAAAATAGCTTAGGCATCAGAAAAACCCAAAGGTCTCAAAGCAATCAGCAGCCTATCCCTGCTCTGCTGCCCAAATATGCCGGGGAAATCAGAAAAATAGGAAAATACTGAGTGTGGCATACTGATCATCAAGAAAGAAACAGAATAAAAGGAAAAGGTGCAAGGAACAAGGGCAACAGTCATTACAGAAAGCTGAGTTACCTAGTAGCATCCTTCCCCTTTGCCAGCACTTCCCTTTTTCCTCATTCCTAACTACTTCAGTGCTAAAAAATGGCAAATGTTCCCAAAGAGGAAAAAAAAAGAGAGAGAGAGAGACTGACTGCTTTTCTCTGCCACTCCAATGTAACTGATATTTCTCTTCTATCCATCTATGAAACAGACATGTTACAGAATAGAGATATACAAACAAGTAAAATACATATTCATACCTGTTTTCAGGAAAGGAAGGATCTAAGTCTTGGGTTTGTGCCTTGAAAAGCTGAATCACACTTTCACTCTGGGAGATTTTAGCATCCATTTTCAGCAGCTCCCGGGAGTAAGTTTCCAGCAGTTTTAATCTCTCCAAGGACCTGTTCAACTTCCCGCTCTTTCTCTGCTTCACAGTTGCATCTTTAAAGCAAGAAAGGCAAAGTCGGTATGAGATAACGGACCTGGATGCCTCGAGAGCAGCACCTTCCGCCTACGCACAGTGGTGCCCCCCCCCCCAGCACCCATCTCCTCACAAGCCCGGACTGTAAGGAGCCAAGACAGTGGCTGTCAATATTTGTGCCTTCCTATCATTTTAAATAGCTCCTGATACAATTTTTGAGTATCTAAAGTTTATCTCTGTTCACAAGTCAATGTTCCTAGGTGCCCTGGGCCAATATGTAAACTGTGCGTACTACCAAGCGCATTTGTCTACAAAAAAAGTCTTTCTAGATTATTTTAAGTCAACAATAGACCCCAGTGCTCTGATATGATCCAGTTATACCATGCAACGAGCAGAAGCTATTTGCTAATCTGCTTCAGAGAAGGTCAGACTCAGCGACTGAAATCTGTATTGTTACCTGAACAGCTTTATCATGCTTGCTGGGCTTTGATGTCCATGGAAGATTCAGCCTCCTTACCTTTAAACTTGGGTATAGTCCGGTCTGATCTCCTCAGTGAACCACTCTCAATGGGGAATTTTCTCTTCAGGTCTTTCTGAAAGCGAGACACAAAGAGAGAATAATGGTGCTTCAAAGCCCATTCGCACGGCTGAGCCCTTTCCCTCCCTCCCTCCCTCCCTCCCTCCCTAGGATGCGAGTGTTGCTTTCAGGGAGTTCTTCACTTACATGGAATCTCTTAAATTCTTCGAATGTCCGGTAAATGAGAATGTTGTTTCGATCTGACCAGGACACAAACATCATGTAGTTCTGAAAAAAACAAAAGGGAAAAGAAATGCATTTTTATTCATGCTGTTCGGTATCAGATGCTTTCAAGCTTTTGGCTTAGTTCTGGTTTCAGGCTGCGAAACTGTCACATTAAAAACAAAATTTTAAACTAGATCTACACAAAATATTCCCTTAATTTTAGGGCTGCAGGTGAGCAATCATTGTTGAAATGAGAAGCAACTTAAGAAATTGTCCTCAGAAAGACAGCAGAATCCAAGACAATCATTTTCTTATGATATTGACCATTGAAAAACAACTCTAAAAGACCTCTTGTCCTAGATAATAATACCCTAATTCCAGCACTGCAATAGAAATGAGAAATAGACCCCTGTAAGAGTCACTGAAAAAGCCCTGTAGTGCCCTAATTTGTAAATAATATTTTTTGGGGGGGGGAATCAGGTTAAAATACCTTCTGCTTTTGGCATTGCATCACGCCTACAGCCTTCACATCCACCGGGTACCTGCTGCAGTTCATCGTCTCGGAGGCCGGACCCTCTCGGCGCGGGCGGATGGAGTCCTGCGGGAGGCAGCTCCAGGCAGGGCCTCCTGGAGGCTAAATAGCCGGAGCGGGAGGGAGCGCAGGAGGCGTTCCCAAGCCGTCTGCTGTGAAATTGCCTTCCTCGTTTCCTCCTCCACCCAGAGACACACAAGGAGAAATTCCATAATTTGGCAAACTATCGCCTGCCTTTTATTTGCTCCCCTGCTTTTAAGATGCAGTTATCACTGAGCGCAGACGCCAGGGGTATAGTTCGGAAAGCTGGGAAAGGACAGGCGTCTTGGTATCTGGTCCTTAGCAGAGCAACCCCAGAGTGGCCCTTCCCTGAGGCTGGGTCAATCTTCCATCCCCGGAGGAACTCGCTGCTGCGGCGCAGACTTCGGTTTGTGCAGCTGAGCAAAACATGGGGTGCAAGGGGACACGAGCGCTCAGGGGAAACGGTTCCTCGTTACAGCGTCTTCATCAAAAGTGCTGGGCTGCCTCTGAAGGGGAGGGGATCCCTGCGGCTCCCTGCCCATCTGGTTACCAGCACTGTGGGGCTGCAATTCACACCGATCCCCAAAACTGATCGTAAACACGGCTTGCTGTAACCCACAAGTCAGATGCGACTGCTGTGCGTGCCAGCTGTTTCTTATGAATCTCTTTCCTTTAATGCTTTATTGCATCTGCTTAGTAAAAGACACTTAGTAATAGAGGTTTCTGGCAGCTACATCGATGTTTGCATGCTCTCAGGAAGAAATGCGAGATGTCGATGCCATCATTGACCAAGCAAAAGATGAACAAATCCCCCGGGGTGTCACGGAAAAAGTCCCAAAGCTTCTGGCTTGTAAAGATACCACAGACACCCAAGTAATTTGTGCTCTCCGTCCTGCATCGATCTGGGGCTTTCATATCAACCCAAGACAATAAAAGTTCTTCAGCGGGAGACGGAGAACTGATAGCTTGGTCTGACAAAGGAAGAGCCAGGCAATCGCCGCAGGGCAAGGAAAGTAGGAGCCGGGGGCCCAGCGCAGATAATCCCAGCAGCCAGAACGGCTTCAAAGGCACAACCTAGCAGAAACAGCGCGGGAACGGCTTTACAAGGCGACGGCACGCAGGTTGCAGCCCTGCGAGCTCACAGCCTCCAGCCAGCAGCCCGGGACGCGCTGCGAAGCCCGAGGCCACGGCTGCCTGCAGAGGCTCTGCGCAATGGGGGAAAAAAGAGAACAAGGAGATGGATTTGCTTCATTTAAGTCAACTATGCTGCCTTGAGGCACTGCATGGCCAGTAATTACAGCCCTGGAAAACCAGTGCTTTCACTGAGCTGCTGACCTTTACCATGTCTCGTTGTGACCTGGCTGATGGGTATCTGTGTGCGATCAAACCTCCTTCTCTGTCCTCCCTCCCCCTCTTTTTTGAGAGAGCCTAAATGCAATCAGCATCATTGCTGGGGCCCACAAGCAGAAGCCCAGCCCTTCCCCTTCATGTTCTAATGACCAGCAGCTTCTTAAAACCCTCAGCAAGAGGTGTGGGTGACTTTTCACCTGTGGAGGAAAAAACAAAACAAAACAAAAACCAGAATCCCAATAGGAAGCCAAGCAGATCATTTCTGGCTAGCTAGAAAACTAAAGAGTAGGGGCTTGGTTTGCTTTTCATGAAAACCTGCATAGCAGGGGTTTTTTTTCCCTTCTTCAGAGGCATTTTCATTGCTCTTGCATCTACCGCTGCTGCATCTCCAGCCTCCCTTGGGAAAGTTATTTGTGGAGCAGTTCGGTCCCATGCCACAAGCTAGGTGGGAAAACCCCTCACCTGCCATCGCCAGGACATTTCCTGGCTAACCGAGTCACGCAGGAGCTACCCTGCAGGGAGCCCGTACGGAGCGGGCTCGCTGCCCTCGACAGCCCCACAGTCGGGTCCCCCATCCCTCTGTTCACCGGGGTCTAGCACAAGCACATGCCATCAAATCTACCCAGATCAAAAAGAGTATTTCTTTTGAAAGGAAATCACTTCATCCAGAGCGTTTATTCCCTGTGATCTGTATGCTCATCTAAAAGCTATCTGTCCCTGGGGTGGAAAACTCCTTCTGGGCCTCTGTCGTTATGCCTGCGTTCACCTGGAAGCCTCCTAAGCGAGGCCACGCTCACCTGTACAAGGGCCTATTATGTAGCTCTCAGAACTAGCTGGAGCCAAGACGTGAAACAAAGCACATCTTGTTGGTGTCCCGTCTCAGAGCAAACACAGAACACAATGCATTTCCCAGAGCAGAAAGGTTTAAAAATAATTACTCTGAAAAGCAGAAGTCAAACAAAATTAAAATCTTCAGAAGAGCTGAAATTTCTGAGCGTATACAAGACCACTGAAGAAAGTTCAACCAGCACTTCATACCATAGCTGCAAGAGCTGCGAATGCCAGTAAAAAGGAAAACAGTAGGAAGTAGCCTTGTTTTTGACAACTGCTAATTCCAAAAGCCTTGCCGTATTTCACGGTTTCCAGTGAATTCAAGCAGAAGTGCTCACTATAAAGCAGAAGAGGAACACGGAGAAAATATAAGCAAATGTTACAACAGAAAGCTGAAACTACATGAAGGTCAGCGAGTCATCTGAGGCTGAAGATCCGCATCATAAAATTTGGAGAGCTAATTTCCTGTGAAGAGACTGGCTAGAGACTGGAATCTCAGACGAACCAGACAAAACTACTGGAAACTCAGTAATTAATTCTGAAGAAAGCGTATGTTTCTGGTATGATCGCTTAGAGCTCAGTTATCAGGCTCTGCCGTCCCATTACATAAGTATCACTGGCTCATTGCTGTCAAGGCTGCTGGGAAAAGAAGAAGCGAGAAACTGCCCATTCAAGAGATTCGTGAGTCACATTACACTAATCTGAAGTGACCAAATCCGAGGAACCGAAGGAAGGGCTGTGCCAGCTTGCCCCGGAACAGCACCAGCGCTCCTCGACGACGTTAGTGCACCTTGTTCGCAGAAGTCGTGCAGATCTGTGCCCCTTCTCTCGGGAAAGGCTGATGGCTGGTGAGAAGAGGATGCTAATTCCATTTATTTGCCAGACACACTCAAGCACACTTAAACACGCACACATGCACACGCATGCATGCACACGCACAGTTTTACTGACAGTAAGTCAAATTTACCTTGTTTCCTCTTCTACTTCCACATCATCACACCATAAACTGGTACATCCTTATGTGTAATTATTAACTTAAGGTTAGGAGAGGTCTGCCCGGAAGAAGTAAAAACCCAGCAAGTACTGCTGGGTGCTGTTACTTCATTGTCGGTACATATTTACATAGTTTTTAATGCCAGAGTTTGCTTTTTTCTTTAGTCATTTTAAAGGGTATAGCAAACTGACAAGTATAGGAGCTGACTGTCCAACTTCAGCAAGACTAAGAACAGAAATACAAGTTTTCCTCCATAATAATTTTTGTCACTGCCAGTTTGTAGTCTGCTTCAAGAAACCCATGTATTCCTCGCAGAGGTGAAGTTCTGCCTTCTGCTGACTTGAGAGACATTGCTACCAGCATAAAACAGCTGCTTTAAGTACCTTAAGCGTTTTTGATTTCACAGAAAGGTGCTAAGGTCACAAATACAGTCATGGCTGCACTGTGCAGAAAGAGCAGAATTAGAGTATCTGCCCCCAGGAGCTCATAGTCTAAAAAGACATGGTAGATAACTGTCAGCGGGGGGAAGAGCAGAGGTCCAGAGCAATTCAGTGACTTACTTACCCAAAGGTAAAGAAGTCTACAGCAGAGCTGCACATAAACCTGGGACCACCTAGACTTCCCCCTCTGATATTTCAATTAGAAGACCAACATCCTCTCCACTGTGTGTAAAATGCCCATGGCACACAAACACCACAGGTCTGATTTACTTATCATTTCAGTATGAACCAGGAATAACTTTTAAACAGACCAGATTAAAAGTTGTATAAGCAGCCTAAGTGGGAGAAAAGCCTGGACCAATCCTCAACTACATCCTAGAACGAACTAGAAAAGAAGAAACTAGTTTTTCAGAGCCCAGATGCACAAGAGTATCAAAAGGCAGCTCTTCACCAGCTGTAACAAACCACAGCTCCTCAGCAGCCATTTTAGAAGTGCAACAAGCAATGATCTTGTTACAAATGCACATGCACGAAAAAGAGAAAGAACCATGCTATGAACATCCTTTACCACATACAGAATTTAGGTCTGGGCTCCGTGGGACTCCAAATCATGCATTTCTCATTTCATGTATAGCACAGCAGGAATTGCCACTGGTTAGACTTACTCTTGCAAACCCACTAGGGAAAGACAATGAGATAAAAAGTCCTCAAGCTACCCTTGAGATACCACAGCTGCAAGGCAGAGATACCCAAAAGAACAGCCCTAGTTCACGCCATGGGCACAGCAAAGGGCGGCCCTCGCTTGGAACGCTGCTGGCATGAGAGCTTAATCTTTTGCCACCTCACTTTCAGGATCAAAACCTGTCCTCTACTGCTCTTGAAGGTCACCTGCGATAACACATGACCTATCAGCAACTTTAATGAAAAGCCCAGCTGCTGAAAGCTGATTTTAAAAGTACAAAGAGGTTTTAGACTCTCATTAAATACAGAAACAGGCCCTGATTTAAAAAAAAGGGATCAATCACTGCAGTTGACAAGAATATCCTCCACCTTACAAACACACTAAGCAGTTGAACTTTCACACAGGCTGGGATGACAGATTTTGCAGTACCTAATCCAGAAGAATGTATTTGATTTCCTCCTAACTTCAGCAGCTGCTGCATGAAATTAGGCATTTTTCAGCAGCCAGCTGAATTTGATTCAGAAATACTTTGAGCATAAACAGCAGCGCTGCTTTTCTCCATCCCCACAAGTGGCTGCATCTCAGGAGCTTCCGAAGGGCTTCTAAAGGAAGGGCACTATAGGAGATCGTGCTGCAGTGCACGTTCGCCTGCGATGCAGGTGGTTCATTAACTACTCATAGGCAGATTATCCTCATGACAAGGAGTTAGGGCTTGAGTGTGAACATGTATGATAACTAGTATTGTATGTGTAATAACCGAGCTAGATAGAAGTCTGCAGCAAGCTGTACGGCATGACCTTTCTCCCCAAGCAACGAACTTGTAGGATCTGCACTGCGCTAAGGATGTATTTTACAATACCTGTAAGCAGCGTTTTCATTTGGATCACAAAGAATTTTTGCAGCGTAAAACAGTTTCCTCCTGCTAAAAGGACTGAAGATGCATTAAGACTGAGTTTGTCTATTCTCCACCAGCATTTAAAGAGCTTAGGTTGGCAAATGCCATTTTCTGGAAGAAAGAGAAAATAATTTTGCACTCCTGCTACATAAGCTATCTTAGATACAGTCCCAACCAGCAAGGCATCCTGTGGCGGTGCTGAGAAAGGCCACTGTTCAGTTTCTGAAGGGCCCTGATCTATCTTTTGCACACTGAAACTGCACGGGATCTTTGTGACTTCTCAGGAACCAGAAGGAACCGGGACCTGTTTATGGCCTGCAATGCACCTGGAAGAGGCACAGTAATGACAGGCTTCCTAGTGCACTTTCCTTCTCTTGTGGGAGGCTCTTTCTCTTCTGCGCCTATTTCCCTTTTCCTTACAGTCTTTGCTCTGACATCCTCAAATTTCAACAGGAGTCCCAGTTCTTTTAATCTGCCGCTGCTGTGGTGTAGGCCAATCTCCCGTGACAGACACATGCCCAAGGCAGCCTCGGTTATTGTCTCTGGCACAGGAGAGGGGGGTAAGGACACGGGGGGGTCCCATCCCCTTTCAGGCCCCTGACAGCATGGCCTTAGCCAGACAGCTTGTATAAAATCATAGCAGCATGTCAAAGTCCCTCAAAAACACAACACAACAAAACAAAAAACCTCCTTCTTCTGGGGAAAGGACAGAAGGAAGCACACAGTACATAGCCGAGTCACTTCTTGGTTGATCTATCACTGGAAGACACTTGGCACGGGATTCATCCCGCCTGACCGCAGACATCTGCGGTACAGGTGCCTCTGGCTGCCCCAGTCACACCACGCTTCCTAGAGAGGCAACCGAAACCTAACGTAAGGCAACAGAACTGAGGGTGTGATTTATCTGACCACAACGTCCTCTGCTTCCTAGTCTGTAAGCAGGGAGGACAAGTCCTGACCGCTTCCTTGGAAAGACAACGTGAGGACCTTACTCTTCATTGAGTGCTTCGAGGCTCTCGACTGAAACGCTACAGGGAAATCACTGCATAGAAGAGTCAAGGAGAAATCATCCCTCATCGGCCCCCTGAGGGGGCTGAAAGCAGCACAGCAACTGGTCTGTATTTCTTCAGATGTCCTTGGGATTCAGTCACCAGGCCCACGGGAGAAAGGAGCCTTTCACAGGCGGCTGCGTATCGTGGGGCTACAGGACACCTGACAGGCCCCTGTTTACCGAGTGCCTGTCGCAACAGCTTCATCATCCCTGTGTACAAGCTGCATGTTTTTCTAAGGTTATGCAGAGGACAAGGGCATGATTCAAGAATGAAATTTCCAGGAAGGATGATGATGTAACTTAACCCGTTGCAAGAGAAAGTTTCCTGCATCATTTCCCACATCAAAAAAAAAAAAAGGTGTTTGACAACTGCTCCTCGTGGTAAGAGGCCAGCACACGGTGTGGACACGCTAGAACTGGGCTAGGAGATGTGAAGAGAAAGGATTTCATGGCCGAGTTTCTAAAGTGTTTGTGCTGCTGATGCTGCTTTTGCCACGAAGCCAGACGAGGCTCCAGGAGGAAATCCGCAGGAATGCAACCTGTATCGCCAACAGCAAACGGAACAAGGATCAAGGAACGTGTAGAAACACCGTTATCACTTGGATAAAGTCTATTCATGCTAATATTCGGTAAAATCACAGACAAGACCCTTGTATTCTTCCCAGCTTAGTCAGAGTAATGCTCATCCTATTCTTTTCCTTTCCTCATTCCTCACTCCCATCGATAAGCAGAATATGCAAGTGCCTTATCTGTCCCTGGGGTTTTCATCAGCATTGGGTATCTCAAGGTAAAAGTTCACCTTTACTCCAGAGTGAAGACAAAGCCTTTCTGTGCCTATTTCCCTCCAAAAAACCAGAGAGGACAATACTTCACCTTCACTCAGAAGCCTGGGAGAGAAAAGAATAACATGAGAGCGGAAATGTTACTTCACTAATGTTTAATTCTTAAAGGTTCAACACATTTTCATGGCAGTTGTTATCTGAGAAAAATCTGTTCCTCCAACACCAGTTAAGACTTACTACTATCCACTTGCCTTGTCCTGTTACGAGGAAATGGAGTCACTCATAAAAACCAGAGAGAGCTGCATAAGGATAAGGATAAAGGCAGAAACCTCCAGCTACACCTTTTGTATGTGGTACAAGTCATTTTAAACATACAGCTCTTGTAACAAACTGGTCATTAGTTTTAGGAGGCAAAATGGGAATATCTGATAAGAAAGGACCCTCAAAATCCACATGGGAAACAGCAGGGTAACAAAGATCTGACACATTTGTAATCATTTTCAAATAATGTCTCCTTACTAAAACAACGGATGTTCAAACTGGGAAGTCAGTTCTGCCTTCAGTATTAGCAGAAACCAGTATCCATGCTGCAACCTCACCCAGAATTCGCCCAGTGTTTGCAGACAGCAGGCACAGCAGCCTCCTTACGGCAAAACCAAGAGAAATGGAAGCTGATTTCTGAAGATTTTGTATTTTATTCTTCTTCAGGAGCACTAAAGGAAAAGCCAAAACTGAATTGTGCTTGTGCCCAGAGTGCACTAATTAATTTCATAGATGCTCAGGGAGACACTGATACAGGAGACAAAGGATGGAGCATGGCACTGCAGAACTGGAGAACTGCCCGTACTAATTGGCGTAATCAGATTTGTTTTTCTCCCTATCCCTACCTTGTAAATGTACACACCTCTACTTCTGAATTCTCATTTTTACCACCAGGAACATCCACAAGCAAGAACTGCATTAACTTTAAAATAATGTGCGGTAGTGCCTTGGTATAAACCCCCAGATCTGAGCAAGGCAGAGTCTTGGTATACTCTGGGCAAAGTCTGACCCCTCAGATTGCTCTGAAATGCTTCCAGACAGATCTGAACTGCAACTGATGTCTTAGGGAGCAGCGCACGCATTTCTTGGCGCAGGACTGTATCAGCACGGCAGCGGGCTCCTTCCCGATATTGGGAGATTCATACCTCTGGAAATTTTGCAAGTGATGCATTTCCTCTATGCAAGCAAACCTCTCTGATGTAACGTGGTTAACAGAAATGTTTCTGCAATGATTCATTACCTGGAAATACACTTTTTTTTTGTTTTTAATGCTGCTATTTCCTAGTTGTCTGTAATCTCACAAACACCTGTATGACTAATTCCTAAGAGCAGCAAACTAGTTCTTTGTAACTGATTGGACTCGAGGCTAACGTCCTTACATATAAATAGAACACAGTTCCCTGTAAGTATTTTTGTATCACCCTGGAGAAGGCAACAGCTGTGTTCAACTAAAAGTATCTATAAAGCCACTACAAAAAAATAAAATAAAAGAGGCAGTAAGAATCCCAAGAGATATAGGGTAAAATTTTCCATAGAACTTTGAATAACAATGAAAAGTCAGCGGTGTTTAGGTTCCCAAATGAAGTAGAAGACTTAAAAAATATTATTCCTTGTTCTCTGATCAAAATATAACTTTCTACTGCAATAACAAGTAAAACGCATGCCTGCAGACAGTCAGGGCTCGCTGGCTTTTCAGGGTGTCACATCTCCACAGAACCCTGCTGCATCCTAGAAAGGAGGCCATAAGGGTAGTAGTAAGAGTCTTGTCCTCTCCATGTTGGTTGAGCCGGGTGTTAACAGCCTTTCTGCAGATGCAGCCATACCCATATGTGCATCCTGCTGCTTGTAAAACTGCCTGCCCGGCTGCCACCCTCGGCTCTCAGCTCCCCTTCCTGGGGCAGCAGCCTGCTCCTGGGCTCCCCAATCCTCACTTCCAGGCCTGCAGCCCCGGGAGCCTGCCGAGGTGCAACCAGGGCTCGGGGCGAGTGGTGTGTCCCTGTCCTGGCTGTCATTCACCTTTGTAACGGAGAGGGAACAGAAGGATGAGTATCCTGCCTCAAATACAGATCATCTTCCCTCGCTGACCCATTCCTTCTTCCTTTCCCGTACACCAGGCATCAGCTGCCAGTTCATAAGCTCTCGCTTAGCAAATACCAAAGATAAGAGCAGAACATCAAACAGCAGCCTTCCTCTGAGAAACTCAAACACACCCTTTTCATCTTCCCAAGCACAGAGTTCACTGATGCTTCCTGGTAATTACAGTCATTACAGCCCTGTGCATTACCCTGTTCCAGGCACAGATTAAGCAGCCGTTAGGAAGAGGCATCTATTCAGCAGGCTTTACGCAGCCCTGTCTTTAATGTAATTATATAAAAAATAGATGCATTGTTGGTAGTGGCTGTGCCCAGGAGCGCTCTGAGGCACCGCTGCTGCCAGGTGCCCTGATCACAGGCTGAGAAAACCTCAGCGGCACGCGGCGCAGGGACGGAGCAGCCCTTTGGTCACTGCCTCCAGGAAACAGGTTCTTTCGGGAGGGTTTCTTTCTAAAGTGCTTATTTGGAAACTGTCTTTGTCACATTCCCAGCTACCACATCAAAGTCCTGGGACCGGAGGGCTGGGTGGGAATGTTGCAACACGGCAGCCTGCCGGGGCTCACTGCTGAGTGCGGCACTGGCTCCTCCGGCCCCGGGCCCACGTCCCCCAACGGCAGCAGAAAGGGCTCACGTATTTCCAGCCATGGCTGGAAAACCCTGGCTCCGAGCACCCTGGGGCAGGCTCAGCAGGCCGTGGAGCAGGGGATAGGCAGCGGTGATGCAAGGGGGAATAGGAGAAGCCCGTAGCAGCATCCCAGTCGCAGAGGCACTCCAGGGTCACGCAGTCCCGGCCGGGGGACGCCTGGCTGAACACCGGCACCCCTCGGGGCCCTGCATGTGCACCTCACAGACTGGGCATCATCAAGCAATCGGTGTGGGACATCCCCCAAATGAAATACCTCTTGGAGCAGTGCTGGAAGGGCATTCATTTCTTTTAAAGGCTCGAGACTGCACAGCTGTTGCAGTGGCTCTTCTAGGTGCAAAACTGGGAATTGCTGATGCGAAAGATTTAGACAGAGAAGCGGTGAAGACAGACCATCACAACAGCTCCTCAGTGAAGCACCTATATCTATACAAGTAGGTGCAACAGGCAGGAAGGGATGGCAATTCAGCAATGGAGGGAAAATGTGACAAAATCACCTTTAAAAGTTACTATATTGTCTTGCTTTTATATTAATATTCATTATTAAGCATTAACAGCAATATCATTACCATTATTCCTTTGTACTTCTACAACCTGTATTATTACACAGCTTTACACTGACTAGTTATTTTTACCTTATATTATATGTTATTATATCAATATTATTATCTCTATTCAGCAGAAGGGGAGAATAGGCAGATTTTTTTCCTGATAGCTGGCAAAACACAGTGAGGTCACTAAGCAAAAGTGGAGCATGAGGAAAGGCAGAACTTGGCTCAGACTCTAAGTGCAGGACCAAAGGTCACAGTGGGAGAGAAGGATGGAGGGCTTCAGTGTCCTTGCTCTGCTAGGTGCCATGTTCCTTCCTTCAGACTCAATAAATTTAAGGTTAGACTGTGCGTTTGGATTCAGTCAGAGACAGGAAAGTGGATTTCCTCACTCTGATCAGAACCTGAGCATCCCTCCACTTTTTCCTCATCTACTTTAAAACAAGACGATGCTGGCTACGTCGGCAAGCAGAGAAAATCAGGAGCACCTCTTCAAAAAGAACCAATTTGCTCCTAGGGCTGACCAGAAAAGGGGCAGGGGAAGCAACACTGAGCACCGATCCCTCCTCGAGTAACAGATTCTTTCCAATTTATTTTTTAATTTAAAATAAATGTCAAACTTGCTTATACTCTTAACTAACTAAATAAATGAAATCACTAGCAAGGAAGCAAACAGACTGTGTTAACAGCCAATCAAGGAGATTGTTTTGACTTAAAAATGTCTCTGCAACTATTTGGTTGCTTGAATGCTGGACAATAAAGTACTGTAGGAAATTCCCCTGCTCACTCTCCTAGATGCCAACTTACCTTTTCTCCAGAATGAACTAAAGAATGATGTCATCAACATCATTTAGATATTTATTGGTGTGCAAGGACAACAAATATAAGGAATGTCTTTTTCCCCACTAGATCTTTCCTTTACGTTTGAAATTTATATAGTTGTCTGTAACTTTAGACAAAGCCTCCTCTGTAGTTCCTATCAGTTACTCCTGCCTCTTCTCCTCCCTCACAAATATCAGCAAAGAAATGTTCTCATAAAGTTGCATCTATAAAAAATGGAACACTAGTAAATATGAGACCCAAAGATGGAGATCTAGATCATCAGCTCGGTGCTACACAGACTAGAAAATATATCAGCCATTTCCACGAAATGCACATTACGTTTTGAAACCCTCTTCGAAGGCATGTCTCTGAAGCATCTTCCTAAAGATGATGCATTACCTAGTAAAAATTTTACACCATGCTGTGTTAAATATATCAGAGGATAACAGCTTGAAAATGAGCAGTATTTTTTCGGCAGCTTTCATACAAATTGCCTCTTTGCAGAATTTGTGGTACAACAGCCTTAATTTAACATCCAAGAAAAGACTCTAGATACATTTCCAATAGACTGTGAAACGGCCTGGAAGAAAGTGGATGGGGAGAAGTACGGCTGTTTCTAGGAGGCACGAACGGCTGAGCAGAAGGCTGCCACACCGGGACTGCCTGGAGGGACGTGAGAGGAGCCAGCGCTGCCTGAGGGGCAAGAGAAGGGGGAGCAGAGGCAAAAAACTATCCCACACAGCCGTTATAAAATTTCTTAAGATGAAATTTTGCAGGGATCCCTTGGAGAAATGGTGCTAACAAGCAAAAGCACTGAACAGTGCCAAGCTAATTGCTAAGGAAAATACTCTGGGATTTTCTGAACAAGGAGGGCAGTGCTCCCCAGAGCACGCAGCTGCCCAGGCGGGACCGCGGCTGCCCAGAAAGGCTCCTCACCCGGCAGCTGAAACGCAGATAAAAAGCAGCATTTCCTATCTGCTTGTGAAGATCAGAAAAAAACAATTCAAATACGAGACAGCAGAAGCAGGACTCCCTGCTTCTGCAGCTGACTCTGCCACATCTGCCCATCTGCGAAAGTTACGTGCCTCAGTTTCCCCAACGATAGCTTGGGGAAATCACACGTCCACAGTTGGCAAAGACAGAGGGTCGGCCAGGTTAGCTACGCGCTTGTACAGCTCTCCGAGTCCCCATTTTTCCCCCAGTTCCTGATGCGGTAAAACCGAGGGGAAAGGACCCTGAAGGTCGGAGGAGACGCCAGTAACAGAGGTGCGGGGAGCGGTGCCGGCTGCGGCGCAGCTCGGGCTGCAAAGCGGCTGTGCCGGGGCTTTGTGAGATCACGCGCTGCCCCGGCGCACGCTGTTCACTCCGGTTCTCTCAGTTGTCTTCGCTTGTGCCGGTCCACCTCCATCCCAGCCGTCGGGGAGAGCTTCTAAGTGTGTTCGGGCCAAGCTGAGCTTCATGTATTAAGCAAAGTGTCATAGCTTTTTCTTGACCTGCAGGACATGAAGATGTGAAAAGTGGGAACGGACACAAACTTCACATTCTAGAGTGCACTGTCCACAGCGGGAGACCCATCCTGTGGCCTTCAAATCTCTCTCTAATGGCACCGCAGTGTCAAGCCAAAAAGAAGAAAAAGAAAGACCTTATGCTGGTGTTTTACTGGGAAAAGGACAAGAAGTCAGGGAAGAAATTGCTTTGTCTACCCTCTGGCTCATCTTCACGTTCTTCTGATGTCGACAGTCCCACCACTTCAGCTGCACTAGACCAGCCTACAACACCGGGCAGACCAAAGAGAAGAAAATGCCTTATCTGCAAGAAGTCAAAAAACAAGAGGAAATACTTGAGGATGACAAGAGGCATGAAGTTGAGGAGGAGGGTAAGAGCAACTCAGTGAGGAAGGCCTGGGCCGTGCTTAAGCAGCTGGGGTGTCTCTCTTTACCATAAAAAGATGGCTAGCAGCTGATGAGCTGTGATCTGCCAGGGCTAACAGAAGGTGGGAACTAAACCATGCCAGAAATGACGTGGAAGGGAGGGCATCCTCTCTAGGCATAGACAAAGAGAAGAGCATAGGTGAGGCCTTAGGGAATAAGCAGCGACTGAACCAGTATTCTGGATGTTCCTTTTGCCCCAGGAAGTGAGCCAGATACCAGTCCTGTGATCGGGAACTGTTCTTCCATCTACGTTTTGAAAGTTTCCTCCTCACTTCATCCTCTTACAGCTATAGAGGAGACACAGGTTGCCCCTTGTCCAAATGAGCTCATGTAGTCTGTGCATTTTAATGAGGCTCCAGAGGTCCCAGCACTACTTCTTCTCATCCTCAGAATCCCCATTAACAACTTTCTAACACTGTCCTGTCTCAGAGCCCAGCTGAGGGGCGCTTTAGGCAGTCACACTCTCCAAACTGCAGTATGAACTGACCAAAAGCTTCACCTGGACTTTTAGCACTGTGCCAAGCCCCAGCTCATTAGCCTTTCCACGGGGTCGGGGACACAGCTTTGAACGCGATGCTGTGCTGTGTGTTCACCCAGGTTTGCACCAGAGCTGGGTCACATCCCCCATGTGTACACACATTTGCACCCATAATGTCTCGTTAGCTCCCTTTATTAAGACGATTGACTGAACTAAGCTGATTTGGACATAAGCTAAGTCATGTACAGTCTTAACATGCTTCAAACCCTGTGGCTTTCCAGAAAAGGAGGAGAAAGAAAGCTGCTGAACGTCCACTCGACACAGAAGAGCTGGGGCGAAAAACCTGGGCCTTCCTTCACACCATGGCAGCGTACTACCCGGAGCAGCCCAGCAGCACCCAGCAGCAGGAGATGGCTCAGTTCTTTAAGTTACTTAGCAAGTTCTACCCTTGCGAAACATGTGCAAACAATCTCAGGAACAGGTAAATAAATCCCTTCTCAATAGACTTTTACCTAAATACAAGCACGTGGTAGTTTTTTAAATATACAAAATTTGATGTGGAGACATTTTGCTACTGATGCTTAAGTCTAATTTAATTAACAGATTGTTTATTTGTTTGGGATTTTTTTAATCACATTGTTGATTAAATTACTACACTTGAGATAATATTCAGGCCCCCTTCAACACAACCTGCAGGTAGGAAAGTCTGTGCCACTGAGCTCTCTTAAGTGCAGCCTGTTGACCAGCTTGGTACCCAGCAGCACATCAAATGCGGACAACTAGCAATGATGTAAGGAGCTGGTCCGAAAGGATTTTGAAATATTAGTGTGCGGTAAGGGTTTGAAGGCTTTTACAGCAACAAAGCAAAGAGGGGACCTGGAACAGCTTGACTTTGCCCTGCTTGAACAGCACACGTTATCTGCGGGGCTTGAAGAGGTGTAAATTATGCAATTACTGGGACCTTTGTATTTATGGCAATTAAATTATAAAGATAGATACAGATTGCAGAGGAGGTATGTCCCCCTTGATCTGAATTATGGGTTTTTTTCTGATCAGGGTGGAAGGCAGAACTCTAGAAGCTTGAATGTAGTCTCTGGATATTTTATAGAGCAAAGCAGGCTACATTTTAGTCCCTCCTTGTCTGGACAGTGAATTCACTGATTCTGCGTGAGCATCTTTTGTGTTTGTTTTTTTCTGCCTCTGCAGCTTAAGCACGAAAAAGCCGGATACCAGCAGCCGGGAGAACCTATGCCAGTGGCTCTGTGAGCTTCATAACGATGTGAACAAAATGTTGGGCAAACCTCCCTTTAACTGCTCCCAGGTGTATGAACGCTGGCGAAAAGGCTGCAAAAGCGGTTCATCTCGCTAGCACACGGACATGCTACAGGAAGGAAAACCAATCCTATTCTCTTCAAATATGAGATTCAAAACTGAGCCTGGTGCAATATCATTAAAAATTATACAAATAAGCAGATTTGTGTGCAGTGTTTAACACAGCTTAAGGGAACAATCAGGCCAGATCTTCTCACCTGCAATCCAGCAAAACTCTCTCTTTCCAAGTGACAGATGAAATTGCTGCTACGTGATTATACCGCTGCGACCATGGCCTTCTGTCCCAGCAGCGACTTCACAAACACACAGAAATTATGAATTTTGGCCTCCTCAGCACGTGCAGCAGGTTCGATCCTGCCGGGGCTCACCTGCGTGCGCCCACACCGGTACCACCGCCGGACTTAGCGTTAACAAGCTCTCAGCAGCAGGAATGAGGTGTGTGGGGGACGTGGTGTGTGCGGGGGGGCATGGTGTGTGGAGGACACGGCACGTGTTGGGGAGACGGCATGTGTGGAGGATGCGGTGTGTGGAGGACATGGTGTGTGCAGGATGTGGTATGGGTGGAGGACAGCGTGTGTAGGGGACGGTATGTGTGGAGGATGCAGCATGTGGAGGACACGGTGTGTGGAGGACGCGGCACATGTGGAGGAGAGGACGTGTGGAGGAGAGCACATGGAGGACACGGCGTGTGTGGACGACACGGCATATGTGGAGGACATGGTGTGTGGAGGACACAGCGTGTGCAGGACACAGCCGTGGGGTGGATGTGGGACACAATGTGGGTGTGGGACATGGCATGTGTGGAGGACGTGGCGTGTGTGGGGGACACGGCATGCATGGAGGACACGTTGCATGTGGGGGGCATGTTGCGCGGGGGGGACATGGCATGTGTGGAGGACACGGCGCGTGCTGAGGACACGGTGTGTGTGTGGGATGCAGCGTGTGGAGGACAGCGCATGGAGAACACGTGTGGGGGACGGTGCACATGGAGAACACGGCATGTGGAGGACAGGACGCGTGGAGGACACGCTGTGTGTGGAAGACGCGGTGTGAGGAGGACACGGTGCGTGTGGAGGACACGGCACGTGTGGAGGCCATGGCACGTGTGGAGGACAGCGTGTGTGGAGGCCATGGCGCTGTGGAGGACAGCGTGTGTGGAGGACATGGCGTGCATGCAGGACACAGCACACTTGAAGGACACGGTGTGTGGAAGACGCAGTGTGGGTGTACACGGGATGCGGGGGGGGGGGGGCTGGGTCCACCACAGCCCCCATTGGCCCCCTACGAGGAGCCAAGGGGACAAAGGGAAACCCGGAGCGCTGCGGGAAGGGACAGCTGAGGAAAAAAGGGGGAAATTCAGGTAAAGTCCCTCCTCTGCCTCCCTGCCCCCGCCCCCGCCCCCGCCATGGCGGCCTCCCCCGGCCCGACCTGCACCGCGGCCGCAAGATGGCGGCGCCCGGTGAGGGCCGCCGCGGCGCCGCGCCCTTCCCGGGCACCGAGAGCGGCCCCTTCGCCTTCCCCTTCCCCGTCCCGCCCGGCGCCGCCGGCTCCGGGGCGCAGGAGCCGCCCAAGAAGCCGTGCCGGGCCTGCACGGACTTCAAGAGCTGGCTGCGCGAGCAGAGGAGGCGGGCGGCGCCCGGCGGCGCGGTGAGGCGGCGGCCCCGGCCCGGGGGAGCGGGGGCGGGAAGGGGGGTGGGGAGGGCCTGTCCCCACCGGAGCGCCGGGGGCGGGAAGGGGTCTGTGCCCCCCCGGCTGGGCTGCTTGCCAGCCCTGGGGGCTGCAGGGGCCTGTGGTGCCCCTCCAGCCGCCCCGGGGGGTGAAGGGCCCCCGGCTTCTCCCCCCACCCCCAGGGCTCCCGTGGGGTTTTCGTCCCCCTCCAGCTTCCCACAGAGGCGTCAAAGGGGCTTTTTGCCCTGCACAGTGGCCCCTGCCACCCCCCGGGTTTGGTGGAGGCCTGTTGTCACCCTGCTTTGGGGTGCGAAGGGGCCTTTCCCCCCACTCAGCCCTCACGAGTGAGGGCCTCTGTCCCTGATGTGCCTCTGTCCCTGACGTCCCCCCGTCCCGCCGCAGGACACCAGCGTCGTGGTGGAGGAGAAGGAGCCGCCGCTGGACTGTCCCCTGGACAGCGAGCAGCTGGGCCGCAGCACCTGGGCTTTCCTTCACACCATGGCGGCGTATTACCCCGACCACCCCACCGGCGCCCAGCAGCGGGAGATGAGGCAGTTCATCAACCTCTTCTCCAAGTTTTATCCCTGTGAGCAATGTGCTGAGGATCTGAGGGAAAGGTGAGCGGCTCCGTCAGTGCTTCATGATCGCTACTGAAGTGCGTGACTGCGGTGGCTGTTTGCATATCGCTGGCTCTTCCTGTAGTCGGGGTTTATAGCTGTCTGAACTGGGTTTTTTCCGTTATTGCATACATCATATGTATATTTACTCAAAAAAAACAAATGCCTTTCCTAGTGCTGTTAAATTGTGTGCTGCCTCCTAGACCTCCCAGAAGAGGCTTTGTGGTTTTTTCTGGTTCAGACCTGACCTCACTAGTCATGGGATTAGACTGGGACTAATTTGGCCTTCAGGAGGTAAGCGTGTGCTTCTACCTCAAAAATGTGCTTTTGCTGGCAATCCCAGCAGCAGAGCCAAAGACTGAAATGGGCTGTTATTGTCAGCATGTTTCTAGAAAACTTCAACTCCTATTTTCCAAATGATGAATTTTTTTTCTTTTTTGAAACATGGAGTGGGTACTGATTTATCGTGGTTAGTGGTGAAGTTAAGTATCTTTGAGTGACAACAAACTTTGTCATACTGGGGGATATGAAATCAGTGATTTTAGTCTCTAGAAACAGGCTTTCCTTAGCCACTAAGAAGACTGAACAGTGTTAAGCTGGGTAATACAAAAACAACTGAAAACTTCAGTAGTGCTTAGGACTACTCTACAAGCTGGGTGTTACTAGAGCTAAATATATTTTAAGCTAGGCTGATTCTTTGTCCAAAATATAATGGAATAGAGCAAAAAAATTTTTTCCTATTCAAAAGCTAATTAATGACTAAAAGTTAGCAGATGTCACATGGTAGGAAGAAATGTCTCAATGTTTTCCACTTATATGGTTAAGATTTCTTTTTTTAAATTATTGAGGTATTTGAGTATTTCTTGCTTCTCATCATGGATAGGCTGTTTGACTTCTACATCTTTTTCAGTTGAGAACAAGACTAGGAGTTGAATGAAACCAAGCTGGTAGCAGCTGTTGTTTTACTGTGGAGGTTCAGCCTCTGGTGATTACTGATCTCGATGTGCTGTGTTCTGGAGTCTCTTTGGGACTCATCTTGCAATAATGGAAGAGGAGACTCCAGCTGTCTGTGTGCTATATTCCTGCTTTAGTGATTGAGATTGGTAACGGTAAAGAAATAACATTTATTTCCTCTTCCCTGTCTAGATTACGTACAAATCAGCCTGATACTAGCAACAGAAATAACTTCTCCCAGTGGTTGTGTCTTCTTCATAATGAAGTGAACAGGAAACTGGGGAAAACTGAATTTGACTGCTCTCGTGTGGATGAGCGCTGGCGAGATGGTTGGAAAGATGGTAGTTGTGATTAATCTGCAGAGACTGCTCTGGAAATCTAACAGACCCAATTCAATCTGGTTTGAAGTCACTACAAGGAGAAGTGCAAGTAAATGTGAGTGTGTGCATGTGCGCATGACTGATGCGGCTTCTGGAAATAAAGGTCAAACCAATTCTGAAAGACAACTTGAAAATCTTATCCTAAGAGTATCTTGATAAAGGATTGCATAGAATATATTGCCCATAATCTGGAGGATTGAGGCCTTACATTTGGCACAGGAATTGGCAGAAGCCTGTGAAATTAAGTTACTGACCAACTTCTAGAGACTTCTTCATTATTACATTTCCTTATTTTAAGGGCGTTCTGTGACTACAGTTCCTTTTCCCTGCCTATAGTTGTAGGGAGTTTCCCTTCAGCATTTTTTCATTTATCTGCAAGCATTGCCTTAATGTTTTAGAAAACACATCTCTCTTTCCATGTTGCTTTTACCTCTGTTCTGATACAGCAGACTCATACTGTGTTTTGTGACAAGTCTGTAGTCCTTGATCTCTTTTTAGAGATGTTCAGTGCTTGTTAAACTTGCATCCCATTCACTTGCTAAAACACTTGAAGGCAGGTACATTTCACTTAAATACTATGGTCACAGAACCCAGATCTCTCATTCAATCTTTGTGTTTCAACTTATCATGTAGGAGGATATTGTTGAAAGGGAAATTAAAGCATGGCAAAAAAGCCAGTCAGATCAGTGCAATGAAGTATGGTGATGAATGACCATGACTGGATGAAACAAGTATTTTAAATTGATTGCTAATTTTGTTTGGATTTGGACAGGGTATGATAAGTTCTACTGAGCCACTTTCTTCTGAAGCAGTTTCCCCCTGCGCCCCATCTTTGCTGTGAACTTTTGTCAGTCATGAAAATATCTCTAATGAGCTAAGAGAGACTGATACCTGTTATGAAGCGTATTCAGATTTGTTTAGCATACAGTATTCTGGGATATCATTTGTGGTTTTGAAATTCTTGACTGGTACTTGCTGGCAAGATTGATATTCCGGTGTAGCCCTAGCTAAAATGTGCCTAGAACAAAGGGACTTTACAAACCCCTGCAGCATTTGAGTTTTGCTTAAGACTGTGATGCCAGCTCTATGTAGTATAGTTATTGCACTGCAGACTCAAAGTAGTCTCTAAATAGATTCCCTCCCTAAAAAGTGGTCAGAATCCGTACTTATATGTATTTTTCTTATGTCATCTATACTGCATCAGTATGTCGTTGATATATATGTGAATTTCAGATTCCAGTGAAATAGTATAAATGATTTATACCACAATGTATTTATATAGACAGTTTACAGAAACGTCAAAATAATTTCACATTCTTAAAACAGCAATATGATGGCCGCCTTATTGCATTTCTGGCTATGGAAAGTTTGCAAGTTTGCACGAACCATGACAATAGTAGGCTTTTCCCCTCTGAATTTCCTGCTGATGTTTTCTTGCATGTTTAATGAGTTTCCTTATTTCATGCACTACAGTACAACTTGTAACTTACTCTTGCTGATAAAGCGGGTTACATGAAAACATTAACAGGTACATTTATACTAGGGAGATGACAGCTCATATCTGAGAACTTTGATCTTAAATCTTTCACGCATGAGGCTTTTCAGTGTTTAAAAAAGTAATCAGAGCTTTGGAAATATGTTCAGCTGGTTTATGGCATATTCAAGTCCTTTCAAGTTAGACCTGTTAAAACAGTATTAGATAGACTTTATAGATGTGTAACACTCAGGTACCTGCATATTATCGCGGGTTTTATGTAATAACATTCCTAAATACAAAACTAACAAAACTGAAGCTAGTTACCTTGTGATGTATGTGATCTGACTTACAACTTCAGGATATCCTTAGTTATTAAAAGTGTTCTAAGAGCTTTCCTATTACATTGAGTTTCTTAGGACAAAAAAAATTCCAGTCCCTGGTTTTTGCTTTTTAATAATAAATTCAAATCTCCAAAGTTAAGCATGCCGATATTCACCAGTGGGGAGAGGACCAACACAGACGCTGTAGTGCCACTTTTGTGGTCACGACAGTCATCACTTAGCCAGTTCTGTCAGGATAGCTCTAGCAGCTGTGGGGAAACACTTTCTTCTGGACTTGATGTGCTGTAGCAGGAACTTACTGCTCTTCCTTTCCCCTCTGCCCTTAACTACTCTGTATGACAGTTTCATTGTCTGTGGGGGAGATCATAAAATTTCTTCCTAATCTGCTTCAGTGTAAATAAGCAGGCTGGTAAAACGCCTCCTGTCCCCTCTTAACACTGAAAATGAGCCAGGTCACTGAAATGCACTTGCTCGTGCCAGTGTGCTTGTGCTCTGCAGATCAGTCTTATGACCGCTGCTGTCCTGTGATGGCACGCAGCTGGTGACAGGCAGGTGAGGGGTAACCCTCCACCATACTAGTGCATACGTCCATATCTTAAGAGCTTATAAAGGGGAAAAAATCAGACATCCCTCTCAATCAGAGTTGGGGACTGGCTATGGGAACAGAACAACTTTTTTGTCATCTTGCCTTGCGTTGGTCCAGGAGGTAGTGGTGTGCCGAAGGAAAAGCCCCCTCTGTTTATCCTGGCAGGGGAACAGAGGTGGGGAAGAGCCCTAAAGCTGAAGCCAGTATCCTTAGCAAATGCCTCCTGATAATGAGATTACCAATTGTGGATACTAGGATGTTAGTGCAGCTTGTAACTTTGTTAAGTGGCCATTTGGTAAAGCACATGCTTGCCTTTTCTGTTGTTTTCTCCTGTTTATGGCTTACAGAAGAGCTTTGACTTATATATTTCTCGGGCATAACATCATCTCTGTGGACTTGACTGGGGGGAGGTTGTCTTTTTGCTGCTTAGAATACATCTAAAAGTTTAATCCTATGTATGAAAATATTTTGAAAATACTTGTATTTGTTTACAGAGAAGAAGGGAGAAATGTGAATTCTCTTCTAAAGCACTTAATTAAATCTAGTTTTAAAAATATATGTATTCAGATTATACTTCCTGTTGATGTAAAAATAATACAGCAACCGAGTGCATTCCTGGCTTCCCTACTGCATTAAGGCCTTATGAAGAGTCATCCTGACATGCTGCTATGTCTAATGCTGCGCATGGCTGTGTATTTCTGTGTTTGGGTATCGATCAGAGAAGCTGGGGCTGCAGTTGGTCTTTCTGTTGAGCTGCAGAACTGATGCAATTTTCTTCAGACAAAGAAGCTACAAAAATGCAGAGATTTTTGTAGACCAGGTCCTTGCCCTTGCCCATCAGTTTGTAGCTTGGTTGTATTTGGGGATGGGTGAGGTATTTTTATGGGGTTCAAGTGGTGGGTTTTTTTTTTTCCTTCCATGTTTCAGCATTAAGCATAACGGTAGTTGGGAGCAAGCTCCAATCTTGCTTAATTTGAGCAGGATGGCAGATGGGGGTGTCATCCACTGAAGGGCAATGTTTATATTAGCTGCATATTCACCACACAGCCACGTGCTTCCCGTCGCATTTGCCACGAAGGGGAAACTGCTCTCTGTTAATACGAGGAGCCTTTGCAAGACACAGCACTGAAGGAGCAGGTGCTGCCCGAGGAACTTGTGGGACCTACTCAAGAGCTGCCCCTGTGCAATAGGCACCTGGCTAGCCTCCAGCTCCACACAGGGCTTGCTGTTTTCACGGGCTGATTTGCACTGGTAGCTGTGATGGCTTTTTAACCCCCTGCCCTGCACCCACCCCAGCTCCCCAAAGCAAAGCGCAGGGAGCCACAAGGGAATACCTGCTCCGTGAACGGGAGGCAGAGCTGCCTTGAGCACTGACAAGTGCAGATGTTGACAGAAGCGCTACAATGCTTTTAACATTTTTCCAGGGATTAGCTGTTCCTTTGCAGTATGTCAGGTGTGTACAGTCAGATTCCCAGGAGTGGCTTTGCTTGCATGTGTCTTTTGCTCCAGCCCGTTACGGGCAGCGTGTGATATTTACTCTTGCAGAAGTTTTACAGCCCCCATCCTCTGTGATCAGCCATGACTGTTCTGTGTTCAGGCTTTGGACAGGGTGGGGTTTGATAACTTCTTTCCTCCTATCAGCATTGATTTTTTTCCATTTTTTGGAATGGTTGTTCAGGCTTCTCTGCAGTGGTGGCGAGGACCTGATCAGTATTTTGTGCAATCAGGAACTGGTACTTCAGCAGAAACTGCCAGCAAGGTTGCATGTGAAGTCAGCTCTTGATATCCTAGGCTGATAGGAGAAGTGAGATAAAGTATGCAAAGCAAAATCACAACTAACAGCAAACAGGCAAATCAGCAATAGGAGCCCAGAGCGCTGGCAGAGGAAGGAGGTCAGCGTTACGATCAGCTAGAGCGCTGACCTGAATTGGCAAGTCCCACAGGGAAGTGTACATGAACACCACTGTGCTGCTTCCAAGCTGGCTCCTGCAGAGTCAGGTGTCTGCACTGCTGCACAATTAATTCAGAGTCAAGGGACCTGCGAGACAATGGTAGTTATAAGGCAGGATACATGTGCTGCAAATCAGAAAACTTGCTACAAAACTCTGCAACAGCGATTGTTTCTTACCAACCAGGGATGAATATGACTCAATGCCCTTATTTGTATTGAGGGTATATGTCTTATTTCTGTCAGTTCTTCATTTTTATAGTTATTCTTGATGTCTCTAGAGGTGAAGGTTAACCAGGAGCACTAGTACTTGTCTGCCAAACTCTGAAACTGTTCTGTTCCCCTTGGTGAGTGACGATTTTGTCCACACATGCTGAGCTAGCGGAGGCTAGCTGGTACAGCCCTGCGAGTCAGACTGTAGCTTGTCTGGGCGTGCAGCGTCTGCCACGGTCTAGCAGTCGGATGGTGGTCAGGGCCCTCAAGCCTGCTGAGTTCTGCTCCTTTCTTCCCGACCTTGCTGCGTTGCTTCCTCGTGAAAGGTGCCCTCTGTTTCGGTGCGTTGCGAGAGTACAGGCTGTTGTCTTTCTTTGAAGTGCTCATATTGTGGAAGTCTCACTGTGGTCCCAGGTTTTCCCTCACGGATATACACCATCATGCTTCTTGGCTTCTCTTGTCCATTACTGCATTGTGCTTTGGAGATCTGTGAGCTATACAGAAAAGTTACTTTGCGTCTTAACCAAGCAAACAGTAGAGGGCAACCAAGAATATGTTTAGTTGACTTTCTCATTTCTTTTTTTACACTTTGCAAACTGCTCCAAATAAGGAAGGTTTCACCTTGTGCTAGTCCCTTTCCTGTGGGTTGTGGGAAGAGATTTTGTTGACTTATGGTTTCAAGCCACTAGTTTGAAAAGTAACTGAATTTGGTTATAACCTACCATGTGCAATATCTCTTCTATAATTACCTAAATGAGGGATGTGTTATTTCTCTCCTTGAAGTTAAAATCTGTACTTGGGAGTATAATAAAGTACTGTTTTAATGCTGTTTCCAGCGTGCTGCCTATCTGATTTCCAGTCCTTAGCTGCTCGTATATGGAGAAATCCTGGCTTCTCTTATTGAGCAATTCACAAATTGGAAAAGGTGAATGAACTTTATCTGATGACTTTATACCAGTCACTTTCTCATACAGAGCATTTTCTGTGTGTAATACTGGGCACTACTTGTTTTGCACTGTGAACCTTTCTAGGTATCGCACTAACCTCGCCGGGAGACAGCCGAGCGCTGACGCACTTGCAGTCAAGTCAGTGCTGTGACAGCTAGCGAGTCCTGCCGTTCCGGGTGGAAGTCCGTTCCTCAGAAGTCCGTCTCACTGTGTCTTCTGGGTGACGTGCTGTACGAAAGCAGCTTAGTTGTGGCCAGCCTTCAGGTGTCCTCCTGATGGCAGAGACTGCTCTGGTTAAATCTTGTGCAACCAGAATAGAGCTTGTCCTTGTTCCTCCTGTGATCTGAGCCAACAGCAAATGAGAGGCAGATGGTTACCATGCCTAAAGCTGAACTGGTCCATACTGGCACAGCTCTGAGGGTTTTTTTCCTAAAATTTTCTCCAGGTGGTATTTGAACTTTCCAGACTTTTCTGTCATAACCATTCTGCACCAATAATTTCTTTAATATATGCACAGACATGCATGGTCACTTGCACAAACTAGACACGGGAAAGGAGAAAGGTGAACAGCAGTCAAGAAACAGGCGCTATTTTTAATCAGGAGAAGGGATCAAACTTGCTTGCCAAAGCCATCGTCTGTTCTGGTTGCTTTATTGATGAAAGAGAATTTGGAGGGAATATCAGAGGACAGCTGTGATTTTTAGGGATACAACCCAAAATTTCTGCATGGGAGGAGGTAGGAAGAAACTGCAAAGAGTTCCTTGGGAGCCTTGCTCTGAATTTGCATGCAGCTGAGTTAAATTAGCTCCCTTCCTGCTGCAGACATCAGGCAGATGCTTCTGTTTTTTCCAGAACACCAAGCTTTAGCTCTGATCTCAAGTCCTGGTACTGGATGGTGGTGGATAGGGGCTTTTTTTTCAAACACTGAGCGTGGTCTGGCAGAGCCCAGGCTTTCCCTGCTTCCGTCATTGACGCAGGGCCCAAGCTACCAGTGGTGTGAAAAAGCGGATATGGTGACTGTTTCATGCCACGTTCCTTAGATGGAAAAAAAGAT
The DNA here is from genome assembly GCF_036370855.1 of Dromaius novaehollandiae. Classification (NCBI taxonomy): domain Eukaryota; kingdom Metazoa; phylum Chordata; class Aves; order Casuariiformes; family Dromaiidae; genus Dromaius; species Dromaius novaehollandiae. Next base: position 1,915,473 of record NC_088111.1, on the reverse strand, counting down.
AATGCCCTATGCAAGGCCTGTGAGAGACTTAGCTGAGATTCAAAAGATCAAAACTCAGCTCTTCACTGGCCACAGGCTTCTTGCTAGACTCCAGGTAAGTCACCTTATCTTTTGGAGGTCTTCTGCAAAATGGGTGTAAAATAGCAGTTTCACCAGCCTTTGCCTGTCTTTCCTATTTATCCTCCCCGAAAGAGATTGTCATCTGTTTTAACATGCTCGTAGGCATCCTGGGCCTGAGATTGGTCACCATAGTACAAATCACTCATCTCAATCAGCCCCACAAATCTCCTTTACCTCCAGTTACATTTACCTTTGAACTCCAAGGACCTGTTTAATATGCTGTGTGTTCAGCCAGAACACAAAAGGCATTTCTTATTTTCAGCATGTCACTACAAATACCATGTTTGCTGTGCAAACACTGTGGGCCTTTTTTACCCCAGAACTTGTGCTGTGGATCTTGCATTGCTAAGTCACACAGGCAGAAATAATGACAACAAAACGACTGAGCCGGGAGAGCCCCTTTGGCAGCAAAGCTTGCTGCAGCTCAAACAAAAACTGTAGGAGCTGCACGTGTCGGAGCACAGCTCGAGCTGCTCGGGCTGCCCCGTGTCCTCGTAGCTGTCAGCCCAGCTCTCGTTACCATGCCTGCTTAGCTGAAACGGCGAGCAGGCAACAGATGACAAGCACAGAAGTCAACTTTCTGGTCAGGCCCTACACAATTTGCTGTTGTGGTCCTACAGAGGTCAGTCTGGAAAACAGCTAGAGGATTTTTCCCCCTTTCGTCTTGCTCATCGCAGGATGTTTGTGCTCATTCACCTGGCAGCGTCCAGCCCAGTGACTGAATCAGATTAGATTACTGGCTTGCAAAAAATCCCCAACTTTTTGTGCTGTGAAACTTTTTGAGAAGCAAAGAGTACCAGATGAGATATCAAGCCTGTGATTTCACCACTGGAAAGCATTTTGGAAACCCTCTGGGGGTTTTTGTTCAGCTTGGTTTTTATGCAAGTGCTGAGATATTAACTCTTCTGTTCAAAACAAATGCCATCTCAGTTAATTGAATCCTGCTAGCCAAATCTTCCCCTGGCAATTCTAGTTAGAGAAGTTTTCTGCATTTCTCATAGCACATTTTTGTTGTATTTATACTTGCACAGTAACTGCCAAATCCCACCTGAGAAATGACTGCTTTTCAGATGTGGATGAGTAACCACCTAATAAATGGTTTTCCAGTTATTTTTGGATCTCTCAGCTACTTAATGCTCTCCCTCCTTTCTAGCGATAGCATGCTAAGGTATTATCAATCAGGAAGCCTGTTCTCTGTGTTACTGGACGCTATGAATTTCTAAGCACCTCTCAAAGACATTTCCATTGACTCTCCTGTTTTCTTAGAGACTAATGGCTGGAAGCAATATCAGCCAAACTCTAATGAAAGCCAAGCAAAGCATTTCAGAGTAACAAGTAAATGAACGTAGATCTAAAGTATTGCTCCGAGTGTGCTGTTTAGACGACACACAAAAAGCAAGCCGTTCTGCCACCTACGCCGGTGCCGAAGATAAGGTCCGACCTCGGGGAGCTCTGCTGAGGTCGATGGACTATAAACCAAGGCTGAAGTCGGCTGGCTCAGCCGCACCACGCAGCTGCAAAGTGCCTGCTTTCAGCTTATTTGGGGTGCTCGGCTGAAGCAGTTTCTCTATAAATACATTGTCAGAACTGTTTTGAGTGCCAGGCAGTTTCACATCAGCTTTTTAGTTTGAGGATGTTAAAGTAGTAGATGTGGCTAACTGATTGTTTCATTTGTAAAGCTGGGGTGTGCAACTGCTATCTTCTGCCACGGAAAATCCGGTCAGTCCCGCTGAAGGTAACTGTGTTAACTTACCATGGCTGTTACTGGGCTTCCTCGGGGCCAGATCCTGGTCCAGCAGCAGCAGCACTGGACCCGTGAGGCAGCGTGCATTAGTCTCAGCCACCTGCTTGGAAATTTTAGCAAAGGTTATGCTTCCCAACTGGGGCAGGCGGGGATCTCACGTGGTCACCTCTGATCGTTCGGCTGACGAGGTGGCTTGGTAAGCGCTCATAAATTGCTGTGTTCAGTCACATGCCCATAAAAACATCGCCACACTTACCTCTGCACAGCTCGATAAAATCAGCCCTTAGCTGCATGGGTATGGCTGGCTCAAACAAGCTCTGAAGAAGAAAAAGCCCCACATCTTACCTCAAGGATGTCATGTCCAGGTACTTACCCTTGGGTAAAAACTACCTTGGTTTTTTTTTGTGTGTGTTGGAGACAGAGAGTAAGAAGTCACTGTGGCTACAAGAAGCATGAAGCAAACTCCTGTTTTGCAACACTCTTAATTAAACTCGTGTAAAACCAGAACATGGACAGATCTTGGGCACTTGTCTGTCTACTGTTCTGCCTCCTCCCTGTCGCTGGAATCCAGGGGGAAAAGTAAAACCAGAAAAATGCTTTGGAAATTGCCATCTGTGAACCCTGTTCACTTTCCCCATTTGATGGTGGGAAAATGGTCAAGAAAACATAGAATATACTTTTCTGTTATGGGCTGGCTATGTATATCTGCTAACTCATTTGCGGCAATAGGAAGTAAACTAGGAGTACAATTTACATGTGGGCAAGAGAGAGCTACGCTGCTTATCAGCACATCTGTAGCAGGGGACAAAAACTAGCACACGGTGACATGAGAGATGACTGTATGAACGCAGCAGAAGTTGGAGAGATGAAGAGGGAAGGGACTCAAGAGGACGAGTTTAGAAGCCAGGATATCTGTGGGAAACTTGCCTCGTGCATCACAGTTGTGCTCCAACAAGTACAAACTCTTCATTTGTCTTCAAACGGTTGCGGTCTATTCTGCAGTAGTATCTGAAAGGTTCAGCCTGGATCTCGTTCTCATTGCACTTGGCACTGTCCAAGATGTGCCTGTCCCGGTTTGGGCAGATGAGCTGGGCAGAAAGGGGGAGGAGAGGCCCAGAAGGATGGGAGGAAGCGTCTTCTCCAGTGTCCCTAGGAAGCCCAGAAGGGACGCCGGGGCTCGAGGTGGTTCCCCGTGCAGGAGCCCCAGGAGCACGCTACTGCCCTGCGCGTGAGCCGGACAACGAGCCCAACCACACAGCTTTTCTTCTTGTCATCGTTTTCTCGGGGTCTGTCCACAGCCTCCTGCTTCCGGGAGCCGACCGCGTTGCACGGGTGCCTCCGTGGCGGTGTGCGAGTAGCTGGGACAAGGTACACTCACGGGCTTCGAAAAATCCCTTTCTAAAGGACAAAATGAATGTGCAGAACACGTTTGGGGGGAATGACTACGTTCCTTGCTGCTGCCGTGCAGCTCGGGGATGGGGCGGTGGTGGTGCTTGGACGTGGGGTGAGCAGCCCTGGCCGGGCCTCCTGCCCGGAGGAGAGCGCAGGGACCGGCCCCGCCATCTCAGTAACCACTTCTTTTTCACCCAGTAAACCGTGATTTCCACCGAGCTGGTGACATTGAGGGATGAGAGGCCAAGTCCTGCTTTTCCTGCCGAGAGTCAGAAATAGATCCAGAGAGATGATGACTCACCTGCGATTGAGAAAAACCGAACGGCAGCGTCAGGAGCCGCAATTCCCCGGCCCGGAAGAGGAGCCCGGCGGCTGCGCGAGGCCGAGGGGAGCCGGTGCTGGGCCCGGGGCGCCTCTGCTCCACGCCGGCAGCGCAGGCGTTACCCGCTCCGCCACTTTTCCCGCAGCGCCCGTCCTGGGCGGGGGGTGACGTCAAGGTTGTCATGGCATCGGTATCTATGGAACCGGCATCATCATCATCTTCATCATCCCGGTGGTCCCAGCCTCCGGGGAGCCTCCCTGCGCAGGATCCGGGTTTCCTTCCGTGAGGCTGCTGCCAGGGGGGAGCGGGCAGGGGGCTGCGGGGCTGCAGCCGGCCCCCTTTCCTGCCTGGCCCCGCGGTCAGCGGGGGCCGGGGGGAGGAAGGGCGGCTGCCCTCCGGGAGGCTCCTCCGGTGGGATGGGCAGGACCAGGCTGCTCCCTGCGCCTCCTGGTCCACCTGCCCCCCCCGCGCGCCCAGCCCTGCGTCTGCCTCCTCGCAGCAGCCCTGCTGCCGCCCTTGCTGTCATGCAGAGACCCTGGCTGCAGCCTGGGGACCCTTGCAACAGCACGGTGACCCTTGCAATTGCACGGTGGCCCTGGCTGCAGCGTGGTGACTCTTGCGATTAAATGGGGACTCTTGCAGTTGCATGGGGACCCTTGCAATAACACAGTGACTCTTGCAATTGCATGGTGACTCTGGCCGCAGCATGGGGACCCTTGCAATAGCACAGAGACCCTGGCTGCAGCATGGGGACCCTTGCAATCACACAGTGACTCCGGCCGCAGCACGGTGACCCTTGCAATAGAATGGTGACTCTGGCCGCAGCATGGGGACCCTTGCAATAGCACAGTGACCCTTGCAGCCACGCAGTGACCCTGGCCGCAGCACGGTGACCCTGGCCGCAGCACGGTAGCTGCAGCAGCAGCGCGGTGTCCCTGGCTGCAGCACAGACACCCAGGCCGTAGCGCGGTGACACTGGCCGTAGCACACCGACCCCGGCAGCAGCGCGGTGACCCCGGCGGCGGCGGCGCCCCCCCCCTCCCCCGGCGCGTGGTTCCTCCCGCCGCCCGCACGCGGCGCTGCGGACGAGCCCACGCGGGAGGAGCGCGGGGGTGGGCGGGGAGCGCGCGGCCGGCGGCGGCGGCGGCTCGGAGCGGCGCGGCGCGGCGCGGAGCGGGCGGCGGCGGAAGATGGAAGGAGCCTCCTTCGGCGCGGGCCGGGCCGGGGGCGCCGTGGACCCCGTGGATTTCCTCAGGCAGCCGCAGACCATCCTCCGGGTGACGGCCTGGGTAAGGCGAGCGGGGCGGCGGGCTGCGGCAGCGGCGCCGGGCAGCGCCCGGGCGAGGTGGGGCGTGCGGCGCTGCCCGGTGCCTCTGCGGTGGGCAGCGCCCAGGCAGTGTGCAGTGCCCAGGCAGCGCCCGGGCAGCGTCCATGCAGTGTGCAGTGCCCGGGCAGCGTCCATGCAGTGGGCAGTGCCTGTGCAGCGTCCATGCACCGTGCAGTGCCCGGGCAGTGCCTGTGCAGCGTGCAGTGCCTGTGCAGCGTCCATGCACCGTGCAGTGCCCGTGCAGTGCCTGTGCAGCGTCCATGCACCGTGCAGTGCCCAGGCAGTGCCCGTGCGCCGTGCAGTGCCCGGGCGGCGTCCATGCAGCGTGCAGCGCCCGGGCAGCGCCTGTGCACCGTGCAGTGCCCGGGCAGCATGCGGCTCCCATGCAGTGCCTGTGCAGCGTCCATGCAGCGTGCAGTGCCCATGCAGTGCCCATGCAGTGCTTGTGCAGCGTGCAGTGCCCGTGCAGCATCCATGCAGTGCGCAGTGCCCGTGCAGTGCCCGTGCAGCGTCCATGCAGTGCGCAGTGCCTGTGCAGCGCCCGTGCAGCGCCCGTGCAGTGTGCAGCATCTGGGCATGGCCCGGTGCTCATGCCACATCCGTGCAAGGTGCAGGGTGTGAGCAGTGTGCAGTGTGCGTGCAGGCCGCAGTGCTCCTGCGCCGTGCGGGCCGTGCCGGGCCGCGGGCAGTGCCTTGCAGCGGTGTGTCACCGGTGCAGCTGGCACGGGGGGTGGCCAGGCGCGGGGCTGGCCGCAACCCAGCCGGGGCGGCTCCCGCGGGCGCTGGCGAGGATTTTCCTCGGGAAGGGGGCAAGGTGCAGCGGGCGGAGGTTGGCGCTGCCTCTTCCTGGTTTGTCCCTGGTGCTCGAGTGAAGGGCAAGGGGAATGGGCCGCGAATCCGGAGGCAGAGGACATTTTGCATCCGTGCCTTGCTCCGTGCATGCCTGCGTGCGCGAGAGGAGGGATCCCAGCGCCAGCCCTGCCGGCTCCCCGTCGTGCTGGGAGGATGCCGCGTCTCCCGGCCACCTCCCGCCGTCGGGGCTCCCGGCGCGCGGGGACGCAGGGAGCGGGCGGCGGAGGATGCCGTGCGGCCGCGCGGGGAAGGCAGCCGGAGCGCTGCGCTGCCTTTGCCGCCCCTCGCAGCGCGCAGGCCCCCGGGAGGGTCCGTCATGCCCGGCCCCGGGGCAGGAGCCCCCGTGCATCTGCGGAGCATCTGCCCCGGCCGAGCCGAGCCCCAAATCCTGAGCCCCGAGCTGCAGCCGGCTCCGGGCTCCCGCTGGGCTGGGCGGCCCGGAGGCTCGGCCTCCCCGCATGGGCACGGGGTCCTCGGCCGAGCGCGGCTGCGACGCAAAGGTGTGATGAGCGTGCGAGGCCTCAGCCGCGGGGTGACACAGCCGGGGCGTTTGGGGCACCCGCGGCGCGCGAGCACGTGCTTATCTCCAAGCACGCGAGCGATTCCAGCTGCGATCGCACGCTCGAGGTTCAACCGCACATCTGGCTGGATGGGGGCCTGTTTGCTTCCCAGGGCTTTGAGGAAAAGCCCCCGAATCCATGCCTGGAGCGAGGCGGAGGCTGGGTGAGTTTTGTAAAAGGGGATTCCTGTTTCTGCCTCCGATAAAAACCTTTCTGCGGCTCAGACGGTGATTTTGAACTTCTGAAGAAAAACTAAAACCACTCCCGGCGCGAGCTGTAGAATCAGAAAGCCGGAAAGCCCCGTCCGACGGTTCCTCCTTCGCGTCCTCCCGCCCGGCGCAGCGCGGCGGATGGAGATGCGCTCGTGGTTTCCCTTTTGCACGTTTTTTTGCACGGCAAAGCAAGCTTCGCGCTCGCCGAGGACGTGCCCCAGGCCGCGGGTTCCTGCTGCCGCCGCAGCCCCAGCACGAGCCGGGCCGCTTTTGCAGGGGCCTCATTCATTTAGTGTCAGTCTAGGTCTAGCTTTCTTCCCGGACGCTCCCAGTTAAACGCATTTGCAGCCATCGCTGTACGGAGCTGCTTCTGTGCAGGCAGCAACTCGCACCAGGACTTGGGCTTTCCTTTGCAATAGTCTTACGCTCTTCAGAGCGAAACCTTTGTCAGGAGACTGCGGACTGTGGCAGCCAAAACCGATTGCCTGCAAGAGGTGCAGCGCCAAGCAGCAAGCCCTGTAGCCACGCGGCAAGGCCTATAGCCGAGCGGCAAGCCCTGTAGCCAAACAGCAGGCCCTATAGCCGAGCGGCAAGCCCTATAGCCAAACAGCAGGCCCTATAGCCAAGCAGCAGGCCCTATAGCCAAGCAGCAAGCCCTATAGCCGAGCAGCAAGCCCTATAGCGAAGCAGCAAGCCCTCTAGCCAAGCGGCAGGCCCTATAGGCAAGTGGCAAGCCCTATAGTGAAGCAGCAAGCCCTATAGCCGAGCGGCAAGCCCTATAGCCAAGCGGCAAGCCCTATAGCCGAGCAGCAAGCCCTATAGCCACTCGGCAAGCCCTATAGCGACCTGGCAATCCTTAAAGCGAAGCAGCGGGCCCTATAGCCAAGCGGCAAGGCCTATAGCAAAGCAGCAAGCCCTATAGCAAAGTGGCAAGCCCTATAGTGAAGGAGCAAGCCCTATAGTGAAGCAGCAAGCCCTATAGCCAAGTGGCAAGCCCTATAGCGAAGCGGCAGTCCCTATAGTGAAACAGCAGTCCCTATAGTGAAGGAGCATTCCCTGTGGCCTCTGATAGGCAGTGGTGACCATCTGTGGCCGGCGGCTGCTCTGGCTCAGGTCCAGCAAAGCCGCCCCTTGGCTCTGCAGACCCGGGTCTGCGTGGGCAGCACGGCGGGTCGGGGTCTTTGGGCAGCGCCGGGGGGCTTCGCTGCTCGGTGCTTCGGCAGGGAGCCGCCGCGCCGGGGTTCCCTGCGCGAGGAAGAGGAGGAGGGTCTCGAAGGGGGAGCCTGGCCCTTCCTTCCGAGTTCGGGCTTGTTTTGTTTGCCCAAAAGCGTGAGAAAGGGCTGCACCTGGCCAGCGCTTCTGCCCCTGCGCAAAGATGGGTTTGTTCTATTGGGAAAACCAGGCTCTGGAGGGGACGAGCCAGGCGGGAAGGGCCGATTTGTTGCGCCGCAGCCGATTTGTTCCTCTTCCTGCATTTTTTTGGCTGGAAGATGGAGCAGGACGCGAAGGCTCGAGCGGGTTCATGAAGCGCCCGCCCGGCTCCGGTGCTCGCCGTCGGGCCGGCGGCGTGGGAGCTCGGCGGGCCGCGGCTCCGGGGCGAGCGGGGCTTTTAATGCCTCGTGGGCAGATCCCGGCTCTTGCAGGCGCCGTGGGAAACCGGCTCGGAGGTTTTCGGGTCTGCGACGAAGTGGTTACGGACTTGAGCAAACCAGGTTCATAGACGTAGTTGGAAAAAATGACTTGTTTTTTGTGTTTTTAAAAGGTCGCATGAGTTTTGTTTCCCCCCATCTACCCACCTGTCTTGGAAACGTTTTTTTTAACTGATAGCTGGAGAAACAACCCCAAATCTATTCCCATTAAAACATTTTACCAGCACCACTTTTTTTTAAAGAAAATCTGTAAAATTTCAGTCAAGAGGGGAAAAAAAGCCCTGGGAAGATTTGTTTGTGCTGGAAAGCATGTTTTGACAGGAGTAGTTCAGCCAGCTCCCATGTTTGGAGTGCCTCTTTCAAATGTGCGCACTCGAGTTTTGCTTCTATTTTGGCCTCCGGAGAAGAGGCCGCGGGTGGCCTGCTGGCATCCCGCGCCCCGGAGACGGCGGAGCAGGAGGAGATGCAGTGGGGCTTCCCCGTTCCCGTCCCCATCCCCGTCCCCATCCCGCTGGCATCCCATGCCCCAGGGACAGCAGTGCAGGAGGAGGTGCAGCAGGGCATCCCCGTCCCCATCCCCATCCCCATCCCACCAGCATCCCGTGCCCTGGGGATGCTGGAGCAGGAGGAGATGCAGCGGGGTATCCCCGTCCCCATCCCTGTCCCCATCCCCATCCCTATCCCCGTCTCCATCCCCATCCCCGTCCCCATCCCCATCCCTGTCCCCATCCCTGTCCCCGTCCCCATCCCCGTCCCCATCCCGACAGCATCCTATGCCCCAGGGACAGCAGTGCAGGAGGAGGCGCAGCGGGGTGTCCCTGTCCCCGTCCCCATCCCCATCCCCATCCCGCCGGCATCCCGCGCCCCAGGGACGGCAGAGCAGGAGGAGGCACCGGCAGCGGGGCCGGCTCCCCGCGTGCCCCCGCAGGCTTCGTGCTCAGGCCCCTTCCCCTCCAGCGGGACAAAACCTCCAGCCCGTGCGGCATCCCGCGGGCTGCGTTTCTTTGCATTCGGCCAAGCTGAACCCGCTGGAACTTGACGTTACGCAGTGAAGCGGCTGCTCTTGGTGTCTCCGGGGTCCCCGGAGCCACGGTCCCCTCCGGCTGTGCCGGGCTCCCTGGCCGAGCCGGGAGCAGGGAGCAGCCCGGGCTGCCGGTCCTGCAGGGACTGAGCCAAGCCGTGAGCCGAGGAGCCGAGCGCGAGCTCGCTGCCCCGCCGGGGAAATCGTCCCGGGACTCGGCGGTTCTCAGTTATTCATGTTTTCCAGAATCGCATTATTTCTTCCAGGGCCCGTTTTATAAATGCTGCTGCTATTTCTGATGGTAAATAACAATTTTGCGTTATTTGTGAACAGATTTTTACAACTGCTGATATTACAGCTGCTGCCAAACACTGGGAAAATTATTGCCGCTGTTGGTTGTTGGTCCTGTCGCGCGGCGCGGGGAGAGGGCGAGCGCGGGGCTGGCGCGTGGGGCTGGCCGGGACACGGCCCCCGCACGGGCTGCCTTAGAGGATGAGGGGGCACTCGGGGAGGAAGGCCCGACCATCCCCGCGGGGAAGCCAGCGGGAACGTGCATCTGAGCAGACGCTTCGGAGGAGATCGGCAGTTGCACCCGGATTTTGCAGCCTCGCGTTTGGAGAGCTAAGCTTCAGGAAAGCGCAGCAAGGCTCTGCGGACATCCGCCTGCCCTGTTTATTTTTTGCGTATTTTCTCCCTCCCAGCCTGTCTGGAGAATAACGTCTCCTGAATTGCGCTGCAAGCCAAGCCTGAGAAGCAGGCGGGCTCCCGGCTCGGGCGCTGCCCCCAGCCCGTTATTCGAGGCCGCTCACCAGCCCGGTGCAGGGATCCGTCCAACAAGCGCCGTGTTGCCATGGAGTCAAACGCAGGAGCGAATCCAATTTCGCTGCTGTTGGGAAACAGAGTTAGATGTAAACAGCTGCAAGTTGTGCGCTCTCCTTCCTCCCGCAGATCTTCTCCATCGTGGTGTTCGGCTCCATCGTGAACGAATGCTACGTGAACCGGGACAGCCAGGACCCCGAGCTGCTCTGCATCTTCAACCAGAATGAGAGCGCCTGCAGCTACGGCATCGCCGTCGGCATCATCGCCTTCTTCGGCTGCATCTTCTTCTTCGTCGTGGACCTCCACTTCCAGCAGATCAGCAGCGTGAAGGACCGCAAGCGGGCCGTGCTGCTGGACCTCGGCTTCGCAGGTAGGTCTGCGGCCGGGCCCGGCTTGCGCGGGAGGCGGCTGGCTCCGCCGTCCCTGCGCCCTGCCGCTCCTCCCGTCGCGTCTCCTCTCCCCGCGGCCTGGCACCGCTCCTGCCCCTGGGTGGAAGAGCGGGGTGGCGGGTGGGTCGTCACCCGACAGCGAGCTCACAAGTGGCAGCAGCAAAGCCAGCGAGTGGCAGTTTGGGGACGGGGGTGTCCTGGTCTCCTCTTGCTGCTGCACTGGAGGCGTTTGCCAAGGGGGGATCCGTGAGGCCGCCCAGGGAAGCGTGTCTTGGTGCCCCTCTCCGAGAAACCGGACAGGGTCCCCAATCCCCTGTTTCTGGCTCAAACAGACGTCGTTTCATCCGCTGCATCTGGGTCTGTTTTCGCTCCGTGTGTGCTTTTGCACCATTCGGGGCTGCCCGTTCCCGCAGGCGGGTCGGGGCTCAGCGCCCGGCGTGGATCCGCGCCGCCGGCAGCCCCTCGGCCTGGGGGAGGTCGGGCTGGGGCGCGTGGATGCGAACAAGCGGGACCGCCGTGCCGGGGGGGACATCCTCGCCTCGGCTGCCCTGGGGGCTTTCTGGCTTCGTTCGCAGCTGGTGCTCTCGATTCCCAGGCTCTTGTGCTTGCAAAGCCTGACGGTGATTTATCCAGCACAAGCGTAGCTGGTGGCTCTCCGCTCCCAGGTGACAGCATCCGTCGTCGCCTCCCCGTTGTCAAAGCCGTTCTGTCCTCCCCGGAAAGCTTATTTCTGCGGTGTTGGAGCTCCAGCCCTTGTTAGGAGATATTTACAGCCCCTTCCGTCAGGCTGGGTGCCTGCAGCCCTCCGATCCCGAGGGAAATGGAGCATCCCCATCCATCTCCCAGCTGGCCGGGGTGTCTCGGCACGCGGCCGTGATCCTCCCCTGCCCCTCGCCCCGCGCTGGCTGCTCTCCCCGGCGGGGCACGGGCGTTCTCAGCGCTACCGAGCCCACGTCACGTCTCTGCTCGTCGCCGGGCTTCGCCCGCAGCCCGCGGTGTTGGTGCGGCCTCCTGCCCCCCCGTCCCCGCCCCGGGCGTGTGGTCGCGCGGCCCCGACCCGCGCGGTGCCCGTGGCTCTTCCTCGCCGCTGCTGGCGGCAGCTCTCCTGCCTCTCCGCCCGTTTGTGCTCGTCGATGAAAAGAGAAAAATCTCTTTTTTTTGCTGCAAAGAGCAGTCTTCCCTAGCGCCCCTCCAGCCTGGCGGTTCCTCCTTTACCACCGCCTGATACGTCTCCCCGTTAGCCGCCGTTCCTTCCCTGGCACAGTCCCGTCTTCCCCAGCTTAACTCATCGTCTCCCACACGGCACCGCACCAAATGCAGGGCCGAAATCCAGACAGAGAGACTTGACGCCGCTGTAAATGGCAGCATTGCCGGGGACTCTCGTAGCAAAGTCCACAGTCACCACGGGCTGAGCGCAGCCCAACCTACCCGCGCCTAGTTCTGCATTTTTGCACTCGTGGCCCGAGCTCAACCGGCGTCGCCGACTGCAGCTGCTCCTCCCAGGGGCCGGGTGCCGGGTGCTGCCGGGGACGGGGGGCTGCACCAGCCGGTCCGTGCCCCCACCGGCCGCCCCGCAGCGTCTGCACCCGGCCGCGCTGCTCCAGAGCTCCCTTCCCAGCCGGGTCGCTCCAGCCGCGGCACCAACGCTTAGCGGCTCGCCAAGCCGCGCGTGCAGAGCTTCGCCTCCGGCTGCCTGGGCGGCGAGGGGTCTTTCTCCTGGCAGAGGAGGCCTCAGGGCTGCTTCGTGCCCAGGACAGTTTATTCTGTTCCTACTTCTGTGCCTTCACTTCTCTAACATGTCGGCTGTCCCAAGCCTTTTTTTCCGCCCTGCTGCCGTGGCCGGTACGCCCACTCGCGCCGCAATGCCGGGCAGCTGGTTGCTTTCGGAGCGAGCGTCGACACGAGCAGATCTCACAGAGCAGGGACTAAGTGCAGGATTTTATGGGTGCCTGGAGCCTCCGCGGCTGCAGCGATCACGGCCCGTCCTGCCACCGCGCTGCTCCGCGCAGCCGAACCTGCCACCCCGGAGCCGGGTGCCCCAGCGCGGGTGCAAGCCCCAAAAGCAATCTGCGCTGCTGCACACCTCCACGAGTCCCCTGGGAGCGCGGGGGGGTCCCTCGCGCTGGCCCCTTCCTCCTCGCCTCCCCGCCGGCGACGCTGTTGTGGTTCCCACCCGCTCGCCCGCGGCGGTTTCATCCTTTCGCCGTACGTGATCGCCGCGTTGTCGCTTGTTCTGCTGCAAAAGCCGAAGATGCATCTGGGACACGACGGGGCGAGGAAGATGCTGGGGAAGGGGAAGTGCGAGAATCGAGCAGCGCGGGGCCGAGAGGAGGAGAGGAGGTCGTCTCTGGCCCTTCGCCCAGGGCACCCGGGGCTAGTGCTGGCTGTTCGATGGCACTGCTGTCCCCGAAGGGTCCGGGGGGCTTGCTGAAGGCGTTAACCCACCAGTGTCCCTTGCCTGGAGGACGCAGGACTGTGCGTTCGCTCCGCGGTGGGCCAGACGGCCGGTCTCGGCAGCGGTGCGGAGAGCAGTGACAGGCCCGAATTCCCGAGGTTTTTCCTGCAGTGCGGAGGGGAGCGAGGTCCGTGTCCCGCAGGCCTCCCGGGGGCGGCTGGGACGCGGTGCCGAGGCGCGAGCGGGAGCGACACGGCCGCGGCACCGTGCAAAATGGCCTTTGCAGCTTTCTCCTCCATCTGCTCCCGCAGCTGCTCCCGCCGCAGCGCGCTTGTTTGGAACCGGGCTGTAATTACGGCTGTAGCGTGTCTTCCCTGGTGTTTGCACTCTGTTGTCTGCAGAGCCTAAAACTATAATTATCTGCTGCTTCTCCCTGGCGTGCTCCTTCTCCCCGGCGCGCTGGAGGGTGCGAACGCGCTGCGGTGCCGTCCCCGCCTGCCCGCGGCCTCCAGCCGCACCGGGCCAGCATCAGCCCGGCCCCTTCTTTAGGTTTTAGATTTCATGGTTAGCAACAACCGCTTCCGAAACGCTCCACCCTCCTGTGACACTGCAGACACCCCCGTGGCTCGGCGCGGGCCCGGCTGAGCCAGGTCGGCTGCTTGGCCCGTTCGCGGGACCAGGACCACGGAGGTCGCGTGCGGTGCCGATGGAGCGGAGCCGCGCTGCCGGAACGGGCACGGCGCCGTGTCGTCCTGGGACCGTGATTCACGGTGCTGGGTACGACGTCTCATCTCGAAAGAATGCGGACAGGAGACGAACACGGTCGTAAGTGAAAATGAGAGCTGGTACGGAAGCAAAAATAGTTCTTCGTGGAGCTGCCTGGGAAGCCTGACCTCATGCACCTCCCGGCTTCCTGCAGCGCCTGCCGCTCACCCTGGAAGCCCTCTCCACGCCGGTCCCGGCTCGTCCGTGCACAGATACCCCTAGTCACCACTTCCCAGTGCCGTGGAGAGAATCTTTTTTCTTTTAAGGGCTCCAGGCAGAAATGGAAGTTGCAGGATGGAAATCATGGCTGATCTCCGCGTCAGGAAACCTCAGTGCAGCGCAGGAAGGTGGTAGCAGAAGTGATACCGTCGAGGCGTTTCTGCCTGGAGAAGCTGGCGGTTTTAGCCCCGGACACGAGCGCCGGGAGGGTCGGTGCCTCCGCTGCCTGGGTGCTGCAGAGGAAGTCGGGTGCTGCAATACCCAGAGCAGCCGGCGCGCTCGGAGACGCGGGTGATGTCATTTTAACTCTTGGAAACCCTCGGAAGACATCGTGGATAGATGGAGCTTCGTGCTGCTGCAGAGCCCACGTCCCGGCGTGGCTCACGCTCTGCATTGCTGCAGCACCCAGGAGCGTGTGGGAGAGGACCTGCGGCACTAGGTCGAGTATAAAGCAAAGCAGCAGTTCTTCCCCCGAACAGGCCGGTCCTGCTGGAGCCCCTTCGTGCAGTAGCACCCGCGTCCCCTCTTCCAGCCGCGCGGTCCCAAGCGCGTCCCCGAGCATCGCTCTGCCCCTGCAGGGCTGCCCGGCGGGACCGGCCGGAGCTGCTGCCGCGTTGCCTCCCCGGCCCTGGCGCTTCCAGGCGCTGCCGTCCCCGGCAGGACGCTCCCGGGCCGGGAGCATCTCCCTGGGGACCGCGCTCGGAGCTCCGGTGCACCGTGCTCCCGGCCAACACAGTGCTTGCTTCCCCAACGCCGGAGGTGGGAACTCGGCGGCAGCGCCCCGTGGGACAGCCGTATCCTGGGCGCATGTCCTGGTGCCCTGCTCCCGTGAGGTTCGGTGCATCCAAAGCTTCCGAAAGCCCGTGGTGTCCGGGCAGAAAGGGCATCGTAGATGGCCAGGCCAGGGTGGTGGGAACCGATCTGGTAGCGCCTTGGTGCCTGTGAGCGGTCTGAAATCCTCCAGGCCGTGAGAGCATTGACGCACTGAGAGCGTCTGGAGAGGGTGCACCATCCCTGGAGGTCTGCAAGAGCTGCTGAAGATATAGGTGAACTAGGTGCACCATCCCTGGAGGTCTGCAAGAGCTGCTGAAGATATAGGTGAACTAAGCTTAAGGCAGGTGACAGACTAGAAGACCCAGGTTCCTTCCAGCCCCGTTATTTTGGTGCTTGTAAAGGGGCTTCGGCTGCAGGCAGAAGGTGCAGCACTCAGAGACAGTCATCTCCTCTCAAAGTAGCTCTTTTCGGACCTGCCCCAGACCCAAGACGCCTGGTTCCTTTGGAAAGCTGCTGGCGCTGTCCTGCGCCTCGGCGGTCCCGGCGAGCCGGTTCTCTGCAGCACGGGGATGGTGGGCCGGGACGGCGCTGACTGGCCCTGTTCTCTTTCAGGTTTCTTGTCCTTCCTGTGGTTTGTCGCTTTCTGCTTTCTCGCAAACCAGTGGCAGCGGACGACGATGACCAAAGGGGTTTCGCAGGGAGCAGACGCCGCCCGGGCAGCGATCGCCTTCTCCTTCTTCTCCATCATCACCTGGGTGAGTCCGGCTTCTGGGCGCTGGCGCGTGCGGCCCCGAAGGCCCCGCTCGAGCGGCGGCGGGGAGAGGGGAAGCGAAACGGGGCGCGAGCGCAGCGCTGGGCTGCCGGGGCGGGGAGGGGGGGATCCGGGCCCCGTTTGCAGAAGTGAATCCCGGCAGGCGGCCAGGGGCTGCCCGGAGGAAACCTGCGGTCCCCCGGCGGGCGAGGAGAGGTCCCGAGCTGGGAAGCACCAGCTTCGGTCCCGTCTTGCCGGGGAATCCCAGACTTCCCCTTCTCCCGGGGTCGGAGAGCAGCTGTGCCATTGGAAGAGACTTCACCACGCGCCGGGGTCCGGCGTGCCGGGAAGGGAGGCCGGGAGATGCTCTCCTGCCAGAGGGGCGTCCGCCGCCCTGGGGAGGTGGCAGGATTTTGCCTGCCCAGGTCCTGAACCCGGGCTGCAGCCGGCCTCCCCGACCAAAGCCTGGGGCTTCCCCATGGCACGGACACGCGCTCGTTAGCATCTCATGCACGTTTGTTAGCATCACACACATGCTCGTTAGCATCACATGCACGCTTGTTAGCATCACACACGCTCGTTAGCATCACACACGCTCGTTAGCATCACATGCATGTTTGTTAGCATCACACACATGCTTATTAGCATCATATGTGCTTGTTAGCATCACACACGCTCGTTAGCATCACATGCACACTCGTTAGCATCACACGCGCTCGTTGGCATCACATGCACACTCGTTAGCATCACACGCGCTCGTTAGCATCACATGCACACTCGTTAGCATCACACGCGCTCGTTGGCATCACATGCACACTCGTTAGCATCACACGCGCTCGTTGGCATCACATGCACACGCGTTAGCATCACATGCACACTCGTTAGCATCACACGCGCTCGTTAGCATCACATGCACACTCGTTAGCATCACACGCGCTCGTTGGCATCACATGCACACTCGTTAGCATCACACGCGCTCGTTAGCATCACACGCGCTCGTTGGCATCAAATGCACACTCGCTGGCATCACACGTGCTCGTTAGCATCACATGCACACTCGTTAGCATCGCACGCGCTCGTTAGCATCACGCGCTCGTTGGCGTCGCCGCTTGGGGCCTTTCAGCTCCTGGCTGCAAGGCAGCAGGGCAGGGCCAGCCGCGGCCGTCCCCGGCGGCAGGGAGGGAGGGAGGCGGCGCTGGGGGCTGCGCGGGCGGCGGGGCCGGGGCCCGGAGCCCCCGCTAACCCCCTCGGTGCCCCGGCGCAGGTCGGCCTGGCGCTGAAGGCGCTGCAGCGGTACCGCCTGGGCACGGACATGTCGCTCTTCGCCACGGAGCAGTTCGCGGCCGAGCCCGGCGCGCCGTACCCGGGCTACCCCGCCGGCAGCGGCGTCGAGAGCGCCGAGACCTACCAGAGCCCCCCCTTCACCGAGACCTTGGACGCCAACCCCAAAGGCTACCAGGTGCCGGCGTACTGAGCCCCCGCCGCAGCCCCCGGGGCCGCACCGGTGCTGCTCGGCGGCGGCGGACGCGCGCAGTGCCGGCCCCTCGACGGGGCGAGCCGGCGCCGGGGCCTCGCTATTAGCTAGTCGTGCAGTGAACTCTGTACAGTGGTGTTGGTTCTTGTCGTTCCTGTCCCAGGGGTTTTGTCAAAGCAGTGTTCCCTCTAAGCCGCAAGGGAGGAAGGTCGCGGCCGCATCCCCCCCCCCCCCCCCGGGCGCCCCAAAAGCAGCCGGGGGCTTTTCCGTGAGCCCGGCGGCGGCGGGAAGGGCGAATTTGCAGAGAAACGGGCAAATCCGCCTTCCTGCCGCTTGCACGTAGCTGCCGTGCGAAGCCGCCGACCGGGCGTTTCGGCTCAGCTGGGGCCGGAGGTGGGTTTGTGCTGAGAAACCGACTTGCTTCTGTGCTTCAACATGATGCTGGGCGATGCTATAAAAAAAAAAAAAAAATCAGTGTTTGAACCTTGCTTTGGGAAACCGTTCCGCAGCCGTCTGGGTTGGAAACAGCCGCAGCGGTGGAAACGCGGGCGCTGCAGGTCCTCGCCCGCCGCTGCCTTAGGTAAAGTTTGCAACTCCACGACGGCTGCGGCACCCTTGCTCGCGCCCGGTTCGGCGCGGAGGTGTGGGTGTCTCAGTGACTCAAAGCCCGAGGCAATTAGGAAGCAGTTTATGGCTTGTATTTTTATCCCGGGAGCAGCCGCCATCTGCCACGAGCTGCAGCAACCCCTCGGGTGCGAATCCCTGTTTTCCCCGCAGGCTCTAGAAACGCAGACCTGAAACGGAGAGCTGGGAAGACTTTATAGGCCAGCAGAGTCCATCATGTGGGCGCTGAGCAGAGGGTAAATGTGGCCCATATTTGCAAATAACGTGAGAACGGAGTGAAAAAAAAAAATGCCAGTGAGAGAGGCCGAGTTTTGGGTTTCCGCGGCAGAGCTTCTGCCTCATTAACAGCAAACGGAGGTAAAGCTCCGGCGGGTGTTTGGCAGCAGCTCGACTGCTTCCCGCCGCGTCCAGCTGCGCAGCGGCAGCGATTTGGGCTGTTAGGACCGAGCGAGCCGAAACGTGGGTTCCCGGCCCCGGCGGGGGCTCTGCCCCGGGCTCCCCCCCCCCCCCCCCCGGCCTCCTGCCGCCGCAGCCCCTGGCTAGTGCTGGCCTTTTGCGTTGCTCGTTTACAGCTGCATTTTTATTGGCAAAAGTTGCGGGAAACTTCTGATGCCTTCTGACCTCATGACAAGCAATAGTTAAATACCTGCCCTAGCTTTGCCGGTAGCAAAAAAAGAAAAATTGACAGTTTTTGTCATCGTTAACACAGCTCCTTTCTGCTGCTAAATTGCAAATAAACGCATTCATTTAGAAGCAGCAAACCTCACCGTAAGCAGGCAGCGGCAGCGGCGAAACGCGTTACTTGGATGCCGCACCGTGCTGGGCAGATGAAACCGTGCAGTTACGGCAAACGCCGGATTTACTGGAGCTGGAGCCGCTGCAGGTGCTCGCGTGCAGCCTTTGCAAAGCTCGGCCCGTCGGCAGCCCGCGCGGTGCCTCGCGTTAGCTACACCAGGGCCAGCGAAACCCTAGCCCACTACGAGCCTAAACTGCATGACCATCGTGATTTTCTACAGAGTCAGTCTTGCTGGAAAAGAGAGAAGAAAAAAAAAACACCCAAAAAAGGCAAAAGATTGAATACAGGGTACAGTAGAGCTGTAGCAATATTTTCCTTAGAGGGAACACTGAAATTTTAGCAGCACAAATGGTACTTGTGTTAATATTTTAGCAAAATTATAATCAATTTAAATGTTTAAATTGATTGTATGTGGGATAATGTTTGTTCGGTACATTGTATTTTTTTTCTAACTATATCGCTGTTCCAGAGTTTCCTTGTAATCGTAGAGAACAAAAGCGCTGTCTGACCGCGAGCCGTGTCCCCATCGCTGGTGTAAACGTGCCGAGTGTTAGAGCAGCTGCACGTGAGCCCCGCGGCCCGCCGCGAGGCAGAGCAGATTGCTGCCTGATTAAACCGGAGCCGCGAACAGCCTGTTTGGTCCAGCACCGCCAAGAGCCGCCCGGAGAAGCCGCGATGCTGCCGCCTCTGCCGCGGAGAGGCTTTCGCGGTGCCCCGCGGTACGGCGAGGAGGGCGTTGGGGAGCTCCGGCCGAGCCGCTCCTGCAGCCCCGGCTCGGGGGTGTTTTTTTCTAGGCAATGGTGCATTAGGTACAACTGCCCCTTCGAGGCCGTCTCAGCTGGCCGGGACAGGACGAAACGCAATGCACGCGGTGTTGCAATGCGTAAGACGCGCACGCCTTGGAAACAGTATTTACCCACCTTAAACACACGTGCTGGGCTGTTGGCTAGACTGTTGTGACCCCCCCGTTCAACTCGCTGGCGCTGGGGCCGGCGCGGGCCCTGCCACCCCCCTGCCCGCGCGCCCTGGCCAGCAACGCCACGTGCCTACCGGCTGCACTAAATCCTGTTTCCAAGCCCTTTGCAAGACCCTCCGGTGTTTCCTCGAGCTGTTTTAAGTGTTAATAGTGCTGTTTATTAACTGTCATAGCACATCCTACGTATCAGTGATTTGTCAGACAGACTAGTGTATACAGGTATGGATTGTAATTAAATATAACCTTATGGGCTCATGGTTAGAGAATTACTAGATCCATCAGTGTAATAACTGTCGTATATTAACTGGGGTTCAAGTATTCCTACATCGTCCTTCATACCTCTTTCACGTCACTTTTTCTCATCCTAACTGCACCGTGGTACAACAGACACTAGCTGCTTTTCCTGTAACCATCCAGACCCGTCTTAAGAGCATGCCAGGACGTCGCTGTGAGTTTGTGCCACGCCAGCTGCTGCCCTCACGCTGCTCTCGCAAGCTGCTCCACATATCCTCGTCCCCCTCGAGCTCCCCAGAAGCCCAGCAGCTAGCTCAGGCTTGCGGAGGGCGGGATTATATTGCCCTCAGAATAGTGTGCCGAAAGCTTCTGCGTAGCGCTAGCACTGAATTTGGGTGTAAAGAGTAGAATTGAAGCAAGAATACCGTACCGTTCCTGGAGCTTCATCCTACACAGTAATCCTGCTCCAGGATACTTTGTTGTGACAAGAAGTATTTCTCAGCACTGAAGTCAAACACATTATGATTTTTGCATAAACTTTACTGTTTTTTAAGCATATTAAGAAAAGGTTTGAAAGAAAAGCTGTTGCTTGGAAATTGTTTCCAACGTTTTAAGTTATTCCTAGCAAGATGGAAGCTTTGCTTAGCTCATACTTAGAAAAATATACCCCCCCCCCTTAACTGTATGCCTGTAAATCTCACGCATTTTGAGCAGAACTTCCCCCCCTTTAAGTGATGTTATTGGCATGACATCTGTTGGATTTTGCTCATTTTTGCCTAGATGCTGTGTAAGAAGATGAGTTTCCCATCAGGCAAATTGCGTAGAGCTACACAGCCACGTTAAAAATTAGCTCACGTTCTAAGAGCAAGTGACAAGGACAAGCATTACATTTCTTTTTTAGTTCTTTCAATTTTCCCCATCAGTTTTTTACTGTGGGTAGCTCATACCCACCTGTGTCCCCCAGAAACCCCAAATCTTGCATTGCTGGCTAATTCTTAGTTCCACCCTGCTGCCTTTGAACAAAGTTAAACTAACCGTGGTCATTGTCTCTTCACTAGTGAATCACATCATTGCTTTTGTGGAATCAGTATTTCTCTCTATATTAAAACTACTGTATATATTTGCAAACTCCCTTCCAGTCTTTTTTTTCCCCTGAAATGGGCTGGGGAGAGCAGGCGGTCTAATCTCATGCTGTTTTATTCACAGTACTTTTCTAGATAGCATTTTTGAAGCTGTGTGTGTCAGAAGACCTTCCCCTCACATCTGAGGCTTAAAAATGGCCTTCACTTTATCAACTTGAAACCCAAGTTCAGCTGCCTGTATTTTGTTGCAATATGCATTTAAACCTCAGATTCTTTAAGAGTTTTACTATCGAACTGATACCAAATGTGGTTTGCAAATTTAAGTTTTTTTGCAGATACCTCTGTATAGGCAGACCGCTTCAAAGAGTTGCAGTTGTCACTAATCTTAGGTGCATTGTAGTATAAAGTGGACTGTGTATGGAAATAAGTTAAAAATGTTTACAACTTTTGTATATATATATAAAAATATCTTTTGAGAGAACAACCTGTGATTATGTATTTTTAGTGTCTGTGTACCAACTGCAACTTATTTTCAATAAAGAGTTAAAAATGAACAGAAGGAGCCTGAGAAAATTTGGTAATATTTTATTGAACCAGGTGAGCACAGGGAACAAAGAAACTGCATCATCAGGCCAAAGAGAAGGACCACCTCCAGGAAACAAAGCAGCACTTCCAGTTCTCAACCCACGAGGTAGGAACTAACTACATGTCTGATAATACAGAAGAAATTAACTGAAAGTAAAGGGAAGATGTAAGAAAGATGCTGCTTCAGAGAATATGTATTTCGTTTCCTCTGAACTTGACAAACCAAAGGAAGAGACGGGAAATCGCTTACATTGTGGAGCAATTGAGCACGAGATGCCTTACGGGCAGCTGGCATCCCAACTCGAGCACAGAAGCGCCGCTGTAGTGTGATGGGCCTGAAACCCAGCTCTGTCCAGAGGAACCTGACTCCAAGTAGGAACGGTAATACGGAAGCGTTACTGCTTGTCATGTTTTCATGCATTTTATAAACAGCCATGCAGCCAAATAATCCTCCCTCCCCACATTTCAGGGCGTGTAGCCTGGCCCCTGTGATGCCTAGACACATTCAGGTATTCAAAACAGTCTTAAGTATTTGGAAAAGAAACCAAAAGCACTTTGCAGCCTGAGAGCAAGCAAACTAAGTATAAGGCAAGAAAAACTTTCTGTAGCCAGGACTAGCTCTTCACTAACAGTTTGAGCTCAGTTTCATAGAAATGATGCTTATATAAAAGCAGTATTTTGTCATTAAAAAAATTACATAAATTAATTTCATTTACTCCTACATGTGAAAAATAGCTAAATCTGGTCTGCCAGGATGGGTGAGACTCAGACACTGAGTTACAGCTATGGAAGTGCACCACGGGGAGGAATCCTGTCACTCCACATGTCATCACTGCTGCTGGAGGAATTACTTCAGACTGTTTAACAGACTCCCCTCTCATCTCCTAGAAGTGGAATTTATAGATGCCAAGCAACAGAAGCAAAGCTACTTCAGACCGGTATCACCGAGGATGTAAACACTCCATACAATCTGAACAAATTATCCTTGTTAGTGCAGACCACTGTAAACAGATAAATGCACTTAAAGGCACTGCAGATGAACATGGTCAGTGATCAGCAGCATTTAATGTCCCAATATGCTGTTGTTTTGAGCTACCACCATTAATACAGCCAAGAAATTAGAAACATGGCAGTCATTAAATAAAATTACTGTGAATGAAGTGTGCTTTACAGAAAGTAAAGCCTTAACATTATTATTCTACATGCAGTGCTACAAAATAAGTTTCTTTAAAGAACATGATTACGTAAAAGGTCAGAGGCAACTCCAAATCTCACGTCCAACTAATCACACAGATCAGTCCAATTCTTCAAGTAGTATAATTAATTCAGGTTTCAGACAGGAATATTCTTTGCTATATGAGCAGCCCAATGTTTACAGACACAAAATTGTAACGGTCTTATTCACCAGTGAGTAGCATCTTTTCCTTTTCTGCACCTTTGCACCCCTGACTACCATGATCTTTATGGTCACAAAAAAGAAAGAAAGAAAAAAAAAGAAAAAACCCACAAAATCAGAATATGAAGGAAGCCACTTTTGCTTCCATTCGCTCCAATGACTCAAAAGCTCCCCCCCAACCTCCCCCAAAAAGAAAGAAGAAACAAAACTAGATGCTTATTCCCCTATTGTGTCCCCTGTCAGCCTTCAGATCAGAAAGTATTTTCTCAGCTATTGCATGTTACAGGAGAAAGGTGGCCCCCTGCCTGCCCACCCTGCAGTTTCAGCCTAATTCTACTCAGGCATTTCGGAAGCTCAGACTTTGGATGTAAATTAGCTACGGTGCAGTCCACTGATCCCTTTGCACTGTATTTATGAACAGCACTGAGAGGGCTCTCTAACAGTTACCTGTGTATTACTACTCAACTGGCACTGGCCCTCAGCCACACTACGCTGCCAAACCTCATTCCAAAAAGTGCATATTCATAGGTTGAGAATGTTTTATTGGTCTTCGGGAAAGCTAACTGATGATTCTGCTGATTGCCTGTAAGGAAGGGAATTCCTCGTCCTCAATATGCAAAGCTTTATGGGTGACAACGTCCTGCTGAGTTAGCACTTGCTTACACGTTGGGCAGATGCAGCAGTCGAGGTCAGAGCTGGAGTCTGTTTGCCAAACATTCTTTTTGTTCTTTTTGGGTTTGTTTGAGCTTTGCTTTTCCTTGATTCTGAAATCATTGTGAGCAGAAAGCAGTTCTTGTTGCTTAACTGTGTCCGGCAACAACACCAACAACTCGTTAAAGATTTTCTTGAAGTTATCCCCAAGCAGGTCTCGGCAACTTTTGTAATACTCTGCTGCAGAAATCAGACCCTTCAGTGAAAAGAGGATTGACATAATTAGAAATGAGAAAACAACAATGATTTCACTGGCCTATAAAAGGATTCAATTCCTTTCTTCCAGATGACATCATTCTCACTGCTTTTTTGCTACCCCAACACTAGGGAAGAGCTACAGTGGCACGGAAAAAAAATCTCCCTCTAGTCTATCTGCTGATAGCAAACTGTGACAGGTGCACTACATGAACTCAACACAGATTTCAAGAATCCTAAGGCTCTTGCCTACTCACCTGTCTAAATTGCCCAGAATGAGTTTTAAATTTATTGAATTTAGACTCATCACTTTGAAGAAATTCTTTAATAGATTGTATTAGCTGAATGTTCCTTTGCTGAAAGTTTTCAGGTATCAAGTATGATCCATGACAGGATTTTGGCCTGCATTTGGGGGTGGGGGGAGAGAAAAAAAAGAACAAGTGAATTTGACAGTACTCCATGTTACAGAAAGATGCTACAGAATGCCTGTAAGTTATATGGGGATTCTTTTCTATAGAATACAGTCCCTTGCTCCACCCAACTTGACAAGCAATTACTATTAGCAGCACACAGCTATCTTGAGGGGATGTTGAAATGCATCCCACAGGACCAGCGCATCTGATTCCAGATATTTAAAATGCAAGCTTAACAGTCTTGACTAGCCATTTTGTAAGCCAGGTTTACTATAAAGACATGAGCAAAAAATACCAGGTCCACACTATGAATAAAGCAGAACAGATTAATACAGACATCTGTATTAAACTTCCATACATTTTCCCTTCCCCTTTTCCCATAACCTCATCTTCCCAGCTCAGAAGAATGCCAGCCAAAGACACCAACTTCTGGAAGATCTGAGCAATGAAAGCATTTAGAGGTTACCCAGAAAAGCATGCTTCATTTCCTCACTTTCATCCAAATGCACACTTGTGCCTACTCTTACTCAGCTCTCCTGAACCAAGCCCACAATGGCTACAGGACTGTAACACAGAAATCTCAGTTTGGTCTTTATTTTATCATGTGGCTGGCCTCCGCCATAGTACCTGTTCACAATAATCCCTTCTGAGTACTCCATGATTCATCTGAAGCCTGTATGACAGAACTGAGATGCAATGTGTGTCGAGGAACATTAATTCAAAGCACCTTTACTTACTCTTTCAAAGATGTAGTGACAGATTCAGGGACATTGGTGGATGGAATAACAGCAAAACCTGGAGGGGGTTTGCTAACAGGCACCGACAGTCCTGGAGGTGGAGGAGGATTCTTTAGTAGCACCACAGTGTTAAAGCCTAAATGAAAGCAGAGAACAGGCAGGAAGTTATAGCACAAATCTGTGGTATCCATATACTACCATCTAAAATTGACACCAATGGTCTGATGTACTTTCCAGGAGCACCAAGGAGGAAGAGTCAGCAACACATACCACTGTATTTGAGAAACCTGAAATTAAAGAGGTAGAAATCTGTTGCTTTAACAGTCAAGTCAAGAAATACTTCATACAGCTGATGGTACCCTACAAGAAAGCTTTAGGAAAATAATTTAAAAAACACTAAAACTCTTGATGAAAGATATTTTTACGTTATTAAAATGAACCAAAACCACTCCAGAAGTTACAACAGCACTACGCATCACATAAACTATAGCAGACTCCGCCTAGCAATATCTGCAGAGCACCACAGACCAAAATAGCTGTGCAAGCACCTCCCGATGTGATGCTACTTTCATTAAAACCACTCTAGGTTGCATTTGTTGCTATGCTACTCCAGTTTTACAACATTGTGGTACCGCTAAAAGCATGGGCGTTACATCTTTGCAAACACAGAACAAAAGTGACCAAGCAAGCCAACTGGCAATGCAGCGGTGCCAGCAGGTACTGGCCTCAGCTAAAGAGAGCTCCCACAGGAGCTTCCAAGCTCGATCTTAAAACATGAAAACACACATACATTACTCATCAGAAAAGCAGTGACTGGCTGCTCCTCTATGAGCCACCTCCAGAGAGCAGACACCTGCGGCCGCGTGGAGCAAAGGTGTCCTAACACTGCCACCACTTCAACAGTGTTTTACAGGGGACATTCAAGAGAATCGAGGAAGGTGCCAAAGCTGCCTTTTTTTTTTTTTAAACTTCAAATGCTAACCATGTGCCAGAACTGCTCCTCGCATGGGAGCCAGAAGGAGCAGTTTGTACTTCTCTTCCATGTGCCACATGCCACATTTCTCTAAGCTACAACCAGCAGGGCTGACTGTGCCCTGCAGCACTTACCTGGTGGCGGTGGCATTCTAGCTGATCCTGAGCTCCCAAGAGCTGGGAAGTCTTCCTGAGGTGAAGGGCATTGGTTAGTCACTGTGGGCTTTTTAAGGCCAGGGGGCTCTTTGGGTGTACTACAGACTGCTAATGATTTTTCCGAATGACCGTTCATAACAGTTGCAGCTCTGTCAGGGGCATGAAGAGCAGAGAAGGCATTTGATGTCTGCTCTGCTTCTGGCAACTTTTCAGTAGATGACCTGGGAAAGGACGTATCCTGTAAGAGGTGTGGGGAGGATGGTCTCTGCTTCTCAACCCCCATCTTCTTTTTCTTGCTCACTTTCGTGAAAGTTTGTGAGGTAGAAGCTGCCAGCAAGGACGATACATCAAACATTGTTGGTGTGTTTCTGATCTCCTGGGTTGTCAAGCCACTGCCACTGTCTTCATCATCTGACTGAGAGAGTTTATTGCTCTTCTTGCTTCCTTTACTGCTATTCAAGGAGGGTGGCTTTTTGGCTGTCTGGTTTGCACTGGGGCTACTAATGGCTTTGACCACGCTTTTACAGGAACCATTGTTCCACGCAGATGTAATGTTAGTTACTGTTTTGTTGTTAGGCCTCATTTTGGACACCAGAGCTGGAAAATCCTCCTCTTGAAAAGCTGTTTTCTTTGCAGTAGCTGTATATGTCAAAGACATCCCAGAAGAGACGGTGGGTGCTGCAGAAGATGACAAGCTTGGGAAGTCTTCTTCTTTAAGCTTAACTGGCACTAGCTGGGCAGAGCTGTGAGAAAGGAAAAGTACGAGTTACACTGGTGCTGCAGAGGCAATGCAACTCCAACAAGCAGAACGAGTTACTACCTGACTGCAGTCTTCCTCAAACTATCACTCAGGGTGGCACAACTGCCATAACTGTTAGCAGGATGAAAATGCGCTCAGGCTTATCAATTGTGTCTGGAATGAGTTTCCTCAGAGAGGTCACACTAGCCTTGCTGTGCTATCGGTACTGTCCTGCACACCTCACCAGCAAGCTGCACACAGGCTTCAGGGGGGCAGTCTAGCTGCCACGCCTTGCAAAGACTCCATTCTAATAATCACCGATTTAAGGAGATGATGCATTTTACAACCCAAAATATATGGTTCCATCAAGATAAACTATCAAGTTAAAAATTACTGGAACAAAGGATGTTGGGAATTTCACTGAAACCACTCAAAGATCAAGTTGCATATTGAAGCAACAGCCTATGCTTTGTCATGCAGGTGACCAGCAGAGCAAGAGTTCAAGGGAAAAGAGGGGAAGGGGCAGAACCATTTGCAGTCTAAGTGATGTGTAAAATTATTTTCTGCAAAAAACACAGACCCTGAATAAGCTTCTAAATCATTTTTCTGATTGCTGCAGCCTTGCACAAACTTACCCCTGTAGAGGTCCCACTGCTGAGCCAATCGCTGGAAAGTCATCTTGGCATAAAGCACCATCAGCAGCCGCTTCTTTTGGAATATTGTAAAAAGACCAAAGATATGTTTTCAGCCAAAAGCCATTAATTTCAGAATGAAAGTTATCACTGAACATCACATCAGCATTAGCAAGTCCTATTTTCAGCAGCTGATGATGTCATTAACTGTGACATTCCAAAAGGGCAATTTAAATCCACATGTCACTATTTCCTTCAATTAATTGTATTTACCATTATGTCACTGCACACTGGCTTTAGCATATAGCAAGTTCATGATACTTTAACATGAGCAAAACATTGTTTGATAAGTGCATTCTGAAGGAATCCTCAAGAAACTCAGATGTTACTGCCCCCAGCTGTCTGCTCCACGCCTCAGAGGTTAGCACCCGGTTGTCTGCACTGGTTCAGGAGGCTCATCTGAGCCCAAGTGCTTGGGCTGAGGAATGAAAATAGCTTCACTTGGAAAGTTACTCCTCTGAGCTGTCCATTACACCTCTGCTGCACAGATGCCCAAGCTGCTCAGCAATAAGCTCTTGGGCAGTCAGTTTACGGTGCAGCATTTAAATATAAATTACTCCCAGTTTGGATTTGCCTTAGAATGCAGTGCTGCAGACTGCAGCAGTTCAGGGACAGACTGAAAACAGTTTAGACATGCATGCGGCAAAAGCTGGGTACGCAGTTGGGGGAGATAACCTCGCCAGTCATCCCCAACTGAGCTGTACCCATAAACCAACTAGAGCTCTCAGCTGCTTCAGTTCATAATTAAAGCATATAACCTTTAACTGGGAATCTGCTGTTCGAACAGTTTATGGTAGAAAAGTGATTTGGAGCAGCCACAATATCAGACCACCACATCGTATATATTTGTCCCCAAACTGGACCCAAGTTGAAGCAATTCAAATCTTGCTTCCATCAGTTACAGACTTCTACTGGGAATAACTTCTTCCCAACAAAACGGATATTTAGCTCAAGCAAGCATCACAACGAGTCAGCTCTTGCATGTTATGGTAGGAAATGGCATTTAATATTGCATTTAATATTTCTGCCCAGCTCCATTTTCAGGATAACCTGCTGCATGAATCCTAGTGCACTCTGACACACTTCAGTGCAGATGAGCGTTGCTGCATTAAGATCCTCAACAGCTCTCTCCATATTCACTAGCTTTTGAGAACACTGCATGGCGAGTCACACCTTACCAGGCTGATCTCCAGACCAGCCATGCCTCCCTGCAGTTGCAGAGCATGTTCAACACTAACCTGTAGCTTCATTTGAAGACTTTGGCACACGTTTGGAGCTGGGTACTTCTGAATCCCTCAAGTCCTCCTTTTTACCTCTGCTGCTGCTGTCGTCTTTATCTTCTACCCGTTTTTTCTCTTCTTGCCGTTTAGCTGCAACAGATGCCCTGACTGCTGCTGCAATGTCTCTGTCTTCTTCTTCCCTACAGGACAGGACAGATTTTCTTGGTCAAACAGTAAGGATTACTGAGCACCTTTGTCTCACTCCAGCTCTCACCTCTCCAGTGTCACATCCCGATGACACTCCCTGGCCTGGTGCTGCCACCTGCTGAGAAGGCTGAAACAAACCCACTGCTCCAATACACCCCAGCGCGGTCTGGTGAGACAGGCAACATTCAACCCCTGGAGTCACAAGTTCTACATGTGGTGATAACAATTCAGTACTGAAGAGACCCGGGTGAACTGGGAGAGACGGTAGCAAGGATGCATGAGGACACTTGTCTCTCCCATTCATTTTCAAATGCATGAAAATCTTATCTGTAGGTTGAAGTAACTCTTTGAAATATGGTTTGTCATGAACTCTCAACACATGCACGATTCACATGCGACACTGACATATAAGGTGCTTGGAGATGGATTTTTTCCCCAGTGAATTACCAGTAATGAATCATCTGACCGTCCAGCAAGAAAAGAAGAAAAATAGATGTGCAGTATGTATAAAGCACTCAGGTCTTGTGTGGATGAAAAGACATATAAATGCAAAATTTCATATCAATACTTAACCCTCTTCTTTTTCCAAAGCACTCAGTCTGGCCACACAGAGATCTGTTAGTTCAATGAAAAGCATGGTCCTTAGAATAGGAGCTTCATGATTACCCAGACCAAAAAGTCCATTAAACCTGCAAAGGCTTGTCACTTACTTCAGAAAATCCTATTTAGAAGAGTTAGCACAAAAAACAGTTGCTGCAAATTAATTTAGTATTTTGAGCTTAGTTAACCCACTTGTTGAAGATTACATTGCTCATTTCCTTAGGCAAGTCCAGAGAGCTGAAACTTCACACTAAATAGATTTCACTTTGACCAAGCGTGTAATCAGCACACCAGCTCAGACTGAAAGCTAACTCTGACCTCAGCTAAGGATCCACTACAGAAGCTTCCAGGTTTTGTACTCACTTCTCTCCTACTGGCCTACCAAAACATCATTAAGTGGTAATTAAGAAACAGCACTAAGCAGCAATAAAAATCTACAAGATTTGTGCTACTCACCTCTTGTATCTCCAGCTGCCTCTTCTGTTTTGCTGACCTCCTCGGCCTCCGAGTCTGCCTGACCTCCCTTGCCTGTTATACCTGTCCACTTCTTCATAGTCCTCTCCACCTATAACACCTAACCAAGAGGGATGGTTGATCAGTCTTAGTGTTATTTCTCTAATCTGGGCATCACACTATGCCTGAAAAAGGCAAAAAATACTAGTATAAGCAAATCTATCTTGATTTCTTTCACCTGTAACGATTATGAAGTCTACATAACCTTCAGGACTGATACATTAAAACATATTTTGCAGTATATGGATTTGACACATTGTAACCGGTGATATGAGTTTTAAGTAATTTCATTTTTATGTGTAGAGACCTCTGCATAGAGTTCCACATAAAATAAAAGTTTGCATGTATGTCAGTCTCTGCACTCCTCTGGTCTCATGCTCCATCTTCATCCCTACTTTATATTACCTGTAATATAAGTAATTCAAGTAAAAGCAAACGGGAACAGAACATCAGCCATTAAAATCATTCACTCTGATTTTCCTATGAATACATTTTTGTTAATCTCATTCCCCCCAGCCCCACTTACCCTCATTCCTCCTCTGATGCCTAGGAGCATAATTAAATTGAAGGTCTATTTGCCGGTTCTGCCTGGCCTCTGCCCTGTTCTTGCTGTGGCAGGCTGTTTTGTGCGCTTTATAATCTATTTCTGTGCGGAAAGCATGGGTAAACTGTTCTGTACTGCACCGTCCCTCTTCGCAAAGGAAATGCTTTTCGCGGAAATGTTCACGAAGGTATTCATAATCACTGGAAAGAGAAAAGAGTTGAGTCGCAACTTTCCCAACACATCTTACTAAGGCTGCATAGTTATTCTTTGTGAGATGGAGCGAAGACAAGCCTATCTGTTGGTTCTTCCTTTATCTCCAGGAGAATTCTCCAACTGAAACCGCTTCTGTGCAGCGTAGACATAAGCCTTAATGCATGATCTCAGAAGCTAAACTAAATCTACTGGATGATAATTATCACGTCCAGCAGTACATAAAACACCTGTCTCAAAGGAAAATTTGTTCCCATCTCCTTTGCACAAAAGCTTTGGACTATTAGAGTTAACATACCACACAGCCGATGGAGAAAACTTTAAAATAAGGACTAGACAGGAAGTGACCAGTGCTGAGACTAGTTTAAGGAACAACAGATCAAACAGAAAGACAGATGGAATTTCAGAATTATTAGTCCTATATTCAGTATAAAAAAAAATATAGACTACAGCCAGTCTGCTCACCTTCACGCCCTGTCTTCAAGCATTACTTTCCACAGAACTGAAAGCAGATGCAAACAATTTTCCTTTAAAAGTTAAGCTACAGAAAGAGAAATAAGCCACTTTCACAAACCTGTAGTATTCCTGAGCACCATCAGAGTCACAGAAATGACAAAAATAATGATCTCGTCTTAGGTGTTTCAGTAACTCATCATTATCCAAATAACGCTCGTCACAAAATTTACAGAGGGGATGCCCACGATGAGAGGTGTCGTCTGGATCTCCGTGGATTCTATGGCGGGCAAGGTCCTTACGAGAATACCATTTCCGTTCATACGTAAAAATCTTAAGAAATATATATATAATGTATTATTTCATGTGAATAGAGAACGAAGTGGAATAAGCCAGGTTCTGCACAACTTTTTCATCTGTAAGAGTGGAAGATTTGCTTTGACCAGCCCCAGAAAGATGCAATTTCACAACTGATGCCCAAAAATTTCAGTGAAAAGGAGCCAAAATTCAAGCAATACATCCAAATGAAATCTAACTTGCAGTTTACTCAGTTCAAACAGTGGAAAGAAAAGAATTCACTTTTTTTTCTTCTTTTTTTCTTTTTTGGTAACGTAACAAAATTTAAATTATAATCTCTGGTGGAAAAAAAAGCCTAAATATGTGTTTATGAACATACAGTACTTGCATACTTTAATTTGAAAAAAATGCAAAATAGAAGCGAGCTGTTTTACATTCCTCCAATAGCAACCACCCCATATAGCTACATGCAATCAATATGGTTCAGTGAACAAATTCTGCATTATGAGCCAATATTCTGTCCCTACTAACACACAGGCTAGACATACAGACTAGACTAACATACAGGTAGAAAGGGTTATGAAGATGCCAAAACGGTCAACACACCCTTGAGAACAGATATCCCTTATTTCTTGCTTTGACAAAAAACGTTAACTTATTCTGGGAAAAGGTTACTTTGGCTTAGCTATCGTGGACTGCCTGAAGCTTCAGCATGTTTAAGAAGTTCTTTTCAGTAATTGCTAGCAATATGACATCATTTCTCCAAAATAAAAATATCTCTGCAGTATTCTGAAATTAAAAGGCAACAAATTCTACTATTGTTTGTGCTTTCCCTCAAAGAGACTATGATAAACTAGCTTCTTGCTGACTGTGGAAACAGCTTTTAACCAGAGCCAAGAACAAATATTAGTCTTCATTCAGATGAACGCTCTGATCACTTCTGGATCCTGCTCCTTCCGGCAGTAACCTACAATTCAATTGGCATAAACCACCTGTGACACCACAGGAAAAATGCATTTCTCCAGTTTGATACTTATCAGTTTCAGAGAAAACAAACACATGTACAGAACCATGTGTAATGAGTCCTACAAATACTTGTTTGTGCATTAAACTCCTTCCTATAACAATAAGCAACGCTGACTGCAGTTAGAGGCAGGTTAGCAGTCTGATTTAACAGCAGCTTCTGGTTTTGGCTGACATGCAATTCAGAAATACAGAAAAGCACTCTAGCTCTAGGGAAAGGTGGAATTCAGACTTTCGGAGTGTAAAAAAGCATCGCCTTTTTGACTAACATAACATCAGCCATTCTAAATGAAATTTTGGGGGGGTGGGAAAGGAAGACAATGGTGATAGCAGGATGAGTAGTTTAAAGGCTCAAAACACAGCACCTTTCCGGACTGAGACAACTCAGCTTTCCAGTAACTGTATTTATCTTTAGCGGGTTTTAAGAAATGTTTTAGAACTACCACTGGTCACGTTCTACTTGGGTACATCAAACACAGCCACCGCAACCACTGAAAACAGTAGGTTTCATCTTCCTATCAAATCAACATTTTGATTATAATAAGATATAGGAAATTTGCTCTGAATAAATAAACAAGATAATGAAATACAATTATATTTCATTAAGCCAGCAAGACGAACTCTCATCCTGTACATGATCTGACTGTAAATGCTAAGTTGATTCTGATCTCAGAGAGGAAACTAACATTCTGTGATGCACTCTGTTTTCTGAAGTGGCACCAAGTATTTTCTCAATTGCAGTTTTATTTTGTAAAGTCGTTACGGGTGCAAGTCTTAGAGACCTCAAACCTCTATTGTTACAGTTATAACAAAGCATGCCTACAAGTCAGGATTAACTTCCTAGCAGAAGGTTGGGTCTTTGGTACTTATACACATTGTGGGGTGGAGCTAACCTCCCAAGGTTATTAATCTGGTTGGGTTTAATTTAAAGCATAATCCATTTAGAATCGTCAGGCCTCCTTCATTAATCAGTTTATGAAAGAAGGACTTGAAATGAAGCAGCTGGTTTCACTGCAGGCAGACAGAGGAAACGTAATAAGTTGGTGCTATTCAGCCACCCCCTTCCTCCCACCTCCCCAAATACTCCTGTAAGGAAGCACCCCTCCTTCCCATACCTTAAAACACAGAGCTACCTCACCTTTAAGTGTTTAACACAAAGTTTGCAACAGAAGAGTTCATGCTGCTTTCTCATATGCTGTTCCAGATCTGCAAAAGTATTGAATGGCCTCACATCTGGACATAAAGAGCATTCATGCTGCAGCAGCTTCCTAAGGGACAAAGAAAGGTTTATTAAAGTTATCCGATTCCCTCTCAGCAATCTTATACCTTTACCAAAAGGCAAATGTTCCATCAGAGGCAGAATGCTGCATTTTTATAGCTCCCCCAGCAATCTGTAATGAGGTTAGAGTCCTTTTTATTCCAAGGATATTTTATCACCTCTCAGGAACAGAACAGAACCATATCACACAGAGGCTTGAACTGCAAGAGAAAAGCTGAATAGCTACTGTGCGAGTAACATGCTACTAGCACAAAACTTGTGAGCGGACTGTAATATGTCCATGCAACAAATCTCTAGCTTATTGAAGGCTCAGCCAATTTATGCAACGTTCACATCCAATTATGTTTTCACCTGTCAGTAACTGAAGAATATGACAGGAAACACAAAGGAGATAAAGAATTATAATAGAAAAAGAGCATAAAACAAGTACAAAGATTCCCAACAACAGCCGAAGACAGAGCACTGGTCTCCGTGGGAGATCCCACTAACTCACTCTTGATTGCTACCCATGGAACTGAAATCTCAGGAACTCTCCAGAAACATCAAAAGTAACTCTCAGAGCTGGTTTATAATTAATCAGAATATGCTCTGAGCTGATCCTGCTCACCAAACCCACTGCCCAGTTCCATAAATATAAAGTCATACAAAACAGCGCGAATCAGGCTAGACACACTGCACAAGTCTCTAAGAAAAAGGCACCACTGCCTACATTGTTTTGTCTCTTTTCTTTTCACTCTTCTTTCCATTTAACTGATTTTAATTAAATTTAAATCCTCCCAATTAAACATGTTATGAAAAATATTTGAAGAACATGATGTTGATGCCCCATTTTTACTCTGTGTCATTTTTACTTCATCCATTTAGAATCAAGATTTTTGTAGGAAGAAGAGGTTGCTCTTCTTTTCATGCAATGTATAATACAGCTGCTTTCGTTCAGCCTTTATGCAGCACAGCAATAAAAACAATTATAATAGTAATACTGTCCTTACTAATTTACAGAACAGCCATGCAAGGAATGAAAAGCCTTTCAGCAAGTTTGCTCTTGGTAAAAAAGCAAAAAGCAACTTCTTACTGACAGAGCAACACTTCTGTATTATGCATCTGAAAATCTAAAACTCCAGTCTTGAGTTGCTCCCTTCGCCGACCTTGGGCCTGAGAGTTCACAGCAACCATGCTGCTCCAGCCTCTCGTCCTACCAGAGCCACCTGCGCTGCAGGGTGACTAAGGGACACAGCATGACAGTCGCTCTATTTCCATAAAACGAAACCACACTATTCCATTAAGTCATGCATTTCCTGTTACGTAACACAGATAAGAACGCGGTGTTTCAGGGACACGCTACAGAAAGGATCCCAATATTTACCTGTACAGTGCATAAACATTTCCATCCGTAAAATAGATGTCATATTTCTTCTCATGCTGCAGCTGGTTAAGTGCTATTGTTGAGAAAGATGTAAGCTTTCTTCCAAAGACAACCTACAGACAACACAAGGATCAGAGAGAGCATGTGTGAGCTGTACGGTCTTTAGAACTACAGTCAAACTCCTTGGCACAAACTTCACTCGTTAGGGAACTCATCCCAGCCTAAGGCTTGGACAGCGTTTGCAGAGCTCTGTGCCAGCCCCAGCTGCTGTCACTGCCCACCAGCTACTGTCACAACTGTCTGCAAAGCAACGGTGATTGCTCCTTAATCAGCTTCTAGCAAGTGAGTCAGATTAGATGAGGGTGGATTGGACTATCCTGATTTTTGGATTTTGGACTAGCCCTTTGGTTGGGGGAACTCTTATGACATGTTTTGCTACCACAACTGTGCTAGGAGCAAGTATCTTCAACCAATTCAGTCCCTTGCACAGCAAATGTCTGCCCAGAGCCCTGCACTCAGCTCCCTCCTATCTCCTGCGAGATCACAGAAACTCGCACTCCAAAAGTACAAAGTGACATTACTCAGAGTCTGATTGGGAAAGAACAATTTCCTCTTTCCTTAACTGCCAAGGAAAGTGAGAAACAAAACACTACATCACTTCCCAAGTCATTACTGTACCTTCTAAGACAACCCGGTTGTTCGCAATTGCTCCTACCGACCTCCAAGCAGCTTGCGTATCATGCTGCAGCAATTTACTACGTTATGGCCTTCTTCAGGCTTCAACATACATCCCAATTCAGGAATGCTGGGGCAGCAGCAGCACTTATGAAACAGCTGGAATTACCTGTACCAGCTCAGAGAAGTGCACAGAAAACAAAATACAGTAATCACCTTTCAGTCGTTACAGTGAACACTAAATCTAGAAAAACTTACAAACTTAACAAAAAAATTTAATTATACAAGACACATGTAGCTTAATCTTGTTAAAGCACAAAATACTGCTCCCCTACCCCTGCTGAGGTGAAATAGCTTGGAACAAGTCTTTTGTGCTTTTTTTAAGCTTTCTTTAAAGCGGGGTTAATTGTAAGTTAACCAAAACAAAAATATGCCAAACTCTGAAATGTCATCTTAAAATAGAATAAAAAGAATAGCAGTCAAAGTTGACTGGAGAGATGACGACTATGTTTAATTCCAATTATTTACAAAAATTCACTGAAATCTTATAGACATTTCATTTCAGCCTGAAGTCAGTTCTAGAAGGGAGGAATTCATTGCTGAAAAGCAGCTTTTTCCTCCGCAGGAGAGCAACACAGCTTCCTACAGCAGTTCCGAGAACACTCTCACACACATATACAACACGCACATTGATTGACCCTGCAAGTCCTAAGTTTATTTCAGGGTTATTTTACAGATCAACAAGTAATCCTTCCTAACTTAACTGCAGCAATTACGCATCACTGAGCGCACATATTACCATAACAAGTATATCCTGCTTTCTCCTCCATTTGGTGCTCTGATGTAGTCATCTTTATAGTTGTTTTTATTCCATTTTGACATTAGGCTATTACACTTACCAGTTCAGCCTACACTAATCAATATGACACCTCCCGAGATTGAGTAGCAGTGTACTTCTAATTCTACATACACTCTGCAAATTAACAAACCCTGTTTTGGAACCTACATATATGCTCAGTTCACTCAAGGACATTTTTTTGGTGTGATTCACACAGCTTCAATGGCTTTTTTTTCCCCTTTGGAGGCGATGAGTGAACAGACAGTAACAGTATCACAGTGGCACTTCAAGACAAGGGAAAAAAAGAGCAGACATTAAAAAGGACCTCTCAGGCAATTAAAATAAAAGGATCATTTTTAACAGCTAATAAATGAGAGAAAAAGATGGCTTAATGAACTGAAGTTCAGCCCACGTAATAAAGCAATTACTACAAAACTCAAAAGCTCTTCAAATTAACAGTCCATCTGTGACCCTAAGACAAGCAGTTTTAAGGAAGAACAGCAGTATCACAGCTCGCTTCTTCCTACGACAGGAGAAGGAGAGCAGCAGCTCCTCGGCGGATGATCAGGAACGTATCTGCCAGGGAAAAACACCTTTCTGAACACAGAGGCTATTCGCGTACCACTCAGCTCAACCTAAAAGCCACATCCACACTTCTGGCCTCCACAAAGCCTGAGGATCTTAAGCACGCGGCCTAAGATTGCCAATCCCTCCAACCATTTGAACAACGTGAAAAGCAGCCAAGGCGGTTTATTTAGGAAGCTTTCCCTTTGTGTGTGTGTGGGGGGGGGGGGGGGGGGGCGCAGAACACCCCTCCACACACATTTCTTTTACTTTATTTCCTAAACCATCAGAATATACTATTTTGTTTAAAGCTACCACCAATTCTTTCCTTTGGGGGGTCGTTTCTCTCCACGTCAGTCCTGCAAAACCACGTTCACATATAAAGTTTTGGGTTTTGTAACATCCTGGAGCAAAACTCTTCACAACTGTCCGCCGCCGCACCAGAGCCCTCGCGCCGTCCACGCATGGCGGAGCGGCTCCTCCTGAGCTCTGCGATGCCTACGAGTGCGGGCCGGCGGGCCACGCAGAAAACAAAACAAAAACCCACCAGAAAACCGCAGCTAAGGTGACGTGACTTTTAAGCGTGTGGGCTCAGGAACGGAAGAAGCAGCGCAGAAGGATATTCTGTAA
Source organism: Dromaius novaehollandiae (assembly GCF_036370855.1). Taxonomy (NCBI): domain Eukaryota; kingdom Metazoa; phylum Chordata; class Aves; order Casuariiformes; family Dromaiidae; genus Dromaius; species Dromaius novaehollandiae. Next base: position 1,877,964 of record NC_088111.1, on the reverse strand, counting down.
GGCAAGACACGACCAAGCCGGACGGAACATTAAATACGTCCCCCCCAGTCCTAAAATCAGGCCCGAAAGCCAGCGCGATGACAGCGTGACCCGAGACTACCCAACACCGCTTCGGAGAACGAGCCTCGCTGACTTAAACGTAACAACTACGCGCTTCACACTGCGTTTTCTCCCCGTTTTGATGCCCACACGCCTCCCGCCCCCCTGGGCCCCCACCACAGCCCCGGGCGCGGCCCGGACGGCGCGGCGGCCGCTCACCTGGCCCAGCTCCTCGCGGCACACGGCGCAGTACCGCACGCCGCACAGCGCCCGCATCCGCACCGAGCACCGGTAGCAGATGGGGTGGTCGCAGCGGCCCAGCGCCACCACCTCCAGGTCGCCGCAGCACAGCACGCACGGCCCGTCCGCCGCCGCCGCCGCGCCCGGGGAGGCCGCCGGCGAGGCCGCCATGGCGGCGCCGACACGCCGCGGCCTGGCCCCGCTCCGCCTAGCAACCGGCCCGGCGCCGGCCTAGAGCGCCGCCCGGCCCGCCGCGCGACGCTCCTCCCGGCCTCCGACCATAGAGAGCCGGCCGCTTCGTATCGCGCCGGCCTGGACCGACCATAGAGTCCCCGTCTAGAGCGGCACACCACCTCTCTAATCACCCCTCCCGGAGGCTAGAGCGCCGCTCTTTACGTCAGCCCGCACGTCCTCCAACGCCCGACCATAGAGAAGCAGCCTAGAGCGCCCTCAGCATGTTACGCCACTCTGGCTGTGCTCCGTCTACCAGGGAGAAGCGCTGCCAGGAGCGCCCACCGCGGGCGGGGTCCCTCTAGCTGCCTCTCGCTGGTCTCCTGGGAAGGGGGGAGCCGCCGGGGAGCCGTTGGGCGGCCGCGTGCCGCGGTGCGGGCCTGACCCGGTGCCGCCCAAGGGGAACCGGGAGAAGCCGAGCGGTGCCCAGGGGCTGCGGCCTGCCTGGGTGCCCGCAGCTGGCTGCCCCGGCTTCCCCCCGGAGGAGACGGGCCCAGCCTGGGGCCTCCTAGGGCAGCACCGCGGCCTCCCGGCTGCCCCACGGCCTGGCGCGTGGCGTCTGGCCTGCCCCGGGCAGCGGCGGTGTCCCGCGGGGTTGTGGGGGATGCGGCCGCCCGGCAGGGCAGTGACTGGGCACCGGTGGGGCCTGCAGGGAGCTGGGGCTCTGCCAGGGCAGACACCTGCCCCATGGTGGGTGCCTCAGAGCAGCAGCTCTGCCTCCCTGGTTCTACATGACACCTTCGTCCTCGACACCGCGTAAGCTACGCGTGATTGGAAACAAATTGTCTAAAAACATACTCAAAAGGTTGTGGAAAAGGTGATATTGCCGACACTAGCACGGTACCAGCAACGGGCAGCGCTAGCGTTACAGAGCACCGAGTGTCAGCGACAACCATTACGTTCTTTGGAGCTGTGTTACAAATAATGACTAACGCGTTCGGTATCTGAGCGTGTGGCAGCTGTTTCAGGTGTGAGTTAATGTGAACCGGGGTTAATCATCAATATGTCTGTTTATTTGGTAGAGGAGTGTGTGTTTGTGCAGTTGCCGTGAGGGCCGAGTTCGTGTTTTAAAGGTCTTGCGTTGCTCACCGGTGCCTCAGAGATCAGAGGTGCCCCCCTTCAAACAGGAGAGGGTGCTCTAGTAGCGCGGAGGACACGTTAACTGGTCTGAGCAGCCATGTTCCTCCGAAAGTACAACAAAAAACTAAAAGCTTGTTTGCATACAACACAGAAGAGACGAACGCTTTTTTCAAACTTCTATGCTTACCTACTCTTTCCTCCTAGGTTCCCACTAAATAACCTGTGCTGGGTTCACTTTCCCTTCCAAATATGAAAAATCAGATCTGATGCCTTAAAGCACAAGTTTTACTTCTAGATCTATTCCCAAAGTATCAGGAAACCCAAAGATCTTGGCATGAGGCTCTTGTTTGCCACATCATCAAACGTGTCACCAGATGAGCACCACATCACTCAGGTTAGCAAACATTACTGGAGCCTTGTCCCCTGAGTCAAGGCTGCCATCTGTCCTAGAAACAATGAAATGGTCCAATTTTTTGCAGGCTCCTCCCAGGACTTGCAAACCTGTTATTACAGGACAAATGGAGAATCATTGCAGAATGCAAGATGCCTCAGAGAAGCGGGTAAATAGTCGATGCTTAGGTTACTGAGCGGCACAATGTCACAGCCTTAGGAAGATAAAACATCTCAAAAAATTTTTCTAGGAAGGGAAATGGAGACAAAACATGTTAAATTACACATTAAAGTTTATGGCAAATAAAAGTTGTGGCAAATTATGGTTGTGCATCATTGCTAGTTGGAAGGCTGGATTAGCAACATCTGAATCATTCAGGTCTGCTTTCTTTTGCACTAAAATTCTTTGTTATTTAACTTAAAAGAGGCCCTTCATTTTTCTGTGGTGCGTAAATGATCAGTTTAGGACAAAGGAGCATATAAAATATGGCCAGTTCATTAAAATGTATCATAATGTTATCTAGTCCAACACCAGTAGCATTTAGCAACACCTGCAATGTAAAATAAATAAAGTTATGGGTTAGATAAGTATTTTGGTCAACAGAAAAACTAAGTAATTAAACATTTTGGGTCATTGGATACAACAGGTAATATTTGCTTTCTCTTAAAATGACCCATTTATCACACTTCCAATTAGAGAGTAGGTAATACATGTCTTTTTGGTAATCAACACTAAAGTGTGGGTAGGGTGGGGCTGTATTAAATAATGAGGAATGACTGAGGATGTTGGCTGTAATTACTTCAGGAAATGTGCCCCCCTAAGTTAATGACACTGTTGAAAATGTTTTCATGTCAAAGCTGCATCACACAATTTTGGAGAGCAATTAGCATGAAATGAGATGGAGGCTGCTGACAGTAATGTGCTGTCTTAAGTGTCACTCGTCTGTGAAATTACGCAAGTACCCCAGCGATATGGCCAAGTATAGGGTAATAAATGCACCTGCATAATTAGGCTTAAAAGTGACATTACTCATCACAATGAACATTGTGACAAAACAACAGGGTAGAACCACAGTCGGCACTTTGGAGATTTCAGCTCGGAGTTTTTCTGTTGCGGCAGCAGGAACCGATCCCTATCGCTCGCCAGAGCTCACGGCTGGCGAGAGCTGAGCGCCTCATCCTGCAAAGCGCATTCGTACCGGGATGTTTTTGCTGTCAATAGCGTTTGGGGCATTCCTGGTGAGAGGAAGCGCTTGGCTGTTTTCCAGGGTGCTGCAATGGCTTCACAGGCAGCATTCCCGGCATCCTGTCAGTTAGGATGTTTTCTCCTTCCAAGATGGTATTTACTATAATCAGTGTGTGAAGGGGAAACTGCTGAAGGTTTCATGTCCCTTTAACAGTGAAGCTAAACTTCATGAGCCATTAAAACTGGACTTTTTGTTTCTTGCCAGTCAGATTCCCCAGTTTCACTGAGCTCTCGGTTTTAAAGTGGAACCAGGAAGTTTATTTTAGTGAAGAGCATATAAGGTTATTAATCCTTCAAGTGCAAGCTGGGAGGCCAGGTCCAGCCCAGTTCTCTACATGTAGCCGTAAGATGAACCAAACAAATCCAGTCCCCAAGCATCTGGCAAGCTGCCACACAGCCCACAGGGAAAGTTAGGTTTCTGTGAACTCTGGCTTCTTCTATGTGACTCGCACTGTCACATACCAGGTTCAAGCAATCCTTCGTGTGCTGTCCTGTAAACTGCAGCTACATGTTCTTGTAGCAGGACTTTAATAGCTATGTGAGAGATCTTTACAAACCTGTAAAATGTAAGGAAGATTCCCTGTCCCGTTTCATTATCATTATACAACTTACGACTGTTTTCGTAGTGTCTGTACCTCGAGCAAGCAGAACAGCAGACCTGCTAAGTAGCCGGCGCTCCAACTTCTCTCCAAAGCTTGTTTTCAACCCATCACCGTTCTGAAAAACGATACTGCTAGTGTATGTGAGTCATGGGTTTCGATTAATTTATTTCGCAGTGCAAAGAGGTTTTTACAATACTTTTTCCATGGATTGAATCATTCTTTGCTGATGACTTCTGTTTTATTTCTCTACTAATTGCAAATGGAATCTGGATCTTAGCACTTAGTATGACCCAAAAACATAAAGAAATATAATCATATATAATTAACTAGGCTTCAGTGTGCATTGTAAATACCTTGGTTGGTACTTAGTTCCATGCGTTGTCGAGCAGGAAATACTTTCTGCCAAAGAAGAAGAGTTAATATTAATGCTAGCGATAGTTAATTTCCATGTTTACTAGCCAAATATCACATAATAGTATCGGAAGAAAAAGACCTTGTTTCAAATCATTTAATCAGCAATATTCTTTGAAATAACTGATAACGATGCAGATGGGCACAGCAAATCCATTGCATTCAGAAGAGCAACAGATCAAATATTTATAGTTCAGCTCTAAAATCTTGTCAAAGTGTAAACCTAAAGGTTATGCCTTAGATTAATTTCACGTTCACAGCTTGAAGTGGATTTGGTTCATTTGCAGTGAAGATGCTTAGTGCATAATAGCAACATATGCTTTCATTTGATAAAGTTTCTGTTAAAAGTGATGATTTTCTCAGGGCTTCGTATTTTTTGGGTAAGTCTCAAGCGTTTCATTTACCTGGGAAGGGGTTAGCAGAGGGGCTGTGTGCAGAGACCTTGCTTCCCCTCCTGGTGTTGCCCGCAGTTTGCCACTCGCTGCCCTCTGACACTGCGTTTTGCTGTAAATTCGGGTCTTACCACTGGGACAGTGCAGCGGTCTGGAGTGCGGTACATAGTCCGTAGGGGACTAATCCGTTCCTTGAAGAAGGAGCTCTGGCTTCTGTGTCTGCTGGACTTGATGCTCAAAGCTGGTGCTTTATGTGAAGGCTTGAAAAGCCAAGTTTCAGAGCGACAAGCTAGTAAGTGTGCGGCCGCTGCTCTTTTCTTGGGCTACGCTGTGCACTCCGGACTGTTCTGTTCATAGCTGTAACTTCACTCAGATACCTCATTTCACGGCAGGTTGAAAATTATGGTCCTGAACATGCATAGTCTTTAGAGATCAGAGATCTTATTTCTGAGAGTCAAAATAGCATTTTAGGTTACTAGGAAATCAGCACTGTTTGGCCCAAACACGCCGCGTTGCCTTCCTCTGAGACGGCACTCAGCTAGTCCGCTGGTATGAGGAAACCAGCACGTGCCGTTTCAAACCGCTCGGGTGTCCGGGGGGTTTTCACTCTACCTGGTTTTGGATCAACAGTCAAATGTGCGGCTTTGATAGAAAATTGGTCTGTCACCTTCCTGCATTTGAAAAATATCCCAGTCTACAATTGCTAATCATGTTGTTCGCATTTTTTTTACTGAAACATGTTTTTCTATTTAAAAGTTTAATTGTAGAGGGATATATAAACACTTCAGTTCTTTCATTCACCAACAGGCCTAATGCACTTTGCACAAAGCCTGATTTCAGATGTGAACTGGAAATTGTCCTCCAAAATATATACTTGAGACAAAAGCTTTTCTGAAAAGCAGTGATTCCTTAAGGGGGGGGGGGGGGGATGGACAGGGAGGGGAAGTTTCCTTGAAGTCTGAAGAGACATACATGCTGGGAAGTGGGGTTGTATTTTAAGACATTCATAAACATTAATCTCGTGATAGGGTTTTCTTTAGCAACAGCTTGTTGGAGGATGAGAGCATGGTAAGTGCAGCCAGCAGAAAATGTAGGACCTAGACGGGAATACAAAGAAACAGCGGGGGGGAGAGACGGCATTAAGCTTTCAAGGTGAAGAGCCAACGTGCAAATTCCCAGAACAGGATGAGGACTTCGAGAGAGCTCTGCTTTCAAATGACATTAAGGGAGCTAACTTAAATGGACCAAAGCAAAGCAGCTCGGCATCACTCGGGGAGCTCCCTCGCTGCTGCTGCCCCCCGTTTTCCTTCGGGGAGGAAAGCTCACGCCTGGGCGCGTGGGACAGGACGGGGCAGCCGTGGTGGGGGCTCTCCGAGGATCCGGGCAGGGTGGGAGCATCTGTGAAACCGAGAGCTGTAACCAAGCCTTAAATACACCGCTTCCACCCCGTCCAGCGTCGCACTTGGCAATTAAGAGTTCTGTCTGGTGATGGGAAGTGCTTGTCAAATGGAGAGATACGGTTTTATCCCCTTTTTACAGTCAGCAACACTAAGGCTCAGAAAGTTGGAGGGGTCAAATAGCCAATAACCGATAAATTTGGGAGCGCAGCTCGGAGCTCCTGACTCCTCTTCTGGTGCCTCACCAGCCAGGCCACGCTGCTCTGAATAGTCTGATGTTTCTGACTGCTGCTGGATTTGGGGGGCGTCAATCTCATACCTACAACAACTGCCTAAATAGCAGTAGGAACTGTGTGCCGTGTGTGTAGGACATTGTGCTGCTTGTTGTTGCAACACAACTGTAGCATATTTCATTCTGCTTGTAGTGCTGGTACAGGAATAGGACCGCTAATGTGCCTCCTCTCTGATACCTCAGAGGGTTTTACAAATATAGCTCTTAATCCAGCCGAGTTCATGCCAAACAAAACATACTCCACCTGTGCAGATTCGCTTAAAGACAGATTTTGTTCTCAGCTACATGCCTTAGAGCCCTCAACTCCAATTAACTTACACCTATATAATTATGTGTACAATATAGCCTCAACTAATTAAATTTCTAGAAAATAAGAGAGCACTTTGGGGTTGTGTGGGATTTGGTTAAGAGATCTCAAAGCTGTCAAAGAGAAGATTCATCTCACAACTCTTCCCCCTTACAGTAAACATGCTTCGGCTTGGAGCCAAATATACCCTGCACTTCCCACCTGTGGGTATTCGCTCACTTTCATTATTGCAAATTACTTCCAGGAGAACGACTGAATCACGGAGCGGAGGGGGCTGCGAGGCTGCTCGCCTGCGAGACCCCCGTTTGATGTCATCTCTTTTTCCTGCTCTTCCACTCGCACTTCAGTTTTTTGTCTTTGCTGCTTCCTCGTTGCTTTCCTGCGGCAACGCCGTCGAGTCACAGCCGCGTGGTTTCTTCATCATGGCTCCTCAGTGCTGCTGTGTCGTGTCCCAGTCGCACGCTGTTGACACTGCGGCAGCCCGGGAGAGGTTTGGAGACTCGGAGCATCCTGCCAACGGCAGCTGCTGGAGGCGGCGCAGGGGCCTCCGCGGGCTGCTGCTCTCCTCCTTTACGACGGTCCGTGCTTCCACGCAGCTGCCCCGCCGCGGTCAGCTCAGCGCGTGGATGGGTCACGTCTGAACCGCAGGATCGTGCCCTCACCTTGGAAGGTGATGGACGGCTTCATTAAGCTTGGGATAGGCCATAATCAATTAGCACCGTTTGGTGGTTAGAGCAGAAGCGTTGGGTCTGCCCCTCTGCTCCGCTTCCGTCCCCGATCAGTGATTCAGTTATTCCCTCTCTGCGCCTCAGTTTTAAGCAGAACTAATTCCACTGACTCAGCTCGGTGTACCGGGGCTTCATTATTGCCTATAAAGGGCTCGGGACTCTTCAGTGATCGATACCCTGAGAGTACGTGTTATTAGGAAGCGGGAGGCCGCGCCGTGAGCTCGGCTGCAGAAGCCGAGGGAACAAACACGTTCATTTGGCTTTGAATGGCAAGACACGGAAAACTGCAGAAGTATTGCCAGTCTGCGTTGGGCTTTTTTAACTTAGTGCTAATGGATCCATGGTTTCATGCAAAGGTTTCCACTCCTTTTGCTGTATCGTCTGTGACATTTACAGTACTCTTCGTTCCATTAGCAAAGTAACTTGAGTGAGTTTATTACCCTTTGGAGACTTTGCTGCTTGCTGTTTAACTTCCATGTGACCGGACCGTGGAAAAAGTCTCTTAAAATAATACAAGAGCCTAAAAATAGTGACAAGTCGTATTTTGGGAGTAAAAGAATTAATTTAATGCACTCTAATAAGCTTTGAAACATTAGGAAACACCACTTACTGTTTCCTCTTTCTCTTTAGAGCCACCAAAATGCGCAGAAGGGTTTATCGCGGAGTCAAGGTGCATCTTGCCTCACAGCTTGAGACGGTAATTTGTTTGTATCAGCTACAGTTCCTTTACTTCAGAGGAACAGAGAAATAGCATCTAATCAGCATGTTCTGAATCACAGGTGAAAGGAATCGCTCCGTACTCTGAATTTGTTACCGAGGACACACTCCGGATGGGAGCGAATGGCAGACCTGCCATTCCCGGGACCGCGCGCCGGGATGCCCGTCGCCGGGACGCCGGTGGGACCCAGCTCGCCCGTTCGGCCCCGCTCGCCGGGCGCCTCGGCCCCGCTCCTCGCTGCGATTCCCCGAGGAGGTGCAGCGGTGGGCTGTGCGCCGGGAAGCGTCACGGCATGCGGAGCCACCCAGGCGCGAGGAGTTTTTTCTCCCCATTAAGTCTTCAGTCGCCTCCGGGTTGCGGCAATGCCGGGAGCTGGGAAAGTAGGCGAAGGGTGAACCGCGGCGGCGCGGCGGCAGGAGAGGGGCGATGGGGGCCCCGGCCACGCTCCCCTCCCACCCTCGGCCCCGGCGCCCACCCTGCCCTGCGAGACCCCCGCCCGCAGCAGCGGGGGCTTCGCGCCAGCTCGGCGAGGGCCGGCACCGTCCGCCTTTCCGGGCCTCCCGTCCGCAACCCGTGTTATCGGCTGCCGCCTGTCGTTCACCCGGACTACAGCCCGCCAGACTGCAGCCATGGCAAGATTTTAAAATCCGAGGGTGCTTTGAGCGCGCTTGTGCGCGTGGGTGGGAGCAGGAGCGGGGCTGCACGGCAACCCCCGGTGCAGCTGCTGCCTCCAGCTCCTTTGCAGCTTTTGCACCTCTGAGAGGTTTGGCGGGGTGAAGCTCTTCTCCGTTCTGCCTGTTTTGCGCCTGTCTCCCCGAGGCGACGTCCAGCCCGTGCAAAGGGAGCCCTGATCCGCTCCCGAGCCCGGCTGGAGCCCGGGGCAGAGGACCCGGAGCAGAGGGCTCGGTGCTCCCAGACCTGCCCTTCGCTCGTGCTGACGCGGGCAAGCACTTCGGCTCTCACGGCTCCACTTCGGCTCTCACGGCCCCTTTCCCCAGCTGAAAAGCGGGGATGGTAATCGCGGAGCGCTGCGAGGCAGGAGCAGGGCAGCTCCTCCAGCGAGCACCAGGCTCCTCGGCCAGAACGCTGCCGCCACGCTGTCCTGCCACGGGAGATGCCGCAGAGCCCAAATGGCCGAGAAGTACCAGGCAGTGAATGCGCTTTAACGACCGCACGTGCCAGAGGCCCCGTCATGGGGCCGGCCGCTCAAATTGCTTTGTTTTCACGCTCAGACGAGTTGCTAACCTTCCAATAAAAACCGGCGTCATTATAATAAAAATGTGGAAAATGCTACCATTAAACCACAGCGCCGGTTTATTTTTCAAGTGCCTCTTTCTGGGACATCAAATTCGTTTAGATCATTCTCAAAACCCACAAATGCCGCTTGGGCTCAGCAGGGCGTGCGGGGGAGGCGGCGGAGTCGGGGCTCCGGCTGAGCCCATGGCGGGGGCTCGAGGCGTTGCCCCGCGGCCGCTCGCCCCCCTTGCCCCCCGCCCTGGCGGCCCCCGCGCAGCAGCCGCAGACTTGCAACCGCTTGCTGCACGCGGTGGCATCTCAGCTTGAACCCGACGGAGCCTCTCTCCCCGCATCCGGCCGGCCGCGAGCTGCTGCCCCTTCCGTGAGCAGCGTCCTCCTCCCTCAAGGAGGTAAACTTTGTTCCAAAATAAAAGAAAAAGACCTTAAATCCTTCCCGTACAGGTGCTGCATGGTTAGATCACACTCCCCTTCCTCTCTACAAATTTGGAGTATCACCATTAAAGGTTCGCCTGAATTTATAGTGCAGTTGCTGAGCAAAGTTTTGCCTCAGTACCCATGTTGCTGGCAAACGTGATGCTGGAGCTACCTGTATTTATGAAGTAAAGACATAAAAGTGGGATTTGCAGAAGAGCTCGACATTGTCTAGACTCCGCTCGGGGGAAACCAAGAATCTGCCGCTTTGAGAAGTGGCAAGAAAGGCTGAAGTCTTAATCTCGGTGGAGTCTGTAGCAAACTTGCGCTGATTTCGGAGGAGTGAGGATTTTGCTCCAAAGCTTCCTGTCTGTTCTCTCTCCAACCAGGGGTCTGTGCTGCCGGGGGGGCTGTAGGCGTGCAGACCACCTCGGAGGGGCGCCGGGACGTGTTCGCTGCTCCGCTCAGCGAGCGGTGCCTGCGGGAACGTCAGCTTTCGCAGGCGATAGGGAATGCTAAAATTATATCTTAGTTACTACAAGTTGCTTGTCAGCTCTTTTTCTGAAAGATGTTTAGAAATGCTTGGGAGAGGAAACGTGCACCGTTAGCGCTCCGGAGCCTCGGCGCGTCAGCCCGGAGGGTTTCGGTGCCCCGCAGACACGGCACGCCGGCTCGCGCGCGGGGCCCGGCCGCTGCGCCAGGGCACGGATGGGTGCTCGGCTCCGCTCCCGGCGGGTTTATCAGCACCACAAGTTTTCAAGTTATGCCAAAAATACAAGAAGATGCTGCAACAGGTCTCTGGGAACACGAGAAGCTCCCTCCTGGTTGGGAAGTTTGAGCCCACGTTTGTGTATTGCTAGGGCAAAATATGAGCCACTAAACCACCCGTTTGGTTCGGCACCGGGGCAAGGTTAGAAACGCTTCTGCCCCGGCGGAGTGAGGCAAAAAGAGCCCAGCGCTCGGGGAGCCGCGCGGGGAAGCAGGAAGCCCGGAGCCGCCCGGGCTGTAAATGTCGTCGCTGCCGAGAAGTTCAGCCGCGGCTGGAGCTGAGCGGCCGGGCCGACCCCTCGGCCGGAGCAGCTGCTCCTGCCTGCGCCCCGGGAAGGGGCAGTGCCCCGCTTACGGACCGGGAATTCATTTTCACAGAACAGAATTAATCAAGTTATTATATGAAGAGATGATTTAGTCCTATACAGCCAATAAATGAGGCTACTAAAGAAGCGGGGCTGGAGCTGCTCCCCGGTGAGCGCGCGTTTGACCTGCTTGGTTTTATTGTAGGCATCTGGGGGGAAGAGTCACATGGCCGGAATGGCAAAATGAACAGCAATAACCTCTTTGGGAAGGAATAACCTTTTCTGAGCTGCAGAAGAGGAGGGGGAGCAGCACTGCCTCAAAACCGAGGCAAAACCGAGCCGCTCCCGAGCTGGGGCAGCGGCAGCAGAAAGGGCAAAGCGGCTGCTCGCTCGTGGTGCTGGAGGCCACCGAACCCCGGGCGAGCGGGGCGACCCGCTCCTGACGCCCCGCTCCGATGTACCCGCGAGTAAAACGCCGTGCGGTCGCGAGACTTCGGTGCCTGCCGTGAGCGGGCTCCCAGGGGCAGGCCAGAGCGATGGTGCTCCCGAATCCCAGACCCTCCCGTTGGCGGCACAGAGGAGCGGTGAAAGGGCTGGAAATGGTGGATCCTTCAATTTCCCCCGCTTGTGAAGGCCTGGGGGAGGAACACGGGTTGGTGGGCTTCCCCTGGGAAACAGCCATCGTGTCCTGGGCCATCCTTTTTGTTTAGAGAAGAGAAGGAGGAAGAAGAGTCACTTGCTGAAGGAGCTGCTCAGGTGGGAAGGCAGGAGGCATCTTAAAACGTGATGGAAAAGTGCCCGGCAGCGGGCAGTAACCCGGTGCGTCGTACGAGCAGCGCGAGTGCAGAAGCCGGCAGCGCCGTCTCCCCGTCCCGTTGGGCCCCTCGAGCAGTCGCTTCTGCTGGGGTTCACACCCGGGGGGACCAGTCCCCCGTGCAGCCCCTCGTTTGTACGTGGTTTATAACTTCTCTGCTCTGGCGATCAACCCTGCTGCTGTCGGCAGGTGCTGGTGGGCCGGGAAAGGGTGCTGGGGCTGCCGGGGGGGTGCTCAGGGCCGCGAGGAGGAGGGGCGGGCCGTGGGGGAGATGCTTGGGGCTGCAGTGAGGACGCGTGGGGCTGTGGGGGATGCTCAGGGCTGCGGAGAGGAGCCTTAGGGCTGCCGGAGCGATGCTCGGGGCTGCTGGGCGATGCTCAGGGCTGCGGGGGGATGCTCAGGGCTGTGGGGAGGAGGTTTGGGGCTGCAGTGGGGATGCTCGGGGCTGTGGGGCAATGCTGGGGGCTGCCGGGGCGGTGCTGGGGGCTGCGAGGAGGATGCTCAGGGCTGCAGAGGGATGCTCGGGGATAAAGAGGGATGCTCAGGGATACGGAGGGATGCTCGGGGCTGCAGGGAGAGTGCTCGGGGATACAGAGGGATGCTTGGGGATACAGAGGGATGCTCGGAGCTGCCGGGGGGCTGCCCGGGGCCATGGGGAGGGTGCTGGAGGCTGCTGGGGCAACGCTCGGGGCTGCAGGGAGGATGCTCAGGGACACGGAGGGATGCTCAGGGATACGGAGGGATGCTCAGGGATACAGAGGGATCCTCGGGGCTGCCGGGGGGCTGCCCGGGGCCACGGGGAGGGTGCTGGGGGATGCCGGGGCGACGCTGAGGACCGTCGGGGGGATGCGCGGGGCCAGGCTGGGGCGGCGGGGGGCGGCGGGGTGGGAGGTGCCGGGGCCGGGGCTGGCAGCGGGGCCGCCGGGGCTGCCCGGGGCGGAGCCTGCGGGGCGGCCGCTCGCGGCGCCGCTATAAAGCAGCGCGGGGCGCGGGCGCGGGGCAGCCGCTGCAGGGCACCCCCGGGCCGGGGGCCGCCGGGACACGGCTCCCTCCATCCCTCCGTCCGTCCGTCCATCCCTCCGTCCGTCCATCCCTCCGTCCGCCCGTCCCTCCGCCCGGCCGCCGGAGCCCGGCGCGATGGCGCGGCCGCAGCTGTCGGGGGGCGCCTGGGGGGCCCTGGTGCTGCTGGGGCTGATGCTGCCGGCGGCGCCGGCCGGAGCCTGGTACAAGCACGTCGCCAGCCCCCGGTACCACACGGTGGGCCGCGCCTCGGGGCTGCTCATGGGCGTCCGCCGCTCCCCCTACCTCTGGCGCCGGGAGCTGGCGGCGGAGCCCCCCCGCCGCCCCGGGGGGGCCGCGGACACCGCCCCCGCGCCGCCCCCGGGCCGCCCCGCCGGGGGGGCCCCGCCGCCCGCGCCGCCGCCGCCCGCACCCGGCCGCCTGCTGCAGCGTCTCCTGCGGGGGGGCTGGGGCTGGGGCTGGGGAGGCCCCCGCCGGCCCCCGCCCGGCCCCCGCCCGGCGCCCGCCGAGCTCAGGTAACGCCGGCCCCGACGGGGGGGGGGGGGCGCCGGGGGGCGAGGGGCCTCTGCAGCGCCCCGGGGTGCGGGGGGGGGGGCGCGGGGCATGTGGGGTGCACGGTCCCCGCCGCGGGCTCCGGTCCTGCAGCACCCCGGGGCGCTGGAGGGGGTTCGGTGGGTGACCGGGGTGTGTGGTCCCCTGGCCCAGTCTGCCCTCCCGCAGCACCCCGGGGTGCTGGAGGGGGGTCGGTGGGTGGCCGGGGGTGCGTGGTCCCCCACCCCGAGTTTGCAAAAGTCTGGGCTGCATTTTTAAAGTCTAAGCGGGAGGTTTGCTGCGCTCGGCTAACGGAGGCACCGGCAGCGCAGGGCTGTCCCCGCTCCCGGTGAGCGTCCGGAGGAGCCGAGACCCCGCGGGGGCACCGTGCGGGGCCGGGGCCGAGGCTGCCGGTGCTGCCGTCTCCCGGAGCCCCGCGTCTGGCCGGGAGCCGCTCGGCCGGTGCCCGCGACCTTTTCAGGGCTGTGCCCACATATTCAGTCTGTTCCCAGTTACGTAAAGCAGGAGCCAACGTGGTTCCTTTGTAGCTGAAGCCTGTGGATGCTTTAGGTGCTGGATCAGGCCCTGAAACATGTAGCCAGATCCCCCCTTCCCTTCCGGGGAAGCCGGGGATTAGCTGGCTGCAGGGAAGCCCGGGAGGGTCGGCTCAGCCCTGCGTGACGCCTGCGCTGCCCCGTTAACGGCGGCCGGTCCGGACCGCAGCGAGGGCAAAGCCGGGGCACCACCGCTGCCGGCTCCCACGCGCGGTCCGGCACTGCTCGCGCCTCACCGGGATGCTCCCGCGGGCCGGAGGGTTTGGGCCTCGCTGGGATGCTCCCGTCGGCAGCATCTGGCCGGGAGCCGTCGTCCCCCGGGAGCGCGGCCCAGGCGGCTCTCCGAAATCGCATCCTCCCTTTCTGCTTTGCAGCATCTCCCGGCTGAAGATGTAGCTCTGGTCCGCCGAAGCGTCCCGGCGGAGATGCTGGAGGAGCTGGAGGAGCAAGGACTGCCCGGCGTGGAGACTGTTTACCGGCGCTGATGAGGAGGAGTTTCATCGGTGGTTCTCTTGATTTTTCTGACCTCTTTGAAACCATATAGACAATTGCATTAAAAAAAAATCTGATTTTTTCCTACCGGCTGCTCAGACACAGTGGTAACTTCATATTGTTTTCAGGTCAACCTAGTGCTATGAACTTGGGGAGAAACAAACAGGGAAGATATTTATTTTGTTTATTTTTTTTAGATTTCTGTACTAGCTTCTTTGCAATATAATAAAAATATGTACTGTTTGCTTCCTAGGAACCTGCACTCATTAAAATGAGACTCGATCAAAGGAAAGTTTCGCTTCGTCGTGCTGCTTTTTGAGCGAAGCCCTCGCGGCTCCGAGCGGGGCAGGCGCTTGAGCCTTCTGGTAACTCCCAGATTTTTCTGGCGTGATTTAACTCCCTGAAACAGTTTCTTCTGCAGCTTTACAGCGAATCTCTTTTATTGCCCTTCGGGGAGTTACTACCAGGCTAAGTGTCAATTAAGATGACAAATAGCTAGAAATCTTTCCTGGACTCTGCTGAATGCAAGCCCTGCGCGTTCTCGCTGCTTCGGCTGTTTATTTGCCTAGTTAAACTTAATCTCGTGCACATCTCTGCTGATGAAAAGGTCACTCCCCGTTAAAACAGGGCCCAGCCTGGGGCCGCAGCGGGGCCGGCCAGGCCGGGGGCAGCGCGCAGGGATGCTGCTCCGGCGCCGTGTCTGTGTCTCGAGCGGGAGGGATCCGGGACTGGGGGAAACACAGATCTGGGGGTCGAGTCCAGCTTCGAGAAAGAGCCGAGTTCCCTGCTGTTGGCGCTGGCTGCTTTTATGGGAAATCTGGCAAACCGAGCAGTTTCCACCCTCCCTGCATCAGCCGGCTGCTCCTGCCCAGACCCTGCATCTCGCACGCGCAGTCGGGACAGCAGGATTTTGTGGTTCGGGAGGAAAAAGCCCTGGTGCCGCCCGCCACCGTGGCCCTGCAGGGCTCAGCGGGGGTGGCGGGGGTCCGTCCCACCGGCCCTGGGCTGGGGAACCACAGCGAGCCGCTGCCCGGCCCCTCGGCCCGTCGCTGCTCAGCCGATGCTCAGTGCAACGCGAGGAGCATCGTTTCCTCCACGTTTCTTCCTGACTGATTCATCCTCTGCGTCCCCTCTCCCTTCCCCCCGTGATTTTCAAATTTGGCAGATTTTGACTGTTAATTAGCGTCACACAGGACGTGGAGGGGACAAATGGCACCCGATTAACACGAATCCATTCGTTCTGCAAAGGGCTCTGTCCGTGAGCGGCGCCAGCAGCCTCCGGAGTGCCGCGGGGGCGGATCGCCCTTCTCGGTGGAGATAAGTGGTAAAATGAGGGAGAAAACGTAAAGGTCGGCTCTGCGCAGGGAGATGCCCGACGGGGGGGATGGAAAGCACCGAGCGCCATTCCCGTGTGCATTTCCACCCTCACGGGTGGGAGAGAAGCGCTTGTACCTGCCAATTTCTGGGGCAAAAGCACCGAGATGCTCGGTCAGCCGGACGCCCTTCGCTGCTCCCTCTGTAAAACAATTTTCCCGTGCAGAAGCATGAACCGATCCTGCCCCTGCGGCTGCAGCATGATTCCCTTGGTCCTCCCAGCTCTGCGCCCTGAGAGCAGCATGGGGGAGCTCCGGATCTGGCCCCTCAGTGTGTCCCGGCCCCCCAGTGCATCCCGGCTCCTCGGTGCATCCCGGCTCTCCGGTGCATCCCGGCCCCCTGGTGCATCCCGGCCCCTCGGTGCATCCCGGCCCCTCGGTGCGTCCTGGCCCCGCGGTGCATCCCGGCTCCCCGGTGCATCCCGGCCCCCCCGTGCGTCCCGGCCCTGCGGGTCTGGGCGCTCGCTGCTTGGGGGGTCGGGGGCGGCTTGGAGGGAAGCGAGGAGGTGCAGAAGCCCCCCGGCCCCTCCCCTGCTGCCCAGCCCGGCTGGCTCGGGGGGGCTGCGAGACCCCGCTGCAGAGGGGGGGTGCGGAGCCGTGCGCAGGTCCTGGGGCAGGTCCCGGGGCAGGAGCTGGGGCAGGAGCAGAGCAGCAGCAGGGCAGGTCCCAGGTAGGTCCTGGGGCAGGTCCCAGAGCAGGTCCCGGGGCAGGAGCAGGATGGAGCAGGGGAGGAGCAGGGCAGATCCCAGGGCAGGTCCTGGGGCAGGAGCAGGGCAGGTCCTGGGGCAGGGCAGGGCAGGGGCAGGGCAGAAGCAAGGCAGGTCCTGGGGCAAGAGCAGGGCAGGGGCAGGGCAGGTGCTGCAGCAGGAGCAGGGCAGATCCCAGGCAGGTCCCGGGGCAAGAGCAGGGCAGGTCCTAGGGCAGGGCAGGAGCAGGGCAGAAGCAAGGCAGGTCCCGGGGCAAGAGCAGGGCAGGGGCAGGGCAGGTCCTGCAGCAGGAGCAGGGCAAATCCCAGGCAGGTCCCGGGGCAGGTCCTAGGGCAGCTCCCGGGGCAGGAGCAGGGCAGGTCCCAGGGCAGGTCCTGGGGCGGGGGCAGGCCCCAGGGCAGGAGCAGGCCCCGGGGCAGGGGCAGGGCAGGGGCAGGGCAGGAGCAGGTCCCGGGGCAGGGGCAGGGCAGGAGCAGGCCCCGGGGCAGGAGCAGGCCCGGGGGCGGGGGCCGCAGCAGCAGCAGCCACCGGGGCGGCGGGCGGCGGCGAGGGCTCGCCGTGCCATCTTGTGGCCGCGCACACGGCGGGATGCTGCGGCTGGGAGAGCCGGGAAGAGGCGAAAGCTGCCGCCCGCGCAGGGCCGGGGCCTGTTGTCCCCTGCCGAAGGGCTGCGGGGCCCCGGCACCGTGTCCCCAGGGGCCCCCACGCCAGCGGACGCGGTTCCTGCCAGCCCCAAAGGCTGGCGAAGGCCGGGGGGGCCGCGGCTGGCGCAGGAAGCCGGCGCACCCCACCCCGGCCGGCCCGCGCTCCGGGCGGCTCCGCTTCCTTCCCGCTTCCCCGGCCGCCGCCCAGCCTCTCCCGGGAGCCGGCGGCGCCCACCGGGCCGGGATGCTTCCGCCCGTCCTGGGCCGGGCCACGCGGAGCCCCCGGCTCCGGCCCGCGGGGCGTCCCTGCGGGGAGCCCAGAGCTGCCGGCCCCAGCGCCCACCCGCGTCCCGGCCGGGGAGGCTGCTGGGGGGCAGCCGGAGGGGTCTGCCACGTCCCGGCACGTGGATCCATCCCGGCCTGCCGGCGTGGCCGTGCCCCGTGTCCCTCCGCGGGTCCGCGGTGTCCCCAGCCCGGCAGGCCGTCCGCGTCCTCGCGCTGGCACCGCCGGGGGAACCGAAAGGAGCCGGAGATAAGGAGCGGGAGCCGCGGAGAAGGGGCAGATAACGTTATCGCGGCGCCTCCCGCTCTGCCTATTTCCAAGGTGTCCAGGGCGCCGATAAGGCGGCGGCAGCTCGCGGACGTGGGGAGGCTGCGCGGGAGCCGGCGCCGCTCTCGTCTGTGAGCGAACGTCCCGGGGGGCGGCCGGAGGTCCCGGGGTCTCCTGGCCTTTCCGCAGCCAGGGCGCCGCGCGGGAAGGGCTCGGCCTGGCAGGGCCCGCCGGGGCCTCGGGAGAGGAGCGGCTGCGGCGCGGCTGAATGCCGCCCTTCTCGCCCTTCTCGTCGGGCCACGGCGCTGCCCTCCCGGCCGGGCCGGCGGCACATTCCTGCCCCGGGCGGTGCCCCGCGCCGCTGGCGTTTCCGTGGACGGGTGTGCCTGGGCGCTGCCCCGGAGCCCGCCGTGCCGTGC
The DNA here is from genome assembly GCF_036370855.1 of Dromaius novaehollandiae. NCBI lineage: Eukaryota > Metazoa > Chordata > Aves > Casuariiformes > Dromaiidae > Dromaius > Dromaius novaehollandiae. Next base: position 1,860,046 of record NC_088111.1, on the reverse strand, counting down.
CGGGGCTCCCGCAGCTGGGTGCTCCTGGAGCTGGGTGATCCCACAGCTGGGTGCTCCCAGAGCTGGGTGCACTCGGAGCTGGGTGCTCCTGCAGCTGGGTGCACTTGGAGCTGGGTGCTCCCGGAGCTGGGTGCTCCTGCAGCTGGGTGCACTTGGAGCTGGGTGCTCCCGGAGCTGGGTGCCCCCAGAGCTGGGTGCTCCTGGACCTGGGTGCCCCCAGAGCTGGATGCTCCCAGAGCCAGGTGCTCCCAGAGCTGGATGCTCCCGGATCCAGGTGCCCCCGGAGCTGGGTGCTCCCGGAGCTGGGTGCTGCTGGAGCAGGTTGCTCATGGAGCTGGGTGCTCCCGGAGCTGGGTGCTGCCGGAGCCAGGTGCCCCTGGAGCTCGGTGTCCCCAGAGCTGGGTGCTCCTGCAGCTGGGTGCACTTGGAGCTGGGTGCTCCCGCAGCTGGGTGCTCCCACAGCTGGGTGCTCCTGGAGCTAGGTGCTCCTGGAGCTGGGTGCTCCTGGACCTGGGTGCCCCCAGAGCTGGGTGCCCCCAGAGCTGGGTGCCCCTGGAGCTGAGTGCTTCCAGAGCTGGGTGCTCCCGGAGCTGGGTGCTGCCAGAGCCAGGTGCCCCCGGAGCCAGGTGCCCCCAGAGCTGGGTGCTCCTGCAGCTGGGTGCTCCCAGAGCCAGGTGCTCCCAGAGCTGGATGCTCCCGGATCCAGGTGCCCCCGGAGCTGGGTGCTCCCAGAGCTGGGTGCTGCCGGAGCCGGTGCCCCGCGGCGGGTGCTCCCATGGGCTCTCGCACGCGTGTGCAGCCCCGGCCCGTTGGGGCTCTTTGCGGCGTGGCGCCTTGGCCCGGGGGTTCAATGGCAGGAGCAGGCGGAGCAGCCCGGGAGCAGGGACTGCGATCTCCCGCGCCGTGCCGAGCCGAGCCGAGCCGGCCGATCCCACCGCGCCGCTGGGAAAGGCTCCAGCAGCCCTGACTCAGCCCCTAAATCCGGACGCTTTCGGCTCCTCCAGGGCCTTTCCTCATCACTCCCCGCCCAGCCAGAGCCCCTCGCTTCCCCGCCGTGGCTCCGGACCACATCCCGCGCCCGCCGGCCGGGAGCGGAGGGGCTGCGGGGGACGGCAGCGGGGGCTGCGGGGGGACGGCACCGGGGGCTGCGGGGGACGGGGCCCCTCGGGGCCGGCGCGGCGGCTCGGCAGATGGCAGTGTGCCGTCGTGCACGCCGCGCTGCGTGTCCGGAGCCGGCCGAGCGCCGAGCACCGCGGCCGGGCCGGGGCTCCGCTTGCTATCGCTCGGAGACGGTGGCAGCAGCGGCGGCTCTGCAGCTCTCGGCAGGGTGCTGGGGGTCTCGCCCACCGGCCGGGGCCGAGCAGCCGAGTCTGCACCGCTCTCCAGAGCAGCGAGCGGAGACAGGCTTTGCTGCATGGGCACCCAAAACGCCAGCCCGTCGCCCCGGGCGGCCTCGCAGGCAGCCCTCACTTCTGCAATGGTGAAACTGTGCATAGCGTGCGTATTTTGCATCCGTTATGCAATATTATCGGGCCTGGAGCCGGCAGCGTGCGGCGTGCAGGTGTGATTCTGTGCAAGTGCTTGATAAAGCGCCGTGGATGAATTATAAATAAAGCCATTTGCTCGGAAGCAGATGTCGAATGAAGAGAGCGTCACATTCCTCCGAGCCGACGAGCGTGCAGGGCCTGGGAGTGCCCTCAGCTCTCTGCTCAGCCCCGCTAAGGCTTAAATATTTGCCCAAATCAAAACACGCAGAAGTTTAGATGGAAAAAACTCCGTGCCGGAGCATGGGCTGGGCTGCAGGGAGTGGCGTCCCGTGTGCCGGGCTTGCCGAGCCGGGAGACCGCGGCGATGTGCGAAACCGCCGTGCTGCACCGGCACCCGGCCACGGCCTCCGCGCGGGAGCAGCCCGGGATGCGGCAGGGCAGCACGCGGGACCGCGTGGGAGGAAGGCTGGCACGGTCTTCCTCGCGCAGCGTGCAGGTCCCGGCGGTGAGGCTGGTTGTGTCCCCTGCCCGGAGGGGACGTCCCGCGCGGGCCGGGCTCTGCCCTGCTGAGCTTCTCTGCAGCTCAGGGATGTTCCTTGGGGAGGAAAGATGCCTTTTGAGGATGACAAGGATAGAAAAAAAAAATCGTCAGATGCAGGTCAGACTCGAGAAACAGTTTCTGCCCCCCAAAATAAGCATTTTAGGAAAATTCAAACATTGCATTTTCACGTTTTTGAAATGACACTTTTGCAACTTTTTATTTTGCAAGTTACCAGCACTTTTTAAAACAGTTGTTCAAAAGGGTTAAAAACGTTCCGTTTGGCCACCCAAAAGATTTTCTCACTTTGTTTTTTTCCTTGCCCTGACTAAAAATAAAAACTTTTTTATTTAAGTAAACTTGAAACAGCTCCTTCTCTCCTCCCCTCCCCTCCAGTTTTTTGATTTGCCCAGTGAGTGGAAAATCGGTTATTCGCACTCCTCCGGGCTGGGAAGAGGCTTCGTGCCCCCCGGAGCGGCTCGGGGTGCTGCTGCCGGCTCCCCAGCTCCCGGCCCCGCTCGCGGAGCAGCCGCTGCTCGCGCGCAGCTCCTGCGGAAGGGCTGTTTTCTTAATAGGCCGCAAATTAAAAAGCAAATCAATATTCATCCCTAGAGTGTTTTATGTGCAGCCTCAAGCTGTGTCTGCTTCAGCTCCGCAGAAACCCGCCCGGGAGGCGGCTGGGGCGGGAGCAGCGCTGCGGGGACGCTGGGGACACGAAACCTTCGGTGGCCACGGACGCGTTCGGGCGAGGAGAGCCGGCCGTGGCCCCCGCTGTCGTGGTGCCCGGGATCCTGGGGGACCTCTCCCACCCCGGAGCCCCGGAGGGACATGGGACGTGGGGAAGGTGCACCCGTGGTGCCCCAGCCCCAGACGCCGCGTCGGGGCTTGTCCTGACCCACGGAGACCCGGCGCGCCCCGTTTCCGAGCTCCTTCCATGGGCGTTGAAGGACAGGAGCTCGCTAGCTCCACATGTGCCGGGCTGGCCGGATCCGCAGGGATGCAGTGCGGAAAACGCTGCGTTTCCCGTGGATGCAGGCCGCGGGCGGGTGGATCCGCTCCGGGCCCTGCTTGTTCCCCTTGCACGGATGGTGCTTGGCCTCCCCCCGTCCCAGGACGAGCTCCGTGCACCCCGGATGGCCCCGGGCATCTCCCCACTGCGCACCCCGGACGGCCCCGGGTGTCTCCCCTCCGGGCACCCCGGGCACCCCGGACATCGCCCCGCCGTGCGCCCCGGGGCCCTGGAGCCCCGTGACCCCGGCCCGGCTCTGTCCGCCCCGTCGCTCACGAGGCCCCGCCCTTAACCCCGCCCCTTCCCCAGACCCCGCCCACCGCACCGCCCACCGCCCTCTCGGCGCCGCGGGGCAGCGCGCAGCATGGCCCCGCCCTTTCTCCCGCCCCACCCCAGACCCCGCCCCCCAATTTTTAGCCACGCCCCCTGCCACGCCCCCGCCCCGGCCCGCCGCGCTTGGGCGATGTGGGGCAGCGCGCAGCATAGCCCCGCCCTCGCCCCACCTCAGGCCCCGCCCCCAATTCTTAGCCCCGCCCAAGGCCACGCCCCCGCCCCGCTCGCCGCCCTCGGGCGACGTGGGGCAGCGCGCAGCATAGCCCCGCCCTCGCCCCACCTCAGGCCCCGCCCCCAATTCTTAGCCCCGCCCAAGGCCACGCCCCCGCCCCGCCCTCCACGCTCGGGCGCCGCTGGGCAGCGCGCAGAATGGTCGCTCCCCCGCCCCCAGCCCTTAGCCCCGCCCCCGCGCCAGTCCAGTAGCCCCGCCCCTCCCCAGGCCCCGCCCCTCCCCAGGCCCCAGGCCCCGCCCCGGCCGGGCGCCGCGGGGCAGCGCGCAGCATGGCCGCCCCGGCCCGCCCCGCCGCCGCGCCCCGCCGCCCCGCGCCCGCCCGCCGCCGCCGCCGCGCATAAAAGGGCCCCGCGGCCGCCGCGCCCGCCCCGCGCCGCGCCCGGCCATGGCCAAGGACCAGCTGAAGCCGCGGCTGTGCCACATGCTGAAGGGCGAGAGCGGCTACGGCTTCCACCTGCACGGCGAGAAGGGCAAGAGCGGGCAGTTCATCCGCAAGGTGGAGCCGGGCTCGCCGGCCGAGGCGGCGGGGCTGCGCGCCGGGGACCGCGTCGTCGCCGTCAACGGGCTCAACGTGGAGCAGGAGACGCACCACCAGGTGGGCGCCGCGCCGGGGGCCGAGCCGGGGACCGAGGCGCCCCCCTACCCCCCCGGGGCGGTTCGGCTGCTCTGGGCGCCCCGCCGGGCCCCCCCCCCATCCTCCTCCCCCTCCTCCTCCTCAGGGGCCGCCGGGTCCCCGGCCCTGCCTGAGCGATGCTGCCCGCGGGACGGGCCCGGAGCCCCCGCGGCCTCACCGCCTCCGCGCTGCCCCGGCCCCCTCGGGCCTGCGCCCTGCCCGCTTGTCTCTCTTTTAACTGTTTTCCCAGTGTTTTGTTGCGGCCCCGGCCGGCGGCCTCCCCTGCACCCCGGGCCCCCCACCCACCCCCGGCCTCTGCTCGCGCCCCCAGGCCCGTCGGGGGGCCCGGGCGGGCGGCCGGAGCGCAGGCCGCGGCGTCGCCCCGCGGGTGTGGAGGCCGCCGATAAGCCTCCCTCGCACCTCCCCGGTATCGCGGCCGCGGGGCTGCACCGGGCTGATGAGACCCCGGAGCTCGGGGAGCCCCGGGAAGACGCCGGCCGGCTCGGTTGTGCCGGTGCCGCTGGGTCCCAGTCCGGGTGGAGCAGCTCCGCTTTGTGCGGGGACGAGGTCCCAAATCCCCGACTGATGCTCGCCCCGAGGCGCTGCCCGGCGGCAGGGCTCCCGCTGCCTCGCTGGGGCTTCGGCCTCGCGCCGGCGGTTTTCGGCGCGATGGCTCGTTCGGGACGAGCAGCCTTGTCCGCGCTCCGTAAATCTCGCGTTGGCAGTTTTTTCGCTTGCAGAGACCGAGTCTGCTGACCTTGAGTGGAGCACGCAGGGGAGTAAATAGCTGCTAGCTAGTTGCGCGTTAGGCTGGTTTGTCGCTTCTAACCTTGGCGGTAACGCGCCTGGCCGGCGCGGCCTGGGCCGGAGCCCGCGGGGAGTCGTGGCGCGGCTCTGTGGGGCGTCCCGGGGTGTCCTGGCTCGGCCCCAGGGCTGCCGCGATGCCGGCAGGAAGGGGCCGTGTTCCCTGGGAACCGCGGAGGGCTCTGCCCCTCAAGAAAGGTCAGCGGTGCTGCTCCTCCTCCTCCTCTGCGGGATGAAGGCTTGTGCAGGGCGAGGGTGGTGTTTGGCCTGTTGGAGCCTCTCCGAGCCCCTGGTTTTACCTCCCGGCCCTTCGGTGCGCGGGGCGAAGCGGGGCAGGGAGCGCCTGGCCTGAGGCTGCATGGTGGGAAAGCCCTCGATTCCCTGTGCGTGAACCGTCTCGCTCACCTCCTTCTGCTGCCCCAGGCCGATGCTGCGAGCCCCTTCCAGAGCATCCGCCAGCCACAAAAAAACATGGAAAACCGAGGCTGCATGTGGACATCGGTCCCTGTCCAGCAGAGCTGGGCCTGGTTCCTGCTCCCGGCCCCATCGCTGGCTCTGCTGGCCCTGATCGCTGCTCTCCCGTAGCACAGAACTGGGGTGAATGTGCAGATCAGGTCGTTTCTTGCATAAACCAGCCTGGGGATGCACCGATGCGTTGGCTCGGTGCGGGACACCGAAGGGTGCACCTGGCACTCTGCCCTTCCCGGACAGACCCCCACGGACAGGCGCTCGGGGGCTGCGGGGCAAAGCGTGCTCAGTGAGACGCTCCGCTGTGCCCCCACGGGACCCCGGGGCAGCGGCCGGGGGCTTCTGCTCAGCTCTCCTCCTCCCTTCCAGGTCGTGCAGCGCATCAAGGCCGTGGAGACGGAGACCCGCTTGCTGGTGGTGGACAAGGAGACGGATGAGTACCTGTGCAGCCTGCGGCTGACGTGCACGGAGGAGATGGTGCACGGCGGCGTCCTGCTCGGCTCCGGCACGTCGCCCACCAAGTCGCTGGGCAGCGACAACGGGGAGGTCTGGAAGCCGCAGCTGGACCTGAGCGGGGGCAGCCTGCCGCGGCACTCGCACAGCTTCTCCTCGCACGGCAGCAAGAAGGTGAGGGGGCCGGTGGCGGTGCCGCGGGCGGCACGTCCATGAGCTTCGGAGACCCCGTTGTGCCCTGCAGCGAGGGGGGAGCTGCCCCACGGAGGGTCCCGCGTGCTGCCGCGGCCGGAGGAGCGGGCTGGGGAGTTACCAGCCCAGGGAGCTGCGGCCTCCGGCCCTCGGGGACCAGCGGTGCAGCCTGGGGGCTCCCGCGGAGCTGGGATTTATGAATGAGCTCGTTTCTCTCCTATTATTTCCAGCAGGGAGGGAGGGAACATCTGGGGCAAACGTGTTCTCAGCTTCTTGCTTAAATGGGAAGGAAATTAGCTCTTTTTCAAGTGGCCTGGGTCTGGACTGCGACTCGGCAGTAAGTGCCTTTTATTAGTAAACTCCTTTCCAAAAAGGAAAGAATTTGAGGTGGAAAATGTCCAGTTTCCATGGCTGGCTTGCTGCTGGGGCCGGGCTCGCGGAGACGGCGCAGCCTTGCACTCCGCAGATACGCAGGCGGTTTCTGCCCCAGCGCTGCCCTCGCTTGGGGTGCGAACGCGGCAGGAGCTGTGCGGGGTGTCGTGTGGCCCCCCCGGCTGCTCCATCGCCCTCCTGCAGCTTGCCATGCCCCCCCCGGCTGGGTTGCGGGGGTAAAACCCGCGGCCTCGGGGGTGGCTCGCTTCCCCTCCCTCCCCCGGGGAGCTGCTCGGCATCTTGCTGAGCTGCAGCTGCCGGGGGCCCGGCTTTCCCAGGAGGCAGAGGCAGCGTCGCGGGGGGGCTTTTGGCATGCTTGGAGCTGTTTGAGGGTCTGTATGATGCTGCCCCAGCTTCCTGTGGGGCGGGGGGTCACCGCCCCCGAGGCCCGGGAGCGTTGCCGGGGCGGGGGGGCAGCTGCGGGCACGGCGGGGGGCTGCTTCCCAGGACGGGATTTCCTATCCCGCCTCCGTTCCTTGTGCTGGGCGAGATCCAGCAGTTTGTACCGACGGGAAGTCGGGCGAGGGGAACGGGCCGGTCCCTTCCGGCCCTCGGGTTTTGGCTCCTCCAAGATCCCCCCCCGCCGTGGGTCAGGCTGATGCCAGCGCCGGCTGCCCCGCAGATGGGGAGGATGAGGACGGGGCTGCCCGCCCTGTCCTCGCTGTGCCCCGGCGGTGCCGGGTGCCTGCGCGTGGGTCTTCGATGTGCGAGCCCGGCGGCGGGCAGAGCCTGTCCCCGTCCCGGGGCGGCTCCGGAGGCAGCGGGGGAGGCAGGGCTGCAGCAGCGTCCCCGGGTTGCTGCAGCCCTGCTCTGGAGGAGAAGCAGCTCCGTTCCCCGGCAGCTGCAGGCCGGGAGCTGAACGTGCCCCCCGGGTCGAGCAGGACCTCGTGCCTCCAGCAAGCACTGTAGTGCAATGAATAATTCAGGACGTATTTAAAATCAGGCTGCCTGCCCCGGTGAGCAGGTCGGCAGGGCTCGCTGCCAGGCGCCTGCGTCACCGCAGAGCCAGCGCCGGGGCCGTGCTGCCGCGTTAGCCGGCTGCCCTGGCCGGGGGTGCCGGGGAGCGGGGTCTGCGCTGCTCGTCCCAGCCCCGGCTGGGCACCAGGGCTGCTCTCCTTCATGGAGGAAGGCAGAACGAGCTGGAGAGGAGGCACGACTACCGCAAGGGGATGTTTAGGCTTCCAGCCCGAGGCCGTGGAGCTGGACCCTCCGCTTTGGCCCTCCCAGCGCTGGGCACCTTGGATCGAGTGACTCCAGGCCAGGTTTTAGCGGTTGTGCTTTGAGAGCTGCTTCAGATGCTTGGTTGCATCTTTAAGTGTCCAAATGCTTTGTTAAAAAACGAGCAAAAAAAAAATTGATGCTTAAAATGGAGAATCTCTGATGCCGTTTCCCCTGCTGTCGCGTGGTGTTGATCACCCTGACCTGTCCCGCGGGCGTGCAGGACGCGGCTCGGGGCTGGGGCCGCTGGAGGCAGCGGGCTGGGGAGCGGGGGGTGACCTGGTGCGGGCTGGGCTGGTTGGGGAGCTGCAAAGGTGCCTGTGGGCAGCGGTGCTGGGCTGCAGGAAGCATTGCTGAAACGCCGGGGCGGAGGGCGCACGGGAGGGAGGCGTGTTGCAGGCAGCGGTTGGAGCAGGGCCCCCGCGGGGTCCGGCCCCGTCGGGTGCGGATGCTCCTCCTTGGACTCGTGGCCTCCCCGCGTTCTCCAGGTGTGTTTGTAGGAGAAACAGGAACAGCAGCTGAGGGGGGTTCGGGTGATGCGATCCCTCTTGTCCCTTTGCCGCTGTGACGCGGGAGCGGGGGGGCCGGGTGCCCACGGAGGTCACCGTCCTCTTGCAACCGAACGGACGTCAGGTCAACCGCAGCTCTTGCAGGCTGGAAGCAGGGTAGCGAGAAAGCACGGAGGGGGCTGTTCCCACGGGCGGCCCGCTGCTCCGGCCGACCCTCCGGCTGCCCCGGGCATGAGCCGTGTCGGCCCGGGGCCGGGCTCCATCCTCTGCCGGGTGTCTGTGCTGTGGCCCCACGCACGGGCACCTCGCTGCTTCCAAACGCTGCTTTTTCCTGACCGGCATCTATCATCTTTCGGAAACAAAACCGCCTCTTGTTGAGTAACGGCTGGATTTTAGCAGCAGGAATTTTAATGCGGGGGAATTAGCGACCGGTTGCTAATCGGCCCTCGCTTGCAGCACGGGAGCGCTGGGCCGGCGCTGTGCTCTCCCAGACTTGTGGGCCAGGTGCTCTTTGGCGTGTCCCCGCTCGGCCCCTCGCCACCCTGCCCCGAGCCTGCCAGCGGCTCGGCTCCCCTGGCACCGCGGGGAGCTGGTCTTTGCGTTGCGCAGCATGACCTGGGCTGTCTGTGCCCAGCTCCCAGCAGGAGATGGTCCCCGTGGCACGCCACGGTGCTGCGGGCAGGCGGTGGACGTTGTCCTTCCACCAGTGGGGTTGCAAATCCTGGGAAAACCTGCCCTGGCTTTGGAGGGGCAGCGTGGCCCTCGGCTCGCAGGTCTTGCCAGAAGTGGAAAGCTGTAAAACTAGGAGGAAAATGAACATGAGCCGCTGAGAGCGGCTGCCAAAGCTGCCGGCGTCCCCAGGCACAAGGATGTCCCCTTCCTCCAGGCCCCGGCTGCTCCCACGTGCCTCCAGGTCACCGGCGCAAAGCCCCCTGCATGCCGCGGTCCCCTCCGTGCCGGAGCGGGTCAATGTCCCCGGGCAGACGTGGCGTTCCCGCTTGGAGAGCCACGGCCGTGAGTGGTGGCTTTGCAGCTCTGCATGCTCCGGCACATCGGTAGGTCGGGGCCCGCAGGTGCAGGGCCAGCGCTGACATCGAGGCAGTAAATATTTACACTTCTGTTTGGGTCAGGAGTAAGAACCTAATTTCTGTTGCAAATAAAACGCTGCGTTGCAACATTCTCTGCCGCCAGCTTTCTGCCGGGACCCCGGAGGAGGAGTAACGCGGGACAGATGTTTCCAGCGGACTCTGCCAACTCAGTTGAGGCCCAAAATTTAGGGCTTTTACAATAACCACAACGATGTAATAAAACTGACCCTAAGCAGAAATGTCTGCAGTAATTATGTGATTAAAAAAAAATATTTAAATAAGTGCAGGGTTTATATTAAAACACTTCCCTGCCGCTGTCCTGCTCTCCTTGGGCCCAGCTTGCGGGCTGGAAGCTGCGGGAGACAGGAGCAGAGGGCTGCAGAGCTGCTCTGCCCGTGGCGATGGCAGAGGCCGCACCAGCCGTGCGGGAGCACGGGTTAAGGCTGGGGAAAAAAACCTCCAGTGATGTGCGAGGAGCCTTGGCTGTTCCCGGCTATTCCCGGAGCAGCTATTTTTGTGGACGCTGCACAGTAGTCGCAGCTTTTCTGCTGTTTTGGTTTCCTTGAGGCTGCAGCTTAATCACAGCCTTGGCGCTGAGCGGGGGGGGAGCCTGGCAGCAGGGATGCAGCCAGCTCTCGCCACGCGGTCCTGCTTCGCCATGCTGGGGGACTCCTGGGCCCCGCGCGGGCGCAGGGGGTGCTGGTGGCACGCGGCGGCCAGGCATGCCAGCCCGGCCAAAAACATGCGCTCTGTGTGTTAAAAACAAGGACTTCCAGAAGTCTGGTTATGGCTGGGGCTCAGCTGGCATCCTGCAAAGCCAGGTTTTTGTTTGAGATTAGCTTTAATCGAGCAGGGGGAGACCTGTGCGGCTGGGGCGGCGCTGGGCTCCCAGTAGCTGCGTGCCCGGGAGCCGGGGCTCCAGCCAGGGCTTTGGAGCGGCTGCAGTGTCCCGGGTCTGGGCGCCGGCAGAGGTTTGGCACAGCTGCCGAGGAGCGCGTCGCTTCGGGTTTTGCCGTAGCCCTTGGCCGGTGCCTGGCCCCGTCTCCCGGACCGTGATGGAGATGCAGCGCGGGAGGTTGATGCGGCGTCGCGAGGTGGAGGGACCGGCGGGATGCTCGCCCCGGATCCCGCAAAGCGGCTCCTCCGGCGGGGCCGAGCTGGCCCCGTGCAGCTCCCGCGGAGCAGCCCGGAGAGCTGGGGCGGCCGCAGGAAGCTCCTCCCGTGGCGGGAGCTTCCTCCCCGGTGGTATTTTTAGCAAAGCACGGAGCAGCCGGGGGTTGGAGCGCGGGATGCGCCGGGGCACCGGTGGGGCAGGATGCATCCCGTGGGCCGGGGCAGCCTCCCTGCACTGCACAGTCCTTCTCTTGGATCCTCCGCAGGATGGGTCCCTCTGGGCTTGAGCTATCCTTGGGGAAAAATTTCACCTTATTACTATTATTTAGTCCTTTTGAGGGAAAAGGGAGCCGTCGAAAGGGCGGCTCGCCCCAGCGCGGCCGGGCGGCTCGCGGGGCTGTGCTCCGGCAGCTCGCTTTAATAGCAGCCCGGCTCGCTCGCAGGCTGGCTGCCCGCCAGCCGTTTCATGGCTCCGTTCAATGGCAAACACATTAAATGGTTGCAAGTAAATTAAAAACCTCCTTGGCAGGAGCTGGGCCCTCTGCGCGGCCCCGGGCAGCAGCGCAAAGCCCCCGCTGTGGCTTCGCTCGGCCCTGCGCGGGGGGGACGCGATGCTCTCTGCATCAAGTTTGGTGCTTTCACGTGCCAGAACTTTCGTTTTTATAAGAAAAGGCTTTGGTTTCTGTGCAGGTCTGCAAAGCTCAGCGCTCTTACTTTGCTTAGCTTAAAATGATATTTTTCGGTTTTGCATTTTACTTTTGCACAAGATCCAAATTATCGGGGCGGGGGGGGAGGCTGCGTTCTGCACTTTCCTGGCTGTCTTTCTCCAGGATTGTCACATGCACCGTTTCGTAAGGTGGCTGGGTAAAATACCAGAGGGATTTGAGGGGGTTAATCCTGCTCCTCGTCCGGCCCGGGAGCGACGGGAGCTCGAGGCTGTCCCCTCTGCGCCGGCCTGGCTCTCCCTGCTCCCGGGGGATGTTCGGGGCTGTGGGCGGTGCCGGGGGCCCTGCTGGCTCCCCTCGAGCTGGGCTGATCTCTCCGACGGTCCAGGAGTTTTGGTGGGAGCAGCAAAAAAAAAAAAAAAAAAATCCAACCAAAACCCCCCCAAAAACTCGAACGCAGTCACGCCAGTGCCTCCCGCAGCGGCTCGGAGCAGCCGCGTTACGTCACGGGCCTTTGGGAGTGGAAACACATGGAGCAAACGTGCAGCACAGGCCGAGCTTGCAGCGCGCGTTCCCGGGCCGGGGCTGTCAGGCGGGTGCGGTGCTGCCAAAGGAGGTTTTAAAGAGCTCTTTTTTTTTAAACCCATAAGGCCACATCGCTTTGCTGGTCGCAGCTGTAGCAGCCTGCGAGCGGAGCGTGAGGGCCGGGCCGCCGCCTCTCTGGGCACGGGAGGCCGAGGGATCCGCCGCCGGCACGGAGCAGCTCGGGGCGCGGGCTCAGGTTGGAACCAAGCCGGTTTTGGCTCCCGACGTTGGCGTCGTCACTAGGTAGGGTGGTTTTATGGGCTGGCTGTGGCCTCGGGAGACTCCAGGTTGGGATAGGAGAGGGAGAGAGTCAAGCTCTCAGTCAGCAGAGGGTTTCTTCGCATCCACAGGCCCTTATAAATGAGCAGAATTAAGAAGCGAGTCGCAGACGCAATCGTTTCTGCTGAGATTTGCATCATAACTTAATTTTGTTGCTGCTTTTGCCTGGGCTCCTGTGTGTTTTGGTTCCGCGTTTCAGCCGCAGCCGGGCCCGGAGCATCGTCCAGCCGCCGTCCAGCAGCTCGGTGGGATGGAGCTGTGGCAGTGCTGCGGGGGGGGTGTGTGTGTGATGGAGACCCCCCCCAGACAGGCAGATCTTGCACACAAGCTGTGAGTCGGGGTCTGGGGGAGCAGGGGGCAGTTTGCGCGTGTCTTGCGGGGCACCGGTGCGAGTGGGCTGCCTGCCGCGCTTCGGAAGCGGCACCCCGGGGTGCTTTGCTGGAAGGGCCTCGCCGCGAGCCGGCCCCGGCGCCGCGGATGCCTGCGGCCCCCACCCCGCTTCCTCCAGCGAGCGGCACGGCCCGGCCAAGATAAATAGCGGCAGTAAACTATTGAACTTGCCCGGTGCCCGGAGCAGGGCCCGTTCCCGGGATGGCGGTGAGCCCCGGTGCGGTCCTGCTCCCTCCCGCGCTGCTGCGTTGCATCTGGGCGTAACGTCTATAAACGTGATTTTCCCTTTTTTCTGGGGGGAGATGCCCCAGGAGCATTAACAGACAGCAGCGAACGGGGCCATCAGGCACAGACGGCTCACACTCGCCCCGCAGTGCTCTTCCCAAGCCCTGGGGAGCCGGGATGGACGCGGGACGGACGTTTACCCCCTCGCTGGAGGCTCCAGCTGCGCCCTGACTCTGGGCCTCTGCCCTGTGCAGCGAAACCCTGGCTCCCTTCCCCTCCTGCCCATGGGAAGCGTATCCCGCTGGATCCCCTGGGATCGCCCTGCGGCCAGCCTCCCCCCTTGCAGTGGAGCCCCCGGCTCCCATGGCAGGGCACACTGGGAAAGCTGTCTCGCATCAAGAAAACCCTGCACGTGGCGTTTTTGGCCTTCCCCATCCTCTCTCCCTCCGTTTCTCCGTGCTAGCCCAGCTGCCGCTCTGCTCCCGGCTCCGGACCTGCCCCGGGAAGGCGCCGGGGGGCCAAGCAGCTCCTGCATGCGGTTCGCCCAATGCCCATCTGAACCCGCTTGCGCCAAAATAGAGAAAACCCTGGTTCTCGTGGAGCGATTCCCTGGCTGCGGCATTGCTGAGAAGCGCCGTGGGAATCCCAGCTCTTGCCGTGGCTGCGTGGGGACACGGAGGGAGGGATGGAGGGACGGAGCCATGGGGCTGGGCCGTGGCACGCTGCTCGGGGATTTCTGCAGCGCCGAGGCCGTGCTGTGCCGGGGATTTCGGAGAGGGGGAAGTTTTGGTATGTGCCGTCCCCTGAGGGCATCAGCTGTGAAGCTGGAGCGCTCATGTCTTTGGCAGCAAGTTGCTAAATGCGGGACGCTGCAGGAGCAAAGCCTTCGCTCACGGCTGCTCCGGAGCAGGGGCCCACGGCCCCAAACCGCGGGGTTTTCCGCACGCCGCAGCAGCCCCGCGGCCCGGAGAGCCGCTCGCTGCAGGCAGCCAGCTCGCGGCACCCGCTGCGCCTTGGCCGCCCGGCGCTGGACGGCTTCCATCGCTAATTGGAAGCGCGTCGCTATCTCGGCGCGCGCCTGCGGCTCTCGCTGGCAGGCAAAGCCGCGGGAAGCATCCGAACGGCGCGGTGCTGAGCAGGCTGCGTGCACATCGGCGCGGGGGCTCCTACCCTGCGAGCAATTCCTTGCTCCGGGAGCAGGCACCCCCAAGTCCTCCGGGACAAGGTGCTGGGCGAGACGTGCGGGCTCTGTTACGGGCAGCAGCACTGTCGCTATTACAGAAAGCAGTGCAAAACCCCACTGTGCTTTGCTCTTTTAAAAAAAAAAAAAAAAAAAAAAAATTTTTTTTGGTGGTTGTCACTTAAGCCCAGCTGGAGCAATTTAAATAACTGAAGCAGTTTGAATAATGGAAGCAATTTAAATAAGCCGAGAACCCCCAAAGCTTCCGTCCCGGTTTGGCCGCGGCGCCGGCGGACGAGGCAGCGACACCGCGAGCTCTGCGGTCGAGGGGCTGCGTTCCCGCGTCAGGCCCCGTGAGCGTTGCTCGATTTCAACGGGGGGCTTAAATCGGAATTAGTAACGTTTGCCCTTGCTGCCTGGTGGGCAGCAGCGCTTGGGGATGGTCCCGGCACGGCCCGGGGCCCCTCGCTGCTGCCGCAGCACCCGGGAGCCCTTTTCCAGCCGCAGCCCGCGCCGGCGGAGAGGAAACGCCGCGGGAGCCGACTTAAAAGCAAGTATGTGAGCAATGTAAACGAGGCAGGACCGCTCCTGCCTGTGTTCCCGAGCTCTGCCCGCACAGAGGCGGAGGAGCTGGATGCCTTGCGGTGCTTGGAGCACCTTCCCCGCGGAGCCGGAGCGCTTCGGCCCCGCTCGAGCTGTGCGAAGGAGAGGGCAAAGCCGCTCGGCCGTGCCGGGAAGGGGCCCCGGTCCCGGCAGCGCCGTGGGGCCCTCTACGTGGAGCGATGCATTTTGCATCGGAAGCAGAGCTGTGGGGTGCTGCTGCTGCTCCCCGTGACGCAAAACCCGAGCAAAGGGCCCCAAAAGGAGCCCGGCAGGGCCCGGAGGGAGCCTGGATCCGGGCGCAGCATTAGGGCCGCATCCGCCTGTCTTGAATAGTCAAGATCAAACATCTCTTGAAATAACGAGGTGAGGACAATACAACACTTTGGTACCTGGTGGGATTTGCTACCTCATTTTTTGCGAGCCTTTAGGAAGTGCATTTGCGCGCTTGTCACCGCTGCCGTGCAGCGTCCCCGAGCTGCTTTTAATGCAGCTGAAGTGCTGCGGCATCAGGGATGCTCCGGGGGCTGGAGCCCTCAGCAGGGAGACCAGGAGCCGCAGTAAGGCTGCGAGAGCTGCCAGCACCCGGCCAGATTTTCTTATTATTATTAAATGTGTTTCATTGTTATTTAACCTCTTATTTGTGCTTTGTAAAATGCACCAGCTTAAAAGGCGTTTCCTAAGCCGTTTTCCTTCGCAGCTGGCAGTGATTTGCCGCAGGCCGTAGCTGTGGTGCCGGGGTGGTGATGCAGCCCGTGGCCCGGGGGCAGCGGTCCCCTGCTCGTAAAAACACCACGGCTCCTGCCTGCGCGCTGCCTGTGCGTTTCCCCTTTTCTGCCGCATGTCTGTTATCCCTGAATTTCAAGAGATGTGTCTGAAATTCGTTTTTAAAGGATTTTGGATGTTCACATGTATGGAGATTCCCAGAATCCAAATTTCTTATGTGACAGTATATATATATATGTATATATGTGTGCATACACACACATGTATGTGCACACACACAGGTATGCACCTGTGTGTGGGTGTGAATACATTAATGCTTGTAGGTGGAATATGACATGTCACTGCTTTTTTATTCCAAGTTATGAAATTAGCGGCCAGTGGTACCTAGAAGTCATGAATAAATACATTGCTTTATTGCATGTAAATAGGCAAAAATGCAATTTTATAGCCTTCCCAGTACATGTGAATTTAACCTCCGCAAACAGGCTCTGGCGCGTGAGGTGCCCTGGGTGCTGCAGGGGAGCAGAGCAGGGAGACAAAACCGAAACGCAGTTTCTGCAGAGGTTTCTCTGTGCACAAGGGTGACTTTGTTGGGCGCCCCGATAACGTGCCGCTGTCCTAGGGAGCGCTGCGTGGAGACCTGGGCTTCTCACAAAGGCGCGATTCCCCCGGGAGCTGAGGAAATATCTTCCCAGGACACAGCCGGGGAAACCTTGGCACGGGGCGTAAAGCAAATAAATAGCAGAGCTGGCGAGAGCACCGGCGGCTCCCTCTCAGCCGAGCGCCAAAGCGCAAAGCAGAGCGCTTGAGCCCGCTCGAAGCAAAGGGGACTTAAGTGTTTGCCTGCTTCTGAGGAGGGGCTTTGCAGAGGGGTGTTTTGCAGGCTGTTTTTTCCAGCTGCAGAAGAACGTGTGAGCAATTGGCCTTAAAAGCCCGGCGAGAGCCCCGCGGTCGCCCCGGAGCAGGGGAGGCAGCGCTGCCCGGGGTTTCTGCGCGTTGTCCAGAGCAGATGCTGCGGCCCAGCTGGGACGTTTTGTAAAAAGGTTTTGAATTCTTTGGGGTTAAAGACCTTGGACTCAAGATATTGTGGTGGAAGCATCGTGGGTAGGACGCTCCAGTGGTCGTGACCCTGCAGCCGAGGCCACTCTGCAGCAGTCGTTTTGCAGAATTTACCGAATAATTTGGCTTTCCCGCAGGTCCCCAGGGCAGGCGGTGTTGAGCGGAGGGGCCGGCCCTGCAGGCGTGGGGGCTGCGGGCTCCCGGCCTCCGGGGCTGCAGCTCTGACCCTCTAAAAACACAGCGGGAGGGACAGGATTTAAAAAGAGGGATAATCTGCAAACTCGAGCCGGTGACGCCAGGCGTGCTGCTTTCCCCAGCCGCGCAGGGCCCCGGCACCCTGCAAGGCCGCTCGGGAGCCTCTGGGCTCGGGTGCTGCTCCATCGCTGGAACCGTTTCCTGCTTTGTGCAGATTTGGAGAGCGCTGCGAGACGAGCTGGAAGCGCTCGCGGAGAGGGCGAACTGCCTGTGCCGGGGCCATGGGAAAAGTGCCGGGCTGCTATGTCTGCGGGGGGAGGATCAGAGCGCGGGGGTTGCAGCGGTCTGCACGGCCTGGCCGCAGCCGTCACGGGGCTTTGGCTTCCCGGATGCCGGGGACGCGTTATCCGAGCTGTGTCTTGCCTGGAAGCGCCCGCAGCAGGGTTCCTGCCGCCCCGGGGGCTGGGCAGACGCTTCCGTGAGCATCTTTCCAGCCGCTGGGGAGCACCAAGCGGAGAGACACAGCGCGGAGCAGATCCGGAGATCGCCCGGGGCAGCCCACCGGTGCTGCAAGGGTCGGTCGGGCCTGAAGCGATGGGGAAAGCGGCTTGTTTGCATTTGTGCCTGCAGCGGTCGCGGGAGCGCCGGGGACGGGCGCGATGGGCGCATCCACACGTGTTCAGACGTTTTGGGTGAACATTGCTGTCTCGCGAAGGTGTTTCCCTGCTCGGGGACGTCCAGCGCCCGTGGGAGACGGCTCACCGCGATGTTTCCCAACGGGGTTATTTGGGTTTATCTTGCTCCGTCCGGTCCCTGCCGCTGCTGGGGGCTTCGGTGGCCCCCCAGCCTCTGTCCGCGGCGGCGTTGCCGGAGGTTTCTGCGTCCCGGGCGGGATGGCAGGGCGAGCGCGGTGCCCTGTGCGGCCGGGTGCCGCAGAGCGAGCAATCGCCCTCCCGCGGGGCAGCTGTGCCGCGTTCGCCGCTGCAGCGCGCTTTCGGCCGAGACGGGGGCATCGAGGACGTTCCCACCTGGGCTTTTCATCGGGGAAGGAAGGCGGTGGGAGAGTTTGCCGCAAACGCGCCTCGAGGACAAGAGAGAAAATCTGCAGCCCGTGATGGGGAGGGAGCAGTGGGTCTTGCAATGAGAGTTTAAAACTCAGCTGCAGGGAATGTTTATCTTAAATCACAGGCGAAAAAGCACCAGTGTTTCTGCTTGCGCAGCAGCTGCCACAGGAGACACGTGAGCACGGTGCTGTGCAGCAGCGGGGCACACGGTGCCGTTGGCGCAGCCCTGCTCCTTGCTGCATCCCCATAGCCTGGGCTGCGCGAGGCCCCGGGCGCCCGGCAGCGTTCCCGTGGGCCGGAGGGAGAGCGCCGGGCTCCCCCGTGCTCCTGGGATGCTCCTCTGCTGCCTCGGCGCGCTTGGCTTTTGCATGGTGCAGGGGCTTTGCTGACCTGTAATAACCCACTGGGTAAATTGGTGCCTTCGTTTGGGCTTTGCTGGTGTAAAGCGCACGGCCGCACCCCCATGCCATGGGGCAGAGCAGCGGCAATGGAGCCAGCATCCATTCGGACATGCGACTGGGGCTTTGCTCCCTCCAGCTTGACGTTTGGATAAATGGATGATGAAGGACGCTCTCGGTTGCAGCCGGCACGTGCATGCGGTGGGGACGAGGGGCTCTGTGCGGGTGCCTGGGTGCTTTGGGCCCCCCCGGGCTCGGCTCTGCTCAGCGTTTGCGGTCGCGACCCGGCTGCTTGCAGAGCGAGCCCGTGCGAGGGGCTCTGCGCGGGGGCCGGCCCTGGGACGATGCCGCTCTGCAGCCTCTGTCGACGAGGCGAAGCTCAGCAAAGGCAAAACCGGAGCCCTGCCGGACGGAGGACGGCGGCTGCTGGGGCGAGACGTAGTCCCGTGGGAAGGGTCGGTGCTGCCGGCGATTCCAGCCCCGGCAAGTCGGGAGAAAATGAGACGAGCTGCAGTGCAGGGCCGCCAGCCGGGTAACGACTGCAGGAATTACTCAGTTGCTGCTGCTGAGGCCGCTGGATTTTGACAGCTCCAAGAAGGACGAAGACAACTCTGAGAGCAGCAGCAACTGGTTCGCGGTGCCGGGGCAGGGAAAGCGGCTCCGCGGAGCGTGGGGACGGGGTTCGCTGTCCCCCGGGCCCTGCGAGAGCCTCGCCGCGGGCAGGGACTGAGAGGAGGAAGAGAATTATAACTGCGCGCGATGCTGATGTCAGTGGGATCAAGGGCACGGCACTGCCTTAAATAAATAACTAAGGTTAATGCATTGTCTCGGTAAGGCTGTGTTCCTCGCACGGGCTCTCGGCTTTGTTTCCTCTGCGCAGGGCGGCCCTGGCGGGGCTCCGCGGACCCGGCCCCAGGCGTCGGCAGCGCCAGCCTCGGCTCAGGGGCGTGCACTATCTGGGCGGCTTTTGATGGAGGAAATGCATTTTCTTTTTTTTTTTTTTTTTGATTTCTCTGGAATGGTTTTGGACAATTGGTTTTCTAAAATAGACTCAATGAGAGGAAATTCGTTTGTTAACCTGCCCCGTTTAGCTGGAACAGGAGGATGGTGTGCAGATATGTAGTTTCCTTGTTAACTTTATTTCTGATCGCGTGTGCTTTAAAACACAACAAAACCTGTAAATAAAAAAAGTCTCTTTTCCCCCCTCTCTTTTAATCAGGATTTAAATGGACAAAAAGAGCTGTGTCCACGTCTCTGCCACCTCAAGAAAGGCCCCAGTGGCTACGGCTTCAACCTGCACAGTGAGAAATCCAGGCCGGGGCAGTTCATCCGCTCGGTTGACCCGGATTCGCCAGCCTCTAAAGCAGGACTGCGGCCCCAAGACCGGCTCGTGGAGGTAACGGCTCGGGGGGTCTGCAGGTCGTTTCCCCGCTGTCTGGGAAGCCTTGGGGGTTTTCTCGGCCCATTCTGCGTAGGTATCCTCAAAGCCTTCGCAGCATGGCAGGATGAGCTCCGGAGAGCAGAAGTGACATGACTCTCCCAGTCACCTAGGGGGTCTCAGACCTGCTCTGTCAGCTCCCCTCCATGTTCCTGCTTAATACAGTAGCAAACTTGCTTCTCCTAGAAAAAGCGGAGGCATGTGTGCTGTGCGGAGGTGGAGATGCTCAATGGGAGAGGAGGACGTTCAGAGGCCAGCTCCCGTGGAGAGGCGTAGTGCAGATGCCTGGGTAGGGTTCAGTGCCCAGTCTCCTTGCGGATCTGGTCCTGGGGGCTGGTGGAGCCCTAAGGCTGCTGTAGGCGCTCTGGGAAGCGGCTTTGCAGTCCTTCAGCAGCCCTTCCCTTGCTGCTGAGGGCAGAGGTCCATCCGCCTCCTCAGTGCTCCCTGCTGAATTAAACGCAGCTGATTAAAAGCAGGCACTTATGCGCTGAAATCTAAATAACGATGTTGGCTCTGGCGAGGCACGGAGGAGGACTGGAGCAGGCTGACCGCCTGCCGGGAGCCTGGGCCATGCGCTGCCCCGTCACGACGGGCTGGGGTGGCTCGGGGGTGGCAGTGGCACCAGCCCACGCACCTCTGTGCAGACTGGGATCGCGGTGGGCACCCATCTCGCCCCCAACGCTGCTGCAGCCCGGAGCGGGAGAGGATCCTGCGAGCCTCTGCACTGATGCTGAGCTGCCTGTAGCTGTTTTTACCCCCCTTAGCGAAAGGGGCAGAGGGACAGACAGCGCTGGTGCCAGTACCGGGGTAGGGAAGGGAGCTCGCTTCCCTTCAATGCGGCCCCCCGGGGCGGCTGCTCCTGCTGTGGCTCTCGGCAGCGGCTCGGCGCAGCCCCAACGCGCTGCAGGCAGGGCAGGCGCCTGGGAACGGAGGGGAGAAAACTTTGCAGAGCGATTTTTAAAACATGAAACTGTGGATTGTGAAAGATTGGGGGGGGGAAATTGCTCTTGGAAATGATTTCCTGTTCGCTTAGTGCTGAACAACAGGATTTCTGATGTGGCTGGGAATTGCCCTGCCTTTTGCTTATTTGTCCCTTGCTGTTTTTACTGAGTAATAAGTTTCCCAGTTCAGAGCCGTGCGTGCTTCAGGCAGGGCTTGAGCAACGCGCTAACGAAGCAGCAGATACGTCTCGTTCCAAGAGCCAGTGCCCCTGCGACGGCATAAAATACTGCTTTAACCTTCGTATCGTGGTGACGCCAGGTCGATCCGCACGAGGGGCGATGCCCTGGCCCGTGCTCGGGGCTGTGTGTTGGCCCTCCCCAGAGACGGGTGAATTCAAAGCCCTTCTGCAGGTACCAAACCGTGGCCATCGCCTGCCAGGTCAGGAGGGAAAAGGGTTTTGGAGTCTCGGAGGAAACCGCTCTCAGCCCGTGGAGCCAAGCGGTCACTGAATTAGGGAAGAAGTGAGTTAAGATCAAAGCACTCGCTTGCTTTCTAAGCCCATGAATAATCATTCAGGAGTCAGTGGGAGCTGCCTCCTTCTTTCTTCTGGCATCTGCTCGGTGTCTGTGTCGCTCCCGGGAGGCCTGGCTACGCGCTTTCTCCTGTCGCCTGAATGTTTAATGCTGGGAGCAGCGTGGGTGCTGGGGGCAGGGAGCCGGGGCGCCCGTGGCAGCGGTTCACCGCAGCGTTATGTCACGGCGAGGTATTTTGTTATTTATTTATCGCTCCTTGGCGGAGCGCTTGGCGCACACAGAGGGAAGAGGTGAGCTGCAGAGCTGGGAAACCCGATCCCGCCGCGCTGGCTCTTTGGGGCTCCGATAAATATTTGATGCTCAGCAGCTCTGCTGCGCCGGGGAGCCTGGGGGTGCCCGGCCGGGGGGAGAGAGCAGCCCTGCTTCGCCTCGCGGGGCGCAGCTCCGCGTCTCGGGCTCGACCAGCCCGACAGCCGTCCCGGGGTTCCTTCAACCGGGGGCGAGTGCCAGGCTGGAGCTGGTGTGAACTGATAAGTATTGGCAGGGTCTTGCTGGAGACTGAGCGGGGTTAAAAGCTGGTTTTGCCCCCGGGCCCGTGGGAATCCCACTGTCCCCGCTGCTGGGGAGGCCGGGCTCGGGTCCCAGGAGCCCGGGGATGAGGTTGCCAGGGAGCAGAGCGAGCTGCGAGACCCGGCTGTCTCCCTCTCCTTCCCTTTCCTGCAGCCGTGCCCTGGCCCTCGAGGCCCCGCAGGACCCACTTCTGCCTCAGGTTTGGGGGGAAGAGGGGGTTCAGGCATCCAAAATGCAGAGGGAATCCCGTTTTGGGGCTGGCTCAGCTCTAGCTCTGCAGAGCTGCCCCGTCCCTTTTCCTGGAGTTTCCCTAAACCCCAAACAGCCTCAGCGTGACCCAGGCGGCTTTTCGCGCCTGGTATAAAGCAGCTGGGACTTTGCAGGAAGAGGGCTCCCAGCTGTACTGGGACCAGTTTAACCTAATACCCTGCTCCTTGCAGTGATCGGGAACTCGCTGCGAAGCCCCTGAGCGTGTGCTGCTGAGGATAAGGCCCCGCTTGCAGACAGCTGGGCCTCCCGGGGAGGCGTCTGGGGCGGCCCTTGTTCCCGGTGCCGGGCGGCATGCCCAGCTCCGGCTCGGGCTGCGATGCTCGTCCGGGCGCCCGGCAGCTCTGCGCTCCGGCATCCCGTGCGCGGCAGTAAGGCAGCATCCGTCTGCAGGAGGAGAGGGAAGACGCAATGTGTTGATGCTCCTAATCCCTGGACGGCCAGGGCCCTGCAGAAAGCAGATGTGTCTAAAGTATGCATGGTTATAAAGTTATCCATGGCTTAAAAAAACAAACAAAAGCTGCCGTCCAGTTATCATAGCTAAGGCCTTTCTGTGCTGAACAGATTTCTGAAGTCTTTGATTTATTCCAGAAAGCTGTAACAGAACAGCTGTTTTTAAGAGGACTAGATTATTTAATTACCCGTTGTACTGGTGATCTCCATGTGATCAGCAGTACCTGGCGTTCTCCCTTAAAGCTGCGTTAGCACATCTGCTCCGCAGTCGAGCAGGCAGATGCCTTAAGTGCAAAACGCAGGACCAGCCACAAACAGTGGTTTGAGCTTTATAGGTGAATGAAAAGGGATTGAGCACTAAAAATGGTTTATTGAGTTGAACAAAAGCAGGCCCCGCAGCGATAAGCAGCGAGTGACTCGGCAGTATCAAGCCCTTTTCATGTGGGACAATGGGTGTATTCATTCCCCACCAAGAACAATGCCTCGAAATCACAATTGTTCCCGTTTTGTGTTCGGAACAATCGGGAGAATAATACCACGGTTGTTGGCAGGTCGCGAGTGGCATGCAATAAAGGAAAAAATTAATCAGTGCATCAAGTATTCTGACAGCACCGCTCGCTGCGGGGACAGGAGGAAACGCTTGTTTTCCTTTCGCCGAAGGACAAATTGCCGGGCGGGCGCTGCTGTGAGGTTAAACCCGTCCTGGGGCAGGTAGCGTGGAGCAGCTCGCACGCGGTTAGCCGTCACCCTGTCGCTGCGTGCTTGTTCGTGCCCTGCAGTGAATCCAAGATGCTCGGGGGCAAATCTGAGATGAATGCTGGATTTTAAATCATTAAAGAGGGGAAACAGTGTTTCCATAGGAACCGGGTAGATAAGGTAATAGCAGGGACTGTTGTAAGTTGTGATTTCCCAACAGTAAGTTGTGATTTCCCAGCAAGCGTGTTCGGGATACGGGGCGAAGGCAGAGGTTTGCGGTCCCTCGCCGGGAGCGATGCTCTCGCGGAGGCCTTCGGAGGGGAGGGCAGCTCGGCGGGAAGCCACGACCAGCCTGCGAGGAAAAAGGGAAAAGCCTGTAGCCTTCTTATCGCCCAAAAGGGAATTAAGCAGCGCGACTCCGGGGATCTCTTCCTGGGGCGGTGAGGGAAGGGCCGCGGGCGGCTCGGGGGCGCTGGGCAGCACGGCGTTTCGTGAAGCCGTCCTCGCCCCGGGCACGTCGTTGGCGATGTCCCCCAGCCCCTCTGCGTCTCCCTGCGCCGGGGGGGCTGGCACGAGGGCCCTCGCCTCTGATGCCGTCGCTTTGCAGGTGAACGGGATAAACGTGGAAGGCCTGAGGCACTCGGAGGTCGTGTCTCACATCAAGTCCAGGGAGAACGAGGCCAGGCTGCTGGTGGTGGACCCCGAAACAGACGAGTACTTCAAGAAGCTGGGGGTGACCCCCGCGGAGGAGCACACCAAAGGTGAGGCCCGGCTTCCCCGAGCCGCCGCCTGCCGTTCCCACGGCTCCCCGTGACACTGGGTGGGTTTCAGAAGTGACCGAGAGTCATGTTTCCCTTCTGCCTCATCCCTCAGTAGTTTCCTGAGCACCACCCAGCTATTTATAAATAGTGAGAACGGCTCCTAACTAGCCAAAACCCAAATTGTTATTTTTACGCGGTGAATAATTAACCTGTGGGACTTGCTGCCAGAAAATGGTTGAGACAAAAAGCGTGGTGGGATTTAGCGAGAGCTGGGTCCCGGCGTGAGCCATGGGCTTGCGATACGAGTAGCGGGACAGGTGCTCGGACGAGACCAGTCCACCTGGTCCGAGCCGAGCTGCCTTTGGCGAGGGAGAAGCATCACCGATGGCAGTTTCCAGAGGCCTCTCCATTTTCTGCTGCAGCGTCCGGCACCCTTAGGGACAGGGCGTCTGGTGTCCGTGCGGTGCACCCGTGGCCTCACCCCGTGAGGCACCGGAGGCCGGGACGCGGGCCAGCCCGCTCGTGGGTGTGGGCAGGGCGCTGCGAATCCTGCGCTCCTCTTCGCCCCGGCAAAGGAAGCCGGAGGGCGTGCAGAGAAATGCCAGAGCAAACACCACGTACGCGCAGAGGGAAAGGTTTCATGCGACAGCGATCACATGGAGAGCGGTTGCAGTAAATGTTTTCCTTGCTGTCGAAACCTGGCAGAGAAAGCTGCCTGTCCACTCTCCAACCTGTTGTGCTGCAGCCTCCCATGCTGGGAGCGAGCGCTGCATTCCCCCAAACACAGACCTCCCTCCTGGCTGGCTGAATGGGGAGCTCTGTTTCTCAGTACAGCTGTTCCTTATCTGATCTGAATTCTGGCCCGGACAATCGCTCGGCTTCGTCAGACACTCAATGGAGAGATTTGTCCCCAAAATGGGTCAAACAGTTCTGGGAACTGCATGGGGCAAAAGTGGTGTCAGATGCTCCGAATTGGTTCGAGGAGGAGCTGGTGCGAGAGTTGTCTGTTGGCGCAAGCGATAATGGAGCTGTTGTTCTCCGCTCGTGGAGACGTAGCCGGGGTTACTGACACACAAGTGATGTTCAGTTACACATTCAAGCGCTGTGCCTTGGTTTTGCAACTTGTAACTGCATTGTTAGTGTGCCGCCTTGCCTTTTTCTTCAGAGATCACTAAGAATTGGGTCTGCCTGGCCGATGATTGTGGACAGACCAGGCTCGAGAATCCCAACATCATAATTGAGGCTTTTGCACCAATACACATTCAAAATTATGGTTTTATTTTACTTTTTTTTAATGTAAAGATCCCCTTATTTGCAGTAGGAATCCCTACAGCTCACATTGATGCAGTCTTCCAAATCAGTCTTAAAGCCCAGAAATGTCTTAGATGTATTGAGACAATGGCTTTGGGGCTGTAAAATCAGCAGCCCCGAGTTTCTGTACTCGCAGGCTGCGCTTGGCACCAAGTGCTGCTCTTGCTTCACTGGGCTGCGCGTTACGCAAGGAAGTGCACGCACGTCATTGTCTTCTGCTCCTTTGCCATAATATGGTGGCAGTCTGAGGTCCCAGCGGAGACAGGTCTCTCGCTGTTCTGCGTGCTGGAGAGATGCACAAAATGGAGTCTTTGCCCCAAGAAGTATTCATTCTCGACAGATAATTCAGTTATTAGTCCTGTCACATGATGAGCACATCTGTTATAACCAGTGTCTCATCTGTCCAGGCTGCCTTTAGCAATGACTTGGTAGCGGCGACTGGCAGCTCAGCAGCATAACATTTGTCATTACATTGAATAATATTAGTGCAAATCATTGGAAGTGAGGAAAACCAAAAAGTTGCAAAAATGCAGTTACATGAAAAGCGGGCCATTTCCCACACGCTATTGTGAAACCAGCAAGATGCTGATTTCAGCAAAGAATGTTGGATTGGTTTGCAAGACTTCTGATTGAATAGCTTGTTTTTCTTCTGAGCAAAATTTACTTAATATTCAAAAAATATGGAAGTGTTGTATTTAGTGCTTACAGAGAGGAATTATTTGGTCCCCAAGTGGTTCACGGAGGGAATTTTTTTCTGATGAAAACACAGTGAAATCAAATGAAGTCAGGGAACTTTAGAAGCTCGGTCTCCCGGAGGGCACGAGGAAGCGGACAGGCCTTTGCGGGGGCTCAGGAGCAGCGCAGGCGGCGATCCCGAGAGGGAAGCTGTGCTGGCGTTGCAGCGCGTGCGGGGCCGGCCCCGTAGCCTCGGCGGTGGAGAAGGCCTGCTCGCGTCTGCAAGGTGGGCGATGCTGAGGGAAGCTCGCCTTGCGCGTGAGGCCAGCGATCCCATCCGAGTGCATTTACCGGATATTTTCTTTGCGTGGTCTATAGGTGTGGTGCCTCAGCCCATCACGAATGGATCTGCTCAGACGCAGGTGAGTATCGGCCTGCTCGGGTACGCGCTGGCAGCTGGGATGGCAGAGCAGTGTCCCCTTTTATCTCAGTTTAGGAGAACACATGGAGCGATCAAGGAGGACTAAGGGGGAGGCCAGGCTCCTGGGATGCCAACTTTTCCTGAGTCTCGCCTGCAATGGGGAGAAATATGAGCCCGTCAGGATGACTTGCCAGCCTGCAGAGTGGAGAGGGAACCTCAGAGTGTCCCAGAGGCTCACGTAGCTCAGCTTAACTGCTGCTGGCTAATCTTAATTGCTTCCTCCTGCAGCTTTAATTTAGGGGTTAAACAAGGCTGGTTTCAGCCCCATTTAATTACGTTCCCCAGTGACAGAGAACATAAGGAGCTGCTAAGCGCTGGCAGAGCTGCGTGGCTGGGTCCTGCTCGGGGCAGGGGAGGGAGGGGGAGTCACGGCAAGCGGTGGCCCTTCTCCCACCAGGGCTGCACGGAGAGAGCTGCAGTCAGCTCTGCAGCGTGTGCGTTTGTGTGCATGCGTGTGCGAACCACACACACACACACACACACACACACACACACACACGCCGTTTATGTAGCTGGCCTTGTCTCTGGAAAAACTAGGCATTATTCTCTACCTGGCAGGGCTGGCTGTGATTTTCCTCATGAGGCTGTAGCATTTGTCTGCATAGCATTTTTTTTCCTTCAGTCTGTGCAAACTGTATTAACATTTTAATATCCAATAGCTGAATGGAGGATCCACATCTTCATCTCACAGCGACCTGCAAAGTCCTGGGAAAGAATCAGAGGTAAAAACCCCACATGTATCCCCTCCTCTTTTTACATATTTATACATGTACATACCTTTGTGATACTGTGTAAAAATGCCTTTAAATGCATTTTCAATTTTGAGTCATCAAATAATCAAAATACACAATTTTCTTTCATATCTGGAGCTGTAAATCTTCATGAAGCGTACCTATGAGCTACTAGCAGCTGCCGGCTCCAGCTCGGAGGTGGTTGCGTTTCTGGGATGCATAAACAATTCCTTTAGTTTATTAAGGACTCAGGATCCTTCAGGCTGAAGTGTACTGTAGAAATGCAAGCTGCTATCACAAAGATGTAAACACCAGGGGAAGGGGCAGTTATCTGTAAACTCCATCTATAAACTGCCCCCCCTCAAACCCGCATCTGAAACGTTTAACAGCCTTCAGACGTGAATTAAATACCGTTATGTTCTCTACTGCTCTTTGGCTTTCAGATGTGCGGAAACGAAAACATGCGGGGTTTGATTAAACCGAGTTTAAAGACTGCTGAGAGGTCTGAATTACTTGGCCCGCTTCTGTCTCCTGCGAGCGAAGCGCTGGCTCCGCGAGCGAGCGTCCGAGCTGCGCATTCTTTCCGCTCTTTGTCAGGGGGACGGAGAAGCTCGCTGGCTGCCTGCGACCTCTGCCAGCAGCAGCAGATGTCCTGTATTAATGGACAAGTTTAGCAAGGGTTCAAATGCAGGCTGCTTTACCAGGTTAGAGCTGCCTCTAAGAGGACTTAGGCGTGCTCGCGCCTTTGGGCACCGTGACCTCCGTGGGGATGGCGACGGTACTGCCTGAAACAGGAACAGAGCAAAACGTCACGGGATAACTGCAGCAATTAATTGGTGCCTTGTTAGAGGGCGACTCTTGCTCTAACAGCCTGAAACAAGGGGTGAGATGAAAGGATGCCTTCGGTAGTGTTAGAGCTGAAGTATAATTACACTGACAGAGCCTGCAGGAAAAGAGTCGAAGGCTGGGAAGCTGGAAGGTTGTGCAAAGCAGAGCCGTGAGGTTCTGGCCTGGGATGCTATTAGGAACGAGGCAGCTTGGAGCATAATAAATGTATCACAGTACAGAGCTAGGGAAAAGGCTGATGTCTCTGTGCAAGATGAATGAGAAACCAAAAGTAAACCCAAGGCATAAATGTGATCAGATTGGTACTCCGTGTTATTAATTTAACAGTTTTTCCTTAAAATAATGAGTAGCTGATTTTTAAGGTGCTCAAATTGTCATATTTAACATGAAGCTCTGCTAAAAATAGAAAAATGCCTCAGTACAGGCACTCCTTAAAACTTTAGGTCTTGATTCCGCTGCACATTTGTCAGCTGTTTACGTGAGTGCAGCGAGTGCAAAACGCTGCCTTTCGGCTCCCGTGTGCAGCGGCTTCTCCCGTGCAAGCGAAGGCAACAGCAGTTGTGTTTAAGCGCTGCTTGCTGATAAAGCCTCAATACAGATGCGATCACTGAAGCAGAAGCTTTGAATTAGGCTGGCTACAGAACGTGCCACTGAAACCGATTGCGATGAAACAAGTCCCGGCAGAAAAGTTGCTTCTCTATTCGGCCGGCTCCACTGTGGGATGCGAGGGACTGAGACCCAGTGAAGAGCCTGTGTTCAGCAGAGACGCAATGGAGTAAAATCTTGTCAGAAATCCTCTAGAAGACAAATACTTATGTAGCAGAACGTGTTTAAACCTGCATGTTAATTGTACCCTGCGGCCTTGATGGCCATCTTTCACCTACTATAGAAGCAAGAGGGTCAGGATTCGTTTACAGGCAACTGAGATTTTTGGCACATTGCAGCAGTGGCAGTGACTTCAGAAAGGAAAGTTAATTCTCTTATAAAAGCACTTTTATTAGGCAGATGGAAAGATGCTATTTTCAGTATAATTCCCAAGCAAACATTGCCTTGACTGGTACCTTGTGGCTGGGCACGGCTGATGGGAAACGCTGGCTGGAGCTGCTGTCCCCCCTGCCCCGGCGCATCGCCACGTCCTGGCTTGGGTTGACCACCGGTGCTCTGGGAGCAAACTGGTGGACTGGTGAGGCAGACGCGGGAGGGACCTGCTGTCACACCTACGCTGCTCACTCGGGAAGGCCCGGCCAGCTAGCTTCCTCCTGTGGATGCTTTCTGCCAACACCAGAGGCCTATTTGTGTTTTTCCATAAGAAAAGCAGAGCGGTTTGTTTTCCCTTTGGCAACAGCTTCTGTATTGCTGCTTTTCCACTTCCAGTCATGGCAGCCACACATTCTTCAGGAGGGCAAAAACCCACGAAAAGTGATGTAGTAATTAACTCTGTGGCCACACAGATGCTGCTGCTGCCAGTTAAACCACAGACACGACACAGGGGAGGGACTTGGACTTTCTGCTCCAAAAAATGAGCTTGCTTATCATGCACGCTCCAGGAAAGGCTTGCTTCTGGCTTCTCGGTAGGGTTATGCCAGGTAAAACACTGAAGGACACTGTGACCTCCCCTGCAGCTGTGGGGTGGATGCTCTGTCCAGGGGACAGGTTTCAGTGCACACGTGTGTCTGTAGGTACGTGCTTCTCCCCGCGTGGGGCATGCTGCCTCAGGCAGCCTCTGCCATTGCCTTGCGTGTTGTGCAACGGGCAACTGTTCGTATCTGACATCTTCTCTCCCTCTTCCCACCCAGGATGGAGAGTCTGAAAAGAAAGACCCGTTTGAGGAGAGCGGGTTGACCCTGAGCCCAACGGCTGCAGAGGCCAAGGAGAAGGTGCGCGCCAAGCGGGTGAAGAAGAGGGCTCCGCAGATGGACTGGAACAAGAAACGAGAGATTTTCAGCAACTTCTGAGCCTCGCTAGCGGCTCCTTTCTTCCCTGTCTCCTCTCCCTGCACTTGGCTCTCCCTGGCCCGGACGTTTATGAGGTGCCTAGGCTGTCTTCAGTGTCCACGTGAGATGCTTTGTGCTCTGCTCTTCACTGGTTGCTTTTATGAGGCGTATTTTAAAGTCCTTTTTTTATTATTATTATTATTATTATTATTGTTACTCACCAGCGATTCTCATAAGACGAATGTGACCAAAGCTCCTTTTCTTGCTTGCTCTGGCTGCCTGCAGTTCCCTGTTCCTGCTGAGAAAGGACTGGAAGAGTTTAACTCTTTTTTTCTTACCTGCGTAATTTAGGCTTTTATTACTTTTTTACTTTATTTTTTTTGTTTTGGTTTTGCGAGTGTCCCAGACTGAGCCCCATGGGATGCTCTGCGCCCCTGTGCAAATGTCTTATGTCCTCATGTCCCTTGCCTTGGGCAAGGGAGTCCAGAGAAGAGGTTGGGATGGTGGTGAGAGCCCCCTCCCTTGCCCCCCCGGTCTGCAGCACTAACTACTCACATCATGGGAAAACGGACAGTGGCTGTGAATTGCTCTCGTTGGCTTTGCTATTGAAATGAAAAAGATTTTTTTGTTTTAAATGAAGTCCCATATGTTTCTGGTTAGTGCAGGAAGCTCCCTCCCCACCAGCGCCTTGACCAAGGCAATAAAAGCCCCTTTCTCCTGCCCTCCCCCTTCCCTCCAGACAGCTCTGCAGAGAAGAGGGCAGGATTTAAAAACAAAACACAAACCCAGCAGCCCAAATGCCACAGGCCTCATGATTTGCATAATCAAATGCAGCAATGACTGGCACGGGGAAGGGAGGGGAATGAGGTGGAGCCGTCCCGCTCAGGGCAGTGGTGAGTCCGTGCTCCCAGCGGCACTTCGGCAGCATGAGGATCTGTCTTGGCAGCCCGGCTTAGAAGGCCTTGCGAGAGGACAAAAGCCACGAGATGCTACAACCTCCGCTCTTCAGGCAGACTTGCAAAGAGCACAAGCGAGCGTCTGCTGGCAGCTAGGGACGCGTGCCGAGGGGATCCCGCTCCAGCAGCAGGCTCGGCGCTCCGCAACGCGGGGCTCGGCCCCTCCGCGCACGGGTGCTGCGTCCTGGAACGGAGCCCAGCTCCCATGTGGTTTGGTACTTCTGACCCGGTATTTAAAACCTTCCTCTCCCCCGTCTGTTGCTCTCTCCCCATCCACGTTTCCAGTCTGTAAGCGTAACCGCGTCTGTCCTCTCCCTGTCACACTGATGTGGGATGAGGGAGGGGACGCGGGCCGGTCCTCCGAAGCCGTGCACGCCCAGGGGGTCTCTGCAGGGCTGGCTGTGAAGCAGGCAGCAGTTTGATGTAGTGGGCGATTGCTTTGGCTTCCTGTGCCCTCCTTTGTAAACACCCTGCTCTCAGCATTAGATCCTTAAAATGTATCTTTAAAGCATTACTGATTAAGCCAATTTAAGCTCTTCACTAGTTTCCTTTGGCTGTAAATGAGGGAAGATGACCAAGATGGGATACAACACTAACAGCATCCCAACAGAGGTGTTTTACCAGGGAAGGGTCCAGGCCACGAAGGCCTAGAGGGGTCCTGTTCCCTCTTACCACGCTCCGATAATTCCCCAAGCCGAGCTGTTGTGGCTGCCATGTATTTCAGAGCAAATGTCAAGGCAGCACTTGGAAGGGACTGGGCACAGTGGGACACAGTCAAGTACAAAACCACTTTCCCCTGCTAAATGCAAACGGCAGCAATAACATGGGAGCTGATGACTATTTTGAATGAAACGTGCGGCTCAGGCTGCCCCGTGTTACTCCCCAGAGCTGCTGCACTGCGAATGGGTGGCCTCTGGCTCAGAGCACTACGGCGATTGTTAAGGTTCTGTGTATATTTCGTAAATATTGAGCTAAAAGGTGCCTTATAACATTTACTGCTCTCCTCAGCAGCTGAATCTGTCTCGGCACAGCACGCGGGTGCTGAGGGGCAGCAGGGAGGGCAGCAGCGGAGTCCGGGGCGCTGGGCTTCGCTGGGGGAGCAGCTGAGGCACATGGCTGTTACCTAGCTGCTGACAGACTGGAAACCCTCAGGGGCTGAAGGACATGATTTCTCTGTTATGAAAGTGCAAAATGTTGAAGGGATGAACAAGTTTAAAAGTGATTTTGGAGAGGAACTGGTGCAGGTGTTTGGCTATTGGTGATGAGACTGGGAGCAGGTTGATGGATCATGATGGGGGGAGGTTTTCCTCCCCTCTGGGACTCTGCCGTTAACAAGATGCCTCTTCCCTACTACACTTCAAAGACAGTTAGCTCCTCTCTTGTTGGCCACAAAAAACATCTGCCTACAAAAGAAATCTCTGATCTACTGAAGAAGCCCTACTTTTCCATGATATGCACATTACTTTCGGTGCCTGCATAGCCAAACCCCAGACAGCGTTACAGTCTGCGAAGGGCACAGTGTTCCCCATTACATTACGACATAATTGTCACAAGCCATGATGTATGTCAGAAAGCAAAGAAGTGTTTGTAAATACCTCACTTCTCATACAAGATTGGACCAGTGTAGTGGAGGGGGAAAAAAGAACATGTGGTTTTGAATGCAGATCAAAAGAAATCAGGTGTGCAAATATGTACTGATAAGATTTTTAAAATCGTAATCTCTGCTTAGTCCATGGAAACTGCTCCTGGTTAAAGCACTTGTATTTCTGACATCTTGTAGCTTGGTAGTAATTATTCAGTTCCTGTACATTTAACTTGGAAAAAAGAAATCAAAGTGTAAGGCTGTTAGCTGCATTGTAAAAACATAATGTACACTGTAATGTCAGTAATAAACTTGGTTTTGCCATGTACAACTTATTTGCTCATTCTTCATGTTTGGTAGGCAACTTCAGAATGGAATTACATCCTCCTTTAGTGCATTATAAACTTTGCTTCCTCCCTTGCCTGTTTAAAGAGTAGCTGAAATTAGCCCTTTGAAGCTCTACAGTGAAGTCAGCACTGCCCTTTCTTTGAAGAACGAAAAAACACAAGCATTGCCGGTGCCCCTTCTGTCAGCTTCTGAGGTATGCACTAGCCTGGATCCTGTAGGTACTGCAATCCCTCCTAGCACACACAAAACCAATGTGTAAGAGTCCTGGTTTCTCTTTGGGGGGTGACAGATAGTTTTTGGATGACTCCATGATCTATACTAGGTCTTCTAAGCATAAATCAAAGAAATCTGAAAGCAGAGGGAGAGCCTCACTATAACTTATTGGTCAAAGAGAGAAAAATGTTAATGCTGCAGCTGTTTCATTGTCTCCAGTGCTACCTGTGTTCAAGAAAGCACTGCTCACCTCCAGCTCCCACTGTGGGATTTAAATACACAGTTAAATGCTGTCCAGCTGTGGCCTTAAATTGAACAGCTTTGCCTGGATCCGTTTGTCTTGTTGAGCACAACCATTTTTGCTCTGGATGAGTTTGGCTAAAGTGGCAATAAAGAGTGAAGCCTGGCTGGGTTGTCTGCTGCCCACTGTGCTCTGTGTTCCCCTGGGCTCCCAGGACTCAAAGGTTGCTTGTCCAGGCAGTGGCCGTCTCTGATCCTGCTTGTGAAACCTTCAGCTGTACCTTGTTAAATGCAGTGTCCCTCTCTGCCAAGGCTACACAGGCGGCTTGGCATGTTGCGTGCTGCCTGCTCTCAGCTGGCAGAGCTGGTTGCTATGGTCTCATGCTTTGGTGAGGTCACCAGTACTCTCCTCCCCCTGCCCTGTGCTGCAGAGATGCCAGCAAACCCTATGGGTGGAAAGAGCCCCCCCCCTCACCTTTATTAAATGTATATTTACAAGCAGCAGTAGGTTCTGCAGGACAAAGGGTTTCTTGCCAGCTGCTCCTGACACTGCGTAGCCTGCCGCTCTTCTGGGCCATGCATGGGCATTCAAACAGGACCTGGAGCCTGCAGCACTGCTGCAGCAGGACTGATGCACTTTTAAAGACACTTTTTCCCTCCTGAGAGCTCAGACATTGCAAGGCAAGCGTCTCCTTCCCCAGAGATGCTGAGCTGGCTGCAGCTCCTCTTTCCCTGAAGTCACACACTCAGCCCCGTGCAAAATGTCCTTACTAGGGCTCAGCTCTGGGCTGCTGCTGTGCTGAAGCAGCTCTGTGGCATTGGTTGCATGGTTGATCTGTCAGCGTCTCTTAGCAGCAGGGCAAATGTCTTGATTGAGGCACTCTCTGCAGCGAGGATTCACAGGCAGGCAGGTCTGCTGGCCAAAGCCCACCAAGAGCCAGTTTATGTCCCTCCAGAGATCCCTGCAGTGAGAAGAGAGTGTGAGCAATCCAATGCAGTTGTTCAGAGGGGTTAAAGAACAGTCTATGCTTTTAAATGGATAGTTTTCCTCCTACAGCTTGTTCCATTTGGCTCCTCAAGCCTACTGGAGGTGGGTCCCAGCCTGCTGCTAAGTACAGCCCTCCCAACCTTTCCTTATCCCTCTGAAATGGGGGGGGGGGGGCGCAGGGGGACTATGGGGGGGACATGGGACAAAGGAAGCATACATGGTCACTGTCTTGTGCCAAGGCAAAGGCACAGGCCAGACATGGAGATATGACAGACCAGGAGGCACTACCTGTCGATTAGCATTCACTACAGAAGATTAAGCATCGTTGAAGGCTAGAATCCAATCATGGCCTGATGCTGCTGTGGCTATTAGGCTCAGCAAGGTCACATGTGGAAAAACACCTGGCTTGGAGCATGGAAAACTTGTCTAGGCAAGAGAGACTAGCATCAAGGCCTCCAGGTACTTTGCTGCAATAGTGATGCTTGACATATCTGACAGCAGGGAAACAGCGGAGATGCTGTTGCTGCTCTCTGGGAGCATTAGTGGATTAGTCCCCCATAAAAAAAGAGAGACCTGGATTGCAGTCACTGAAAATACCATAAGCAGGACTGTGGGCAGATAAAGTTCCTGCAACTAGCACGAGGGGCTTTGTATGGAGAAAGGAAACTGGGGTGTGAGCTCTCACCTGGGCAGCCAGTCCTCCAGTGCCACCCGAGTTTCCTCAGGGGATTTGGTCTCCTTCTTCACCCACTTCAGCCTGTTTGTGATTCTGTGCACATGGGTGTCCACACCTAGCATGGGAGATCAGAGAGTTTGGGTGGGAAAGACATGCCTGAGTGGAGACAGCACAGCCAAGGCTGCTTGCTGCAGCAAACCAGATGCGATACCCCGCAGTGGGCTTCCTTCATGGCCCTACGGCAGTGGGGCAGGCAAAATAGAAAGGAAGGGTCACTTCAGAACAAACATGCTAGCTTCTTCCTAGGACCAGAGCCAAAAGCAGAGGGGGTGGATATCTCACACCATGCAGCTAGCAACATACGGCCACACTCTGACACAGCCTTCCTACAAAGGTCTGTGCGCTATGATCCAGCAGGGCAGGGCAGCCAGTCCTGGGCTCTCTCCCTCTGTGTTTCAGCTGATGTTATGCAAGCTGCAATCTCTGCCCCTTCCTTTACCCAGATGGAAAACACATTTCATAATACCTACTAAGACAAGAGGGTTTGTGAGGCTTAAACGAATGTTTATAAAATGCTTTGAGCTAAAAAGCTCTGAATGCAAAGTATATTATTGTTAGATCAGCAGCGATAAACCTGTCTCTATGGCTAATTGGGCAAAACCCAGGAAATTGCTGTAAACAGGAAGACTTAAGTCTTGCCTCCTAAATCAAAACTGAACACACAATTATTCGGAAAACAGTTGGCTAGTTTGGCTCCCTCTAGACTTCCCTCCCCCACAGCAGGGAGAGAATAAGAGATCCAAAATGCCGCTGAATCTAGCACAAGAACCACATTTTGTGCAGCCGACAGTCACCAGTGGGGCACTGCCCTTGGGATTGCACACTCGCTTCAGCAGGAGTCATTCATCAGGTGGCACCATGACCAGCTTTCCCAGGGCTCCTCCATTAAGCAGCAAATACTCTTGGAATATTAATCTGTCCCCAGAGGCCCCCAGGCTGCGCGGCCCGCCGGAGCGCTGCGGCCGATCTTCCAGCCCCATCTGCCGGCTGCTGCGGGCAGCACCGCAGCCACGCTCCCACCCGCGCTTTCGAAACAAACTGTGCAGAAACGAATCCGGCCTGGGTCTGTCCCAGGCCCACCTCCACCGCAGGCCTCCTCCCACCTGAAGCACACGGCTCCACAGGGGGTACGGCTAAGCACTCGCTATGCTCTCAGGTCAAGAAACACGGCAAACAAATGCACCCGTGTCACAAGCCTACCGCCCAGCTAAGCGTCCAGCCACAGGAACTAGAACAGATCAGAAAGTCAGTAGCCACAGACTGCCTGGAACCAAATCCTTCCACAGCTCATCGGGAACTACCGATTTCAAATGGTTGCCACTGGAAACCAAGCTCTGCTTCTGCCCTCTTACAGCTTGCCCAACAAAAATCCCAAATGAGATTTGTTTAAACAGAAACAAGCTTGGTAAAAAAATAAACTTGGATTAACATAAAATTATCCTCAAATCGCAAAATTTTCCACAACTCTATCTCACTTGACACCAAGGAGATGTCGAAGCATTATTCTACTAGCACATCTTTTTGGATGCTTACCAGCTAGGCAATACTCACGCTGCTCACTAGCATCTGAGGGGAAGGAGCTGACCCCCCATGGGGATATTTGCTATCAACTCTGGGGAAACCCGAGCTGGGTCCATGCTTAACTTGTAGCAGCTCACCAGCTGAAAGTGGTCGAGGACCGTGCCCTTCGCCCACACAAATACAAAACTTGGTATGCAGTGGCTATACTGAAGCAATGCTATCAGGGCACTGAGGCAGGCAGTTTACCCAGCTTGCAGTGCTTCCCCTCTGTCCTGGGAATGGATCAGGCAGGATCTAGGAGGAGAGGAATGTGGAGAACATGGTCCAACCTACTTATCCCGGACACACTGTTCCAAGCGATGTGCATAGCCAAGTGGGCCATTTTGGGCCCAACTCCTGGCAGCTTCACCAGCTCCTCCACAGTGCTTGGTATGTCGCCCCCATACTTCTGCTTCAGGATGGCTGTCGTCTGTTTTATGTACTTCACCTTGTTCTGAAAAACCAAAGGCAAAGGCAGAATATCCAAGTTCCCCTCCAATACAGGGAAAAAAGAAAAACATCTCAGAAAACAACCCATTCCTGAGTGTATGTTACATGTGAGGCCATGCGCTTGAGTTTGCAGAGGGGAGACAGAGGTCTTTCATTTCTCCTTGAAAGCAAAATGCTGAAACATGGTTAGCTCTAACCTCCTCCACATGCTCAAGGCACTGCAGCAAACAACCCTGCTGTGGATACAAATTGCTAAGGTTGGCGTAAAACAGAGTGTTCCAGGGTAAAGATCACCAAGGGGTATGAAAACGCCACCGCAAACACAGGCTGAATACAGGCTGTGGACACGTCTCTCAGGAGCAGGGCAGTTTCACAGCCACTGCCTTCGCCATCTGCCTGCAGCACAGCTACTGACCGTGACACACAGCCTGCGAAGGCCGAGCAGCCCTCGCCCTGCCTTCCCGCCCGGGCCTCCGCGATGTCCCGGACAGCTGCATGAGCGCAGAGGAAGGTGGAGGGGGTTCCTCCACACGCATGTCAGGCACTGCTACGATCCTGCACTCACCCTCCAGAATCCTACAGGATAAATGATCTGCCCAAGCGTCGCATCATCCATCTGCAAAATACTGTCGACTGTGAGGCCACGCTGCCTCAGGCGCGACATGGCTGCCGACGTCACCTCGTCCTTGGTCTGGCTGGACAGCATCAGCGACAGCAGGACCTGGTAGCGCATAACCTGGAGGAAGGGGAGACAGTGAGACATCCAAAGGAATCCAAGAGGATCCTGCCAGCTTCTCCGCTGGGTTCTCGAACCCAGTGGCACCTTCATTCCAGTGCATAGTATGGAGCTACCCTGGTTCAGCCATATCCACCCATAAGAGACTACAAGGCAGCAACAGAAATTAATAACCCGTTACTTCCCCACCACATCAAAAGAGGAGAGAAGAAACACCTCCAAGCTAAGAAGTGTGAAAAGGCAGAGAGCAGCTACTGTCCAGTGGGATCTTGTATGCAAGGACCTCAGTGTTTAGCCGCAGAGGGCCAGACAAATTTTTTCCTGATGGTGGTACTCATAGGAGATTTCACGGGAAGTGCAAATGCCCATCAACTTTTCATGCAACTTGTGCTCTAAAGTAGCTTCTGAAAATCCTGTTCCTTTTCCACTAAACTTCAGTAAGAACTGAGTATCTGACTCTAATGAGCTCCATAGCGAACCCATCCTAAAGAACTGGGATAACAAGCAGAGATCAGGAAATGCTGCCCAGCAACCAGCGGAGTTTCTCTGATGCAATCATGCAGAGTTTGGCCCAGAGCATTCTTCTCTTGTTTTTCAACTGATTTTTTCCCAGATGTGATTCTGCCCTACGGTCCCACCTTCCCCACCAGTATCAGGAGGATGGTGTAAATAACCGGGATAGGTGCAGGATACCATGGTTTACAATCCCTCCTCCAGCTCCCTTGCAAGCAAAGATTACAAAGCTGGAGGCACACCAGGAAAAATCCAAGAGCGTGGAAGCTGTGTGAAGAGTACTGGTGCTGTACTGAGGGTTACAATATCTACTTTATCTTGGAAGGAACAGCTCTGCTCCCCTAGGGAAAACAGTTATTTCCTAATCTTGCACTGCTGTTCCCCCTGGCCCCACTGCAGCACTTGGTGCTGGCCCACGCGTTTGCAGAGCGTCACACACTGCCTGAAGCTGCAGGCAAAGCTGACCATTTTCACCAGGGATCCAAGCCCCAGACACGACCCCAGCAACAGGGAGAGTGTTACATGCAACGAAGCCGTGCAGCTGTGTCCTGAAGAACCCTCCCTCCGAGCCCTGCAGGTCGGTGCGGAGCACACAGCTCACGCTGCTCTCCCGAGTCTGCCTGCTGGTTGTCTCCACGTTCCCACACGAACGATGTGCAGGGAAAGCGCGTCCCTACGGCCTCAGGTCCCAGCACTGCGCCGCGGCCCTGCTCTCCTTTGTTTTTTGTACTGATGTAAATGCTCCCCTTAGAGGGTGGTGTCATTTGGGGCCTTTGATTCCGTTCCAGGCTTGGGGAGCACAGTGCCAGCCCCAGCATGGCCCTTCCTTTCAACTAGTATCCTCTTAAAAGTGAATCACGAGAGCGGAGGAAGCCAATCTGTGGTTCTGTGCTGTTCTGAAGAGTATAAAAGCAGCCTGGAAAGCTTCCCTGAGCTGCCCTCGCCTTCTCCCTGTGCTCTGTTTTCCCTCTGTATTACAGAGCCATCTTGGCTGCACACTTTCCTGG
This sequence comes from Dromaius novaehollandiae, assembly GCF_036370855.1. Classification (NCBI taxonomy): domain Eukaryota; kingdom Metazoa; phylum Chordata; class Aves; order Casuariiformes; family Dromaiidae; genus Dromaius; species Dromaius novaehollandiae. The sequence goes on along the minus strand of NC_088111.1, from coordinate 1,821,224 downwards.
GATGACTACAGAGATTTTTAAGAAAAGGACATGCCTTCATGCTCTTCCAGCCTACCTCAAAAGACAGTGCTGCCGCAGTACATTTTCAGGGTTTTCACTTCAAGCCCAAAGTCATATTATTTTTGTCTCAGCTCCTGCTCTTGGTTCATCCTGATAACTCTTCTGACGGCAGAGGACAAGGGCTTCTCATAGCTGTGTTGCTAGCCAGCCTCTAATGCCAAGCATGGGCTGAACGTGAGTGAAGGACAACTCAGAAAACACCTGCTGCCATTCCATAAGGACCCCTTGAAGCCAGTGCGCCAGGCACAGGAGAGGCAGCTGCTGACTCTCCTGCCCCGGCAGGATAAACTCTTTCTGTTATACACACGCTTGTGCAGCAGCCTCTCATGGGACTGACCCCAGCCTAGAGTCCTGACAGGTCCTGCATTTTTTTTCTGTCTGGAGATATCCAGACTGGGACATAACCATGGGCAACATCTCTGTCACCTTCTAAGAGTGCAGAATGGGCTGTGCTGACGAGCACGGAGGAGACCAGAAGGCTGTAAAAGCAGGGCTGTATTTTCGTGTGCCTATCCACTGAGCAGAGCAACAGGGCGTTACCTGCGGAGGCACGCTGCTGTCGTAACACTTCTGCACTCCCATATGATCCACGGGAGCATCTCTGCTGCTCCTCATTTCCCGGATACGCTCCAGCTGCTGTTGCCAGTGCCTTGGCTCCCACTTTGGTCTCTTGGGCTTGGGCACCCCCTCCTCGGCACCATCCCCCTGCGCGGATTCATAGGCGATGGTGATGCTCTTCCCCCTCCTGCTGCGCTTTGGGGCACCGGCTGCACCGCCGACCCGGCTCGCTGCAAGAGACGGGAGAGGTTTTTTGGGGGAAACCGAGGCCTTGGTTTGCCGTCAGCACGCCCGGCCTCAGCCCCGTGCGCCAGCTACCGCCCGGGGGCCGCCCACGCGGGGCAGACTCCTGCGTCCCACAGAATCCAGACGCGACCCCCCCCCTCGCCTGTCGCTGCCAGGGCCACCACAGACCCTCCCCCCCCGGCCCGTCACGGCGGGACGAGGCCTCCCGTGTCGCACCAGGCCACCCCAGGCCTCCGTGAAGGGGGGAACCCTCGGGACTGGATACGTGCCCGCCCCGGGGAGGGCAGGACGGGGCCCCCGTACCTCCTGCCGCCCCCCCAGCCCCGGCTGCGGCCGCGCTCAGCCGCCGGGCCGCCGCCCGCCCGCCGCGGGCCGCCGCGCACATGGCGGCCGGCGGGCGCCCTGGCCGCTGCACTACAAGCCCCAGCATGCCCCGCGGCGGTCACGTGGGGTCGCCCGGCGCCGGAAGCGGCGGGACTTCCGCTCGGAGGGGGTGGGGTGCGGCGGCCGCCGGAGGGGTCCGGCGCTGTGCGGGGCGCGGGCCGGGGCGGGGGCCGGGCCTGCTGCGGCGGGGGTGAGTGTCAGCGGCGGGGCTGGCGCCATTGCCTGCGGGGCTGGGCGGGGGAGGGGCCTGCCCGGGGCCGGGGGGTCGGTGCAGTGCGCAGGGCAGGGCAGGGGCCTGGGGGGGACTGTGCAGGAAGGCCTGGGGGGGGGGGGCCGGGAACGGGGGGGTCTGTGGCCTCCCCGGGGATGGGGAGGGGTCTGTGGTGCCCCCGGGGATGGGGGGGGGTCTGTGGTGTCCCCAACTGGTGGGAGGGGTCTGTGATGTCCCCAGGAGGTGGGAGCGGTCTGTGGTGTCCTCGGGGATGGGGGGGTCTGTGGTGTCCCTGGGGATGGGGGGGAAGCTGGGTGTCCCCAGGCTTGTGGAGGAAGTCTGCTGTGCCATGTCCCTGGGCAGAGCAGGGCTGAGCCAGGGGCTGCGGGATCGTGTGGAGAAGCGCCCTCGGAGCGGGGCGCTGCGTGGGGCCTCCCTGCCACAGCTAGCGGGTGGGGAGGGGGTGTCCTGCCCTGCAGGACCGGGCGGGCTGGGGCAGCAGGGCTGGCTGGGGACCACACCGGTGTCCTCGCCGTGCTGGCACGCCCAGGCGCTCTGCAGCAGGCTCCTCGCTGTCTTCCTGTAGCAGTATTCTGTTCACTCCAGCTTAACGTTAGACTGTGGGAGAAAGAGTTTCAAAGGATATTGCTGCTAACGCTTTTTCGTTGTAGTGTCTGTGCTGGTTCTTGCTCCCCTCTTTCACGCTGATCTGATGCATTCGGATGCTTGAACCCTTGTGTTCATTAGTCCTCTTCTCACTTGTAGCTGTGACTGCATTTACTTTACAGTGCTGTGTGACTGTCCGTTGCTTTGGATCGGGAACAAACACTTTAGTTCATACCCCCAGAAAAGTATTATGTATCTGTGTGCGTGTATGTTTTACAAATCGGCATAGCAGTTTTAAAGTGGCGATTACTCTGTGCAGGCTCTGGTGGTGTTGGGTATGCAAAGCTTATAGAAAATGCTTACCCGGTTTTTGAAGTTCCCTGGCTAGTTCCAGGAAGTAGTCACTAAAGGCAGGAGAAACGCAGGCCGCGTGCACATTCACTGCTTCATCCTCAGTGTCAGGCTTCTCCCATCTTTGACATGGCTTGAAAAAACAGAGCTATTTGTAAATACCACATTGTAAAAACTGTTATGTGTTTTTCTCCTTAAAGTTTCTGCTTGGACCTCCCTAAACAGTAACTGCTCTGTATTTGCAGGGGCTCCGCAGTGCTTTCTTGTCAGCAATGGCAAAGCCACAGAGCAAGGATTCCGGACTGAAGGAGAAGTTTAAGAATCTCTTGGGGTTGGGAACATCCCGGGGAAGTTCAAAATCATCGGAGGGAAAGCAGACAGAGTTTATCATCACTGCGGAAATTCTCAAGGTATGAGAACCGACTGTAGTAAAGCTGGGGGCGGTGTGTTTGGTATACCTGCAAGGGGAGGGAGGGAGGGAGAGAGGGGCTACCATGGCTGGAAGGAGCACTTGCTCTGCTTTTCTGTTTTGCATTCATTCCATCTCTGAACTTGCTATTAATTTCCCTTAGTGTGAGCACTCAATTCATTCTCTAGTAAAATGGATGTAACACTTAGGTACTGTGAAGGGAGGATGCTGCATTCTAATTATCCAGTGTTTGAATAGTTTTGAGGTATTTGATGGGATGGTATTGTCCTCTGTTCCGTGAGTGTGCAGGGTGTTTCCTCACAGCCTGTGCTCTTTTGCTCTGTTTTTATAGCCTGAGCTTATTGAATGAAGTCTTTGTGGTGGTGGTTGGGGCAAGCTGGAAACAGTGTTTCCATTTTATGGAAAAGTCGTGGTTTTATGAAAAAAATTATTCCAGTAATTGGTCCAGCAAGTCTGTAAACAGAGTAGTTTGCACACTGGGAGTTAAAAACGTGACAGGGAGAAAGAGACAAGCATCCCTTCCTGTCTGTGCTGGAGGAGCTCCATACTTGTGCTGGAAAGCTAGAGAGCCGGATTTAAGTCCCTCCTTTGTCTGTCTGTCTCACGTGTGCTGGACAAGTGCCACAGCCAATGAGTTACTAGTTTTTTTGAAGAAAATGAGATTTTTCCCTGAACAGAGTTTCTGTCTTGGATGTGAAAAGCTGCTTGACCCCAGTTCTGTGGAAGTTCTAGGTTTGACAAGTCACCATTTGCTAATGGAAAAATGGGTTTTTTTGAGAAATTCCTGGACAGCTCCAGAGATGAGTAATAGTTAGATCATTTTGGACAAACATGTAGTTAATTTTTCAGTGGCTCATGATCCCCTTTGGGAAATGGGTAAAAGTGTTTCTAGTATGATAAAGTGTTAACTTATTTCTACATTTCTTTCCAGGAACTGAGCATAGAATGTGGATTAAGTAATAGGATACGAGCAATCGGCCAAATCTGTGAAGTGGCAAAAACCAAAAAAATTGAAGAGGTAAGTTTTAAAGTGTTCAGTGAATATTTGGAGGATTAAAATGGTTTTAAGAAACAGCTCTTGGCTTGTCATAAGAAGCTCATATGATTTAGACTGCCTCTTAAAAATTGTGATCCAAGAAGCTATATTCCGTGCAGTCCAAACCTATAAAAGGATGGCCCATGTGCCGAAGAAATTGGTCTTGTCCAACATATCAACTGCGGAGCAGAGAGGATGTAGCTGACAGGCTTCCTAAACTAAACAGAAGGAGAATGATGTGAATATTCAGGTCTCTTCTGGACAGTTCGTAGGAGGTGATTTTACTGCTGTAAAGATGATGTTCACTAGCTCCTTCTGACCTATGAATAAGCAACTTTAAATGGGTTTTAAAATCACCTTGTACCTGGGTGAAGTTTTCTACACAAATACTTCTGTCCCAAGTTTTAAATGAGATTGTGTTCACACTGAAGTAAGTGCATGAATGAAGAAATTCAGTTATGGGAGTGTGAGTTGTGGCATAGACTGGGATTTGGAATGTCATGCATGGTTCATCTGAGCCTGTGACAGGTCAGGTGGGAGTATCCCCCAGAAAAGAGAACTCTGGACATAAAAGCCCTGGAGATCTTGTTCATTAACGTGCCATAATTAATGACTGACTGGGTAAAAATTCCAGAAGCAGCTTAGCTTTCCTACTACTGTCTGTCTCCTACGTTTGTTTTCAGCATGCAGTGGAAGCAATATGGAAAGTGGTAGCTGATATGCTGCAGCCAGAACGCCCAGTTGAAGCTAGACATGCTGTTCTTCATCTGCTAAAGTCAATAATTCAAGGACAGGTGAAAAAAACAAACTGTAGAAGAAATACTGCTCTTAAACTGGGTTTGTGCAGAGTACAAATGAAAAGTTTTGGCTTCCTCTTTTCTACAACTTTTCACGTTTCTTATTTTGGTTGTACTGAGTAAATAGGACAAGGCATCATTTAACTTAAGTCTTAGTGCAAGACAAACTTTTGGGGGGTGGGAGTGGGGGGAAATGTTCTCCTTAAAGAGGAAATGCTTTGGATTTAAATTCAGGTCTAGCACAGTAAATTTTGTATGATCCTTGCCCAGACGCATCAGGCCTGATCTGCAGCTCTTTTTGATGTTTCAGTATGTCAAGTGTGCAAGGAGTTCTGTATGTGATACTTTCCCAGCCAGACCAAGTTAAGCATGCTATGAATTCTTAAGATTTCATAATGTGCTATTCAAACATACCACTGTATTAGATCAAGGTCCTGCTTCCCAGAATCCTGCAAATAGAGATAGATGCACAGGAAAAGAGTAGGCATCCATTCTGGTGGGTTGGTTTGCTTTTGTTTTTAAATGCTTTCCTGGCAATGATCTCTGTCACACTTCCCATGGATAACTTTGTGTATTGGGTGCTGTCTGTGTGATGCTGGACAAAATGCCTTGAGCCCTGAGTGCTGATAAATAAACATCATAACAGATTGAGAAGAGCTGAGCCAGTGTCAGTAGCCAGTAGAAGTGGAGGTACTTTCAGGAGACTTTCACCACCTATAGGAAAAAGAATTTTAAGCATGAAGATTACTGTTACAGGTGTTGATTAGGTCTAGGCCTTTATTGTTAGTGACACAGTTATTTGCCCCCCCCCCTTTTTTTTTTTGTTTTTAAAGGGTGAGAGATTAGGAATCCTCAGAGCACACTTTTTTAAGGTGATTAAGGACTATCCATCCAATGAAGACTTAAATGAACGACTTGAAGTGTTCAAGGCTCTCACAGAGAATGGACGATACATAACATACTTGGAAGAAGAATTGGGTTCGTATTGACTCTACCCATTTTGATCTTAAGTCAGGAGACAGGCTTTCATTGATAATAGAAAGGAGCAGTGATAACAATTCTGGATAGAAAGCACATTATAACAACTTGTTTTCCTTCTTTAGCTGACTTTGTACTGCAGTGGATGGATGTTGGTTTGTCTTCTGAGTTCCTTCTGGTTTTAGTGAATCTGGTGAAATTCAACAGCTGCTATCTGGAAGACTATGTAGCTGACATGGTCCAGTAAGTTCTTAAACTCTTACATTTGTATTCTTGGTAAATTATAGTGCACAGTTGCAGATCAATATAGAGATAAGTGGACTCTTTTTCAACTGATCTGGATCTCTTGCATTTCAGATCATACCTGACTTTTCTACAAATATGTGATTTTACTACCGCTTGCTGTTTTAATACCCACGGATGAAGAAACAGGATTTTGTTTCTTGTTTGTTTGCTGTTTCTGTGACAGTGAACTGACTTCCAAATGGGCAGCCAAATTTAGAGCCTGCTTAGATCTGTGATCTAAATGAAAATGGCATGGCCAGAGTGGAAAGAAGTTTAAAATTCAGGTTTTGTCATCTCTGTAATGGAATGATGCTTATTCTGGGGCAAAAAACCTCCCTCTTGCTCTCTAAATCCAAAACTGAAAAAGCAGGAATAACAAAAAGAAAACCTTCTTACTGGAAGGTCAGTCAGATTTGGCGTAGAATTGGCCCCTCCAGTGTCATGCTTGTTTGTTTTTTCTGGAGGAGAGCTCTGAAGAGCTTTGGGCCAAGATATTCCCCAAACCTAGTCATTAGTAGAGAGATGAGCACTGGAAAAAATTATTTTCTCGGTTCTTACAGTGTTCCAATCTGTTTTAGTTTAATCATTCATACTTTCCCTATTCCGTGTGATGAATCTGACTGCACTGGTTAGTCTCGCAAAGGATATCTGTCTGTTATTCTATTAACATAGGTATACCGAGACATCATTTTAGTGTGAATTTAAGGTAACTGTTTATAAAAGAGGTTGTAGTATTTGGTGTCCCTAGGAATATTATCGACAAAGCCACAGTAATGGAGTTACAAGGAAAATAACAGGCTAATTTAGTCGTCTGTTTTGTATCTTGTTTGTAATTTGTGTAAAATCTTATTAAGCAAACGATTATAAATGCTTTATTTCCTAACAGCAAGATATGCCTGTTGTGCATTCAGACATCATCATCTGTGGACATAGAGGTCAGTAATTTGAGTCTCTTAGTACTTTAGAGTTTTCTGAAATTCTTTTAACTATACCTATTACAAACAAAATGAGATGATCAAACTCTCATCTCAGTTTATCCCCGTTTTACGAAGGCATTAGTACAACGTTTTGTGAGCCATTGTGTCTCATGCAAATAGTAATTTAGTTCTAAAACAAATGGAAAATGGCTACATTTGATAAGGAAATCAGTTTTTAACAGTGCTTTTTATGTTTTGCTTTCCATCCTATAATGATTTTAAAAAAGCATGCTTGTGTCCCCTTTGACTTCCAGAAAATTTCCTGGGTATGTCAGGTTAGTGTTTCACCTGCTTTGTTCCAAGAGAAGCATATAACCATTTTGTCTTTCACTTTCCCAAAGATTTCCTTGCAAGTCCTTGATGCAGTTGTTTGCTATAATTGTCTACCGTCGGAGAACCTACCAGTATTTATCATCACTTTGTGCCGTACCATCAATGTGAAAGAACTCTGTGAGCCATGCTGGAAGGTCAGAACTTTCTTGTAGCTTTGTGTTTTGATGAGGTCACTGTTTCAGCTTCAGAAATAGTATCAGACACGTCTGTGAACATTTGCCATAAATTTGTTTGGTTTTAAGAGTAAATTAATCATTGTTTCAAGTATTGAAAGGATCAGTACATTGTTAGTGTAAGTTCTGTCATTTCCATGCAGTTTACCCATACTTTCCTCTCAGCTGATGTCGACAGGCTACTTTTTCTGTCATGGCCTGGAAATGGCTGGGCACATTTACTTTACCGTAGGCAGGAATGGTTGGCCAGCTGACTGCATATTTAAGCTAATGAGTGTTTTAACAACTGGATATTAAAGTGTTCTCTTTGAATTTGCAGCTTATGCGCAACCTTTTGGGAACCCATTTGGGACACAGTGCCATCTACAACATGTGCAGGATCATGGAAGACAGGTAAGGAAGCAGTATCTAACAAAACCCAAGTCAGTCAGTACAGGTCCTGTCAAAATAGGGAGTCACTGACTTCAGAAGAGCAGGCTAAAAGTTCTGGTGCTTAGAAGGGAATTTTCTTCCTAGGTATGCTGCTGAACTGCTGCTCCCTTTTTGAGCTTTTCTGTATTTAATTTTCCTTCATTTAAAAATAAAGTCATACTAAGTGGTTTTCTCCTTTTAATGTCTGTAAGTTGCTCTGCAATGCCATGATATATAACAGCTGGCAATTTTTGTTGCGACAGCGAATACTTCTATTGAGTCTTTTGTGCTAAAATATCCTTAGTGTAGTCTAAGACTTTCTTTTCATCTGCTCTTAGAGCTTATATGGCAGATGCAGCGCTGCTGAGAGGAGCTGTGTTCTTTGTTGGGATGGCCCTCTGGGGTGCTCATCGACTCAATTCACTCAAGAATTCCCCAACGTCAGTGCTGCCTTCATTTCTCAAGGTAGGATTGGATGTTGGAGGACCCTGATCAGGTACAGATTTGGACCTGTAGAAATCTGTAGCAATAAGGTGGCCCCCCTACACCAAAGAGATCTTCCTGAAAGAACAAAAGACAGCGATTGGATATGCTGGGTGAAGCACAGGGAAAAACAGCTCGAGGTTTAAGTTTAGAACTGAGACTTCCTTGTGGAATATCTTTATTGGCCAAATAGTAACATCTGCTTTTTTTTTTTTTTTCCTCTCAATAAAATATCTGTATTGTGGATGCATTGGCTTTAAAAATAATCAAGAGAAAATCTCTCTTTCTAGTGTGTAGTACACAAATGTGAGGGAAAGAATCTGACTCAATGTGAAAGAAGAACAGAGCTTATGACTTTTATTAAGAAAATAGATTTGTTTTAAATCCAGTTTTAAATCCAGACTTAAGATTTCAGAGGTGGTTTTCCCATATATATGTTTAATGGAAATTACAGTTATGTAGAGGAGAGTTTCAGTATCTGACCAGAAAGAAATTATTGCCATTAGTTTTACTATAATTTTATGTTCTCTCATAGGTTACTTGGTAAGTGCTTAGCACTGCAGTTACTTAGAAGAGTTTCAGTGTCTGAGCAGAAAGAAAGTATTGCCAGAAGTTGTTCTGTAGTTTTATGCCCTCATCCAGGATATTTGTTATTTGCTTAGCATGATGTTACATCGAGAGGGATTCTGATCTTTACAACCTCTCTTTAGAGGAAGACAAGGCTGAGCTTGATCTCTAAATGATGAACCAGAAGTTGATTACAGCAACAACAGAAAGAAGATTTAATTCCTTCTATGCTTGTCCTAACGTGCCTTTCATCTCTGGGTTATAATATCTGGGAAAGAAAGATAATATTAAGTTCCACCTGTTGTTTGATTTTTAAGGTTTGATCTGCATAGAATTGTGTAGCTCATTTAGTCTTGTGTTTTCAGGAACAGCTTCAGAGCTCTCTTAAGATTTTTCTCATCCAAGTGCATCAAGCAGGAAATATTGGCTTTAACCCCCATGCCTGCTCTTTAGAAGGGGACTGTATTTGCCATCTGATGTACAGCTGCTTGCAGCAGCGCGTAACTACACTTTATAAAATGGTTCTTTGCTTTGGTCTTTGTGTATAGACTTGGATCTCTGGCTAACTTCCTAATGAATAAGATATGTTTCATTTGCATTGAAGAGGATTTCTGATCACTGCTTTCCCATTGTTAATTGACTGAAGTACCTTGTATTCCAGGCTATGACATGTCCCAATGCAGTTGTATCTTATGAGATAGTTCTGTCCATAACACGTCTAATAAAGAAGTATGGGAAGGAGCTGCAAGCTGTAACATGGGATATCCTTTTAGACATCATGGAGCGATTACTCCAACAGCTACAGGTGAGTGTTGAGCCTATCTTGACATTCTTTCAGTCAAAAGACCTTGTCATAAATGTTTTTGTCTCTGTTTCAGAGTCTAGAGAGCCAAGAACTTAAGTCCATTGTACATGATCTTTTGACTACAGTAGAAGAACTCTGTGACCAGAATGAATTTCATGGCTCTGAAGAGAGATTTTTTGAGCTGGTGGAAAGATGTGCTGATCAGAGGCCGGTAAGACTTTCCTTATTATCTTTGTCCTTTATTGCCATTTGCAGCCGTTTTGTTACCTAGTACAATTTAAAGTTGGGAGTCCTAAAATAGCAAGTGGTTAGAAAACCAAAGATTTACCATCCGTATGAGCCTTTTCCTCAGTGGGATGGGAAAGAAATGGCTCTATTGTATTTGCTTATACACTAAAAACACTTCTTAATCTTTCCATGAAAGGAATCTTCTGTATTAAACTTGATAACATACAGAGCTCAATCCATTCATCCTGCCAAAGATGGCTGGATTCACAACCTGCAGATGTTAATGGAGAGATTCTTCAGGTAAGAAATCATAACTTTATGAACACAAGGTCCTTTCAAATGTTTCCTACCACCTTTCCACATTAAATAATTTTATTTTCTGAAGTTCTAATGTTAGTAATGATCGTTAAGAAGTATGGTAGTTCTAGGGCATGGTATATGAATGGATTTTGTTTAAGAGAAGAAAAACTTCCATGCAGTTATTTATCCTTCCTTTTTTTTATTTCTATTGGGTGGTACTGTTCTAGTTAACTTAGGCTGTTACATACTCCATTGTACATCTTGCATTTCTGACACCAAACAGGACTTTCCTATTAAGCATCAGGACTGTACCTGGTTACACAATGTTAAAGTAATATCTGTTTGCTAATTGGCACTCCTAAAAATTCTTCTTGTGCTACAACATACAATATCAACATATAGCAATAAAAAACTTTTGTCTCATCTGTGAAATGTTGCTGAGGAGGAATTCTTCCTCTGTGCTGTATGCTTGGTTTTAAGTTTGCTGACCAGAACAGTTGTTCTGCTGACTTGTGCTTCCTGGTTTGGAGTGGAAGTGGAAAACTGCAGTTGCAGGATTTTAGTAGTAGCAAAAGTTTTATCAGGGTTCCAGTTTTCAATTTTTCTTGAATCTGATTTCATATGTAGGGACAATAACTAAAGACTCAGCTGCTTTATAATGATTGTTTTTCTATCTCAAAAGAAGTTTCTTAATTGACTTAAATTTTCCTTTCTTCTTCCCCTCCTGCCCCAACAACAGCAACTTTATTTTATTCATCTTGAATTTGCTTTTCCCTTTTTAGGAATGAAAGTCGTAGTGCTGTTCGTATTAAAGTTCTGGATGTTTTGTCCTTTGTCCTGAGTATTAACAGACAGTTCTATGAGGTGTGTATTGATCTGGGTCTGATGATTACATGTGAGATCTTAAGTGTGTAGGAAAGGCTTAATTGGAACTTGTTTTATAGTGTACTTCAAGTCTTCTCTGGCACACTTGAAGAATGCACCAAACTGTGCTTTAAATGCTGCATACAACAAAGTTACTATGGGATTTTTGTAGAATGGTTTGCCTTTTAATTGTCTTTAGTTGGTAAAGGTGTGCAGTATCTGTAGTGGAAGCTCCTGTGAAATGTTTTGATGACATGCCTTGCTGTGTATTCCCTTGCCTCTTTTAAGATCATTAATTCCATATGCATTTTGCGTTTTAGAAGAATAGAAAGTTGGGGTGAGAGATGCAAAGTTTCTTTAAAAGCTTTGTTTGTAAAAATATGAGGTCAGAGCACAGTCTAAAACAAGCAAATTGACTTGTCTTGGTGCTTCCAGTTTAACTTCCATCCAAGATGGAAGCTGCCTGAGAGAGAAGTGGCTCATGAGCTCTGGGGGTGTCTTCAGCTCCTTGGACTGTACACAGAGTGTGCCAGATGACAAGAAGTGGCAGAGGTGCTTCTTGGTTCCTTGAAGATTTCTGAAAACATGTTGCAGTCTCACGTTTTCTGCCTCTCAAGAATAAAAGGCTTAGAAATCCCTTGTGAACAGCCTATTCAAGCCTGGTCTTTAAAGTCTATAGGACAGATGAAAACCAAAACATTAAATCTCAAGTTCAACAGAACTCATAAATATTTGGAGGCATGACATACAAAAGTACTTAACTAGACTGAAGAGGAAACATCAAGGAATCAGTTAGCTGGGGAACAGAATATCAGTGTTCTTTCATTTGTAACTATTTTTCTCTTTTACATGCTCATTGAACAACTGTCAGCAAAATGTTGAGGTTTATTAAGGTCTGTCCTCTTGCAGGAAGAGCTGATTAACTTGGTTGTGATCTCTCAGCTGGCCCACATTCCAGAGGATAAAGACCATCAAGTCCGAAAACTGGCCACTCAGCTACTTGTAGACCTGGCCGAAGGCTGCAACACGCATCACTTCAACAGCTTGCTTGATATCATAGAAAAGGTGAGGCACAGTTTGGTCAACTGTTAATAGCATCACTGCAGCTTTTGTCGGATCTTCTTACTGTGACTGAGGACACTAACCTGTGAGTGTTATCACTTGCATGGTTCAGCGGGATATTGTAAGATTACTGGGCTTTTTCAGGATGCAGGCCTGGCATGCAGAGTGGGAGGGAAGCTTAGAAACCCTATCAGTGCACATCCAAGCTACCTGGCAGTGCTTGCAGGATTTCCAGGAAGGATGACTTGTGATCTTCTCTGACCTCCTAGGATGGAATTAAAAAAAAGCTGAGTTGCAAATTTAAAATATATGTTGCCTTTCTTTTTAAAAGGTGGCTGCCCATTCTCTCTCATCTCCCTCTGAACTGGAAGAGAGGGACTTGCTATCGTATTCGGCTTCTTTAGAGGATGTCAAGACAGCAGTTCTTGGACTCCTGATAATTCTTCAGGTAAATGCTGCAGATCATTAAACGTCGTCTTCAGAATAGCCTTCTGCTGGACTCGGCTTTTTAGATAACCATTTTCTCACTAGAAAATGTTCTGCCTTCTAATTTGTCCATATCATAATATTTTATTCTTGTTTTGGTGACTTCATTTCCTTTTGGGTTTTGTATGTCTGTTTGTTAAATGTTTTCTCAGTATAGATACGCATTTCTGAATAAGGTTTCAATCTGCCTTTTGGCTGTGTTTCTGTTCCTCTGTAGACAAAACTCTACAGCTTACCTGCCAGCCATGCAATGCGGGTGTATGAGATGCTGATTCATCACGTCCAGCGCCATTATATATACGCATACAGCCTTGCTGTTGCTAGCAGCATCAGATTGCAGGTATGAGCAGTAGCCTGTGCTTTCAGGTGGAGAGCTGCATGCTGTCTTTGGGATTCTTGCGTAGCAGGCGGGGATTGTGTTCTCTAGATCCATGTTTGCAGCTACATGAATGTGAACTGTATCAGTAGAGTTAAATGCATCTTGGCTAACAGGAGTGTGCATATGTACCGTAACACTAGAAGTGATGACTTCAAGCGATCACAATAGAACTAGGCACAGCATCTAACAAAATAAAAAATCCCTTTGTCTGTACCTGCAAGAGTATTGGAGGTGTGAAAGTATTCCACTGGCTTGAGTTTTGAGTTATTCCTGTCTTTTCTATTGCAGGTGTTTGATTTCCTGCTCATGCTTCGAGCTGACTCTCTCCACCGTCTTGGCCTTTCCAACAAGGATGGAGCAGTGAGATTCAGCCCTTATTGTCTATGTGATTTTGTGTAGGTTTTTCATTGTATTTAGCAAATGCTGTTTTCAAAAATATTTGGCGTTCTTGCAAGAGTTTAAAAGTCCATCAGTAGCAATCTCCAGTTTTTCTAAATCTTCCAAATCCTGATGAATCTGCTACTAGACATATCTGTAGTTACAGCTTAGGAGGGTTACGACAAATCATTCATTGGTGAATTGCTCTTACAAACTATTCGTCTTCAGAGCTCTTGATCTCAGACATGGAATTTTTGTTGCTGCTTCACAAAGCTTCACAAAAATGTTTGCAATTTCCAGCCTGAAACCAGTTTTCACGCTAAAGTTCGATTCAATGATTTGTACAAATCTGTCTACTTTTAATTTTATAGCCTGGTCTGATGTTTTTTTGTGTAACACACCCCAATGATATTTCTTTTAGTAGAAACCTGAAAAATAAATTTGGTAAGGGCCTGGATAGAAAAAGCTTTGTCCTGACCAAACCAACACCAACACCTCCTTGCTCTCCCTCTTTTTGTCTACTTGGCCATCTTGTGGGTGTTTATGATTGAAAGTGTTGTTTATATTGTTGTTTGGTCATCAAACTCTCTAGCAAATAGAGTAGCATTGTAGGTTACGTGAATAGACTGTTCTGATCTTGATTTTGCATTTCTTTTTTTTTCCTTTTTTTTTTTTTTTCTGCCTTTCCATGTTGTAGAGAAGCAGAGAAGAGGGCTTCTGAGAAAAAGCCTACTGGTACGCTCTCTCCACCTTCAGGAAGTCCCAGTGTGCCTGCCCAGAATGCTACCATTCGTATAGGGCATTTGCCATATTCGATGGTCTTTGGTGTCCTTCTGCAATGTTTGAAGCAAGTATGTCCACTCTTAATGAGTGTTGTCATCTTCATGTGAAATATGTCAATTCAAAATGATTGAAAAACTCGGTTCTTTAAGAACTTGGAATTTAAGTGTTAACTAAGCTTTTTGAGCTGGCTAATTTACTTGTATCTTTAAACCTATTCACCATAGATCTTTTTTTAAAAAAAAAGATATTCCAATCTTGGAAAATATTTCAAGATATTTTAAGAAATATTTTAAGAAATCTTGGCGACTTAGTGATCATTTTCTGGTTGATGTTCTATAGAGATTTACTCTATTTTAAAGGATGGAATGAGGCAAATGTGACATGTTACATGCTTTTAAAATTTTTAGTGCTAAATACTATTCTGGCTAGAGAATGCCATCCCAGAGTATCTAAGTAACATGTGAAAAGCAAGACTTAATTCCTCCTACATAGGCAGAACCTATGTGGAATTATGGAACTTTCCAGCCACCAGTGGGAGCACCAGTTGAACTCTTCAGAAACTAAGCAAGGCTTTCATTACGCTCTGCTTCGGAACAGGCAAGGGCAAAATTGTATTTGCTCAACATAGATCAAAAAAGTCATCCTGTTTCTGAAAGGGAAGTTGAAACTAAAAGAAACCCTTCTCCTGCAAGTTTTCAAAGTAGAATGAGAACCGATACATTTTTTTTTTTTGGTGGCTAATGAACTGTAAATGTCACTTGTTCATTAATACTGGTTTTGGGCACTGTCGCATTCTGAGGGGGTGTCTCGCTCTGGAACTTAAGTTGTGCTAGTGGTTAGGATTGTTGAATTCTGGCTCTGTCTGACTGAGCTCAGTCAGATCTGAATAGCAGTTGTCTTTCAGTTTGCAGTGCTAATATTGCACCTAGAGCTGGATCAAACATAGTTCTTTTTATGTAGCTACTGTGGCAAGACATACATCTGCTCTAGAAAATGGCTTATTATCTGAAGTTTGAGTGGTCTTGCTTTCAAACTGAATGGAGATCGTATGAAAATATTCCGCCTTAAAGCTCCTTAATGTTTTCTTTCTTTCCAGGAGACAGACTGGAAGGTGTTGAAGCTGGTCCTCAACAAGTTACCAGAATCCCTGCGCTATAAAGTGCTATTCTTAACCTCTCCTTGTAACATAGACCTCCTGGCTTCTGCACTGAGCTACATGGTAATACCATGTGCCCTACTGATTGATACATAATCACTAGATCCTTAGTTTGCTGGAGGGTTTTTTATTTCAATCTAATGTTTTGAAGATTAGCATGTTTGTCAGTCCTCACTCACCTTCCCTTTTTGTGAGGGTGATTTTAGATGTTTAATTACAAAGAGGGAGGGAGAAAGAGAATATGTATACACATTTACATATATAGTATATATTTGTGTGCATGCATGTATACAAATACAATTTGTATATGTGTGTGTGTTTATACACACACACACACACACTATATATATATATATGTACACACGCATGGGTGTGAGAGCAAGCAATCTTGTTCTGCACTCATAAGCCTCTTTTCATAGCAGACTTTCTCCAACTTATTTGCTCTGTAAAGCTGTGTCATGTCTGAAAAGATCCAAAGCCAGGTTTCATGGACAGCTATGTGGCTTCAGATTCTCTTTGGAGATTAGCATGTGTTTGCATTTGTCTCTGCGTGCATTTTCACAAGACCGTTGAGGTGCCATCTCTAAGTATGTTTACATGATGCTGTCAGGGTTAAGTGGAGCCCTGGAGAACTTTTGTCCAAAACTGGTTAAGGGAATTACTTTTAATGTTATTGCTAAAACTGTGCTTCTAACAAGTTTAACTTGTAGAGCACCATCTGTAAATAGTAAAATTGTAAATTTTTTTAAAATTGAGCTATAGGCACTGCCTTTCAGCTGCATTTTAGAGGGTATTTTTAGCATGATGTATTCTAATTTAATGTGTGATTTATCAGCTCACAGACAAAAAGACTACTGACCGGCTCCATGGTACCCCGGAAGGCTTCTCTCGCACTGATTTGCATCTGGCTGTAGTTCCAGTACTGACGGCATTAATATCTTATCATAATTATCTGGACAAAGCTAAACAGGTACTGTGGAAAGTAATAGGCTGTGGGGGAGCATGGTCTGAGCCTGTATAGTAGAGAATTTTCTCATACTAGACAATTAGGATTCTAAAATGCAATGTAGCACTTTCTTCTATTACAAAAAGTTGCATCTACTGTTTTTGGAGTGGAAGGGGGTGACAAAATACTTTGCTAACTTTGTGTAGCAGTAACTGGCTAGTTGGTCTCGCTGTTCTCCATCCACCCCTGTGTCTTCCTCATAGGTTCCTGAGCGACTTTACCCTCTGCTGAAAGACCTTGATAAATATAAAAATAAGCATCATAAAAATGGAACAGAAAGACACAAAGTGCTCTTAAAGAGGAGTTTGATACATCTCTGATTTGATCAGAAACTTAAGTAATGATTTCTAAAACTTCTGCCTGGTTAAAGTCCTCTCTTAAGGTTTTGGCTTAGGATACAGACGTCTCTGCAACATTATTTAGGGTTACAGTGTCTGCGTGAATGCATTTTGGGTAAAAGTGCATGTATCACACAGACTTGCAGTAGTGATACCGTGCAAGGCATTCTGAAATGCTAACTGAAGTCAGGGGATAGCATATCACAGGTTTTTTCTTTCACCGTATTGTGACTTTTTTTTCTTTTTTTTAAACTCTTCTAGCGCGAAATAGTATATTGCCTGGAACATGGTCTTATTTATCGCTGCGCAAACCAGTGTGTTGTGGCACTCTCTGTCTGTAGCGTCGAGATGCCTGATATCATCATAAAGGCACTTCCTGTCTTAATAGTCAAATTAACCCACATTTCTGCTACTGCCAATATGGCAATCCCTCTCTTAGAATTTCTTTCAAGTAAGTTACAATGTTCTACATTTGGTCTTCTGTAGTTGTAAATGTATTTTTAGACTGAATACAGTTATTTTGATTGTGTTAGTCAAATGCAATGCATTGTAATGGTTTCTTGTTTTTTGGTGTTGCCCCTGCACAATCATCAAGATGTAAATGTTCGATCATCCTGTTTGTTACTGTTTTTCTACTAAAGGCGGTTGGACACACTGGAAAAAAGAGGCATGCTTTGTGTAGTGCAGTCACACGGTTATGGGATGTATGAAGCTGTTCTGCTTGCCTTGCTGCTTATAACTTAAATAGCACGATCATGGAATTACAGC
Organism: Dromaius novaehollandiae; assembly: GCF_036370855.1. NCBI lineage: Eukaryota > Metazoa > Chordata > Aves > Casuariiformes > Dromaiidae > Dromaius > Dromaius novaehollandiae. The sequence goes on along the minus strand of NC_088111.1, from coordinate 1,803,785 downwards.
ATGACGTTAACTTCCACGTCAGCTGATGATTTAGAAGAAACAAAACAATTCAGACTAAACTGAATTGTGGTAGTGAACAGCTGAAGTTCAGACTTCACCTTTTTCTTCTTTATGTTTGTTTGTTTGTTTTTTCTCCTTGAACGGTTCCAGCTCTAGCAAGGCTGCCTCACCTTTACAGGAACTTTGCAGCAGAGCAGTATGCTAGCGTGTTTGCCATCTCCCTACCATACACAAATCCTTCCAAGTAAGTTCATAGCTAATATACTTCTTAATTTTGGTCTCTTCTTCCTCAACTGTAAAATGAAGCGAATGAGACATGCTCTCTTTCGTAGTGCTTGGGTCAAGGTTCTTTATCGGATGTTGCTTATCCTGGTATCTTCAGGCTTTTGCTAAAGAAGAACTATGCTCACCTTGGACAAAGTATCTGTTTAAACTGAACTCTGAGATTTTTTTCTTTAAGCTTATGTAAAATAACAGTTGTATTTCCCTAGTAAAAAAAATTCCTCTGTTCAGTTCTGGAATAGGAAGTCTTCGTATTACAGCAGTAAACTCTGTGGACATCTTTTTGCTCTTTTAGGTTTAACCAGTACATTGTTTGCCTTGCCCATCACGTGATAGCTATGTGGTTCATTCGGTGTCGCCTTCCCTTCCGGAAGGACTTTGTCCCTTATATTACGAAGGTAATGATATATATGAATATATATATCTTAATATAACAATATTATATGACAATATTATGTAACAATATAACAATACATGTAACAATACTGAATCTAACAACACATAATAAAAATGCCGACTTAAAAACTGGTTTGAGCAGTATAAAGGTTCTGTCTGAAGCCAGAAAGATTCTTCTTTTCTTGTCAACATCTTTTTCAAAACTAAACTTGAGTTCTTGGGCATTGGCCCATGATTGTAGTTTTTCAGCTGTGAGTCCTAATCATTCAAACCATTATCTGTTTGTCTGAATTGGCAGGGTTTGCGCTCAAATGTCCTCCTGTCCTTTGATGACACGCCAGAGAAGGACAGTTTCAGGGCTCGTAGTACAAGCCTGAATGAGAGGCCAAAAAGGTAAATTGTGTTTGGCTCCGGTAGGGTCGTGTGTTCCCTGTTTTAGTGCTCACACCCTTCCCTGTGTTTTTCTGAAGAAGGCTGGGTTTTGTTATCCAAAATCTGACAGTGCATTTAAGCAAGCAAAGTAAACCTCTTTAGGTCAAGGGATTGGTAAAAGACACACCTAGGCTGGGAAGAAACTGGAATCAAACTAAGCTGACAGTCTGATAGTACATGTGAGGGTATCCCTAGCCGTTATATAAGATTTATGGTAAGGTGTGGGATTTATTTTATCTATTTATTTGTTTTTGAAATAAGTTCTTTCAGGTTGATGTGTGTCAGTATGGTGCTACCTGAAGTAAGAGAGAAGGGAATGACTGCATTCATATTCATAGTGTTAACTCTTTTTAGTAATTCACCTGTAATGACTATTTAAATGATTGCCAGAGAAATTGTTATGATTAACAACATGTCTACATTGAGTGAACCAATGCTGTGTTTTTCCATAGTGTTATCTGTCAAGTCAATGTACCGAGGGGGGGGGAGTCTGTATATCTGGATTGCCTGATCCTGTTTGGAATTTTGAAACCAGTATGTCAGTTTAATGCAAAGCCCTGATGTCTTTAGAAGTAAGAATGTACCCTGCCAGCAGTATTTCAAAGTACTGTTTGCATAGATGGGAGAATATTGCTTGGAAAGCATATGGGGGGTCTCCAATGTCCTTTTACCTGCAGGGCTTACCTAAATTGGTTCACTTAACTTGCTTCAGTGTTTGTGTGCAGTAAGCATACAGTGGTATTTGAACCCTGGGGAAAGTGCCTCTACTTTAACTGCAAGGCTCCATGAGTATCTTGCAATGAAGAAACACCATCCTTGCCCTTGTGCTATAGCTGTAAACCTTGTTTTGTGTTTTCATCTATCCCATCCCCTCTGCTTTCATTCAGAAATTTGGAGGAGATGCCTTTTGCCACTTGTCTCTCAAGTTAAAATTTCAACTGATCTTTTTTCAAAACCTATTTAATTCAGCCAGGTTGGAATACTACTGTATCTAAAGGCTATTGTTTTTGCTAACACTGTTGGATCACTTTCCACAATTCTCTGTTAGGGACTGTAAGCTGTACTCAGGCAGCAGCTGAAGTGCCAGAGCAGCAGTGGTGCCCCTGCCTTTAAGTCTATCTGAATTTGGATTGTGCTGAAGTGAGAGAGGAAACAGTTTCTAGCAGATACCTGTTTCTTTGCTTGAGAAACTGTTATTTGGTTTTCACTCTCTAAGTTCAAAAAAGCATTTAGGTGCTTTAGGTAAGGTGCTGGGTGTTGCAAGAGTTCAAGATCAATCCTAAGGTTTCTGAATGGCATGGTGTTGGTGGAGATGATCATCTCAGAGTATAAGCCTGTGCTCTCTGTGGTCACATCTCCAGCTGTGGCCAAAATGTAATCTGTCAGAGATCACTGAGGGGAGAAGAGAAGGGGAAATAAATTCTGATCCCTGCAAGTGACTATCTGAACTGTGTAATCATTCACTGAAGGGGGACTGCCAATAAGTCATGTTTAGGAAGAGCCAGATGGGTTAAGTATTTGCATTTCTTATACAGTGATGTGAGCTGATGGGCCAACTGTTGTGTCCAAATTAGTACTCAGCCAGGCATGAATCTCACTGTGACTAATTAAAGTGCCTCTTAGATTTTAATTGCTGTCTCCCGAATGTGGCTGGCACCTGACAGTGTGAAAGCTTATCTTCATTTCTGTTCCAGTTGAAAGTCAAGTGGGTTTCCTCAAGGCACCTGAAGTAAGATTGGCAGAAAAGCATCATGCAGTCTGCAACAGCCAAAAGGGTATTTATCTTCTTGCCATTCCGTCCATATGGTGCAAGAAGGATAAGTCTCCTTCAGAAGGGCTGAATCTCCCCCCGTGTCCCAAAATCTAAACTAAGGGGCACCTCTGACTGACCCTGGGAGGTTTAGCAGTACAGATGTTTGTGATTCAGGGTGTAAGCTTGTGTCCAAGCCAGGCCTAGCAGTATAGAGATGGCCTGACAAAGTCCTGTGTCTCTCAGAAGAATGTGCTGCTATCTACTATTGGTAAGGCATTTTAGGATCTTGGGATCTGGTCTCGATGGAACTAGTCCATTTTTAGCTGTTCTGAAATGGTGAGTTAGAGTAACACAAGAGGTGGCTGTAATGCACAAAACTTCTCAGACTTGAGAAATTTGTGCCAAATTTGCATTCAGATGCTTTTGCCTTTGTTTAAGACAGTGTAGTATTCCAACTATCATTTCAATCAGTTTTTGTTTTAACTTGTACTAATTTCATTTGTTTCGTAGCACATTTAAAATCTTGTTTCCAAAATGTGGTTTGTCTTTTTAATGCTTTCAGCTCTGCTTGTTTGTATGTTTTAATTTTTGTTTTCCTTTTTTGGCATTTGTTTTATTTTATATCATCCTCCGGGATCCCCCAATATTGACCCTGTGACCTGTGACCTTTCAACCTACATCCCTACAATGATTTCTTCCCTTCCTGTGACCTCTTTTGGGGCTTGGTGCTTCTCCACCTAGTAGTTTAAGACTAGCCAAAAATGCCAAGCAAGGCTTGAATAACTCTCCTCCAGTGAAAGAGCTGAAAGAATCCTCTGCAGTTGATGCCTTCCGATCCCGCAGCATCAGTGTGTCTGAACATGTGGTCCGCAGGTAGAGGCACTTTAAATGGGGAGAATCCAAGAGCAATTCAGCACTTGGAAATATTACTGCAAGGGTGGGTGGAAACAGGGTGGACTTGCATGTGGGATGCTTGCATGACTTCATTAGGCTATTAAAAATCTGGTCTTAGCTGCAATCTAGGTTTTGGGAAAGTATCATGGATATCCCATGGCTTCCCAGTGCCAGCTGTTGGATTGTCACATCACACTCTGTGTTGGGTATGTTTACTTTGCCCTATTCTCTGATGCTTTAGCAACAAAAATTTCCATTCCAAAGTAAAGATGGTGCAAAAAAGAAAAAAGAAAAGAAAAGGTTGCATTCTGTACAAATGAGAATCCTTGTTTAAAAAACTCACTAAAACTTTGCCCTTCCAGGAAGTGACTTGATGTGGGAGGGTTTTGATTTTCTGCAAACTTATGTGCAAGGCCTCCTCCCAAACTGAGGAGTATTTTGGGCCCTTGTTTGGGACTTGTTCTTTGAGGTAAAGAGAGCTGACGGAAGTATTTTAGACTAAAGTAACTGGCTGTGAAACCTTAACTTATGTCTCTGCGGAGCAGTGAAAGGTGAAATGTATGCTCAGCCCATATGAAGCCATTGCTTTCATGACTAGAAGAAACAAGTTTTAATCATGGGCATTGATTTGCTCTCATGAAAGATGAAAACTTATGCTAGTTTCTTAAAGATCTTAAGATCTCTTCCCTTGAATGTTAAATTGCTATGTATAACATGTTGGTTGAAAATCTGAACTTGAAGATTTGTGCTTTAATCTATAGGGAATATATTTCCTGCTGTCAGTAGAATTTTACTGCCTGTATATGTACTGTTGACTATATTTTATTTGGGGGAGCGATGCTGAAATGACTGGATTGTGAATATACTTCTGGTGCTTCATTCTCTAATGTCCCCATTAGTGCATTACTGACTCTCTTCTCTTGTATTTATATGTAAATTGTAGCAACCGAAAGTTCAGATAATTACCCTTAATCATGACAAAGAAGTTCCCATGTCATGAAAATTTGGCCATACCTCAGCTTAGCTTGTATTACTATGGCCCAAGTCATCTTCTTTATAAAATTACTACAACCCAGCCCACTATTGCAATTGATTGTTTCAAATTGCATTCCTAACCCAGCTAGTTTGAAGGCAGAATTACTCTCTATTGTTGTGCAAATGTACTGTTCAGAGTGCAATTTTTTTTTTAATTTCAAATTAAATTAGGATTTACATACCAACTGAATTTGTTTGGGGGAAAAAATTCAAAAAGTGTGAAGGATGCAACAGAGAAAAAAGCAAACCACAGCATTATAATTTGTGGCTCATGGGCAACTCTGCAGGTTGCTTATGTCACGGAATGCTTGCCCTCGCTATAGATTAGCAAATGCAAAGCATGGTGCTGCCACTCGCTCTTTGATTGGTGCAGTTGTCCATGAGCCACCCAACATCACTAGTCAGTTGATGGACATTTAAGTATTTCTCAGTTTCTTGAGGTAAAATATACATTTTACAGTGACAATCTACAAAGCACAATATGAGGGCGATCCAAAAATATCTTGACTGTAGTCTGGGTTTAATGTTTGGCTACCTCTCTCTATTCTGGCAAATGCATGTATTGCAGGTTGCTCTGCATCTTACTATCATTTGGGTGACAGGGACAAGCATTTTGCAATGTGATCTGTCAGTTGGAAACATTCTCTTCTAGTCGGATACAAACATCCATCACTAGTTCAAGCCTTGGCTCTGCGGATGAAAATTCAATGGCTCAGGCTGATGACAATTTAAAAAATCTCCATCTGGAGCTCACTGAGACCTGTCTGGATATGATGGCCCGATACGTCTTTTCAAACTTCACTGCAGTGCCCAAGAGGTAGGGGTCAGTCACTGGCCATAGGAGAGATGTTTTTGTTTGAAGTTCGTATTTCACCTTATTAGTGGAAAATTACTGTTACATACTTGAGATTCTGGCAGAGCCAGGCTCTTAAGCTGTTCCTCGCAGATAAAATCTGGATTGGCTAAATATGAAGTTAGATGAGAGAACTCCACTGCAGCCAACCAGCCTTTGCCTCAGCCTTGAACTGTCCAAAAGCAGATGCACTAAAAGCTGTGTAGACTCCAGTGACGTGCTGTCTCTGAGCAGTGGTTTGCCCTATTTCCTTGCTGGTTAATCACCCTCTTCGCAACAGAACTGAGTGTCATGCCAGCTGGCTTCAAATCAAGGGCATTTAGTTTTCTTGCTAATCCCTTCTAGAAGGACACCTGTAGCTCAGGCAAGGCTACTTTCCATAGTGTTCTATAATGTGTGTGCAGGAGCGTTTCAGCAATAGCACTGCCATCAACTGTTATTAAAGTCAGCTCATCCCTTATCCTGATGGATAATGTGTACATTGATCAGGGCAGGAGAGGGGGACAAGTAAGTTAAGACACCAGAAAAAGGAGGAAAGCAGTATCTCCTACATACTTGCAGAAAATGTCACCTGCGTAGCCTCTGTGCTCCACAGTCTGAGCGCTGTGTTCACCACAAATGTGTTTTTAGATCTCCTGTGGGCGAGTTTCTGTTGGCTGGAGGAAGGACAAAGACGTGGCTGGTTGGTAACAAGCTGGTGACTATCACTACGAGTGTTGGGACAGGGACAAGGTCCCTGCTTGGCCTAGACTGTGGAGAGCTCCAAAGCAGCACAGAATCAAGGTAAGCTTTGCTTCTATTTCTAGAAATATCCACCCAGCAAAGTCAGTTAAACCAATGTTGTGCCAAATCTTTTTAGGCTTTCCTCTTAACTAAAGAGGGCTCATATTTGTCCAGCATGACTGATTGCTCTCTCAGTATCGCCATTCTTCTTTTTCCACAGCTCAGACCCTGTTTTGCAAGTCAGACAAACTAAAGAAGCTCCAGCAAAGCTAGAATCTCAAGCTGGGCAGCAGGTTTGCAGAAGCTCTCGCAACAGAGTCAGATCCATGTCTGGTAAATTCCTATCCTGGAGTCTTATAGCTGCTGTTGGGTCTGAGTAGTAGACTTGACTTGGATGTCGACTAATGTGGGAATCTGGGGCTATCTCATGTTTAATAGTGGGCAAGTAGCAGCAGCTGTTGGTCTCAGGAGGTGCTTCTCATGCTTGCTTCTCCTTGCAGGAAGCTTTGGCAGTTGTTTAAGTGGTGAGCATTTGCAGTGAGAATCACCTGTATTTAGCTAACTTCGTGGTTTAAAAGAAACACATTCAAAGTTCTCGTAAGTTCCTAATATTATGAGCATGGGTGCAAGAGGAGCTCAAAAGACTTGCCGTTTCTGAGGTATTTTTAGTGGTAGCTAAACATGGCTCTCCTTTCTGTTTTGTGCTTCTCCTGCTAGGTGGTCATGCCTTACGTGTTGGTGCCTTAGACAGTTCAGCCTCCCACTTCCCCAGTGGCTCAACTTCCCAAGGGATACAGAGTCCTCCTGCTCCTGCATCTCGAACAGAGAAGACAACTCCTGCTGCGCAGACACCTCTGCAGAAAGAAAAAGCAAACTTAGCTGCATATGTCCCTCTGCTGACACAGGGCTGGGCAGAAATCCTAGTGCGCAGACCCACAGGTATTCTTCACCTGGGTGTGGAGTGGGCTTTTTTGACTAGCTAAGGAACTTGGCCTGATGAAGAAGAAAAATTCACATTTAGTGCAAATGGATCTCCCCTTTACTACGTATAGTCTTCTGCCTCTTGAAACTAGTACATCTGATACTTGATTCTTTGAAATCATTCTTTAGTGTTTTAAAGCTACAAAAGACCCATGAGAAGACTTAGTGAGGACTTACATTTGTAGATTAAGTGCTGTTACAGAAATAGAGCCAGATGATGTCAACCCTACTTTGTGCCTCCCATTTTTACACTGCACTGTGTTCTTTCCTGGAAATCTGTTTATGCTGTGTTTTAGCCTCCCATCCTAGATGCAGGATGAATAAGGCTTATAGCTAGAGCATTTCCTGTTAGGGAAAGAGATATTGAAGGTGTAAAAATTCCTGTACAGTGTGTTCCAAAACATAAACTGGGAATTGTCTATTTCAGGTGGAAGTTGCTTAATGAGAAAATAGCTGAAATGACCTTGTATCATTAATTAAAATACCTGAGTGTTTTGAATGCCTTTTGAGAGTCTGCTGTGGTGATGAGTTACCAATGGTAGTTTTTGGAGAGCCTGATGTGAATTATAGAGTACTGGGAGCTACTCACTAAAAATAGGAAATTAATTGAGTGATCTCCCAAGTGTCAGGAGAATTGAGAACTTGCTCCATTTTGATTTTACTTGCAAAACCCAAAACAATTTATGCTTTTCATTGTGAGTTGTGAACTTTCTGGAGTGGAAGTACTGAACACTCTTTCATAATTGTCTCCACCAGGTAACACAAGCTGGCTAATGAGTCTGGAGAACCCGCTCAGTCCTTTTTCTTCAGATATCAACAATATGCCCCTGCAAGAGCTCTCCAATGCGCTCATGGCTGCAGAGCGTTTTAAGGAACACCGAGAAACGGCTCTCTATAAATCCCTCTCTGTCCCATCCTCCAGCTTGGCCACTGGGACAGCCAAACCATCGCTTCTCCAGCGTTCCAATACAGGTGAGAGATGTCTGGCCAGCAGCGTGTCCAGCGTAGCTGTCACTAGCTTGTTTAAAGTCAGCTGGAGTTACTGCAAGTCTTCCAGAACAGTAAAGCTAGCAGCATGAGGAATAACATAGTAAGGAGCAGGGAAATCAACTCTTCTCCATAGCAGAGAAGTGTTCAGTGAAAAATTCCCTTCCTCCTTGCTTCTGATATTCCATCAGAAAAAATCTCTCTTCCTTAAATAAAAAATAGCTTCTTTGGAGGAGTAATGAATGTCATGCTAAATGTTCCCCAGATGAAAATGAAAAAAGCCATGGATGTTTTCCCTTTCCCACTTGTTTGGGGCTGATCTGGGCTTCCCATGTGTGGATGGATCTTCCTGTGCAGTGTTTCCATTTCCATTTATGTCTTTAGTGTAGAAGCTCGTTGGCTGCTGGCAGCACTAGGTTCCCAGGAGAATGGCCTAACACAAACCTTGCCATTCAGGGTCAGTTAGTTGCCATTGTCTTTTACAGTGTGAGACAGCAGCATGTATATCCTGTTTTCTGTGGATGTATTCCCCTTTAAAAGGACTGTTTGGCCTTTAGACTCATGCATTTGAGTCGCTTGAGTTTCTTTTGATGGCTTTATTTTAACAACAGCCTAGACTTGTCACTATATTGACTCTGCTGCCTGGTGACGTTAGCTCACTTCCGCAGGAGTTGTTAATGTTGGGAGGCCTAGTGTTGACCAACAGCTGGACTTTGTAAGCCTTGTAATTAACCCCAGCTCAGAGCTCTAATCATCAACATTTAAAACTGTTTGAAGCTCTCAGCATTGCTAGTGCTAGCACAACTGGCTGGTGGTAACAGCAGAGAAGGCTGTTCTGTGGAGGTGACATTAATAGCGTAGATTGTTTGGAAATCTAGTAAAAATGCTTGCTTTAAACAACAAAATCTCACTCCTGACCAAGGCCTTTTTGGCAGAACATGATTTTAAGGTTTCAGGATGTGTAAAACACAAAATTCAAGCCAAAATTAAATGATGACTTAAAAAAAACTTATTTGTGAACAATTTCACTGCTTTTAAGAGTTTCTGGTGCATAGACACTAATAGATTAGTTAAAAGAAGCATCCACTTGAATGTCAGTCCTGTGGCAGTCAGTGAGTAAATTATTTTACCCATATTCTTGTTAATGCAGCTTCTACTGTAGAGTTGTTGGAACTGTCTGACAAATTGATGTTCTGAAGAAGTTTTGCTGTCAAACCATCATATATGTGTTGCTCTCTTTCAGCCTTTTTAGAGGCTAAAACTGCGTGAATCTTTATTCATATTTCTACTCTTCACTCTTCTGTGTGTTTAAAAATGATCTTTTGCCAGAAGTATGTAGCTTAAGAAAAGCCCAGACTGGTTTCCTGCTTGTGCTAGAATATCATTAAGGGCTTCTCCTTTTTCTGGTTCTAAAAGCTAAAGATGCATTCTTCCAAGAGAGCAGTTTGAGTCTGCATTGTTTGAATGTGTTTATGCCTCCCTGTTCATGTTGAGACCCTCTACCCTGAAAGTATCCCTTTGGCATCTAGTGAGCTTATCCCAGCTTGTTCTTTCCTTTGTTCTTTTTATTTTTAAATAGGTTCTTGGTTACATTTTAAACTCTGTGCTTTTTAATTTTTTTTTCATATAGTCTCTCCTTCCTTTTGATGTAGCTGCTCACTTGATTTCCCTTTGCAGTGGCCTCTTTCTCTTCCATGTACCAGTCCAGTTGTCAAGGGAAGTTGCACAGGAGCATATCCTGGGCAGGTATATTTATATATATTTAAGGAAAAAAAAAAAAGTATTGCCATAGAAGAACACCTCTGATTCATAGAAACTGTATACCTCATACTTCATTTTCCCCTTTCATGTCTCCTGTCTGTACCCGGTCTCATTACTCTCAACAAATGGGATCTTGACTAGCATGAAGAAGTCCAAGCCAGATCCAACATTTGCAAGTGCAGACAACTTCTTAAGGCAACTTTTGTTTTAGCTGGGGTGGATTGTGAGTCATGAGGCACAGTGTTGAATGACATGTCAAAATGTCTGAGTGTCTTGATTAATACAATTATTTATTTTCAGCTTCATTTCACAATTGGCTTCGTGTTCTGCTAATTTTGAAAGCTCCCACTTCTTGAGAATAACATAGAGTACGCCATAGGAAGAGCTACCCTGAAATGAGGTCCTGTGCTGCTCAGTCCACAGAAAACTGGCTGCAGAATCTGATAGAAGAAGCCGTTTGGTGTTACAGTGGGCGCTGGTTGCAAGTTTTTAAAATAAAAAATAAATATATTTCAGGGGCAAACCTGATAAATTGTAGCTTTTTAGAGGCTCAGTAGCAGCATAAAATCTTTCTCCACTTCATTAAAATTGTCTTCCTAGAGCAATTTGATTTCCACATAATTTCATACCTTATGAGCACAGCACCTGCATTGCTTTGATAATCTGCAATGCTTTGTGATTTTAATGAGAGGGTTGAAATTTCCTTCCACCTTCTTTCTTTCAGTGGAAAATTCTCTGTAGAACAGCAGGGTATTCTTAACTGCTTGTTCTTGTTGACACAGGCCTATTAAAGCAACACAAAGATGCTGCAATAAAATATTTTTCTATACTTTTCCTCTTTGCTCATATTATTCCATTCCCACCTACAGTGTAATTAGTGAGTGCTCACATTATTTAAAAACACTGCCAAGATTGCTGTAATGTAAGAGCTAGGGAAGCTTGGAAGCACTGGGTATATGCAGGTGTGTTCTGGCTTGGACAGCTAACCAGATCAGCACGTTTTTTTAGAAGGTATGTGTGTGCAATGCTAACTCTTAATTGCTTCTTTGAAATAACTTTGGTCCTGCGAGTTGAAATCAATCCAGGAAAAGCTGCTTTAGTGATTTTTATTTTTTGCTGATTATTTTTATTTTGTGTGTGTGCTATTTTATTTATTTATTTATTTATTTATTTATTACTTTGGAAAACAAATCTTGGCCTTTCAGATTGGTCTTCCAGTCCCTTGTGTGTGTAACGGGAAGCCTCCTGTTCTCCAGCCTTTTCCTCAGGACAAAAAAGCAAGGCCAAGAAGAGCCTTTGGTCAGACTCATCCCTGTGGTCAGGGTTACTGCCTGGAGTAGAGACAAAGTTATATGCTGTGATAACCTCCTCCACCATAGGCAGGGCTTTCAAGGAGCTTTCTTGTCAGTGTGGTTTCATTAACCATTTGTCTGATCAGATGCCACATGCAGGTTTCCCAGTATTGTTGCAGTGCATGTATTACTTTCCCTCTCTTGTCTTTCATGTGTCCAGGGCTGAATTATTTTGCTTCTACTGAGACATACTAGGAAAACTGCCAAACTGCAAGTAAATGGCTCCTAGTAAAATTTCTCTTCTCCTTCTAGGCCGCTATAAGGCACAGGAGCATTGCATTTCAATGCAAGAAAGACTTATTCTTTTGCATAGTTGCATAGAACTGATGTCTTCATTGCCTGGATAATAATGGACTTTTAATGCCAGTCTTTTATTTTCTTACATCTCTGTAGTTACTGTCTGTCCTGATAACTGAGTATTGATGTGCACAAGGTCCCATTTTCTTCATTCTGTCCCCTACTTGTTCATCAGTAACAATTGGAAACAACTGCACTTATTTTGACAAAAGTAGATGCAGCCCTTTGCTATGAGGGTAAGTTGATCAGTTATTCTATACAAAAGGGAAACCAGGAACAATCTGACATGACATGATCAAAGAACTAGACCACACATCCAACATGGTCTTCCATTGAAATCCCATAGGGAAAAGGCTGGTACTTCAGAGGAAAGGATGGGGTCCTGCCATTCTGTGCCTCTTTGCAGACTTTGGTTCTTCTGCGTTGTGTCTCGGTAGAATCAGCGGTAGTGCTGGAGGAAGGGAGCCCGTCAGAAATGGAGCTAAAGGAAGCAGATTCCCCAGCTGAGTCTCCAGAGAGTGAAGATTTTGAGGCTGCATGCCCTGAACAAGTCCTGAATGAAGAAAGGTTTGATAAACCCCAGGAATCTTACAGCAGGGTAAGAAGAAACAGCAGCCTACCAATTCTGTCTTGTATTACAACCTCATCTTCAGATACTGGAGAACTGTCTGTGCTCAGCTGAGTCCCCTGCCTTGTGATCCCCTTTAGGAACTCACTAATAATACCAAAATGCACATGCAGTTATGGTTGAGAGTTTGGATGGTTCCTAAGGGATGGCATAGAGAGCAGCAGCAGTAAATACCTGTTTTGTGCAGGGCCCTCAATGTGCATTTCTTTGTATTTGGGACTTCTCTGCTCATCTTTCACTGACTGTGAGGGTGTCTCAAATACTACTGTGTCAGCTTTTGTTTTGTTTATTAGGAAAACCGTTCATCTTTGTTTCTTTTCTTTTAAGTCCTCCTCAACCTCTAGTCAAGAGGAAAAATCTCTGAAATCGGAAGACCTGGTAGAGGGTGGAATTCCCATCGGGAGAGTCCTCCCTTCAGAGGACGGCCGAACGCTGGAGGAGCTTTCCTTTCAGCCGTCCCAGCCGCTCAGCAAGTCCAGCTCTTCCCCTGAGCTACAGACGCTGCAGGAGGTTCTCAAAGATGCAAATGGCAGAGAAGTAACAAGAAGGCTGAGCACAGAAGTGAAATCAAAATCTCAGTCTGGAAACCTGGAAGGGGAAGGGCTGGGCGGTTGGTTGGGCAAGGGGGAGGATGCCAGAGCGACTGGGTCAGGCGGGTTGGATGGCGGTGCGCCTGCCGCCTCGCCTCGCTCCCCCACTGGGCACCGGCCCAGAGGATACACCATCTCTGACTCGGCCCCATCAAGGAGAGGCAAAAGGATCGAGAGAGATGCCTTCAAGAGCAGAACAGCAGCCTCCAATGCTGAGAAAGTACCTGGAATAAACCCAAGGTGGGTGGAGGGGCGTGTCTGAAGCTAGAATTAGTGAGCTCGTAATTGCTGGAGACACGACTGGATTTGCTCAAACTGGTCTACTGTTTTTTTAAAGAGATACAAAACAGTATCTGGTTAAAAGGAAAGACTAATAACCTGTTATTTCAAGTCCTAATATAGACACATTGAGCACACTACCACCAAATTAACTTTGCAGTCTTAGGAAATAAGTCTCTTAAGTAATGAAAGAAATAGATAAATATTTTTCTGATTCTGCTCTTTCCCAATTTGGGGTCCAAATGTACGTCTGTGGCTTGAGTACAGGTCACCTAGAGTTAATTCAGCCAGGAATGGGATGAGTTACTAGTCTGCACTTCGTATTTCTTGAAAAGCAAAAATACTTAGCAGAAGGAAAAATGGGTGACTATAATAGCTGCTTTTTGAACGTTAGATATTGGCGTTGCCTAAAATTATGTTATGAGACAATCGTCTTATTGATGGCAAGTTAATTTTGTAAAATACAAGCCTCTGTAAAATGGTTTATCTTCTAGGCTAGAAGTACCCCAGATAACTGTGGTGCAGGAGTGCCTTCCCACTCCTTCATCCTTTGTAGAGATTGCCTTTTGGGTAAGGAATTTGTGCAGCTGCCACTTTTTGAGATGATGACTGATTTTTGACATGGGTTCGAGCTCAACTGGAAGTAGTCCAGGCACTTAAATTGTCTTTGAAAGATGAATAATACTCTGCTAGGACTGTAATTTCTCCTCTATTTCTTCTCTATATAATGTTCTTATATGCAACAGGTTGAAATGGATTTAATGTTTATGGTAACAGGACTTGTCCCCCCCCACCCCCCCATCTCCAGCTTTGTGTTTTTACAGTTGTACCACTCCCCGTTCTTTGGAGATGAAAACAACAAGCCCCTTTTGTTGCCAAATGAGGTAGGCAAGGGTGTCTTCATACTTCTAGCTAATTTTTGCAACATCATTATTATTTTTCCAATGTCAGTCATAGTAATGAATGTCCAGGTCATTTGGGCAATTTAAAGGTGGTTCCTACTGACTGCTGCAGAGGTGAAACTTTCTGTACCCTCATCCCGGTAGCTCCCACTTTCTGGTGGATGGCATTTTCCTTTGACAGTGCTTATGTAGTGCTCCGGATTGAGAGCTGAGGTGTTTTTGCTTCTGGAACAAATGGAGACCAACTCTAAGGATATAAAGTAGATCTCTGAGATGTTGCTGGGGCTGGTGCAGAATCCCGGCAGAAGGCAGGATGCTTCCTGGGGTTTGGGCTTTTGTAGGAATGCAGGATGAAAACTGAGCGATAGGTGATGATGGTGGAGTGTCACTGGACAAACCGTCAGCTGTCAGTGTAATTGGGAATGGCCAGGGAGCTTTCTGTGGTAGTGTGAGAAATTAATGATAAACTTCCTGAAGAAGTAACGCTGATGGTAGGCTCGTGGAACTGAGCACAATGGACCAGCTGGTGAAGTCTCCCTTCACATTCAGTCCAGGTGGTAAGGCAGCGGGGAGACTGGGTGCGATAAGGTGATGCCCTGTGCTGAAAGTGTTCTTCAGAGCAAGAGACATGATAATTTTTCATGCCTGCAGCTGAAATGAAGAGAGGTTTTACTTTATTATGGTGGATGCATCTAGTCCACGCACTTTGCCAGATTAATCTCATCTGAAATACAAAAGAAAAAAAGCCTGAGAGATGCCATATAGCACTGCTCTCTACCCCAGACTGATGCTTGTGTCCTGTGGAACAGAATAGGGCAACATTCATCAAGGAAGACACTAGCCGAGGTTGGGAACCTTTGCTTACGCTTTGTACCGTCATAGTCTGCGTGTGGCATGCCGCTATCCTGAAGAGGTTTTAGGAAGGGGTGAGGGTGTCTGGAGATGATTGCTGTTTAAAGATATGACAAATATCTTGATTGCAGACATTTGAAAGATCAGTGCAGCTCCTGGATCAAATTCCTTCTTATGATACGCACAAGATCGCAGTGCTCTATGTTGGAGAAGGCCAGGTGAGTTGTGTGTAAGTGCATTAGTTGTTCAATGGTTGCATTTCAACAGAAGGCCAAGCACCACTACTCCAGCTGTGAGATTCGTACTGCTCTTATAGCAGCCTTGTTTTTCCTTAGTTTCCCGCACTAAAAAGCAGTGCCTCAAGCCATGGCAAAATGCTGGAAGACTAGTCTTTGCCATCCTCATGGCTTGTGCCTGTATTACAGGGTGAATATCTGATAGTTTGAATACTGTCTGCGATTATCTTGATACATAAGAAAGGATTCTCTTCTTTTTGGATGACTCTTGAAAGTCTTGATGTTTTTTCCATTTTTATGTGATGAGCTCTAGAAACTCTGATACCCTATGCAAATAGTCCACCACTGACCCGACAAGCACAGATTGTGCACTCAAAGTAACTCTGGGAGTGTCTGTAGAAAGCGTCTTGCTGTTCTAGCTGTCAGATCTGGAGCCTGTGTGAAGCCCATCTTAGAAGGGAAGAACATAGTCACTCCAGCTGATTGAGTACTCTTAGCTTTCCTTGTGGGACTCTTATGTTTTTATTTCCTAGAGCAACAATGAAATCGCTATTCTGTCAAATGAACACGGATCCTATCGCTATACAGAGTTCCTGACTGGGTTAGGAAAGCTCATTGAACTCAAAGACTGTCAGCCTGATAAAATTTACCTTGGCGGCCTGGACGTGTGTGGGGAGGATGGACAGTTCACGTACTGTTGGCATGATGACATTATGCAAGGTAAGATGTCTCCAGAAGCTGGCAGTTGAAGGACGGTTTCTGCTCATCTTAAGACTGAGCTGTGTCCTACAAACCATTTCTTTCCCAGGAGTGTAAAGATGGGGAAAGGGGTAAAGATGACTTGGAGCTCTGTTCTCCTATTTTTCTCTGATATCTCTGTATGTTGTGTGTTTAAAAATTTGGGGAGGTGTCTACATGCCTTATTTATGAAAAAAATCATGCTGCTTGCTTATAAAACAATCTATACAATCAAAGATTGATTTGGTGTTACATAGAGGTTTGTAGAATAAGCTGTTTGTTCTTAAGCTGCTATGAAAGCTGTTAACTGAGGGTAGTATTCCTGCCAAAAATTTTCTAGAAGTTTCACTTAAGAACAGTATTGAAAGTAGGAGGGTTGTCGTTATCCATGGTTGTTACTAGTTGAACTGCAGCATTACCCAGGTGCTGTAGCACTAAGCAGTGCCGATACAGTCTGAGGTCCAACAGGCTATGATGAACTTCCCAAATTTTTCATACAGCTCCGTGCATCCCAGTTGATTTTGCAACTGGAATTATGGTATTTAATCTGGTTCAGTGAGCCAGCTGCACATTACTTACTGTGGCCTTGATGCTCTGCAGAGCTCAGCTACGGGAATTCCTTTTTCAGGTATTTAACTCTTCTTCTTCAAAGCAATTTCTGCTCACCATGCTACTGCGGCCATGAAGTACCTAGAAGCACTTCTCCCCCAGTCTTCTGTTCATTTTATATGCATAGATAGGATGATAGCTACCCTAGCGTGATGAGATCTCTTATTCCAGTGTAAATCTGACACATGCTGAAAGCCAGACTTAATGCACTTTTCTGAGCCTGGTGCTGGAGAAAGGCCATGCTGGCAGGACATGAAAACCGACAGGTACAGAGCTTCCAAAGGGTCCCCTTTCCACGACCAAGAGCTGGCTATTGTGGTCCGTGCTCCAGGTACCAAGCAGAGCAATCCAGAAGGCCCAGGACATGTTCAGTTCTCACAAATGAAGACAAACCAAGGGAGCACAACTTATTTTTTGGTAATTGTGGTGCTGGCATTACCTTGTCCTTCAGACAAATGCCGTGTGTTGACCACTGCTGAGACAGGGGCCCTATCCTTGCCTCTACCCAGACCCACAGTAGCACTGCTTTCCCAGCCCAACTGAAGGGTTTTTCTGTTTCTTCTTCAGCCATTTTTCACATTGCTACTTTGATGCCCACTAAGGATTTGGATAAATATCGCTGTGACAAGAAAAGGCACCTTGGGAATGATTTTGTTTCTATCATTTACAATGATTCTGGAGAAGACTTTAAACTAGGAACAATAAAGGTACAAGATTTTACTTGTGGGTGTGTTGTAAAACAGATGTTTGACTATTTATAAAAACTTAAGAATGTTCTTATCTTGGCAAACAGCGTTGAGATCACAGTTGGAGGTTATTTATCTCAGCAGATTCACACATGCTAGCACGTGGCATTCAGAAGGGTGACGATGGTTGCCAGTAAAACATGGTTTGCTGTTTTATTGTTTTCTCATTAGGGTCAGTTCAACTTCGTGCATGTTATCATCACACCACTTGACTACGATTGTAACCTGGTGACGCTGCAGTGTCGGAAAGGTAGGAATCACTCCAGCATTTGTTCCCCATCTTTCCTGTATTCATGATGCAATAACTGCCTTCACTTTGGAGCGTTTTTGTGTTTCAAAAGTAAAAACTTCCAGGAGAAACCCTCTGAAACCAGCTTGCTGCCCTATAGCTCAGGATGTCCTATTCGTAAATCTTCCCCAAGGTAGGAGGCATCTTCCCTTTGTACCACTCGTACTATCTTCAAGCTTAAGACGAAGTGTCAGCAGAGTAAAGCGGGTCCCTCTGACAATTGCTTGGAAATGCCTTTGGAGATAGCGATCCCCGTGGATAGTCAGCCTCTCTTGTCCTTCCCAGCACTGTGGGACCTGACCTTGGAAACTGGTCAAGGCTCCTTGCTGAGGTCAGCAGTGCTCCTTCAGTGATCTGCAGGGGCATTTGCTTTCCTCTTACCAAATGGGGACTTTTGGAGTGCTCTTAGCTCCCACTTTGGTTTGTGGGATGATGTGCCCAGCAGGCTCTCGTCAAACCTTTATGAAGCAGGCAGAATTTAAGAGCTGGTTGTATTGAGTTGCAGTGTGAGTTTTGTTACAGCTGGAGCTGTAGTGCTTGATGGAAACTTGTGAGATTCTATGCTGAAAATCCTTTGTATTACTTGTACATTTAATTACTGGCAATGTTTGGCTTGTTCTTCTCTTAACTGTATTTTACATGAGTTTCTCTTCTTTCTTTAAAATGAAGATATGGAGGGACTTGTAGACACAAGTGTTGCTAAGATCATCTCTGATAAGAACCTGCCATTTGTAGCACGTCAGATGGCCCTGCACGCTAATGTGAGTAACCCTGAGCTCTGTGAGCCCTTCTGCCTTTCAGATGGCATCATGGTCCCTCACTGGCTACCGATGAAATGAGTAGGGCTTCATAAAGCAATTAGGCTTTCTGCTTCATTTGTTTAAGTAACCTTTGAGTCACAATTGGCATATGAACAGTTATAACTCAGAACTTTATTTTGGTGACTGACTAACTGTACTGAAATGTTCCATTAATTTTATTGTCATGGTTATGCTACAGTGCCTGCTCTCTTCTTTCCTCACTCCTCCTCACCTTTCCCAAATTAGATGGCTTCCCAGGTTCATCATAGTCGATCAAACCCTACCGACACCTACCCATCCAAATGGATTGCAAGGCTCCGTCATATCAAGAGGCTAAGACACCGGGTAAGCAAAGCATTCTGTTCTGCTTCCTTAATGTTTGCAACTGTGCTCTGCCTCACAGTCTTAATGCAACTGGGACAAATTATAATTTGCTGAATAAGTCAGGGGGTGAATATGCATATGAAGTTTAGAATTTGGCTCTTGTGGGAGTGACAAGTGTAGTGAGGCAGATCTGGACTTGGTAGCTTCCAGACAGCTTCCCTGGCTGCGAGGAGGCTGGGGACCCGAATATCTGGGCACAGACTTGCACCCACTCTGCACTGTTCTAGTGATCGTAAGATAAGCTGTGCTGGCTAACTTGTCCTGCCCTGCCCAAATGGAGAGTGAAGAGAGTTCAGGGAGAACACTGAGCTCATCAGTTCTCATTTGACTTCTAGCTACGTGAAGAAACCCAGTACCAGACTCCTGGCCTCCCCCTGCAAATGCATCCATCTGCTCCAGCAAAGCCCCCTTCCCAAATACCTCAAGATCCTCCACCAACCTATGAGACTGGGCAGAGGAAGCGGCTGATCTCCTCGGTGGACGACTTCACAGAGTTTGTGTAAACCCCAGTGCGGGTGGTGTGTCTGTTCTCAGACACACGAGGCAGCAAACGCTCTTTACCCTGCATGCGGACTCCATGCGGCCACGTGGACGTAGATGAGTAGGGTTTGGCAAACTCGGCGTGGCTGTGTTGCTTTCATGTGAACTAGTCATTGAACCGTACCACGAGGCTTGAACACGTTTCATTGTCTCAACTTGCCACCGATGTCTAATAAGGACACTGTACCCCCAGCAGACGCTCCAGGAGAGGACCAACTCCGTGTTTTGTTTTTATTTGGCTTGAGCTATTTCAAAGCTTCCATCTCTGCTGGCCACTTTCTTGCAAAACCTTTCTCTAGACTCCTTCGACACCAGTGTTCTGGGGGAGCAAAGACCGAGGCAGTATGGTGTTCTGCACTTCATCACATAGGTGGAAGGGGCAGGAATTAGGGGAGTTTTGACACCTTTATTGAGGGCTGAATACAATGGACTGAAAATCCAGTCACTGTTTCCGAGCATCCTGGAATCTCTGTTCCGCTTCAGGCCTCGGTGCCTTTCGACCCTTGAGCTCTACAGGCTCTCAGACTTGTTCTGCTGCCAGCTCTGGTAAGAGTTAATTTGGGCTCTAAAGTCACCTGCCAAATATGCTGCTTAAATTTCCAAGGACACCTCTACGTTTTGAGAGACGTGCAATGAGCCCTCTCTCATCCAGCAGAAATGTTTTTTGCAAACAACAGGAGTGCAGAGCAGGGCAGTGGGCACCAGGCAGCGGAGCGATAGAATGGTAGAAAGCGCTGGTGTACAGATCGCTTGTGAGAAAGACAGTCTGACCCACGGGGGCTGACTCTGCAAGGATTGAGCTAGGGGCCAAACCTTGCTTTTAGGTTCAGCTGCAGAATTTCTGCCAGTTGCTTGGGGATAACTCTTGTCCGCTTCTGGGCAGCTGGTAAGTCTGCTGAGAAGTACGCTTTATCTTCCCTTTTTCAAAAGATGGTTGACTTGTCATCGTGGCACCATCTCTGAATGAGTTTTGCCTATTGCACTAATCGCACGGCGAGAGCCTCTCCGCGTGGGACCCCAGCTGTTGACACAGTTAACACGTGGTCCTTTCCAGTGTGTGCGCGCACACACATAGTGGGATTATTTAGTCCATCTTGTGGCAAGATGGTCATCAGACACTACACGACCTTGCTGGGAGAAGCTGTGTAAGCTGGCCGATACTGTGAGTACTTTATCTCCTGCTTTGTGGATAAAGGGGAAGTGTGGCTGTTGGATCATGGAGACCAGGAAAGCCCTTGCAAGGGCGCTGAGGACAAATGCAGTCAGCAGCTGGCAGGGGGACGTGGCAGGCAAGGAGAGAAAAGAGATGCTACTAACTGATGCAAGACTGTTTGGGAATTCTAAGTGTATGTTGTGTTTTGAGTGTTTATAAGTCATAAAGGAAATAAAATATGTGTATGGTCAGTGAGTTCTTGCTGGCCTGGGAAGACTCAAATTGTGTCTAGTAATAATGTAAATCCCTCCCTTTCCCCGTCAGCTCTCAGATGTAAGGAAGCATCTTGGTACTGTACAAGGAGGATGGATGTTAATAAAATGCTAGTCACAGGTGAGGAGAATGACGGGGAGGGGGCAGGACTGTCTGGCCAGCCGGACCCGCTCTGGGCTGTGCTGCCTTACCCGGGGCCTTGCTGGGGGCGGGGGGTGGGTGGGTGAGTGGGTCACTGCCGGCCCACGGGGCTGCAGTGAGTTTAACAAAAGCACAGGAGCCCCTTCTTAGCAGTCATCTTTTATTTGACCTTGTCATTTTTTTAAGAAACCTCCCCCCCCCCCATTACAAAATACGGTATTTTTATTGCAGTGAAATGCTAACCAGACGGTAACAGTTTACATATTGGTCATGATCATCTGTTCTTTTAAAAACAAAAAAGCATTTATGTATAAGTCCCTCGCTCCCTTTTAAACTAGTGGATATAGAGCTTTTATTTAAGCAGCTTGATACTGTTGCATCTTTGTGAGACTTAAGGCAATAAATAAGAAACCATCTCTTGGTGGCTATGAACACAGAAATATACATTCGGGAGTACGTACTGGTTAGAGCCGTGAGTCAAGTTTATTGCTGGCAACAGTAAAATCCCACAACTAGTAACTGGCTGCAGCTAAGCGCAGGTGTATGCGGTACCTTAGCTGTGACACTGAAGGAACCCTGTGAGTCTTGCTATAGTTCTGTACAAATAACTGCTGCTATGAGAACTAGGATTGCTTGAAGGCTGGTGGTGGTGGTGCCCCCCAGCCCGGGGGCCCCTGCTGAGGTGTCTGGCTTCTCAGGAAAGAACTGTGGGGTCCAGAGCTGCTCTCCATACCTCAAGTGAGGGAAAGGAGGGCAGTTGTCTTTTATCTTAGCCTGTTTCTGCTCCTCTTTGATTAGAAGAAGCACTTGGTAAGTCACTCGCATCCACTCACACTCACACGTGTGCACACGCACGCACGCAGCAAGCTCGGTAAGAAACAGTCACTTTCGGGAACAAAAAATCTTGATGCTTCGCTTCAGGCGCCCCCTCGTTAAAGCTGCGCGCTCACCGCCCGTTAGCTTATTAAAGGAAGGGCTGAGCACTGGGTCCCTGCTTGCCCCTGCCCCTTGCCTTTCTTTCTCCTTCCTGCACTTAACTCTTAATAACAGCTTCCTTCTACGTGACCACGGGGGCTGCAGCTGCTCTTCTCAAGAGCTTTCTCTGCCGCCGCTGGGCTAGAGGTGCTGGTAACGCACGAGTTTCTTGGCTTGTGCTTTTTAGCGTTTGAAGATGCAGGTTGAATTACAGAGCTTGTTTTTGTTCTTTTGTGTTACTGACTCCCATAGACAAATCCAAAACGCAGTAAGGACGGGTGCCCCACTCCTGCAAGGGCATGAAAGCTAGCGCACGCCTGTGCTAAGCTTCAGTTTTCACTTCTGGGTTGGCCAGCAACCTCCTGGGGGGGGGGGGGGGGGTGCCCGGGTGGTAGATGAAGGACTTGCTTTGGTCTGCAGAGGCTGTTGCTTTTCATACAACTGAATAATTCCCTAAAGCCTTTTCCTTGGAGGCAAAGTCAAAGAATCAGAGACTTCTTTGGCTTTAAGGGGAGAGGTAGAACAGAGACCCTGCAGTTTTACCTGGTTTTCTCTGTGCTCATCTCCCCCAGCACAATTTTGCTTCATAACTACTATTTTCTTATCCCCAGGGAGGCCATAGAGCTACCAAATCACCCACAGCCCAAAGACAGGCAGTGAGCTGAGCAACATGACACGTGCGCAGCACCATTAGCAGGGCTGGCCGTGCCACAGCCCGGGGATCCTGGGACCCCTCGCTGCTGCTCATTTTGCTGGCGTACATGATTTTGGAAATGGACTGCAGGCGCTTGCACCAGCACTGCGCCAGTCTCCAAAACAGGCCATGGCCCTGCACCAGAGGCGAGGCTGGCTGCCATGCTGCTTAGCAGAGAAGTAGAAGGAACCTAAAAATATAAGGCCAATAGTTTTAAATCCCTAGCTTTAAAAACAGTTTTACATACCAGAAGCGTCCTGGGGAAGATGGAGATGTTTGCAAAAAAAAGACTGATGAACTATTACGGGACAGTGCAAAGCTTACTGCCATCACTACCTGAGCCAGCACCAGGCCCCATGCCCGACTAGGTGCCACTGCTCACCTGGGCTCTCTTGGTTCCTACTGGTTCCCTGTGCTGCGGTCACCTACCATGGCCTAGCTCACGTCTTTGGTCTCCAGCTACCGCTACTGAATCTCCAGGCCCTTCTCTTTCATGTCCTCTCCAACCTTCCTCTTCTTTCCCCTTGGGAAAAAAAAACCTCATGGTTACCAGTAATATTTTTTTCCACTCCATGCTTTGCTTCCCTCTTTGCATCTACTCTTCCAACACCCTTTAGTGCAATCCAACCACCTTCTATCTCTGCTTCATGCTACAGCCAGCACACATCCTTCTGCAACCTTTTGACAGGGCCTGTCCTTTATATAAATAGATTTTTTTTTTTTTCCTTCCCAAAAGATAACTTCACCAGTCTCAAAGCCCTCACAAAGCACACCTATACTTCCTCCGTCAGCCACCACAGTGCAGGGCAAGGGGCAGGGCTGTAAAGCACCTTTGAAAGTACGTAACACAGCACGGAAAAGTGCTGGGAGCTGGATGGGGACACTAAAGCGGGGATACACTCAGCAATGGAAATGTCTTGGAAAGCTGCCCCCCCCCCACAGCTCCCAGAAAGGTCCTCTGCTCCCAGGGCCAGGCAGGCCCAGCCACTTCCAGGAGCTGCAGCGTCAGCGGCAAGATGCATCTAACGCGTGGTCCTGGCCCCTGCAGAACGGTCCCCGCTTGCGCTTGGTCTCTAAGGGCTCCCTTCAATCCGTTACGTTTCCGAGGCATCGAGCAGGTTTTGGGAAAACACCAACTAGTGCATCATGGGCCCTCCCATGGCCCCGCTCCGCTCCACCTGCGGGGACGAACCAGAGCCAGCCCGGCCTGCACCACAGCTGGGACGCGAGCGTATGCACCGCATGCGCACAGACCCCTAACACCTTATATACACGGAACATTCCTGGAAAGAAGCACTTAATACATCCTTTAAATAACTCTGACAATAGTATTCTGTCTCCTATCTACACATTTCAAACACATTACCGATGCTATGAAAATATAGCAAACATACAAAAATATATACATTTTTAAAACCCATATAAATTACTTACAATATACATAATACGAAATGGCAATGACAAAGTGAACGCAGGCCCGAGGCCGGGGGCTGCTGCAGCGCGCTCCTGCCCTTCGGCACCCTCCCGCGCTCACCCGCCGGCCGCGGCTCTGCCCCGCTTCCCAGCCCGGGGCTGCGGCGCTGCGGCTGCCCCGGCACCGTGAGCACAGGCCAGCTGTAGCCCAACGTCCTGCCGGTCACAGGGCTGCAAGGAGCGTTTGCCTCTTCCTGACCCAGATGAAAGCTTTGCGAGGTGCCCTCCGCCCCCCCCCCCTTAAACATCCTTGTGCTTTGCTTGGTGATGACGCCAGGAGCCGACGGCCCGGGCTCCCTCGGCAGGGCTGCGTTCACTTTATCACCTCTTGCTCATTTCAGTTTATGATTAAAAAAAAAATACTGCTTTTGTGATATATTATCCCGTTCTTGTTAGATCGCATGTGTCATTGTTAGCTGAGGAAAGCATTGTTTAAAGTGCTGGGCAGTACACATGAACAAGTAAACCAAAAAAATACATATACTTACGTCAATACATTCCTTGGATGAGAAAAGCTAAGCAGCCAACAGCCTGCTCTCCCCGTGGGCCCGCGCGCGTGGGCCAGCGCTGGCAGGGAGCGGGGCGGGCGGGGGACCGCGGCGAAGCCAGCGCCTCGGCCCCCCCACTCAGAGGCGGCGGGGAAGCAGCCCCCCAAGTCTCCCCGCCCTTCGGGGTGAAGTGCTGCTCACGCTCCCCTCCGAGCCTGGCTGGGTGGCAAGGCTAGCAGCTCGCTGCAGCTTGCAATGTCATTTGTTTTAAATATTGCTTTTCTTTAAATACAAATAATAGTACCAATTTCTGGAGGATAAAAGCCAATACTGGAAATTAACTGATTGGGTGTAGATACCATTTATCTATATCTATATATATATTTATGCTTAAAAAAAGGTCGGTTAAATAACTTCTTGAAACTTGTAGCTTTCCTCCACAGTGTGTCTGGTCAGCAAACTCCAAGACAGTCCAAACCGCGAGGCCTGGGATGCTCCTCGCCGCCCGCCCAGCTGGCACAGCCAGGGGGAGCGGGGGGGGCCCGCGCCGGTTGCCCTGCACCAGTCCCCGTAAGGCGGCCTCAGGGCCGGTGCCTTACACCGTCTGTTTGCTGTTGGGGCTGTTTAAAAGACATCTTTTTAACGCTGCCCTACTGTAACAGGTATTTTCTGCACGCTGCCTCTGCTGACGGTGACTCCAGAGGGACCCCGTCAGCCTCCCCGGCTCTCCAGGAGGCTGAGCCTTTTCCAGCGAACCCTTAGATGCTGGGAACCATCGCTAAGGAGGTCAGCACAAACCACCCGAGCGGTCAGGAGCACGGAGGAGCGAGGCTCTGTGGTCCAGCCAAGCAGCCACACGTGCCCCGACAGGCACAGCGGCTACGGCACGAGCTTTCTAACAACGTGGTGGCTGCCTGGGGCGCCAGCTCCGGCTCACAGGCACAGCCTGCCCTTGGCAAACCCCTTCCAAGGCCCGCTGCCTCCAAGGGACAATCCTCCCCGTGACGCCCGTCATGGCTCCGGTTATTTGACAGCGGGGTGGACCCTGTTCTTGGCCCGGAGGGTCCGTTTCTTTTTCACTGCAGGTGCCAGAGAGGCGTATGTTTTGTGTGGGGAGAGCACAGAAGCAGCCACGTTAATGCCCCTGCTTGCTCGAAGGAGCCGGCTGGGCACAGAGCCCCTGCTGCCTGGCAGGGGGGCTGGAGAGTGGGGGGACAGCAGGGAGTCCCGCGGGGGCTGCAGGTCCGTGTCGGAGGAGGTCTCGGGCAAGGGCCCCTGCTCTGTGCTGCCCAGGCAGTACCTGCTCAGGACGTCCTCCGTTGTTGGCGTGGACCTCTTCCTGGAGCAGAGGCTCTGAGAGCCTTCCAGCTGGTGCTCGATGCGATACACGTCCTCCGTCACCTGGTTGACCCGGTCAAACTGGGCTAGCAGCATCTCAAAGAGGGAAAGGAGCCGCTGGATGTCGGCATCCACTTCCAGGCTGTCCCGGGTGCTCAGCACAAGGCTGAGCCCATCCAGTTGGCTGGAGGAGGTGGAGGCCCGGGAGCTGTCAGAGGCAGCACTGGGAGTGGGGCCCCGAAAGGACTTGGAGTCGCTGGAGTCTCGGGACGGCAGGGGCTCCATCCCTTCAAATCTCACCTTGTGGCGGAACTGGAAGAGAAGAGGGGACAGGGAACAAGGTTATTTCTGGAGCTGGCACTGGAAGCGCTCTGCTGTGGCAGACACTGTGCACCGTCTCCAAACAGCCATGGCGTCACTACCAGCCATTTCTGGTGGGCCAGTCCACAGCACGGACCTGGGGACAGATCCCAAGTAAGAAACGTGCAACAGCAAGACAGAACTGGCAGCAAATGCCCTGTAATGCCCCATCACTAACCCATCTCTTGGGCCTCCAGGAACTGCCACTGCTCCATCCCTCGCCCACCAGAGGTGCTGGCATTGACCTGCCTGTGAATAGCAGCGGGAAGTAGCCAGAAGCAAAGGAAGTCCAAGGATGGTGGATGCTGCTTCTCCGCAAAAGTCTGCAGCCTGTCACCTGCTGCTGAGCCCCTTCCCCTTGAAGTCTCCCAGGGCTGCACTTACCTCCTTGGCTTTGCTAAAGCCCATCCACATTTTCAGCCTGCGCACAAAGAGCTCCACCATCTCGTAGTCCTGGGGCTCAAAGGCTGGTCGGTACAGCTCGAAGTGCATTTCCCGGTAGCTGTAGATAAGCACCACAGCGAAGAGCCTCAGCACGATCCACACCTCCAGGACAAGATAGCTAGTGCAGAACAGGTAGTAGAGCCCAGAAGACTCGGGCGGGCTGGGGCAGAGGTTTGCACTGCCCCGCACCATGGCAAAGAGCAGCAGGAGGCTGCTGCCAATACTGCGGAAGGACTCCGAGGAGGAGGAGAAAAGCTGCAAAGAGGATGTGAGAGATGTTATGAAAATGGATCAGTCAGTGCCAAAGTGTCCCCCTGTTCCCCCAGTACCTGTCACCCCATTTTAAAAGCATAAGCCATGAGGAGCTGCCCACTGATCAGCCAGGACAGGGACATGTCACAGACACAGCCCCTGGCCCAAGCAGCCTCATCTGTTGCAGACAAACCCACCCCAAGAGCTCTGCGCGGGTTGTGATTTGCAAATGCCAGAAGGGCCTGTTGGGCTTTGCTCAAAAAAATGTCATGGTGAGGGAGGAGGGGGGTAACATGCAACCCTGGGACAGTCCTTGCTCACAACCAGCCACTCTGTAAGGTAAGACAGGGAATGCCAGAAGCATCGGTAGTTACCAGGAAGCCAAGCTGTGCATACGCCAGGATGAGGACAGTGAACGCAAGCCCTGCAGCGGTCAGCTCCTTCACAGACTTCTGAATGGTTTTCCCAAACATGGACCACTGCCTGACAAAACGCAGCTGCTGGGCAGCCTAGGACCAAGAGAGAGGATGGTGTTACAACGGGGATCAAGCTGCTGCAAGGTCCTTCCGACACAGCATGTCACTGCAGAGCGTCTTCTGCGCTTTCCCTGCCCTGGCAGGGGGGCAGACGTGACTGTTGCCTGCTCTTGGATGGCATTTGCAGACGTGCAACAGGAAGGCAGGCAAGTCCTGCATATAAACTTAGTCCACGGCTCAGGACACATGGGTGTCCAGTGGGATTGATGCGGAGGCCCCAGTACTCCTGCCCTGCTTCCAGGCCCCAGACATTACAGCATCTGCACTGCCTAGAACAGTTCCCAGCTGGGGAGGTCGTAACTCCGTTACGATAAACAGAGCAAACTTCCGAACAAGGGCCCCCATTGTGCACCTCGCCGCAACAGCCGTCATGCTGACGGCTGCTGAGTTTGCCCCTTCCCCGCGAGCTGTGGGTGGAGGTGATACGAGAGCCCTGTCAAACTGACCCACGCAAGCCCCGATGCACACCTCAGCGCTGGCCCCTTAACTGCTCCACGGCTGCCCGGCAAACTGCGCAGATGGGGCTGCCTCTCTCCCTGTGCTGTGCTGTGCTCGCCCAGAGCACCTCCGAGAATCACCCATATCACAGCAGAACTCCAGCACTTGTGACCCTGCCACGTTACGTATCTCTGTCTAACACACGTCGAGTGCCTGGGCCCCCTGGATTCCTTTAAAGCAGCTACAGTCAACATTTGCTATCAACCCACGCAGCAACAGATGCACGTCTTCCTCCTGCCTTTAAAGCCTGATCCTCCACCTCTCCCCTCTGACACATTTTTCTTAAGGGTCTTGAGGATCCCCCTAAAATGTCTACAAGGCTGGGGAAAAACTGAGAAACTCTGGCAGAGCAGAGGAAGCCCTAACCAAGGGGCTCTTCGAATAAAACGTCCGTCAGCTGCATTAGGCTGAACTGTCCTCCCCTTCTGCAGCGTGCAGGGACCTGAGGGCTGAGGGAGGCTTTAGATTGACCGTTGCAGCAGAGCGGCAGGCGGCACGTGGCTGCGGAGCGCCTGGGTATCCGGACGGTTCAGCAGCATCGCGCCGGACAGGAACTGCTCTGGTCTGCTGCTGCCGTGGGCTTCTGGCGTCACTGCCTGTCACCTCTGATCTATAGAATCTGGAGGTGGGAGCAGCTCCTTTGCATTTTATCAGTGCCTGGCACAGCAGGGCCATGGTCCTATGCTTGATTTCACTTCAGGACCCTTTGCTACCCTTACTCTGGGACTGCGCAGGGAAGGAGACCTGGCGCAGATGCGCCAAGTTCACACCTTGCCCATGTGGTGCTCCCATCCAGCCCTCTCCATACCTGCACAGTCAGGAGGAAGAGGAGGGAGGCAGCCAAGGTGCTGAAGACTGTGTTGAGAAAGGCCACCTGGTAGAAGTTGGTGAAACCCTTGCGGTTGTTGAGGTACTTGAGCCACTGCTGGTCGGCGAGGGTGGCTTGGCTGAGGTGCACCACCACAGTGCAGGTGCTAAGGAGGATGAAGACCCACTGGCCATAGTTGCCCCACAGGGTGAAGTAGGCCCTGCCTTCCTTCTTGATGGACAGCGACTCGGACACCACGAAGTAGACCACAAACATCATGAGGAAGACCTGGGGGAGGGGTGGAAAGTTTGCCAGGGAAGGACAGGAGAGTGCTTGACTGCTGCGCTGCACCGAAGGAGCCCACAGCACCCCAGGACAGCCAGAGCCCCACGTCCAAGTTCTGCTGCCCTACAGCCAGAGCCCACTGCCCCGATCACCTCCAGACCTTCCTCTAGCCCAGCCAGCACCCCACTCTCTCCTGTCCCAGCAGTGGAGCTCCCTGTACTGGGGCCAAAGCAGGGAGTGCCCAGGTGGGAAGGGCAGGGCAGGCTCCCTCTCCACCTAACCTTCAGCCAGCCGCGGTCTCCAAGGATGTGAAGGTCTTGGCTGGCTCATGTCCCTACTGGGAACAGAAAAACCAAAGGCCACAAGTTTCCACAGTGACAGCAATGAGCCCAGTGAAGCAGAAAGACTGAGACAAAACCAGCAAATGCTCCCTAACAAGGGGAACCTCCTTCTCCACAGTGGTGTCAGGGATGTTTACTGTGCACGGACCAGGCCTGGAAGCAGAGTGATGACAGCCAGGGGGACAAGTGGCCTCACACAGGGGAGCTGTAGTCTGAGGTGACCTATGCTGCGCTGCCAGGGGCCCATGCAACAGGCCCCTGAAGCACCCTGTGCAGTGACCGAGGGAGAAGAGGAGCAGAAAGGAGAACCACCGCACTGACCATCATGAGGAGCTGCAGTGTGACACCGCCGCTGAGCCGCAGCAGCGGGAAGGGGCTAACGGTGACAGCAGTCACGGCTTGGCCTGCCCCCAGGAACTCCAGCTGCAGCGTGATGGCAGCGTGCAGGTCCACGCTGGGGTTATACTGCATCAGCTCCACAAAGACTGCCCGGCTCCTGCGGAGAGGAGAAGAAGGGCTCAGGATATCGGGACAGCATCAGCCCTGGGTTTTGGTGCTGCTGTTTTGAGAACTGCGTATCCTCCGTGCTCTGTGACACCCCAGCGGTGCCCATTTAAAATGTGGGTGACAGAAGAACATCTCCTTTGCCCCTGCCACACTTACATGTTGTCGATCCAGGTGTGCTGCTGAAGGAAATTCAGCTGAGCTCTGCTTTCCTCCAGTGAAGCCCCCAGTTCCTGGATGTAACCACCGCTATCGTAGAAAGAGATGTAACCCCAGTACCAGACTCTGCAGAGGAAGAGGAGCCAGAGGGTGAGTGCTGAAGATGGAGGACAGAGCAGGACTGCCTGGGGGAAACCACTGTGGCAGACTGGGAGTGGGTGTGGAGAGTGGGAGTGGATGGGCACACTGTCTCCCTTCTTCCCAAGCACCCCTCCACATCCTCGATCACACCTCTAGAACTCAAGCCAAACTGTCTTCATCAGTGCAAATCCCCTCCATCCTCATGACTGACTGCCCTGGTTTGTCTCATCTCTGGAGCCAGCAGAACCAGAGGTACATTAATATATATATCACAGAAGAAAAAAGGTGCCTCTAACATCTGCCTTGTTCCACCCTGACACCTACACTGCCCATCCTGAGCTGTCCGAGGGCACCAGCTGCCTTGTTATTTGTTTCGCTGGACAAGTTACAGATGTCCATCAATCCCCCTTGGTGTTCCCAACCTCAGAAGAGCCCCTGGCCCTGTGGTGCCCCAGACTTCAATGAAGCAGCGCCCAGGAATAAACCAGAGCAGAAATTATCAGCACACTGAAAAAATAGATTGCATTTAAAGCTCAAAACCCATAACCTGCCTTGTCAGAAAACTGAGCTAGTGCTGCCCTTTGGTCTCTACACGGTGGCGCAGTTACCTCACTCTGCAGCTTGTTTCTTCCCTTAAAGTTGCACGGTTGCACTGTCTGAACCCCTGAGACTGGCACCACGCTGCTGTTCAAACAACTCATAGTGACATGCGCGTCTCCAGTGAAGTTAGAGTGCGTGGGAACTACGCGACTCCCACCAAACTGCCAGCACAGAGGTCAGCATGGACGTGCTCAGGGAAGGCCTCTGGCAACTCTCTATTTATTTACTCTTTGCTGGGAGCAGGGGCTGCAGTTAGCATTACTGAGGTAACAGCTGGGAACTACCTGGGGCACCAAATCAGCTGAAAAGACGCAACGCCTTGGGACACAGAGCAGGGAGTGTAGGTGTGGGCTGGCAGCTCCTTACCCTGCAAGGTCAGGAGGTGAGTAGGACCACGCAGCCGTCAAATTCTCAGCCGCCCTTTCCCAGCCAGCCGCGTAATCAGCGGTAGAAAAGCTGTGCGAATCAGTGCAATTCTTCCCAGCAGCTGTGCCCATCCCACGGAGGAAGTCCTGAGCGGTGCGCTGGCACTCAGCTGAAATGAGACCAACACTGCCATCTCACAAAGAGCACAAAGCAGCCAGTCAAACAGCGCTGGAGCACAAAGCCAAGCTTTTACACTTATCTGCCTTCTTCCCAAGCCCCCCTCCACATCCTCAGTCACACCTCCAGAAGTCAAGCCAACCCCCCTTCATCAGTGCAACTTCCCTCCACTCTCATGACTGACTGCCCTGGTTCATCTCCTCTCATCTCTGGAGCAGCAGAACCAGAGGTACATTAACATATATGCCACAGAGGAAAAAAAAGGTGCTTCTGTAACAGCTGCCGTGCTTCATTCAGACCCCTCGCTGCATTCAGACCTGGCCATTTCATCCCTCCAGGAAGTATCATCACCTGCCACACGACCGCAGAGCCCTGGGCCATCGCCCACCTACCTTCTCGCAGCCGGAGCTGGCGCAGCCGGGCTGCCCCCAGTGTGGTACTGTAGCTCTCCTGACCCGACTGGTTGTTGTAGAGGAAAGGGAGGAACACCTGCGACATCCAGACCCAGAACTGATCTGACCTGCAACAAGAGAAAGACAAGGGGCAAAGTTCCTGGGGCAGCTCTGCTAGAGCAGTCTCTGCATGACCTGAACATTTGTATTTCCTCCTGGGTGGAGGAACTGGGTTTTGGACTGGTAACCTGGGCTCCTCTCCTCCCGGGTGTTTGGCCAGCAGGCAGAGGCAGTACTTCCATCCATACTCCACCAGCTGTGCTGAGGCAGGGGTGTCAGGAAAATGGTCATTAGACATACAAGAACTAAAGGAGACTGAATCCACTCAACACCATGGTGAATCTCCAGGGAAATCCTACAGACCTGGGAGAGACCAAGCAGGGGCCTGATCCCCTTGCCTCTTTGGCAGGCCAGCACACAGCCATGAGGAGAGGAGGATTGCTCAGCTCAGCTCACGTCAGCCCAGGTTCCCTGGGAGGTCAAACTGATTGCACCATGTTTTCTCCCCACAAGTTCATCTGAAGGAACAAGATGTCCCCAAAGTATCTTTGAGCTCAAAGATGAGCTTTGAAACAGCTTTGAGCCTGGTACTTGCTGACCAGGCCTAGGCAGTGCAAAGGAGCTGTTCCCTAGTATCTGAGCTGGCCTTCCTTTCGGCATCAGTGCCTCACGCTGCAAAAAGCATGTGGGATGGAGGAGGTGGGAACTGGATGAGGGATCACACCAGTGGGTCTGCGGCAGTGCAATGGAATGGAGACGATTTTTAGAACCAGATTCTGCTCTTCCTCTTTACACTACTGTCATCCTAGTAATTCCATTGAGTTCACTGGAATCATTCCTGATTCATGTTGTGAATCAAAATTTCTGTGTGTCATGGACAAGCCAAGCTTTATCTGCACAGAACAACCAAGAGGTCTGTAGTGAGATGGGTGCAAAGACACAGTTAATTCCAGGCAGCCATTCTGATGTTGTTCTGAACGGCCAGAGTTTACAGCAACATGGAAACTCAACTGGGAAGTTTTAATCTAGTTAAACTGTATGTGCAGAGAAAGGAAGAGAAGGGCTTTGTGTTTATGAGATGTTATTTTTGGTTCTCACGATCCTGTTTACGGCTAAATCTTATTTAAAGTTGTAGATTGTGCAAATAGAACAAACTTGTGTCCTTTTGACCAGATACAGAAAGATAAACATCTGTAATTCACAAAGTCCTTTCCCACTGAGAAGGTCTTAAAAATGCAAAGGAATTAAAGCTCTAAATCCCTACAAGTCCTTCTGTTTTCCAGGGGAGAAGCTGAGCCACAGGGAAAGGAAGGGACCTGCTCGCTGCCACGCAGTGCCCTAGCGCTGTTTGTGAGCGCTCCAGCTCCAGAGAGGTGTCAGCGCTCTCCACAGAGCTCAGGACCTCTCTCCTGTAAGTGACTGTAGAGCACCATCCCAACAACCAATTCCACACAGAACAGGGCAGCCAGAGCCAGAGGTTTCTGCCTCACTGTGCCCAATCAATGGCTGGAGGAAGTGAGCCTGCTCACGGACTCCTTGCTGCAGCCCTGCCCAGCTTATCTGACTTAAAGCAACATCTTGTCCCCCCCATCCCCAGGTCCTTTGTGGTTACCTCTTGATGCGGAGGAATTCGTTGCTGCCCAACTGCTGCTTGATGGAGCTCTGCAAAAGGAAGGTCCTGCTGTTGCGGGAGGCATCTCCATAGTTGGTGAGCAGGATCACCAGCAAGAACAACATGTAGATGAGGAAATTCTGGCAAGCAGAGAACAGAAAGGGAGATCGCACTCAGGGACAGCAGTGGGGTTAGGTCCCAATCCTGCTCCTGCCACAAATCAATGCTTTCCACCAGTTGCCATGCAGCAGGATTGGGCCTCAAAGAATGCTCTATTTTTTTTACCTCCCATATGGGAAGCTGTTTAAAATGAAAGCCAGACCACAGGCTTATAACAATAGTCTTTTCAAGGCAGCCAGCCGAGCACCACATGTTTCGGTTGATATGCATTGCACAACCTCCCTGTACTAGCTCCTATATGCTGGCAGCTTGGCTTATACAAGTTATGAGAGTTTCCACCCTTTAAAGGGATATCACTCAGTTAAAAATAACTCAACTCCTTTAAAGTAGCTGTGCATTCCCAGCACCAGTGCAGAGGATTAGCACTGAATTATCTGTGAAAAGACTGAAATTCCTGCTCCCAAGTGGGGAGTTATGTTTCATGAGACTCAGTTAATGCAATGTCCCATGCACTGCTCCAAAGCTGGCATATCCTCCACACTGCAAGCCTTTCTCTAACCTCGAACACCCGAACTACTGCACGCTACAAGCATGTTATCTGTTCCAAATTGAGGATGAACAGCAACTGAGGACCCAGTTATGGTTCTGCTTTCCAACCACCTCAGATCTCAGAGAACTTCACAGAGAAGATGAATGTCACTATCTGTGTTCTACAGATGGGGGGAGTGAGGCAGAGATTGCAGACAAGTGCCTACTAGCTCAGGGGATCACAGATGGATTGAGGGGCCCATACAAAGATGTAGCTCAGCTCCCGGAGCCAGCACTCTACCACTGCCTCAGGTACCATGGGCATCATGAGACACATCTTACCTTCAGCATCTTGTGCAGTAGTTTGACCTTCCTGGCCTCCTCCTTGGCCTGGAAAAGGGCAAACCCCTGCGGAGGTCGGACTTTGCTGATCTTCTCAGAAACATGCTCAACAAATGGATGCTCCACCAAGGTGTCATCCTCCTCTGGGTGCAAGCGCTTGGCAACCAGTGAGAAATAGAGGGCTTCCAGCAGAACCTGGGAGAGGCAAGAAGTGTCACGAGAGAAACAGGCCAGCTGGACTCCCCTTTACAGGACTCCTGCAGGCAGCAGCTCCTGTTTGCCTTTGAGCATGGGCACAGACAGACAGCAAGCACAGCACTGCAGCCCAGCACTGCCTTGGAGCAGCTGGACTACCCCTAGAACAAACTGCCACCAGCAGTACCTCTCCTACGGCTGCTAGTGTACATCCCCTTCATCACCTGCAGGGATATGAAGATGGAGGCGAGAACTCAGTCCACTCAGTGTCCACCATGAGTTGATTAGCATCTGGACAAGCTATTTACTACAGCTAAAGATACAGATGATCCCCAGGGACTTGCTAATCCAGAGTGGAGGGATGCTGGTAGCCACAGGAAACTCTCCTTACCTTCAGGGGCTCCCAGACCAAGAAGGATGCCAAAAAGCTGAATATCCCTGAGATGAGCCACATGAGGGCAACACTGGAGGAAAAGCCCACACCGATCCACACAGAGACCCCAGTGGAGGTGGCAAAGAGGAGGAGACTGATGCCGTGAGCCAGATAGGAGCACCAGGGTGGCAGCAAGCGCTTCCTGAATGTTTGGTCTGCAACTGGGGAAGGGAAGGAAAACAAGAGTAAGTATCACTGCAAAAGGGTCCAAATGGGCACAGGAAGGGCTGAGCAATGACTCATCCCGGCAGAGTACTCGCCACCAGTCCTGGGTGAGTTTGGAGGGATTGTCCCAGACATCACACACTAAGTAGCAACATGGACAGCGCATTGAAACACAGCCAACCTCAGAACAGCAGCTTCCCATATGCAGACAGTACAGAGTGGGCAGGAGGAAGAGATGGGATCTGGAGGCTGGAATCTGTTCCCTACTTTCCATCAGAGCCCCACGAAATCAGGCATGTCCAGGACTGGAGAGGCTGGAGGTGCTACCCCAAGACCCATTAGAAGCCACATAGACCTGTGGAGACTGGAGATGCCCTAACAACTGCTGGCCTTTTCAGACTGCCAAGTCACCCTGGCCTGGGGCTTGCTCAGACACAGCTTCTTTCATCCACCCATGTGAATAAATGCTGGCATAAAGATACTACAGACATTCATCAAGCAAGAGGAACTGATGGATTTTAACAGATCCAAGAGGATCACTGCTGCGTCCAATTTTCTGTGCTGCAGCCTGCTCTAGAGAAGCTGTGCCTCAGAAAGCCGAAAGCTCATGCTAAGAGAGCTGACACTTAGCTTCTCCACAGGGCCTGAAGCCAGAGCACTTATCACCACCCAGACCTTCCCAGGGCATGACGGTCTGCTCCCTGCCTTGTGCAACCCCAGCTAGCTGGCTGTTTTCTTGTATGACCCAGTAGGAAGCATCTCTTCTCCTTCTCTTTGCTTTGTTTGTGGGTTTGAACATTCATTGGCATTTGACCCCCTTTCCCCTCTGGTTACGTACAAAGACTCTCGTTCTTCCTCCTTAGGAAGGCTGAATGAAATAACTGATGTCTGCAGAGAGCACAGCAATGGCAGAAGCAGTGAGTGGAGCTTCCCTAGGGTGTACAGTAGGGGATACCACAGAACGAATAGTGGCCTAGGATTTATTGGGACCCAGGGCTCAGAGAGAAGTTGCTCCAAACTGGCAGGAAATAGCAAACATATCCCAAGGAAGAGAGCAGCCTCTCTTCAGTCTCCTTGTCTATTTATCTTCCTCCCAACCGCTGTTGTGTGTGAAGGCCCCTCCTCTGCACATCCTCAGGCTCCCTGCACCAGGTCCCAATGCTGGACACAGCCCTGCAGCCCTGGTACCTGTCCATGTCGACTTGGCTGATCTGCTCACTTCCCTGGGAGGGGCTGCCACGTTCTGGCCTTTGTCATTCAGCTTCTGCATCATGACGGTCTCAACCTTCTCCCCGAACACACTGGACCTGCCAAGGCAAAGCGGTGCTATCGGTGAGCTGTGCCAGTGCTGCCTCTGCCGTGAGCAGGCCTGTGGCAGGCTGGCTCCAAGGCAGACTGAACTGCCGGGCTAACACCGGTACCGCAGCCCTGTGGCCAGTGAGAAGCACTTTCTTCTTCTAATGCAGTGGGCTCGGGCTGTTGGGGTGACTGCACACTCTGTTCTGTGTCTCATGGGAAGCTGGAAGTCCTTCCGCTCCCCGACCCTGCTGCTCTGCACTGGCTATCCAGCAATGAGCTGCCAGTCTGGCTGGGCAGAGATTTGGGTCACAAAGCACGGTGGCTCTGGGCACAGTGATAGAGCAGAGGTTCAAATCCCCTTCTCCTTTCTGTCAGTGCTGTGAACTGAACCAACATGCTAGTACTTTATCAGCAGTCCACAAAGCTCCAGAGGCATTTCTTCAGCCAGGGGGATATTCCAGGTGGATCGTGGAAAGGCAAGAAGTGCTCTCCTGGAGCTCTGGCTGTGTGGGCTGCAGGAATCGGGGCCAGCAAGAACACAGTGCCTCTGCAACAAGGCTGGCCTAGGTATTTGCAATGTCACAAAGCCCAGCTCAGCTCACGGCTGGGCGCAGCAGAGCTGGACGGAGGGCAAGGAACACAAGGCACTGGCTCGGCCTGCCTTGTCTGGGGGACTCTGCTCCCCGAATACTTACAGGCCTGAGATCAGATCCGTTTCAGCCCTCATGTACGGCCCTACGTCCTGGGAGTGGGAGATGCCGCTAGCTCCATCTGCTAGGATCTGCCGTATCAGATCCTCATCTGGGGAAGCAGGAGAGTGAGAACATCAGTGATGGGAGCTCAGCACACAATACTGCACCCAGGGACAGTTCTGCCAGTGATCAGCTGCTATTTGTGGAGCTAGGGACAGGAAAAGCCCAGGTGCACATAGCTGTGGGATCCTTCTCCATGGGATGGACCCATCCTCTCTCCCTGTCTTCTGGCTCCTGTCTACTCCCATTTGACTGTGGAGCCTGGCATGAAACTGCTGGTGTAGGAGGCCAAGCTCTTCTCCTTCTCCAGCCATTTACACAGGTCCAGAGACACACTATGGCCTTGCAACCAGTGAAGTGCTGGTTGCTTGCGACATTCAGATCCCCTGGGAACATGTCTCTCTTTGCTCCTACTTCGCTGGCAGCGTAGTGACCACTCACTTCAGACTAACCCACATCCATTGGGATTTCTGCTTCCCAGACTGAATTCCCCATTAAGAAAATCTGACTCTCCTCCCCTGCCCCTCAAATAGGAGCCAGCAGAGATGGCAGCAGGCTCTGCTATTCTGCGTTCTCCAGAGCTGAGCCAGGGCTCCCAGGGACCAGACTGCTCCTCCCACACCTCCCTGGGGTGTCTACACCCTAGCACAAAGCAACACTGCTCACGCACCCACCTGAGGCAGAGAAATATCTGTGTTGCCCTTGGTGAATTCCAAGTGACAAGCTGTCCTCCTCAGCCGCCAGTGGGGCCTCAAGCCCAAGGTGCCGGCTGGCCCGGCCTCTCTTCAGCTTCTGGATGGTGTTGCCCATGATGGAGGGGTCGCTGAGGAGGTCTGGCCAGCTGAGCAGGGCCTCGCTGGAGGGCCACCGCACAAGGCTGCAGGAAGACAGAGGAGTAGTGTGCAATCAGGCATGCGTGGGGATCAGAAAGCATGAGAAAGGCAACTGTGTGGGTGTGTAGTCCTGCCCAGAAGGGGAACAGCTATGGGAGCACAACCCCCAATCTACCAGCATGTCACTCTTGTGATCTGCAGAGGAGTCTGGGTTACTGTTCAGATACAGCCTTTGTGGGAACAAAGCTGGTGAGAGCTAGGCTTCCTCAGCTCTCTGGCAACAAATAGTTATCAGCTCTAATAAAATACAGGCAAGCAGCACTCCACACCTGCAGGCAATTGGCCTTTGATGGCCCTGCAGTCTCCCACCTAAAACACAACATAAGCTGTGAAACAGTGTCTCACATTTGCTGGCCTGCAGCACTGGAAAAGGCAAAATGATGTGTGGGAGGCTGAAAGCAGAAAAAACACTGAATTCCTGCTTGCTCTGAGCTCTAAAACCTACTTACCTTTTGGAGTCCTCCAGGAACAGATCTGTTTTAGTTTGCTCAGAGAAGGCCTGTGGAGGAAGTGGGAAGTATTTCAGGTACATGACACTGGCTGATGCCCAGTTAAAGCAGCAGGCAGTTAACACTGCTGCACCAGGGGTCACAGGAAACCTGGAGCCTGAGCTGCTCTTAGCCCTGGGTCCACATCTCCAGGTGCCTCCTGTGCTCCAGGAGATAATGTCCAGGCATGCTGTGAAGGTCCGTGCTCTCAGATAAAGAGCAATAGCTAGATATGAGCTTGTGCTCAGTACCTGAGCACGGCCTGGAGGGAGATGTGGCAAAAGATGAAGGGCTGTGGCTCTCCCCAGTCACCAGTATTTGCAAGTGGCAAATGTGCATCAGTTCTTACACTGACAGCCACAGATGGACACTGTGCCCATGCAGGGGACAGGAGGGCTGTGGGGAGTACACAGATCCACGCAGCCTATCCAGCTTTCAGGTGTGAACCAGATTACCTCTGTCCGGAGTCCTGGGAAGGTGAGGAAGGAGCTCTCCAGGATTGAGGAGTCCAGGTAGTTGTCAATCTCCAAGGACTGCTGGTCTGAGTGAGTCAGGGTGTGGTTGATGGAGACCTGCAGGAGACAGAAAGGCTTGAGCAGAGACGGAACGGGTGGAGGTGACGATGTTGCTGTGGCTCAGAGCCTGCTGCTCAGCTCACTCTCCCATGCTCAACTCACTGCTCTGCTGGGGAGCTCCACACACCTAGATGCAGAGCCAAGGGATCCCAGCCTGCACAGCAGGGCTGAGAAAAGGCACATGCAGGTCCTTCACTGCCTCCCAGACACCCTGGGCACTGTCTTACATTACCACAGCCCAGGTTGTTCCAGGCACAGGCTCCCAGGAAGCTGCGCAGGTTTGTAACCTCCTGCGAAGCAGGGAGCACTTACAGGAACAACAAATACCAGACACATTTGTGGCTGATCAGTCACTGAGCAGTTGGCTGTGGTACTTAATGAGGTGGCCAATTGCGTCTAACTAGTGATTAAATCCCCAGCTAATCCTTTCACAGCTGCATAACCACAGCTGTGCTCAGACAGCTGAATTTGTACCTAGGGCAGGTATTTCATTAGAAATGCTCCAATGAGCATCTCTCTAGCTCCTGCCAACACAGCAAAGGGTCACCCATTTAACTGGCATTTGGGTACCTATTGCATACTGAAATCAAGAGGTAGTAAGTGCTAAAAAGCTTTTAAAATCTGCCCTTTTGGGATCTGTCTGGGCATTGCCAGAATCCAGTATCACATAGCACACGCCTAAGGGGGTGATCTTTCCCTCTCAGGTCAGGGGCTGCTCCCAGCTCAATAGGGAGCCAGAGTCTTTCCAAGCACAAGGCTCTGACTATGGTGCAAGGCAGTGCAAAACAGTGATTAGGAAGGGGCAGAGACCAGCTAGGGAGCTGCTGCACCACAAAGGGCAGAATCTAGCCCTGGCATCAC
The DNA here is from genome assembly GCF_036370855.1 of Dromaius novaehollandiae. Lineage (NCBI taxonomy): Eukaryota > Metazoa > Chordata > Aves > Casuariiformes > Dromaiidae > Dromaius > Dromaius novaehollandiae. The sequence continues at coordinate 1,763,725 of NC_088111.1, read as the reverse complement.
ACCTGCTTGGGCAGCCTGCAACTACTTCTCCTGGTTACCTTGCCACGAGCCATCCGGAAGAGAAATAAAATGACCAAGTAGAGAGGGTAGACCACCACGCTGGACACCAAACCAACAGCCACTGTGTCTACATTAACGGGGATCAGGTTGGAAACAGCCCCATTGCTGGAGAGAATCAAGAGAGAACAGAGACCAATGTGAGCAGGAGCACTCAGGGTTGCCAGCCAAGTAGACAAAAGAGCACAAATGGGTGTTTCAGGTGTGCAGAGAGCGCACCAAGCCCAAACCTCAGAACAAATTGTGTGGGAGTATTTGAAAACACCTTTGCCATGGCGATCCCTGAGGTGGCTGTCACCACACATAGCAAGGCACAGACAATATCTGAAACACTCTCCCAGGGCAGGCTAAAAAGCAAGAAAGGGGTGTGAGCTGTGCCAACAGATGACACAGCAAAACCAGGCGAGGAGGAAAGCCCCTCAGGCTGTCCATGATCCTCCATGATCCATATCCCGATCCAAAATCTTTCGAACAGGGAGGGCAGCCTCAATAAGCAGACGTAAGGTCTATCCTGCCCTACGTAATGAAACACAGGAGGGTCCCCAAGAAGGTAAGTGACTAGCCAGAGCAGGAAGGAACACAGCGCACCTGAGGTGTACGTTCCCCACCACGCCGTACCATACAGCATTGGCACAGAGGAAGAGGAAGATGAGGAGAGAGCAGCAGGTGGCTCTTTGGACGCGGGTGAAGCGGCTGCGAGGTGGGCGGTCCCACATGGAGAGCCAGACATGCTTCTCAAAAAAACCTCGCTGCAGCTCTGCTATGAAGATCCGGGAGAAGCTCCTCAGCTCTGTCTCACCTGAGCACAAAAAGAGAGACTCTCAGGGTCAGCTGCACAGAACAGAGGGGACCTAGCTGGGCCTGGCACGGCCTCTCCTTCCAGGCTGATATTCAAGGGGATGTCCGCACTGCATCTTATATGGTGCCTCCTGCACAGCTGGATCTCTGCCCTGTATTGTACTCTAGCACAAAAGACCCAGCAGTGTTTGGCTGCACTAGGTATCAATGCAGTGAGGCAGTGTCAGTGTGGAGGGTCCGTGGTGTCCCTGCAGAGTCACTCGCAGTGGGCCCTTCCCCAGTGCGATGAGAGCTGCCATGCTGCACAGCTCTCCCAGCCCCACACCCCAGGGGCTGAGCACTCACTGGCAGCATAAACCTCCTTCTCCACCATGCCATCATTCTCTTCGCTCTCCACTGACAGCCAGTCATTCACCAGGAAGAAGTAGCTCTTGCTGCTCTGCAGGTCCCGGACGATGATGTGCTGCAGGTACCAAGATGGGCTCAGTCCTGAAAGCCAAGGAACAAGGAAATGTGTTTCATGGCAGACATTCCCTCCATAAGTCTGCAAAGCCAAGAGGGCAACACAAGGAGAATCCTCAAAGGGGACAACAGCAGTCTCTCTGTAACACTGTCGATGAGGACTGCACATCACCCAAGAGAAGGGCTTGGCACAGCCAAGTCATCTCTTATGCTGTACAGACATTTACAGACACTGCCACAGTGCAAAGCACATTGGACTGCACGTGTAAGGGCTCACAGCTGACCTGGTCTTCAGACTTCCCTGTGATGGAGACTCCATGTCCTCCCCCAGCAATCTTCCACTGAGCCAGTGGTTCACCATGGTCTCCTGCCAGGTTTAGCCCAGGGTGTTAAGCAGTGTTGCTCTTGGCCCAGGTACCAAATGGACCAGAGCCTGGTTCTGAGGTGGGACAAGTGATGACTGTCTCAGCCCCACATGCCTGCTCACGCCTCACCTTTATTGTCATGCCAGATACGGATACGCCAGATGCTCCCCAGACTCCGTTCTGTTGCGATCTGAAACACATCGAGGCTGTTGCGGTGGAAGGCGTTTTCTCCATCCAGATGTCTGTGACCACTCTTATTGTCCACACCATACAGAGCAATCCCCACGTGGGCTGTGGTACCTGGCAGAGTTCAGAGGGCTCAGTTAGGGGAGTCCATCCAAGGAGAAGCTGTTACCCGGCAGCCCTGCCTTCCTACCCCAGACCTGGTACCAGACGCAATGGCCCTTTGGAGAGGCCACCTGGAAACCTGGGAGGAAGGAATGTGCTTCTCACTAGTCACCCCACACCCAGAGATAGTGTTACACAGCCTGAAAGGCAGCTGCTCAGGTTGGCCTGGTGCAAGGACCTTGGCATACTCATGGTTTTCCTCTTTGGAGGGGACTGAAGCTAATGCTCTTTGCCTTGCTAACACCCTAATGGGAGGAGATGTTTGTTCTGGATGTTCTTTCCATCAAGTAGTTGAAAGACTTGTTTTCTTTGACTTCTCTCTGGTACCAGTTGCCAGATGCTCCTCAGTCCACCTGGGCCACCTGGATGGTCCTGGGGGTGGTTTCAAGGCAAAGTTGCTCCCAGTGAAACCAGTGGTTACACCGAGATCAATGGGAGCATGTCTCTGGCAGTGACATGGTAGCACTCCACCTCCATCCTCGTTCGGAACTCCCACATCCCAGCTGCTCGTATTTCCAAGCTCAGAAATGATGTTTCTAGCAGCTCTGGCTACAGTCGCAGCCCCAGATCAGAAAGCCCAGCTTTCTGCCTCCATGCTGCCAGGAAAGATTCAGATGGAAGAAAAAAGTGATGGACGCTGGCAGACAGCAAAATGGTCCATGTAGATGGCCCACAAGGCTTGGATGCTTCTGCAGAAGAGAATCAGAACTGAGGAATAGCTCCTGCCTCTTGGCTGTTCCTGCAACCACAGGCCCAAGGCAGGGTGCTCCTCTCCAGGGCTCTTGGTCTGCCCCACCATCACAAGTTACTTTGCCACCTTGCAGAACAGTTGTTTGAAAGCTGAGGAAGCCCTAAACTGATTGTCTGCTTAGTGCTCCTCTAAACACACCAGGCCCTGTGGGAGAATGTTTGGTGCATGACGTGCTGATGTGAGGTCTCAGGGGAACTATACTGATGTCACTCTAGGCAATCCAGCATGGGAGCAGTCTGTGGACTAACCTGATCCTCTGCCCCAGCCGGTTTTCACCAGGATCTCATACTTGTACAGCCCGTTCTTCCCGCAGAAGGGAATCACCCCCACTCGGTTAATGTCAATCATGTCCAGCTTGTGCACAATCAGTGCAGCCACCGAGTAGGTCACAAAGCAGACAGCACATGTCAGCAGAACGATGTAGTTGAGACCTGGGCCTGGAGCCTAAAAGAAAAGAAACATGCTGAAAGGCACTCCCCTTCTCCAGGAGGACCCCTATCACACCACATACAGATAGAGGGAGACCTGTCCCCACACAGACTGCATGGTCAGGCCTCACTTGCTCATACCCCTGCTGAGTGAGCTGCAGCAGTCAACTGAAGTTTGCTGTAGCAGATGCAGACAGCTCTCTGCTTCCACTTACGTCACTGACAGAGCTAGAAAGAACTTGAATGTCCCTGGGAGCCAGAGAGCAGCTGACAGGTGCAAACTCTCTGGAATAAAACAGCACTGGGTGACAGCTGGGAGGAGCGTTTGGCATCTCAAGAAAGAGCTGAACACACTGCAAGGTGTTCAGAATACAAAATAAAGATCCCTGCAAAGGTTTGTTTTTAGCATCAGCAGCCAGGTTTCATAATCAAAGGACACAGCCCTTCTGTGAGCTCTGCCCATCTGCAGCTCCTAAAGACACTTAGGTGCTTGTGCTTGCTTCTCAGCTAGGCACAAATCAGCCATGACCCAGCTTGAATATAAATGCTGATGGGAGCCCAAGATTTCTTCCAAGTGACAAGGGTCTGCTCAGAGTTTGCCAGTGCTGCACTGCCTCTGCTTTGTTTTACTCACAGGGAAGATGAACTGGACAGAGTTGGGGGGGACAAACAGGCTGGCTCCGAAGGCGGTGAGGTGCTGGGTTAAGCACACAGCCTGGTCTGGCCTGGTCTCTTCCAGCGGGATGATGCCTTCTGTCTTCCACCGTTTCTCCTGCTCACTGAAGTACTGGCACAGGGAGGTGTACAGCCCTAGAGTCACCTCCACTGGGGACCAGCTGAAATGGTTTGTGATGTTGAAGTAATACTTCTGGATGGTGTCATCAGTACTGTAGAAGGGAAAGAAACCAAAGAGACATTATTAGCCCGCCTGCTGAAGGGACACAAACCCCATTCCAACTGAAGTGTGCCCATGGAAAGCACGTTGCTGCGTGGACAGATAAGCACACACACATGATGGGGAGGAAAGGTCCAGTGAATGGCGTGTAATTTACAGAGCCCTTTGGCATGAGGCACAAACACACACACTCCTGGGAAAGGCAGCAACTTAAGTTACAAGAAGGACTGCTCTGATAAAAAAAGACAGCTTTGCTCCAAAACCCAACAGCACAGCAGCAGTGCTTAGTGAGCCCTGGCATGCTGGAAGCACCAGGCGAGCGGGCAGGGGATGAAAGCCCTTGAGGGCACTCATATTGCCTTCACGTTACGCACTGGGAAGATGAGCTCTATAGGGCAGAAGCGCTTTTGTGAAGGTTGCACTGTATTTTGGGAACTGGGCTAACGTGTGTGATACCTCGACTCAAGAAATGCTTTCATGAGCTGCATGAAGCAACCCCTGTATCTACAACTGGTCAGCGTGAGACCTTTGCGACACAGCCCTGTTAAACATGGGCAACTCTGAGACTGATAGTGCCTCTGGCACTACTACATGGCCACAGAGGATGACAGACTGGCTGGAGAGGTGGCAGGCAACAGTCAAAGTCTCCAGCAACTGTTAGGCAAGTGAGCACAGAGAAGGGCAGCAGGGAGAGACTGATCATTAGGAGAGGCCCTGCGTGAAGTCATGATACTAACAGGGAATGTGATTTAGTGCTCTAGAAAGGGGAAACCTCTCTCACCCGGATCAGAAAGGCAAATCACAGAGCAATGAACTGCTTCTGCACTAGGGCAGTTGATGTCTGGGAAGGAGGGAAAGCCAGAACAGAAGAGGTGCCAGTGTTGGGGGTGTAGAAATGGCAGCTTGCAGGTGCCTGCAGAGAAGATCTGTTTCCTCCGAGGAGAGAGGAACACAGTTAATAGCTACAAGAGCACCTCCTCTGCAGAGCAACTTGGCATAAGCCATGGCAAGGCCCTAAGCATCCTGCATGCACGTCCATGTGACTGCCTGTGGGTGACAGGGATTACATGAGAGGCTTCACTTACATGGGGGAGGTAAAGAAGGTGTAGAGCTTGTGGTCACTTCCAGCCAGGGCCTCCAGGCCAATTTTCTTAGAGGCACTGCAGTTGTGCTCATTTGGCTCGGGTTCGTGATGGAGATAGGCCATGATGAATGGCTCAGGCTCACTTGCAATGTAGTGCTCTGCATGGGGAGCGGGAGAGAGAACAGACAGTACTTTATAAACAGCAGGGAGAGCTCAATCACACTCCTGCTGCCAGCAGCGGATGCTCAGAGAGGAGCATCCAGAATGCAGAAAGCTGGGAGAGATCCTTAACCAGATTGTACCCTCTCAGTCTGCAGCTGAGAGCATCCCTGAGCAAGAGACTCTGGATACCATTGTACCTGACCCAGAGAGGGACAGGACAAACTCCCTCCAGCGCTAATGTGGCTCACTGAAGGGCTGGGCAAAGCAAAAGGCTTCCCAGTGTCAGAATTCATGAGCAAAGATTATACTGCGGACTGAATAATTCCTGTGACAACCAGAACTTTGGCTGTGCTGTGTGGAGCTTGCTGGCTAGGCCTGACATCATCTTCTGCATATCAGTTATCTCTCAATACAACCCTCCTTTGCTGCAGCACCCCCCCCTCCTCTCCCACGGGAAAAAGAGCATAAAGAGTTGGCACTGTCTCTGAGCTACCATTCAAGACTCTGTAAGTGAGCCGGAAGTGCAGTCCTGCTTCTCTGTTGTTGCTCTCCATAGTTACAATGAGGTTCACAGATGTTCTTGCTTCAATGACTTCAGTGCCAGCAGAGAGATCATCAGCATCTGTGTTGTTTGATACCATCACTGTGATGGCTTTCTCTGAGTCCAGGCTCCCAATGGGGATCTGCACTCCGTTGTGGGTCTGAAACTCCATGGAGGCTACCTTTGTGGACACAGTGTAGTTGCTGATGTAACCAAATGGGAAAGGATTGGAGTCCACCTGGAACATGACTTGAATGACATCAGTCAGGTTGGAAAGAGTGGTGTTGAAAGCCTGGGGAATGGAGAACTGGCAGTTTGGTGTGTTTTCATAGCAAAGCAAGTTAAAGGGATCAGACCGCTTGCCTGTGGCCTTAATTTCTCCTCCCACCAGCTCGAGGGGCTCTTCGTTCAGCACTCGAGACTTCATGAGGATGCGCATCAGGCTGGAAGACAAGTTGTAGGCTTTGGGAGCTAGCAGAAAATTGTGCGAATCACTAAGCAGTTCCTGGGGCTTAGATTCTTGTGAAACTGTGTTGACAAGGTGAATTAGGTCACCTGTCAGGAGAAAAGAGCAAACAGAGAAACTGGTAAATCGTACAGTCTAGATAACATCTGACACCTTCCCAAAACAACCAGACAAGTCCTTCCTTACTGCCTCTCTCACTGTAACTTAACACTGTGCACATGACTTTCCACACTGGAAGTGTGTTCAGCAGCCCGCAGCTAAAAATAGAGCTGTCAACTCTTCCTGCAGTCCCTTGACTAATTTAAGAAGTTTGGTAGCAAAGACTTAATCACAACAGGCTTTGTTTTCCTCCTGTGAGGTAACTAGAACAGCAGACTGGGAAACAGGGAAGGAATGGATAAATCACACATGTTATTCAGTTTTTGCAATATGAAGTGCAGAACATTCAGAAACACATGAGAAGCACGGCAAAGAAGGTGCCTTCTCTTCCTTCAAGAGTAACTACTTGGCAATGCTCACGTGGTGTTCATGGGTGCCCCAGTGAAGTCTGGTACCCTCCTCAGATTGCAACCAGGAGGGGAAACATCTCCAAGCCACATCTGTTATTCATTGTTTACTAAAACTGCAATTCCCTGAAGTACTGGTGAGGTTTTAACAACTGTTAGATTTGATTGTCCACAGAGACAGCTGCCAAAGCCAGGACAACCCTGGGAAAACTGCAGCAAGGATAAAGTACTGGGGTGCCACGCTCCAAATTTTAAATGCAATTTCCCCAACAGCTTGAAGAGGTCTGAGCCAAACCTCTAACAGGACAGGCGAGAACCTACAAAAGCTCCCTCAGCTTCTCTAGCCTACTTCTGCCCTGCACCCTGAGCAGGGACCCTATGCTCTTAGCAGCGCGCAGTCAAATGTCACCCATTACTGCAGGAACAGAACTGACCTGTGATGTTGAGGATGTTGTCAGCGATGCCCGTTGGTGTCACAGTGCCCTGGGTTGTCTCCCCTTGCAGGATGGTCATCATAGTCTCTAGCTTGTTCAGGGTCCTTGTCAGGCATGACCTGCAAACCAGCTCCTTGCTCACCACCTGCAAAGGGAAACATAACCTGATTCAGCAGGAACACTCTGCGGAAAAAGGGCAGCTGTGGGCAAGTTCAGCTGGCTCAGTCCTGCTAAGACCTGAGCACGTTGGTTCAGAAACTAATTACACTCTGAAAGTTAACCCTGCTCTTTCCAGCCCCAGCAGGTGACTGGGGAGACCAGGGTTTCTCTGTTCATACTGAGAGGTGTCAAGAATTTGTTGGTGTCTCCAGGACTCTCCCATCTACCTCCTCTCACCCTGCAGTCTGCCAGCATACAGGCAGAAATGCCAGGAGTCTGATGGAGGATGCATTCAGGTTGGAGGGGGCAATACAGGGCAGCACATTCAAGTTCCCTGAAGTTCACATGTAAGGACCAAGCACATCTCCTGTGGTTGCATCTCATGAGTACCCCTTTGGGCCACATACGGCTCCTATTGAAATCAACCAGAAGGAGCTGGGCAGGGTTCCTCCATATGCACACGGTTAACTTCAATGGAAGCAGGATTTGGCCCTAACTGAATCCATTCCAGTGTCCAAATACTCCCAAAAGCTGTGGGAGGGGCCCTGCCACTCAGGCATGATGGATATCCCTCCCTCTGCTCCCAGATGTGTCCAAGAAACAGAATGTTCTAGCCATGGCCTGGAGCTCCCAGCACACTCAAGGGCTGGACGGGAGAGACCACGGCAACACATGGAAGCCGTTACCACAATCCAGCTCCTAGCTCTTATTCATCTTTTTCTTTTAATCATCATAAGATTCAGACGTGATTCACCATATGTTTTGGTGCAGACTCAAAACAGCGTCTGCAGGTCTAGAATTCCTCTTTTTTTGCTTAAATTCGTAAGCTATGAGAAGTGAGGACATACTATGTAAATGAGAGTCAGCAAGGCACAGTGAGATAACGAAGAGGTGGGGAAGAAAAAGGGTTATGGCGAGGAGCCACGCAAGGGGAGCTATTACTTAGGAAGTAGAACCTACTAAGAAGCTTGAGATTCCTTTTTCCTCGCCAGAAGAAATTCATTCTGATTTTTCCTCTCCCCCATATGTAAAATCAAAAAATATCAGCACTGATTGACACTTCTAAAGGAAAGGGTATCTGTGAACTCTTTGCTCCTCTCAAACATTTGGAAAATTCTAGATTACCATTTTTATAAGCTTTTCATTCCAATTCAGAGCACAAACTAATCCCAAAACATCAGCTTTTCTCATGTGACAAAAATTCCATTTCTAGACCTGAGCTTCCACCATGATATCAAGTTGCAGGGCAAGGGCATGTGTGAATGAGAGAAACAAACCTATTTAACACAGGAATGGGATGTGCAAAACCCTAAATCCCTGAACAAAGGCAAACAGAAAGAGGTGATTTTTGAGGTTCAGAGACTTTGAAGCAGACGAAGATAGAGCAGAACAGGGACTTCGTGGGTGGGACACAGTAGTTTGTCCATCATTTGACTACGGAGCTGATAAGCAACCGAGGCCAGGGTACCTGACTCCAGTCCCAAGAAGCACAGACTTGGGAGGGTGGGGAAGGAACAGCATGCCAGAGCAGACTGGCTGACCACCAAAACCCAAGCACATTATATAACTGGGCTCTCTTCCCTTTGCCCATCTGACAAAACACATAAAGCCACTCCTAAATCCAACAGACAGCAGCCCCAGCACCGTGGAGCTGAAACTGCTGGCTGGCCGGGGAACACAATGCTTCCAATCGGCAACAGAGCAGGAGTGATTCTAATCTTGTACTGCAGAAATAGCGCTGGAAGGAACGTCAGTCCTTGGCTTTGTCCTTGGCTCTGGTCAAGGCAGGCCCAGCTCTACTTGTGTTACTCCTGACAGAGTCCAGCCTGTCCTTGGAGATTCTGCAACTCCCCCAGTAATTTATTCCAGTGCTTCTCTAACCTGCCAAAGCCTTTCTCACAGTCTCCATCTGCAAGTTAAGGAACCTACTTGCTAGCAAGCTACCACCCCAGGCGTGGTACGAGAGAAGAAGCACAGAGTTCTTAGGCGGTGTCTTACAGCACGTGAATACATCACCTTATCCATGTTGCCTGCTAGGTTGGTGGCATGGTGAGGGACAGAACTGACAACACTGGCACTTAGGAAACCAACAGAGAAACCCTAACAATGTCAACAAATGATACGTGTCCTCCCTGCGTGCGTGTTTGTGTGTGAGAGAGAGAGAGAGAGACAGGGAAGTAGAACAAGAACTGAAGAGACCTCCCCTGTAATTATTGGCATCTAAGTTGCATCTGGAAGAGCAGGAGGCTGGAGGTGGTAATGGGGAACATACCGTGCACTGAGCCAAGGCAGCTGAGATCTGCTGGATATCATCAACCGTGTTCACATTCAGTGAGTTCAGGGTTTCCGTGATATTGTTCCGAGTCCAGGTCCGGAGTTCAAATTCATTCCCAGTCTCAGGTTCCAAAAGCATCGACCGCTCGTACTGAAGGGGATCAAACCAGGTACAGTGAGGAGAAGTACCAGGTTGTTTCAAAGGAAGAGGTGCTGTGCTGAAGTCACCTCTTTCCTGCATTCTGCCTGTGCTTCTCCCCAGAGAGTGATCTAATGAGCTGGTTTTCCAGTAGAACTTCCTCAATTTCCCTTCTGTGCTCCAAGCAATTATCTTAACAGCCTTGCACTTGACGGCTAAGTAGTGTACCAGTGTGCAGTCCTTACCCAGCTAAGCACAGTGCCTGTGCTCAGGGAGAACGTCCCTGCCTGGCTTCCAGACATGCAGCAGGCTTTTACGGGGCAGGAAGGCAGGAGCATAGGCCAAAATTCTTGCCCTGCCTACAGCAATGCACATGGAGGGACCACGGCCCTACTTCACATAGGAGTGAAAGTGAACTTTCATCACCTAGGAGGATGAGGCTCCTGCACTGTGGACTAGCAGAGCCTTCTAGGCAGCCAGGAGAGGAACTTCCTATCTGGCGCAGCTCAGCAGTCGGAACAGGGAGGTCTCCTCAGCACCCAGCGCAGCACCTGAGCAGCTATAGGGAGTTGCAGTCTTGCTGAGACGGAGCAGGGAAGGCCTGCTTAGGGGAGCAGTGGGGGGGATGGGGGAATTTGGGCCAAGATTTCTGTTTCTAAATGCAGTGTTTAGACTTGCGGTTGGCAGTAATGAGGAAAAGCTGGCTGAATATGAGGGCAAAAATGCAGGTTGCATGGGGGACTGCATGGGGGGCCCTGCACTACCTTTTCTAGGGCTCCTGTTTCATTTTGTAACCCTTCTGCTGTCCCTGGCCACTGTGTGTCTGGAGCTTGTTGCTCTTTTTCATGCACGAAAATAGCTCCAGCCCAACTCCCAGCTTGCACGTATGCTGATATACATGAAAAACTGTAGCATTAGTCACTTCCTCACATTGCTGGACAAAACCTAGCCAAAGAACAGTGCTGGTGATTGCAAGGGCTTCCGGAGGCCCCTCTGGGGCAGAGACTGGTGCTTTACCTCATTTAAGATGGTGATGAGGGCCAGAGAGTACTCAATGACCTGCTGAGGGTCCCCCTGTTTCACCAAACCCTGGAGCACGGTGTCAGTTTGATTGTAGAGCCAGTGGGAGAGGCTGGGCAATCCTTCAGGTAAGCTGATTTCCATGGAGCTGCCAAGGGAAAGAGGCATTTGGTTTAAATACAGACTAGCAAAAGGGGCTGAGGGAAAAGGGCAGAATCTGCCTTGTAGCTGGGGAGGAAGAAGAAGGGGGAAACAGGTAGCTAAACAACAGAGACAACATCACAGATACCTGCCTGGTACCCAACTGGCACCAGCTGTACATTCCTAGGAGAAGCAGCCTCATTCCCCCACTGGTCCAACTCTGTGAAGTTGGAGGTGGAGGACACACGTGGGTGCACCGAGCCCAGAGGAGGAAATCGGGGTTTAGCTTGATGGAGCGTAAGGAGCACTTAAAAATCACAGTCAGTGTGCTGGGAGGAGCTCCACTACTTTTGGCTTTGCTCCCCAGAGTCCAAGGAACAGATGGGACACAGATTCCCCTCCGCAGGCACTGCAGGACTGCACACTCCACCCTGGGACGCCTGGACCACATCTACAGCGAGGAGGGCTGCAGGCTGGCCTCTGGAGGGAGCAGCCACATAGCTGTGTAAGACAGCGCTGAAACCAGCTCAGGATGCTGTCTGAAGGCCCGAGGGCACTGGTACCCGTGTGGAGCACACTGGAGACCAAGGAGTGTCTGTAAAATGGATATGGGGCTTGCATGGGACTGGCCCCACTGGGACTCGAGCTGCAATCCCTTCTGCCCCATTCAAATGCATGTGCTCTCCACCCTAGCTACATGAGATCTCCTCTGGCTCTCAGCAGTGAGACACCAGGCCATGCTCAGCACCAGCACCTGCTGCTGCCAACTTTCCTTTGAGGGCTCTTGATGCAGGGAAGATGGCAGAGGACTGAACATGTTGTCAGCATGGGACGGAGCCCTTTAAGATAAATGGCCAGCTGTCATCATTCATTTGGCTCTCAGCAGAAGTCATTAATCAAAATGCAACCATGTGCAACTGGTCAAATGCAACAGAAAGGGCAGACATTTACATTTCTTGCTTTATCACCTGTGAGCACTGTTGCTTTGAAAAAATACAGACATCTTCTGAGAAAATGACACCGTGCTGTAAAAGGGAGGTGTCACCAAGAAATTAAGGAGGTGGTTAGGGAAGCAATAACTGATGGGAAAAAAAGTCTCCCCCTTGAGAGATCATATGCAAAGACCGGAGTTCTCTGCGGCGTCAGTGCCCTGTGCTGAGCCTCCCGTCACCCTCTTGCCAGCAGCCTCTTCCAAGAGGCAAACGCTTCACCCAGGACCCACTGAGCCCTTCAGGAAAGGGACCCAGCGGTGAAGCCAGAAGACCAAGACTCAGGCTTCTAGGCTGGAGCCTGGCACTGGCCTGCTGCAAAGCCACAGAGAAGCCACCCCAGAGAGCCCAGCTATCCCCGGCCTGTGAGAGGGGGCCTTACCGGTTAACGGCCACCACGGTTGCTCCCAGCTGGTCCTGGACGAGCACAGACACGGACACCAGGAAGCCACTCTCGTGAAAGCCTGGGGGCAGGAAGGCGCTGTGCTCGGCACGGCTGCCCTTGTACACGCAGAACTCGTGGTAGTGCCCGGCCCGGAGGCGAGATGCCAGGAGGATGTACACCAGGGGGGCCCCTGCGTCCTCCGTGTCTCGCCAGCCTGCAAAACAAGCCCGGACAGAAGGTCCGGCTGGGGACTAAGGGCCTGGCGGAGCTGCGCCCCACGCTCCAGCGGGGCCGGCGTCTCTGCCCAGCAGGCAGAGCTGCCCTGCGCCCTGGAACCCCGCTCCGTCCCCGATCCGCCCCGCACGGCTCAGCCCCGGGCGGTCCGCAGGGTCCTCACAGCTAGGTCAGCTTCCCGACTCTGCCAGGGGTGTTTTCAGGACCTGCAACGCAAAGCTCTGACCCTGCTTTGAGTTCTTCTGAAGTTTAGGGGCTTCTGCCTGTGGTTTGAGGGGATTTGTGAGCGTTCAGGACCAAAATAAAAATCAGAATAATTTTGCTGGGGCTGCAAGTAGCATTGGCCCAAGGCCACAGCCTCTGTAAAGCCCTGCAAAACCTCACGTTAGACTGAGTGCAGCCCTCACGCAGTTCAACATCTCAGGAACGAGTGGGTATCGGATACGACCTGCACAAGGTTTCCCTGGGGCTCCCGGGAAATATGGAGAGCTCCGCGGGAGCGAGGCAGCTGGGAAATTCACTGCGCATCTGCCAGCAAGCAGCAGTGAAGCAACATGAGCTTCTGGCTCCACCAGGGCTCATTACACTGGATATAGACCAGTGAGTCTGTCTTCTGAGTACTCCATTCCAGCTTAAAAACAATTATTAATAGCTAAAATTCCCATCACTCCAGAGATGTACAGATTTCATAATTATGCCAGGTAGCTCAAAACATACCAAATGTTACAATCACATCATGCCAAATACACGTGTGCTTTTCCCCTGACTTAAGCTGCACTTTGGTGACGAGCCTCCCAAGAACCACCAGAAGTCAGCTCCTCCGTAGTGCGCCTTACCAGCATTTGTGCACCAGAAAGCATTCATCTGCAACACTAATCATGTGGAGAAATAAGGTTTTCAGAGGCACTTATTCCTTGGCCCAAGGCTAGAGGATGTTAGCCAGACCACTTTTCAAATGTTAGACAGGCTGTTGCTGTCTCTGCAGCTGGTTGAAAAGGTAACTGTGGATGGGAACATCCAGCCTATATGGCAGAGAAGTCCCCAGTGCTTTGTCTTTTTACTTTCCCCATGTTTGTGTAACTCAGCTTTGGGCACCTATTTTCTTTTTCCTGCACGCAAACACCATTTCTTCCACACCTACAGTCCTGGACTAGATACCACCATTCAGCTACATGGATTAGGCTGAAAAAAAGTGTCTGTCACCATGAGTTTTAGACTGCTCCACAGCCTGGGCACACAAAGCTGCTCACAGGCCCAAGCTTTGGGGATCAGCAATTGAAAGGTCCAATTCTGAATTCAGCCCTGGCCAACAGGGTCTTGGGGTGGGAGTTCAGAGTAAAGAAAAAGTGTGTGGGAACAAGGGCAGCTGGTAACTCACTGGGCACAAGAAATACATTTGCCCGTGAAGAATAGAGGGCTGGCAAGTGCCCAGCACTGCCATCCATGTGCTCTCACCTGCACACTCGAAGTGCACTTTGGCCATCAGTGCCCTGAGTGGTCCTTTGGGAGACAGCCGGCAGGATCCTCCAACGGGTGGCTGGTTTGGGAGCAGGTCAATGGAGGCGAATCCTTCCTCCCCTGTTGTGAGGTCTGTGATGTGAAGGGTAAAAGTATATCCCTCCCCATCCTTCAGTGCCCCTTGCCTCAAGACCAGGTTCATTCCTGTGTCGCCAGTGGAGGTAGTTTTTTTGTCCAGGATGAGAGACTTGTTTTTAAAGCTGTGTGCTGCCCATCTCTACAGAGATGAAGAGGGGAAAGACAGGAGAGGTTTTGTTTTAATCTGAAGTTACGTCCCTAAAATGTTTTCAGATTGAGTCTCTTACAAAAAGTAACAGATTTCTAGTGGGAGTGTCTGCCAAATTTGCAGTTGATAATTCAGCTTTAGTCTCGTGTGCTACAGCAACAAGAACTGGAAAGTTTCCAGAATGTCTGGTGGGAATATTTCCACTGTGAGATCTAGTTTAGTCTCTGGGATTACATCACCCTCCGACAGAATATTTCTTAATACAGAACACAAAATACAGGAAATAAATTAAGTACTGGTGGAGTCTCCATGGGATACCATGTTTTTTTTATATGCTGCAAGCTGAACATGTCCTGCATGGTTACTGTTAATAGCACAAATGTACAACTGTGATAACAAGAGGAACAGTTAGATAGCCAGCCAGAAAATGCCATGCAAGTACATGCTCAGCTTGCTGGAAGCGATACAGATTAGCTCTCCCAATGAGACTTCCACTTATAAAACCTGTTTCATTCAACAGGTAGCAGAGGATGCTGTGTAGTGGAATCTATAATTAGAGGAGGACATGAGGGACACAGGGGGATCAGAACAGACTGAACAATCTCTATTTGAACCACTAGAATACTGTGCAAAATGCCATCCAGCAGGGAGAAGACGACACTTTACAGATCTCTTTTAAGGAGTGGCTTTTGTGCGAGAAGAGCTAGCCACACACAGGCTTAGCTTGAAAACGACCCAGGAAGGACTGGCCCTTGGGTAAGTGGAGGCACTGATGGAGGAGTGATATGTCATATGTCCCCCAACCTGCAGGCCCACAGAGCACAGATCTCTCCCTCAAGATGCAGCTGGCACAACCCAAACACCCAGGGCAGGATAAGGGCCTGCACAGCTCGTAGGGGATCCAGTGCCTGCAGAACATGGGGAACCTGTTTCACAGGCTCTCACAGCATCCTCCCTCCTGCCAAGACACGACAGGGCATGAGGGAGCCCCAAAACCCACAGCCAGCTAGGTCAATGTAGGGCTTGTTTTAAGCTCCTGCCTCTGGAAGGCAGTACTGCAGCTAATTCCACGAGGCTGCAATGAAGAGATCGGCATCAGTCAGCCTTCCTCATCCTCCCAGCCAGACCTGGCTAGCCACTGTCTCTCTAAGGGAGTTTAGGTCTAGGACTTAATTTTCCACATAGCTCTTTCCACCCTGTCCTCTCCGAGTCCCCCTTCTCCCTGCAGTCTAGCAAAGGTGAAGTGAAGATGGTCAGAGACCAGATTTTTGTATACGACGTTACCCCAAGTTTGGAGTCATTGTGACAGTTCTGGCAGGTCCCCTCCAGGTAGACGTAGGAGCTCTTGCTGACTTCATAGACAGACTGAGCCTTGCAGGAAACACACTCCAGGGACACGATAGGGACCCCTCCCCTCTTGATGAATACCTGTAAGGGATTGGGAGATCAGCGGGGCTGGGGACAAAAATACGGACATCTAACAAAGTAAGCAGACATCCCAGTATCTGGTTCTTCAAACAGGAATCCACCCTGCCCCAGCCCAACCTGTACTAAGGATACAGCAGAAAGGAATTTCTGAAAGATTTCATGTCAGACTTAAGCCACATTACTTTTCTTACACTAGCCATGGCAAAGTGTCCACCAGGCTAGTCCTTCTGCCACTGACTTTCGAGATCCACCCAATGCCAACCTGGGCCCACCTAGTTAATTCTGGGTTTACTTGATTTACATTTTTTAACAACTTAAATCTCTTTGAAAATGTCTGTCTGGTACCCTGTGCTGGATTCCCAGTGAGGCCTGCTTGTCCTGTTGGGTGGGGATGATGCCAGCTGAAGCATTTTGCTATACTGACCATCTCAGGACAACTCTTACCCTAAAAAATGGAATCCCTGTTACAGTTTGGAAGAAGAGAAAAGTCTAAATGGGAGGAAAGCCTCCATCAAGCACAGACCAAACATCCGGGGAGCACCTGCCCCAGGAAGCAAATGCAACTCTCCTTTGTTTTCTGAGAGCCAAACTCGTGGCCCTGTCTCTGCAGCTGCAGAGATGCTGACCTGGTGGGACTATGGCAATTCTGCTGGGGAAACAGGAGTGCTGGGCTGTGGTCCTTGTCCTCAACACAAATGGTTGCTAAATGGAAAGCATTTACAGTCCGGAATAACAGAGGACCGAGGGCAGGCCAGGGTTTACACAGGATATTCTTTCCCATGCAAAGGCAGTGTATGGCCCCTCCAGCCTTGCAGCTGAGGCTGCCTGCCCCTATCCTGCTCTCATCTACAGAGCCTGGCCTAGAGTTGCACGTCGCATTTCAGGACCTGACCCCTGGGCTCTGAACAGTCAGTATTTCTGACACTACTTATGCCCTTGAAAGACAGGAATGATTATAAAAATAGCTAGAAAGCACAACTCCCACTGTGCCTCAAACGCCTCAATTTTGCTCTGCTGCCTAGAAGAACCAGCTTTTCCAGAGAGCGGCATGTTATCCCAGACTTTTAGCTCTGATCTAACGTGTACATCCCAAGACCTCTACCACACCTCCCCAGCAAAGCACTCTGCGAGATGAGCGCTTTAGAAGAACCAGTCTTTCAGACACAATGGCTATTGTGCTATGACTCCTGTATTTTGTTTAAATTCCTTTAATCCCCTAGGAAACAAGGCTGTCTAGCATTTGACAGAGCCCTCTGCCCTGGCATAATGAATATTCTGAATTCAAAGGAAGGCAGTACTGAAGAGATTGTTTAATATGGCAGGCTTTTAAAAGAGGAGAAATATTCCACAGCATTAAGCCGGAGAGCATTGAAGCTTCATTCATTCCTACAGTATTTGCAAATTTCCTATGACACTGGAATCATTGTTTTGCGCTTATGCATGGAAACCAGATAGTACGGAATGTCCTTGAAAGACTATCAATTTAATTTTTTTCTTTTTATCCTCCAGCTTTGGTTTAAAACCCAGGCTGTAAGACTTTCCACTTTCAGACTAACTATATCTCTAATTGCCAAATGCACCGCGATGAATGTTTCTGACATAAACCATAAGTGCTGTCGGACTGAAGATGCATTTAGCGTTAGGTTTAATTTGACATAAACAACATGCACTTAAAAAAATCTTCCCTTAAAAAAATTCAGAAGGAGAGAAGAGAAGAACTGTTGACAATGAAATCAAGTATCAAGTCACAGAAAGCTTTCTCCGGGCAAAAATCAGGGAAGAGCCCGGTGTTGTGAAGCGTAAAGAGCCTGGGACTGCACACAGTGGTGGAACGGCTGCCGCCCATGGGCTCCTTTGACGTTCTGCTACAGCAGATCTCTGCTGCAGACTATCGGGCCCAGTAACTGGGGCCAGTACTGCCCAGGGCTGGGTCATCAGTGCAGCGTCTGCACAGAGTGAGATTAATGCAGGTCTAAAGGAAGGAAGAAACTAAAAGGACTCGGCGAGACAAGCAAGATATGCTGCCCAAGACAGCATAAGATGAATTTATCACTGAAATACCCATGTCCATTCCTGCCAGGGACCTGGACAGCATCAGCTGTGGAGCCCCAAGGATGCCCTGAGGTCTCTCTTCCCCCTCCTTTCTCTTGCTGATCGGTGCAGCTGGATAGTGGTGGCTATCCCCAGGTAAAGTGGCACTGGCTCTGGGATCGGGCCAGGGGAAGCAGCTGGTGGGAGTCACCTTTGGTGGGGCACAGTCCTAAACCAGCAGCACTCTTCTCTAGAACCTTCCTTAGGAAACGGGCCATGGACTTCCAAGTTAGCTGTGCCCAGTGACAGGCGCACAAGGACCGAGCGCGATAGCTTTCTGTGGTACGTACGGTTTGATTTGTTGCCTCGCGATTCATACCCGCCTTCCAGACAGTGAGATCGAACGTATACTCCACATCTGCTTCTAATACAGCTTTGGGAATGGTGACAATTCCTCCCATGGCACTGAAATTCAGAGAGCACCCTGCAGCCGAGCTCTGCTTGCAAGGAGAAAAGAACTTTCAAACTCTCCTTGGTACGGGTGCACATCGGGTTAGTCCACAGCCCAAACATTCAGGTCCACCCAAAGTCAAGTTACTGTTGCAGACCTTACTCTGCAATGCCACTGCTAGGAGCGGGAGAAACGGGGTGGGGTCTGGTCAGCAAAGCACATTATCCTATTTGTCAGGTTAGTAAACAGCACTGAGAACACTTCTGTATTTCAGCTGAGCTTCAAATTCTTATTTTCTACCAAATAATTCTTTACTAAATAGTTTATAAATACTGCAAAACTAAGTCAAACAACACAAAAAGATCATATGAAACTCAAAGTCTAATCCACACACTCCACATCGTTCCACTTTATAGGGGTTAAGATAGAAAGCAGTGACTTTTTATAAGCAAAACCACCCTGTATTCAACCCTGTTCAATATTCCTGAGGAGGATCTCCCATAAGAATGTGAAAGAAAGGGCTCCTGCCCTTTTACCACTGTAAGGCAAGACCGTTTCAGTGTGTGAAGATGAGAGGAACAGTGAGTGACCTGCTTGTGACCACAGTGACCACTATTTGTGGTTGCCCCTCCAAAGCCTAACTTTAGCCTCTGCTGAAATCAGAGGCATTTAACTATTAATGGTAGAGGGACTGGAGCCCTCAGCTTCCTGGACTGCAATCGGCATCTCTATAATTCCTTCAGGTTATGGAAGCAGCTGCACTAAAACTGTGCACCAGAGGCCAGGTACAGAGGAAGCAGCAACGTGAATGCCGCAGCATCCAATGCAAATACTTCTGAAGTGCACAGGGACGGCAGGTAGCAATGGACTGCAAGAGACTGCATCGCAAAACACTCCACAGCAACTTTTGTGCCATCCTCCTCAACTGGGAACTGGGTAACCTCTGCAACCTTTGTTAAAGATCCCCTCAACTCCATTTCAACCCAGACACAAACGTGTATACTGGAGCCGACATGCAGCTGGCACTCCCAAATGATCACGCTCTGTGGCTGTGCACAAGTGCTCTTACCTTGGAGGAGGATGTACAAGACCACTGGTAAAATAATGGAGTCTGTTCACCATCATCCAAGTTTGGGTCATAGGATTTCTTCCCATCCAAGACTAGGTCCTGAGTGTTGGACCATACACGGTATGAACCCCCATCAATGATTGGGACCAGTTTACTTGGTATCACGGTCACGTTGGCAAAGATGCTTTTGGACAGTGGGGTATCTCCGAAGGAGACAATAAAGATGAAACAGTAGGTCCCGACTTCCAGGGCAAGCTTCGGTATAACTAGCTGGGGCCTGTTGACATCAACACTTGGCAGACGGATCCTGCTGGAGTCATCCAAGCGCAGACAGCTGGGTGCTCGATATATCTCCCACAGATGCTCTGTCTGGTATTTGATGCAGCCTCGTAGATCAATCTGTGCCTCTAGGTAGTTCCTCTGGGACCGTTTCATGACCACTTGAGGGGGCAAGGCTAACTCCACCTCTGGCTCTTCACACTCCAACACTTTTACAGTGATGGTAAGATGGGCTATGAAGAAGCTGATGAGATTGGTGGCATTCACCTCCACCAGGTAGTCCCCAGGGCTCAGGTAAGAATAGTTGGCCACTGCCACCCTAGTCACTTGAGTGGAAGAGCCATCCCCAAAGGTCCACAAGAACTCAACACCCCTGCCACTTGGCACCACTGTAGCTTCAAACAGCGCCGTCCTGTTCGCAAAGGCATTGGAGGCAGTGAGGGAGACTTGGACTATTGGGTCTTGGACCTGGATAGTTCTGGTGACATTGACACCTCCCAAGTCGTTGAAAGCATTGAGGTGAATCTCAAGCAGCCCTGCAGCTTCTGGAGTGTAAGAAACACTCTCTCCTGCCATGGTGACCACAGAGCAGCCCTGCTCTTTCCACAGGGAGAACTGCCAAGAGAATGACACACGAGAGCCGCTCCCCACTTGAGCACTGAAGATCTTCTCTGTGCCTGTCGGTATGCCTCGCTCGCAGCAGTTCAGGAGCCTGACATCGCGGATGGCCTCCAGGACTGCGATGAGCACCTGGGCATGGGCAATGCTGATTTGGTTCTGCACTGTCACAGTCACCAAGTAATCGCCACTCTTGGTGAACTCGTGCGTGTACTTGGACCCGTTGAGCACCACGGAGTAGTCCCCGCTTATGCTCACCAAGTAACTCACAGAGGTACCCGACAACATCCTGATCACAAAGGTAACCTGTTCCCCTGGCTCTACCACCTTCTTGCTGGCAAAAACCTCCAGCCCTTGAATTCTGTCCAGCACAGAGATATTCCTGCTGGCCAGAGCCCAGCTGATGTCATTCGATGCGTTTAGATAAACTGTATAAAACCCTGCTGTAGGAAAGGTGACTGCCACGGACTGGCCGGTCAGTGTGCCATTTGGTACCTCCCAAAGCCATGTCACTTCAGTCCCCTTCTGCAGCTCCCCCTCAAAGACCACTGTGGAGCCCGATGAGACGTATCTACAGTCCGGCTCCGCAGTCCCTATACTCAGTCCCTCTATGACCTCCTCTACATGGACATAAATTGTTGCATTGGTGGAATCCAGCTTGTTTTCTGCTCCAATGATGACCTCCACAGCTCCAGGGCTTTGGAAGGAATGTATAATAAAAGGTTCAGAGGTAACAAGAGAGAAGCCATCCTCCAGGTACCAAAAATATATGATGCCAGTGCCACTGGTTATGGTGGTACTTATGTTAACAGAGGCATTAATAGCAGCTGGGTTGGGGAAGGCAGAAGGCTTTAGAAGGCCAATGCTTTCAATGAACTCCAGTGTCCTGTTAGCAGTTGCACAACCCAGCATGTTAGTGGCTTTCAGATATACCGTGTAATTTCCAGCTTCTGCGATGCTAAAGGAGAAAATTTTCCCAGTGAAAGTCTGCACAGCATTACCATCCTTTTGGACTACCCAGCTGTACGAGATGTTTGTCCCCTCCCTCACCATTGCCTGCAAATGGAGTGTTTTGTTAGTTGGGAAATAGACATCCTCCACCAGGTCACTACTAGCCACCTGCAGGCCTTCAATCTGCTCCAGGACATAGACGTAGATGCTGTCCTGCAAAGAGCTGATCTCGTTCTCTGCTGTCACAATGACATTGAATGTGCCCACAGACCGGAAGGTGTAGGAAATTGTGGAGGAGCCTTGGATGGGAGTGCACCGGTCACACAGGATCCAGGAGTAGCGGATGGCACTGCCAGCTATAAGTGTGGCTGCAAAACTCACTGAACCATTTAATGGCACCACTGTCCTGCTGGCATTGATGGTAAGCCCCTGGAGCCGACGTTTCACTGTGACATTGATCCTGGTCTCATTGAAGCTCACGTCATTCTGGCCTGTCACACTAATAGTGTAACAGCCCGTGTTGTTGTAGGAGTGGGTAGTGATTTCGCCGGGCTGGGTAGTGCCATCCCCAAAGTCCCAACGGTAACTCACTTTGGTGCCATTCATGCTGGCAGAGAACAGGTAGATCTGGTTCAGCTCCAAAACCCTGGTTCCGTTATATTCAATCTTTGCTACTCCAACTGGTTCTTGGACTTCCACAAATGCTGTGTCATTGTTGAATGAGACATTGTTGGAGACAGTCACTGTGACCAGGAAGACCCCTGCATTCTTATAGGTGTAGCTGACTTCAGTCCCACTCGATCTAGTGGACTCATTGTTCCCAAAATCCCAACGGTAGCGGTACTGATAGAGAGGTATGGCACTGACCTGGAAACTGCTCTCCTCACCAAGCCTCACAAACTGCTTGGAAGGAAGAAGGGTGACATTCACTATCTCTGGCTCCACACAAACGCTGGTGAAATAGTGAGCCTTGTTAAATCTGCTCGAGAGAGTCAGGGAGAGGGGGAATGTCCCACTTCGGGTGAAGTTGTGCATTACAACAGGGTCCCCAATGATTGTGACGTTGGATGAACCATCGCCAAAGGTCCAATCAAAGATGTATTCATCGGGATTCCCTGTCACATATGCAGTGAGCTGCACATCTGGATGCTCAAGGATGCAAGAGGTAGGCTCTATTTTGAGTACTTCCAGGACAAATATCCGAATAGGCACAGTTTGGGAGACAGAGTTCACAGGATTCACAGCTGTCACATTCACTGTGCAGTTGATGTCCTTTATGTACACGTGTTCTACCGCTGGCACGTACCTCCTCAGCACGGTCCCATCCCCCATATCAAATATCCAGGTGATATTGTCCCCTGTCTGCACTGAAGCATTAAGGGTTACAGCTGCACCCAGCTCTGCTGCCTCGTCCGCGGAAACACGGAGCCCAGTTATCTCTTCAAACACTTGGTAACACTCAACTGTCTCCACACTGCTTATGGTGTTGTTCACTGTCAAGGTGACATTGTACACCCCTCTTCTGGAGTAGCTGTACGTCGCAGTAGGTTGTCTCTCCGTAAACAGTAAGGACCCATCCCCAAAGTCCCAAGTGTACACAACGCCATAAGGAGACGGCAGTGGATTGGCTCTGAAGGTGACCAGACGGCTCACAACTAGAACATCCTCATCTGTTTCAATCTTCACTTCGGTCAAATAACTGTGGATGTGAACTGGGGTCACGTGGGTGAGGTTCTCGAACTGGTTTGACACTAGAACCACCAGGGCATATTCACCTGCATAGGAAGAGAGCAGAAAAAGAATAGTCACGTGGGAAGTGTTTGTGCAACAACTTTCTCAGTACTGCAGTAGTTTGGGGAGTGACAGGTGATTCAAGTGGGAAACTCTGTTCCAGCATTGTGTTTCTCTCTCTCATTCCAGGACCAGCAGGAATTACAGCTAGGCTGTGCATGTGAGGATCAAATACCAAGTAACAAGCCAGTCTGACAGGTGCAGAAAACCGATTTTCTTTCTGTTCACTCACACAACAGGACCCGCTCTTGCATCCCCTAGTAGCGCTCCCTAGCACACCTCCCGCCAGCACGGAAGCTAAGAGTTCACCAGCCACTGGTCTGTCTGCTGAGACTGTCCAGAAAGGGGACTGTGTGTTGTGGACCTTTTTCTTACAGTGTGGACAAACTTGTTCTGGAAACAGAGCTATAGATGATGGCAACTGGTAGTGACTTCCAGCCACTATGCTGGCACTTTGCTCAGGAATGAGACGACGACTTTCAAGCCATTCTTTCATTTGAAGGTGCCCAAACACCTCTGAAGTCCTTGGCCTTGTAGCCCCATGCAACTAAATTATCTGAGCCCCTTCTTCTCCAGAGAGCTGGTCTGAGCATACCTGGGTCTTGATAGGTGTGTGATACATTGTGCTCTATTACAACCTCATGGACACTGGGATCGGGAACAAGGAAAGACTTGTTGTAAGGAGGTTTGAACTGGTGCATCTCCTGGACACCGTCTCCAAAATCCCACCTGGAGAAACACACAAACCATGTTATGCTGTACAATGGGAGAACAAAGGAAATCCCAGAGGAATCCTTTCCTGGTTTCAGGGTTGTCCTTCAGGCTCAGGGCTGGGGTTATCAGGAACACCATGGGGAAATACAATGCCAAGTATCAAAGCAATAGCTGTGCTAACTCTGCAGAAGGGTGACTGAGAGAGGAGTACACCACTGGTAAGAAACAGAGGAACTCAATATTAAACCAGTGTTGCAATCCTATAAAAAAGATTTATTTCAGGCCTGAAGTATAGGTCCCAGCCAGTGAGGCTAAACCACACTTCCAGGAATTTCCACTGAACAAGACAGTATCTGAAGAATCGGCCACTTGAAATCAGTTGGCCCCAATGAGAGAAATAATGCAGGCAAGACTGGTAAGCCATGCACAGCAAGACCCTAAGTGTGGGCAACTTGCAAAGGACTCACAGGAACAGAGCATCCACAGCTGAATCAATCTGAACTCGTGCTGTAAGCTCCACAGTGCTGTTCTGAGGGAGGACCGGCAGGATACCCAACACAGTCAGGTTCTTCATCTTATTCATCATCTCCACCGTGACATTGTAATTGACCGTAAAGTTACTGACGTGGTTGGAGGCGGTGAGCTGGGAAGGACAGTGGGACAAAGAATGCATTTGGGATCACCTTGCCATGCTGCCCTCTCCTGAGAGTGGGGCTTCACTGTACTGAAGAGGTCCCCCCACGGAGGCGAGCAGGTTAGGTCAGAGAAGAATAGCCTGTGGGACAGGAAGGCAGAAGCAATAGCCTGAATGGCACTGGAAAGCAGCATAGACTGGAAGCTCACCTACCTGGAGAAGCCACCTCTTGTTGGAACCATCACAGCTCCACTGCTAAGTTAGTCCAAAGCATGATTGGTTCTACCCAGCAAGAGGACAGGGAGAACTTCTCGTCCTGACACTCCTCTGGCCCTGAACTTGCCAATCATCCTCTTGCCTGCTCTGTGTGTGCCCTGCACGCTGTCTCCAGCTGCTGTGCGCAGGCACTCGCTGACACTGAGGGAGCAACAGCCACCCGGATTCCTTGGGACAGTGGCAGGCGCAAGGCTCCAGGCACAGAGAGTGGGGATGGCAGGGGCTTCACAAACCAAGCATGCCGAGTGCAGCTCCAGCAGCCTGGGTGTAGCAGGCACAGAGAGGGAGAGCAAAGTCGGGAAGAGGAGGGAAAGCAAGTATGGACAGGCAAGAGACTGAAGGGACCTGACAGAAGTAGAGTGGGACACTCAATATTATCTGGGCACGTAACACTGAGCAGCACCTAATGACAAGGCATCTCACCACCTCCTCTCCTGCAGGAGAGCTCAGTGGCTGACAGAAGGGATTCTTCACACCCAGTGGAGTAGAGTCCTCCCACCCCAGAAGACAGACGTAAAAGAGGTTTGTGCCTAGGCTTCTGTGGATCTGTTACACTGAAACCAGGGAATGCCAGGCTTACGCCACCTTGTCGGTTCCTTAAGTAGAAGCAACCCAGACTCACTGGCATAGTGCTGCACCCAGCAAATCAGTGCTACCCTGCCCTCGGAGTCCCCCTCTTCAGGAAGCCAGCAGTTACCCTGCAAACATAATCAAGCAGCTTGGAGCCAGAGTAGGACTCTGCACCACAGTACAGGGTCTGATACAGAAGGATGTTCTGGCTAGAGATAAGCTCCTATTCCACAACAGATACCTCCCTCTGCCCAGGGTCTCTGCTCTAGCCTTCTTTTGGGGTCATGACAAAACGCAGTGTTCCTGTCTGCACCAGCAGAAAGAGAACAAGACAGAGACCAGAACAGCTTGTAGCAGCAGCTCTGGCCTGGCTGTGAAAGGCTTATGTTTGCATACTGCCTCTGCTTGGTTCTGAACCCACCTCTCCCACACAGCAAAGTGGTACTCGGGCACCCTGCAGCGGGGCTCACTGCCTCCGTCCTGCTGGAGAACAACGAGGGGAGAGACTCCGTGGACAGAATGGCGAAGGTGGAAAAAAGAGGAGAAAGCAAAGAGGAGGAAGAGAGTCAAGCCAGCAGTTAAGGAGGCCACAAGAAGAAACTCCTGCTATTTGTGTTTGCAAGAGCAGTCCAGTGAGAAATAGCAGACAAGAGCTCCTTAGTAGCACACTGAAAACCTCAAGGCAACTGCAGCACCCAGCATAGACCTGCACTATTGGCAGCTCCTGAGTAGGGCAGGACAGCTGGAGAAACCTCTGCCTTCTCCTCTACCTTCTGCTCTTCCTGCTCAGTTTGTGGGATGAAATGGAAACCCAGAACTGAAATGGCGTTATGGGAAAGGCCTTGGCTTACCGAAAGCTTGTATACAGCTGGGCTTTGGTAGATAACGTTGAAGACAACGTTGTAAAAAGTGAAAGATGGCTTATCATCTACCGTCCATCGGAAAGTCACATCTGACCCGGCTTCCATCATGGGGACGTAGCTCTGAAAGGCATGAGGACACTTTATACTAGTGCAGGAGAAAAGCATGCACAGCGCTTCTCAGGAGATCTCCAGCTGAATCACAGAGGGAACAGAGCCAGACTAAGTAGTATTCTGTGGCTGAGCCTATGCAGGGAAAAAAAACTTCCCACCTCCTTTACTATGTAGGGAAAAACTTCCTTTACTTCCTCCCTATGCTGCAGTGTGAAGTTTTATAAGAGCACGTGTAAAGTATATAAAACTTCCTGTTCTGATCATGACTGCTGCATTTTGCCGTTCATTCTCTCCACACCACTATTCTACTCAGAAATGTGACAGTCTTAGTCTGCAGGTTGCTCCAGAAAGTCTATTATTTCTGTATTTCCACGTCGCTTTGCAGGGAGTAGCATCAAGCACCTGTAAGGCAGAGCTCTCAGAGCACGACTCCGAGGTGCATGATCCTCTCTGGCTTTGCCTTCTGATAGAGAAACGCAGACCCAGACTCCAAAAAACAACAGAACGGGGAGCAGAACCCACCCCACCTGCCTCAACACCCAGTGTTCTGCCCTTGTGATCAGGTCTTTTTCTCACAGGCTAAAGAACTTCTGATATCCTTGGAGAAACAACTCAGCTTTAGCTACACTAAGCTGAGTCTCTGACCCTAGTCCCTTGTTGATGCTTGACCTAAAGGCTAAAATGGTTGACCTGTACTGAATAGGGCAGGCCCCTCCTCACTCCTACAGTGTCTCCTGCATAGACATTGGCAGCCAGGGAGCCTGAGACTAACAGGCATTGCAGGCACAGGGTTCTGCCACAAGCAGCGAAAGACTGAACAGAGCTTTTGACAGATACGATGGGCAGGTATCAAACAGGCTCCTAGGGCTCGGCTGTAGCTCTGGGGATAGGGTTTTGAGAAAAAAAGACCACAGACACCAGAATAAGTCCAAGACTTTGATGGATGGATGAAACATATAGCTTCAGCCAGCTGGTAGAAGGTTTCAGTCAAGCAAGTCAAAATGCCAAGGGAGTAACTACCTTGACAAGTCAAAGGCAGGTGAACACTGGCCTTGATAATGCATCTGGTTTTCTGCGCAACCCCCTGGGCAAATGGAAAGCCAGTATGCCCCTAGCAGGAAGCACCGCCTTCCCTCTGAGGGGATTAAAATGAGCATACAGCTGAGCTGCCTTCCTTCTTGAAAGCATCAATGTTTTCTGGCACATGCATGTATCTGCAGTGGTGCTGACTGCGTGGGCATGCGAGCCAGCATTTAGCAGCAAGCAGTGCTCCACCTTGACCAGCATGAACAGACTCCTGATCCTCCTTATCAGTCAAACCCACATCATCAGCCTTAAAGACTGAAAACGCTACCAATGAACTAAAAGCAGCAGTAATGACTCACCACTCGTGTGTTCAGCAGGACTCTGCTCTCGGGGTCAGGGGTGGCTCTCAGCCCACGGATAGGCTCCTCCACCTTCACGGTGACAGTGATGTTCTGGGAGCTCACAGCATTCTCTGCAACAAGCACATGGGTGCTCAGGCTCTCCCTGAGGCCGCTCAGGCTGACCACAGCAAACCAGGTGTCATTGGTCTCTCTAGCACAGTCTGCCGTCAGTGTTGCGACAGCTGCTGGGCAGGCCCCTTCGAAGGGGAAGGAATGACTGTCTCCCAGCCAGCTGGCTGTCGCATTCACCCCCGAGGACAGCTTGACTACCAGGGTAGTGTGGTTGGATGGTACATAGACCTTGCCGCCTTGAGGAGGGGGGTGGATGACACGCAGGCCTGACACCGAGGAAGCGACCCAGAAGCTGCAGGACAGATTGGCACTGAAGACCCCGTTGTCCACACTGGCTCTGACTGTGTAGCGTCCTGGATGCTCCAGTCCCGCGTTGTGGGGGCTGATCATTGGGACCAGCTGTTCCTCGGCATAGCGAACCCTGAGAGAGCAAATAGTGTTGTTTGTCCAGGTGGCACTGGTGAAGCTGGCAGGCAGGCTGTGTGCCCAATCTGAAGAGTTTGAGCTTAAGAAGTTGAGTCTGGAAGGGGAGCTGGTACTTGGCTGGCACTGGAGGAGTAAGCCCAAGCCTGCATTGTGCTGAATACTGAAGACATCCTCGGCCCTGACAAAGATATTTTCTTCTCCGAATGTGACCTGCAAAGAGAGGAGACATTTGTGGATCGATACATCAAGTTCTGAGCACTCAGCACCCAACTATTGCTTGGGCAAGACAGCTGGTTTTACTGTATTCTCCTCAGCTATTTTCAATCAAATGTGCTAACATGCAAGTCAGCTTTATGCTACTTCTGCACTCCTTAAATGCAATGAAAATAGACCAGGGAACTTGCACAAAAATTGAAACAGAACCTTTTGGCCAACTGTATTATTGCAACAAATTACTGGGGGGCAGTCCCTGGCTTAGGGAGGGGAAGAGAGGGAGTGGTGGCCTGAGCTCTGTGCCAGGCCTGCCCTGTATTCTCTGTGCGACACTGGGCAAATCATTTCATTTGAATGGATTTCAGTTTCCCCATGTGCAAATTGGGAAGAATTCTTATTGTACCCAAAGCACCCAGAGAAAACCGCTCCACCTATTCACTGGTTACTGCAGTAATAAACACTGACCAGATATGGGGAAGAAGGGCCAGCTGGTATTGTAAAGAGAAATTCTCTGATGAGTTCATAACTAAGTCGACTTTCATTGTGCTGAAGGGCAACAGGGATGGGACTGCTGGCAAGAGAACTGTTGGTGCACTCTGTCGTGTTGCAGCAGTTGTTCAGTGACAAGCACAAATTAGTCAAATGACACCACTGGAAACCAGTAGGACATTCAAGTAGAGTCCAGTTCCCATCATCCTGAGAAGTGTGGAATGGGTATGTATCATTCCCCTTCTGGTAGTCTGGAAGAAACGAAAGAGAAAGCAAAGCTCACCATCCTGACAAACAACACTTCTAGCGCACTTCCCCTTCACTCCAATTTCACCTATTTTTTTTAATTTGACTGAAAATGGCTCCAGTCTTAGCAAAAGCTGTAACTGCATCCTGGTGCTATTTAAGACAGAAGTGTCTGTTCTAATGGAAAATTTCACAAAGGTGCGAAGATTATTAAAAAAAACAAGTTAGTCACTTTTGCAGCAAGAATGAGCCAATGTGCAATCTAAAAGAGATCTATGTTCAAGCAAAAGCTGGCCCAAGCAAAAGCAGAGCTGGCTTTGACATCAAAAACACATTAAGTTACTTTTCTTAAGTTAATGTTTCCAAGACAAAATACCAGTTTTTCAGTGTCAAAAATATCCTTTTGTAACCAGCCAACCGTATGGCCATAGCAAACATTATTGCTGCAAAATTAATTGTTGCCAAAACTGTGACGATTGAGCTGTTGTACAAGGAATCAAAGGCTTATTAGATTATCTCATCCATCAGGAAGCAATGGGCTCAGGAAAATGTTCTTCCTTGTTAACCTAAGGGGCCAGATGGACCAGAATGCATCCCAATTTGATGTGTCCTGTCTTCTCCAGTAAAATGAAAAGTATAGCTTAGAGATCTCTTGTCTAAACAGAGATGGCCACAGGGAGAACTGGAAATTCTTCAGGGTGTCTAAGGAAACAAAAATGCTTCTTTGTTTTGGGACTTCTGTCGCAGAAGTGATGGGAGATGAGATGTTCTCAGCAATGCAGTCAGCTGGACAGTCAAAGAGGGTTTGTACCATCCCTGTTACAGCTGCAGGTTCAGAATCTGCAGTCCCCATGTCAATCCTCCACTGATCTCCTTTCCATAGCTGGTGAAGAACTGGAAATGTCTCTTTCAATTTCACAGTTGTTCTGGTTGGCTCCAACGGGACCCTTTTTACTCTGGCTTTGATCAATGCAGTTGCGTTCTTCTCCTTTCTAAACAGACTGGTTGACGTAAAGTTCATCCACTCAGTTTTTCCCCTCTATACACTTCTCCAGGACACCCATTACTCCAAGGCAACCTCAGGCTATTCGACTATACCCCCACAGCTTTGTATTTGAGACTCCTCAAAAATAGGACCAAATCTCTGAGCCTTTAAGGTCCGTTTAGAGCTTCTGCTTTAAAGAGAGAAGGTCACACACACTCAGTTTGACATGGCCCTGGTGGCATCAGCAGTAAAACTACTGAAAGTGTTGAGAGGAGATGTCTCACCTTCTCTGTGTATCGGTCTATGCACCTGGAACCTCACTTGAACGGGCTGATGCAGTTCCTGTGTCACAAACTCCAGGGCAGTCAAAACCCCCTCGTGCCTGAATGCCAGCTCAGGGAACACCATCACCTGCGAAACGAAACCCAAGGCTCTCACATACCTGGGTCTCTCTGGGCTCTGTCTGCAGCAGTAGGATGCACAAACCTTTCTTACCTCCATAGCTTGCAATGGAGCTGACAGCACATCTTCCGTCACATTTTTCATAGCCTCATGTGTGTCAAACACAGGGTCTCCCACATAAAAGTTTTCAGCATTTAAGAGAATTCCTGTTTACAAGGGACATATTTGAACAAAGCCTGTGAGACTCAGCAAGGCCTGCAGCTGTTCCCCCACCCTGCTCACGCTTGCTCACACAGCAAAGCATTAACTGGGCTTGGCCCACTCAAGAATCTGTAACTACAGCTTTTCTGGAGAAGTAGGTGCTGTAACACTGTAGCTACTTTCTTCTTCTTACAGATGTTTTGATTTCTTTCCCATCCTGCATAATTAATGCTTGCAGAATTAGTGCAACTCTCAGTGCAGTAAACAGTGCAATTCTCATCAATTTTGACTTCTAGGAACTCTGCAAATACTTCTTCCTTCTACCACCCCAAGATTTGCTTTGAATTTTTGAGCATGAGATGCATTCCCATCTTCCCTGTTCCCCCTGGACTGCACAGGAGATGTGGCCAGGGACACCTGATTTTCATCAGTACTGAATAGCTCTGGCCTGTTCACATCCAGGTCAGGTTCTGGGGACCGAACACAATCAGTCGATGCTATCCCTCCTTCCAGGGCCAGTGAGCCCTTTACTCAGCTCTGTCCTTTCCATCTTATCCAAATCATCTCCGATATCTGCTGCCCTTCTCACTTCTCTTTCTTACTTCTTACCCTCCCCTTGCTTCTTTCTAGTCCTGTTTAGAAGACGGGAATGTATTTCCCTGTCAATGCCCTCTCCCAGCACCTGTGTCTGGGAGGAGAGGGCTATCCAAGATGCAGGAACTGGCTCTTCTCCTCTCTACAAAGCTCTGTCCAGAGCTTCCCTCTTCTCTCTACTTCTACTGATGGCAAAGATTGGAGTGGGCTGAGTTCTCCCATTGGGCTGAGGCCAAGGGAAAACACAGGGGAGACAGGAAACATGGAAGAGGGGAACAAACTGTTCTCCTTGTCCTCTGGGGACAAAAAAGTGCTTAGACCGCAGAAAGGGAGATTTGGGGGCCTTCTTGAGGGGAACCCTGAGGCTGCCTAGGAAAGTGGAATCGACAACAGTGAAGGTTTCTGAAAGCAGGTCAGTCAAGCATCTGTTGGTAATATTGTGGGTGGGTGTCTCCAGCCCCACTTGCCCTGGGGCAATGGTCTGGATGATGTTCTTCATGCAGTCCTATCTTTTCTTGGCACATGCCACTAAATACCCACCTACCCATGCCAGCTGATAGCAGGAGAGAAGCACGGCCCACCTTTTGGCTTGTACTCGCACACATAGCTGTGCTTGGCCATGCACAGGTCTGTGTTACACTGGCCTGTTGGGCCCATCCGGACACAGTGGTCAGCATTTGATGGATGGGGTTCTCCTGGCAGCCAATTCTGACAGCTCTCCAGATTAAATCCTTCGCCACTCTGTTGTGCTCCAGTGCTTGCAAAATCATTGAATCCAATCCAGACATCGAGGCTCCTTCAAAAAAAAGGGGGGGAGGGAGAGTATGTCAGGAAATCATGACTATTAGAAAGGTCTGGGACAGATGCCATCTATAGTTCTCAATGAAAATAATAACCTTAACAACAACAGCTCCATCTGGGTGCCACTGGCTACATTTAAATTTTTAATTACTAAAGGATTTCAATATTCATTCTGCCACTGGGACCTGTCTCTTTAATAACAGTCTCCTTCCTGGCACACCATGCCGCTGTCTACCAGCTGTTCAAGCCATTGCCCTAAGGGTTACGGAAAGCCATCTGCCCTCTGATACATTGTGGGGACAGCTGAGCCAAAAGGATCTGGACAGAGCAGTCGATGCTAACAGCACAGCGTAGAGGAGCTGGGAGGGAGAAAAAGCTCACAGGGATCACTGTGTGCAGCTGATCTGGACTCTTGGTGACTGCTGGCCTACAACATGAATCACCCCATTCCCAAAACGCAGGTCTCTCACTCAGGTTACAGGAGAACCCACTTAAAGGCACTGTCAGCACCGCAGAGCTCATGACGTCCTGTCAAGCGCTGATTCATACCAGCCACAACGGAACCACAACTGGTGCAGTACAAAGATACCAGAGAGGCTCATGAAATACAAGCAGGAGATGACACTGGCTGGAGAGGAGATCCAGGGAGTTTCATTTTGTTTTTAAACTTTCCCAGGACTCTCTCAAATTGCAGGTCTTCTGCTTCCCCAAGTTGGAGTCACTTCTTTCAAACAAGGCTATGTTTACTAATATCACCAAGCAGCCCTGTTTCCCTTCCCAATGGGCATGGAGGGCCAAAAGCGACTCACAGGCACTGAAAAGGCTGACACCAGCTCTCTCATGGCTGAGCACGAGATGAAATGGGATGATCTGCAAACTAAGAAGTACCAGCAGGTTGTCTTGAACCTTAGACCCCACTTAGGAGAGTTGTGTGCTAAGACGGCCTGATTGCATTAGAGTTTAAATGACCCTCACACATACGTTTAAGCCCATATCAAGTCAAAACTGAAGAGGCATAATACAGTTATACAAAACTGTCTGAAAAAGCTGTGTCCTTTAGAAAACTACTGCTTCATCTCTGGAGACCTGGAAATTTGCCACTAGTCACTTCTCTAATGCAAACGGGACTAGCACCTGGGCAGGGATAAATCTCAGACTGTGTCAGTCATGGGATCTCCTGTCCAAATTGGCAGGTCTTCGAGGCAGCTGCTGGAAGATAATAAGCATTCCTCAATCACCACTGAAATGCAGTGAACTCCAGGGTATAAGGCACCAGCAGCAGAAGCTAAAGCACTGCAGGGAGATGAACCCCACATACCAGAGAATCTACCACGATCATTTTAGGAAAATGAAATGTCCCTTCCACATTTGGAAACTGGCTGAATCTCAGTAGAGATTCTGGTGGAAAGTGTTGAGTGGTCCTTTATACCCACAAACAGCCTGGACAACTGTTTTTAATCGCACCCAACAGAAAGTGAGGCATTTGTTCCATATTAACTTCTAGAGGGAACAGCCTTAACATGCACCCTTCAAAACCCCCAGCTTCTTCTCCACAGTCTCTCCTTCAGGTTGCAATCGATTCTGCTATGGCCTTGCCCCTCGGCTCCAATACACTCGCAGGATGGTACATTTGCTCTGCAAAAAGCAGATGGATATAATTGGTGTCTCTCCACCACTAGGCTCATGCCAGATGAAATGATTAATGAGGTCATGCTGAAAAACAACGATGAAAATAACTGTTCTGTGAATCAGTAGTTTTCATTGCAAATAAGATTAAAGAATAAATAACCGCTGTGCTCTGCTCCTGAAACACTGGCAGGGATTAGGGAGAACGGGCTAGGAAACCGCCTGTTTGCTGCCATCAGTAAAATCTGATAGTTTTTCCTTTTCTAATTCCAGCTATGATCTAATTGCAAGTCATCAAAAAAGAAGAAAAAAGAAAAAGGCTGACTGGATTGCTCCACATCTCCGTCTCACTGCTTGATCCCTTACCTTGCAAAGAGGAATAAGAGGGCCCTACTCACCCTCCTTTGAAGGAAAATGTGGGTGCTCCTCTGCCGCTGAGGAATGAATGAGCTGCCTTGCTTGGGGCAGCAGCAGAACAAGGTCTGAGAAGGCTGAGGTGGAGAGGGGCTCTGCGGTGGCTCAGAGGGGGAAAATGGGTCCCCTGGAAGGAGGGTGGGTTGGAGCACACTGCTGCTGGAGGAGGGAAGGGGACTGTTTCAGCATGTACTGCTCCTGGGGAGGTGATCAAATGATAGGACCAAAGGAGAGAAGAGAGAGGTCCTTGCTGCTGCATGCTCTAATGGGAAACAGATTTCTGCTTCTGTCATTTTCCCACAAGAAACTATGGAAGCTGCATGTTCCAAAAACCCGTGGCTTGGTTGATTTGTCTTTTATCACTAGGGAAATCGCATCCTGGAACTATCTCATTCATGTTTATCTGAATGGATTAATAAAATAAATACATGAAATAAAGGGGAGCCAGGGAGGAAAACAATGTGGAGCAGCAGCTGGGAAACAGCTTGGGCAGCTCGCTCTCTTCCGAGGTCTCATGATTTCCTCGCACTGCAGTCCATCAAAAGCCCTGCACGCAATGCCTAATAAATCAGTACACCAAGTGACCAGTTCCTAACCCACTGGAAGGGACAGAATCCTCTTCCCCAGAGCAGGGACCACATGTTTGTTATCTCAGGATAAATCCCAGTGTGAAGGGAACAGGGCAAGAATACAAGTCTGGGGAGAAGGGCTGTCAGGCCTAGAGCAGGCATGTTCAAAGCCTACGTCACATGCAGCTGTCCTCCTCTCATGTGCTTTCTGGGCCATGTTTATTAAGAGGACATCTCCAACATCTGCATCTGGGAGTGCGGACAAGAGCTGTCAGGCCTCTGAAAGCTCTCCTAGTCATCTTCCTCTGGAGACGGCTGGTTGCAGAACGGGCATTTAGAGGGCTGGATACAATTGAAAGCTGACACTTTCAGTGCTGCCTGTTTATAAAGCCGGAGTCCTGAGGTGGAACAGATGTTGCCGGAGCCTGACACTCAGGCAGGAGTCCTGCTCCTTCTCAGGATGAAAAAAAAGAGGGGAAGGGGTTTGCAATTCAGGCTGCAGCCGTGTGTCTGGGAGGATGCAGGATTCCCAGCTCAGAGGCAGGATTACAGCACGGGCTGGTGCCCTGCAACAGCGGCTGCTCAATGTCATAGTGACACAAACAGCTCTACTCACTGCACAATCCAGGTGAGATTCTGCTGATCGAAATAGTTGGTTGCAAGGTCATCTGCAGGCTCTGCCATGGAAGCCAAACAGCCTCCAGACACCAGCACCTGACTCCATCCACTGTCCAACCTGAGTGTGCAAATTTTGCTGAACGCCTGGGTGCAAGGTCAGCTCAGCCCAGAGCTGCTTGCTCCCGGCTGCAGCTCTCTGCAGCATTTCAGATGCACCCACAGACACAAACACAGGGGACGAGATGCCCACCAGTAGCAAACCCACAATTCCCAGTTCCAACTTCTCGTCTTTCTGCCCCTTCCCACTTCTTCCCTCCATAAACAAAGCAGCCAAGCCCAGCTCTGCTCATTCCTCTTCTTCACTCAGCAGCCCTTCCCCTGCATCTCCCTGTACCGCATTGCACTCTGCCTGGACCCACGCGTCTCTCCAACCTGACCGGCAGCAGCGGGCTGAGGGCTGAAGGTCTGCAGCGCACAGGCCCTCCCCTGGACACCTCTGCAGATGTAACCAAAGGAACACAAGACCATTCCCCAGGACTCTCAGCCTTTACCCCCATCACTTACCTGATCACATGAGCGACCAAGAAACTCTGGATCTCAGGGCTGCTCACAAAAGCCAGCTCCCCATTGCCATGCTCCTGGCAGTGCTGCTGGGCCTCCAGCCACTCGGCCTTCTCCACCACCAGCTGATAGCAGTGGTTATTGCCCGGGAAAACCAAGCCGTCCAGGGGACACATGGGGTGAACTGCTGCATGAGAAAGAAAATCACAGACATGATGTCCTTTCTAGGCCCACACATCCCAGCCCAATCACAAGGCCCCCAAAGAAGCTGTAAGATATCAGCTAAGCCTGTATGCTCATCATTGCCCTGGGACGGCTCCCACTGAAGTTGAGACTCATCCTGCTGCTGCCTGATCAGTAATTTATCCCTTAGCTTGTGATGCAGGGTTGAATGCATGGTGTTGGCTGTCCTTATCTCATACACACGCTGCACTGTTTGGAATCTCTCACCTGATTGCATGGGACCCTTTCATGGTGCATAAAAAGAGACTAACGCAGAGGGAGGGAGAGGTATGAGCTTACAGAGGAGCATGTATGCAGGGCAGATCCAACCCACACTGGCACCAGGGAGCAAAAACATACCATGAAACTGACCCAAGGAATGAAGGGAACAGGGGCGCAAGGTGCCTGGAACGGCCTGCTCGTTCTGAAGCCAGTAAATTCAATTCACTGTGGAACTGCACTCCGTACAGTCATGATCCTGGCACAGTACAAAGCAAAACACTGCCTGATCAGCCCAGCTGAAGCGCAGGGGTGTACGCAGTGCGCAGAGGAATCCTCCCTTACTCCTCATTAGGAAGGAAGGGGTTTGGAAGGCCCAGTGCTCAGTGCCATCCCCTCCCTCGCCCAGCACCCGCCGGCCTCCCAGCTAACCCTGCTTACCTCTGCCTAGCTCGCCGGACTCTGCAGTGATACTGTACAACACTGCGAGGCCAGTGCCACCTCTGTTGCGGATCTGTATGTCCAGACTCTCATTTGTCTTGATCAAGGAAGGACACTGCAGCTCTAGCTCTTGGGGCGAAGCCACCACCTCAATTTCTGCCTGCACATAGGAGACCTTGGTGCCCACAAAGAGGGTGGCAGTGACATTGTACCGTCCAGGTAAGACATAGGTGTGGACAGCTGCATTCCCAGTGGTGTTGAGAACTTCCGACTGGTCCCCAAATTCCCACTGTAAAGTGCTGACAGCAACGGGAATACTGATATTGAAGAGCACAGCCTGGTGAAGGCTATACCGGGGCTGGAGTCCCGTGAAAGACACAGGCAGCTGTGCCTGGAAGGGAGAGCGGACAAGTGAGGGTCCACCACAGGCCTGCCCGGACAAGTGCTCAGTGCAAAAGGGCAAACAACCGGAGGAAGAGTTTGGTTCATGGGCAGTACCACACAGACACTGCCCCTGGGTGCTGAAACCTCCATATTCCTGGTCTTCAGCATAGCAGAGGGCACTGCAGGTCTCCTCAGTGAGGTTCCCAGGGAAAACAGATGTGAAGAGGATGATGAATTCAGCCCCTCCCGTGTGGTTGCTCATCAGACATGCTATATATTGAGCTCCTGGGGGAGAGAAGAGAAGATCCTCTTGCAAAACAATATTGTGAAGCCATGACTTGGTGAAACCCTCCAAGAGACACCTCCTCACCTCTGTGAATGGACTTCTCCTGGACAGTTTCTACTCCAAGCATTTCCTTTTTCAGCCTTGCCTGGTAAGTCTTTGATCCCTCAGCAATGTTTTCCAATCTTATCAGGCAAGCAATGACAGAAATCGCAAGCCAGTCACACAGATTTATGGAGGAGCAACACTCAGCAAATGAAAGGGGCCTTCGGAGAGCCTGCCAGTCCCACGGGATATGGAGCCACTGGGAGTCTGACCCTTCCAAAGGAGCCCAGAGGACTCATGACCAAGCAAGACCAGGAGAACAGGCTGTCTCCTGGCTGCACCACGGCTTGGCACTGTATGGTGCCTGGGGGCTCCAGCAACAAGCCCATGACTAAATATAGTTGGACAGAGTGGTACGCTGGGGGCAACACAGGGGGGAAACGCCTGCTGGACTCTCCACCAGGCCTGTGCAGGAGATGGGCAGAGCGTGCAGCCACCTCCCTCCTCGGAGAGAGCCAACAGCTTCCCGATTACTTGCAGATAAAATCTGGTGCTAGAATAGAAGGTGATGCCACAGAGCCTGCACACACGGGCCCACTTGCGTACGTGGCGAAAGGATGCACGCGTACGCGTTCACAGGAAGGAGGCACAGAGACAAAGCGTGTCTGACGACAGGCAGCACGGACACACATGTGCGTGGACACAGGCATGTGCAATAACGGTAGCCACAACAATCTCATTCCCAGAGCAACAGCTCATTCCCTCGAGTCTGCTCCCCCCTCACCGGCTCGCAAGGGGTGGGACATCTCCCTACCACAAGCACTCTCGCGCTGCCTCTGCCCCGCGCACAGCCGCAGCCCAGCTGGGACTGCCTCGCCTCCCATCCAGCTCTGCCCACGCAACCGGGCCGTGTTTGCTTGTCTGTTTCTGTTCGTTGCTACAACATTTCCCCCCAAACATCTCAACAGCTCTGGCCTTGCGTGATCTTCCCATATCAAATCCATCCAACCGTCCAGCTTTCTCCACAGCCTTCCTGCAAACGCTGACCCACTTTTCTTAAGAAAAGTCCCCTGTGAGGAGGGCTGTGGCCTGGGAACTACCTTCTTTCAAACACCGTGCTGGTGTCACGCTCCTTAGCCCACTGCTGGTCGCTGACAACCGTCAGTAGCCGGCACCCTGTCCCCAGCCCATTCCCATTAGACCGAATTACTCCAGAAAACAGCCTCGCATTAGCGTTTCCACACTAACCACAGTACTTAAAGCGGGGAGCAACTCATTATCAAGGGGAATAACAGTGCCAGTGAGTCCTGCGCCAGTGAACAGCACACTACAGGGGTGCTGCAAGGCTGCGGTGACTTTGCTGGGGAAAGCAGAGCAGCCAGCACCTGGGTCTTGCTGTGGGAAAGATGGTGGCTCCACTGATTCCCATTAACTCCTGCTCCCTCACCCCTCACCGCTGTGCCTTCCTGCCATGCGTTAAAGGAGACGACCGCTGCCTTCGAGGGGAGACTCTCCCTCTCCCTCAGAGGCAGCTGAGCACTCAGTGGGGTTAGTTTTCTCCGGCTTTCACTCCCCTCCTGCCAAGCGAGCACTGCCCCGTGTTTAGGCTAGCAAAGCAGCAGGTCTGCAGATCGGGGCAGTGTTCATTCAACACTCCTGACATGAAGTGCTGTCACCTGCAAAGATTCAAATCAGCATGTGCTCAGGTCCCACCAACTCCAACGAGATTTCAAGAACCTGCTTAAAGTCCGATAAGTTCTGAAATGCTTGAGAACGACAGCTTAAGGCTAGAGGTCAGGGAGTGAGAACCTCTGATGCTCGCTTGAAGCTCAGTGTGTAACGAGTTTGCTGATCTCAGCCTGGTGTCACTAACTAGCCTCAAAGCATCAGAGCATAGTCATACATTACCATTACTTGTTTAATTAGATCAGAACTGGTGACTTAAGGGATAAAGAGGTCTAGACAGGCTCATCGGCTCCCCTTGGGCTCACTGTTTCCACTGGCTTAGTCATCTCACCCACCAGAGCCCTCTGCAGTTCCTTACCACAAGTTGCACTGATGAATGAAACATTGAAGAGAGAGAGGTTTGCCACTTCAGGAGGGTGGGCACATCTTGTATCCGATGCCTGAATAACTTTAACTTTTCTGTCTTCCACCCAACGCGGCAACCAGGAAAGTTTGCAGTCACAAAAAAATGGATTCAAACTTAAGTTTCTGTAACAGGGAGATCAGAGAAGAGTTATGCATTAACTTGACAACGGGAAGCATGTGCTAAGTGTTAATTACACCAATGTGCAGATCCCTCATTGTTCCCATCTGCACCACTCCAGTGAAATGCTTTGGAGAGAACTGCTAGGGGAGTTAATGAATAGGGAATCAGGCAATAATTAACACGATTTTTCTAGAGGCTAGAATTAGGCAAGTACTCCAAGTACTTTTTTCCCCTCTACAAGTAATTGTTGCAATTAGAAGCAAATTACAGACATAATCTTATATTTAAAATAGTCTGCCATCTAACAGCCATTGGATGCAATGGCAGCCTCTGTAGCTAAGGGAGACTATTTACAGCTCCATTAAAAAATAGCTAAGAAGATAAAATTGATCTGTCAAAAAAGAAATGCAAAGTCAATGATAATCTTTCCATGTGACAGTTTATTGAAAAGATGGAAACTTTAATTGCAGCCAAGCTTGATCCAAATTGCAGCCTTTGGCATTCAGCTGTGAACAGGACAGAGATGGAAAGATGTTTGTTTAGCTGACGCCGGCTGGGCTGGCCTGGCCTGCCGCAGGGGTTGAACCCGGGCCTTTTTATACTAAAAGCATCACTTTGCAGGCCAGCCTTAGGGACAGATTCACTTGCACCTCAGATGGATCCCTTCTATCTTTTCAATGCCCTTTATAAATGAAAATGCAGAGCAGAAAATGCCCTTTGTGCTTTGTCTTCAGAGAGAACGTACAGCTGAGCTCTTTTCTGGCTGGTTTCAAAGTGTTCATCCTTTGGCACATTCAGACACAGAGCTGTCATTCTGCACTGTGCTTTCATGTAGTTCTCCTGGAAACGCGTGGCATTCCCTTGCCGCCCTTCACGTATCATCAGCACAGATTTTAATCACTTCAGTTGAAAACCATTATAAGCATAAGAACCTGAATCGCTTAGGGTGAACATCAAGTGCCTTCAAGTGATTCAGCCACCTCAGTAAGGCCCTCCTGTGTTGCAGGTTGGTGCCCTTTTCACTAGATCTCCTGTCCCAAAGTGTGACCATACAAACAGGAACAGTAAGCGTGGCCTGGAGCATGGCCAAGCAATAACCTCTGCAGAGCTGGTGTGGGAGAGAAGTGGGGAAGCCAAGAAGGTAGTGGCAGAGGTTGGAGATATTCAGGAGACGGAAGCAAAGTCTGGGAAGAGGTTAGGCTTGAAGGACACCAACAGGACCCAGGAGGAGGAGACAGCTTGAAAAAGAAGCTGAAGAGAGTCCAAAAGGCAGCTGCAGGGACTGCGGGAGGGTGAGGAAGCAGCAGCTGGAGAGAGGAGGGAAGGTAACATCAGAGAGGCCTGGTAACGAAAAAGTGGGAGTCAGTGTATCCACTCATCCCTCTACAGCAGAGGACCAGCCAAGCACAGATTTAGCCTCCCTCTGCCAGCGTTGCGTTGCGTTCCCTAAGGCTCACAGGCTTTGAAAATGTCAGAGAGAAAGATGAGGCTTGTGCTGTCATAAACTCACCAAGGGAGCAGCTGGCAAGCAGGTAGAGCCAGAAGAAGAGTTAAGGGGGACTGAGGGCTTCCGTTCCCACAGTGGGAAAGCGCTTGCCTTGACATATGATGCGGAGGAGGCTGGGTAAGTACCCCAGACCTCCTGAAGACAATGGCTGCATCCCACCCCACAGGAAAAGGAAGAGCTGCTTCAAGGAAAGCTCTGAACAGAGAACTGGAAGACAAAGAGAACTTACATTTCACTTAAATTAAATAAATTATCAAATATTCCATCTTCTAATGTAGAAATCTTGTTGTGGCTTATATCTCTGTAAAAAAAGGAAAATGGAAAAGCAGAGTTTAGTAACTGTTCATCATGCTCATAACAACTTCCTGGCCAACATATAGGATCAGCCTCTGTCCCAGGCTCTGCTCGGGGACTGGCTGGTTACCCTCTGGACACACTGAGTCACAAAGGCCACTTGCGTATGATAGAAAAATTCCCAGTCAGGCACTGAGTCCTTCCGTGAGTCCTTCTCCTTCCAGATTTTGAGATGTAAAGAGGGCAGGCTGGCCGGGCTGTCAGCTGCTCTGCTAGAACCACCAACTTGGGTTTTGGTGCTGGCTGTGCTGGTGCCTCTTTGGATCTGATAGTGCAGTTCTTAAAAGACAGC
Organism: Dromaius novaehollandiae; assembly: GCF_036370855.1. Classification (NCBI taxonomy): domain Eukaryota; kingdom Metazoa; phylum Chordata; class Aves; order Casuariiformes; family Dromaiidae; genus Dromaius; species Dromaius novaehollandiae. Next base: position 1,721,954 of record NC_088111.1, on the reverse strand, counting down.
TGATCTTCTCTAGGAACCATCAACAAGTAACAATGCAAAATTACCTGACCAGCAACTGAACCTGTGAGTTTGCTACTGGCCAAAGCTCTCCTCTTCTCCTGGCCCACAAGCAGTCTGGGCATCTTTATGGAATGGGACAACTCAGAGTGTGGGGAGGCATGGGACACACAAGCCTTTGCACCACGACTGCTGGGCCCCTGAAGGGACCCTCAGAACTCAGCACCCAGTTTCCTCTGAAGTTCACAGGCATTTTGACACCACAGCTTTATCATCCTTCACCATGTCCTGACACACATCTTGTGACAAATCTGGTTCTTCACTCTTTTGCCCTGATCTCCCCTCCTATCTAGCAGTACAGTCACGCAAACCCTGTCCAATTCTCTGAATGCCGGTGAGTGAATGAGCCAGTCACTGGACTGCAAATAAAAGCCTTGAGGAAGGAGTCTACGGAAACATATGCCTGGAGCTCGACAGATCAGATCAGGCAAGAACAAGGCTAACTCATGAAACACAGGTGTGTCTTTTAGGTACCAGCTCAAATGTGCATTGGCAGCTGAAGGACGAGAGGTCTGCAGCGTGTACTTACAGTTTCGCCAGAGAAGTCAGGCTCTTGAACATCTGAACATTTAAAATGCTGATCTTGTTACTCGAAAGATCCCTAGAGAAAGAAAACACAGTTTTCACTTATCATTCAACTCCATTTTGTCATTCCTCCATTGCTGAGTCTGAGAAGAGCCTCTCTCCAAACTCTATCCAGGCTCCAGACAGAAAGTTCTTGGTGTATTAAAGTGGAACAGCTCTTCCAGCCAAAGAAAACACCTTTCCCAGCATGTGCTGCTCAAAGCTTTGCATAATGTGCAGATATAGGTTAGGGCTATCATTATATGCGTATCATTCTGTACATATTTAGAGTAATTACAGACAAGACAAACATATCACTAAATTTCAGGCATCCTTTTAAAAAATTCAAGTCTAATATATGTTCAAAAAAGTAATTAAGACATAATTTAGACTAAAGTAGTGATTAACTTATAAAGAAAAATTTCTAAGGAACTTTCAAGTCCATTTCTAGTGCTGAAGAACTGATAATTAACTACAGAACTGATATATTCAACTTTTAATTTTTAAGTATCTTTTTGTCTCCCTTTGAAAAAGCTCAAAAGAAAAGAAGAAGCAACAAAGAATATTTTCTGTTCAAAATCAGGAGAGATTTTCCCTGTAAAAGGAACACTGCTTAAAAAAAATCTTTAATCGCTCCCTGCAACACTAACGGTCTTCAGCTCATCCAAAGCAAAATTATTTTTCTCTTCCAGTTCAGTTTTCTTTTCCCCTCATGTTCTCCTTTTCAATTTTAAAGTGTCATTCAGCTAGGTAGTGACAGTCTAGCTGATCAGTCTCCACTTGCTCCCGATAAACTTCATTCTTTGGTTTTGAATGAATCTCTGTTGGCCAAAACCTTCTTCTAGCAGCCCCAAAACACTTACTCCAAGTCCATGCAATGGTTGTTGCCCTTCAAGCATTTCTGCGAGAGCTCCAGGGAAGCGGACAGGTCTGGACTCACCATGCCGCTCCCAGGACTGCAGACATGCTATGTAAAGAGAGGCGTTCTCCTATACTTCATCCAGCTTCCTTTCTCACCTTTTTTCCTAAGCGCATCTCCTATAATTTCTCCTTGCCATCTCATCTTTTATTTTTACCCCCTAATCAATTCATTTTTGGTTTGATTTGACATTTAAACTTCAATTCAGCTGAATGTAAAGAATTATGCCAAACTGGCAGAAAAATTACTTATGATTCTGGGAAACTGTGAGGATAAGTAACTAGGATGGATGTTTCTTTGCAAGGCTGGAGTTTATTTTTCCTGATTTTGCTGTCCAGGAGTTCTTTGCCAAGCTAAGAATGGATTCAGAAGAGCTCGCCACCAACTCCAACAGCGAAGTCCAAGAAATGTGCATAACAGAAGTTCAATATACACCAAAAAAAACGATGCTACCAAAAATATCTGACCAGGCCACTGTGTTCTCTTGTGCTCAGGACAGTTGGGACAATAGCTACAGGATACAAAGCACTTTTGCTGTCATGTCACAAACCACGTGTGAGCCACATTCTGCACAGATGTCTAACCATGAAGGTTACCTCCGCAACTGTTCTCAACTCCTACGTGCAAGGCAAACCAACAAGACAGCTTTGGGTTGGAACCCCGACGACCGCCATTCTGACGGGCTGGATTCCCTCCTCAGGGAGACTGCTGCTTCTCTTCTCCTTTTGTATTTTTCCTGCTTTCTGCTCTGCACCTAGAACCTTGTTAGCCTACAATTGCTGCACTGCGGTCTGCTTCAGGAGAAGATCTGCTATCCACTGTGGCAGAGACTCCCCAGACAGAAAATCCAAAATAAATTTATTTCTAATATTTATGAAGCATAACCAGGAAGCTTAAAATGACTAAGTGAAAAGAGGCTCTCAACTGGATTTGAGCTTTCCCCTTCTGCCTCTTATTGTCACCGCCAAAATAAGACTGACTTAAACATCATGAGGTCCCAGACAGTACTTCCGCCTGTCTTGCATGCCTTGCGTTTCCAGAGCCCTGGGGACCAGCTGTCCTCACTGTTCTCTGTAACTGGGGACCCTAAAAGCTTTACATGAAAGGAGAGGTTCACTTTGTAGCATGAATCCTCTGAAAAAAGCACAGGCATTGGCAAGGTGAGAGGTGCCAGCTCTGCTGCAGCAGAGAGAGAGTGCACGGAGCCGACAGCAAGCACAGAGATGTGTGAAAGCAAAGATGCTCAGATGGCATCTCATGGCAACGTACCCACCAGCCCTCGCCTTAACTCAGCTCTGCCTTAAGTGGGTTTCGCTGTCTCGTCTGCACGGGGATACATTTTACTCCCTCTCTGCCTCTTCTCCTCTTTCCATTATTTGACCAGTTTTGAAAAGGACCAAAACACCACCATCAGCCGAGCACCGTATCCCCTCAAGCGCCCAGCCGCAGCAGGGCTGGCTCCGACGCAGGCCTGTTGCCTTCCCTCTGGCTCTCAAACACGTTTTCAAAATCCGCTCATCCACAGGCTCCCAGCACTCAAACATTTCAACATCCTCAACCTCTCCCAGAGTGCAGCCTACCCTTCGGGTAAGCATGGGCCCAGGCTTTAGCAAGCTCTGCGAGGGCTGCACACACGCTGGGCAGTCAGCTTCCTCGCAGTAACGGGAGACAGTAAAAGCATTTCTGCTCTCCTTTGAGATACCTGGAAATATTCCATTTAATTCTTAGGCAGTACCTCGAGCCCAAGACAGAGGGAAATAGTGTTTCAGACGATGTCTCTCTTGCTCCCTGCCCAGACAACAGAGAACTCCAAAACAAATTGTTCTGCTGTTATAAAATCAGGTCTTTGGCATTCATAAAGAACCTCTTCGAAATGCTGTTGGCCATGTGGGGAAGAGTGTGCAAAGGGCAGGGTGAAGGCCTCAGCACTACAGACGGCTCATCAGCAAGCAGGTACCGGGAGCCGTGCGCAAGGACACTCAGCCTCAAGCCCAACCCACCTTCTCTGCAGCTCCTTCTCCCCGTCCCTCCCCTTCTGCTGCTTCCCAGTCCAGGAGGGCAGACTGGCTCCTCTCCATCCTTCTGCCTCCCCAAGCCCTTTACTAACATCCCTTACCATTATTCCCATTTCACCTCAGAGAGAGCTTTCAAACTTCAGAGAACTGAAGTGACCAGCCAGAGTCCAAGACCCCCAAAGCCCTGACTCCTAGGAGTCACTCAGCTTCGTTCCCACGCCAGGTCCTACTGCCACGTGGGACCTGTTCCAGGAAGCAGCACAGTGGCAGAGGCTACTCACACCAGTCTGAGCAAACAGGTAAAACGCAAAGATAAGCAGTAATCCCTGCTCCGGCACAGCGTACGGGACCGACACTAGATGTCACCGCGTCCTGAACCGCACACAACGGGGGAGAAGGGGCTCCCTGGGGGACACGAGTGACCAAGGGGACTCAAGGGGTGGAGGGAGCCTGTCCGCCGTGTCTGCAGCCAGCGGGTGGCTTTGCTTCTGTCCCCCAGAAACTAAGGGCGACTTTTGCCTGAATCCTCCGCTCTGATCGAGGGGCTGCGTTGCTTTGTATCGCCAGGATAACGTGAGAGGGTGTCAGGCCACTCGGATACACGTCTCTGGGCTATCGGCACTGTCAGCCGTCCCCGCGAGCCTCCACTCCACTGCACGCGGGTCACCGTGCAGGCGGCCGGAGGGGGCTCCTTGGACTTCCTCCTCTTCCTCTCCTGCTAGTTACAACTTGGCTGCCTGTCTGCACACGTCATCACCAGACTGTTTCTCCATCGTGCTGCCAGCTATTATTATTTGAACTCACCCAGTCCTCTCTTCTGCACCCACTGCTGCTGTCCAAAGCCAACAGTGACCCGCAGCAACCAGACAGCTCTACCAGCAGGCTTCAACGGAAAAAGTGGGGCTCAGTTTCCAGTCTCGGCTGCTTCTGAGAAGCTCCGAACCCTCGGAGGTGGTAATTAACCCATGCTCTGCCTAAACGCCCAGACACTTTGCTGCTTAGCTGCAGCTCACAGCTTTGCAAGAGATCCCAAGACCTCGGCTGCAGACGCTGCCTTGCCCCGCCGGAGTTCACATCTGGCGCCAGGGGAAAGCCGTTATCCTCCCGGCAGAGCAGTCACTAGAGGGCAACACGCGGCTACGTACGAACCAAAGCCTAACTCCCTCTCGGGCTATTTGCTACCCTTGCTTTCACCGTCTGACAAGGAACCGGTATAAATCTCCCAGCGTTCAGCCGCCCCAGCTCTCCTCGGTGCAGCGCCTGCAAGGGAGGCCGAGGGCCTGGCGGCAGGACGGCCGCGGCCGGGCGAGCGACGCGGCAGGCCCCACCGCCTGCCACCCCCAGCCGGCGGTCGCCTTCCACTAGCTGCGCTTCCTACCGCCCGCCTGTCTTCTCCCACTGCTCCCTTTCCAGCTTGCATGGAAAATAACATGATGCCTTTCTGGCATGGGAAAGATGGCTATGAACCAAACTAGGTTGCAGAATTAAAAAAGAAAAAAAAATCAGGAAAGAACTACTGAGCAGTAAAACCCAACACAAGGGGTGCGGGACGGAGCTCAGCCTCTTGGTGCCACAAACTGCCACGACGGTATTTTCCCAGCCCACTGCCAGGCTGGAGAAAAGTCAGAACAGGTTTGAAGCAGAGTCGAAGCCAGCAGAAAACACGGCTCTCCGCTGAAATGCACTGAGCCCGCCGACTGCCGCCCTCCCTCCGAAGAGAGGAAAGGCGAGGGCTCGTTTAACTGTGCTGGGGCGATGCTGCGCGCGTGCCGTGCTGCCTGGCAGAGGGAAGCGATGGGCAAGTTACGGCTTCTTGATGCTGCCTCAGTTTCCCACCTGTAAAATGGAGCTGTGTAACACCCAAGGAGGCTGGAAGGACTGGACCATTTCTCTGCAAAACTCTACGAGATGAGGGGCACCACGAAACAGCAAACAACCACTGAGTGAAAGAGGCTTCAAGAAGAGAGCTCCCCTTGCAGCTCCCTAAGTGCCCCGGATAACACAGAGCCATTCAACTTGGATATAAACCTGCCTAGTGAAGAAACTTTTGGGAAAAAAAGTCTCTGGAAATGGAACTGTCCTGCAGGGAAGGCGAAGTTTTGGATAAGGGAACATTTGGTAAGGAGGGCATCAACCTGAGCCCTGGGAGCCTTGAGCTCCATCCCAGCTCCACTACCAACTGCCTGCGCGATGCTGGCTGAGCCGTGGGACCTGTCCGGAGCCGGGTGCACAGCAGGGATAAGAGCACCCCATCCCATGCAGAGAGGGTGAGGATACACCCCGCACAGCCAGCGCCAGCGAGAGCCCCTGGAGACGGGGTCCGATAACGTCCCACGGGGAAAAGCTCCCAGCACCGGCGTGCCGCTTCGTGGCCGCTGCCCGTGAGCGGCTGCTGGTGGAGGCCGCAGCAGGGCTGGGTGCCCGCCGCAGGGCTGGGTGCCCGCCGCGTGCTGCACCCATTCTCAGCGCCCAGACAGGCGCAGGGTCGCCAGGGAAACGCGGCTCCACGTCCCCCGGCAGCGAAGGCTTGGCAGGCCCCGGGCGGCCGCCGCGCGTCCTTCTGCGGCGCTGCGGTGGACAGGCTTTTTTTGGTGCGCTGCTGGGTTTTCTTAAATCCGCAGAACATATAATGTTGAGCAGAGTATAGCACGCCTCTGCCTGCCAAGCCTGATGTCATGCTCTCATTATGTCATTTGTGGGCCCGCGCTGCCTTCGTTTCACAAAAAAGGGAGGGAAGGGGGGGGCCGTGTTGGCCTGTGCCTTTCCCAGCCCTTTTGGTGCGTGGAGCCCAGCCAAAACAGTAATGGGAAAAGCATCCACAGACAGAGAGAAGCGTCTGTGCAGAGGGGAGCCTGTGTGCAGGCCGGGGAAAGCTGCAGCGGGTCACTAAAAAAGAAGCCCCAGGTCTGTAAGCCACAATAAAAGCTGAGTCTTGGAGGTCAGCGAAGCTCCAGGGGTCTCAGGGAAGGAAGGGGGCCTGGATACACCCATATGTCCATCCAGAGTCTGTGCAGAAGCTTGCTGCAGTGGTTCCTAAGGGGCCAAAACAGTTTGGGACGGGCAGGGCATCTGGATTGCCGGGTGTCTGTGCACCCCAGCTTGCAGGTGAGGAAAAGCCTCCCACGCCAGGCTGGCCCTGCAGGACACGCAGGGTGCAAAAATGAACCATCTGCAGCAGAGGGACCCTGCCCTTCAGGGAAAACCGCTTTTTCCCTGCGGATCTGCAAGACTGGGCTCTCCCCACAGCCTCCCCCACCCAGCCAGTCTCCCCCCACTCAGGACTGCCCTCCCGAAACGCCCTGCCCACACCAGGGCACCCTCCCAGCCCTCCAGGCCTCCGCACGCTCCCCCCGCACCCACACACAAGCCTGCGCCCCAGCTGTGCATGGACGGCACAGATCTGGAGCTAACTTTTGCCTCAGTCACGGAAACATGAAGCCATGGGGACAGGCCGGACCCCATTTTGGTCCCGACACTGCAGCACTGCAGCAGCAGTGGCTGCAAGGACGCAGGAGCAGCTGTGCCCACGGCATCAAAGGTCCATCCGGCCTCACTCCCTGTCCCCAGCTGCGGTCAGAGCAGCCCGTCCCCAACACACCTCCCCGCTCTTGGCAACCGGCCGCAGAGAGCCCTCAGAGCCAGAGACCGTATCCGGACTATCATATTTAACAGCCACCGACAGACCTGTCTTCCACGACGCTACCTAACCCCTTCCTGCACACGTCTGGGCTCCACCAGGGCCTATGGCAACACGCTCCATAACATAACGGTCTGCTCTACGAAAAAATACTTCATGTGCTTAAACCTGCTCGAGGGATCACTTCATCATGTACTGCCTAATTTTTTTGCACTGTAAACACTGAATAATTGCTCCCGTTTACCTTCCCTGCCCCACTCCCGCTTTCAGCAGTCTTCCCCAGACTGCCTCGGCCCTCTCTTCCCCAAGCGCCTCCCCAGGGGAAGAGCTCCCTCTCGCTGACCTCACCCAACTCCACAGACTTCACCCAAACATCCACCAAATTTCACCTGCAGAAAACCAAGGCACTCGGTCCCCTCCAGTCCTCGCGGCTAAAGCCTTGCTGCACCCCGGGAGGAGAGGCAATGATCGGAGCGAGCGGCAAACCGAGGCACGGAAAACGTCAGCGAGGAGCCGCGGGGGCAGCGGCGGAGCGGCAGCCCTTGGAGCGCCTGCCCGATCTCCCTGCCCCTCCGGCCGCGCGGTCACCCCCTCCCAAAGCGCAGGCTGCACCCCGAGCTGCACAGCCGTCCAAGACGTTGCCCACACAGCAGAAACGGTCTGAGGTGTCACCACGGCAAACGCTTTTCGAGTCTCCCGGAATAAAAGGCAACACGGCACCCCACGCAACGGTGGTCGCTGCCGATCCTGCCTGACTTACCTAATAGACTTTCCAGAGAAGAGGAGGAAAAACCCTAGGTGTTTTTGCATACTTGGGCCAGGAAAATTATGGTTTTTTGCTGATCTGATTCCTTTTTTTCTTCTTCTTTTGGCTTGCACCTCTCCTAAGAAGCACAGTGGAAGTAATGGTGCTTGCGTGCAGAGTGGGGAATGGGGATTTATGCCACAGCGGCTCTGGAAATGTCACAAAACAGAGTCTCCCGCAGGTGTGGAGCTGGGCACCTGGGGAGAAACGCTGTAGTGCTGCACAAAGCGTAGGACATCCCAGCTCTCAGGCCGGACACAACACTGTCTCCACAGCTTCCCTGCGCAATAAAGCTCTCGGCGCGTCGGCAGGGAGGCAGGAGGGCAACAGCTTACGGAGGTTTTCGTCAGCAGCCACTGGTTTCAATCACCCTGAAACTGGGATTTTCCAAGGCTAAGGGACTCCAGTTCTCCAATTCCACCGCCCATCACCTCCGAGAACCGAAGCACAACAGGAAAAAAGGGGCCTTTCGCTGATGGGTTTCACCTATTTCCCAGCGCCATTTAACCAAAGGTTACTGCGGGCTGACACATCCCGTCGCAGAGGCGGCCGCGCTCCACCTGGGCGTCCAGGGACTCTGTTATGAGCTCAGTTTGTGCAGAAGAGCAAAGCCGCTGGGGAGGACACGCGCCGGAGGGAGGGAGGGAGGGAGGGCTGCCCCGAGCAGGCACGGAGAGCACCCTCCACCCCCGAGGCTGCCACAGCACGGTGACAATTTATTTGCTCATTCCGAATTTATGAGTTTCAAATGCTGGCCCGAATCGCAGCTCTCTCTCAAGGAATTTGCCCCAAAAGACTTTTTCACAAATATTCATCTAAAAAGAAATGTTTTTCTTCCCACAACAAAATCAGAATTGTTGATACGAAAATGTAAAGCAAGGAAATGAGCATTTTTGCAGTGTTCTGTACACTCTGTGCCCTCCTGGGAGGACTGCAAAGCTCTCACACGCATGTGCCCTCGCAAGGCAGCTCTGCCGGGAGGCGGCTGGGTCGGCACACAAGAGATCCGCCCGCAATTCCCAGCTCGGCCCCGGCGTCGCTGCGGGACCACGAGCGGGTCACCCTGCCCCGGGTGCTCCTGCCGCCCGCCGAGGAAGGGGAGCGAGGCCGCCCGCCACCCCCTCCGAGCGGGCCTCCCCGCAGCAGCCGGCCCGGCGGGGCAGCCAGAGCGCCAGCAGTAAATCCCGGGTGCAGGCGCCCGCGCGGGGCCGGGCAGCACAGCAACGGCAGCCCCCGCCTCCAGGTGGGAGCCGCCTGCAGCGCGGCCGAGGTCTGCAGAGCGGCTCCTCGGCTCCTCGCAGCCAGGGAGCTTCTCTCCACTTTCCCAAATATGGTTACGCGCGGGACCAGCGACGGAGCCGCTCGAACGGGGGACGCGTGAGCTCACGAAGCGACGTCAGGCTCTGGCAGGGCCCGCTGTGCGCGAGGGCATCGCGCGGCCCCTCTCCTCCCCGGCAGCAGAAGGCACCCCAGCCCTGATCTGCTTCCCTAACATCTTGCTGAAAGGCTGGAACAGAGAAGATCTTAAGTTTGGGAAAGCAGCAACGCAAATATTTAAATAAAGTTGCATAAATTACAGTCGCACATAAACAAGCTGTCTGGAGCTTCATCCAGCCAAATGGCAGCCCTGCAAATATACGTTTGTTCCATGGAAAGTTTGCAAAGCAACCAGAGACGCGGCACAACAAAGCGGCTTCCCAGCACACACAGCGGAGTTCGAGAAAGGAAAGCCTGGGCTCCAAACGCAGCCCCTTCGCAGCAGATACCCACTTCTCCCCCGCAGAAGCACCTGTTCAGGGAGGCGCCCGCGGTCCGCAGCATCGCGGAATAGCTATCCTCTAGGGATATTAGCCATTGTGTCTCTGTGATAAACAATTAAAAGGCAATGCCATTTTTCCCCAGCACCACGAGTTCTGCTACACACAGCACAGCAGAGCCACAGGTAAAGCTCACAGGATGCGGGAGGCTTTGGAGACGATCGAACGGAGAGCAACCATTCATCGCGCGGCTGAACCGAGAGGAGGGGAGCTCCAAGTAGCTCTTCTCGAAAGCACATGTTCGGTTTGCAAACACTGACAGCACATGAGAAAATATTTGCAGAGCCTGTTTCTTAGAAACCTTCTGGGGATCCATGTTTTGTATCCCGAGAAGAACAGCGAAACAGCCTGGGCACCCATACAGCGTGAGAGCTCGGCACCGCGGCACTCTGCTGCGGCCTTACTGGGATTGTCTGGTCACCTGAAAAGTACTGGGGAGACCTTTTAAAAGCCAAAAACACTTTTCCTTGTTGGATTCAGACTGGAATCCAGCCGAGAAAAAGTGAGATTGATAAGGTAGTAGCAGATCAAAAGTAATTTCTTCAAATATTGGGAAATACTTTTCTCATTTCTTCACGTGGGAGAACAGTCAACACACTGCAGGGCACCGCCGCACATCAGCGGTCTGTAACCAAGAGGACAGCAACGCCACGAAGCAGCAAGGCAGGGCCTTTCGGGGGCCCAAGAAGGACCGAGCATTTAGGAGTAGCTTCAGCTGCTGGCCAGAGTCACCGAGACATACCGGTAAGGTGGACAAGAAGAGGGCACCTTGGACGTAAACACTGTAAGGAGGGATAAGGAAAGCCTCAGGGCCACCAGGCAAAGCCACCACTCCCATTTACGGCAGCACACTCTGTACTCCCCTGGCTGTACAAACCGCCTTGCGTGAGCCTGCTGCATGCCCAACTTGGGACCTTCCTCTACCGCCAGAGCAGCAGAAAGTATAAAGGAGAAGCAGACTTAATATAAAGATTTTGTGGCAATTCCTTTATCAGTCATTTGCCAAGTCCGAGTGACAGGGTCACCCAAGTCCTGCTCCAAAATCCCCCCATGCCTCCCGTAGGACACTTGGCAGCAGAGACCGTCCTTGGTGTCATCACTCTTACCAGGGCTTCTGCGCAGGCCTCGACGAGACCGGCAGTCGTCTGGCATCTGTGCAGAAACAGCTCTGACTTTCTACCCATCCGTGATGACACCGGTCCAGTAGCCAAATCGCTACAATCGCTTCCCACAGGCGATAACACTCTCTCCAACACTTTCCCTTTTAGAGTTGACAGCATAGATTTGTTTGACCTTTAGCTAACAGCAATCTCTAACAGACAAGCAAGTTTTCCAAGTTCCCGGGTGGTTGCTTAAGAAAAACATTTTTGTGTGTATTTTAACCATGTTTGTCAAATGATTTTCACTTTTGATGTTTTACCAACAACATTTCTTTTCATTTAAAAGATTCCCTGTTCCAGGCTCTCACCAACATCCTTCAGTTCAAAGCACAGGCCACAAACTAAAAATAACTGAGATGGTGGAAAGGACAAGCAGCAAAGACCTGGAACATTCGACAAGGTCCAGGCCTGGCAATGTGATGTTAGCGACTGAGAACAAACTGCAGCAACATTTTGCAGCACAGTTTGTGCTGGAAAGATGCAGAACCTCTGACTATTTTCTTCCTGCTCTCCAGACAGAAAACTCTGGGATGTGGGGCAGTCACATTAGCACTCAACATGTCTAAAAATAGTATAAAGTAAATGGCGCTGCTCTGTGAAAACAACGATGCTGAGCACAACCACAGAGTTCACAGCCCACTGCCTGCGACAGAAAATCCACAAGCCAGGGGAGCCTCAAGCAGAAAGAAAAGTGCAGCGTGTTCAGGCCCTGAGTCGTGGCCAAACCACGGCTGCAGTGCAGTCCAGTTTGCGTTTTCCATGCAATGCTGATGTTATGTCTGCTTTCTGCGGTCTAGCGAGGGACAAGCTCTGCAGATGTTCTGAAGCCCTGGGACCTACCCAACACCTCAGCCGGTTTTGGGAAAGCGGCGGGGAGGGACACGACACAAAACTGCTAACCCTTCCCCTTCTTCGGCAGTCTGCTTCTTGCACTAACAAAGAGCAATGAGGATGACTCACAGATCTTTAAGGCGATCACCTACCCTAACAACCCACATATCGCAAGCCATAGGGTTTCTCGCAATCAATTCCCACATCCAGTCTAAGAAAGCAATTGACCATTCTTCTAGAGAAAGTCCCAAACTTCACTTGCAGATTTCCAGCGATGGAACAGCCACCACAGCTTGGGAAGTTGTTCCAGGATGACTCAGTTAGGCTTATTTCTGGTCTGAATTTGTCCAGCTTGAGTTCCCAAGTACAGGACTCATTCTGCCCGTCTGCCAAACCAAGCGTCCTCCTATTCCAAGCTTTCTGGTCTTCATCATAGACACTCCCCACGCTGCCATCACCTTCCACCTTCTCTCCAGCGCAACAAACAGGAGGCTCCTGCTGTCTATCAGCAGACGGTCCTTTAGAGAGGCTTTCGGCTGAATCCTTCAGGGCATCACTATCTTCCTGAAGTGCGGACACCAGGAAATGCGGCATCTCTGCTCCATAGTTCCCTCCTTATATATCCCAGGGTTGCACAAATCATTTTGGCGACAGTATCTTTCATCTCATGTTCAATTAACTATGACACCTCCCCTGCCAGAGTCCTTGCCTTCCGGGAGCAGGTTCCCAGCCTGCATTCCTTGCTCCCAGGTGCGTGATCTTACGCTTGGCAGCATCACTGCTCCTTCTGCTTTTTTGCAATTGGCTCTCCAATCAAAACAGAGCTCGATTTCCTTCTCTGTGCTTCTGCATCCTCAGCATGGCATCAGTAATGTTTTTGTTTTCTTCTCGTCTGTTGACAAATACGCTTCAGAGGCAGTCAGCAAGGAATCCTTGAGACTTCACTGCAACACAACTCTTCATGATGACTCCAGCTTATTCTTACATTTCAGGCATAATATTAGGCCAGTATGTAATCCCTTTAATATATGCAGTGTTGGTTTGTTTCATTCCAATTTCTGACAAATGTATGTGACATCGAGTCGAATATCTTACAGAAGTCATATGTGCATTACATCAACATCATCATCTCCCACCTACTACATCTGTAAACTTACTTAAAAGGCAGAGCTACATTCATGAGATCTATTTTCCATAAGTGAATTTTCCACGTTGATTGCCACTAATTACTCTTTCCCCTTTAACTTTCAGCTAATGTCCACGCTATGCACTGTATTACTTGTCCTCGGGCTAGATAATCAGGACACAAGGCTGATACATACTCGTACCATCCCATTTACTTTCTGTTCATGCTGGCACCACACACATTTTACTCCGGTCTTTGCAAAATTCCCTACTGCTCAAAAGTCCACCAAAAGTGTACATTATTAGTCCATAGGGCTTCTCAGCCATATCTTTTGAAATTCTTGGATGCAAAATATCTGAACTTGCTAGTTTAAGAAGGTCTAACATTAATAGCAGCTGTTTAACATCCTCTTCAGTTACTGTTGGAGTGGAAAGTGTTTCATCATCCTCATATGATACAAACACATCATCTGGCTTTTTTTCCCAAATAGAAAACAGAAATATTTACTAAACAGTCCTGCCTTTTCTGTATCTCCATTGATAATTTGACCATATCCATCTAGTAATGGACTGATGTCATTTTTAATTCCTGTAGTACCCAGTATACTTTACTGTTCTCAGCTTTGCTGGCCATAGATTTTTCCTTGTATTTTTTTACTTACCAGGGTCTGATGGGGCTGAGCTCTCAGCCCACACTCATTACTACCAATGCTCCTGTTTCCCAGTACTGTATATTGCATATGTATTTATTTTCCACAATCATCTTCATTTCTCCTCTAAGCGCAGCTTGGCTTTTATTCAGGGCATAAAGTCAAGATAACTCTCTATAACGATTAATATAGTGGTGCACAGCAGGATCAAGGCAGATCCCCAACACAAAAATTTATCTAGCATCCCAAATGAATTTCTTCCTAGAAATGCTAAGGGCCCAAACTGCTCTCTCACTGCTAGGGGCAGGGACTCAAGCAACAGCTCCCCACTCTGTCTTTAAACCACTTCTGTGCACCTGAAAATCATCACACTTCAGAGGTGCCTTTCAGCAGCAACAAATTCATTAAACCAACACAAACAAGTGAGAACGAACCTCCAGCGTTGGAGCGGGGACGCTAAGCTCCACGTCCAGACACGGTTTAAGACAGTTCAGATCTATCATCTGGAGCTGCAGAAAAATTGCACATGGCTCCAAAAGCCTGGCTTTGCTGACCTGCAGACAGGAGAGCAGCTGTGCAGAAGGCACAGCCGCTCGGAGCCGAGGGGAGCGGCCGGCGCGGGGCGGAGAGGAAGGACTCCAGCAGCGCTCACAGCCTTCCCGGGGCCCCAGCGCAGATCTGCTCCAGGCACTATCACCGTCTGCATCACGGTCAACCGTTTAGGAGCGCCAAAGACCTAACACCCCAGCAGCTGTGCTCGCCAGTCCCATGCAGTAAAGATGATCCTGACAAAGAAAATGACATAAGTGAAAAAATGAGAGATCTCCTGGATCCTCCTAGAAAACAGGACCAGCCCCATAATATATTCTTCAGGGATGGTCACAGCCTGAATTTGAATTGCAAAGTGCTGGGGGTGCCTTCCGCCAATGGAGAATGGCTGTTTCATAAAAAAGAAAAAAAGTTTTCAGTGTTCTCCCTGTTCCACCCAAACTTTCTTGCTCACTTAAATCCCATCTCTCCATTTTCTCTAACTGTGGCCCATCTGCAGCAACTCCTCTTTGTCCTTGGCGTGCACGCTCTTTGGCTACCTACCTATTCTGCACCCAATTAAGCAGAAGTTTTCACAGTTCTTTCAATCTTTCCTCAGAAAACAGTAATATGTGGCACTGTGTAAAAGCTGAACTGCACTAAGGGCAGGCACGGCTCACGCAGGCTGCAGCGCAGAACCCCTCTGCGACCAGCACCCGCGTCTCCCCGCAGCAGCCCCGACCAAAGCCCTCCGCAGCTCCAGCCCAGGCGTCGGGCTTTTCACATCAGCAGGGCTTCGCGCGGCGTTCCCAGCCCTGGTACAGCTCCACGGGGTGGGTGTGTGTGTGTGTGTGTGTGTGTGTGTGTGTGTGTGTGTGTGTGTGTGCGAGTGTGAGTGTGTGCGAGTGTGTTTGTGATTTTGTGAATAGGGCCGCTCAGCACGTTGAGTCCTCCCCGCAGGGATGATGTGTTACAGCGGATTGGCTCCCTATTCCCCGAAGGAAACATCTGCACATTCCAGACACATTTTGTAACGGGAGTGAAACCCATCCTTGAAGTGAAATTTTACAGCCTCCACAGCACAAAATAACGATTGCTGGCAAGCAGCAGTGGAAAAGTAATGTTTAAAATATTATTACAGGGAAGCGGCTGCCAGAGCCTCAAATTAATCATTAGAATGTGTCTTTGGAGCGGAGTGGTGCGTTATGTAACACTCGTCCACCTCCAGCTCAGCGAACGGCTCCTCTCTGCCCCGCTTCGTGGTTCACGTCTCTTGCTGCCGCAAAGAGCGCTGCGAGGGCCCGAAAGGGCCGGGGCAGGTTGCACGCGACCCCCGCGCCGTGCCCCACCGCAGCCCGGCGGGGAGACGCGTCCCCGCGCAGGGGTCCTCTTCCGAGAGCCCCCAGCCAGGCCTCGGGTCAGTACTTCTGCCAGGTACCCAATTCCTGCTTAATTAAAGAAAACCCCAGGAGAGACAACGACAGGGGCTGTTTCTCACCATAATCACCCCTGAAAAGCAGCGTTTGCCACAACTCTCCACAGCAAAATAAACACTGGAAGGGGCAGACGGAGGCTCGGCTGGCTGCTTCCCACCATCCGCCCTGCAGAGGATGGTCAGTCCCGGGCGCGGGAGAGGTCAGAGCTGCCAGCGTTCCCAGCACTTAGGGCAGCTGGTTAAACACCTGGGGCACCGGTTTTCACCTAACCTGGACTACTCACGTCAGTCATAAGCCAGGCAACTAAATACCGCAGTTACCTGCACAGTGTCCCCTCCCTCCACCCATGCCATGCAACGATCTGTAACTAACAGGACCAACGTACGATAAAAATGCAACTGACATTCAAAAAATAAAGCTCTGAATTAAAGCAGGAACACAGTAATGGATGCAGACACATCTATGGGGGAAGCAGCAGCAAAACTTTGCCAATCTGTACCACAAGCCAGAAGAGAAGAACTGAAATGAGTACACAAGGGACAGAAGTCCTGTGCTACAGCAATCGGAGCAGAAAAGCCTGCAGGCCCTCAGGAAGGGATATTCTCTAATATCTGTTATTCATCAGGCCGAAAACACCATGAATTCAAGCAGAAGCTTCATTGATGAGGACTTCTCTGTCTCTGCTAGTGGGATCCAGCCCTTGAAGGTGATGAGGACCCAGCCAGGCCTCTGGCAAGTTCAGCTGCCTCCCTGCAGGTACGTGGCATGAACAAGAAGGCGATATGGCGGCAGCGAGCGTTGGTCAGAAGCTGCAAAGGCCGAGGAGACACGGAGATGCGAGGCAGGGAAGTCAGATTAGCGCGAGCTGGGGGGCAGATGCCCAGATGATGCCACGTGGCCCAGAGAAGCGCTGGCCGCAGAGCAGATGGTGCAGGCCCTGCGGTGAGCAGAGCACGCTGGCTGGGGCCCCCCAGGCCGGACACTGAGCCCAGCAGAAGGGCTACAGGTCTGGGGATGACAGCTCCTGAAGCCCTGGTATCTTCCCTGTTTCAAGCTGGGGATCCAACGCAGGGGTGACTTACAAAACGTTGGCCAAGGTTTTAAGTTCACAGCATCCTTTGTATTTTTGAGCGTGGCTGCAGTGTCCAGCAACATCTTCTATGGTAGTTCTTAAAGCACCTCTGCCTTCCTTTCCTGGCTCACTTCCATGATCCTTGGATCGCTGGGTGCTACAATATTCAGATTTTGAAATGATGTAGGTAGAGAGACAGACAGACAGCAGACAGGTAGCTAGACAGATATTGTGCCCCCAAAGGGACCTTCAGATACAGAAAGAAGTGAATACAAGACTGTAGTTTTAAATACCTAAATGTGTTTCATTAAAAGATCAAAGCAGCAGTTTTGCAGGAATTGCTGCGTCTTTCAATTAAATAAAACACATTTGGACAAACTGTCTAAACATGTCATTAACATTCTGGTCTTCTAGGCAAATAACAGAGATTTTACAATTGACCCTAGAGGTTTTCTCTATTTAAGAAAAAAAAAGAATGCAAAACTGATTAAACAGCCCAAACCAAACAGAGATTTACACACCAACCATGCGGCAGCAGGGTTCGGGTGGCAGGCGGGCCCGCGCCGCAGGTGGAGGGGGCTTCCCATCTATTTCTTCCTCTTAAACATCTCTCCAGCCCAGGGGCATAGGAATTCAAAGTCAGACCCATGAATCTCTATTGGAATACAAATGTTCAAGGAATCAACTAAACTGCAGCAACTTTGGTTCATATTATTTGCCATAAAGCACAGGGCATGGTAAAGCCCCAGAACCAGTCTGCTCTGGAGCTGTGAAGTAAGTTTGCAAAGACAGAAAGACAGAAAAAATCATTTACAAAACACCGAAGGACGGGCCTTTCTTTAATCCCTGTGTTCCGGTGCTGTGACTGATACGAGCTCCCCCTGTATTTTTTTAAATGTGGTTGTTTAGGTTGGAGGGCTCTACTCCGAATGCTTTTGGAATATGTTCACTATAGATCCTTAAATATCTTCCTTCTGAAAACAAAAAACAATTAGAACCCAATATAGATCCTCTGTTTCCAGGACAAAATGGATTTGCATGTTTCTGGCATTAATAATCTGTGTGGTTGGGTTGCTTCCTTTTAGCATTAGAAAGTCTTCTATGATGCAGTCAGAATATTTCAGCTCCAAAAAATGCTGATGTTCAGAGGCCCCAAAGTAGGTACAAAGCAAAGGGAAAGGAGCAGCGTGCTCAGGCCTCTGCAGGGCCCCGAGCTGCCCCCTCTAGAAGATCGTGTGAGCAGGCGTGGGAAACAGTGACTGATTTGTTCCTCGCACAAGCTCTCGGGAAGGACGGCTCTCTGCCACCGCAGTGAAAGAGCCGACAGCTCCTTGGGCTCCCCTGACAAGGAGGGACACTGCCACCAGAGGCTGCGTGCGTAGGATGGAAATGACACAGTTCTGCCGAGTGCAGAACCGTGTCCAAATGTCTCCAGCACCACCTCCCAGCCCGGACAGGAGTGCTTAAGGGCTAAGGACCCCCCTGCTATCCTCCTTACCCTTAGTTGTCCCTTTGAGCTCCTCAGATGTGAAACTTATCTCCGCATAAGTAACATGGAGGAGAACCCAAACCAGCAGCAGCTATTCTACACAGGGTGCCTTCAGGCCACCCGCTGTCCTCTCTTCCCATCAGCTTCTGCAAATTCACACCAAGGCTAAGGCTAAGCTTTCTGGGTGGAATAAACCCTTTGTGAGCAAATCTTTACAGATCCATATGCAAAGCAGAGTTTAATGAAAGGCATTTTATTCTACCAGTGGTGTTCACCTCCTGGGCCTACTAAATGAGGATTTGAGGATAAGAATCCAGGTAGAAGTGTCTGTCAGGACAAACTAGAAGCCAAATTGTGAAGTTAAAAAGAAATCAGGAGGATATCACAGGAGAAAGATTAGGGGAGAACAAGCAGATGGATTTGTAACTGAAAGCAAAGTATAGAAGGTTTTAAAGGAAAGAGGGGAAATCCACAGACTGGTCCCTGCACAGATGTACCTCAAGTTAAGTTCAGGCTGATTTAAGGACTACTGGCATCTGAGAGCCATTCTAGATTTAGGAATGAGCACAGAGGCTTCAGCAGAGACAGCTGACCCCATGCTCCACAGTAACTGTTCACCCTCCCCTGCCTTGGGAGTTTCAAGGAAAGTTTTCAAGGAAAAGCATGAAGATGGAAATCTCCCTTCTCTTGAGGATCCTCCAGCAGTCAGGTCAGACTCACCACCCAGAAGCAATTAAAGGACGTTTGTCCTAGTTGCTGGCTGTGCTTTGCACTTCTCCAGAGAACAGTCAGGCTTGGTGTCCACAGATGTTGCTGCTGGCGCAGTGGAGGTCTTCACCAAGTCAAATCACGTGCCTGGCCTGGGTGCAGGTGATGAACATTCCTGGCTCTTCTCTGGACCACTGTGCGTAGGAGTCTGCTCAGTGTCCTCCTCTGAACCCATCTGGTTTTAGCATTCTTCGCATCGGTATCAGCTAAACTCTGAGTTTTTAGCTACCTCTCCCTTATCCAAGGAGATGGACCTTTCCCTGCTCAACCCATCAAAAGAGCTGACAAATGTTCCTGGTAAGAAGGGCAGACCACAAAAACACAAGAATTACAGGAAATCATAGAACGAAATTTGGCAAGCAGTGATGGGCCAAATTCAGCCCCAAAGCCAACAGATGGACCCCAGGGATCCATTTGTTTCCATGCACTCCAGTATTATTAAGAGATGTCAACAGCTCCTCAATGCGCAAAGGGTGCAGACGACACAACTGGCACATTAGCTGTGCTACAGCTGGAACAACGCGAGCCTAATGCTGCAGAAAGGAAGGATCTGGATCTCATGGGTTAAACAGGAGTTGCACATCTAAATTTCTACCCGTTCCTTGGAAAATTTAAACTCCAGATAGGAGGGAGCCAAAACTTTAACATGATCTGCCTGAGAAGAATAACTCTCCACACTTCTGCCAAATATTAATGGCTGATAAATCCACTGTTCAACATATCTGGGGGTATGGGGTGGAGACCAAAGGACAGATCCCTGGAAAGAGCACTGGAAGAACTCTCCAGTCAAGTCATCAGCTTGTCCTGGAAGGATGCAGTGGACCTCAAGACAACCTGATCTTACACCGCTCCCCCTGCTCAGCTCTCCCCCTTGACATCAACTGACCTCCACCTGAGGAACGAAGACAATTTACCTCTGACCTCTGGCTCAGCCAAAGACCCTCTTGGGCCTTGCCTCTGCTGGCTGTAACACAGCTTCTGTGCTGTTTAACTGCAGCCCCCGAGACCTTCAGCAACTGCAAGCTCTTCCTACCACCTGCTGCCTGAAAGGGCTCATGCTGCAGCCCCAAAATGGGAAAGCTGGGGCTGTGTTCAAAACCCACCACGTGCTGAAAAAGCAGGAGGTGCACGCTGCTTTTTTTTTCATGCTGCTTTGGGGAAGGCCACAGAAGGCCCTGATCCTTCACAGCTTCCACAGCTCAGAGCCAGGCATCATCCCCTCTCCCGGCATATATATGAGCCACACGTGTACACACGTCTCAGCACCCTCAGGTGATGAACATGTTACTTCTGGAGCATCTGTTCCAACTCAGCCCAGAGAGCAATAAATAGGAGGAAGTCACAACTGCCATTCGATATCCTACATGAAAGAGGCACGGAGATCCCAGCCTGCTTCCTAGTGGATGGTCATCCCAACCACAGTGCACACGGCAGCCGGGGCGACGGGACATGTTTCGGGATCTCAGGGAGGTCAGACGCCCGTGAGCCCCGGCGGAGGGGACCCCCGCGCAGCTAGCAGTGTGGCTGCTCCCGCCGAGGGGGCTCACGGGCTGGCACGCGCGCCGGGGGCACCCTGCCCTCGCAGCCCCCCAGGCCGCAGGGCCGCCAGCACGGGTGGCATTGCTGCGTGGCGCGGTGGGACCCCCGCGGCTGCTGGAGCCCCGTGGCGTGGGCGCCGGCGTCACCGCACCACGGAGCGCATCCAAACCGAGCTTCGAGCCAGCTAGAAGGAGGGGTCTGTTTTTGCAGACTGCTTTGTCTGATAAAAGTTTGGAAAAGTGATGTCTGTCCCTCAAAATTAAATACATAATGGAGACACAGCTGGTCTGATTTTGTTGCAAGAGAATCGTAAAGAGGATAATTTCATTCACTTCAGATTATAAATCATGTTAGTGCTCTGTTAAAGGGAGGACTGCTACGACATCTGTTCCTTTCTCCCACAGGAGTGATGCCTATAACCCTCTTTTTTAATCATCATTATGTGAAATAAACTGTCTAGGGAAAAAAAAAGCCATGCAACTGTGCTAATCTTCCTAATGATTTAATACCTGCAAGCACTACTGGGAAGTATTCCTTTCCTGAGCGCATTAAAAGCTGTCACATTAAACATCTCACTACACTTCAGCATCCTACTGTGGATTTCTTTTAGACAAACCCAATTTCTGCAGAGACTGGGTAGGGGCTTTTGCCTCCCTCCGCCCACTCTCCCCACCCCAGTTTCCGAAGACCTCCGAAACGCCCGTCTGGGGGACTCCGATACGTCCTGGCACAGACTCTCCAAAGAGTAGCAAAGCTAAACAGGGTACGGCTGTTATTGCAGAGATCACTCACTGCCAGCACAAATACACAGACTGGACCATTCAACCTTTTACAGCGGGAAAGTCACGGACAGTTGATGATTCACAATCAGCATTTTTTCTTCTACTATAGCCACCCTTTTTCTTTAATTATTCTTTCTTTCTGGCAAGCATCCCTTCCCTGCAGCTTTTGCAATGCTTTTCCCCCCCCCGATTTCTTAATCATATTAGCAAGAAGAGGCAGGGGACATCCTCGAGTCCACAGTGTGATTTCTGCATCTGCTCACGGCGCAGTGTGCCTAGGCACGGGTGCTCGGTCACGGGTGACGGACTGCTGCGGTTGAGCCAGGCAGCGTTAAGCACTCCCCAGCGAACGAGACCAGAACAAGGCCTGTGAAACGCTCCGGTCCCCCTCAAGACCTCAGAATAAGGCTTAAGTGGTTTCATGGGCCTTGTTTGTGCTGGCTCTGTGCCCAGGGTGAACCTCACCAATGGTAACCTATAGTATGTACTTACTCCTTTTTTTCCTTTTCATATGCAAAGCCAAGGGCCATTTCTTTCCCAGGTCAATATTTACAGGCATACCAAACTGTAAAATCCATTAAATTATTGTCTGCTCCCCACACAAACATCCACTAGCGCTGATACTGGGTCTCCGGGGCTCAGCACCCCGCGGGTGCTGCCCACCTGCCTTCCCTCCCTGAAGCAACCCAGGGCCGAATCCGCGTGTCCAAAGGCTCCCCGGGGCCAGAGAGGGCAGTGGACTGTCCAGCGCAGCCCTGCACGCTCTGGTACACTCTCATTTCAAATGGCTGCAGCAAAGGGGCTCTTCCCCAGGAGCTGCTGCTTGCTCTCAGAAATCCTTTCTTGATTATTCAGCTTCAATCTTCCCCAACTCGGTTTTTCTCTGATGTTCCCAGACACGGCTCCTCTGACGAGTCACTTTAGCTACAGGCACTTACTGCTGTCTAGCACCCGCAGCCCTTACGCCGTACACCGATCTCAAAGCACGCGCCAGGAGAGCGGAAACAACTGCCAGGGACCCAACAGGGCAGGTGTCACTGGAGCAGAGAGACAATTTAAAGAAATCACATCTATTCCACTTCATAGATGTTATTCTACTGTAGACAAACTGCTTTTTTGTTTTGTTTAATTTTCTGTTGAGTAAAGCTGCAAACCAAAGTGAATCCCCGCTCTGATACAGTTACTGAAAACGAAACGCTGACAGTACCGGTGGCCTTCGTGGAACCTGATGCTTTGCTTCAGGGCCATGCAACTGCCTTGGACTGTGTCAAAATCAAACGATTAAATAAAAAATGACTCTACCTTGTTCTTCATGAGCTGAAGATACAAAACTATGACCATGATGGTGTAAGAGAGTGTTAGCAGCAAATCCAAACGGTCAGTAAATTTGCTTGGTTTAAAATGGGAAGAAGAGCCCAAACCCAAGCAACGCCAAGTCCAACAAAATGCTAGGGGCAGAGTGCCCCACAGAAGCAGAGGCAGGCAAAGGGGGCACGAGCCTGCCCCACGCCCCACCAGCACCACCGACCGTCTCTGCCCCCGCACCAGAGCGGGCTTGGCACGGCGGGACACGTGCGTTCAGCCCGATCCACTCCCAGGCTCCCTGCTACAGCTCCATACAGAGACTCCGGAGGGGTTTGGTAAACATCCCTGGTAATCTCTGGACACCACAGCAGTGTCAAGAAGGATCAGAACAATAAATCAGACCTTACATCAGCTCTGCTGGCAGAGAAGAACATCCGCCCGGCTCTCAAGGAGTGCTGAGCCTCAGGCAGCAGCATCGTTCCTCAGGATTTATGGTAGACACTGAGTTAAGCTGTATCTTTGGCCTTTTGCTATATCATCTTCTTGCCAAGGCTAAAAATTACTCTGTGGTGTAATCAAAAATTGAGGCAGAACAGGGAAATAATAATAATATATAATAATAACAAGTTACGTTTCCATAGCACCTCTCTTCCTCAGATCCAAAAGGCCATTACAAACTTAACTTACCGAAGTACACTTTGTACACAGGGATTATATAACCCACCACTGAAATACAGCCACTATTTAACGGCACAATCCAGCACTAAAGGAGGACTTAAGATGGAAAGAAGAATTGCCAGTGTACTAGGGAAGAGATGCCACCAAGCGAGCCCTGAATCCTCTCCTGCTGATGTGAGGAAAGGCCGACTTTGATCCATGGTCTGTAAGATGCTCTTTGCCAATCTCTCAGACAAGATATGCTGCTGTACGAGGACAGGACTAAGCACAGATCTCTCTGGGACAAGGACAAGCGTGGGAGCCCCCTTTAGCACCAGCCAACGGGGCAGCACAGCTGCATAATCCCGCTCGGCTCAGGGCTGCGCGGCCCTGACAGGCTACTAGGTACCTCGTGTGTCTGGGAGAGCAGAGCTGCTGGCAACGCTGCTTGCCAGCGGGACGTGAAACCACAGCCCTGGTACTGCCATCAGCAAAGGTCCTGGGTCGTGTACTACAAGGCAAAAACAGGCCCTTATTCGGTCAGGCCGTGCCAGCATCACCACCCCGTCCTGTCTATTCAATCAGCGACGATCCACATCGACTGCACCCCTCTGTCTTTCTCTCCGCACCAACGGCAGCTTAGACTCCCTGCAAGTCGTGTTTTGCATCAGCTGGCAGGTTCAGGAAGGCACAGACCCCAAGGCTTTTCCACATAAATAGTTTGCCCCTTCTTATCCCTTGGAAGGGTGTCAAAGAACTACTGTTTCCCTGACAATAAAATACAGTAAAATACAATAAAATAAGGAGCAGGCTGGCGTCCTAAGCAGAGCAGTGAAGGAAGAGGGATTTCATACAGGCAGGGGGACTGAGGAGCGTGTGATGCAGAGCTTCCCAGCCACTTCTGGTCTTGAGGCAGACTGAGCTGCAGGCTGCCTTTGCTCCATTTTTCCTTTCCAACATTTTCCACACCATCCTGCCAAGAAAACTCTGAGAGCTGCCTGCCGTGTCTGGCAAACACTTCTTACTGCACAGTCCTCCCAGTCGGCACCCGCGCACACACACAAGGCGAAACCTGCAGCAGAGCTGGCTGCTGCCGCACCCCTCGGAGATGCTGCGGGACGGCTGCAAAGCCCTGCTCTCGCCCCACACCAAGGGGCTGAGATGCTGCTGACATCCTTAGAAAGGGGAGATTCAGGGATAGCGAGGGGCGACTGAAACGCATTAGGCATTTTGGGTCCTTCACAGGCAGACGAGCTCCCCAGCTCCCAGGGGCTTTGGAAGCCTTCTACGATAGCGGGATCACAGCGGGCTTTACAGCAGGGTAAGGGAATAGAGAAGGGAATGCGCTGGAAGCAAGACAACTATTACTGCGTGTGCTCAGGCCTGGGTTGTAAGTGTGGAAGGGGGTTAGTACTTTTCCCATGGAGAAGGGACTGGGGAATAGATTTTGTTGCCCCTTGCCAGAGTGGCTCAAACCACGTCTTCGGGTCAGGCCAAAACATCGTTTGGTCTGATAACCAGCAGAGCGGAGAAGCCATCCCTGTCCCACCCCGGCATCTTCCTGCAGTATTTTGAACCCCTCCAATTCCAGCTGAGAGCAGGGGTTTGCCCTAAAGAATCCTCCTACGAAGCTGGGCAAGCGCCTGAGGATTGCTCCTGCCACGCCGATGTGCTCGATTAGCGAGCTCCTCCTTCCCAGGAGCCCGGCTCTGGCAGGCCCTTTAGGCCTCCAGGCCCTTCCGCCCGGATGAGTCCCCGCTCCCCAGGGACTAATGGGCACGTAAGGGGAAGGGCCAGAGAGTGAGACAGCACAAGCTGTTTGGCTAAGAGACTAGTGACCCCATCGCCAACACGCGGGGAAGAACACAAGCGCGCGAGCAGCCAGCTTCGCAGGAGGGGACGGGCACAGCCCCAGCGCACCCCCTCGCGAGGGAGAAATCCCGGGAAAAATGAGCACAGCTGCTCTCAACCAGCGTCGAGGAATGGGGACATGTTCTCCACCAGCGTCAAAACAAGCATCCACAAAACACAGATAGAGGGACTACGGGGAAGCGGAGCAAAGCAAACCCAAGGCAGACAGCTGAAGACCTCTTCTACCAGCAACATGGGCCAGAACAGGAACCATCCTGAACTCAAAACACAGCTAAATATGGCCCCGAAGAGGACCCCTCCTGCACCTGACAGGCTCTGGGTTGGTAGATCTTTTTCTATCAAAGCATTGAGCATAAATTTCATCTATTTTATTCGGAATCATCAAATATTATGACATTTTTCTGAAGCCACTTGGAGTCCCAACTCCTACATTCGGCACAATTTGAGCAAATAAAAATTTGCATCTGAGGTGCCTTGTGTGTTTTTTTTTAATTTCCTGCTGTGTGAAATAGCAATAAAATCAAATCTGTGGAAACAAATGATAATTGCTAAGAGTTTAAAAAAATGCCAGCTCCTTCCCAGTCTGCCACAGTTACTCTCAGCACTGCTTCTCACCCAGGTAGAAGGACAGGCTCCAAGACCGGACTTCCTCACTTTTATGGGTTTAGATTGGATCCCACTAGGTGTTTAAAGGCCATTGTTGAACCGCTAACACATTCTGCAGAGTGACTAATACCAACCGGGTTGCTTCTCACTCTCACTTGGCTTTTTTGGCTCCATCTTCCTGCCACAGCAGACAGGACAGCAGAAAACAAGGTGAACGACAGACACAGCGCGCTGGCTATTCCCAGGGCAGGGGTAGGAGTTCACCAGCTACTCTGCGACTGAAGAGATGTAGGGACAAGCTGCTGCCTTCCTGTTCCACAGTGAGCAAAATGGACATGCAAATATGGCTTTCTTCCACATAAAGGGCAAGTGCAGTTGGTATGGAAGCGTAACGCAGAACAGCAGGAGGAAAAGATGAAGAGCTAACTACAAGCTGCTACTACAGAAATTAGAGGAGAGTGACTCTCCCCAGGAGGCTGGCTTCAGCCCTCAGCTGCCCTAGCCGGCCTCCTCCACGCTCACACCAAGCTCCCTGAAAGCTAGACTTTGCCTTGTCCTTCCAGAAGGCTTGGACATTCCCCTCCCTTTTTTCCGAAAATCAGCCTGCAGGTTCTGGTCGACTGCACACATTTAACTGGCCAGAGTCTGGCAGAAGGGGCAGAGACAGGCCCAGGGAGCAGGATGCAGGCAGCGTTTCATGAAGTACCCTCTGGAACCAACATGTTCCCCTACGAGGAAAAGCCTTTGGCAACTGGACCTCTCTGAACTGTGGATTAGGGTGATTTCAGAACCCTCCCTCTATGTCCGCTATCCTTCCTTGCCAGACTGTGGCTTCACCTTAACGCGGGAGACAAACTGACTGGGAACACCACTGACGGCAAAGAAAGGAACGGGAGAGACTTCCCATGAAATGCAACCACAGAGCTGGTTGCAGAGCTCCTCCCTGCACACCAGGACTCCAAGAAGATCCTGGAAACGGTCAGTATATTCATTATACCTGGGATCTGAGCACTGTCACAGCTGTCACTGTGACTTCCGCAGTCAGGCGGCTGGCAACCCAGCCAGCCACTCCACGCAGAGGCTTCTGGAAAGGGTGGACTGTGGAGAACTTGGAATAAGAAAGGAGGATGAAGCAAGGAACCTCCTCCCTTGAAGATTTTGTCTGAGGCTTTTCAGACACTGAATATGAAGATTCAATGAAAGCCTCTTCAGAGGCACTGAGCACATTCAGCTCTCATCCTAGAAACTGAAAGCATCAGATACACGAGCGGAGCAGGGCTCCCGTTAACAGCATCATCCATAAACCCCGGTGCTGCAGCCTCTCCCTGACACTGTAGCTGTACCAAGCCATCAGGCCCAACACAAAAACAAAAACAAGAATGCAAGAAACTGCCAGCAAATTAAATCCACCCTCTTTCTGGAATAACCCAACTTTCTTAATGTGAAGAGAGCCTAAACCCCACAGCTGGTAGCTCAGAAGTGGGGAGTTAACGCTGAATATAAGTACAGCAAAATTTCCCCATCTAATGGCATCTGTAATCTTAGACAAATCTTCTTTTAGTTCAACATCCCATCAAATGCACTTTAAAACGCTCCCTCTGCTCTCCCATTAGCTACGCTGTCTAATTAGATTCCACGCAGGGAGCCCGGGTAACTTACAGCGAGCAATTAGGGTTTGTAGCTTCAAATTGGAAACGACCAGCCACAGAAGCAACCAGTCACTGTCCGTAATGTGCACACGTCCCCCCAGGGCTGGCAGGAGCCGTAGGACGTGGCATTCAAAGGCTCACAAACTCAGCTGGCACAGGAAAAGCCCAGATCTGTTCTCCCACCTAGGTACTTCTGGTGCGAGTTCACAGTCCTCAGCTGAACACCACTGTGAACATCCTGTTATGAGACAGATTAGAATCAGGCTTCAAATCATAATTTTTCACAGTACTCCTGAGAAGGCATGAGAGAAATATTGATAAAACACCCCTTTTAGTAACCCTGGAGTAACTTGCCATTCCAATTAAATGCTTCACAGCACGTGAATTTGGCACTACCCACAAAACACATCCTGAACCTGCAGGTTGCCCGCTGACAGTCACACATCTCCAGTCCAGTCAGTGCTCCTGAAGAAGACGGCAGGTCTGTCACAGCTGGACACATCACATCCCCAACTCCTCAAACACTCTGTCTGTGCAGAAGGCAGCAAAAGCCAGAAGCTCAGGAATAAAATTTCCCAAGGTTTGGGTGGTGTTTGGGGAGGTGCATCTGGGCTGAGAGAGAGGGGAAGTCAGATTCCCGGATCCAAGGCCAGCTCTAGCTGGCAAAGTACTCAATGCAGCTTTGGGTTATCCACAGATTAAATACTTACCTCTAAACAGCAGAAATGCCATATAATCCATCCGATCGCAGGATAAACCCTCTGAAAATGACACTCCAGATTTCAACTGCACCTTTACCAACCTCAAAGCTTTATCAGCCTTGTCTGAATCCTAACCAGCTCCTGTATCTGGAGCTCCCATGGTACATAGCTCCAAATAACCCTTCCCTGTCCAGTTTTACACAAAATGGGGAGATAGAAGATGTACTCAGCCTTGCCATAAGGGAAGTGATAGGTTCCCTAAAGCTGTCTGCTGGAATCATGACATTAAATGATAATCTGTACTTTCTTTCTTCACTTTTTTTTTTGTTTAAATGATTTTTCTCTACATCTCCTTACTGAGTGGTAAGAGATGCCTCCAAAGATCTCCTGCATAGGACATAAGGCTCAGAACCCAGATGGCAATAACACTTGGCCTTTTTTGGTTTATTTTAATTTCAACATTTATGGAAGCAGTGGCTGACTCATGTTCTGGCTGACAGGGCTGGACTCTTGTAAGTAATTACATTCTAGCTATTTAATTAAGGTAAGTTTTCCCACTTCTTTTTGAGGTGTTGGTGATGCCACTGACTGCTGTGAGAAAAACATATATCTTTGCCTTGGGTCTCAGGCAGGTGCAAGTCCAGACATTTCCTCCTTCAACCCCTGGCACGTGCATCTAAAGTGAAAGGTGCAGATATATCAAATTACCCAGCACTGCTCAGCTCCATCAGATCATTCAAGCATCTCCTCCCGCAGGAGAGCTCCACCCTTAGCAAAAGACGAGAAATCCTAAACACACCAGGGCTACTGTGACTTGTTAAGTATGGTTTTGCTTCACATACCCTTACTTCCTTTCCAGCAATGCACCAGAAAAAAGACCGAGGAGAGAATTTGTAGCTAAGGAATTCAGTGAATGATTAACTCTATCCTGCCTATTAACCATTGCTCTCCATTCCCTCATGCCTTGCAGAAACCCCACTTCCGGGTGGCAAGACTATGCCAAAATCTGATATCACATTGGTTTTGCTTGTAGAGTGGTCAGGTGATGCAGATGGTTCTGGCTTTGAGCTAAAACCCATTAAGTTCAGTAATGATTAATCCAGAACCCCAGCACAAGTTCATGATGAAATGCTGTTCCTTTTGTCACACCAAATTCATCTAAATGGATCCTGCTTCTTGGAGGTCACCATGGAGGAACAGTCTCCACACAGCCCTGCAGAGGCAAGACCTCCATGCACACCAGAAACAGGGTCTAGCGCAAGGTAGCAAATGGATGTTGCTCTCCCTACCCCAAAATGAACCACCTCTACGCTGTGCTGTGATGCGTTTGGGACGAGGACAAGAAAGGGAATGCAGCTTTACTTGTCCAAAGATGCTACAGACCAGAGGCAGCTGGAAGTAACCCCCAGCTGAACACACAAGTCTCAGCAAGCATATGCATGGTGGTGCAGGTCAATACAGAATTTACCAAGCTCTTCCTACCCCACAGGATGACCCGTGGCTTTGTAAATCCATTACTCGTAGACTCCAGTCCTGCAGCTCACGTATCATTGTTGCATTGCCCCTGAAATTGGGCGCACTGCTGCTTTTTCTTGACTAACAAAGTCTGGGGGGTTCTTTTGGAAAGGAATCACAATTGCAACCAACCCAGTCCACCAACTATTTTACAGCAGATGCAGGTACCGCCCGCAGCAAGCCATCTCATACTACAAGGTATTTGTGACCACATGTGCACATGCAAGCTCACGTTCATCACACTCAACTGCACCTCGGAAGACTGGGAGGGCTCAGTCCCTGGCTCTGACACAAACTCCCTGGATGACTTCAGGCAAGTCCCTTACTCTCCATGCGCATGAAGCTTTTACAGCCTTACTCAGCCGTAAAACAGGAACACTTCCTTTTTCTTTTGCCTCGTCCATTTCTACTGCCAGATCCTGAGGATAAGGTCTGTTACTGACCATGCTTATGTACAGCACCTAGCTCTACGAGGTCCCAATCCTGCCCAAGGCTCTCAGCGCAACCCATACAAACAACAGTTCCCAGAGCTTTGGGTTTCTCTGCAAGCGTGGTATCACATAATAGACACAGTTGAACGTGTGTATTTTAAACTGGGCTTTCTTGTGCCCTTACATACAAAGAAAGACCTTCTCAGGTTTCTTCCTCATCACCCAAGGACAAGCAGTAGGTAAGATGCCTGAAAATCCTGCTCTGCTTAGACTGTCCAACACTGGGACCCTCGCGGTGTCCACTCAGGGCAAGGAAACACCAACTAAAGCTGTATCTGGAAAGCTGAAATAGGAGGATTCTCAGTATCCCGAGACCCGGGAACCTGTCTTTGTGGTATGAGAACCACGGTATTTCAAGGCTTGCACACACAGATGGCCAAGCAGGATTTAAAAGAACATGCTTTGCTCAGAGCAACGCGGTGCACCATGAAAGGGTGGGTGGGAAGGATTAACACACTCTGCAGAAGCCAGGGCTTGATACTGTCAAGGCCAAGACTCTCATCTGTCTGTAACCTGTGCAGAAACCAGCCTGAAAGATCACAACAATCTTCTCTGCTCTTTAATTCTGTAGATTCTTTAACTTACATCTGATGGGACAGATTGTCACTGTCACACCTCACAGGCACACTTGCCCCTGCACTGACTCCCTGACTCCCACGCAGTCCTTTCCTGCAAACGCTTATCTGCCTCACAGGCTGCCAGTGGCGGCTGGGCTACTGCCAGCCCGAGAGCTGGGGAGAACTGGGACCCCACAACGTTAGAAGAAACAAGTGCAAAAGCTGAGTCGCAGCCAGAAGGAGAACTGAGATCCATCGCTGCCGCTGGCTTTTATCACATCTGAACAGTAAGCTCAAGGCCCCTGCTGAGGGCTTTTTTGCTCTATATTCAATAAAGAAAATGAAAAAAAAGAAAAAAAAAAACCACGCTGCTGCTGCTGAAATGTGTTTCATATTGTCAAAGACAAGAAGCCCTCCCTCGGGAAGGCCGTGCTCCGGGAGGCTCTGCTTTTAGCACCCTGCAGTAAGCGCGATTCGGCGGAGGATCGAGCTATCCTCGACGGCCCGCAGGAATCCCAAAACACTCCCGCTAAGGACGAGGAAAGGGGCAGCCTCCTCTCCCTTTAATCAGCCATCATTAAACAAACAGCTAACAGCAGGGATCCTGCAGCACGCACTACAGCCAAGAGCTACTGCCTGCCCGATCCTGAACCCACGCAGCGTTTGTGGCGGCGCTGGCAAAGCCCGAGGCAGAGCAGCCTGCTCGGCCCCGGCCCGGGACGCGCTCCCTCGCCACAAGCGCTCGCACACAGGGAGGCCCGCGTGCCCCGCTGCGCCCACAGCGACGGGAGAGGGCAAAGCCGGGAGAGGAAACGGAGGCACAGCCGTTTGCTCAAGTACTGGGGATGAGCCAAGACGAAACCCCACATTTTGGGGGGCCTACCTGCGGGACCACGTCGCCGCCGCCTCACTCCAGCGCTATCGCCGGCCCCGCGGTGACTCCGACAGGCTGACTGCCCCCAGGCCTGCTGGCCGAAGGCAGCCAGGACGGTGACAGGGGCAGGTTATCTACACCACAGAGACTCCCCTGCCACATTTCCTGAGGTAGAGGCTACCTTACGTGGGGAGGGATGGCAAAACAGAGCGGGAGCTGAACCAGAGCTGCTCACGGCTGAGGCAAAATGGCGCCCGGCTGAGGCAAAATGGCGCCCGGCTGAGGCAAAATGGCGCCCGGCTGAGGCGGGACGCTTTGGGGAGAAGGCATGGAGGCACTGGCAGCACTGCAGGGCCACCCCGGGCCTTGCTCTCCTCAGAGGGGAGCGAGGCCCACGCAAGTGGCCGCAGGCTGCCATGGTTGGGATCCACGCCGGGCCTCGCTCGCCCATCCCCACGCCCGCGGGCTGCGGCTGCGCAGCTCCTTGCTCGGGCTGCTGGCAGCGAGGGAAGCCCTGCCACTGCCGGCCCCGCGTCCGCCCGCCCCGGGGAGCAGCCACGTTGCTCTCAGGAGCGGCGGCCCTGTGCCGGGGTCAAGGCTGGCTTCGCAGCCGGGCTGGGATATTTCCATGCGAGAAACTGACAGCGCTGCCTCCAGACAAAAACCAAAACTGGGCAGAAAACAACACTTCTCTTTTCAGATGCTTTAAAAGAAAAACAAACGGTTCTCTGGCTGCGCCAGCACAGTGAGATCCAAGCGGCGCCGGACCCGCCGCACAGCGCGTACCGGCAAAGCGAGCGGTGTGCGGTGAGCTAGGGGACGACGGCAGGAAGGGACGAAGCAAGAGCAGGGGCCGGAAGGCAGGACCAAGGCTCCACACCAGCCTGTGAAGACGGATAAGCACGTGTGCTTTGCTGCCACAGGGCAAAACTCTACCTCCCTTGGGCCGAGATTCAGTTTCCAGAGAGCTGGTACAGGGTAACACCTTGCTCCTTCCTCGCCAGGATGGCAGAGCACCAGGCGCACAGGAATTAGAAATCCAGGGCATTTATCCAAGCATTCAAGCCCTCCACAAGTATTTAATTCCTATAAATAACCACTACAATACTCCTGGGAAGCAAGCAAGCACCAGCCCCATTGCTCAGACAGGGGAGGCTGAGTGCAGATGAATCAGTGACAGGCCAGCCCACGCAGCCAGGGTCAGAACCGAAAACAAAACCAAGACATCTGCTTTCCCCGCTCTTCCAGCTGTTAGACAACACTGCCCCCAGTAGCCCGGCTCCCTTCCCAAACGGAGGTATGCTCTTCGGTGCCCTGATTGCGGAGGGGAGAAGGACAGAGGGGGAAACAAATCCTAGCCCTGGACACACCACGCACACAGCCTCCATGGCAGCTGGAGAAGTCAGCAACCTCGAGGAACGGCACGGCCAACACCGTGCAGGCTCCACTTCCACCTCACCTCTGCATGGCACTGAACCAGAGCTGTGGTTGCACACACCGGGAGAAAAGGGTGCTCCATGTTGCTGATCAGACCAACCACCTGCAAGAGAGGAGGAACTGCGGTAGAGATGCATGTGCTCCGAAGATCCAAGACTCTCAACCAATTGTGAAGTGTCTTTCCCAAGCAACTAGCATGTGCTTCTACTTTGGGGGAAGCTCTGTGTCCTGTGGGAGCAGGGGTTTTGGAGATCAGTATCCAAATGTAGATTCCTCTCCCAGTTCTCTCCAAAGTCACAGGATCAAGCTACAGACTCGGAGGTGTCACAGCTAATCCGCAGGAAGATGGAATGCAGCTGTGGGCTCTGCTGGCTTCTTTTTGAGCTCTGATGGCTAGCTCTAGTTAACCTTTTAGATGCTGCAAATCCTAAACTGTGCCAGAAGGTAACCCTCTGATCTGACTGGCTGCGTAACAGGGGTCACTGCACTCAGCGCAAAGTAAATCCAAAGTAATGCAACTTAAATTGGTGGCTGTATCAGCTGTAATCTGAGCACGTGAAGAGAAACGGAGTGGTCCAAGAACAGTGACGTTGCTACTTTTACAGTTTACTTTCCTGCAAGCACTGGAAATGATGAAAGCTTTTCAAGAAATGGCTAATTGCTGGATGCAATGAGTAAGAGCGGGAGCAGAGGTGATGGCAGAAGGTCTCAGAGTGCAGGGTCTGGCTGTTATGCTACTGTAGTTATTTTGTCTTGTATGAAACGGAAACAAGAACAAATGATGCTCTTGGCGCTCTTTGTAAAAAATAGGGTGTGCTTTCTTTCTAAATTAGAGCTTGGGAACTGTGTTCTGCCAGTCTAGCAGAGCCTGAAGTACCATCCAGAGAGCTTAAGCTTCGTTTCCACCGCGCTGCCCCGAAATGAGCTGTGCACTGTAACAGCTCTGTGGCACAAGGCGGATGAGTGCATTTCAGCAATGGGGCAGCAGGATTCCTTTTTTTTTTTTCATTAGTAAAGCTTAATTACTGCTGATATGAACCCAATCCACCACATATATCAGCTACAGTGAATTC
Organism: Dromaius novaehollandiae; assembly: GCF_036370855.1. Classification (NCBI taxonomy): domain Eukaryota; kingdom Metazoa; phylum Chordata; class Aves; order Casuariiformes; family Dromaiidae; genus Dromaius; species Dromaius novaehollandiae. The sequence goes on along the minus strand of NC_088111.1, from coordinate 1,688,023 downwards.
TCATAATGCAGCTAAAAGACCAACACAGTCTAACCCTTGGCCTCTTACAGCTTTTGTCTTACTACCTCAGTTTGGCCTACAGTAAGTTTTTTAAGACTTGTGATATAAACTTTGCACTGATCCATGCAATCAGGGGTTGCAAATCTACGCAGAATTCAGTCCATAAAGCCAGTGACTTCATGTTTTCCCTCTGTAGGAGTAAAATAACGTTCCCACACTCTGATAGAAACCTTTGATCTGCACAGATTTAATTCATTACTTATGAATCTCTGGCCAACGTCACTCTGTTCATTTCAGCGGCTCTCTACTCGCAGTCATCTCCTGTGTCTGGGAGGACAGGGAACCCTTTTTCTCCCATGTAGTGGAAGAGCTGAGAAGTGATCCTGACTAATCGATTCACCAACTTGCTGCTTATGCAACAGCCTCTTTTCAAAAACCACCGAGGTAGCAATAATGAGCTACCCTCTAGAACGGCTTTAACAGAGGGTTGGTCAGGAGCCAAGATATTTTCCAATGGAAACTCTTTCTCCCAGGGAATCACCCTGTATCATATTTCAGATTTGTTTTGTTTTAAGATATAGGAGATTTTTTTTTTTAATTGGGCTATGTTTAGATACAAGGGCAGCTTTATGACAAATCACTGCAGGGTCACTCCAGGGCCTGATGGCATCATTCATGGGACTGGCACGACAGCAGCACTGCTAACGTCTCCAAGGCAGCTGCGCATACCGCAAGCTTCTACCCTTGCAGGATTGCCTGGACCATCTGCAGGTCTCTGCTGTGTCCGCACAGAGCCCAAGCCACAAGACGTAAGAGGTGGTACAGCAGTACAAAATAATAAAGGTGCCAGCTGACTGCTCTTTCCACATTCAAAATGTCACTGTTTCCACAAGCCTTTCCAGCCCTTTTCATCCAAATAGGGGTGAAACACAGCTCTCTGCTGAGAGCCAGCTCCAGGCAGCGCACACCACCGACTGCACAGGCTCAGGCAGAGCACAGACCCTTTCACAGGGTTTCCACGACGCTCCTCTACAAGGACCTGTCTGGGGGAAGCTGACCGGGAAGTCAGCGCCTGTGCGGCCAGCTCTCCCGGCAGCCCCGCGCAGCAGGCAGACGCTGGCGAGCGGAGAACCCCGCGGTGCCTCCCAGCACACCGTCCACGGCCCGCGGGCCAGCACCGACGTCCTGCTGTTGGAAACGCGGCTTATTGCGAATTCGCGGTGGAGCCAGGAATGGAAACACCTGGTTCATCTGAGCCACACTCGACAAGGCTGAAGCGTATTCCACCCTTAACACACAACCAGCCAGCTGTGAGGCAGGCAGATGAGCGGAGAGGCACAAAAATAGCCACTTCTGCAACGCTCTTCCAAGCAACACACGGCAGCCATACAGAAATAAATACACAAAAACATATATATTTTTCCAGCTATTAGAGGGACCCATGCGCGTGCATCCCTGCAGCACGGTAGAAGGAAGCACGCCTTCGACCCGCTGCTCTGCGCACAGGGCATCGGCGCGCGGCCACCTAACCGAAGGACACGACTTCCCACCGCGCGACAGCACGCGGCGTCCATGCACAGCCCCTGCCAGGACGAGACACGGACGCGTTCGCCGACCCGATCTAAAACAAACTCCACATGCTTGGGGCGGCCTCGCTCCACCCCCTCCCCGAGGCGTGGCTTTGAGGGAGAAGCTAGCGACTTTGGCCAACAGAACAGCTCGGCTCTGCCTTTCCCAGGCTTAGCTGTTCCTCGGTTCCTCCCTCAGGAGGACTCAACCCACACCCTAGATCCTCTTTTTAGAGAGCCACTCCCACCTCTTCCAACCATGAAGCATTGGCTGCAGCAGAGCCTAGTTAACCCGTTCCCAGCAGGACCGGTGCCCCGCGCAGGGCAGGGACGGGCGCTCACAGGCCCCCACGCAAGCCCCCGCGCCAGGGAGGGCAGGAGAGGCTGCAGTTCCCGTCTCAACCAAAGCTGCAGCGAAAACCGCTCCGTTGCTTCAGCGATTTGCAGAAGCTTGCCTGCCTCCCAGCTGGAGGAGCCCGCGGCAGCACGGATCCTGCGGGAGCCAGGGCGGAGGCGCTGCCAGAGGATGTTGCAAGGGAGCTGTGAGAGGCCGCTGCTGGGGACCCGTGAGCATCATCCGGGACGTCTGTCCAAGGAAAGGGCACGGGCTCTGGCCAGGGCTACCAGCACGACCCTGCAAATACCAGTTTCAAACCAGCAATTAGACCTCATGACTTCACCACAGACACGCAAAGCGGTACCACGTAGAGCCAAACGTGTTTCCCAACGTGTGTTTCCGCAGGGGGAAGAGGGGGTCTCACCACCTCTCGACACCGGGCTGTTGGTGGGCAGCCTGGAGACCCCAGACCGGAGGTACCGCGGGGCCCCACAGTTAACATCCACGTGCTCCGACTGAAAAATGCCACTGGCATTACCACAAGCGAGCATCTCCACTTCTCCTCCATCAGTCACCGCCACCAAACGAGCATATCGCAGCATCTTACCATGGACTGCTAATTAAATTAAAAATGACACTGGATTAAACGCACCATAGCGTGCCACGTCTGAAACTTTCTCTCTGATCCCAATTTATTAAAGTTTTTACTAGGCCTAATGCCAGGAAGCCAGAGAGATCTGCTGGTTCCTAACCTGAGGGGACTACTTTTACTGTTAGCAGGACTGGCAAGAAACAGCTCGCTGGAGAACATGCAGAGCTTTGTTTTGATTATTTCTGTTTAAGTCCAGCGGTAGCACATCATTAAAACTGATGCAATCTTTTTGGGAAAAGGGGGAGTGGGAAAGTGAAGACAGAATCTGTTTACTGGTCACAGTTCCTATAATTTACCACAAACGCTACAGATGGCCAACTTGCATGTTGTTGACGCTCTTCCTGATGATAGCTATCCTTTAAAAAAATGGAAGTGGCTCTAACTGCGTGCTTTTTGCTTTCTGCACTCTTCACAAATCAGAACTAATGTTATATTTCAATTTGACATTCTTATTTTTGGCAAACAAAGATGTCAACATAGCTTCAGTGTCTAAGTAAACAACAGCCCTTTAATACGAAAAACAAACTAATTCCTTAACGCGAAGGCAGGTTAAGAAATAGGGACTGTGGTTTCACAAGTGCCGTGTCCCCCCGCTGTCACAAGGACATCTCTCCATGCAGCTCCCACCCTGCCCCACGCCAGCAGCAGAGAGCACATCTTCGCCCAAGCTGTCCCTCTTCACCCATCTCTGCTCTTACTCACTCCTCGCAGCCCTGAGAGTGTTCGGGGACATATGGGGTAAATAAAGACACGACACAAAAATCGAGCTGAATTGCAGCGAACAATCAAAGTACAACAAAGCTTGAAGAGCTGAAGAAAGGATGCCGCAGAAACGCGGCACGGAAACCACAGCGTGGAAACTGAGGCCTCAAAAGAGATAAAACAGGGAATTCCACTAAATGGCAAACAGGGAGCAAAGCATGAGCAACCCCAGATAAGCCTGTCTCACTCCACCTTCTAATCGAGAGATTTTCTCTGTAAAACCCCTCTGTGCGAGAACAGAAGGAAAGCAGCTGGGTGAAACCAGCTTCCCTCATTGCACAGAGAAATCCGGAGGGGGATTGCCAGGCAGGGGGAAAAAGCAGGATTAGGCCCACACTTTCTCTCCAACAGGGAAAAAAAACAGAAAGGGAAGTACTCTGGAGGATGAGAAAGCCACAGATGGAAAGAGACACCACCAGCAAATCTACAAATTGCAGGAGACAGGAGGAAAAAAACAACGTAAAAGTGGTACTTGCTAAAAATAAACTGGATTTCAAAGGAACCTAGAAACATAAGCTGAGCAAAGACAAGCTGTTCCTTTCCACTAACAGTATCACATCCCCGTAATCTCACCAGGTTGAATACGGGAAGGAATTACTGACTTTGTTCCAAAAGCTCCCTCTTCTCCAAGGCAGGGCCCTACAAGCACTCGGAGATCACATGGTGAATCCCCCAGATTTATCCTGGAGGCTAAAGAGGAGGGAGACAAAAGCAGCAAAGGGGAGGTGGGATAGTATTTTATTTCTTTGATTTCTGCAAACTAAAACAAAAAGTACCTTGGTGCCATCCGAACCCTCCTGGCTACTCTCTGATGGGAATTTAGGAAAGCAGGATCTGGCCTCTCCTGACAAGGGTCAGGAGCTGGCCTTCACACAGCAAGTCCTCCCTCTGCCCAGGTGGGATGGGACATGTTTAGCCGTGGTTTCTTAATGGGTCATTTTCAGTCACTACCAGGGTTCATCATTTTAACTGCACTGAATTACAAAGTGCAAAATCTTTAAAAGTTGGGCCAGCACCAAGGAAGTGAGACGCCCTGATGCTGCTCCGGATTCTTTACTTACATTTGCCAAGAAGCAGAAAACCCTTCAACTGCCACCTCTGTGATGGATATCTTTTCTTCCCTAGCAATACATTTTTGTTAGTACATCATGAAACACCACAAAAAAGTCACAGTTTAAATTTGAAAAAGGTAAGTTTCTCAGTCATGAGACTAGAGCTCAGACTTCTCCAAAACTCACGGAAGGAGCACAATAAACAACCCAAAAAACCCTCTTCCTCGATGGACAGTGCCATCAGTGCATGGTGACACTCCACTAACACCAGAGACCACCAGGCTTTGGCAGGACAATACAGAACTGCCCCCTTGTTTGGTCCTTTAACTACAGTCACAATTTGCTTATGTGGTTGGTCCCTTCCACTGGCTGAATGAATCTTGTTTGCAAAATACTTATCTAGCACCTCATTTGGGCCTTGTTCCCCCCTCCAAAATTTCTCACAAAAAAGGAACACAGCCTTATTTAAGCTGAAGATATGGATTCTTTTAGAAAGATGTTCCAGATTACCTTATTTTTTTCTAGGAACAGAAGTAAAGCTATTTTGAATTTGTGGAAAGACCACTACTGCACAGACACTCCACTCCTCATGGGTTTTTTAAAACTGGATTTTAATTTTAATTGAATTTTCTTTTCCAGTACCTTTTGAAGACTCCTCGAGCCTTGAAAGGGCTGTTTCTGCATCATATAACAACACTAAAATCTACCAATAATTACAAACTTTTGCAATTTAAGATATTACAGACTGTAGGTTTCTGAATCATAAAACCTGTTTATTTTGAGAAGGTTTGCTTAGGTGAAGTCACCGGCTAGGCAGCGTAACCCCCAGGCTCACTGCCAAATCCACCAAAAGCCCCGCTGGGTTTTGGATAAAAGTTAAGACCCCCAAACCTGCAAAGCTTCTACTTCTGCAGAAGTGTGATGATAGAAGTGCTCATCACATATTTTCATCTTCTCCTTCTTATTCTTTCACATACACTACTCAATATTAATGAAGGAAAAATAAGGGCGTTTCAATGCTACAGTGTGTTATAAATTGGGATTCTAATCTCCACTTGAAAACTACCATCATACTAAAGATGTGTCAGAAACGGTCAGTGTTTGCAAGGGAAAGTCAGAAAACCTTTATGAGGTTTATTTCCAGCCAAGGAATAAAAGAGGTGATATCATCTCACAAAACAGCTAAGTCTCAAAGCAAATGTGAGCAAACCCCAGCAGTGCTGAGAGCAGAGCACTCGAAGAGGCACCAGATCAGACCATTTCTCAGACACAGAAACTCAGAAGTGCAAATGCCGACGCTCGAAACGTGCCGCTCTTGAAGCGTAATTTTTATGTCGCACACAAGATTATTGGTGTAACAGCCTTGCTCTTCCAGCGAGACTTTGCATTTTACTTCTTCAAGAGCCTGATTCCAGGGATGGGAGGGGGCCAATATTCCTGGTCTGTCTGCCTGGAGACTGCCTGCAGCGAGGTATGTAGCGTCTGCAAGCAGCACAGCTTATTTCCTTAGTGATTCTTTGGATGTGGCATTTCTTCTGCACTCATGGAAACTATTCTGCCGAAGTTGGCATTTTCTTACTCCAAGCTGCTACGTCTGTAAGGCTGGACACAAGAGGAATTCATTTCCTAGGCCTTGTTCTGCAGTGCAGAGCCGCGTTTGCGTAGGGGAGCTGCTGACACCCGCTTGCTGCAGGAGCGGGGAGCCCCGTGCTGGCATTTTCTGAACTCTGCCTTCCTAAAGACTGTTTCCATATCATTTCAGATGAATAAAAAAAAAAGGTTGTAGAGATATAAAATACATTCTCCTCGAGAGAATAGATAGCAGATTAATAAAAATATTATTTACTTTATCCGTCTGCGTTCAGCAACGGAACATGAAATGAACAGACAAAACTACTTGCATAACTCCGCTGCGTCAGGAGCCGGAGTCCCGCTCATCCCTACAGAAATCCGTCTATAAATCTCTCACAGTTACAATGACAACGTAAGCAAACATGTCTCCTTTCTCATTGTCAGGAGGTCAAGCAGGGAGTAAGCTTTTTCCCGAAGGAAATCCATCTGCCGCAGCAGACCGTTTCAGCACATCGTGTGCCAGCAACCAGAACGCTACCAGCTCACGCTCCTTCGGCTGAGCCTGTACACACAGGACGATCTCTTGCCTGACAAAGATGATTTTACAATCCACTGAATCTGAATTCCAAAAACGATCATCCCTCAATAGAGCAAAGTTGTTCCTCTTAAAGCACTGCTCTTAACAGTGCTGTAAACAGCTATTTCTCCACTGAAATCAGAAAAAAACATCAGTAATGCTACCCTGCAGTTTCGGTAGACTCACTTTAGCAGATGCCCCCTTCCCACCTTCTGGGCGCTTTGTTTTGTTGACCTGAAAGAGCTTTATGTCTAACTTGAATCCGTCATTGCATAATAGGACACAATCCAAAATATTCTGGAGCTTTTACAACTCAACGACTCTAAACAACAACAATATAAACAGTCTCAAATACTTACTAACAAAATGAATAATCCTAGAAACACTGTAATAACCTGAACCCTTAAAAAGCCAAATGAACTACTTGCACAGTCTTCTGGAGGCTTTTCTACAAGGGACCAGGAAAGCGCTCGGATCTTCCACCTCTTTGTCCCTACGGCACATTCAGTTTCCAGAGCCGTAGACCCGAATGTCTAACGCAGCATCAGAAGCCATTAAATAAAAATCAGTATTTCCCAGTTAGGAAAATTCTGCAAAAAACAGTGGCTAGTTTGTTTTGAAAAGTTTAAAAGTGTTTTTTAAGAAAATATTTGGAAAACACCTCATCTTCTGGATTTAGAGAAGCACGCTTTTTCCCAAAGTTAACCTAGATACATCTTGCTGATCTATAACTCAAAGTTTACCACAGTATTTTGAAACTTCTGCAATATTTTTAGATCTGTATTATCACTAAAAAGTGGAAACTTATGAGCGATTACCGGACTAGAAAAGCAGACCTTCAGCTTATTAAAATACCAGCAGAAGCTAGTTAATGTGAGATTTTCCTACTGCGCCGGGCCCCACGTCATCTCTTTAATATGAATCACTAGCTGCTTTTCTCTCTCCAAGAGCAGAAGTTACTCCCCGAGGAGCACACATTCGGGTCCTAAAACAAACCCAACGCTTCTGCCCCAATCTGCTTTCCACGTCCAGCGGCAGCTCGATTTAAGTGACTGAGCATATGGGCTATTCCCGTCCTCTCCCAAGAAACGCATCTGCCTGGCTGATTTCACCGAATCGACACAGTCAGCATCTCGGCACAAGCAGAACCGTCATCCCTTTTTACCGCTTTCATCAGGAAATTTTGGGTCGAACTTGTTAATTTTTTTTAATTTGCTGTTAACGCAACAGCATTTAAACCACATCCAACCGCGCGCTTCTCGACGCGGCACGAGTCCCCAGCGCAGCCCTCCCGCGTCCCCCCGGCGCCCCGACCTGCCCGCGGGGAACCTCCCCGGCCTCGCTGGGCGCAGCGGAGGGGACGTTTCCCATCGCCCAGGCTTTCGCGCCCTGCGGGTTGCCGCGTTTTGGCGAGATCGGAGCCAGACTGGCAGGGTGACGCGGGATGACCCAGTCGGGGTCGGACGCTGCAAGCGCTCTCCAGGCGCGCGTTGGCACGCGTCCCCACGTCCCCGGCTTACGGGGTCGCCAGCGTCAGTCCCGCTCTGGCTGGAGCCGCTGAACCAGAGCCGCGCTGCCAGGCCGGGCCCGCATTTTTCACATACTGAAGCTGTTTTCTCTTTTGCTTGGGCCACTCGTGCACGCGTCTAACGCGGCGGCGCTGCACGGCCAGCCTTGGCGGACGTCTCCATGTTCGTCCCTGCTGTCAGGCGCCCCATCTCCACGCGGCGTGAAATCACCGCCAGTTTTACGAGCGCGCAAATCCCGCTCGGGAAAAATTTAACTTGTGGGAAGTTGAAGGAAGCGAGACAACCGCCGTCGCCCCGCGCTCGGAGCCGCCTGGGGCCCAGCGCGGCCCGAAGCTGGGACCCGAACCCGGGTCCCCCGCGCTGCCCCCCGCCCCCGGCGCCGGGACCCGAACCCGGGTCCCCCGCGCTGCCCGCCGCCCCCGCGGTACTCACAGAGCCGTGGCGGCCGGCGGGACGTCGGCGCCCGGGCGCTCCAGCCCGCGGGCGGAGCAGTTGACGAGGCAGGAGCCGGCGGCGCAGGCACAGGCGGCGGCGCAGGGCTGGCAGGCGGCGGCCGGGGGGCTCCTGGAGGCCGCCAGCCCCCCGCACAGCAGGGAGCAGAGCAGGCACCAGCCCGAGAGGGGCAGCCGCGCCGCGGGGACGCCATGTTTGCGCTGTGCTCCAGTGTGTCCATTTCCAGGCATCTCTCCCTACGGGCATGGCATGGCCCCGGCGCCGCCGCCGCCGCCCCGGCCCGGCCCGGGCTCAGCGGCCCGCTCGGCCCCGCGCCGCCCCAACGCCGCCGCCGCCGCCGCCCGGGCCGCCCGGGCTCAGCGGCCGCCGCGCATGGCGGCCCCCCCCCCCGCTGCGCCGGCGGTGCCCGGCCCGGCCCGGCCCGCTGCGCTGCCCCGCCGCTGCCCCGCTCCGCCGCGCCCACAGCCCCAGCCCCAGCCCCGGCCCCAGCCCCGGCCCGGCGGCGCTTGGCTGCGCTGGGCTCCGCTCGGCTCTGCGCTCCGCCCGGGCCGCGGCCCGCCGCCTCCCGCCGCTCCGCCCTCCCGGCGGAAACCCGGCGCCGCTCCAGCCCCGCCGCCCGCCCCGGCCCCGGCCCCGGCCGCCCCCGCGCCGCGGCCGCCCCCGCCCCGCCCCGCCCGGCCCCGCCGCCGCCAGCGCGCAGCGGGCAGCGCCCGGGCCGGGGCAGCGCTGCGGGGCCGAGCGGGGCCGAGCGCGGCGACCGCCCCGGCCCCCGGCTCGGGCAGAGAGGCGGGGGGCGGCCGGGGGCAGAGGGGCGGCCCGGGGACGGGGCAGCCCGGGGAACGGGACATCCCGGGGAACAGGGCATCCTGGGGACGGGGGGGCATCCCGGGAGATGGGGGACATCTCGGGGAACAGAAGGCATCCTGGGGATGGGGGGCATCCCGGGGAACAGGGGACATCCCGGGAGATGGGGGACATCCGGCGGAATAGGGGACATCCCGGGGAACGGGGCATCCCGGGGAACAGGGCATCCTGGGGATGGGGGTCATCCCGAGGAACAGGGGACATCCCAGGAGATGGGGGACATCCCAGGGGAACAGGGGCATCCCAGGGAAGAGGGACATCCCAGGAGATGGGGGACATCCCAGGGGAACAGGGGCATGCCAGGGATGGGGGGCATCCTGGAGGCTGGCAGGAGGCATCCTGGCGGGATGGGAGCATCCCAGGGAAAAGGGGGGCACCCTGGGAGACAGGGGACATCTCAGGGGAGAGGGGCATCGCAGGGAACAGGGGGCATCCCAGGGGACATCCCAGGGATGGGAGACATCCCGGGGAACAGGAAACATCCTGGAGGAACAGGGAGCATCCGGGGATGGGGGGCATCCAGGGAAGAGGGGGCATCCCAGGGAGCAAGGGGCATCCTGGGGATGGTGCATCCTAGCCGGGGGGTGAGCAGCTTCCCGGCATCCAGCCCTCTGCGCCCCTTCCCCGGGGCAGAGGCTGCGGCTGGCTCCGAGGCGCACGGAAGCCTTGGCCGCTGCGAGCACGCCGCTGGCGGGGCCGTCCATGCCGGCGGGGCCGTCCGTGCGCAGACGCAGCGCGAGCCCTGCCCAGCACCCTCGGGCCGGGGGTAGCGCGGAGCTGCCGAGGCCGCTGCCAGCCCAGGGCGGCCGGGTGCAATGAGAGCCGCGGGGTACGTGGTCGGGGTGCGCGTCGGGGCTCTGCGGTGCAGCCAGCAAGCAGATGCGGAGCTTGAAACCTGGCGGCAAACAAGCAGCTGCTTCTCAGCGCTGGTTCTTGGTGTTACCCCCAGGAAAGCCATGGGGTTTCAGTGCCGCCTGCGTGCTGCAGAGAGGGGACCGGCCCCGCGGAAGGGTCTGGCCTGAGCCCGGGCCCGCTGCGGTCGCCCGTCTGAGGATGAGGAGGAGCCTCGGTGGTCAGGGGGCTCTTTGGTGACCCGAACTGGTGCCGGTTTAAACTGAGCAAAGAATATCGCTAAGATGAGTCTGTATGAACGAGGGAGGCAGAACTGCTGCCCTTGCACGGGGCAGAGTCTCTCTCCGGAGGCCTCCCCAAACCGGCCCCATTCGAGAGCGGTGGGAGAGACGGTGTGGCAGGTGACAACTTTACGGGGGACCTGATTTGTTCGTGTTTAATACCTGCCTTTTTCACCACGTTACCGTGTGACGGTGTGTACAGAACGTGGCCCCAGCCATCCGCCGGGGGAGAACACAAGGGAGCCCACACGAAACGTGGAAGAAATTCCTGCTTTTGGAGCCGTCCGGCCTGTTCAGTGCCAGATCACTTACTTGGGAGCCGGAGGCTCTGGATCCTCTCCAGCCCGGCGTGGATTTCTCCCCGTAAACCCGGTGAATGCATACGTGTGCCGCAGGCTGCAGGGGAGGCTAAAACGTGGCCCCGGTGCACGAGCTGCTGGAGACTGGGCGAGGGAAGGACTGGGAGAGCAGCCGCGGGCGTCTGCCGCGGGGCACCGCGCTCGCCCGAGGTGCTGCTTCGAGAGCTGCCTCCAGCCCATCCTTCCCCGGAGCGAAGAGGCTCCTTCTGGGATCTGCACCTCCACGGCGCGGGGAGGCCTGGGCCGAGCCGAAGATGTGCCGCTGGAGTGAAGCCGTTCGGAGGGAGAAGTAAAGCAAGGAGGATAAACGCGTCTTACGGAGAGCCGGGAAAGAAGAATCACATTCCAGATGTTCCGTAGTCTCCGAGGTGGGATTGGTGCACACACCAGCTCCCCGCACCCGGGAGCAAACTCCTCCCGGCGCTGGCCGTGCCGGCAGAGCTGCAAACGCCGCGGCGGCTGCGTGTGCGCGAGGGCCAAGGCAGCAGCTTCTGCTCCCAGCAAACCCGCGGGAACCGCGCGCAAGCCCTGCTTGGGCACGGGGCAGCCACGTCTGGTGCCTCGTCACTGCAGGGAGGAAACGCAGAGCCCTTTCCGAGGGGTCCTGGAAGGGGCTCGCGCAGCTCCCGCGCCCCGGGGCCGCCGGGAGCCTGGGAACGGCGGCAGCTTTGTCACGGTCGCGTTCCTGCCTGGCGCCCGAGGAGCTTCCTCCGGCGCCCAGGAACTCGGCATTGAACCCCGCAGCTGCCAAATCCTTTCCGGAGGAAGGAGCTTCCACCGAAGCCGTTTGAAGGGATGCAGCAGAGGAGCGATTCGCTCACACCCAGAGGAGCTCCCTCGGTCCTGGCACTTGGGCCCTCGGGACAAATCCTGCACACCCTCCGGAGCTGCTGAGCTCAGCAGGCTCTGAGGACTGATGTGCCAACCGAAAGCACTTGCTCCTGGGGAAAGGTTTTGACCCAGACATAACTTTCAGTGGGTTTTCGCTAAATAAGAGCGAGAGCAGCTTGCATCTCCCGTTAATTCTTGCTGCCGTTCACAGATTTTAAAGTATTTCTCTGTAACACCTGAGCTTGGTGCCGCAGACTGCTCGAGCTCGGCCTCGGCGTGCGGCGTCGAGGGTTCCCTCCGGCACCGCGGGGCCCTGGCAGCTCCGGGGCCTGGGAAACCTGCTCGCGGTTTCCGAGAGGAGCCACACGCGGAGTGGTGGGAGCGGGACGTGCGGGCATCCCGCAGCGGGCAGTCGGAGCGGATCGGGGGGGACCGGGCGGCCGGGGGCTGCAATGCCGGTGCTGTGCCCACGGCCCCGCTCGCCGGCTGCTGCTCTGCCTCCCACGCGCCACCCGGCACCGTCCTGCCGAGGCCGAGTGCCGGGTGCGCAGGCACCTGCCCCGCTTTGGCACGCGGCTCGTCCCCGAAACCGGCGGGGCGACGTCGCCTGCACCAGCTGGGTCTGTGCTGGCGCCGATGCTGCACCGAGCTCGGGGAAGAAGCATCCGGCTTCGCTCCGCGGCATGGCACTGAGTATGTGTGAGAATTTGCTTTCCGGAAACATTTTGTGCCTTTTGGACTTGGAATCTGCTTAAAGACACATCGTCTTTTGCATGAGGTATTGTGCCCAAAATAGCTCGGTGATTACTGCTTCCCCATGTGACTACGAGGGCTTTATTTCCGCTCCCTCCGCTGTCATTTTTTTTTCCCTGATCCTCTGCACTGAGATCCATATTTCTTGACATAATGGCAGGGAGAAAATATTCCCTGTATGGATCACGATCAGCCAGTGTCATCCATCGGGTGAAGCTGCGACGGGGCTCAGCGCGCGGCCCGGTGCAGCGGTGCCGAGCGGCCCGGGGGCGGCAGGCCGGAGACGACCGGGCACGGAGCGGGTGGGAGGGAGCCAGCAAGGCTCGGCAGCGCTGCGAGGGGCCATCTGCTCACGTCGAGGGCTTATTTTTGGTCTCGGAGGAAGGCCTCGGTGCTGAGTCGGAACAGATTTTAAAATGCAAACTGCAGAAAATGATGGAAGAGGAAAATGTGCTCCGGGCTGGGAGGCGGCTGCTTTTCCGGAGGCAGGGAATGGCTGTCGCGGGGACGGGACTCTCCCGGTTCCTCCTCCTGGCGAGCGAGCGGGCAGTTTCTCAACGCTGTTTACTCGCAGCAGGATTAAACCCCGGCCGAGCGGGCGCCAGCTCCCTGCGTCCCACCGCGGCGCGGGCCGGGTGCACCGGAGCGGCGGCAGCAGAGGCGCCGGGCTCGGCAACCCGGGGCAGCCCCGGCCGCTCTGCATCCCGGTGTAACGCTTTCTCCTGCCGGGAGGATGGAGATGGGCTCCTCGTCTCTCACGAACAGGAGCAGATGCTCGGTTAGGTCGGGGTTGACGTGAGCCCGTCCAACGTGCCGCCGAAGCGCGGGGGCTCTGCACAGCCGAAGGCTTCGTCCGGCTGCCGCCCGGCGCCGCGGCTCCGTTCGTGACGGCTTGGCGCCCTCTAGTACCGCTTCCCTCGCGCCTGCCTCTCCCGCCTCCCCGAAACCGGGAAAGGGCTTAAGAGGCCTCGCAAGCAAATGTGCGCTAAAGCCAGGTGCGAGCGGAGCTGGTCGGGGATAACAGAGCCAGGGACGCGCATGGGCCGGCCGGCACTCGGCCTCCGCCTGCCCGCAGCGTGCCGGGGCCTCGGGCACCCCGTGCCCAGGTGCCCGGCTGCATCTGTGCAGGAGGAACTGGGCTGCATCCACATGGGAGGAACCAGGCTCCATCCATGCTGGAGGAACCGGGTTGCATCCATGCAGGAGGAACCGGGCTCCATCCTCATGGAAGGAACCAGGCTCCATCCGTGCAGGAGGAACCAAGTTGCATCTATCTGTGCTGGAGGAACTGGGCTGCATCTATGCAGGAGGAACTGGGCTCCATCCTCATGGAAGGAACTGGGCTGCATCCGTGCAGGAGGAACCGGGCTCCATCCGCACAGGAGGAGCCAGGAGGAACCGGGCTCCATCCGCATGGGAGGCACTGGACCGCGCTGCCTCGCTGGATCCCCCCATGCCCCGGGCGGCCGAACCTGGGACGCGGCAGCCCGTGCTGGTGGCAGCCTGTGCCAGCGGCTCCTCGGCAGCCCCAGGCCCTGCACCAACGCTGGGCTTTTTCCGGATTATTTCCACGGACAGGGAATTTATTCGCACTGATCATTTTAATCCAGTCAGTGTAGTGAGAACGCAGAACAGCCCAGCCGGTCGTGGCAGCGCTTCCTGCCTCGCTGGTGGCAATCCCGCTTTTATTTACCGAACACCCTCCCAGGGCAAACAAACCTGCTCGCTTCCGCGGCACCCGGCTCCGCGGCGCAGGCTCGGGGGCTGCTGCCGGGGCTGCTCGCTCCCCGCTCCGGGGGCACCGCGCTGCAGCCCCTCCCCGGCGCCGGCTGCGTCCGCGTCCCGCTGCAACCTGCCTCCGGGCGGTTTTGAGCTGAGATGCTTTAAGTTGCTTCTGAAATATTCAGTGTCGCTGAGGTTTGCGTGGGGAAAGCAGTTACACACGAACAGCCCGGGAGCAGGTCAACGCCATTCAGCCCCGTCCGCGCCGTCCCGGAGCCCCCTGGTCTCTTCCCGGGCCGCGTTTGGCAGCTCCGGGCGCGGAGCAGGCTGAGGCTGAGCCCTGCCGCGCTCGTGCCTCCCCGGGCGGAAACCGCGGCTGCTTTTCCTCCTGGCACAAGCAAAATCAGTGCTGTGGCCGCGGCCGCGGCCGGGCTCGTTGGGAGCAGGGGGGTTGGGGCGGCACCGCGGCCGTGCCCGGGCCGGCAGAGCAGACGCTTTCCTCGCCTGCCTTGGTGGTTTGCAAAGGGGCGACGGGCCGGAGGAGCGCGCAGGGCTTGCCTCAGGCTGCGCGCGCCGCGACGGTGCCCGTGCTGAGATGAGGGGATCCAGCGAGCTCTGCCGTTTGCAAAACCCCTCAGGGAGCCGTTTGCAGCAACTTGTGCAGCGCGTTAACCCGGCAGCCCCGTGGCGCGGGGCTGGTCTGCAACGCACGGCGCGGAGCCGGCCGGCCTGCGCTGCCCGCCGCGGTGCATGGAGCAGGGAAGCCAAAACGTGCTGCAACGCGAGCCGGCTCCCTCGCCGAGGGCCGTGTGGCTGCACCGCGGCACAGGGAGGGGATGCACAGGAGGGGATGCACAGGAGGGGATGCACGGGGAGGGGATGCACAGGAGGGGATGCACAGGAGGGGATGCACGGGGAGGGGATGCACGGGGAGGGGATGCACAGGGAGGTTACGCACCGAGAGGTGATACACGGGGCAGTGATGCACCAGGACATGATGCACCGGGACACGATGCACAGGAGGGGATGCACAGGGAGGGGATGCACAGGGAGGGTGGGCAAAGGCGGGGGCTGGCAGGGCCTCCCGTGGCCGCCCCCTTGCCCCGCTCCCACGCAGGGCCCAGCATCGAGCCGCCGGGGTTACGGCAGGGGCTGACGCGCACGGCGAGCGCTTTCCCCGGGCGACTTGCTCCGGGCGACCCGCTCTGCTCGGCGCAGCCCCGGTGCGCGAGGGTGCCGGGAGCCGGCCGGGGCCGCGGGGCCGGGCTGCTCCGCCGCACGGGGCCTCTGCGGCTCGGCAGGGCCGGGCAGGGAAGGCCGGGCCTGCAGACGAAATGCAAACACAAGGAAAGATCCAGCAGCGCAGTGGGCAGAGACGGCCGAACACGGCGCACGTGGGAGCCGATCCTGCTGCAGCGGGGTGCTTGCCGTGTGCCGCCGGGGCAGCGCTCCGCGGCCGAAGCCCGTCGGACCGGAGCTGCTCGTTCTCCGGTGAAAGCAGCCCGTTGCTGCTCATTAAACAGACGTCGCCTTGCAAACGAGTTACGGGGTTTAATGCCAAGAAACAAAGATGTAGCAATGGCCGGAGCTCCCGGAGCCTCCCGGGCACGTGCCTGAGCACCGAGCCGAGGAGCCGTGGGGCAGCGCGGGGCCGGGGCGCGGGGAGCCGGGCACGGAACGGGCAGGGGAAGGGGGCTGGCATCGGCTTGGCAATGTAAGAAAAAGAGTCAAAAAAAAAAAGGCTCCCAGCAAAATGCAGGAATTTAACTTCCACAGCTGCAAACAGAAAACAATCAGTTCCCACGCAGAAATAGCTGCTGGGCTGCACGGAGGAGGAGACGCTGCGGGAATTGCAGATCCTGCAATTGCAATGCCTGCTGGCTCTGTCCGAGCTGCCTTCTCCGGGCAGGATGAGGCCGCGCCGCTGGAAAAACGTCACACAGCTAAATGCATTTATTTCAGCTGAGAAAATCGCGAGTGCCTCAGGTGCTGTTTCATTTGCAGCCAGCCAGACGCAGAGCGCCGCGCCGAAGCCAGCTGCCGAGACGGCGCCGAGCCAGCGCAGGTCCCCGTCCTCGAATAAACCCTGCTGCCGCCGGCCCTGTGCAGCCCCCCCCCCGCTGCCCCTCGGGGTGCTGCGCCGGGCCCTCGCCCGCGCCGCCTCGCTGCAGCCCCCCACTGACCCACGGGCTCGGCGCTGGGTGCTGCTTCCCTCGCAGGTGCAGAAATGCCCCCGGGCTGCTCCCTGCACACGCATGCGAACATGTGCTGCACCCCTGCATGCAACTGCACCATGCATGGCTCCCTGCGTGTGCACAAATGCACCGTGCACCACCCCGAGTATGTGTGCAAATGTGTGCCTCTTCCTCCTGTGTGTGCAAATGCACCGTGCACTGCTCCCCATGTGCAAGTGTGCACCACTTGCTCCTGCACGTGCAAGTGCCCCATGCCCTGCTCCATGCGCGTGTGCAAACGCCCTGTGCCCCGCTTCATGTGTGCGAATGCACCATGCCCTGCTCCCCGTGTGTGTGCAAACGCCCCGTGCCCCACTCTCCGTGTGTGTGCAAATGCACACCACCTCCTCCTGGGTGTGCAAATGCCCTGCTCCCTGCTCCCTGCTCCATGTGTGTGTGCAAATGCGCGCCTCCTCCTCCTCCTGCGTGTGCAAATGCCCCGTGCCCCGCTGCATGTGTGCAAACGCGCCCCACCCCCTCCTGCGCGTGCAAAAGCGCCGCCCCCCCCCGCGCGTGCAGCCGCCCCCGCCCCGCTCCCCGCGCGCGCGCCGTTGCCCCGCGCCCCGTCGAGGCGCGCGGCGGGGGTGGGGGCTGCGGAGGGGGCGGGGCGAGAGCGGGCCACGCCCCCGGGCCGCTCCCATTGGCGGCGGGGCGGGGCGGGGCGGGGCCGAGCCGGGAGGCGGCGGCGGCGGCGCGGGGCGGCGGGGCCCGGCACAGCCCGCGCCCTCAGCGCCCGGCGCGGCCCCGGCCCCGGCCCCGGGATGTCGCGGAAGAAGGCGGCGAGGAGCAAGGGCGGCGGCGCCGCGCCCTCCTCCGTGCTGCCCCCCCCCGCCGCCGCCGCCGCCGCCGCCGCCGCGCAGGGGCCCGGCCGCGCCGCCGCCGCCGCCCCGCGGGGCCCCGCGCCCGCCCCCGAGCTGCCCCGCAACGGCGCCGCGGCGCCCGGGCGGCCCTCGCTGAGCAGCAGCGGCGAGTTCTACGACCTGGCCTTCAAGGTGCGTCCGGGGGGGCCCGTCCCGTCCCGTCCCGTCCCGTCCCGTCCCGTCCCGTCCCCCGCGCCCGCTGCCCGGGCCGTCGCGCATCGCTCGCTTCCCCCCCCCGCCCCGTCCTGCCGCCCGGTGCCGCCGCCGCGGGGTCCGAGACGGGGCCGCCCCCGCCCGCAGCCGGGCCTCGCTCCCCCGACGGGACCCCCGGGCTCGGCGGCCGCGGCGATGCCCCCGGTCCCCCCCGGGCGGCGGCGAGCGAAACGCGCCGGTTCCCGCCCCGCCGCCTTCGAGCCGCGACGGGGATGAATTGCTGCATGTTCGGTCAATGCTCGTTACGCTTTTTTCCTCTTTTAACCCTTCTCTTGCGGCTCGCGAGCTCCGCCGAAGGCCTCCGCTCAGCGCCAGCACGGCGTCGCTCGAGGCCGGTGCCTGGGACGTTGTGTGGGCATCGGCGCTATTTTGCGCTAAAAATGAGATTTCCCAGCCTGGCCTTCCCTCGGAGCCCATTCCCCAAAACCCCCTAAAATCCTGCAGATTTGTGTCGCTGCCCCGGCGGCATCGCGGTGTTTTGCTTTTCCCCTCGGACGAATCCTGCCTGGATTCGGCCCGACCCAGGGCAGCGCCCGAGTTAAAAACCATCTAAGTGCGGTCACGGGCGGGTGACTTACGGCGGGGTAATGGCAGGCCGCCTCGGGAGATGCAGTCGTGCCGCCTGAGCGGGAAGCGGCGCGAGCCGAAGCGGCGCGGGGGCCCTTCGCGCGGGCGCGTTACGTCGCCGGGCGTTTCTGCGCCGCGGGATGCCGAGCGCGGGGTCCCGCCGGGGCTCCCAGGACCTGGCTCGGGGAGGTAATTTATTTATTGTGAGGGGCATTCTGCGCGCTCCTGGGGGCCGCCTTCCTGGGTGGAGACGGGCGATTGCTCCGGCGGGTTTCCTTAAGGGAAAAATGATGTTTACCCCCCTCTCCCCCCCCTCGCAGGTGATGCTGGTGGGCGACTCGGGGGTCGGCAAGACCTGCTTGCTGGTGCGGTTTAAGGACGGCGCTTTCCTCGCGGGCAGCTTCATTTCCACGGTCGGGATCGACTTCAGGGTAAGTGCGCGGAGCCGGCTGCTCGCTCCCGCCCCGGCGTCCCGCGGCCCCGGGGCTCGGCAGGCTGCTGACGGGGATGGCGCGGAGGAGCAGCAAAACCTTTCCGCAGCGGATGCGGGAGGCGCCGGCGGCATCCGGGAACGGCGATGCACCGGGTGCCGCTCGGTGTCGTCTCTGCAGAGGACAAAGTCCAGGCCTCTGCCGGCGGCTTCGTTTGCAAATACTCGCCCATTTCCCGGGTAACTGCAGGTGCCCGTCTGCCTGCTGCCTGTCCTCCCCGCCTGGCGCGGCATCCCTCGCTTTGTGACCGATGAAACTTCGTGGGAGAACGAGTGTTTGGGGGGAACCTCTGACCGGTTAAAAAATTCCCGCTAGTAGTTCTCATTCTTTTTAGCGTCTCACAAAAAAAAAGGATGCAAAACAAAATCTCTGGGAAGCGTCTTGCAAGCAAAACTTTGCCGCGTTGGGAGGCTGGTGCGCGGCGCCAGACTGTGGTGAGGTGCAAAACCCGGCTGTCAGCAAGAGCAGAATCCTTTTCTCATCCGAGATGTGAAATGAAAACACAAAATGTGGGAAGAAGGTCTAACAAGCTAAGCCGATGTAGCAGGGAGGCTCCTGTGTGCTTGGGAAATGGAGACGGCTTTTCCTGCCTCGTAGAGCTGCCCTGCCGCTGCCCGCGGGTCCTGCCCTTGGAGGGCCGCGCAGGCTGTGCGTTTGGGGACGAGAGCTGCTGCTAAAAACCCCAAACCGCAGCAGCTGCGTGTTGTCTGCGGCCGGGGGCTCGCTGCCCCGGCGCGATGCGCGACCCACCTGCACGAGCCTTTTCCACGGGAGCAGCTCGCGTGCCTGGTGCTGGGAGCAGTCCCGGGAGCCGCCGTCCTGCCTTGTCCCCGGGTGCCCAGGTGCTTTTTATCCCTGCTTTTCTCTACGGGACGCCATCCCCGGGAGTGAGCCGCCTCTGAGCCGTCCGAAGCCTCGGGGCGCTCTGGGTTTGCAGCACAAGCTCCAGCCGCAGGCAGGGCAGGCGGCAGCACGTTCCTCTCCCATTCCCTTTCCCGGGATCCTGCTTGTGATGGGAGATCTCCGAACGGGAAGAGCAGCCGTGCGCTCGTGGGTGAGCGGTCCCGGGGCCGCGCGCTCCCCGCTGCGGGAGCAGGCTTGGGGGGAGCAGCGTCCCGTCGATGCTTATGTCGTTCTGTTTTGTGTTTGAGGGGCAGCAGTGCAAAGAGAGGAGGCTGTAAGGTAATAAAAATGGTGTTTCACTTCTGTGAGAGCTGAGGAGGGGCTGTTGTAGCGCCTCTGGAGCCTGAGTCTTTGAAGGTTTTCTGCATTTCGTGGCAAGAAGGGAAAAAGCAGTGCATGTTTCAGAGTTCACCCCGTGGTGGTTGGTGGCTGCAGCTGGGCTGAACCGATGGCGGGAGGGGAGGAGTCGCTGCAGGTGCTGCCCTGCCCCGGGGGCTGCCGCCGAGCCCCTTTCCGCAGGGTGCTGCGGCCGCGCCGTGGGCGGAGGGAAGGGACCGAGGCCCCGGTAGCTCCTCGCCGCATTTGCTGCCAAAGCAACAGCCTTGGGCACGGCTGGCTGGCGGCGCCGGGCCGAGGATGAGGGACTCGCTGCGCCTCGCCGGCCGTTCCCGAGCCATCTGCTCGCCCGGAGCCGCGGGAAGCAGCTCCGGTCAAGGGCCGCGCGGCTCGGGTGGCCGTGCCGGGGAGAAAGCACCGCGAGGCATTAAATTTAACAAGGAACCTGGAAACAGAGGAGCACACTTGTTCTGCTCCAAAGGGGAGGTTAAAAAGCTGCAGCCTGGGTCCGTCTGCAAGCAAACGTTGGAATAAAGGCAGGCGGCCGCGCCGGCTTGGTCCTCGCCTGCAAGGAGCAGCGCGTCGGCGGTGCGCGAGCCTGGCCCCGGGTGCGCGGGAAGGCGTCGGGCATCGCTGCGCCTCTGCTCCGGAGCAGAAAGCACGACCTCGTGGTACCGGTGCGAGCGCAGGGCGTCGCGGTCCCTCCCGGAGGGAGCGTGCGCGTCCCTTTGTGCACTCGGGGTTTTCTGGTTCCCCCCAGGCCTCCTCTCAGTTGCATCTCAGCTCTTCCTCTTGGAGGACCTCTCGGATCAGCGTCTCTCCGCTGCTCGTCAGCTGGTGTATGAGCAGGGACTTTATAGTACAGCGGCCGGTAAAAAAGATGAGGGAATGCTCAAAGCTTTGCAGAAAAAAAGCTCTTTTCCTGCACGTAGATTTTGGGGACAGAGCTGTTCTAGGGGTTACAACCGGCCGAGTTACAGGGCTCGGTGCAGTTACTGAACTGGAGCCGTAATTTTGTGCGAAGGTAATTACGCAGTATTTCAGCTGCTCTTAAAATGAGGAGTGTTTTATTACTGATTGCAATGATCGACACCAAGGGCAGCCTTAAAATCCCGTGACTTATCGATTAGCGTGCCGAAGCTACCGCCACTGAGACGCAATCCAATTAGGGTTAATTCATCCTGTAATAGAGCTGCCAGCAGTACGTATATTTGAAATGGGCAGATCACCCGACGAGGGAGATCATATGCATGCCCTGAAACTTGGCGTTATCGTCTTCATAAAGCGCTAATCATCTTCTTTGTACGTGGAAATCGTTTTTGGATGATCCGTCTCCGCTTGTGTTACGATAATCCTGTTTGCAGGAGCCGCGTAATTGGGCCCCTCTCGGCGTCGGCGTCGCGATGCAGATGAAACGCCGAGCTGACGGCACCGAGGCTTCTGCTGCAAGAGCGCGTCCTGCTTTTAATTTGTGCATCGCTAATGACGAAACCGTCGCCTCGCAGCTCCTTTTCCCTGTAATCCCAGGGTTCGGGATCGATTTCCTGACCGAAGCAGAGCAGGTTATTGGTGGCAGCCCGTGGGTCGCCCTGCAGCGCGCTCCCGCGCCGGGGGCCAGATGCCTCCGGGCTCCCGGCGGGCAGATGGGGGGTCAGCGGCTGATTTTTGAGGGTATCAAACCATTAAATACATGCCAAGCTGCGGCTAATGGGTTATGTGGGCCTGAGCAAATCTAAATGAATAGAAACCCATTTAAAATTTATCTGGCATTACAATTCCTAATGGCCTCTCAGGTTTTTTTTCCCCCTCCTCCTATCGTTTTATGACACGGAGAACCTCTCGCGTTTTATTGTTTGTTTGCAATAGTCTCAAGCACAAAAGGATATTGTTCTGGATAAATTTGGAAAACGAAATGGCACCATGCTAGGGAAATAGAGATGTTTGTGTTACGGAAAAAATGCATCAAAACGGTACCTATTCACGCCTCGCTTTGGCAGCACGTCGCCCTTCAGCCTTTTTCCCTTTTAGAATGGATTTGTGTTGCGGGAGCGTTTTTAGCTCCTCGGGAAATATCGGCGCTCCGCTCTGGAGAAGCGCCAGGGCTCTCGTGGGGCTCCGTGCTGCCGCGGGATGCGAGCGGAGGGGCTTGGAGAGCGGCGCAAAATGCTTATTAGCACCGGCGCGAAGCCCCGTTAGTGTTTGGTGCTGCTTTCTCCCAGTTTGCCCCCTCCCCACCTCGACTCGGAGCGGGGGCGGCTCGGGGCTCCCCAGCCTTCATCCGGGGGAGGAAGACGCCGGTACGAAAATCGGGCAGCCCCGGGCGCGATCTTGGTTTGCTTGCGCGTCTGCGCAGGAGGTCCCGGCTCGCCCGGGGCGGGCGATGCCTCCCGGGAGGCGGTTTTCCCGGTTTGCTTTTGCAGGCAGCGCTTTGCGTGGACCCGGCGGGCCCGGGAAGCCCCCGGGATGCTCTGCGCAGAGCCGCTGCAGCCTTGGCTTTTCTCGGCTTAGCGCTTTAGGAGTTGCAAGGAGAAGCTTCCTCGGAGAGGAGCAGATTTCCGAGTCGGAGGTGCGAATCCCGCTTTTCTCGGCGGTGCCGAGGAAGCTGCGTTTTGCAGTAATTACAGGAACGCAGCGGAAACCTGCCCAGAGACGAAGCTGTGCCGCATGCGCAGCTCCTGCCTCCTTCGAGCAGCTCCCTCGAGGGACGATGCCCCAAGCCGGGGAACTCGCCTCTCCCCGGCGGAGGCTTCGGTCCGGCTCCCCGGCGCGTCCCGGGGCTGGGGGCTCGCGGGAGGCTGGGCGGCCGCGGCGGCTCCCGTGCTGCAGGGCTCCGCGCCTTCTCTCGGGGTTTGCAGTCGCGCGTTAGGATTTTTGCACTAATTGGACCCGAAATGAAAAGAACATGGGAAGAAAAAAAATAATTAACGCCGAGACACCTCTGCTTGGGAAGAGGTGCTAACGAGCGCCTTTGCGCTAGCAGGAGTGATGCTTCGTCGGTCGATGCAGCCGTGGGGAGGTGCTTTTCTGGGCGAGCTCAGAGCAGAGCTGCTCTCCGTCTCTTCCCGGGTGCAAGGCGGTGTTGCTCCTTTTTGTCATCGCCATCGTGCAGCAAATGTCCTCGTCCGTGCCGTGCGTGTGTGCCGGCTCCTCCGGGTGCCGGGAGAGCCCCGGTGGGAGTGAGCAGGCCGGGAGCGCTTCCCCTAAAGATCGGGCTCTGGCTCTCATCGGTTTGAGCTAATTTGCATGGAAAATCTCTGCCCGTTGCTAATCCGGGCAAGACCTGTGGCTGCCCGCCAGCCGCGGCGTGTCCCCCCCGTCCTCGCGGCGGGCGTGCTCCTCGCCCAGCCTCGGCCGTGCCGCGGTCCCCTCCGCGCTGGGGCGGCTGCTGCGCCCTGTGAATAAACGCTGCCGCTTGTGACCCCGAGCTTTAAGGACTCCTGGTTGCATTCAGCCCCTGCGCTTCTCTGGGGCTGGAATCGGCAGCAGATAATATGATTTTTTGCCTAAGAGATTTGTTGTAGCTCTATTTTCTGGGAACGTGCATGCATCCTCTGTCGGCACGCTCGCCTTTGCAGGAGCAGCACCGAGCTCGGGGCTTGGTGTCTGAGCCCCGACGTCGGCGAGACGCGGGTGCAGGGTGCTGCAGGACGGTGGGCAGCAGCCGGGGCCCCGCGCGGCCGGCGCGCCGGTCCGGACTTCACCCCGCAGCCGGGCTTTGCGCATCCTCCCCGCGGCACCGGAGCGGCACCGCCGTCACGCTGCCCGGCAGCCGAGGGCTGGTTCCTATCTCGGCTGGTGTCGGGCCTTAGCAGGGCAAATTTCCAACGGATCGATCCGGAAGAAGTGGGAGGGTTCCACCTTTATTTTATTCATGCGTCCCACGCAGGGGACGCGGCTCCGCCGGCTCCTGCTCGCCTGCCGTTTGCACGCAGGGGCGCAGCTGGCCAGCGATGCCAGGAGCGGAGCCTGGGGCCGGCTGCACCCTCTCGCTCACGTCTGCTGGTGTTTTATTCATGTTCTGTGGCCTCTTACGTTGGGAAAAGTATTGCACCTCCTTGGCGTGCTGTGATCCTGCAAGCCGGGCTGGGCGGCGGAGACGCGCCGGAGGGGTTTCCACCCCCGTGGCTGCTGCTGCCCGGCCCCCCGTGCCCGGCCCCCCCGGGAAGGGACGCGGAGGCGGTGGCAGTCTCCTGCTGTCCTTGTGCCGCAATTCGCGGAGAGCATCGAAAGCAAACCTGCTCCTTTCCACGCGTGGAAAACGCGAGCCGACCTGCTCCCGAGGCCCTTCGGCATCCGACCGCAATGGCTTAATTTCAAAATCCTTCAGCCGCTTCTCCAGGCGAGCTGCACAGCGGTGCGGGAGACGCTCGCAAAGCGGCACCGGGACGCCTGTGCTTTAATTAAGGCTGACGGTGCACGAGCGGCTCCCGGGACGGGGAGCGCCGCTCCTCCTGGCCTCCCGTCACCCGTCTCGCACCCGGGTTTTTGCAGCCCCCGCGCCAGCCTCTCCCTGCTGGGTTGCCCCTCGCCGGGAAGGGAAGCGTTGCTTTGCGTATCGTAAAATTGTGCGAGCAGCAATATTTAAAGCCCCATCAGCAAATTACGGCCAAAGTTTTTTGCAGGAAGCCCCCCGAGAGCTCTGCAGCGAGTGGGAGTTCAGCAGGGCAGGAGGAGCGGGACGATGCAGCTGCTGCGCTTAACCTCCTGGTTGCTGCACTGGGGGGGGGGGGCGCCTGGGGCTGCCCCACGGGGCCTCTTTGCAACGTCTGCTTGTCCCTTCCCATGCAAGAAAAGCTCCAGGCTTTGCCTCTTTGGGGGTGTCTGGCGGGACGGCGGTGACCTGCCTCCTCCCGGCCCCCCCAGGGCTGAGCCGGGGCTGCTTACGGTGCCGGGGCTGCAAGGAAGCGTTTTACAGCCCATGAAACATTCAGATGGGCTTTAGAGCCAGTCTAAACGGTTTGAATCTTTAATGGCATTAGCTTGGCTTAAATCCGCTCTCATCTTTTATTTGTGACGAAGCGTTCGCCGTGCCCCGAAGCGCCGGGCAGCGAGGGCCCGTGCAAGACTTCATCCCTTAAAAAAACCAAGAAAAAATCCCATCCAAGTGCATCTGAGCTGTGTTTACCGCCCGAGAGCTCTGCCGGCGCGTTGCACGTCTGAGCAATTGTCCACTCGTCCTTGGCTGGCGCTGGGGGGGGGAACTGGTTACTATGGAAATCGGGATTTTAACGATCAAGTGCTTGTTTACCTGCAGCGGCTTCGCTGTCAGGAGGCTAAATATTATGTAAGCCCCGTCCCGGGGGGCGGCGGGAGGAGGTGGGGGGATGCCGTGCCGGGGCGGACTCGCAGCATCCCGCCGTGCCGACGCTGCACGCGCGCCCTCGCACCTCCGGCGCTGCGATCGGGTGCCGGGAGCGTGCCGGGAGCGTGCCGCCGCGGGAGAGGGGTCCGGCGAGCGGAGCGGCCGCCCCGGCGGCTTTGCGGGTGCGGGCTGTGGCCGGAGGCGAAGCGTCCCGCGCCGGGCAGGGGGGCCAAGCGGGGATGCTGCTGCGAGTGATGCCCGGAGGACCGGCATCGCTCACGCGGCTCTGTTAGCCTGACAGGGGCATAAAGTATTTTTAATCCCAGCTAAGCACCAGATCATTACCTTGAGGGATTGCGAAGCCTCTCAAAAGCAACAGCAAATATTTCATGTTTTCGCATGTCTGGGAAAAAATCTCTCTCACTGGTTGCAGCTGGGATCTGCCGGGAGCTGGTGCTGCTGCGGCTTTGGGGGCGGCTGCGGGTGCCCCGCTCTGCGGGTGTCCCCGGCCGGGGGGTGGGGGGGGAGCCAGGCACCCGCCCGCGGGAACGTGGCTTAGTTATCCCAGACGCGGCAGCCTCTCTGCATGGCACCGGTTAAAACTGGGGCTGCGAGGCTGAACGTAACCCCGGGGAAGGGGGTTATCAGAGGCGGAGCGCGTCCTGGAGAGCGGCGAGGCCGGGCGGCACGGCTGGGGAAGGGCTCCTTTCTCCTCTGCTTTTTTGCAGATGCCCTCGAGCCCCTTGGAGGGGAGGCTGGAGCATCCGCGGCCCGGGGCACCTCGCGGGGCTCCTCCTGGGGACCCCCCGGCTGGGGCTGGGGTGCGGCCTGGGGGCTGCTGATGGTGAAGGAGATGGTGGGGCTGGGCGGAGGGGAGAATCACTCCAAACATCCCATTTGTGTTCAGTTCAGCAGCAAAACGAGGTCCTTCCCCAGCAGCCCTCGACCCGCAGCGTGTCCGAGAGCACGAGACCAACCCCGTTGTGAACCTGTGAGAGACCTCGGTGTTTTTTCTAATTTAATCAAAGGGGTTAAATGGAGGGAAAACGTTTCTGGCGGTGTTTTTGCATCCAAGCGAGCCCTGGCTGGGTGCAGGGGAGCCGCGCGCCGGCGGCGAGCCCGGCCCTCGCCAGCCTGGGTGCGGTGGGCGCCTGCCGCCGCGCTCGGGGCCGTCTGCCGCGATGCTCCTGTGCCCCGGTGACACGTTTGGGGACCGGAGGCTTCTGCTCTGCGAGCGTTGCTTACGCCGGCGTCTCTATGGAAACCACCCCGCTCCGCTCCCCCCTCGCTGGCGGCTCTCTAATGGTTCCTCTAAGTGCAGAGCTTGTATAACGTGCACCATTTTATGGCATTAAAGTTGTTATTAGCAAAGCTCCGCCAAGCCGCCTTGGGTTTAAATATATCCACGTTGTGTAATTCCCCGCTCGGGGCGCGTGCGGGCGAAGGAGAGGCAGGGGACTCGCCCGGGCGATGCTCGGGGCCGGGCTGGGGACCGCGTTGCTTTGCTCCGGCTCGGTTTTCCCCTGCGGTGCCGAGCGTGCCGGGAGCTCGCCGGGCGCTGAGCGTGGGTTGCTGCCGGAGGAAGCGGCGTTTCCCTGCTGCCCCAGCGGCCGGCTCTGCCGTCCCACGGTCTGCAAACCCGTCCTCGCACCCTTCCACGGCATCAGCGCTTGCCGTGCAGCCCCGTTCGCCGCGGACGGTGCCGGGGGATCGCTGCTCCTCGCGGCATCTGTTTTAGCAGAGCTGGGTTTTGGCAGCAGGGCCGGCAGCCCACGCGGCTCCGCGCAGTGCCGGGGGACGCGGGTGGCCAGTGTCGCTGGGCTGCGATGCTCCCTGCGCCCCGGCTCTCGGGTGCCGTCTGCCGCGGGGCTTCGCTCCGGCAGGACTCCCCACCCGCGTTGACGTGCTGCGCGTGTAAACGTGCGCGACTCAACGGGAGAAGCGCTTGGCAGCACCGAAAATAGCTTTGTTCCCGAGCGGGCGTTAGTGCATGGCATGCACATCTTCCCCTCCTGATGGATGCGGGCGCGAGGCCGGGATGCTCCCGAGGGCGTCGCTGGCTCGCGGTGCCCGGCAGAGCGGGGACGTGGTGAGGTCCCTGGCTCCGAGGTGCAGGTCCCTCTGGAGGACCCCGGCTCCCCGGTCATTGGCTGCCGTTTGGGTTTTGCAAGGGGGACAGCAAGCCAAGGCGATACCTGTGGGCTTTGGTTCAGCTTTATTTGCAAAAGGGCTTCCAGCTGCCTCTGAGCGCGGTGGAGAGCGGTGCAGGTGGCCGCTTCGCTCTGCAGGCTCAGGCGCGCTGCTCCGGTGAGCCCCGGGCACAAAAAGCAGCAACCCTGCCTTTCCTCTGCTCCGCTGGTGGCTCTGCCCATCCGGACGCCTCGGTGCCCCCGTCCCCCCCTTTTTTGCCATTTCGCCTCTGCAGGCGTCATTTCCCTGCCGTGCTGCCCGGGCTGGCAGGGCGAGCTGGTGGGTTTTGTTAAACTGGGTGTAATGACGCTGTTTCCTCCCCAGGCCCTGCCTCAGCATCCTTCAGGGGCAGCTGGCTCAAGCAACGTGGAAGGAATCGGATGTTTTCCTGCTGCATTGCACACGCTTCGAGACCCTTCCGTGGCTCGTCGGGGCTCGGAGCCTCCGCGCTGGGATCTTCTACCTCCGCGAGCAGCAAAGCCTTGGCGGTGCCTCGCTGCGGCTGACGGCACGGCTGCCGCTTTCCGGGGACGGTGATGGACGGCCTCGGGGCTGCTGCGACAGCGCGTCCGGGGAGCGCAGAGCCGCGATCCTGCGGGCGCGGGGGCACGTTGCGCGCGGGCGGGCGCGTGCCGGGGCAGCAGCGAGACACGTGCAGCTCAGCAGCGGCCCTGCCGTTAGGACTTAATTGCTGTTTTCCAGAACTTTGCATCTGACTTTTCCTAGGGAACATCCGTACTTGGGGCACCAGGTTTTCTTTTTCAGCAATGAGCTGTGCTCGCAGAGTGGCTCTGAGGTTGCTTTGGGCGTCTTTTTGTTTGCAGGTATTTGCAGATTTGCACATCCACGCTGCAGCCAGCGCAGGGCGAGCGCGCGGCTCAGGTCGCCGGCACGTGCCGGGCTCAGCGGCAGGGCTGCGCTGGGGCTATTGCCAGGCAGAAGAAAAACCGTGATCTTCTCTAAGATGAAACCCCGGGTTTTAGCTAAAATGCAGGTCGACGCTCAGCAGCGCGCTGTGCTCCACGCCAGCGCTCGTGAGAGCTCGCGTTGCCGATGCTTTGTGTGGGCAGCGAGGGGCTGTGACCTGCCGCCTCTTGCAGCGGTAAAGCGGAGGCGGAGGCGCTTCCCAGGACCCCCCGCATCCCTGCGCCGGCTCCGCGGCTGCCGGGCAGGGTTTGGGCGGATTCACCAGCACGTGGCGAAGCCGAGCGCTCGTTATTGAGAGTGAAACCTCCCAAAAACCCCCCATCTGGACGTCGGAGAGGTGCAGGAGCAGGTTTTTACCGGGTCTGCGGCACAAATCTGTTTCCAGACGCGGTGGAAACAGGCCAGGGGTTCGGCGCAGCGCCAAGATGCGTTGCCTGTCATTCCCAGTGTTTAATGGACTTGCACAGATTTCAAAAAACCTGGTTATAACCATTTAGCCGCTTTTATTTCCCCAAATTCTGTCCTTCATGGATTCAGCTGGACTCGTGCTCCCGCTAAGCAGAAAACCTGACTTGCTAGAGCTGTCTGGCGTTTCCGCTGGAGGGGAAGACGTGTGCGTTTGTGCATGCGATAAAAAGCTGCAGATTCATTTGTGAGATCGTTGGGGAATTTTTTTTAGGGATGAAAAGTGCTATTTAACAAGGCTGCTTGCAAAGTCGTCTCGTACGAAGGTACGCTGTTACTGCCAGATGCTGCGAGGATGCTTGCTGTGGGATATTCACACCTGGTTTGTTTGCTAATTGGATTGCGAAGCGAGCTCTGAAACTCCGGGAAAGTTTCCCTCGGTTCGGGTGCCGGCCCTGCCGTACGGACCGGGCTGGTCGTAGCAGACGCAGCTCGTTGCAGCACCGTGCGGGGCCGGCAGGTCTCGGCCGCCGGGGCCCGAGCGCCTTTTCCGGGGCATCTTCAGCCCGGCAAAGCGAATCCACCGAGGTAAGGGCAGTGATGTTTTTCTGGCGGAGATTTCACTGAGGTCGGGTGAGGCTCTTGGCAGAAAGCTGGCTTGGTGGCTCAGAAGCCCATTTAGGATATTCTTCAGGCTGGGGTGGGCCAAACTCGGCTAACCTCCTCCTGAACCAGGGCGGTTCGTGTGCTGGAAGCTGCTGCGACGCTTGAGATGCGACTCCCGGGACCCTGATCCCAGGCGCAACCGCGTTGGGCCGAATCCTGCTCGCGAAGGGGCTGCCGCCTGCGTGCCGCGGGGCCGCGGGAGCCCTCCGCTGCCTCGAGCCCGCCGGGGCGCAGGCGGGGTTGCCCCCTCGCTTGGACAGGATTTTGGGGTAAATCCAGCCTGGTTTCGCCAAGGCAGAACAGCACAGTGCCGGAGACGCGGGTGCGAGCCCCCGAGGCGGCGGGGAGGCGATGCCGCGGGCACACGAGCGCTGCTGCGGCACCGGCCACTGCTGCTCTGCAGCCCCGGGATCGGCGTAACGGGAGCGTTAAATAAAGCAGAGCACCCTGACAGGGACGGGCTGCTTGAGCATCAAAATTGATGCAAGGTTTTATTTCCCCCCAGGAGCAGAGTAAACAAGTCTCCGTGTAACATTAATTGATGAGTTATTTGTCTTCCTTGCAGCGCGGACAGGCGCTCTGTACGCGGCACGGGAGAGGTGCTATCGCAGTAAATGCTCCGGGAAGATCCCGGCTCTGCTTTGCTGTGCAGCGTGTCCTTGATGGAGCAAAGGAAAATAGATGCGTTGAGCACCGAGGCGCTTAGTCTCCGTGTTGGCACGGATCCGCGTGAGCTCTCTCTGTGCCCTTTGTTGCCTGGTTTAGAAGTGAGTGCGGATATTTTTAAAAATATCCATCCTATTATAAAGTAGAAAAAAGGAGGAGCGGGTGAGTAAGGCAGCCCGGGGCTTGGCGGGAGGAGGCGGCACGCGGTGCGCTCCAGCTGCTGCCAGGCCCCGCTGCCAAGCAGGGCCCGACTTCGTTGAAAAATGCACCATCCCGAACGGCCCCTTTTACTGCAAGTCGCTCCCGTCCCGTGCTCGGTTTCCCCCCGTGCAGCCGGCTGCAAAATCCCTGCGCTGTGCTGCTGTGCTTCTGCACGGGCTCTGCAAAACCGCAGGGCTGGCGAACTGGAGCGGCCCCCGGCTCCGCGGCAGCCGACAGTGCTGTCCCGCGCCGCTGCACCCCTGCCGACAGCGGTGCCCGCGGCAGCTCTGAGCAAAAGAGCCAAATTGGTGGAATTTGCACCTTGTTTAATGCCATCGCCGCTAAAAAGGGAGCGTTGGCCGCTGGGGACCCGGCAGCCGGTTTGGCGTAGAGCAGCTCTGCAGCCTGGCAGGGGACGGCGTGCGTCCGACGGGGTGGCAGGCAGCGCAATTTATTTCTGGCTTTTATAGGATTGATAGCAAATGAGTGATGGGGGTGGCTTGGGGGCCGGGCAGGAGCACCTTGCACGGCTTCGTCCCTTGCACGGCCGCGGCGGTGCAGGGATGCTCACGCGCTCCGCGAGGTGCTGCAGCGGTGATCGCGGCGCGGGAAGAGCGAGCCGGGACGTCGGGCGAGGGGCGGCCGCGGTGCTGCCGGGGCCGCGTTGAATTGCCCCGAAACATCTAAACTTTCCTGCTTATTGCTCCGGTGTAAAACCACGCTCGGAGCTGGCAGAACACATCACCCAGGCTGGGAGTGAGCAGGAATTTGATTTTTTTATTTTCCCTTGGCATCAAAAATCACCCAATTTGGCTGCTTTAGTTTTGAGGGACCAGGTTTCTAGGCAGCTTTTTGTCCCGCGGGAGCAAAGCGGGGCGGCTGCTTTCCGAGCCCAGGTCCGGTCCGCCTGCGTCGGTCGCGGGAGGCACCAAGCCCCCCGCTCGGCTCGCTGGCAGGGGCGCGCGCGTGGGAAAGCGCCAGCAGTTTAATGAGTAAATCGCGTGCGGCATCCTGCTGTTTTGGGCAGATTTCCATATCGATCCTTCATCCGTTTTCATCGCCGCTTTTGGAGCTGGTGTTTTATTTGCCCGCCTGTCGCGGCCCCATCACGACCGTGTGCGGGTCCCGCTGGGTGCACGTGTCCTCGCAGCTGCCCGCAGTGCAGCACTGCGGCGGGATGCTCGGCGCGTGCCCCGGCCACCTTCCCTCGGTTTGGGTGGATATTCTCTAATGCAATATATATTTTTCCCCTCCCGCAGGAGCTCGCATGCTGCTCTCGGCTCCTTCGCCCGCGGGTCGCCCCTGCCGCGCAGCCCCGGCGCCTTTTCCCCGGCCTCCTGCAGATGCGCCGGGAGCCGGCTCGGATTTGGTTCCCGCGTCGAAGCCTTGAATGGTTTCAGCAAACAGCTTTTGATTTGTCAATTTAATCATGCACCAGGTTAATGCATGTATCTGATTTAATTTTTAAGGCTTTAATTAATGAGCTAACGCGTGCAGCCGTCAGCCCGGCGTGGTGGCCGGCCACCAGCCCCGTCCGTCATCGCCGCGCCGGGTCGGCTCCCTCGCAACGCGGGGTCTGCGGAGCGAGTCGAATCAGCCGGGGAAAAGCCGATAACAGATTAAATCTCTGCAAACGGCGCTGGAAAGCAGCCGGGCGGCAGGGCCGGTGGCTGGAGCGGCAGCAAGCAGCCGGTCCGTCGCGGGAGCCGCGGGGGGAAGCGCCGCCCTCCGCCGGGGACCATCTGCGCTGGGGAATTTAGCTTTCTCCGTGTCGGCAAGGCTCCGACTTTATTTATCTCACATCCGAAGGATTATTTAACTTAGGAAGCGTCGTACTCCTCCAGCGAAGGCGTGCTGGGCTTTCTGTTGTAACTCCTACTTAAAAAAAAAAGATTTAATAACACTTGCTAAGCCCCAGTAAAAGCGACATGCAAAAACTGCTCTCCTAAAGCTGCAGCGTGCGGCGGTGGGGCCGAGAGCGTGGACAGCTCGTGCCGCCAGTCGCGGGCTGCCAGTATTGCCCCTGTTGCATTAACCCCGGGGCGGTTAAGAGCAGGTCGCGAGCGGTGCAACGCTGCCTCGTCGCCCCGGGAATCGCGGCGCAGGCACAGCGCGTTTCGTGCTGCGGTACGCCGAAGCAGGGCTTCGTTTTGTCTTCGGGTGCTTATGAGTTAATTAAAAAAGGCAGCTGTGTCGTTTAGCAGCAGCGAGCGTGGAGTCGAGCTGCAGGTCCTTAAAAATGAGGAGGCTGGGAAAAAGCTATTTGCCTTGTTCCTGGGGCGAGGCGTAGGCAACCTGTGCGTGCTGCACGTTTCCCCGCGGCAGGGACGGCGTTCGGAGGCGGCTGCTCCCCGCCGGGGAGCCGCGAGGAAGAGGAGGAGGAGGAAGAGGAGGAGGAGGAAGCCCCTTCTGCCTGGTGTTTCGCCACCTTTTCCCACGCTTTTCCTTTTTTCACCCAGGTTTTACCACCGGCCTGTGCTCGCTTGCGTTGCTTTTGTGTTAATGGCCGTGAAGCAGGTGAGCAGCATCACCCTGACTTTGCGTTTTGGGGAAGATGCAGCCACGCGGGACCCGTTGGTGGGCGAGCGCTCGCAGATGGTGCCCGGGTCCCGTTGGGCTGCTCTCCTCCCGCACCTCCTCCCCTTCTCCCACCTTAATTAGGTTTCATTTTCCCTCCCCCTCTTAAATGTAGGTCAGTGGTAATTAGCGTGAATCCTGCTGCTGTTAATTGGGCTTCTCCAGCAGTCAGCCGCCACCGGGGACGCGGGGACACGTGCCTGTGCACCGCGGGGCGGGGTGTCCACCGGCGGCCGCCCGTACCGAGCCCCCCCAAAGGCACCGGCGGTCGCGCCGTATCCCCGACCCCGCGCCGAACGGCTGGTTTTCTGCGGAAAACCCCATTCCCAAGGCTGATTCCCACCGCCGAAGCACCGGGCAGACGGATGCGGAGCGGAGGCGGCGGCTGCTCGCTCTCCCCGCGCGCCTGCCGCTCTCGCCCGGATGGACGCCGTCCCGGTGTGGCGGAGGCGCGGGTTTAACGCGGCGCTCCACGGAGCGTTTAACTGCTCTTGCCTGCGCCCGGCGCGTGCAAACCGGCTGGGAGACGCGTCCGGGACGGCTCTTCCCCGGCGCCCTCGGTACCGTCGCGGCTCCCCTGCGGCCGGGCTCCCGCGGTGCCTCGCTGGCGGCATGGAGCTGCTCCGGCACCGGGGTCCGACCCTAATGAGGGAGAACTCGAAAGAAGGGTTTAAATGCAGCAAATCGATGCTAAAACAAGGGTGGTTTTGCGGAAAGCTTGCGTTCGGCTTGCTAAGCAATGAGCTCTCCTTAAACGCTTCCCGTGGAGCGTCTCGGGGTCTCCCTCGGGCGATGCTCTGCTCCACCTCTCCGCGCTGCCGACGGCTGCGAGCTGCCCGTCTCTCTAAGAAATCACCTGCGACTGCCAATACGGAGGTTTTTTCCATCAAGCAATGAGGTTTCGGTTATGAAATATTTAGCAGGAACTGGCTGTCCCTGGCTGCTTGTTTGCAGCTGGGGCTGAGGCAAATCACAACCCCGCGGCGATCGCGTTGGCAACGGCGAGGCTCCGGCTGGGCCGCGGCAGCGTGCGGGGCGTTTGCGCTGCAGCCCAGCCGTTTCTGCACCTCCCTTCGCTGCTCCGACTCCTCGGCCAAACCCCACGCTCAAAACGCCCGTGCCTCCGCTATGGGGGATGTTTCGGCCGGATCAGTCTGAGGGTTTGGGCTCCAGCCCCTTGACAACGTCCTCTCTCGGTATTTCGATGTTTTACCGGCTCTTTAGAGCCTGCCAGCAAATGCGTGTGGCAGGGATGCTCGGGGCGGGCAGGGATGCTCGGGGCCGTGCCCGTGGTGGTCCCCGGCTTTGCGGGAGCAGCAGCGGCCCGTGGGAACGGCAATGCTCTGGCGGTGCTCCAAAAGCCTGCCTTGCTCTATCCATAATTCAGGTCTCTCCTGCTGCCTTTAATGAATTTTTGTGGAGAGCAGTAAGGCTGGAGGGGCTTAATGCAACTTTGTCCTTGAATCTGTTCTGTGTTTAATCAGCAGAGACAGCTGGAGTGACCAGACGGCTGGGTTGGGTGCAAGGCCTGTCGCTCTCACCGGCAGCGGCGCGGGTCCCGCTCGCTCCCGGGGCTGGAAAGCAGCAAACCCCGGCCCCTTCCCCCCCGGGGAGCGGGCGGCCTCGCTGCAGTGCTCCTCTGCGCCGGGAGCACCTGGTTCCCGCGCTGCGGGTGCAGCCGATGGGGCCGTTCCCGGGCTCCCGCCTGCGGCTCCCGCGCTCCCTCTGGCTCCGGGGGCTTTTCCGTGGATCACAGCGTATTCCAGGACCGTCTCAGTGTTCTGCAAACCCCTCGCGCGCTGCCTCTCCAGCTCCTTTGGTTCATCCCCAGCCTCTGCCGGGGGAGCGAGCGGCGCGGTGCCCGGGCGGGTGGCAGCGGCCTGTTCGCCCGGCTCTGATCCGTTCCGGCGCGGTTTCGGCAGCCGGGGCTGCGCCCTCGTCGTGCCCTCGTCGTCCCCGCAGCCCCGGCGTGCTGCAGCCTCCTGCCCGGGCCGCGTTGCATGGTTGCAGCATGCAGGGAGAAATCCTCGGCAAAGGGAAGCGGGGCGCTCGCGGGGCCGGGCTGGGGCACGGCGTTCCCATCGGCATCCCGAGGCTGCAAAGCGCTGGGACTGTCCGTGCTCTCCACTGACCCTCAGCTCCTCTCGGTTTGCAGCTTTCACAGAGGCGCTGCACTTGCTGTGTGTGTGCACATGTGTGCACATGTGCATTTAAATAACACGTTTCTTTCTTAGTATTTGGCTAGAATATGGTCTTTTGAAAAAAATTGCAGGGCAGGGTGAGTAACCGTGCCCTTAGGCGATGGATGCGGTAACCGCTCCTGGCCGTTGGTCCAGCCCTGCCTCCGCGGCAGCAGGGTTGGGGCGTTTGAGATTTTCATCAAGAGCCGTTTGCAGATGCAAACATCTGCCTGGGCTTTGGCACGGAGAAGCCGTTGCAGCTCCTGCAGGTCCCGGGAGCCCGGGGAGAGCTGCTGCCGGGAGAAGGGCTCGGTGCTGGGCCATCCGGGAGCGGGACATGCCACCGGTGCGGACCCGCCGCCTCTGGAGCCGCAGGCCTCCGCTCCTATTTTTACGGCTGCCGGGGCGGTGAATCACCCCGCTCCCTCATCCAGCCTGCCACCTGCGAGGGTATTTATAAACCGCGCTCGCGCTCCCCCGTGCCTGCTTTAGCAGGCTGCATAAATTTAGCGCGCTGCTTCCGCACGTCCTCGCTGCTCGGACGTGTCCCTGCGCCAGGTGAGCTTTTATATATACATATATATATATATATGTATATATTTATATGCACTTTATATATATATGTGCTTACAGGGATGCTGAGGAGAGGCTGCATGCGGGAGCGAGCCGCGGCGCGGGGCCGGGCACAGTGTTCCCTGCCCGGGCGGCCCCTCGAGCCCCGCGGGGCTGCTGCGGCTCCGCGTGCCGGGCAGGTGCTTTAATTGCCTCCTAATTACGGCTGCGCTGAGCTCCCTGGGTCCAGCAAGGAAATTAATTTCTTTGCTCCTTCCGCTGGGAGCGGTTAATCTTTGGGCCGTGTTTCGATTAGCTGCGCGCAGCTCGCCAGGCGGTCGGCCGTTGCAAAAAGCAGCCGGGATCCGTCCCCGTCCCCATCCCCGGGGCGGCACGGGGAGCAAATTCGCTTTGGAAAGGCGCCTTTCCAGGGTGGTTCACCTGCCCCTCTGGGAGGGCTTCGTACGCTTTTAAATAGATAAAAGACGTCCTTGGTACTTATGTAAAACGGGTGAATACCCGCCAGGGTCTGCGCGGGCGGCGGAGAGGCTTTGGGTGCCGCAGCTGAGCAGCGCGTTAGGGCTTTAGCTGCCTGCGTGCGATTGCACTTAAGGTGCTTAAAGCGGGGAGAGGGAGCGCTGCACGGCTCCCCGCTGGATCCGCGTTCGGCACTGCAGCCCCGCGCCCGTCCCGGCGATGCCCCGTTGAAGAGGCTCCTTCTCCTCTGGCTCCGCAGCTCCCCTGTCACCGCATCCGAGGCCGCGCTGGGAATCGCTAGCCGGGCCGGCCCGTGTTCAGGATCGCTGCTCCGGCTGCTCCGGCATGGAAATAGCAACGCAGCACCTTGAAAATCAGCAGTAGCACCGCAGCCCGCCTGCCGCGATGCTGTCTGCCCGGGAGGGTGCTGCAGGGACGGGCGAGGGTGCTGCCGGGATGCCGGGGTGCCCCCCGGAGCTGCCGGGCAGGGAGCCGTGCCAGGAGCCGATGGATGATCGAAAATGGGAAAAGGTTGGGAGAGCAAAACCGGTGCGTGCTGGGAGAAACGCTGGTGAAAGCGGCGGGAAGAGGAGCTATTTTTAAGTTGCTCCCTGAAGACGGTGCAGCTCGCTGCCTCTCTGGAAGGCCGTTAAGATGGGACGCTGGTGCTCGTTAGTTCATTGCCCGCGGTCTTCTAGCCCGAGCCGCGCACAAACCTTGGCCCTGGGGTGGTTTGTCCATGTCGCATGGTCTTTAAGTCCTTTTGTGATGATGCGGGATGGAAAGGTGCCGGCGGTTTTCCTACCTGCCTGCTTCGTATGTGTGCAGGAGGAGGAGGAGGAGGAGGAGGAAGGGCCCCGTGAGGTTCCCCTGTGGGGTGCCGGGAACGGAAGCTCCCCGGGAGACGCTGCCGAGCACGTGGCTTTGCTTGTGGGGGCATTTTTGGAGCCTTGGGTAAAAGCCCAGCCAAGGAGGGGGCCAGACACAGGAACAAGGTGCCAGGGGGGATGCGGAAGGGTCCCGCCAGCCGCGGGGATGTGGAGAGGATTCTGCTGTTCCCAATGGCCATGGGGATGCAGAGGGGATCCCGCTGCTTCACTGGCTGATCCCACAGAGGGGATCACGGGGATGTGGAGGGGATCCTGCAAGTCGGCCAAACGCAGCCGGGCGCCGCGCTCTGCCCTCATCGCTGTTTCTCTTCTCTCTTCCAGAACAAGGTCCTGACGGTGGACGGGGTGAAGGTGAAGCTGCAGGTGGGTTTCCCGTGGCTTGCTGTGGCTCCCACCCCCCCGGGGCTGGCGGGGCTCAGCAAGACCCTCGGCGGGGCTCAGCAAGACCCTCGGCGGGGCTCAGCAAGCAGCCCGGCAGCAGGTCGTGCCGGTCCTTAGCGTCGCTTGCAAAGCCGCCATCGCGTCTCCCGCCCCGAGCCCTGCCGGTGCCTGGGCCCTCCCGGGAGCAGGAGGTGCCTTTCGGTCGTTTGGCTGCTCCGTCTGCTCGGCGCGAGCCTCGTTGAGGAGCCGGGGCTGTCTCTGCCCCGGGGGCGAGGGATGCACCAGCCCCTTTCCGAGGAAGGAGGTGGTTTTCCGAGCCGACCCTCCGCGTCGGCCCGGTCGGTCGGTGCTCTTGCCAGGAGCTCGGTAATGACATTAGCGCCGCTCTTCCCCCGATAGGAGCGTGTCACTCTGGAAACATATCGCTGCATTAAAAGCTGATGAATTAAATTAGCGGGTCCCCACGCATCCATCTGGAGGATGGATTTTCCCATTAAGGATGCCTCGCAAGCGCTCCGTCGCGCGCCGGCGTCTCCGCGGTCGGGCGTGCTGGAGAGCCGGGAGGCGCCTCTGAAGTGCTGAGTGCGCTTGTCGCTTTTGCTGCCGTTGTCCCTGTGAGTGCCCTCCCCGGCTGTAAACGCAGCGCCTGCAAACAGCTCCGACCCCGCATCGCTGTTAAAAGCGAAACGCTGAAGGTGCTTCCCAGGGATCCCACGTGCTACTTCGTTTTATATCCATTTTCCGGGGGCTGGTTTGGTTGTGTCTCACCTCTCTCCTCCGCTTCTGCCTTCCAGATCTGGGACACGGCTGGGCAGGAGCGTTTCCGCAGCGTCACCCACGCTTACTACCGCGACGCCCACGGTAAGCACGGCCGTCGGCGGTGCCGAGCGAGCGCCGCGATGCTCCCTGCGCCGTCCCCCCGCTGCGGCGTCACGGGCGCTCGCGGGCGCGTGCCCTGTCCCCAGCCCCAGCGCTGCCTCTCCGCGGAGGGGAGGCCGTGACCGTCCCGAGCTGCAGCCCCAGGTCTTGTAAATCCGCAATAACCAGGGAATTCCCTATAGGAAGCAGCTGCAAAGTGCTGAGGGGTTTCTGGATGCGGAGGTGCAAATACCACCTAGCTAAGGAGTTGCTTGCAATGGATTTAAAGCAAATTTATTTGTATTTTACAGCAGGGATTTTAACGATGCTTTAACCTCCTGTCCTCGAGTGTAGCCCGTAAGCGGGAGCGCTGGTGGCTCGGTGGGTGCACAAAGCCCGCGCGAGGCATCAGTGCTGCCCGGCCGTGCCGCTGCCCCGCTCGCACCTCGCGCTCGCCGGCGCTAACGAGCCTCCCCTCCCTCCACAGCCTTGCTGCTGCTCTACGACGTCACCAACAAGGCTTCGTTCGACAACATCCAGGTACGCGGCTCTGCTCGCCAGGCACCGCGGGACGCGCGGATAACGCTGGCTCTTTCCGAGCAGATAAAAGAGGTGACAGAGTCACTTCGGCAGCAAATTTATGCTGTGTGTAATTACAGCCTAGCCTGGAAAACTTGCTCCAAGTAAATTAGTGCTGCCAGGTTTAATGAACGGGGTGCTGCCCTCGCGTCTCGTCTGCTGCCTTTGGACGCTGCTGGGTGAGGCTCGAGCTGCAAGGGGAGCCGGCGCGGGGGATGCTCCGCGGGGCCGGTGAGCAGCGAACGCTGCGGGGTAGCTGCACGGGAACACTGCAGAGTGGTTTGTTTTGGGAAACGGGCTCGTTTCCCGTGCGGGCTCCTCTCCGCGCGGTTGTGGCTGGGGCATTTGCACCCATCCCTCGCCCGGGGGAGCGTGCCCCTCCCCGGGGGCCTCGCCGGCGGCGTGGTGCTTTCCGCACGAGAGCGGAGACTTTCATTTCCAGAGACAGGAGGAGAATAAGTGGGAGCGAAGCTGCTCCTCAGCATCACAAAACCGCTTCCAGCCTCTGCCCCCTGCTCAGTCAAAAAGACATCGTTCCTCTGCCGGGTCGGGAGAGCTGCAGCTCGCTGGAGGTCTGCGGCGCGAGGCTCTGATGGGAAGTTGCCCGTTTTTATTGCCCCGGCCCTGCCGAGAGGCCGGGCTCCACGCAGGGACCTCCCCAGCCGCGCGCAGCGCTGGTACGGAGGCTCGAAGCGCCGTGTTGGACAGAGCTGGGTTTAACCACGGTCCTATTTGCACCCTGCTGATCTGGGATCAGAGGAACCCCGGTGACCGGCAGAGCGTCCTCCCCCTCCGTCGGGCACCGCGATGCCGGCCCGGCACAGAGCAGCCTCCTCCGCCCGCCCGGGGCCGCGGCCGGGCTCAGCGGCCGGACACACGGCTCCGGGGAGCGGTTGACTAAACCACCCCCCGGTGAGGTGTGATTGCAAGCAGAGCTCCGGCCCGAGCACGGGCCAGGGGGAGAGGGAAGCTTTCGGCGTAGTCCTGACCGCCGGGAAAGTCGGCAGCGGCGCGCGAGCGAGGGACGGCCGCTGGGGCGTAGCGGGGGCAGGAGGGCCTCACGTGGGGCCGATGTCCCCCCGGGTCCGTGCAGCGCCGGCGGGGCGGGGGGTCTGCGTTCGCTGCCCGAGGAAGGGGCCGGGTGGGAGCACGGCGCAGCGGGAGGGCGGCAGCCGGCAGCGAGCATCCCGCGTGCGGAGCCCCGGCCAGCTGAGCCGACGCAGGCGGGAGTTTTATAGGCAGGGAGCAATTAGCCCTGAATAAATAGGACGTAATTGCTCATGTGCTGAGGTTGTGATCCTTCAACGGGGTGGAAAATCGCTTGGAGATCTCGCTGTGCTGCACAGCTCAGCCCATCCGCAGCACCGGCCCTGCCCGCCCGCCGGGGATGCTGCCGAGGGGGGGGGTTTCCGAAGGGCTCGTTAGCCCGGGCGGACGGGAGGAGGTCCAAAGAGCTCGTTAGCCTGGGCGGACGTACGGAGGGGTGGCGAGGCCCTGGCGAAGGAGCCTGGCAGAGGTGCTGAGTAGCTCGCCTGCGGTGCACGGGGACCTGACCCTGGGCTGGGGGAGCCGCGGGGAGGAAATGCTCGGCGTTCGTTGGATGGTTTTGATAAAATGACAGAAAACGAGCTGCATCTGCAGACGTCGGCCGTCCCTGGTCTGCGAAACGCAGTAACTCGCCGGCTGCAGGACGCGGGCTCGCGGTCCCTGCTGCGCTGTTAGCATTTCGGCTCTCGCGGTTTCCCGGGGAGGGCCGGGCTGAGCAGCGCTGCGGCGAAGCCGAAGTGAAAAGCAGCTACAGCCACCGCTCACCAGGGTCTGTAGGAAATGGAGGGGCTGTAAATAACAGTGGAGCAAGTGCGTTTCAGAAAAAGCCGTAGCGAGGCGTGCAGAGCTAACAACGCAGTGACGCTGCTCTCCCGTAGTGCCGGGGAGGATGGCACCCGCCGGCGGAGACCACCGGCTGCGGCACGGCCTGGGAGGACGTCCTCCGTCGGCAGGAAAATGAAATCCCCCGCTGGTGGGGGGGATTGGGGCACTTTTTTTGTTCTGCCATTGTAATGGTGATTTTCCCCAAT
The DNA here is from genome assembly GCF_036370855.1 of Dromaius novaehollandiae. NCBI lineage: Eukaryota > Metazoa > Chordata > Aves > Casuariiformes > Dromaiidae > Dromaius > Dromaius novaehollandiae. The sequence continues at coordinate 1,647,326 of NC_088111.1, read as the reverse complement.
AAAAAAGCTTTCCAAGAGCGGGAGATGAGGATTCAGGCCTCACGGCAGGCAAGGAGAAGCCGTGCTGAGCTTAGTCTTAGCGTCCCGACCGAGGGTGGGATTTGGGTTCTGATGCTGCTGGGGGGTTTGTGGGGGATTTCTCATCCTAAAAAAAAGGAGGCTGCGTTTTAATTGCTCACGGCTTGTTCGGACGCAGCAGCTCCTCTCCCCAGGGTATTGCTGACCTGCGGGTGATCCGTGGGACCTGGCTGCTCCCTCCCTGCGGTTCCTGCCGTGCACAGCTGGATTTCCGAGCTGGGTTTGCCGTTTCACATCTAACTCCAGCTGTTTCCTCCCCTGGTCCGAGTAAAATGAGCGCGGAGCCCCCCATGTCGCTTGGTTATGGTGGCGTTTCCGCGGAAGTTACCTGGCGGCCTGGGAACGGGGCAGCCTCGGGAACGGGCCCCGCTGCAGCCTGCCTCCCTCCCATCACCTTCCTCCCGGGGCTGCTGCCGACGCGCTGTGTGGTCTCTCTGGCTGTTTCCCTCCTAGGCTTGGCTGACAGAGATCCATGAATACGCGCAGCAGGACGTGGTCCTCATGTTGCTGGGAAACAAGGTGAGGCTGGCCCCGGCGGGAGCTGGCGGCTGGGCTGCAGCCTCCTCTTCCTCGCGCGGGGCGACCGACGGCCCCACCGCGCCGGGAGCGGGGCAGCCGCGCTGCACGAGCGCCTTAAGGGTTTGTGCCGATGAGGAACCTGTCCGTCCTTGGGAACGCGCCCCGTCTCCTCGCGGTTGCGTTGCCGCCGTGGCCCGGACTTGCCGAGCAGAGCGAGCGGCGTGCTGCGCCCCGGGAGCGGGAGCTTTGCAGGCGCCGGTCTGCGCTGTGCCCTCCCGCGGAGGGGCTTTCCTGGGGCTCCACGGGGGACCAAGTTCCCAGCAGCAGTAGGTCACAGGCAGGAAGGTGCAGAAACCGGTTGCCTGTCCTGGGGTTGCCGCTCACTCTCGGGTTTGTGAGCTCCGAGCGCGGGCAGAGCCGCTCTCCTACGGCCATTTCGGTCTGCCGCAACCCAAGCAGCTCCCAGCTGTTCTCTCCCCAGCACAAAGCTCGGCAAAGTGGTGTAGCTGGGTGTCACCAGGCCACGTTCACCCGGGCTCCCCGAGGTGGCCTTGGGTGGCTGGAGGCCGCGTGCTGCCGGACACAGGCCCTGGCCAGGCAGCGTAGCTGGGGTTTGCGTTTTGGAGCTGACTTTGCTGCCTTGCTTTCTCCCTGCTGCCTGAATAGCCTTGCTGTGCGCGTAAGAGCCGAGCAGCAAAAACATTACAAAATCCCTCCTGGGAATGCTGAATTTGAGTCAAAGCATTTGAAATGGAAGGAATCTCTCTTGTGTTCATCCGGATCTCGTAGCCTGCAAATCCCAACCTAGCCTCCTGGTTTCTCCTTGCAGGAGTAGCTGCAGTGCTGCTGTTTTTTGCCCCTTGCTAATGTAGGAAAGTCAGAGTTTTCTTCTGCCTCACCCTGCTCCGCAAAAATGAACCCGACAGGGAGCCGCAAGTCCGTCTGAGCACACGTGCAGCCGAGATTTACGTGCAGCCGAGATTTACGTGCCTGCCTGCTCATCTGCTTGAGCATCCCCGGAAAGCCGGGGAGTTCACGCACGTGTGAGCCTGCCCAGGGCCGGAGACGTGCTGTCTCCCAGGACGTGGCACCCCGCAGCCTTTCTGGCTTGCGCTGGAGCTGTGCAAAGCTGTGCAGGCAGAAAGGCCGGCCGAGAGGAGATCCAAGGCCGTTGCCCTGCAGACTGACCTTTCAGCCCAAAGCCTGGTGTGGGCACCAGTGAGCAAAGCTTTGCCGGCTGCTTCCCCCAAGCCCAGACTTGCCCCGTTGCGAATGAGCAGACCGAGGCAGCGGAACAGGTTGTCCAAAGCTGAGTTAAAAGCGGGTTCGTAGGGCTCCCTTTGGTCAATCGAGCATGGGGCCTCTGCAGGACGATACCTGGACTGGGAAAGGGGATGCAGCCACAGTCCTCCTGTGGCTCTCCAGCCATCCAGGATGCTCTTTTGGACATGTGGATGGGAGAAAAGATTCCTGTTAACTTAATGTTTGTACTTAGAAGGGAGCGTGGAGGCAAGAGAGGGCGTGAGGAGGGGAAGCAGGGGAGGGGAGATCGGCTAACGCTGACCTTCCAGATAATCTGAAATTGTTCTTTGTTGTTGTTTTCGGTAGGTGGATTCAGCCCAGGACAGAGTGGTGAAAAGGGAAGATGGAGAAAAATTAGCCAAGGTATGTGAGCTGTCTGATTGCCACAACAGTCATTTGTTACAGGCTCTTAATTGGGATGAACAGCATACCAGCTAAGTGGTTAGCTGGAGACCAGTCTAACCCAAAAGACATCTGGGAGCACTTCACACTTATTCGTCTCGCTCTCTTCTCCCTTCTTGTCTGCTGGTTTTCCTTTAAGCTTCCACTACTGTTTTGCACTTCTCCGTCCTCTGAAGTTACTTCTGAAGCTCTGCAGAATAAACGCGTTAGCTGTGAACCCTTGCAGTCTCCCTGGGTTTTTTCCTACCCACCACAGCAAGAGCTCTTCTCTCCCAAACCATCTTCTGAAAGCCCTGCTGCAGCCCCCCGCGCCCGCCGGGTTTGCTGGGGCTCTGCGTGGAGCCAGGAGCTCGCGGGCGTGTGGACAGGTCGGGTGACGTTTGTGATGCCGTGTGTCTCGTCCTGCAGGAGTACGGAGTGCCCTTCATGGAGACCAGCGCAAAAAGCGGCTTAAACGTTGAGTTAGCGTTCACAGCCATTGCCAAGTAAGTGAACGGTCCTCCTGCCGTGCCGAACGCCTTTCCCGAGGAAGTGACGGCAGCCCAAGTCCTCTGTTCCCCTCGGTCCTGCCAGGCAGATTATCCCGTGCCCAGGTCATTACACAGGCGGGCGAACCCTCTGCTCAGCCACCCCCCGCCGCGGTCTGCGTTACCGCCCGTGGAGGCACCCAAGGATCAGGCAGTGCTTCACGTGCCCTCCACATCTTTGTTCAAAGCAACTAGTGCTGCAGGGGCAAGTTCTGAGGAACAACCGGTTAAAAATCCCGGAAGGTAAAGGCTAGCATTATCGTGCACCTTTTTATTCTCCGGGCTCTCACCTGAAGCTCCTGTGTGGGAAAGCGCTTAACCACGTCACATGAACTGCAAAATGTCTCATCTGGGGGGATTTAAGCAAACGACCTGGACCAAGTCATAGTTCAACTGAGAGCTGGTCCGGGCAGTTTAGAAGCAGGCGGTGCTGGTGGCTCCTTGCTGGGTGGTTTGCTGCTTATGTTGTTAGTCCCACTGTTGGGCAGGAAAGTAACCTGTTTCCCCTTCCCGCAGGGAACTGAAGCACAGGTCCATGAAGCTGCCCAATGAGCCCAAATTCAAGCTCCATGACTACGTGAAGAAGGAAGTAAGAGGCTCAGGCTGCTGCAGATCCTAATGTGCTTGGTGCACTTGTACAGAGACTCATGCCAAGTGTTCATGTGCCGCGCTCTCTCCTCGTGGACAGTGTGTGCATGTCTGTCATTGTGTCTGTATCTGCATAAAAGGTGAGCTGAGACATGTGGAATGAAAGCAGTAGCGGAAAAAGCTCTTTGCAGCCAGCCGCGGTGCTGGCCGTGCCGCAGCCGCATCCCGAGCGCTGCTCTCCGAGCCCCGTAGCGCTCATCACGCACTGTGAGCGCTTTGGTCCCCCCAGGGCCTTTCCCACACCGGTTGCTGCAGGCCAGTCCGCTCCTGGGCTGCTCGTGGTTGCTCCCCTGATGCAGCTTCACTGGGGAGGTTCGGAAGGAGACGTGCGGCGGCTCGGGCCTCACCGCAAGCCAGATCTCCTCCCAGGGCCACGGGCAGCCGTTAGACCTGTCTGTTTCTCCAGCAGCTCAGTGAGGATGGTACTCGGCAAGGAGCATTGTGAGAGCTCTTTAATGTTAATACAGTGCTGTGAAAAGCTAAGTGTTGCGTGACCAAGGAGAATGCCTTCTCCCCACCAAGCAGCCGGGTAAGAAAATATTCCTGAATTCAGTTTTCTTCTCCCATATACCTGGAATTCACCTGTTCAGACTTCTTGGCCTGGGCACATAGGAAAGCTTTTTTTTCAGGGCAACCATTTTTGTAATTGCTCGCTTATGTATGTCAATCCGCCACGTGTTGTAACATACCTTCTTGATGAAGAGTTCTCCTTTTCCGTGCAGAGCTTAGATGTCTGTTTGAGTAAGCTCCTGCAAACACATCTGTTGTACAGAGAATTCCTAACTGTTTATGTTTGATAAAGGCACTGGTTCTCCATTACTGCAGTTCCTAGTACTTTAATTGAGAAGAAATCTAATGTATTGCAGCTTATTCTAAATACCTTGATGTAAGTGTGATAGCATTTTTAGAGTGCGGCAATGCTTTGTTATCTTCAGGGTTCTTTTGGGATAGCTCCTTCTTTTAACTGAGGAAAGCTGAAGAGAATGCTCCAGGCACTGATTGTACAGGTTTAAGAACCTTGTGCCAGCGCTCTTCAGTGGAGTCCTCAGCCCTTATTTCTGTGCCAGGCATTTGGCACTTTCAACTGCTCTCCTAGGTATAAATCCGAATTTAGATGAAATGTTTGGCCATTGGCAAATTTCTCCAGCTGCAGGTATGTGCGAATTCCACATGCACGACATCCAGGTACCCGTTCCGTTGAGCCTCCTTGCGCTGCCTTAAATGGACCAGGACGCAATAAATCAACCGTTCACCCTTTCCAGATGCCAGCAAACATTGGCTTCATCAGCAATTAAGTCAGACATAGCTGCCCCTTGCTTTGCCTGGGGTGTTTGCTCGAGCTGCAACCCTGCCTTCTTTACACGCAGGGAAGTCCCTCCGCAGCTGCTGAGGGCTTGGGGCACACGGGATTCGGCAGGCAGTGAGGCAAGGGAGTCCTCAGAGTGGCACTTTTCCTCAATTAGCTGCCTTAAAATGAGCAGTGCACGAAGAACTGGTACTTACAGCTGCTCTTTCAGGCAAGTCCAGCACAGTAATCGTATGAGAAAGGATTCTAAAATAAACTACTGAGAACATAGCACTTTTTCTTAAATAGCTTTTACGGAGAAGTAAGTCATAATTTTTTGATTTAAAAGTGTGGCTGAAGCTGTAAGCAGCAGTTCTTCCAAAAGTTTAGGGGATTATTGGTTGTCTGTTCCTGCAGGAATTATTTGCAGTGAATAGTCTAGAGCAGACTCCTGCTGCATGTGCCAGCACAGCAGGACCGTACAGGTGGGTATTAATGGACAGAGCCTGCTCCCTACTGGCAGCACCAAGTATTTACTTTGGGGGAAATAAATAGCAGTCAGGTCTCTTCGAGTTCCACGTTAACAAGGCCTCATTCACCCTTTTCCCCAACAATTACCCAAGGCCACAGCAAGGACCGGTGAAGATCGAGTGCTGCAGCACATTCAAGTCAGGCAGGTGGCCTTTGTGGCTTTAACTGGAGATCACATTCAGATGCTAAGAGCCACTGTGTCCCTCGCAGATTTGCATAGCTGCTCTCACCAGAGAGCAGAAAATCCATCCATCCATCCCGCAGTGAAGACATTCAGAGAAATAGCAGAACTCTCTTCAGATCCACCCACACTAAAAAGTGGTCCTGCCTGCTTTACATTAGGCTACAATTTTCCTCTTAAAAATTGTTTGCACTTTGCAACACAGGGAAGGATCTGCAAGTTAATTGAGCACTACTGAGAAGTGAGCAGTAATCTGGGTAAAACTGACTGTTTCATGCTGCTTTGGTAAGCTTTGCTGTGTGCCTGTAGCTGCTACTTAGCATCTCTTACATGAAGCTGCTTATCTTACAGCCACCTCTGTTCTCTTTCTGGGCTGTGTAACCTAAGCTTGCTGGCTGCAGTTAAAAAAAGCCCATGATGAGTGGAATTTTCTGCAAGCCCTGGCCTTACAAAGTACCAGATTTTGGTTACACGGCTGTGCAAGGGCCAGCCCAGCAAAGATGCACAGGAAAGGAGGAGTCGGGCAGTTCAAACACCATGGATCTGTTCCCCAAGTCTGCCTTCAGCACCTTATTTTCTGAGAATCAACCTAGCAGTGTGTAACAACAACTCTTCTCCTAAGGTGCCAGTCACCACACGGCCACACTACCCTGCAGGTAGTCTGCTGGAAGGGACAAAGGATCAGCAGTTTACTTCTGATAGTCTATCAGAGTTGTTGCCTTTCCTCTTTCTAGCAGGGCAGAAGCCTTGCATCTTGCCATCTTGAAGAAAAAGCTGACAACTTTTACCTTCCTTCTGAGTGTGGGAGCAAAACCAATTAAAAACCATTTAAATAGGGAAGATTTAAAAGCCACCCTTTGAAGGGCTTTAACTAAATATGCCTTTTGGGAGCTCTAACTTTAAGACAGCAGAAACATCCCAACTGTATTTGTGGTATTTCCCAGTGATGCACCTAAGTGAGACTCAAGATCCACTGCTACCCAACTACTAGTTCCCTATATGCTACCTGTCTTGTAATGCCTGCCAACTAACCCTGCCTTTAAATCCCCTCTTCAGACTGTTTTTGGCATCTTTTTTACATGGGCCTTTACTGCCACCAAGTGATGAAGAATTGCTAGTACATTCAAACAAGCCTAAGGACTCAGCATTACAAGCACTTCTAGTTTTTGCTGGCTCTTGTTTACAGCTTTTGTTTCATTCCTGTTAATAAAATTTTTTAATAACCTTTGTGGCTACAGTGGAATTTTGATTATTCTGTATCTCACTTACACACCTGAACTACTGAATCAAACAGTTCAGCTCATTCTTGAACCTCTCTAGACTAGCTTCTTCTATTACCAGTATGGGTTCAGCTGCTCCAACACAGCCAGTCAATCAAATGAACACAGACTATGGTTAAGCTGTAGTGCACATTTTAAAATATTCTAGTTCTCTAAAATTAAGTAGGAACAGTAGAAATGGTCTGCTAGCTACCAAAATTCAAGGCTCAGAGGTAGTCTACAGTTTAACATGCCACCCATGGGATTTATGAAGAAGAAAAATAAAGCTTAGCAAAACAAGTTTACTGAAAACTTTATTAAAACTTAAAGCTGTAAGATTAGCTTTATACAGAAGCCAAATTGGAAACACAGCAGGAAACAGTTGGGAAAGAACAGTATCTGAGCAGCCTGTTAGTCTCAAAACAGCTAGTTAGTAGCAAGGACTCCCAGATATAGATTAGAAAGTACCCACACACTCTGGTACTAGTGTCCACCTGCATTGTGAGAACAGCTGCCTATGAATTCTTTCACTTACCCCCATTTTTGCATCCACTACCTGCCATTCCTTTTGCCTTAACCTACCTGCTCATTGATAATAATTGCTTTTGGCTCCTTGTATTTTGGGCAGTTTTGCAGCTGCTTCTTTGTGTTTAGAAACTGCCCTGAGCCCCAAACTGTACAGGATCACAACCAGCGGTTCACTGCTTGGTACAGCGACCCTGGACGAGATCTCTCTTGGCCCAGTGTGTTTTTAAGCTGCACCACTTGTTCTGCTCCGCAGTTCCCAGCCTATGCTGCACACAGGCTAACCGCTATCCTAAGGCCACGAAGTAGCTGCTCCAGCCACAGCTTCCCGCTTTCACTTGCCGTGAAACCCACTCGGGCTTTCCCTGCAGCTCTGACTTCCCCGAAGCAACCCACAGGCGGGCGGCCACTCCGCGGGGCTCGGCGCCGCTCCCCGGTGCTGGGAGCTCCAGACAGGCCGAAAATACCGCATTTTCCGGCTTGACTCCATGAACGAGCCGCCACCCGGGCTGAGGCAGGGCCCGGAGGGCAGCCGGCGCCACTCCCGGCCGCCGCGCGCTGCGCCGCTCTCCGCTCCCGCCTCGCCGTCCCTCGGGCCGCCCGCGGCCGGCGCCCGCCGGTCCGAGCCGGTTCCCGCCGCGCCCTGAGGAGAGAGAAGGCCGCGCGGTGAGAGCGGGCCGCGCTGCCCGGCCGGCCCCGCCGCGGCTCCCTCGAGCCTCAGCCGCGGAGCGTCAGCAGGGGCCGCGGCCGCCCGCCGCCCTCAGACGAGGTGTCAGAAGGTGAGTGATCATCACCGGCTCGCCCCGGTCCGGTCCCGCCCCGCCCCCGCACCACACCACGACTCCCGCTCACCTCCCGGTAGGAAAGACCACCGCGTGCTCTCGCGGGAGCCTTTATAGGCTCCCCCCGCGCCGCCATTGGGCAGGATCCCTGCAGACACAGCCAATCGCGAGCAGTTGGGGTGATCGCCTTCCCACCTCTCCCGGCGCTCATTGGTCGCTGCCGCGTCCTCGCTCCAATGGCGCCGCGCGGCGCAGCGTGGCCCGAGGTGGTGGTCTTCCGCCGTCCGATTGGCCCCCTGGAGGAGGAAGAGCGAGGCCAGTAGCAACAGTGGTTGTAGCATAGACTGACCGGAGACGCGCCAATCAGCGCGGGGCGGCGAGGGCTGCTGGGAAGTGTAGTCCGAACGTCACGGAGGCCCGGCAGGAGCCGGCGGGAGGCTGGCGGGCAGGACTACAAGTCCCGAGGAGCGCGAGGCTCGGGGCTTCCGGCCCGGGCAGGCAGCTGAGCCCGGAGCGGAGCGGGGAGCAGGCCGGGGCCGCGATGTGCCGGGGCCGGGCACCGGCGCTCCGGCCGCCGCCGCTGCCAGGTGCGAGCGGGGGGCGCCGGGGCCGAGGGGAGCCGCGGGGGGCGGCGGGCAGCCGGGCCGGGGCCGAGGCCGAGGCGAGCTCGCCGAGGGGAGCCGGGCCGGGGGCGCTGGGCCGGGGGGGCTCGGCGGAGGCGGCGGCGGGGCCGGCGGGTGCCCCCGCTGCGGGAGGTGCCGTGACGGGTCCTCCGGGTTGGCGGGGAGCCCCGGACCCGCCCGGGGCGGGGGGAGCTGCAGCCCGCCCGACGGCACCGCCGCGCCGCCTTCCTCGCTCTTCCCCTCCGCTTCGATGTTTTATTCAGCTCGGCGGCGGTGCCCGTGCGGTCGCTGTGGCTCAGCGGAGCTGCCGGGCCCGCTCCTGCCCTGCGCTGTAACCTGTCCGCGTCTCGCCTTCCTGAGCCGGGCTGCCTTCCCTCCGCTGCGGGGGTTCAATACACCCCCTTGCAGGGCGCGCTTAGTTGTGTCGCTGCCTCTTCTGCCACTTGTCAGACGTGCGGCACGTGTTGCTCCTGCTTCTCTCTTGGTCTCCGAGTAACCTCATTTCCTCCTGCTTTGGGTCCGCAGCTTGTGCAATATGGGACATTTGGTGGTAAATTTCTGTAACTGCCCCGTGACGATTACACATCTCTGCCCGGAGCAGACAGTGAAATCGTGCTGTCATCCTTTCAGCTCGAACATCCTCTTTACTTCTGCCTTATTCTCCTGCCAGCTTGCGGCTGCTGCTCCTCTTACAGACTTGCTGTCAAACACTTTTCTCCTATTTGATCCATGATTTTGACCTAATGATCCTGTTGTGTTGCGTGAAACCCAAAATGTGAACCTGCTTTTGAGGTAAGGTGCTGTCAAAGACAATGGCTGAGACAGACTGTGCGCCGGGGGTGGATGAGCGGGGGAAGAAAGCTTGGGACATAAATCAGCAGAATTTGATATGTATGCAGCAAGCCAGGTCCAGGTTGCTGTACCTCTTTGTGGGAGGTAGCTGTGTTGTGAGGAGCTCTGGCTTTTTTTTTTTTTTTTGACTTCGAAAATGTTGCCAAACACTTTGTTTTGACCCAAGGACTTTAATTTGCATCCTCTGAGTTCTTGCGCATTTTCAAGGTGATGATATATTCTTTTCACCCTGTCCGAAGTAGTTAGTGTTCCCATTAAATGGCTGTTGCATTTTGGCTACAAGCATCTGTCTGTCAGTGGAGATGGTGGTTCTTGGTAGAGCTGTAGTGACTGTTTGGTTGTTTGTAGAGGAGAGGGCTGTATGAGCGGAGGATGGTTCCAGAATGCCCTTGCTGAGAGAAAACAGCATGGGAGAGTCAGCTGCTTCTGTGGCAGCACCCCTTTACGTGGCTCCCTGGGAGCCGTGGGAAGGGAGGAGGTGGTTCGGGGGAACTGCACTGCGGTGAAGACACCTCTCTGTGGAGAGGCGTCGCTCCTTTTCCCGTCCTCGCCACCTGAGTGCTGGGTTTGCTTCACCTCCTTCTCATGTGCACAGGGAACTCTTGCCCTCTGTTTTACATGCATCCATTCACCACTGCTAAAATAAATCAGTGTTTTCTGCTATTGTAAGGCAATAGCGCTGGAGGCACTACAGAAATCGGTGCTGCATTGCGTTAACTAGCGTGCAGATGTCTGGTAACCAGCAGTCCAAAGAGCTGGCTGTCAGCACTGGCAGGAGAACGGACAGTGCCGTCCTTGCTGCGCACCTGGGGTGTGGAGGGCCAGAGGGTTCCGGGGATTTGCTAAGGGTCGTGGAGAAAACTGTAGGATCAAGGGACTGATCCCCAGTCTGCCAGGTCCTTCTCCACGTCCTGGGGTCCCCTGCACCCCGGGCACTGCTGCCTCGAGTGAGGCTGAAAAAGGCCGTGGTAAATCCAGCCACAGCGGTACGGCAAGCTCCAGCTTTGCTGTTTCGCTCGGTGGTGAGCACCACAGCGAGCAGCAGGGCATCGCTTGCAGGCGAAGCTGCCCTGCAGGGAGGAGGGCTTCACAGCGAGGGAGGTTACGTTTTACCAAGCAGCAGTGGGTGACTCAGGTCGAATGGAGCGACCAGAGTATTCGGTCAGCGAGTGCAAATAGCTTCACAGATAACACCCAAATATGACTTTTCATGGTGAGGTTGATTGGACCCAAGGAAAGAATCCCCAACCTTCTGTGTGCGTGCAGCTTGGTTTCCTGACCCATGGGATCACGTGGAGATCCCAGCAGCTCTGCCAGCATGAGGGTGGTAGCAGAAACGGGTGGTGCGAGGGGCTGGGCACGCGACTGCCCCTTTCTGTGGCAGTGCAGCCTTTGATGGTCTTGAGCCACTTGTGAGGCCACACAAGTGAGTTTGTGTCACCGGGCTGAAACCCTTCTGCTGTCAACCTTTCCCTTTCTGGGGGTCCCCAAACACAACAGCCCCGCTGGAGCTGTAAGCAAGGCCTTGGGCTCCGGGCGGTTGTTAAGCCCGGCGTGATTGCGTTTGTGCCTGCTCTGCCCTGTGGTGAACTGCAGCAGAAGCGACTGTGCCTTGTTTGGAGTTGATCCTGAATATTTTGCAGCTTCAGATGACTTTGGTTTGCATTCAGTAGTTGGTCACCTCGTGGCTGGACATTTGCCTGTTACAAGGGGCCTCACTCGCCCCCTCCAGCCGTGACGATGGTGCAGTGAGATCGCACCTGCCTTTCAGATTGTGTCGGTCAAGCCCATGTGAGCCAGGAGAAAGGCACTCGGGAGACAATCCTGCCTGGCTTTGCCACCCGAATGCTTAGGTTGGGTGGACAAGCTCAGTCTTTGAGCACTCTTCCCTTCCTGTTTTTGTGCTGTTCTTCCCTGCCCTGGCCAAACTCCTTTGCTGTGGGCACAATCAGGCGCATCCCGGGCATGGCCCCTCGCTCGCGGTGCTGGGTCAGGAGGAGGCAGCGGCTGCCTGGGGCGAGGGAGGAGACGGGCCTGATCCTTGTTCCGGCTTCGACTCCAGTGAACACGGGATTCATGCTGCCGCTCTCGCGAGCTTAGCAGCACCGCTGCGACCCCGGGCAGCGGCATCCCAGCGTAGCTGTTTACAAACTGCCTGCTCTGCCTTTAGCACCGCCTGAGTCCTGAGCTTCGGCCGAGTTATGTCACTGCTCTTAAGAGTGGGGTGTAAAAACTGCGGGAAGTATACTGGGGGACGGGGACGCGCAGACCCTGGTCCTGGGAAAGCTTCAGCCTTGGGAGAAGTTGTTCTCCTGTGCGGAGCAGGCGTCCCAGCAGCAGCAGTCCCCTGCCTTCGATGCTGTCCTGCAGGCAAGCCCTGCTCGCTGGCCCAGGAGTGCTCCTTCTGCTTGTGGCAATTCTTAGGTAGCTAAATTTCCCTGGATTGTCCCTACAAACAGAGCGAATTGCTGCTTATTGGGCTGCTGGATTTCATGGATAGTTTGGGAACTATCTAAAGAGGGTGAGAAACTCAAACTCCCTTTAAAGTAAGTAATGGCCAGTCCTGTCCCTGGGTATTTCTGTGGTCAGGGGAATAAATCCATGTGTGCTAAGAGTGGTTTTTTTTTAACTAGACTAAATCTCTTTAGTCTCAGAGCAACTAGGGCAAAGCTGCGAGACAGCCCGGGGATTGGCTGAGCTGTGGGATTTTCCAGCTGAATTTACATATCGCCCACTGCTCCGCATGCCTTTCTGTTTACATCACTTCGGAGCAGCACACGCTCGCACAAGCGCACAGATAGCAGGAGAGACATTTTGACCGAGTAAAAGCCTGCCCAGAGCTTAGGAACTTGGTCATGGTCACGTCTTACGGGGCTTCGCTGCTCGTCCCGGCTGGAGCAGCCGATGGTGAGTCCTCCGAGGCCCCGCGTTTGTCCCGCGTGGCAGATGTCAGGAGCACGTCAGCGGTGTTCCCGGGCAGACCGGCCTTGGGCGGCTGCTGCGTTTTAGTAGTCACTGACAGTAGGGAGGGAGGAATTGTTTTCATGGCTAGATATTAGTTAAGAAGCAGGATGAATCTGAGATCCAGCCCCGGTTCGTGCGTGGCTACCTGTTGCCTGCAGGGAGTTGGAACCGCGTTGTGCTAATGCTGTGGTCTTTCAGGCTGACCCTTGCAAGGGCACGGTGACGCTCGACTGTACAGAAACGTAGGAACATCTGTGCCCAGAAACTTCTGAATGTAGCAGATGTTTTCTTAGTTTGTTTCTGGTGGTCTTAGAAATGCGAAATCCTTGATGTTCTCTAAAGGAAGCAGAGCTGGTGAGCAGAGGCAGTGTCTTTCCCCACCTCTCCCTTACCGCAGTCGTCGTGGCTGCTGTTTGTGCGCTGGGGAGGTGACTTGAGCACAGCTTTCCTGGTGGCTGTTCGGTGGTCGGGGGACGTGGTGTTGTGCCTCTGCCCCAAAGCTGTCGGTAGGTCTGCCGCGGTGGAAATGTCCACGTCCACCGACTTCTTCAGGAGTCGAGGATTCGGCGGGTGCTTATCCCGGGGCGAGTGTCCCTGCTTTGGCCGTGCTCTGCCCAGCCTCGGTGCTGCCCGTGAAGCACCACAGCTTTCCCCCTTTCTCGGCGGCCGGTTAACAGTTTCCCTCGCAGTAGCAGTTAGCTGCCTTACACCGTGCTCTCGTGCTCGTTCTCGGTGGAAAAGTTCCAGGAAACTGTACAAATAAGAGCAGATGACTGAAATTTTCTGGATTTTTTTTCTTTGTTTTTTTTTTTTTTGCAAAGAAGCTGATGCATTTCAGATGGGTCTTTAAAATGGTCCAATTGCACCCAGAGCGCGAGCAAAATTGTGTCGTGACGTTTCAGAGCTGCGGAGGGTGTAGGGAGAGAGCCGGGGAAGGAAACGATGCTTTACGCATTTTGAATCACGATCATGGGCTCAGATTTCTTACGAGTTTAGTCTGGAAGGATCCTGGAGTGCGACAGGACGGATCAAGCGTCCCAGGGAAGCGCGGCCGCCCCCGAGACAGAGCGGTTCGGAAAGCTCGCCGTGGCAGCGCGCCGCAGCGGGGGACGAAGCGGGGAAGAAGCTTTGCCCGACGGAGCCGCGCAGAGCGGCCTCGGGAAGGGGAGCGCGGCGGGCGGCACCAGCCTGCCTCTGCCTTGCCTGGCCGCCTGGGTGTCGGCGGGGGCTGCTGAAAGCTGCGTCCCTGAGCGCGTTCCGTGGTGTTTAAGTGGTTGCAGAGCCCAGGTGGAAGGCGGCTCTTGACCTTTGGTAAACGAGCAGGGACCGAGGTGCGGAGGGTGGTTGGTTCCTGTTCGCGCCGGGCGCCTCTCCCTGCCGATGGCCGTGCCGCGCGGGGCGGACGCGAGGGGCGAGTGGGGCCCCGGCGCCCCGTTTGCACGGTGATTTGCTGCGTGAGTCCTCGCCGATTCCAGACTGATCAGCCGAGGTTGAAGCCCCCTGAGCAGATGGCTGTGCTTCCTCACGTGCAGCGCTGCCAGGACTGTGGTTTGGGTGGTCTGCCCCTGGTCCTCGGTCCTTGGCCGCCCTGCCGGGGCTCGGCGGCCCGTGCTGCCTCGCCACGGGGGCCGCTCGGCTGCCGCTCTGCTCCGCTCCGTGCCGGTGGCCTTTCGGAGCTCTTCAAGCCTCATCTCTTATATCACAACCCGGCTTCGACGCCGTGGCTTGCGCACGGGAGAGGGGCAGCAGCAGGACGGGGATTTCCCCTTGGTTTGTTTGGTTTGTTTGGTTTGTGTGGTTTGTTTGGTTTGTTTTAGCAGATCCGTGATGCCAAGCCCCAGGATGGGGCTGGTCTTCGCCGGAGCTCTTGGGAAAGGCCGCGGGCAGGGAGCGAACGCTGCGCAGCGCTGCGCTTCTGGGGCTGGTTCCTGCAGCACCCCGAGGGAGGGCTCGGCGTGTAGGAACTGGGAACGGGGCCGTTTCCGACAGCCGGGCCGCTCTCGCGGTAACCGCGTGGGTGCTGAGCTGATGCCAGCCCCTCTCGAGTTATGGGGCCAGACGCTGCTGAAACGGAGTCTTTGGGGCCTTCTGCGTTTGGAAAATGGTATAGCAGGTAGATGTTTCCAGGTTTCCTGAAATGGAAGGAAAACTTCTTCAAGCATGGCTTTTGCATCATGGAAACCGTGGAGCGTTGGCTTCTGTCCTAACTTTAATTTGGCTGTAGATTTTAGGAAAAATGAGATGCTTTGTTCCACTAAAACAATCACTTTTGATCCAGTTACAGGCACATTGGAAAGTTATTCCATCAGGTTTTAACATCAAAGCAGCTAGTTTGTCCATCCCAAGGACTCATTACCCTTTAGGAAGAGGAAAGCACTTACTGCAGAACGATTTCCCTTTCTGGACTGTATTTGTGCAGAGGAACGGCGGTGCTCAGACAGCTGTCTTCCCTCAAGCTGTTGCGTGTGCTCTCTCAGCTCTGCAGTCAGTTCTGGTGCTGGTAAAAGTAGCAGCAATTAAAAATACCACTTTTATTTTTATTGACGACAGCTCTCTACAATTATGGTCTCACTTTGAGTAGCTCAGAGAGGTTTGTATGACTTTAAAGAGCAGTGTAAAAACTTGTAAAAAATCAGAACGCAAAGCCCTGCTCGCTGGAAGTGTCATGCTCCGTTGGTGAGGTTGAGCTTCTGTTCACATTTTATATTCTTCTTGCACTGACTGCACGTGTCAGTGTACGCAACTGGCCTTATATATGTCACTAGGAGCGTGAGGAATGCCTCGCTGGGTCAGACCATTGGTCTGCCTAGCCACCACTCTGCTTTCAACAGCTGTGAAAGGGGATGCTGTTAAGGAGGAGCGCGTGAACCCGGGTGCTTTCTGCAGTCCCTTTGCCTCATATTCCCCCAGCGTTCCGAGAAGCTGGATTAGGGATGCTGGAAGGCACATCCCTGACGAATCCTTTGAATATCCATTCATGGAGCTATTAGTCTAAACCTTCCTGAACCTGTTGTTGTTGCTTGTCTCTACAGCCCACTGTGGCAGCAAGTTCCAAAAGTTCGCTGTTTGCACTATGGAGAGATGCTTTCTGTTCCTTGCTTTAAATCAGTCCCCTGCTAGGCTCCCTGAGTGCCCACTGAGCCTGCTGCCCCAGGGTTGGGGCAACGACAGCCACACGTTTAGTTCATTCACAAGCTTCATGACTTTGTGGATCTTGATCATATCTCCCTCAGCCACACCGAAGAGTCCCAGCCTCCGTAGTCTTTCTTCATGGTGCAGTAGCTCCATGAACTTCCCATGAACTTTAACTACGCTGTGTCCTTGAGATGCAAAGATCAGAACTGCACGCAGCACCCAAGGTACAAGTATATCGAAGTTTTATATGGCACCTGAATGGTACCCTCGCTATTGTTCTCCACGCCTTTCATGATGGTGCCTAACATTTTGTTGGCCTTTTTGTCTGCTGCTGCCCTCTGGACTGATGATTCCAGATAATTATCGATGGAGACCGTAAGAGCTCTTTCCTGCATTGTAACTGCCAGTTCTGCATTGAGCATTGTGTAGGCCTGTTTTATATTATTTTTCCCTAGATGCATTGTGCTATGTTTATCTCTATTAAAGCTCATCTGCAACCTTTTTGTCCCCTCCGCTTTATGAGGTCCTTCTGGAGTTCCTCACTAGCAGCATGGTATTTGACTACCCAAAAGATCTTACTGTCATCTGCAACCGTATCAGTCTTCACTCTTTTTCAAGGTCATAGATGAAGATGTTGAATAAAACTTATTCAGCAGTAGTTCCTGGGGAATCCTTGCAGGGTGCTCCCCATCCTGACAAGTGTCCTTTGAGCTCCACCCTCCGCTTCCTGTCCTTTAACTGCCCTGGGAGAGATACCTATCTAATGACCTGCCGTAGGGCTCTCACGTTCTTCTGGCCCATGATTTATGAGACAGACTTGATGCGCATAGCCATCACCATGTTCTTTAAATCCTGTCAGTGAACTTCACGAGAGCTTATGAACCGAGTGCTGTTTCTTGCAGAGACACTGGCCAAGGAAGCTAGCGTGACTGTCCCACGGTTGCCTCTGCAGAGCTGTGGAGAGCCGGCAGCTGAGCTGATGAATCTCGTCGCGTTTGTGCTTTGGTCTGAGATGTTCTCTTGCAGGTTGCTGTGGGCTGCTGGGAATCGGTTCCCGAATAGGAAATGTGGGTAACCCACAAATGTGGGTTACTGCAGAAGGACAAGGCAGAAAGAGCCTCCCCAAGTTGGACCCGGATTTCCCAGCTGTCTCCTCCCCTAGAAGAGTCCCTGCTGTGCGAGAGCTTGCGACTTAACCGGAGAAGCAGACGTAGTCCACAATCCCCCCGCACCCTGCTCTCGGCGCCCGCCGTCCTCTCCCCTCTGCCCTTGTCCTGTTGAGCCGGGCTTTGCAGCAGCACAGTGCTTTTTCCCTTTTGTAATCGTATTTCCCCAGTGATGTGCAAGCGCTGTAAAGAATGTGCAACCCATCCCGTGCTGGTGGCGGTGTTGTAAGAGGAACAGAAGCTTGTGTCTTTTACCGTAAAATACAGAGACGTGGCAATAAGGAAGTTCACGGCGTCTGGGCTCGTTCCCAGGCCGAGCGGGATAACCCCAGGCCTGCCTTTCTCACAGCGAGCTGCAGGCATTGGCTTCGCGCTCTAGCAAACGGTCCTGCTGAGTACAATTTTGCCAGCCCGGCAGTTTCAGCAGGGGTGCAGAGCCTTAGAGACGATGTCAATGAACTGGGGGAGAAAAAGGAGGAACAAAGCAGGCGTCGGACGTGTCGTTGACCTTTATGGGCCGTTGATTGCATAAGGCTGAGCTGTTTGCAGGTTTCTCAGCAAACAGACACTGCAGTGTGGGGTTTCGCCTCTGCCAGGGGCTCCCCTGGAGCGCCCCGTTTTACCTAAGGGCATTCACACGGGGCCCGTCTCGCCCCCGTGAGAATATCCAGAGCACAAAGCCCAGCACTGTCGTTGCGTCTGCAATGGTGCGATTCCCACGTTAGGAGTTGGCTCCAAAGTAAGGACCAGGCAGCATGGGTTTTTTTTCCCCTCTCTTTTTTTTCTGTCAAAAATGCTGAAGTTGCATGTAAAAAAGTTAACTCCAGGCAAGGAGTCCGGATCGTAGGCTGAGTTCCCAAGCCAATCTGCAGACATCTGGGTCCGTGCGGGTCTCTCCCGTTCGGAGGGGCAGCCTTATGTTGTCGTGCCGCCTGGCCACACAAGTTCTCTCAACAGTTCTTAACTTACCGGGGCAAGTGGAGCCTACTGTCTCACTACAGCTGTCAGGAGTCTCTTCAACCCGTTTTGCTATAAACCATAATCTGATCCTGTGGGATCCTGGGCCAGAAAATCAGGAGAATGGTTCCAGCCATGGGGGCTTCTGACCTGCTGCTCTGCAGAGCTGACAAGCTTAGGGAGCATCTGTGGATGCTCTGGAGCCCCTTCGTATTTGGTCACCTAAGAAGAACTTAGCAACACAAAGGGTTCTGTGATTTCCAGCAAATTTTAGTTTTGCTTCTAGGTCGTGGTACGCACACATTTTGTAACAGAGAATATTTGATACTTTCACTGCATTGTAGATCGGCCCTCATCTGTGTCCTCGGATTGATTCAGCTCAGATCCCGCAGGCTAAACAACCTTGTGTGCAATCAGTGCCGGGGTAGGAGCTGCCCAGGCTGGCGTAGCGTGCATGGGAAGGGGCACGGGGTGTCCGAGATGGGTGCCCGTCCTCCTGGAAGGGTAACATGGGGCAGTGTAGCTGGAAGGGTTCAGTTGCCAAGCCAAAGTTCAGAAATCTGATGGGGATTTTTGCAAGTGTAAGAAGCTGGTATTAATGCCAGGAACACCATCTCTTTTCTGCCTCCTTTTAACTTCTTCAATATCAGTTGGAAAAAGCCTTTTTTGATACCCCTTGGAAGGGCTTGAGATGCGGAGGGCATTGTCAGACGGTGTTCCAGAGAGGTGTCTGCTCTCTTGAAATGATCCCAATATATGGTGGTCTCAGAGATTTGGGCTGAAAGCAGATATTCATGTAGTGGCTGGTGTTCTGCCGGCTGGCTGATACTCCACGCGACATTTTTCCCATTGTTCGCATTCCTCTGCTCACTTTTCAGAGCAGATGTGAAGCAGGCTCCCTTCTGCTGCTTGCAGGTAGGTTGATCAGCCAAGCTGCAGAGCTCAGGGCGTGCTTGTAAGCAAAGAGTGGAAAATCCCTGTATACTCCAGCCGGTGCTCCCGTCCTTGTTTCGGATTCATCCAAGATGAGTGGAAGTCAGTAGGCATCTTGCATCCATTGCAGTGAGCTGTGAAACAGGGCACACATGCCTTTACTGGAGAGGTGCCTGCTTAATGCCTACACCACTTCCACAGCCTGCTGCATCACCCTCGGTGAGCTGCACAGTGGAAACCTCTCTTAGCCTGCACAAAAGTTTCAAAGGCGGTTATTTAAAGAGTCGTGAAGGTTCATCCTTGGCTGGCAAGCCAAAACTCGCTGCTTGCAAAAATGGAAGTGTTTGTATGTCGCTGTGCTTTGCAGCTGGAATAGATACAAGGGATCCTACATCTAATGATATTACAAAACTATTCGAACTGTTAGTTGTCCTCATTCTTGTTTTTTCCATCCCAATGTGCTCCATGGCGAGTGCTTTCCCATTGCCTTTTCAAGTCTCCGTATGTTCTGTTTGAAGGGAATACGCTGAAAATAGGAGGATGAAGCATTTGCCTGAGTCTGAAGACAGACAACAGACAGTCCTCCGTAAGGACAGGCTTCCTCTCTTTCCCTACGGGGATGATTGCTTGCTTTAAAACTGTCCGAATATTTGATATGCCAGTTCTCTTAATGCTGTCATGACTGGTCCAGTGGTCATGACAGCTCGTCTCTTGAGTGGTGCTGGATACGCTGTGTCTGGATAGAGGCTGCCCAAGTTCCCTGAAGAAGGAATCACTAGTCCAGATCCATTCTGAAATGCGGAGTCCCTCTGCCTCCGCTCTGATGTGGGAGGCAGACGGTGCTGAATCCCTTCTTCAGAGCAGTAATCTCAACAGCTTCGTGCTTACCAGGCCCTGTCCTTCAGATCAAACATCACGGTTCAGTCACTGAATTCTTGTCCTCTGCAAAAGCTGCAGAAATCCCACCAGGAGGAAAATCCATCGAACCAGGTCTCAGCCCACCGGTTTAGTGTTGTCTACCCTGGCCGCACTGCCGCCAGCTTGAAGTCGAAATGATGGTAAGAATGGGACAAGGTGATCATGGCGGTGTCCTGCAGCGCAGGGTGCTCCTGTAAGGTCCTAAAGGCTTTGCAGCCTGGAAAAGGCTGGAAAGGGGGCAAATGTGTTTGATTTTTTGTGTGTGTTGTTTTTCTAAGGAAACGAATCAGTTTATCAGCCTCCACTAAAGTCGTCTTAGTCTGTTGGCTGGCCTCATGCAGATTTGATGAGGAGGAAGGTCTCCAAGGGGTCGCATTGCCAGGAGTTAGGGCTATCTGCTTTGAGGAAAGACTGGTGAGCCTAGCTGCGTCGTCAGGCAGCGGGGAACCCAGATAGGAGGGGAACATTAGGGATACATGCAAACCTGAGATAATGCAATCTCGGGACACAAAATCCCAGGAAATGTGGTAGCAGAAGTGTCATCACTCATGGACTTGCTTTGCATTATTTATTAGCGCTGCCTCATGTGGAGGCCCCAGCCAACACAGAGACCCGTGTGTGCTAGGACTGCACAGATACCCGGACAAAGGTTCTTTGCCCTTCGCAGTTTATAGTCCCGATGGGCTGTGCAGGAGAGGTAAGCCAAAGGGACCGGGGCAGGGGGGAGCCATGGCCCAGAGCGCTCCCGTGGCTTGCCCGAGCTTGCCGGAGAAGGAGAGGCTGAGTGGGGTTCAAACCCGGATCTCTTGGGGTCAAGGCCAGTGCATTACCCAAAAACTTTGTCTCCCCGCTCTTCCCTGTCACTCCCCTTCCCCCTGCCTCCCGCTATCTGTGCTCTGAGGAGCCGATAAAAGCAGTGAAAGGATCCTGATGGCAAACAGCAAACTTCTTGCGTGCTGGAACCCAGCTTTGCACTCGGCAGGTCTCCGTGATGCAGCAGCACAGTCCTGCTCCGTTCCTGCTGCTCTTGAGACTGCTCCAGCCGCGATGCTCGGCATCTCCTAAGGGATCCGGCATTTGCAAACGGCCAGTGCAGTGCTTCCAGATGCATGGAAACCTTATCCAGATCTCTCGTTGTCTCTCTCTCTTTTGGGGAGAAGGTGGGTTGTTTTATTTCATTTTGCTTTTTCTTAGACTGCAGCCTTTTGCAAGAGTTTGGACGTGGGAGCAGTGGATTCCCCGGTGCACTGTTGCTGGAAGCTGGCTGCCTGACAGTTGCCTGCTGAAGAACCGCAACGAGCGGAGCAAAGTGCTGCGTCAGGCGCGGCTGAGTTGTGTCAGCCGTCAGCAGAGCGCTGGCCGCGACGCCTTTGCCTTTGCGCCACATTTGCAGTGTTTAAAACGTGAATGCAGGGAGCGACTGGCCACGTGTGCAGCCACCTCGCGCGGGGCCTCTGCAGAGGAGGCCGACGCGCTCCGGGGCTGGGGTTCGCGAAGCCCCGCGTGAGCCCAGGCTTCGCAGCCGTGCCGGCCGGTCAGGTCTCCCTCCGAGCCTCAGTTTCCCTTTCTGCAAAGCAGGGAAACTGGGGATGTCCTTTATGGAGTGCTTGGAGGTGCAGGACTCGTCTCCCTCAGATAAGAGAAAGGCAGTTGCTAGAAACACCCGAGACAGTTCACCCACCAAGAAGTTTAAAATTTGGGCAGTGCGAAGGCTGTACGCGAAAGCCTGGCCACAGCAGTGTCCTCTCAGCCGGGGGCCGGAGCCAGACGCTTTCCGAAGGGGCCCGGAGCTCCGTGTTGGCCACCCGCAGAGGAACCGCGGGGTGTTTCGTCCCAAGCGCCCTTCGCTGGCGGTTGGCTCTTGTCCTGCAATAAAGGATTTTGGTAGTGTTTAGTAAAGCATTTTTGGCCCGTCTGTTCTCGCTGCAGATGTCTGGTCTGTCTGTTTAGCCCTTGGACTCTGCTGCTGGCAGTGAGACTACCAAGATTTAACTATGCCTTGGACAGAAAGGGATCTTTGATGAGGATCCTTCCTGAGCAGCTCGGTCCTGGCGCGCAGGGTCCCCGTCTCCGTGGGCAGGCTGGACGGGCTGCAAGGGCAGGCAGCACCTTTCAGCCGCAGGGACGAAAAGGCAGCTAGGGAGGGCTCAGTCCCCTGCTGAACCCTTGTCTTCTCTGGTGGAAACTTCTCTTGAAGCCAGAAGCATCTCCTTGCAGCGGCGGGGGGGTGTTTTGGCTTACCCTTCCCACGGGAGCAGCTTTGGTGCCGTGGCTTGGGAGTGGATTCCTTGAGAGCATCCTGTCCCATTTGCCAGGACAACAGCATAAATTTGTGCCTTCACATCAGCATCAGGTTTCAACAGAGGTTAAAGAAAGCAAACTCTGTGTTTCTACAGATTATTATTGTGCAATCACTTGACTTGGCAAATTTGAATCTAGTAAACTAGCGTAAACAACTGAAGGAGAGAAATGGGCCCCCTGACTTCTGAGGACGGATGGTTTCTCTTCTGGGCTGATGATGCAGAATTTGTGGCTAGTTCTGAGCAGGAATTGGGAGTGGGATCCAGAGTCACAAATGTATTAATTGAATACATATGAATACATACTTTCTTGGTTTCCTTGACCTTGTAGCTCAGACCATACTTGAAAGAACTCTTTTAATGCACATATAACTAAATCAAAAGTGGGATTTCTGCTTTCTCCTGAGATCCATCCCAGGCTTTTGTGTTCAGCAGTACAATCTGGGGCTTTTGAATTAAATAGCAAAATTCCCACTGGCTTCCTCACAAGAACAGGATGAGGCCTGTATTAATCATGCTTTTGATTATAAGGCAGCCTCAAGGTCTGAGGTGCAGCGAAGTTTAGACTTTGGTTTCCTTGGCTGGGAATGCAGGAAGCGCTGCAGAGCCTGCCCGGGCGGCGGGGCTCCCGCGGAGGTCTCCTCGGCCGTAGCCCCTCTCCCACGCCAGCCGATCCGTGGTGTGAGGCTGCCGGGTTTCCAGGAACCCTCTTCTGGAGCTGGGTGGTCCGGGAGGGAGTCGCAACCCCTCGCGCTTCAGCAAGGCCCAGCGGGACGGCTGGATGAGATGTTTCCATCCTGTGCTGGGAAAATGGCCTGAGCTGCGAAGCTGAGAGCGAACAGGCTCCCTGGGCCCTGCGCTCCAGGCCAGCTCAGCTTAAGCTATGCAGCTAATGAGATGAGGGTTTTACTGGTATAGCTTTACATCCAGAGACCTTCTCTGCCCTCTGCACCATGCAACTCCCTTGGCGCTTTGTAAGAGCAGGATTTCGTCTGTGGCGTTGGCCAGAATCCCCCATCTGCTGTCGTGCAGTCTGCTGCATGCTTGCTGTTGTGCTGCATCTTGGAGGTAGCTGCCTTTTAGGACACTGCTTACTAATCCCTATTCCCTGCAAAGTATTTTGGGAAGCAACAGGTAATGCGCTTTCTGAAGTACACTGAAACTGAGGAGGAAAAGAGGACCACGTACAGAGACCGCGTAGGGCTGTTCTCTGCTGGGATTATGTCAGTCACAGTTGGTCCATACTGTCCCTACAGGTCTCATCTTGAAAGGACTGCCATGTAGTATGACCGGTGGATGCTGTCTTTCTTGGTGTAGTCTCCTGAGAAGTTTCATTTGCTATTTAAATAGTCCTACACTTGTAAAAGCAGCTAGTGGCTATGAGTATTGCAGTATCTGGGTGATCAGGCTGTCATTTTAAAAGATACCTGATCTTATTAAAAATGCCAAATGCTCATCCCAGAATGATTTGAAGGGACCTGACTCTGACCTTGCCAGTTGCTTCTGAAAATCCAGGCTTGTGTGAGTTTAGGTAAAGACTTGAACTCAGTGCTCCGAGAGAGCGTTCTCCGAGCCCTTTCTGCACGAGGGAAGTATGCACAGTGAACTAACTCTCTCTTTCTGTCTTTCTGCAGAGCAAACTTCCCATGACTAACAAATGCTGGTCTAGATTATGAGCTCAAACAAGAACGCTCGCTACAATCGTTTCTCCAGTGGCACAACAACCATCACTACTTCTGAAAACACTAACGGGGTAAGGCCTGCAGCTGTTAGCAGGGGACAGGAGCTAGGACTGCTTCTCATCTTCTCATCCTTTCTTTTGAGAAAATGAAGATAGCTGTTGACAATTTGGTACTTTCTACCACCTTAAAAATCACAGTATTCACAGGTGAAACTTGGGAATATGTATTATATACGTACGTTTTTTTCAATTCAAGAGAGGTAGCAAGCCTTCAGTTGTGCTGGACCGATACACACTGACCTTCATTCTGTCCATATTTCAGACAAGAATGGAAACAACTTTTGGGCCGGCCTACTCTGCTGTGACGACCATCACGAAGGGTGAGCGCATTTCAGGTACGGAGCTTCTCCCCTCTCCCCAGAGAGCTGCGCGTGATTCCTACCAGTTTTGTTTGTTTGCTTCACAGATCATAAAGCTGTCGGGAGAATCACTGTCTGTTCGTTACAGGCAGGGGCTATCTTTAGCATTACACAGCCCCGGTGTTATTTAATCATGGCATCTGATCATCAGGCGTGATGGAAATGAGTACGCACAGAAATGTCTTTACAGTGCCACTGGGAAGCCCTTGCTGAAATTAGGATAGTGCAGCGGGGTCTGATACACAGCTCAGTCTCAAATTCTGTTTCTCCCTGTGACTTCTCACACAATCATTGTCAGGGCTGAAGATTTCCACCTTCACTTTCTGCCTAAATGTGAGTCACTCTGGACACTGGTTAAAACCCCTATGGCTGTTTTTAGCTCAGACAGGAGGGGTTGCAAGTACACCTGCTCATTTTAAAATCTCATGCTTTTTTCCTCAAAGCCCAGCAGGCAAGGAGCCCTGACATGTGGGATGAATGTAGGAAGAGGTTTGGTTTCATTTTGCAATAAAAATGCTTTTACTTTAGTAAAGATAAGAAACTGTAACACTGATTTAGATACGGAAATGAACATCTGCCTGGGGGAAGGGTTTGGATTACATTTGTACAGGACTTGGGACGCTAGATATTTCTGGACTCCTGAATATTTACATTTAAAATTTTATGTAAGTCAGTAATATGTTCTTCATATAAATATTTCCAATTTAACTTAGCATGCTTCCCTTGTTATAAAATATCCAGACCTCCATTGATCTAAGGAATTTTTGTGGGTGGCTGAGATGTGTGGGAGTATAAGGTTTCCTTCTAATAACTTTTTAAACCTATGGACCTGACGGAATATTGTCTGTGCTCTTTTCTGGGCAAGCAACCTTCGAAGGGTTGCATGCATTTCAGCAAGCTGTCAGAGATCAGGATAGTTCTGGCTTCACTGATGTGTCCAGGTCAAAAACTGGAGTGGGGGAATCCCTAGTCTTTTCCAGGGAAAACTTAGAGCTACAGAGACCCATAGCTTGGCAGCGGTACTGAGGAGCCTAAATGCTTTTTTTATTTTATTTTATTTGCTTTAAAGCTGACGGGACCAATACTTTTAAACAGCATCGTCGGACCCCATCCTCCTCCAGCACACTCACCTACTCTGCACGAGATGAGGACGATGGCATGGTAGGTGTTGGCAGGGCCCCCCTCCTGTCCGGCTTAGCTGGTTATATCTCAAGTGAGAGATGTCTGGTGCTCCTCCGGACTTCCCTGCCTCCCTCATCGTTCCCGTGCGCTGCACTGCACCAGATGCAGTGCCAGATGTCTGCCCGGAGGCAGGACCGGCCTCAGCAGCTTCCAGCTGTCTTTGTGCTTGGAGCAGTGGTGGAGCAGAGAGAGCTTCTGACCGGGGGCTTTAGGTTGGCGCTGCTGGTGCTCATTTTCGGACTGGCTTGAAAATTGTACCTGCTTACAAAGTCCAGGAGCGGCAAATCCCACGGGCCTGTTTGTGTGGGTGTTTCTGCGTCCTGCTGTGAGCAGTGTGCCCTGAGTCTCCTCCCGAGCTCGGGAGGGGACAGTTGTCAGCAGTGGCCGAGGCCGGGCAGCCTCGATGGGGGCCTGCCGGACGGACAGACAGCCCTGCAGTGCGGCCAGCCCAGCAGCACGGCTGGTCCCACAGTTAGGACCAGAAAATCCTTTCCTCTTTCCGCCTCCAGATGGGGCTTCTGACCACAGGGAGCAGGTCTGAAACTGCCGAGCAGGACCTCGGCGTCATAGACGACGCTCGGCCCCCAGGGATTGCGTCAGTGGGGTCTTCTCCCACAAACCGTTGCCGTGTCTCGCAATGCCTTTCCAGAAAAGCACCTTCCTGTTTTCTGTCAGGCTCCCTCCTTCATTTCACACACTCTGAGCATCTTCTTTTTTGGAGATTTAGTGATCCAACAGGTCTCAGGGCTGGCCGCTTAAAGAGAAATTAAGATCAACTAAATCAATTAATTCAGTTAAATCAAGAACAGCAACAGGGAAGCAAACCTCAGTGAACAGACAGCACTGAGGCCTTGATCTTCTGCGGTCCCTAGTACTCCAGTCACGTCTCGTAACCACAAGCGCCTGTTTAGATTTAAGCATGTGAGTAGATTCTTCATATTAAGCAAGTGCTTGTAGACTTTGGAGTAGCCAGGCTGCTTATCAGGTTACGAGACGCAGCTTCTGAGCCAGGGATAAGTGGATCACGGCTGCTGATTAAGTTAGGCACTGGCAGAGACTGGGGTGGCAGTAACAGTATGGAGCTACAACACTTCTTAAAATAAATTTGATACCAGATTGCAAAGAGGTTTATCGTCAGCATCCTATAAAGTTCCTTCTGTTGCTCAGGGACCTTGCTGTGTTTTGTGTGAGCGTGTGTTTGTTTTTCAAAAAGTCCTTTGAATATTTGGCCTGTGTCCTTGGGAAATGCAACTTTGCTTTGCCTCACTGACACCATGGTGCTGGACCACTGTTGCAGCAAGTCCTTGGCAGGAAGCACCGATCTGGTGGACTGAGTGCTGTGTTCACTGTGCCCTTTTCATGAGATGTGCGGTGGTGACAAAGCACAGGCGAGGATTTCCAGGGGAGCAGGGGGTGCTACGGGCATGAGATTCAGCCATGTCTGATAGTGAAGCTCCCTGACTCCTTTGAAAGCCCCAGTGTGGCAAAGTGAGGTGTGCAGCCAAGAATCAGAGAGAGCTCTCCTAGGTCTTAGCCCCGGTCCTCTTGGATGGTCTCAGCCTACTTTCCCTAGAGTGCTAAACATCATTAAGCAAAAATAGCAAGAGGAGTAATGACTGGTTCAGGAAGCAGCCTGCGGCGTGAGCTACTTAAAACCCAGAAGCGCCACAGCCCTGCTCTGCCTGCTGCTCCAGACAAACTCTCACTAACCTCTTTGTGCAGCTTCCTTTGCTTCGTCAAGAAATAATCTGGGATTTCCCTTCCTGATCGCTAAGTTTTCCTTTCTCCAAAAGCTGCCAAAGGCTTGTCAGCCATCATCATGAGACAGCTGGAGACGAGTCAGAGCCCTCCTGTGACTGGCCCCCCTCTTTTTCTTTCTTTTTAAAGCTTCTGCTAATGAAACCAAAAGCAGAGCAGAGTGCTCTGTGTGCAAGGCGGGGTTATCGGAGCGTCTGCTGTCATCTTCGGTGCCACGTGTTCCCAGCCACGCTCTGCCTACAGGGAACGGGAGCGAGCACTGTACTCTGGGTCTGGCTCCCCTTGCTGTAGCAGCTGCTTTTTTAGATGATGTGGTAGAAAGGGGCCAGTTCTGAACGACGTCTAAAGACTACAGCTGAATATGGGGCCAATGTACACTGGTGGATGAAGAGCTGGCTGTGGCTGTCCAGGGTCTCATTTGTTTACAGGCAGCTTCATCAGTGAACCAGAGGCTGGACTGGGTTATCTGCCAGCCACAGGTTACTGATACTCCATCAGAAGATGTTTGAGCAGCTCTGTCACTTGGGCTGTTTGAAGATGGACTTAACATTTAGAGCAGAAATAGCCCTGGCACAGCTGCGGAGCCTCGGGAGGTGGAACCCTTCTGGTAGATCCTGCAGGCCTTGGGTCTGCAAAACCTGCGGACAGCCCTGTGCTCGTGGCTTGGGGTGCACGTGGGTCTCCTGTAACCTGGGCATGTGCCCACGGGGGGGGGTGGGTGGGGTGTCCTGTGTTCCTGAGCCCTGCTGTTCTGTTTGCAGTGCAGGTGCACCCTCCCCTTGTGCCCGCTGCCCTACACCTCTGATGCTAGGTTGTCCTCACCCTGCAAAGCTCGTGCTCTCTGTGGGCCAGGCTGGGAACGGGAAGAAATGCAGTCATTGACCCCGTAGAGCTGAGGACTCTTGAGTCTTAGCCTTGTTTACTTGCTAAAAGCAAAGGCCGCAGATCGCGAGAGGGGCAGTAAACGCCAGCACACACCTCTGCCGTTCAGCCTTGTCCCTGCGGTCCCAGGCGAGCAGTCTTCCTTCACACGTCGGTTTATCCAGTTCTCGGTTTACACCAGCGTTAGCCCAGCCAGAGCACTGGGAGCTGAGCCGGCCCCGCAGCAAGGCTGCGTCCTCTGCCCCGCGTCCTGGGGGTGCTCTGGGGCTCTCGCCCCCCTGCTCGCACGGCGTGATCCACGCAGGCTGTTGCTGCTGCGAAAGCTGCCTCCCTGCAGAGCCTGCCTTCGATGCTGCGGTTTTTGTGTCACCTCCAGAGCAGAAATTAAGCACAGTCACTCTTGTTATTTTCATAACTTCTGTTTCTAGTGGAGGAAATAATAAAATTAATGGATACACACTTAAAATTGATTTACCTCATTATAACCATTCCTCTTCAAGGTTTACATGTTTAGTCAATAAGTGTGCCTTCTTTATGAAAAACAGTTTTACACTTTGGCTTCTAAGCAGATGCAGCATTTCCAAGCTACTAGGATCCAGTATCCTAAAAAATCAGAAAGCAGAGCAGTGTGAAGAACCAGCAGGATCGTGGATTGTTCCCCTTCTGGAAGCCAGCGAGAACTGCACTCGGCCTGCAGTACACTCGCTCTCTAGGAAAGACACTCTCTGAAGCTCCTCTTACATCTTTTCTTGCTGAATTTCCTAGCTGGCCTCTTGTATCCCTTTTGTCTGTTCTTGGGTCTGATGTTACACACTTTCACCCACGGCAAACACCACAAAATAGAGCTTGGGATGTTCAGATTGAACATCAGGGAGAAAACTGCTTGCTTGGCAGGTAGTGCAGGACAGGGATGCCAGTGGGGGCTGAATCTCATCCTTGGAGCTTTTCCAGCTCAGTTAGGCAAAGCCAGGGCTGACCAGACCTAGTGCCGGCGATAGTCCTGCTTCAAGTGGGCAGCCGGGCCAGCGATCTCCAGAGCCCCTTCCAGCTGGCAGCTCTATGACTGCCAAGGATGCAGGCTATGATCGAGCTAGGTGTGATACTTGCTGGTCCAAACAACCTGGATGGTGGTCATCTCTTGATGTTAAACTTATGAAGCTTGTGGCTTCATTCTGCCATTTCTTTGTCACCATTCATTCTGTTCCTTGAAGACTTTTATTCCCAGCTTGCCACCAGAATCGCTTCCAGAGTAACCCAGCAGTGGCTGTGCTACAGGCTGTTGTGTCTGTTTTCGGCCCCCGAATCCAATCCCTTCTTGGTCCGAAGAGCTTGCTCCATTTTTGCTTTGATGCTGAGTTGTGCCTTTGAGACGTGCCTCTGGTTAATATTCCGGGGGCTACATCCCCTCCAAGCCAATCCCAAGGACTCTGCAGCCGGTGGGATTTTTCTCGATTGGTGCATGCAGTGTGCGCTGGGCTCTCCCCTCCCAAACAGGAAGCGACAAAGCAAGGCTGTTACTGAATTGAATAGAAGGAAGTCTCCACACTTACGCAAAGAAATTTGGCAGAAGTTAGATAGCGCGTGAAACAACAAGTGCTGCTGCAGAGATTATAGAAAGTGCAGAACCTGGTAGCTGTCTCTGGGGGAGATTTACAAAGCTTTCTGTGAAGGATTAATTCTTCCAAACCATTGCTTTGCATGTAGGCACAGTAAGTATATGAACAAATGCACCTTCGAGAAAGTTATGTGCTCGGCATTTAGATGTCAGCCTCTTTTAGCGGGGTATGTTAAACCTGAACGATGCCTCTCCTGTCTCTGTGTGTGGTGCAGTTTTCCCAGGCTGCGGGGAATGGCACGTAGCGGTGAGGCACGCTACTTCTATGGACCATTTAATGCAGCTTGGCAGACTGGATGAACAAATGGAGCAGCTGAGTTTCATGGAGGGGGGATTGAATTTGGAGTCTCTGTGCATAGGGTTCTGGAGCAGGGGACTTATTTGCAATAACAAGAATTGGTTTTTATCTTTTTGAAGCCTCCGATCAGCACCCCACGTCGCTCTGACTCTGCTATCTCCGTCCGTTCATTGCACTCTGAGTCCAACATGTCCTTGCGCTCGACGTTCTCACTTCATGAGGAAGAGGAGGAGCCAGTAGGTATTTGGGATTGTCTCAAGGAGCAGGATTAGGAAGTTCAGTGTCATAAGAGTAACTTAATGGACTGTTGTGAGTATGTAGAGCTATCATGGACAGATTTTGGTGATGTCTGAGTCTTTGGTGACTAGGAGCCTGGCTGTCAGGTTTTAAATTTGGTTCCAATCTGTTTTTAATTTTGTTGTCACCACTGACTTCTGCAAGTCACTTTGCTTCCTTGTGTGCGGTTTCCCCATGTGTAAAGAAGGGTCAACGGTGAGGCTTTTCTGCCTCTCGGGAAAGCTGTAAGTCCTTGCATAGTCATGTGGGATCCCCTGGCTCCGCTGCAGAACGGTAAGGGGTTGCAAAGCTTCAGGCTGCTGATCTAGCCCTAGACAGCAAGAATAACACAATTCTAATGATTTTACACAATTGTAACAACACAATTGTAAACCCCAGGAGGGTGCAAGGAATTGTCCACATGTGACTCTTTGTAGGGGGAGGACGCTTTCAAGCAGAGCTTAGCTTGTGACCCAGTGACTAACCCCAGACTGGACACATAAAAGGTCAGGGGGCATGTTGCTGCAGATCTGGGATGAAAGCGCGTTTCATGTGCAGGAACTCAGAGGGTTGTGTGTGCAGTTTTGAGAGCAGCACGGGATGAAAAGGCAGACTGAACTGCAGTGATTGATTTGGAGCGCTCCAAAATGCGGAGCCCTGCTCCGGTGGGGAGCTGAGAGCTGTGCTTCTTGGGGAAGTCGTGCTCAGAGCCAGTGCTCCGGCAGTCTTAGCTGGTAAAAAGAACTGCAGAGATGGGCCCATTTTGGTAGAAGCAATGTTGTTTCTGCTCGACAAGGGAATGAAAGAGCCCTTCCTTCAGGGCGTTTCAAAAATACAAAAGGGCAAACTGTTTTAAAACCGCTTCTAAACGTCGGGATTAGTACCCGAGACATTTTCAACAACACACTGTTCAGTCCAGCTAATCAAAGCGTGCCAGACAGTGCAGCTGCCACAGTTCTGGTGACTTGAGTCATTCTAACAAAAAATCTGTGCAGTTTGCTGTCAGAGATCCTGATCCTACCAGCTGCCAATAGCCCCTGATTTGTGATGAGTTGAGGGTCTCTAGCCATTCCCAAGTTCACTTCTCCCCTGCCTCTTACATACTGGAAATCAGCAGATCCAGACAAAAGCTTATTTGGAGATAATGAAAGTCTTAGTGTGCCCTGTGCCCTTTCCTGCTCGCCACTCGAGAGCTGTGCTCCCTGTGCAGAGCCGGAGGCTCTTGCATTTGTAGCGGGAGGCCCCACGCTGAATCTTGTGCTGTCTCTGTCCCTTTCTGTCCTCTGCAGGAGCCACTGGTGTTTGCTGAACAGCCTTCTGTGAAACTGTGCTGCCAACTGTGCTGCAGTGTGTTTAAGGATCCAGTCATCACGACCTGTGGGGTAAGGAAGTACTTTTCTGAATCGTGAGCTTGGGCTCCACAGATGAGCTGTGTGACTTACAGCAAGGGCCCTGACTGTCCCCAGTGACTGTCAGCCTGAGGGAGCAAACACGAGGCAGTGTTTGACCGGGAGATCCGGGCTAGCATGGCAGGCAGAGCTGCTCACAGGGATGGCTTAGGTTTCCCTCAAGGCAGCCCAGAACCGATCTGCAGTGGGGTGTGCAGGGCACTCTGCAGTTAGGCAGCCAAGGCGGGAGCTTGCTCAAAACTGGGCTGCTTTTCCCAGGAGAGCTATACTATACTGTCAGCCTCCTTATCGTTCGCCCTAGTGTTGCTTCAGCTAGGTTTGCAACTCTGTGTTCCCTGTCCTGGAGGGCTCTGCAGAATGCTGTTACCTCCTGGGAGCAGCTGCCAAATTCCAGCCCAGAAACAGCAGCTCTTCAGTTGGAAAGAAAGTGGTTCCTATAAAACAAGAATGGCTTGAAGCCTAATTTAGTTAATGCTTGGAAAGGGATTTGAGATCATCTAGTGAAAGGCACAGAGTATTATGAATATTCTTCCATATTCCATTTGATTAGGGTTTTAATAGAAACTGTATATTATTCCTGCTTCTGTGCTATGTGTGAAGAAAGATGGCTCTGTGACACTGTCTCACTAATGCTTCTAAAGCGCTGCAAATTCCTAGGATGGAGCTGTAGCAACGAATGCAGAAAGCAGGACTGTTTATTGCATTGGGAGTGCTATACCCAAAGGTGTTGGAAGTTGGTGTGATTCTTCTGCCACCATTTCGGTAACCAGCTCTTCACAGAGATGCTGAGATTTGGTGGTTAATATGGGGGAAAAAAAATCTGCTGCAGGAAACAGACTGGCTTCACTTGCAGCCCTGGCTTGGCAGCTCTGCAGAGAGCACCATGCAGCTGTGCAGGGCAGGAAGAGGCAGCGTGAGCAGGGCTGCAGATAACAGCTCTGTGAGAGTGACTTGCAGCCTTTCCCGTGCTGCTGCCAAGCTCGGGCCCCGTCCCCGGGGAATATCACTGAGGAGGCTCCGAGGCAAGTTTGGGACCAGTGAAATGCTGCAGCCTTTGTTCCTTTCTTTGTATTCCTTAGCATGTTAGATTGAAATTGCTACTTTTACCATACATTTCTGCTGTAAGCATAGAAATAGAGAGAGGTGTCTAAAGTAGCATGATTTACAGTGCATTTAATGGGGCTTACAAACCAGCTGTCCCATCCACTTACAGCAGGACAGCTTCAGCTAAGTTAGAAGAGCTACACAGCAATATGTGTGATGGGCTGACTGGCCAAGGCCAAGGAGCGGCCGGACTGGTACTCTTCTCCTTCAAGGCTTTGCAGGAAAATGAGAGGAGTAACAAGTTTCTGCACTAAAGTGGAGACCCCATGCAGACTTTGAGGACAGGAGTATCAGAGTGTGGCAGAACATGTCCATGGCTCTGTTTTGTATCTGATCCTGAACAACGAAGACCGCTCAAAGCTCCAAAGCATGTCCTTGATATTTCTCAAGAACAGGTCCTGGGTGGGACTTTTAGCTGCCTGGGCAATGCTCTCCCCTTTAGGCTGGTTTATGTCTTGGGATGCAGGCTCAGGGGTGTGCCGAGTTATAAAGCAGGCAGAAAAGCTGCTGAGGCCCCTGTGTCACAGGTTTTGGTATCTCCCACCTTGCCCATCCTTAGCCACAGGGAAGCGTTTGTCTGATATCGTTGGCTGACACTGCTCCTCTTTGTCTCCCCAGCACACATTTTGTAGAAGATGTGCCTTAACATCTGGTAAGTACAGAACTGTTCTTGTGTGATATGCTCCAAAGTGCTGTTATTTTCGTGCTTCTTTGCTTTCTCTTAAAAAGAAACCTGCAGAAAGATGTCTGAAAGTCCTAAAACAAGCCATATGTCTCAGGCTACCACTGCAGTAATGAGGGCCTGGGGCCTGGGTAGGTGAGAAACTCTGAGCTCTAATGGTATGCAAATACAGCTGAATCCAGAACGAAAGCTTTCTGTGGCTGCCTGTCTAGGGAACAGGGGGCCCGTGTTTGGCAGAGACCCATCAGACCCCTCCTCCCGCATCCTGTTCGTGCCAGCCCTCTGGCACTGGCGGAGCCAGCGTGAAGCAGCACGCAGAGCAGCTTTAGCTCACCCAACTCTTCCAGAAACCTGGTAGAGCCCAAGTGTCTGGCTGCTGGCCTGGCTGCTGGCCTGGCGTAACCGGCTCCTCTTTGGTTTGCACTCTGTGCTATGAAAATACTTTATTTGGCACAAAAATCTCAAGCCTGTGCCCCTCTTGGAAAGCCACTGTTGAGCATAAAGCCAAGTAATTCGTATTACCAGAGCAGCAAGCCCCGAGGAAGCTCCCTGAGCACTCAGGCAAAACAGCAGCTCTTTCTACCTCAAGATGTCTGTCTTTCACATGTGAGGGGTCCCTCTGCTTTGCATGCTGACTGCTCTGTCACCGTGTCGTGGTGCATCAGTCCCAGCCAAGGCATTTGTAGCGAAAGGCTTTGTAATCGCAATCCCGAGTTGCTCAGTTTTGCTCCTGCCCTCAAAGCTTGTGTCTTTGCTTCTAGCTTCATTGAAGCATCCCTGGCCTGCAGTGCACAGCTGGCAGTGGTGGAGCTGAGCCCAAGGCTTGGATGAGGGAACAGGTTATGGGGCATCAGCTGATTTGTGATCACTGCCTGTGAATACTCTTGCACTTCAGCAAGCACAAGGTAGTCTGAATTAGTGTGGCCCTCTTTCATTGACATTTAGCCTGAATTATCATGGATTAACATAAACTGTAACTTGTCTACACAAACCACAGCTAGTGGCTTGCAGCCCTCGTGTGAATATTCATGCCTTGTCCCATTGTGACCAATCTGAGAGTTAGCCGTCTTAGCCAGAGAAGGCAAAAAAAAAAAAAAACCCTCCACACAGAAACTTTTTAAAAAGCTCTTGCAGTGCCTCAGCCCTTGCTGACTCTCTCTCCTTTTCTTTTGCTTCCCCACCTGGCAGAGAAGTGCCCTGTGGACAATGCCAAACTGACCGTAGTGGTTAACAACATTGCGGTGGCTGAGCAGATTGGGGAGCTGTTTATTCACTGCAAATATGGTTGCCGGGCTGCAGCCAGCAGCAAGCCCGCCGCCTTCGAGGTGGACCCCCGTGGATGCCCGTTTACAATTAAACTGAGTGCCAGGAAGTAAGTGGCTTGTTACCAGCAGGCAGCCTCTCCGGGGAAAGGGGCTCCACTGCCAGCAATCTGCGCTCGTAGCTGTGCTGCCTTGTGGCTCCGGGGGACAGCGCAGCTCCCCTGGTTCTGCCAGAAGTGCTCTGCTGGGGCACGCGTGGGTGTGGGAATGGGCAGGGTGACCTGAGGGGACAATTCTTTCTGCTCTGTCTCAGTCTTAGCGTGGGGACAGGTGTGCTGGTCTCAGGAAAAGGATGCTGTTCTCTGCTCACAGCTTACCTGAGTGTCTCAGCATCAGGACAGGGGATACACTGTGAAAGAAGCCACCTCACATCTGGGGTGAAACACTGTGGCCTTTGTCAAGCAGGGACTTTGTGATTCTTTTTGCGAGAGAAGAGTTACCTAGGTATATCCTGTGTATATGTTTTCTGAAATCCTCCCTCCCCATCCTAAATGCATTTGCTCTCTTACCTGTTACCCACAGCCGTTGCCTGTTTTTGATAGCTGTCTGGAGGCTCAGCTGATCAGCTGCAGAAGTAGATGCTTCCTGCATAAATGTGGCCTATTATTGCTCTCAACCTTCTGGCCAAATGAGAATTTAAAGCTGTAATTGCAACCTTAGAGCAGAAGGGTTTTGATTGCCTGACAGTCTCTCAGGGCTGGTTTGCCCCTCTCCTGATGATCTGTGTTGTTTCCAATAATTTTTGCTTGCTGCTGATTTTCTCTCCTTTTGCTTTTGTCCATGTGCAGAGATCATGAAAGCAGCTGTGATTACAGGCCGGTTCGCTGTCCCAATAACCCCAGCTGCCCACCTCTCCTCAAAATGAATCTGGAGGCACATCTCAAAGAGTGTGAACACATAAAATGTCCCCACTCCAAATACGGGTAAGGAGCTGGTGCTTTATAGCGGGAAGGATGCATTGAGCTCATTTCTGGGCTCCTTTCTGGATACTATGGCTTTGGGATAGCCCCACAGGCTAAGAGCAGCTCTACTCAGTGCTGTGCACTGGCCTGAGACTGAAATCAGGTTTGCAGGGATTATGGAAGCAGCCTCTGAGCCTCTTGTTAAGAACAGGTAGGTCCTGCTGCCCAGCTGTAAAGCCTGCCGGCAGCAGAGGAGGTGGGTGAGGTGTCTAGGCAGGAGAACCAGCTGGACAAGAGTCAGACCAGTGGAAGGATGTGGCAGGAGTCACTCAAGGAAGAGGCTGAGTACAAGGGTAATGCAAGCACTGTCTTTCAGCTCAGTCCTTCTTCCAGGGCAAGGAAGTGCTGATCAGCCCTAGAGGGTTGATTGTCATCCAGGCAGAGGTGCAGCCCAGGCTGGGGGTTCCCTGCATGGTGCGCAGCTAAGGTGACTCGCAGGAAGATGTGCCTCAGTAGAGCAGAGCAAGGCATGCCCTCGCAGAACAGCCTTGACTCCCTGCCACGCTCCTGGCCCAAGCCAGCACCTGTGAGGTCAGCTGCAGTTTTTCCGCTGATTTTGAGGCTCTTGGATGGGACTCCCAGTAAGCACATGGAGTGACGTGGTGTTTTGACTCTTACCCAAGATCTGCTGCTCCTCGCAGCTTCCTAGACAGATGGACAGACAGTTCAGCTTTGGGCAAGCACCCCAGCTGGAAGAACGGCAGCTGCTTGGCCTCTCTGTTGCCCCACAGTTACTTGCACCAAGCAGGGCAGTGAACCACAGTACCATTGCTCCTCCTAAGAGGAGTGGAACAGCTGGGCATCTGCACAGGCATCAGAGCTCCCTCTCAGGAGTGAGCTGAGCGCTAAGCTCTCCCAGTACGAGCCGTGCTTCAGCCAGTGTCTGCCTCCCCTCCTTGCAGGTGTACATTCATAGGAAATCAGGACACCTACGAGACCCACTTGGAGACTTGCAAGTTCGAGGGTCTAAAGGAGTTCCTGCAGCAGACAGATGATCGCTTCCATGAGATGCAGGTGGCAATGGCCCAGAAGGACCAGGAAATTGCCTTCCTGCGCTCCATGCTGGGCAAGCTCTCAGAGAAGATTGACCAGCTGGAGAAAAACCTGGAGCTCAAATTTGGTGAGTCTGCCCCCGTTGAGCCCTGTGAGCAGAGCTGTAGCATGTTTTCTGGACACCTGTGCCATGCCCAGACCCCATTTGCCTCTAAAATATGCTGGGTCTTCAGCATCCAAGTACAATTTGCTTTCAAGTAGCAAACGCCCTCCTGCTTTTACCTGCTGATAACTCCTTTGGGTTCTGCTCCCTCCTTGTTCAGGGGTTGGGTGTCAGCGGGTGTCCTCTGCCTGTTTCCCTGGGCTCCCTGACTGACTCTGCAGTGAACATGGGCCTGTCCGTCTCTTGTAGATGTGCTGGATGAGAACCAGAGCAAGCTGAGCGAGGACCTGATGGAGTTCCGCAGGGACGCCTCCATGCTGAACGTGAGCCCCGGGCTGGCTGGGAGGGAGGTGGCCCTGTGTTGAGCGGGGATTGCGCACGGAGTTAGCTGCTGGCTGTGCTGCTAGTCAGGCTTCTCCTCTGGTGGGGGGAGTCTTCGGGGTTCCCCTCCGTGCCGGCTCTGCTCATCCTAGGATTGGTTTGTTCTTGTTGCAGCTGGGGTCTATGTGAAGGTTTCCTCTAGGCTGAGCTAGTGGAGCTCCATAAGGCAGCTCAGCAAGCGCATTCTGGGCACTGCATCTGGGTAGCTGTCTTAACTGGTTCAGCTGCCTTTGCTCAGCCTGTTGCTGCTCTTGGGAGCAGCAGAACCAGAGCAAAGAACCTCTGCTGTAAAGAGAGAGCCCTCTGCTCCAAAGCTTGGGCATTCCTATACCCTTCAAGTTAGCCCCGGACACCATATCCTTCTCTCTGCCTGTGGAGAAAGCAGGAAGTTTAACTAACAAGCTGGGAGTGAGAGATGTCTCCTGCTTTTGGACATTATTCTAGCACTGATGTTGGATAGATGTTCCTCCCTAGTTCAGGTGGACTGCATCGCACTAGATGTACCGATGAGGAGGAGCTAGCCCTGGCTTACCTAGGTGCACTAATGAAAAGGGTCACTGTGGACACAGAAGGGACTGGGCCCTGGAGGGGACTATGAGAAGACATTCCAGTTCTTCTCCAGAAAGATGGACTTCAAGAGCCCAACTCAGCAAGCACCCCCAAAACTGATGTAATTATTTTTAGCGGTCCTGTGAATGGCAGAGCAATATTTTCTGAAAGGTTTTTCTGTGCCTGCCTAAATACTGAAGGGATTAGTCAGGGTATGAGATGCCGTCAGAACCCCGTGCTCTCTGGAGGGAGGAGAGAGTGGGATGTACACACGCAGTCCTACGGCAGAAGGCCCCTCTGTCCTGGTACCTCTTTATCAGAGAATGAGTTGGCTGCTAAGGGAGGGCCTTCACAGGGAATTGAGACCTGTCCAAAGGCAAGAGGGGTTTCAGCAGTGGAGGGGGACAGTGTTAAACCCATGCCCAGGAGGGCAGGCTAGTCTCGATGGCTCTGCAGCTCATGCAGCTTGTTCTGTCTTCCAGGATGAACTTTCCCACATTAATGCTCGACTCAACATGGGCATCCTAGGATGTGAGTATGCACACGGTTTTCATTTGCTTGGACTTGTTTTGGGGTGATGTCCTGGTGAGCCCTTTTAGGGGCACATCGTCGGTCATGGATGTGCAAAGTGCCAGTTATCTCTGGGTGCATCAGTGACGTGTTTGTAGGATCACCACTGCTGCAGGGAGAAAATACTGATGGGAGACATTTGGCCAGAAACAGTGGCTGAAGGGGGACTCACAGCGCTGCAGGGTTATCAGCTGCTGGGAGGAGATGTCAAGGGAAGTGGTGGGTTCTGCATCTCTGGTCTCCCTAGGTCCAGCCTGGGAGGCGCATTAGGGAGACTAGTCCTGGGGCTCAGAGCAGTGATAAATGGGTGAGCTATGAGGGTGGGACACGTGGCTGGACTGGAAGGGTCTCACGGTTTTTTTTGGCCTAAAACGATAAGAAATGCGAGGTGGCCCTGCCAGGACAGTGCTGGGACATCTCTCCTCTCTGAACTCACAATGTCATGGCTCAGCACCGTTCTCCACTCTTACCTGCCCTCTCATTCCCTTAGCCTACGACCCTCAGCAGATCTTCAAATGCAAGGGGACCTTTGTGGGGCACCAGGGCCCTGTGTGGTGTCTGTGCGTTTACTCCATAGGAGACTTGCTCTTCAGTGGCTCTTCAGACAAAACCATTAAGGTAAGAGCTTTGCCTCTTCCCGTGTCTTTGAATTTGTAAAAGTGCTCCAGGTGGGATGGAAGCTGCATTCCAGTTCCAGGGGGCTTCACTTCTCAAAGTTTCTCCTGTAATTTTAAATGAGCTTTTGCAATTGTAGTTGGGCAAAGAAGTATTTTTCAGTTCCTCTGTGAGGAAATATTATGTGATAATGATATCAAGAGACAAACAGTGGCTTTTGTGAAGCCCTGATTAGAATCTCATTCCTGCCGCTTGTGTTTTTGCTTTGCCTGGTGTCTAAGGCATCCAAGCCTATTTCAGCTTTGGATTTTTTTTATTTTCCCTTGTAAAAAATCTTCATAGAAAAAATATTTTTTCCTGATAATTTTTTTTTCCATTTGATGGCATGTTTGTTTTTCTTTGTCCTGTTTTCAGTAACTCAAACGGACAGCGCTGCTTCAGTGCAACCAAACTAATAGTTCCCAATGTCACTGTGTTGGCTGCTGGTCACAGTGGTGGCTGCTGGCTGAGCTGGGGAGCCGTGCAGCCCCCAGCCGTGCCGGGACTGCTGTGACTAGCCCTGCCAGAAGCAGAGCTTTGGTTTAATTTTCTTTGAGAGAGACCCAAGAGGCAAATGGAAGAAAGTGGACATTGTGTATTTTATTGAAAGAAAACAGCTTCCTCCACTGTCCTGGCTGCTCTGGACCCCCTGCCCCCAGCCAAGCAAGCTCCGCATTCTCACATCCCCTCTCTTGAGAGAGCTGTGAATGCTCCCTGGGGACACACTTTGCAGTAGCAGCGGAGACTGTGGCTGAGCCACTTGAGCCCTGGGGACAGGGTGTGAATTGCTAAAGCAGGAGCCTGGGAGCTGCTGCTTTGGTTCAGTCATGTTCTGTTTTGGCCTGGGGCTGTGGAAGGCCGTGCTGGAGAGGGCTGCCGTGTGCTGCTCTTTGGTGTCACTGGTTGACTTCAACCTGACCCTCTGCAGTAAATTTCCTTTCCTAGACATGCTTATCTCTGCCTGGGAGACAGGAAAACAGGTGGCCAGATGACAGTCTGTTTCCTCATTTCCGTGCTTTTGTGGCTTTGCCGGCTTCCTGCTCGGGTCCCCAGCTGCTCAGGTCCTGCGCAGGCACGTGATCCTCTGCTGACTTGTGTTTCCTGTTAGGTGTGGGATACCTGCACTACGTACAAGTGCCAAAAGACCTTGGAGGGTCACGATGGAATTGTACTGGCTCTCTGCATCCAAGGGTGAGTGGAGCCGGACACCTGCCCCTGCCCGAGAGAGGGGGCCACAAGAAGAGCCCTGGGGCCCCCGAAGCACACCCTTAAAATTCCCCTCCGTAGTCCTGCGTGTACCGGGATTGTACATATGTTTTGGGATGCAGGTGGAGGGGATAGGAGGCCTAGCTGCTCACAAAATCCCCGACCTCATGAACCTCTTTGTGACTCTCCCATCTTGCCTTTTTGCTCTTCAGAAATTCACAAAGTGCAGCTCTCTTTGGCCTCCTGCTCCGGTTTTCCTCCCTGCTCACCCGGGGGTGCTGGGCCTGCTGCTCGAAGGGCCGGTCCGGCCTGGCCTCCCCGCGAGCTCCCAGCTCTGCTCCTGGGGTTGGTGTGTTCAGCCTCGGCCCAGTGAGACCGTGGGACTGCAGCTCCTTGCCCAGCATGGAGCTTGGGAACAAGCTGAGACCCTTGCTCTCCCTCGCTGACCTCCTTTTGTTTTCTGGTGACATTACAGGAACAAGCTGTACAGTGGCTCTGCTGACTGCACCATTATCGTGAGTACCCTGCACCCCTGCCCTGCCTAGGAGTTGAGATGTGAGATTTACAGGCCGGCTCCTGGCTGTTGTAGAGCAGGGACCTGCAACCTTTTTCTGTAAGGCTCTGCAGCTGCTGGTGGAGTAAGAATGATATCCACGTGCGCTTCGTCCGTTGCCTTCAGACAAGTTACCCGTGGGCTGGATTTGGGTGTTTCCTGCAGGCTAGATTTCCTACAGGCTCCTGCATGGGAGTGGGTGCTCTGAGGTGGGTGGGCTGGGGAAGGGTATCCAGTCCTAATCAGGCCGGGACAGTGGCTCCCTACGTATGCCCTGTCCTGTTCTGTGTTCCTGCTTGTGTTCCCTGCCTTCGGAAGCAAACAGGGAGGGATCCATCACAAAGGGCCTGCCCTGCCCCTCATGGGCTCTGCTCTGCTCCTTTGCAGGTCTGGGATATTCAAAACCTGCAGAAAGTGAACACGATCCGAGCACACGACAATCCTGTTTGCACTTTGGTCTCCTCGCACAACATGCTGTTCAGCGGCTCTCTCAAAGCCATCAAGGTAGAGTTGTGAGATGGCTCCTGCTGAGCTGGTTGTTGACTGATGGTACAAACTTTCAGGCAGCAGTTCCCAGACAGGAAGAAAATGGCATTTTGGTCTGTAGGTGACCTTGTTATTACACTGTCCTGAGCTACACAGAGAAGCCAGCACTGCAGAGATTTAGCCAGTGCTCAGTGCTGAAGGCAGAGATGTTCTGAGATCTGGGTGAAAAAACTTGTTTCTTCTGTCTGTAAACTTGAGACAGTAAGTGGAGTATGCTGGCAATTCCTGGGTTTGTGTTTTCTTGGGTTCCCAACAGACTTGCTCAGGCCATTGGGAATTGTTCCTGGGGTCCAGAATTGCCTGCGGCTTTAGGCTGCCTGTTTTGAAAGCCCCCCCAAGTGATCTTGAATCTGCATTCTTTTCCTAAAGCATGTGGAAATCAGGGAGCAGCTTTGCAAGTTGCCCTTTAAAGTGTTGGCCAGATTCCCTTGGTTCTGCTTCCAGCTCCTGGTGAGACAGCTTATGGGACTGTCCTTTTTGTAAAAGCACGCATGCTCTTTTATTTATCTGGGTCCTGGAGTAGTTCAACTATCTAGAGGGTGTTTGGAGTCTGGAGGAGCAATGAGACAGAACAGTACAGGAGAAGGTGGGGCTTTTCATTTTTGTCATCCCCAGCCCCTCTTTGCCTGCTGAGCAGCGCAGGTCAGCAGCTCCGTTTGGAACGGCGGTATCAGACCCGTCAGGCTTTCCCCTGCGAGCTGGGGGGCTCGGCTGGGCTTTCTGGGGGTGGTGGGAATGGAGCCCTGCTCCACGCTGGCAGTGGGAGCGTCAGAGCGGTTCTTCACTGTGCAGATTTGGGTTGGGTTTTCAAGCCCCTGGCTCTGCTGGGGAAGGGTCTCTCAAGTGGCGATGCAGGCTCCAGGCTAGCTCTCCCAGGGCCCCTGGGAACATGCTCATTCAGCACAGTTGCTGTGTGTTTTATCTGTAAGCCAGTGGGTTCAGCTGATTCCCGCGGGGTAGGAGAGTCAGCCCAAGGTTCCACTTAGTGAGCTTTCGTGCTCGCTCTGTGCAGAGGTGGGCAGCGGCCCGGCCCCGCGGAGCTGGCCTGTTGTCTGGAAGCTGACCTGTTCTGCACCGTCACTGCCCAGTCCTGCTGAGAGTCTCCTCTGTGTGTGTGTGCATGCACGCACACGTCTGCTTGTGCTTCCACAGGTCTGGGATATCGTGGGTACTGAGCTCAAGCTGAAAAAGGAACTGACAGGTCTCAATCACTGGGTGCGAGCGCTGGTGGCTTCTCAAAACTATCTCTACAGCGGATCTTACCAAACAATCAAGGTGGGACCCTCAAACTGGTGGCAACTGTAAGCCATCGGCTCTCCCTGTGCCTGTAAATGTCTCCGTCCTGCAGCATGGTTTGGTTGTGCAGGACAAAAGGCAGCTGCTAGGATTCGGGAGCACTGCTGTAGTGTTGCTGGCACGCTAGATCTTACTGAGATGACTGCATCTTTGCAGGCTCGAAGGCTGGGCTTTGGCTGGTCCTTGCGAGTGCGGCTGCTGGGGATGCTGGCTAAGATAAACACGGCCTCGCAGCCATGGCGCCTCTCGCGCTGCCTCTGCAGCTGCCGCAGCGTTATCCGCACTGACAGTCCTGCTGATAAGAGGGGAAGGTCACTGCCTTGCTGCAGCGTTACCATAAATCTCTGTGTGGTTTCCGAAATGCTCTCATCTGTGCTGGCTCAGGCTTTGATGAATCGTTCACCTCTCGGCATCTGGGTGACACTGGAGAATCTGAAGCTTCCCTTCTCAGTGTTAATAAATCCCTATTAATCTGTCTGCATCAGTTTCCAGTGCTATCAGGGCCTGGTTTGTGTGTGCACGTGTGTGTAGTCACTCACGCAAGGCATGCAATCTCCCCAACTTTTTCAGCCTGGATGTTCAAAGTTGGGCAGCTAAATAGCACAGCAGGACTTCGCTGGTCAGTCCTGAACATTCCCAGCTGGACAGATTTGTCCTTAAAGATGTCAGCTGGGCACACATGGAGCCAAACCAGCTCCCTACATGGCTGCAGAACAGCTTCTTAGCTCTGAAATTATATCTCCAAGGCTTCTGGAGGGAAGCCTTCTACACCTTCAGTTTCTTCTGACTGAAAGAACCTGTGCTCCTTACAATTCCTTTCCCCTCACTCTGCAGCTCTCCCAAGAAAGGGATTATTGTATTTAATCCAGTTTTTGGCACCAACACATGATGATGTGCCAGAGAGCAGACTGCAGCCATTACTTACCCAGGCTGCCCCCTCACTGATAGGGTCCGGCACCAGCTTCCTAGACTTGTCGCTGTTGCAGATCATGGTTGAAGGATTGGTTTGTTGGTAGCAGAAGCTACTGATTCCCTACCCACAGGCAGAAAAAAGCTTCACTGCTTGGTGAGGTCAGCCCAGGAGGCTCTGCTCTCTTGGTTTCAGCGTTACCGTAACAAGGGAGCTCCCTCCTGGAGAGGGGTCCCTGCGTGGGTCTCATCCCGCCTTTGCTCTGGCGGCTCTTTCAGATCTGGGACATCCGGAACTTGGAGTGTGTCCACGTGCTGCAGACGTCAGGAGGCAGCGTCTACTCCATCGCTGTGACAAACCACCACATTGTGTGTG
Source organism: Dromaius novaehollandiae (assembly GCF_036370855.1). NCBI lineage: Eukaryota > Metazoa > Chordata > Aves > Casuariiformes > Dromaiidae > Dromaius > Dromaius novaehollandiae. The sequence continues at coordinate 1,603,653 of NC_088111.1, read as the reverse complement.
GCACCTATGAGAACCTCATCCATGTAAGGGCTGTGGGGTTTGTTTGATGCACTTGTTGGCCTGGGGCTGGGGGAGAGGGTCAAGGAGGTGGGGAGACTTGGCCCTGCCAGTCCTCTTTGTGGCACACCAGAGCATGGGTGCGCAGCACCCGTCCTGGAGCTGCGGGTCAAGGTGGACACACCTCTTGGAGAAGTTGTGGCCTCCAGCTCGGTGCAATCTCTGAGCCTTGCTGTCCATCCTCAGGTCTGGGATATAGAGACAAAGGAACAAGTCCGCACGCTGACCGGTCATGTGGGTACGGTCTATGCCCTCGCTGTCATTTCCACGCCGGATCAAACCAAAGTCTTCAGTGCATCGTATGACCGGTCTCTCAGGGTACGTGTCCAGGGGCAGGGCGCACCCAGCCAGGTCTGTGCCCTTGGCATCGTTAGGCAAACGTGTGGCCCAGAGGCAGCGGGACGATGGGGACTCCTTATCCCTGCATGCCACGTGGCCTTGCATACCGTTAGTGTCACCTGGATCAAACCCTGTGGCACTCAGCATCCCCCTCCTCACCTGGCTCTGGGCTTTGTGCCGGAGCCCTGCGCCTCTCGCTTGGCGTGGTGCTTGCTCACGCCTCCTCTGTGCCCGCAGGTGTGGAGCATGGACAACATGATCTGTACTCAGACTCTGCTGCGACACCAGGGTAGTGTCACTGCCCTCGCCGTCTCCAGGGGCCGCCTCTTCTCTGGCGCCGTGGACAGCACTGTAAAGGTTGGTTTTCCCAGGCTTCTCCTTGGTGGTTTGGTCTCTTCCAATACTGGAACTAAGGCATTAAATGAGTTAGGAGCCGGGGTTGAACAAACATCATGGGCATGGTTCTCAGTGGGCAGAAGGTTTAACTCCTAACGGAGGGTGTCGTGGATGCTGAAAGCCCACAGGGAACCTGCGCAGCTGGTGAAGAGAAGCCCACAGGGCTGCTCAGTACGTCACTGCCATGGGTTCGTGTTGTCTCTCCGCAGGTCTGGACGTGCTAGTGAGAGCACCATGCTAGTCCTGCACACTGAAAGACCAAGAACTCCTCCCCTCCGTTGGCCTGCTGGGTGACTAACACCACTATGAAGTAACTGCTGCAGCTCCTGCCCGCACCGACCACTGCCTGCTGCCTCCCGTCGGCCAGTGTCCCCTCCCGCAGGGACCCGGCTGGCAGCTCCCAGGACAGCTTTGGCCCGCGGATCCCCAGATGCCCCTCAGATCTGCCGTATTTAATTGGAACTGTAGAGGAAGCTGACCTGACGCCGGGCCTTCCTCTCCACCGTGTCCCTTCCTCTCTGCAAGTGGGGAGCATCCTCTGGCGCGAGGGGCTGGCTGCGGCGCGGGTCTCCAGGCCACACGCGGCCCCGTGCGGTGCTGGTGCGGAAGCAGCGCGGCCCTTGGCCGGTGGCGGGACTGAACGGTTCAGCTTGCCGCAGGCAGGAGCCGGCCGGTCGAGGGGGACGAGCGCGGGATGCCGGTCCCTTTGTAAATGGTAGAACTATTAGGCCTTGCCCTGGGTTGGGTCCCCAACCCCTTTCTGTCTCTAGTATTTAATTTTACTGCCAGGATGTCAGGCTGATCCATCCGGGAAGAGGTGTTTTCTTGAGTAGCCAGGTACGATTTTTATGCCACAGCTAGTTCTCAAATCAAGTAACACAAGTCCATTGTTCACCACCCTGTAATAATGGTCTCCACATTAAAGAGAAAAAGCCTCCGTTGCATTTTTACTCACATTTTCTACTGTTTTTAAGATTGTAATATAGATTTGATTATTTCTTCATTGACAATAAAAGTGGAAAGAGTTGTTCCCGGCCAGCGTGAGTTATTGCGGGCCCCGTGGCAGGCCCTCGGCGGGAGCCAGCACCAGCACCCATCCTGCCGCAGCGTCCCGCCGTCCGGCCCTGGGCCCTTCCACCCCGGCGCCGCTGCCAAGAGCAGCGCTCCGCTCCTCTGCGCCGGGCCCCGGAGGGACGGCGGCGGCAGCGGCTGGGAAGAATGAGGCCGGTGGTTGCCTGCATGCTTTGTAATTTCAGTGATTTACCTCCTCCTGTAACGAGGCAGCAGGGCAGCATTGATGTCTCTCTCATCGATACGCTATAAAACGACTGCCGCAGTGCCCCGAAGCGTCCCCGGGAGCGATGCTCAGCTCTACTCCTGCCGCCGAGCGCCAGGCGCCCGAGAGAGCCGGAGCATCATGTCACCCGGCCCCGACCACCGTCGAACCCGCGATGCGGCGGGAGGCGGAAGCGGAGCCGGCACCGAGGTGGCTCCAGCGGGGACGGCGGCTCCCCCGGCAGCCAGAGCCGCGGCGGCCAGGCAGCGGCCCCCCAGGGCGGTGGGTGCTGGCCCCCAGGGCCGCGGCGTCCGCGCCCCCGGCAGTGCCGGGGTTTTGGTCACAAACAGCGGTGGCAGCCTGGCGGGGTTTTATTTTTTTTATTTTTCTTTAAATATTTGTTGCCAGACTTCGTATAGGAGCAAACTTCTTCACAGCACCACGAGCCATCTACTATTCAGAATAGGAAGAATAAGACGAGTAGAGGTGAAACCTAAGCACAGAAGAGCAGGGAAAAGCACCAAGATGCATAGCTTGACAGATGGGATACAATACAGAGTCCATAACTTAATCATAAAAAATATATATGTATATATCCATCATGTAGAACTTTATGGATTTTTTTTTTTAAGATACATATTTTTTTCTTTTGAACAGATATTTTCAGGCGGGTGATTTTTTTTTTGTTATTTTTAAAGTCTTTTTTTTTTTTTTTAAAGAAATTTCAAAGTTGTGCCAAACACATCTGGATCAGCGAACACAACGGGAGAGAGAGAGAGAGAGAGCGCGAGACCGGTCTGTACGTCTCAGGAAAAGAAAAGTACACCAACACTTTGTCTTGGAACCACAAGCAAAGAGCTGCATTCGTCAGAACTCAAGCGACTGAACCAGACGCCAACTCCAGTTTATACATGAATGTACAGCCGTGCGGCCCGGAGCCCCCCCGGCGCACGGCCCACGCACGCGGGCGCACACACACGGACACGCGCACACACGCACGCACGAAACAAACGCCAGGAGAAAGAGAAATCAAAACCCGAAGACACGCCAAAAGAAAGGAAACACCTTCAGTAAAAGAGTTAACAAAAACCTCCATAAAACAAGGCACATCCTTTGTGTTCTTAACTGTGTAAAAATAAAGAAGTTACACTGAATCCGAACAGAAAAACCCAAACAGAACTGTTTGCACGTACCTTCCAACGAGAGAAAAGGTATATAGTTGTGCTACTCTTAGAATGAGTTTGCCACAAGACACACAGCTTAGTATAATCTAATAGGTTTTCTCAAGCTAAAATCCAGTTTCTCTTGATTTTTTTAAACTGCTTTATATATAATTGCTAATATTTTTAAATCTTTTAAATATATATTTGTTAAAGTTTATTTTTTATTATTTTTGGGGGTGGGGGAAATCTGTTTTATATCTTTTTTTTGTTTTTCTTCCCCTCCAATAAATTAATACTTCTTTATAGCTTATTACTGTCCTTTCCCCGCCGGGGCGGGGGCAGCGAGCGGGGTGGGCGCCGGGCCGCAGCCGCTGCCCCTGCCTGCCCCGCGCCCCAGGAACAGGACTTCTGCTGCCGATTTGCAACCGAAACAACCAAAAACACCCGCCCCGTCCCCAAAGCGGAGACGCCAAGGAGCGAGCACCAACGCCGGGCCGGGGCCGGGCGCGCCGCAGCGGGTCCCGCACCGCCGAGCAGCCCCCCGCCCGCCGTGCTCACGCCAGCAACAGCCAACGAAAGAAAAAGAATAGTTAAAAAAGAAAGAAAAAGAAAGAAACGGAAGTCCATTTGCGCAGCCGGCCTCGCCACCAGCCCAGCTGCACCGTGGCCGGGAGGGGAGCGGGGCCGCGTTGTGCTACATGGGGGCCACCGGCCGCCCCGGCCCCGGCGCCGCGCTGCACCGGGACGGGATGGGACGGGACGGGATGGCCAGGCCGGGATGGCTGCACCGGGACGGCACCGCCGGGACCGCTGCACCGGGACAGCAACACCGGGACGGCTGCAGCGGGACAGCTGTACCGGGATGGCACCGCCGGGACGGCTGCACCGGGACAGCAACACCGGGACGGCTGCACGGGGACAGCACCGCCGGGACGGCTCGGCCCGCAGCCCACGTGGCAGGTAGGTAGAGACAAAAAGAAAACCCAGACCCCCCCCCCAAAACCCGGTGACGAGGAGGGCGGTGCGGTCTGGATCGTGTTGCTTTGTTTCTTCTGCTGCTTTTTTTGTTTGTTTGTTTTTTGCTTCTGCAAAGTGGAGTCCTGCCGGAGGCTTGGCGGGCGCCGAGCCCGTGAGCACAATCCTGAGGTATCTTCTTCTTTGTGCAAACCCCGAGGGACGGGAGGTGCGGAGGGGACGGGCTGTACAGCGGGGACGGCGGGGCCGGGGCCGCGCGGCGCTGTGCCCCTGTGCCCACGTGAGCCCTGAGGTTGGCCGGGGCCCGCCGCCCCTCACTCCAGCATGGCGTCCAGCTGGTCCGCCAGGTCGTCGAACATGCTGCCGATGTCGTCCAGGATGCTCACGGTGCTCTTCGACTCCCCGGCGGAGCTGGGGCGAGCCACGGAGCCGGCTCAGTGCCGTGCACGGTGGCCGGCGGCTCCCCTACACCCCCCACCACAGCACGATACCCTGCCCCGGGGGTCCCTGTGTGCTCCAGCCCCAAGGTGCTCTGGCACGGTGTCCCTCAGCCCCATGGCGCTCCAGCACGGTGTCACCCAACGTCCCCCCGTCCCGTGGTGCTCTGGCACGGTGTCACCCAACGTCCCCCAGCCCTGTGGCACTCCAGCAGTGTCCCAACAAGGATCTCCAACCCCATAGCACTCTGGTGCAATGTCCCAACCAGGTCCCCCATCCCTGTGGTGCTCTGGCACGGTGTCCCAACCAGGTCCCCCATCCCCACGCCGCTCCGGCGCAGTGTCCCCCCAGCGTCCCCCACTCCAGCGCAGCCCACGTCCTGCAGCCCATTCGCACGGCCCCACCACCCCGGGCGGTGACACCTGCAGCCTCGCGAGCCCCGTCGCCCCCACCCTGCCCCTGCAGCCCCTCCCCGGGCTCCGGCGGCATCCCCAGCTCCCCCCCACCCCATGTCACCCGTCCCCGCGCCCGCCGCCGCCCTTACTCTGCCGCCTGGCCGTCCTCCTGCTTGATCTTCTCCTCCACGGCCTGCAGCGCGGCGGCCAGGGAGGCGCTGGTCTCCTCCAGCTTCTGGTGCGCCATCTCGGAGCTGGCGGCGTCGACGGAGGGGCCGGCGATGGCGGAGCGCGGCGGCTTCACCGGCACCTGCTGGGGCGGCCCGCCGGGCGAGAGGGGCTTGGCGGGGCTGGAGCAGAGCGAGGGCGGCGTGCTCGAGGGCTTGGCGGCGGCGCCCAGCTGCTTGGCGGGCGACGGGGACGGCGTGGAGCCGGCGCTCACCGACTGGATGGCGGCGTGGGGCTTGGGGGGCTTGGGCGCCGTGGGGGGCGGCACCGGCTTGGGGGACACGGGGGGCGGCGTGCCGTGGGCCCGCTTCACCTCTGCGGAGAGAAGGGGGCGGCCGTGGGGCGAGGCGGCGGAGCCGGGGGCGGACCCCGGGCCGCGGGCGCCCGCCGGGCACCTACCTGGGCTGCCGGGGCCCGGCGCCTTCTTGGGGGCCGGCGGCCCGGGGGCTTTCGGCGCCGGCTGCGTCAGCACCGGCTTGGGCGACACGGGCGGCTTGAAGGGCCTCTTGGGCTCGGCGGCGGGCGGCGGGGCGAGCTCGGGGCCGTCGGCGGGCGGCGGGGTCGGCGGCGGCTCGGCCGCGCCGGGCTCAGCCCCCGGCCGCCGCTTGATGGTGCCGGTGCCGTTCTGGTAGACGGCGAGCGGGGAGGGCTCCAGCGCCGGCTCCTTGTCCTTGGCCTTGGGCCGGCGCTTGACGGTGTCCGACTCGGTGAGGATGAAGCGGACGCTGTCCTGCTGGCTCTGCTTGGCCCGGATGCGCCGCTTGAGCGTGGCGCTGGCCTCCACCTTGGCCAGGTCGCCGTGGCGGTGGCCGGGCGGCAGCCCCTCGCCCGCCTCCGGCCGGGCCGGCCCCAGGGGCCGCGGCCGCGGCTTGATGGTGAGGGCACCCTCCTCGGCGAAGGGCAGGCCCTCCGAGGAGCCGTCGCGCGGCGAGCCCCCGCGCTCGGCCCGCGGCCGCTCCGCCGGGCCCTCCGCCCCCGTGTCCGACTTGACGCTGTCGGAGCGCTCCCGGCGGGCCGCCGCCACGAGCCCGGTGACGGGGCCGCTGATGGTCCGGCGCCGGTTGACCACCTCCCCGTCCAGCCCGATGGCCTCCTTGTGCTTGACCGTGGCCAGGACGGTGGCCACGCGGGCCCGCTCGGGGCTGCCCGGCGGCGGCCCCGGCTGCAGGTAGTAGCCGTTGGGCCCCTTGGCCGGCCCCGGCCCGCCAGCCCCGTGCGGCTTCTGCAAGGCCAGGGCCCGGGCGCCGCCGCCGATGGAGGACATCTCCAGCATGGCGGCGATGCTCTTCACGCTGCCCGCGCTGCCCGTGTCCACGCTGCCCCCCAAGTCGCTGGCCCGCCGCTGCTCCCGGTAGCTCCGCCGGGCCTCGTCGTCCTCGCCGGCGGGGCCGGCCGCCGCCTCGCCCTCGCCCTCCTTGGGGAAGTCCTCGGCCATGCTGGCGCTGGACATGGCGGAGCTGGAGCGCTTGGGCGGCGGCGGCGGCGGCCCCTTCTTCTTGGGGCGCACGGCGAAGGACTGGCTGCGGTTGACGTTCTTGTCGGCGCCCGGGGGGGCCCGCACCGAGTGGCTGCGGCCCACGCGGCGCTGCACCGTGGCGTAGGGCCCCGCGTCCGGCACCAGCAGCTCGTCCCGCTCCTGCTCGCTGTCGGAGACGGCGTAGCGGTTGAGGCTGTGCGCCCGCTTCTTGGGCCGCCCCGGCTCCTCCTCACCCTCGCCCGGCGGCGGCAGGCAGAGCACGGGCACCGACACGGGCAGCGCGGGCCCCCCCGGCGGCGGCCCCTCGCCCTCGGCCGGCTGCGGCAGCACGTAGGCGAAGCCGCGGTGGGTGGGCGACTGGGGCAGCGAGCGGGGCGACACGGGGCGCTCGGCCTGCGGCAGCAGCTGCGGCGTGGGCTTCACCTTGGCCGTGGCGTGGGGCACCAGCAGGCTCTGGGGCGAGGCGGGCCGCGGCTTGGTGGGGGTCTGCGGCGGCGTGAAGCGCCCGGCGGCCGAGGGCGGGAGGGACTGCCGCGGCTTGCCGGGCACCGGCGGCACGCTGGCCCGCTTGACGGTGTGGCCGTGCCGCAGGGGCCGGACCTCCTTGGGTGGCCCGGGGGGGCCCTCCTTGGCCTCCTCCGCCAGGTACTCCTGGCTCTTGGAGATGGCGGCGCTGGGCGCCTTGGGGCCGTCGCCCAGCAGCTCCTGTGAGCTGCTCATGTGCTTGGCCCGGCTGCCCAGGCCGCTGTCCGGCGCGTGCCGGCCCGAGGGCGAGCGGTAGCCCGAGGCCTCCCGCCCGTGGCCCACGTGGTTGGCCTGCTTCTCGGGGGGCTCCTCGGGGCCCTCGCCCGAGCCCGTCATGGCCACCTGCAGCTCGTTGCTGAGCTCGCTGTCCTGGAAGGTGGTCATCTTGGGCGACTGGCACTCGGGCGGCTCCGGGGGCGGCGACTCGATGGCCAGCACCTCCGGCGACGGCGGCGGCCCCTTCTTCTTCAGCGTCCCCGACTCGTACTTGCCGAACTCGGCCCGCTGCAGCTCCGCCAGCTTCTTCACCGCCAGCATCAGCTTCTTCTGGTGGCCTGGGGACGGCACGCGGCGTCAGGGGGGCCACGGCGAGGGCCGGCCCCGGATGCCGAGCCACGGCCGAGGACCGGGGAGAAGCCGGGGCGCGCGGCAGCGAGGGGCTGGGCCTTACCCAGCTTGGTGATGCCGATCTCCTGCAGGTCCTCCCACGTGATGTCCGTGATGAAGTCGATGTTCTCGTAGCCGTTCTCCACCAGCACCTTGTAGTACTGGGAGAGGCCGATCATGGAGAGCCACAGGGCCAGGTTGGCCTGCGCGGGAGGACGAGTTACAACCCGCCGACGGCTCTCGGCCGCCCGCTCGCACGGCTTGGGCTGGGCACCGACACCGTGGTGCACCCGGTCCCACGCAGCTGCCTCCTCCAGCCAGGATGGGCCCCGGGGGTTCCTCCATCCCCAGGTCGTCCCTTTGCTCCCAGGACCCCCTGGACCACTTCCAGCCCCCTTCCCGGGGCAGGTCGCCCCCGGCCGCGCCGGCACGGGGTGGGATGTCGCGGAGGGACACGCAGTGCCACATCCAAGCGGCGACGGCTGGCGCCAGCCCCCGAGCTGTCAGCAGCCGGGATGCGCGCGCAGCGCTGGGAGCCGTGGGATGCGGGCACCATCTGGGAGCGGGAGCCAGCGCCTGGCGTCACCTCCCCCCGCGCACAGGGCTGCGGGGACGGGGACGGGCCGGGGGACAGCGGGAGGGGGCCCGGGCAGGTCCAGGGACCGGCGCAGCCCTTACCGGCTTGTACTCCGGGAGCCACTCGGGGATGTTGAGGTTGTTGATCTCGGAGGCGATCTTCTTGCGGTGCCCCGGCTTGGTCACGCCGATGGCCGTGAGGTCCTAGGGCGGAGAGGGGGGTCACCGCCAGCGGCCCGGCCCCGCGCCCCGCGCCCGGGCCTGGCCCCGCGGCCTCACCTCCGGCGTCATGCGGCTAATGGTGGTGATGTCGTAGCCGGCGTTGATGAAGTTGGGCGCGTAGAGCTGCAGCTGGAACTTGCACAGCCACTGGTACACGGCCTCCGAGCTCTGCGGGGGGCACGGCTCAGGGCTGCCCCCGGCTGCAGCGGCCGGGCCACAGCTCGCGGCCGGGTTGCGTTTGCAGCCGTCCCGCGGAGGCAGCGCCATGGGGGAGCCCGGGGCTCCCGGCTGCTCCGGGGTGCGCGGGATGGGGACCCCCGGCACGGCCGGCTGCCCCGGACCTGTGCGTGCGCTGGCGGCAGGCTCCGGCTTGGAGCTGGCACCGAGCGGGACCGCTCGGCCCCGCGGCTCGGGCCGCCCTGCATGGCACGTCCCAGGGGACAGGCGCGTCCCCGGGGCCGGGGCGGTGGGAGGCTGGTGCAGCTGGCGGTGGCCCCGGCAGCCGCAGGGATGATTCACGCCGGTGACTCACGGCTCCCGCACGGCTGCAGGATGCACAGCGAGGCCGGTGCACGGCGAGGGCCGGTGCATCGTGAGGGTCCGTGCACGGCAAGGCTGGTGCACGACGAGCCCAGTGCACGATGAGGCCGGTCCACAACGAGGGCCGGTGCAACGGTGAGGGCTGCCCTGCAGTGCTGTGCTCCCCCCCCAGCTCCCCGCCAGACCCCCCCAGCTCCCCTCCCGCGCTCTGCCCAGCCCCGCGCTCACCTTCCCCTCCGACACCGGCTCCATCTTCTTCAGCTGCTGCTCGGCCGGGGGCTGCGGGGCGTACGGGGAGCTGGCCACGCTCTGCGTCCGCGACGAACCTGGGGCGGAGAGGGACCCGTCAGCACGAGGCCGGGGCGGGCACGGCGGTGCCATGCCAGCACCCAAGCCGGGCCCTGGCCTCGGTGGGGTGAGGGCTGCCGGGCCCCGCTGCATCCCGTGAAGGCGTTACGGCCCCAGTGTGCACGAGCCGGGTCCCCGTGCTGCGGCCCCCGGCGGCTGCTGGGCTCCCCCGAGCTCCGGGCGCTCCGTGCGGGGGCAAAGCTCCTGCGCGGGAGGGTGCCGGCGCTGGGGAGGGGGGGGAGCGAGGCACCCGCAGCCAGGCTCACCCGGGGCATCGCAGCCAGGCAGCACCTTGCACCGGGCCCAGCCGGCCCCAGCGCTTCACGTTCCCCAAGGCCGCGACCTGAGCGGCTCCAGCTGCCCAAAGCCACCAGGCTCTGCTCCTCCAGCTGTGCCGCAAACCCCGGCGTTGCCACCCGCTGTCCCCTCTGGCGAGGACCCCGGCTGGGGACAGCAGGCCCTGCACAACTGCCCCATCCTCGTCACCCCGCTGGAGGGGCCCTGGTAGCCCCATGGCTCCCACCCAAAGGCTGGCCACCGCTGGCAGCCGTCACTGGCCCCAAGGGGCCCCAAGGGGTCCCAAGGGGTCCCAAGGGGTGTCTGGGAAGCTCTGCTGGAGCTTTCCCTCGGACGGACAAGAGCGACCCTCTCCCCCTGCTGCAGTGTGCAACCCCTTCATGGGTGCATCTCCCTGGCGTGTGCATCCTCCTCGCGTGTGCATCCTCCTCGCGTGTGCACCCCCTCAGGGGTGCATCCCCCCAGCGTGTGCACCCCGCTCATGGGTGCAACTCCTCACAGGTGCATCCCTTGGCATGTGCACCCTCCTCATGTGTGCACCCCATCATGGGTGCATCCCCCCGGTGTGTGCATCCTCTTGGTGTGTGCACCCCACCATGGGTGCATCCCCTCAGGGGTGCATCCCTTGGCGTGTGCATCCTTCTCCGGTGTGCATTCCCCCCCCAGCGTGTGCACCCCCTCACGGCTGCATCCTCCTTGCGCGTGCACCCCCAGTGCGTGCACCCCCAGTGCGTGCATCCCCCTCGCCTGTGCCTCCCCGCACCCCCGGCCCCCCCGGCGCGTGCCCCCCCCGGCGCGTGCATCCCCCCCGTGAGCATCGCCCACGTGCACGTCCCCCGCGCAGGCAGCGGCGGATCCCGCATCCCGCCGGCCCGGTGCCGGGGGGGGGGGCCGGGCTGGAGCGCCGCCGGCCCGCGCCCGCCCGCCCGCCGCCCCCCGCCGCCCCCACTAACCGAGGCAGGAGAAGGCCTGGCAGCAGCCGAAAGGCGAGAGAGTCATTTTTAACCCCCACGTTTCTCTTCTGGCAACCGGTGCCGTGGCAATAATAATAATAATAATAGAAAAAGAAAGAAAAAAAAAAAAGGCCGCTCCCGGCGGGGCGGCGAGCGCGGGCGGCCGGGCGCTACGGCTGCGCGCGGCGGGGTGGCCGGGCGCCACGCACCTGCGGGGACGTCCTGCGCCTTGGCCGGCCCATCGCCCACGGAGCTCTCCTGCGCAGAAGCCTTCTGGGAGAGGACCGTCGCCAGCAGCTGAAAAAACACACGGCGGAGAGGGGGAGCGGAGGCAGCAGTGAGGCGGGGGGCGGCGGGGGGCCGTGGGGGCCGCGGAGGGCCGGGGCCGCGATGCTGCCGCTGCTGCCGCCGCCGCCGCTGCCGCGCTGCAGCCCGGAGGCGCGGGCGGGCAGGGAGGGGCACCGCGGCACGGCGGCGGCGGCGGGGAGAGCGGCACCGCTCGCAGCACAGATGGTGCCTCGCGGGCGGCGGGCGCCTGCGGCTCCGCGACGCTCGGCGAGGGCTGCCAGCGGGCCACGCGCAGCGGGCGGCGGGTGCGGCGTGCACGGCACAGCGGGCAGCGCGCCACGGCCACCGGCACTGGGCAGCGTGCAAGGGGCAGCGTGCAGGGCGCAGCGTGCAAGGGGCAGCGTGCAAGGGGCAGCGTGCAGCGCGCAAGGTGCAGTGGGCGCGGGGCAGCGTGCAGTGCAGAGAGGCACCCGCAGAGAGGCAGCAGAGCTACACGACCGCGGCCTCCGCCGGATGCTGCGCTGCCGAGGGGCCTGCGGCCTGGGCAGCGACGTGCAGGGATGCGCAGGGATGTGCAGGGATGCACAGGGACATCCTAGGATACGCAGGGATGCACAGGGATGCGCAGGGACGTGCAAGGATGCACAGGGAGGTGCAAGGATGTGCAAGGATGCAAAGAGACATGCAGGGATGCACACAGATGTGCAAGGACATGCAAGGATGCACAGGGATGTGCAGGGACATGCAAGGCCGGGCACAGATGCACAGGGACAGGCATGGATGCACAGGGATGGGCAGGCCCCACGGGGTGACGGGGCCACCAGGAGAGCAAACTCCTGCCGCGCAGCCGGCGCCGGGGGGGATGCAGGCCACCGCGTGCCGTCGCAGGGCCCCGGCCGCAGCCTTACCTTGACGCCCTCGGAGGCGGCGTGCAGGGCGTGCGCCCCGCTGCCGGCGCTCTGCCCGCTGCCCGAGCTGCGGGCGCTGGCCGCGCTGCCCGTGCTGCCCAGGCTGCTCCGGTCGCCACCTGCGCGCGGGAGCGGAGACGCCGTCAGGGTCACCCGGCCGCACCGCGCCGCCGGGGCCGCGCGCACCCGGGCCGCCCGCCCTACCTGCGAAGGGTTTCCGCAGCACCCAGATCTCCTCGGCGGGCGCCGGCGCGGCGGCCGAGCCGCCCTGCGAGGGCGAGAGGTGCGACGGGCTCACGTCGGCCCCGCGGGAACCTTGGGGCAGAGCGGAGAGAGCGGCCGTGAGCCGCCCGCCGGGCCGGCCCCCGAGCGTGGGGCACGGGGCAGCGGCGGCCGCGCCGGCGGCACGCGTGGGCTGGCGGCGGCACGGGGCGCGAGGTGCGGCACGGCTCCCGGAGCACCCCGACAGCACCCGCCCCGGCACGCTGCTCGCGGGGCCGGCCGTGGCGGCAGGCAGCGGCAAAGGCAGGGCGCACGGCACGGCGCGGCACGGCGGACCCGCTGCAGCTGCTATTTTTATGCATTAAGGCTCTCCGCGGCGAGCGGCCGCGCTGGCGCGCGGGGCCGGTGGCGCAAGGTGATAAATCCGCCGCGAGCTGGAAAGCAACGACGGCGGCTCCCCACGGCAGCTCCCGCCGGCCGGGAGGCACCGGCTCCGCGCGAGCCGCGACCGCCGAGGCGCGGGAGCAGCCGCCCCGGGAAGCCCTCGGGAAAAGCCCTGCTTGCCCTTCCCACCGCCGGGGCAGCTCGGGGCGAGCAGGAAGCGCCACCGGCCCGGTGCCCCCGAACGCAGCGGAGCGCCCGGCCCCGCTCCCGCACATCCCGCGGACCAGCACGGAGCCGTCCCGACCGCAGCACCGCTCCTGCCGCCGAGCTGCTTCCCGCAGCGAGTGCCGCAGTTCCCGTGCACGGAGCAGCACGGCGGCACCCCGGCTGCAGCGATGAGGGATGCTCGCCGCGTGCCGGACGCCGCTTCCCGGCCAGGACGCTGCATCCGCGCGGGCCCAGGTGCCCTGGCACTGCCGCAGCCCCGGCGCTCGTGTCCTACCTCCCCGGCTACCGCAGCACGACCCGCCGTCGCGCCGGGGCCGAGCGCACGCGGCCGGCCGGGGGGACGGGACGGGACGGGACGGGACGGGACGGGACGGGACGGGACGAGCCCGCAGCCCAGCCACGCGCCACGCTAACGCTGCCGCTGCTCTGGCGAGGGAAGTGCAGGGGAGGGGGCCGCCGGCATGCACACGCACCCACACGCGTGCACACGCCTGCACGCACACACGTCTGCATGCACACACGCACACATACCTGCACGCACACACGCACACACCTGCACGCACACGCCTGCATGCACACCCACGTGCATGCACACACCTGCACACACATATGCATGCACATGCCTGCACGCACACGCCTGCATGCACGCACACGCATGCACTCACACATGCATGCACGCACCTGCACACCCGCCTACATGCACACACACAAACACACCTGCACACGCACACACCTGCATGCACACACACACACACACACACACACACACGTACACGCCTGCATGCACACGCACGCACCCGCGTGCAAACACACGGCAGGCACCAAGGCAGAGGGGAGAGAAACCAAACAGAAAGAAAAGAATAAATATACACATTAAAAAAAAAAAACCAAACAAACAAAACCGAAAGAAATCCATCGCAAGTATGAAGCGAGCGGTGAACTACCTGGTCCGTAACGCGGCTCGTCGGCACTGCTAGGGGAGAGCCTGCGATAGCCAAAGGAACTGAAAAGAGTCTGATGGGAATGTGGTGGTGGAGGTGGAGGTGGAGGCAGGGAATGGAACGGATGGGACGAGGCGTCACCGTTTAGCACAGCAGCCCCGAAAGCCGGGAGCGGGATCTTTTGGTACTGTTGGGGGATTGTTACAGTCTCCCATGAACCTGATAACGAAACATAACAAGAGACAAAATGAAAAGAATCAAAATAATAGAGACAAGTCCAGTGCCACCAAAAAGAAAAAAAAAGAAAGAAAAGAGGAAGAACGAAAGAAAAAAGCAGCAAACGAAAGAAGCGGGCGAAGAAATGTGGAGAAGCCGGAACCGAGACCCAACCGGTGCGGACGGAGGAGCAGGGGGGTGGGGGCGGCTGGGGGCTCGTGGCAACGGCACCGGCACAGAGCCCGGCTGCAGTGGCAGTGCCGCGTGCCCGGGCGGCACAGCCCCGGAGCGGAGCAGCCGCCGCGCCGCCTCCCCGGCACGAGGCCCCGGCGCGCATCCTCTCGGCGCGGCACCGCGTTGCACGGCCTCCTCGCGACACGGAGCTCAGCACCCTCGCCAGCACCGCGCCGAGCCGGCCCCGCGGCCGAGGGTCGGTGCTGGGTGCCCGAGCCGGTGCACGGGGCAGCGCGGCCCCCGCAGCAGCCCTCCGCGGCGAGCGGCCGCCGGCTCCCTCTGCATCCGACCCAGTGACGCCGTGTGCTGCCCGCACCATGGGAACGCTGCCCGCGATGCGGGACCGCCGCGTGCCGCCGCGTGCCCGTCCACGCGCTGCCTTTGCCCGCTGCCTGCCAGGGCGCCCCGGAGCCGGCCGGGCCCCGCGGGAACGTCCCTGCTCCGACCCGGCCCGGGGTCCGGCACCCCCCGCCAGCCCCATGCACCGACGGCCCCGGCCCCCGCACGGCGCCTGCAGCCGGCCGGTGCAACGGGGGGCTCCCGGGGCGGAAGCAGCCCCGCGCCAGGGCCGGGGGGGGGTGGGGGGGGTATTTGCCTGTTCGCTTGCTTATGGCTTCGACGAGGCTGGAGGGGAAGTAGCCCACGCGGTCGTTGCCGGTCCGGTTGTCGTGGATGCAGCCCTTCCAGTGCCCGTCCGCGTGCTGCTCCAGCACCTGCGCGGGAGCCGGCGTGAGACAGGCTGCCTGCATGCAGCGGGGACCCCCCCCCCAGGATGGAGACCCTCCCCTGGGACAGAGACCCCCCCCCCGGTGTGGCACTCACGGTGATGACGTCCCCCGCTTTCACGTTGAGGCTGGTCAGGTCGTAGTTGTTGCAATAGTCCTTGACGGCCCTGACCTGCAGCGCGGCGGAGGCGTCTGCGGGGACAGAGCGGGCGGCGTGGTGGCAGTGCCCCCCCGGCCCCCCCAGGCAGCATGCCGGCACCCGCCGGGAGGCCACGGGGATGGGCGCAGGCACTCACCCCGCAGCATCTGCTTGATCTCCTTGCTGGCCTGGCTGGTGGTGAACTGGTTGACGATGTCCAGCGCCGTCTGGTTGTAGGTGTTCCGGACGTGGGCGTTGATCCCGCTCTGCAAGGGCGTGCACAGGGCTTGGGACAGCCCCCCCCCGCAGCCCCCCCAGCCCCCGGGGGCACCGGGACGCTCCGGCACGGCACGGTGCGGCGGGGCCCTTACGTCCAGGAGGAGCCGCACCACGTCGGTCTTGCCGCACAGGGCGGCCTCGTGCAGCGCCGTGCCCGCCTTGGTCTGCCGGTTGATGTCGATGCCGGCTTGCAGCAGCAGCCTGCGGGCGCACGGGGAGGTCGGCGCCGCGCCGGCACGGCATCGCGGGGGTGTCACCGCCGCGGCACCCGCCGCCGCCCCGGCGCTCACCGGATGATGTCGATGTGGCCGTTCTTGGCCGCCAGGTGCAGGGGGCTGGTGCCGTTGGGGTCGGTGGCGTCGCCGGGCTTGGGCTCCAGCAGGGCCGCGCACATGTTGCTGTTCAGGAGCAGTTGGACCACCTGGATCAGCAAACACAGACGGAGCAGGGCTGCAAAGACAGCTCAGCTGCCGGCCGGGGCTCCGGGGCCCAGCCCGGCCACGCCGCTGCGGGGCGGCCCCCGGCCACGGCAGCCCCACGGCCCTGCTGGCCGCGGTGGCCCCATGTCCCCACCGGCCCTGTGTCCCTGCATCCCTGCATCCCCACCAGCCCCGGTGTCCCCATGTCCCTGCCAGCCCCATGTCCCCGCATCACTGCATCCCTGCCAGCCCCAGTGTCTGCACGTCCCCACCGGCCCTGTGTCCCTACCAGCCCCACGTCCCTATGTACCTGCCAGCCCCAGTGTCCCCATGTCCCTGCCAGCCCCGTGTCCCCACATCCCTGCATCCCCACCAGCCCTGGTGTCCCGATGTCCCCCCCTAGCCCCACATATCCGCCAGCCCTGGTGTCCCCATGTCCCCGCCAGCCCCAGTGTCCCCATGTCCCCACATTCCTGCATCCCTGCCAGCTCTGGTGTCCCCACATCCCCACCAGCCAGGGTGTCCCCATGCCCCCGCTGGCCCCAGTGTCCCCATGTCCCTGCTGGCCACATGTACCCACCAGCCTCAGTGTCTCCAGCAGCCCCAGTGTCCCTGCATCTGTGTCAGCTCCATATCCCCACGTCCCTGCATCCCTGCCAGCCCCGTGTCCCCATGTCCCCACCAGCCCCATGTCCCCACATCCCTGCCAGCCCCGTGTCCCCATTTCCCCGCCAGCCCTGTGTCCCTACCAGCGCTGGCCCCTGCATCCCCGCAGCCCCATCCCCGCAGCCCCGCAGCCTCCCCCGGGCAGGAAGCTCTCCCGGCCCAGCAGCAGGCACATCCCAGGCGAGGGCAGCGAGCGCCCGCCGGCCTCCCACCCTCCCCCCGCCGCCCCGCTCCCCTCGGGGGGGGCCCGGCCTTGCACGACTTACCCCGACCCGGCCAAACTCGCAGGCCAAGTCCAGCGGCGTCTTGCCCGAGTTGTCCATGATGCAGGGGTTGGACTGGTGCTGCAGCAGCATCTCGGACTGGGGGCGAGAGGGAGGCCTGAGCGGGCGGCGAGCGCCCCGCGGCCCCGCCGGCAGCCCCCGCCCCGCCGCCCTACCACGTCGTAGTGGCCGTGCTGCGCTGCCAGGTGCAGGGGGATCTGCCCTTCGTCCGAGGGGATGTTCACCGAGGAGCCCGCTTTCAGCACCATCTTCATGGGCTCCTTCTTGCCCTGCCACGCCGCGTAGTGCAGGGGCCGCATCCCTGCGCGCGGGCGGGACGAGCGTGGCGGTGAGCCCCGGGGTGGCGGGGCCTGCAGAGGGGTGCGGGGCGCCCGCCGGGACGGAGCGGCCACCCCTGCACCCCAGCCGGGATGGAGCTGCCTCTCCCCTGCACCCCGGCAGGGATGGAGCAATCCCCATCCGTGCACCCCGTCCAGGATGGAGCTGCCTCCCCCATGCACCCCAGCTGGGATGGAGCCGCCTTTCCCCTGCATCCTGGCCGGGATAGAGCGGCCTCCTCCCGAGCACCCCGGCCAGGATGGAGCTGCCTCCCCCATGAACCCCAGCTGGGATGGAGCAGTCCCCATCCGCGCATCCTGGCCGGGACGGAGCTGCCTCTCCCCTGCACCCCGGCCGGGACAGAGCAGCCTCCCGCCATGCACCCCGGCCAGGATGGAGCAATCCCCATCCGTGCATCCCGGCCGGGATGGTGCAGCCTCCCACCATGCACCTTGGCTGGGATGGAGCAATCCCCATCTGTGCATCCCGGCCGGGATGGAGCAGCCTCCCACCATGCACCCTGGCCGGGATGGAACAATCCCCATCCGTGCATCCCGGCTGGGATGGAGCAGCCTCCCGCCATGCACCTTGGCTGGGATGGAGCAATCCCCATCCGTGCACCCCAGCCGGGACAGAGCAGCCCCCCAGCTGCCCCACGCCGCCCCGTCCCCTCCGCGGCAGCCGCGGGCGCTCGCCTTTATTGTCCTTGATGTCCACGGCGGCCTGTGCCTCCAGCAGCAGGGCGATGAGCTCCGTGTTCCCGTTGAGCGCCGCATGGTGCAGGGCGGAGAACCTGGGGGCCACGGCCGCGTCAGGGGGCTGCGGCCGCCCTGCCAGGCGCCACCCCCCCGCGGGGGGGGCACACGGCCCCGGAGCTGCCAGGGACCCCCCCCAGCCGAGCATCCCCGGGTGCCGGGGAAGGGCTGCTGGCTGCACCGGCGGCTGGCCGAGCCGCGAGGCTGGATGCACCGGGAGAGGCGACGCTTGCTCTCCGCTCCAGCCCTATATTCAGCTATTTCTGGGGCGCTGCATCCGCAGGAGGGGCTTCGCCCCCCCGGGAAGCCCCCGGTGAGTGGCACAGGGCCGGGCAAAGCACAGGGCTGTGCCCAAGGCTGGTGCCGGCAACGCGTCCCCCACGGCTGCGGCCTCCCCGTCTGACCCACTTCTCCCCGGCGGCGGGGGGGCCCGGCCCGGCGGGGGGGCCGGCGCCAGATGGCTGTGCTGCGCGGCGGCCGGCGGGACCGGGAGCCCGGGCATCCCCGCGCACCGGCTGCTCCGGGCTCATCGCGCGCGGGAACGGGCGGCCGGCGGCGCGGGACCTGCCGCGGGGCGACCGCGATGCGACCCGACAGCTCGCTCCTGAGGCTGAGCCCAACCGTCTGCCGGGAAACGTCAGCGCTTCCGCTCCAGCGCCCTGCTCCAGCCGCATCAAGACGGCGCGAGGGCCGGGCACGCGGCAGCGGGGACCTTCAGCCCCGCGGCTCGGCAAGCGCGGCGCAGACGGGGAAACTGAGGCACGGCGCCGGGGGTGGCCGAGCACCCGGGGAGCACAGGGCCCTGCGGCAGCTGCCGATGCAGCCGCAGCACAGCCCGGCCCCCCTGCGCCCCCCCTCCGCTCTGCCGGCTGCGGGAGCCGAGGATGAGGAGGCACCGCAGGCTGCTGCCCGGCTGCGTGTTGCTGGCACGTGCGGCCCCGTTCCCGACCCGCTCCAGCCTCTCCGCTCCCGTGCCGTCCTCCGCGCTCCCCTTGCCGGCTCCGGAGCAGCGTGCCCCCAGCCCGGGGGGCTCGCCATGCAGGGCCGCACCGCGGAAGGGCCCGCGCCGGAGGGGAAGCGGCCTGCCGGGAAGCGGGAACCAGCAATTCCCTCCCGAGAGCCCCCGGAGCTGGACGGCCTCTCACCGGAGAGCTCGGCGCGCTCTCACGGACGCACACGGCTCTCCCGCTCGCTGCACCGGCTGGCTGCACGCCGCCACGCACTGCCCCGCGGCACCCGCACGCCTGCTGGCTCGCTGCACGCTTCAGCGCGTGCACGCCTGCTCGCTTGCACATCTGCTCATTGCACACCATGGCACACACTTGCCTGCTCATTGCACGCCTCGGCACACGATTGCCGGCTCGCTTGCACACCTGGGCACACGCACGCCTGCTCGCTTGCCCAGCTCCTCCTTGCACGCCATGGCACGCGCCTGCCCGCTCGCTGCACGCCTGCTCCCCGCACGCCTCGGCACACGCGGCCGATGGCCCGCTCACCCCGCTCGCTGCACGCCGCTGCAGCAGCACCCGGCGGCACCCGCTCCACCGCGGCCCGTGCGCCCCTGCTCGCTGCGCCCCACGGCACACGCGCCCCACGGCACTGCCCCACGGCACACGCGCCCCACGGCGGGGCTCCCACTCACCCGTCGGTGTCCTGGAAGTTGACGTTGACTTTCTTTGCTGATCCGAGGAGCTCTGGAGAGAGAGGGGGGGGGAAGGCGTGTTAAGGAGGAGCCCAGGACCCGCTGCCTCGCGCTGGGGTGCGGGGCCGCCCGGGAGCCTCCTGCGGGCGCGGGCACGGCGGGAAGCAGGCGGCAGGGCTCGTCCTCCCCGGCCGCACGGCTCACGTCCCGGCCTGCTGCAAAAATCCCACCCCGGGCAGCGGCGGGGCCCTGGGAGGGGAGCGGGCAGAGAGGCCGGCGCGGCCGGGACAAGCCGCCAGCACAGCGAGGCGGGACGGCGCCGCAGCTGCACGCGATTCCCCCGCAAACGCCGCGCGGCTTCTCCGCTAAAGCGCTCTTCCTCGCCCGCCTGAACGAGGAGGAGGAGGAGGAGGAGGGTGGCACAGGGCGGCCCCACAGCGAGCCCCGCACGCCCCGGCTCCGGCCCTGCATCCTCGCACGCATCCCGCGGTCGCCATGGCAACCCCGCATCCCTGGAGGAGGAGGAGGGGGGAGGCCGAAGGGCTGGCGCGGGGCCTGCAGCCGGCAGGGATGACCCCGGAGCCGGCTGTGCCACACAGCTAGTGCACGGCGCTGCTCGGGGATGGTGCCTGCAGCGGCCGGGGGGGCTGCACCCCCCCATCGCCCCCCCCCAGGCGCATGGGGCCGCGTCGCTGCAGCTCCGCAGGGCTCTGGCCGCCGCAGCAGGGCCGGCGAGCAAAGCCAGCCGGGGCCGGAGCCGCTGCGCGCGAGCCGGCGCTTAACTAGGGCTGCTGGGCGCCCGGATCGGATTTTACATTCCCGGCGTGGAGGAGCCGAGCGCCGGCAGCAGAGCGGAGGGGGAGCTGCATGCAGATGAGGCCGCCCGCAGCCCCGGCCGCCCCCGGCGCAGCCCCCCCCCCGGCTCCAGCGGCTCCCACCCCCCCGTGGGCCGCGGTGGCTGCCAGCACCCCACAAAGGGGCCTTTGAGCACCGCTTCCGCCCCCGCCGCCGGCCCTCTCTGGCTGGGCCGAAACGACGGAGACCAAGCGGGGCGGCCCCGGCACCATTTGCTCCCCGGCGCTGCCAGGGGCTCAGAGCCGGCCCGAGCCTGCAGCAACACGTCCCTGGAGGCTGCTCCGGGAGGGCCAGGAGCTGGCCCCGCCCCTCTGCTGGAGCTGGCGTTGATTCTGAAACCTACTGATGGCAGTTAGGGACAGGGACACCCCGTGCCAGCTGGGACTCGTGGTTCTCCTCCAAGCACTCGAGGAAAGCAGCCATCACGCGCAGCTCCCCGGCTGCTCGGTAGCCGCTGGCTCCCCCTCGCCTTGGTCCGCTGCCTGCCACGGATCCCCGCAGCCCCCACCGGGCCGGGCTGGCGTCTCCACGGCCGTGCGGAGGGCCGGGCACTGATTGCAGCCCCATTGCGCTCCCGGCCAGCGTGGCTGCCCCGCTTGGCGCCTCGCGTCAGACGGGAGCAGGGCCAGGCGCCAGCGCCCGGCAGCGTTCCTTCGTTCCGGCTCGGCACCGCCGGCACCGCGGCCCGGAGCTGCAGCACGTTGGGGGGAGCGAGACACCAGAGAGCTCGTTAGCGGCACGGAAATGCGGGGGAAACTCGCCCAACTAACGAGGCGCTCACCTCATTAAAAACACCCACTGCAAGAGGAGAAGAGCGTGACCGGCAGCAGAGGCCGGCTGGTCACCGTGTCGCGCCGCGCCGCGATGCATCTCCTCCCCGGGGCGCCCGGCCCTCCCCGGCGCGGGGCCGCGGCAGCGACGCGCCGGCTCGCAGCGAGCGGGCGTCTGCTCCGAGCAGATGGCTCCAGCCTCCGCCGAATCGACAACCCTGCGCAGCGGGAAAGCCGTCGCGGCCCCCGCGGCAGCCGCCGCCGCCCCCCGGGCCCGGGGAAGCCCCCGCCGGGGGCCCCCATTTTCTCGCCGTTCCCCGTGCTGCAACGCGGGAAGGGCCAGCGGGGAGCAGGCAGCCCGGGGGCCCCTCCCTGCCTGCACCCACCCCGGGGCGCGGAGGTGACCGGGACGGACACGCGGGACCCCACGAGCCCGAAGACGCCGGGTGCCATGGCTCGGGGCAGCCCTGCGGGGCCAGACCTGGCTCCAGGCGCCGCATTCCCACGCCCCACGGTGCCACATTCCCATGATCCCGCGCCCGGGAGCCGCGTTCCCGGGTTCCCATGCTCCCCACATTTCCACATTCCCGCGTCCTGCGTGCCCCACATTCCCACGCCCCACGTGCCCCACGTTCCCGCGTGGGGAAGACGCCCGCGGAGGAGCCGAGCGCCTGTTTCAGTGGGTGAGGGGGGACCCTGCAACGGCATCGCTGCGAGCTGCCAGATAAAGGAAGCATCAAAAATAGCTGCTCTTAATTATATCCTTGCAGACGAGTGCCACGCACACGACGGGTGCCGAACGCGCCCGCCGCGCTGGGAGCCCTGCCGAGAGCGGCGCCGCTTCCCCGTCCGCGCTCCCCGCGCCACCGCGGCAGCCCGGCTCGCTGCTCCCGGCCGCGAGCAGCCCTCCCCGGCACTCAGGCCTTTCTACTCCCGCAGCCGCGGTGGAGCCAAGCGAGGAGCCCCCGGCGCGGGCAGGCGCTAATGAAGCCGTCAGCACCCTGCGATCGGTTTTGAGTGTACGAATAGCACCGGGGAGGCTCGCGGGAGGCTGCCGAGGCGCGCGGAGCCTCGAGGACGCGGCGGCGATGCCCCGGGCCCCCGGCCTGCTGCTGCCACGCTCGCGCAGCGCTGCCGAACCTCGAGCCCTTCCGCGGCAGGGACCCGGCGCCCAGCCGGGCCGGCGGCATCCCGGGACGTCGCGGAGGGTGCTGGGGAGGGGGGGAACCTGGGCGAAAGGCTCCCTCTGCGGGGACGGGGAGCACCGGCCGCTGCCCATGCACGGCCCCGCTGCTGAGCCTGGCCCTGCCGCACGCCCCGGCCTGCGCCCTGCGGCCTGCTCCCCCACAGCTGGACACACCCCTGCCCACCACAGCTGGACATCCACATCCATCACAGCTGGATACACCACCAACCACCACAGCTGGATATACCACCACCCACAGCTGGATACTCCACCCCCCATCACAGCTAGAAATCCCCATCCACCACAGCTGGATACAACACTGCCTGCCACAGCTGGATACAGCACTGACCACCACAGCTGGATACAGCACTGACCACCACAGCTGGAAATCCCCATCCATCACAGCTGGATACACCACTGACCACCACAGCTGGATACACCACCGACCTCCACAGGTGGACAGCCCCATCCATCACAGCTGGATACACCACTGACAACCACAGCTGGATACAGGACTGACCACCACAGGTGGACATCCACATCCATCACAGCTGGATGCACCACTGACAACAACAGCTGGATACAAAACTGACCAGCACAGCCGGACACCCCCATCCATCACAGCTGGATACACCACCGACGACCACAGCTGGATACCCCCTTCCATCACAGCTGGATGCACTACAGCTGGGCAAAGCCCTGCCCATCACAGCTGGATACACCACTGACCACCACAGCTGGACATGCCCATCCATCACAGCTGGATACACCACCACCCATGACAGCTGGATGTCCCTGTCGGACGCAGCTGGATACACCACAGCTGGGCACAGCCCTTCCCATCACAGCTGGACACACCACTGCCCATCACAGCCGGACATGCCACTGCCCATCCCAGACGAAAACCATGCTGACCATCCCAACTGGGCATCCCGCTACTCACCCCAGCTGCACGCACCTCTGCCCGCCACAGCTGGCACCCGCAGCCCATCACAGCTGGGCACCCGTGGCCCGTGCGAGCTGGGCGTCTCTCCGTCCTGCTGCCCATCGCGGGCTGCTCTCCGGACCCCCAGCCCTGCGCGCTGCAGCTCTGAGCGACTCACGGCCCCTGCGGGAACGTCCCCCTCCTCTCTGCCACCGCCACACGGGTGCCACACTCGCCCCACCGCAATGACACGGCGTGGGGACGTCAGGAGGGCACAGGAGCGCCTGCAAAACACAGCTGGCTGCAGCGCGCGGGAGCAGCAACCCTGCGCCCACAGCACGGCCCTCGCCGGCCCTGGGGCCCCAGGTGCTCCGCGGCAGGAGACACTGTCCCACTCGGCCACCCCGCGCCCGCGGTCCCCGACCCGCACCGACCCGGACGCCCGGCCTGGCAGGACCGAGGGGGAGGGCAGGCGCCCGGCCCCTCCGTCCGCCCCGCGCCAGCCGCACGCCCACCGCCTCCCCGCGCGGCTCGCGCTGCTGCTGTTTGCACAGAGCCTTAATTGCACGCCCGCTTTCGCAGCCCGGGCGACGCTACACTGGTAATTTGCAGTAATCGCTGGCTGGAGGGAGCCGCACCAGCAGCACGGCGAGGCCGCGGCGGGAGACGGCCGGGAGCGGGGCCGGAGCCCTCCCGCGACTGCAGCCGGCCCCGGCGTTGCTCCCGGCTGTACCCGGTGCTCCAGCCCCTTTTCCTGCCGCGAGGGCTTAGAGACAATCCCAGGATTTGCGACGGCTGGAACGGAGACAGCCGGGAGACTGGCTGCTGCCGAGCAGTGCGGAGCCGCCGAGCCGCGCTGTAAACAGGCCAGCTGCAATGCAGGAGCGGGGCCGGCTGCCGCTGCGCGCGCTCAGGCGGCTCCGGCATTAACGCGCCGAAATCCTGCGGGGGCCTCGGCGAGGAGGCGGCGCGGCGCCAAGCTCCCGCCGGCCTCCTCCGGAAGGGATCAGCTGGCCGCCGCTGCAGCCGAGAGCGGTCCCCAGCACCCAGCCCTGCGCCCGGCCCCGGAGCAGGCGCTGCCGGAGGCAGCCAGCGGAGCCGGCCACCGGCACGCGGGTGTGCACGGGCACAGGGATGCACATGTGCACAGGGATGCACATGGATGCACAGGGATGCACGGGGGCAGAGGGATGCACACGGGCACAGGGATGCACAGGGATGCACGGGGGCACAGGGATGTGCACAGGCACATGGAGGCACACGGATGCACTTGGGCCCAGGGATGTGTGGATGCACAGGGATGCACATGGGCCCAGGGATGCACATGGATGCACAGGGATGCACGGGGGCACAGGGATGCACGGGGGCACAGGGATGTGCACAGGCACATGGAGGCACACGGATGCACTTGGGCCCAGGGATGTGTGGATGCACAGGGATGCACATGGGCCCAGGGATGCCCATGGATGCACAGGGATGTGCACAGGCACATGGATGCACATGGGCCCAGGGATGCGCACAGGCACACGGATGCACACGGATGCACACGGCCACAGGGATGCACAGGGATGCGCAGAGGCCCACGGATGCACAGGGCACCTGGCTGCACGGGGGCCGAGCTGGGCTGCACAGGGCTCGGGGAGGCGGCACCCACAGCAGCCGTGCCGGCTGCGACCCCAAGCCGCCCGCGGCACCCCGGGGCACGGCAGCCACGAGGCCGCCTCCATCCCTGCTCTAATCGCTTGGCTCCACACCAGCCCGGCGGCAGCGACCTTGCCGGCAAGGCCCAAGGAGACTCGGGGCAGGGCAGAGCTCCCCACGCCGCTGCGGCCGGGCCCACCAGCCCCCCGGGAGCAGCGCGGCGATGCCCCCGGAGCCGCCCGGATCCGTCCCTGCCGCGGGCCGGCGGCACGTGCCCGGGGGAGGCACCGTGGCCGGCGCGCTGCAGCCCCGGCGCCCATTTCTCAGGCTGATTGCTCCTGTCATTGCAGAGCCCAGCGTTAAACACCTCATTTTCTCCTCCCGTATTGAGTTGGAAAATACTATTAACATTTCATTACGGCTTAAAGATCCCTCCTGGCCTGACGCGAGCAGCCAACGCGCCAGGGAGTCGCTCCGCGGGCCGGGCAGGGGCACGCCGGGCAGCCGGGGCAGGCGAGGTGCCGTGGGACGGCGGCAGGCGCGGGGTCTGCGCCCCACACAGCCCCCGGACCCCCGGCTGGAGGAGGAGGAGGAGGAGGAGGAAGAGCTCCGCGGGAACACGTGCAGGCGCAGCCGCTCGGCCGGAGAGGGGCCGGAGCAGCCCTCGCCCGCAGCCGGGCAGGGAGGAGTTAAGGCAGCGCAGGCAGCGCGGCGAGAGGAGCCAGACGCCAGCCTGGCTAGGAGGAAACCGCGCTGGCGAGGGGAAGCGGGGCCGCCGGCGCTCGGGGCACTCCCCGGCATCGCTGCAGCGCCGGCCCGCAGCGCCTTCCCGTGCCCAGCGCCGCACCCCGGGGCCCCGCATCCCGCATCCCGCAGCCCCGCATCCCGCATCCCGCGGCCCCGCATCCCGCAGCGCCGGCGCACGAGCATCCCGCGCAGCCCCTCGGCGCGGGGCCATCGCCGAGACAAAGGGCTAATTGGGGTCAGGCCAGGCGGAGCCAGCGGGAATCCAGGGCAGCCAGGGAGCCTCCGGCTCGGAGTGGAGCCGCTGGCCCAGGGCCCCTCCGCGGCGGCGAGCGGCCCCCGCACCAGCTCCCGGCGCAGGGCAGCAGCAAAGCCCACCGGGGCCGCGGGGAGAGAGCCGAGGGCGCGTTCCCAGGCCGGTGCCCGGGAAGGGAGCTGCCGCCCCGGCATCGCCCCGGCATCGCCCCGGCATCGCCCTGGCCAGGCCTCCCGGCCCTGCTCTCGGCCGGCAGCGGCCGCCAGCCCCGGGGGAGCGCGGCGCTCTGCAGCTGCGACTCCACGCCAGCCGCGCAGAGAGGCAAGAAAACGTAAAATAAATACTTGTCACCCCAGGCTGAGTAATAATCCCCCTCTGGAAGGAAACTTGGCACACGCCAGCGCGCTGCTGGCTGCCAAGTCCTCGCTTGGAGCGGGGCTTCGCGGGCAGGTTATAAACCCTGAGAAGAAGTTTATAGGGAACCGCTGACACATCATTAAAGGAGCAGCAGGAGCAGCGGCCCCGCGCGCCCCGACCACCCCGCGCGGCCCCGGGACGCGTCGATGTCCCCCCAGCCCGCCCTTGGCACAGCCGCCCTGCACTGCGGCTCCCGCGGGATCCGGCCCGGGCATCCTGCTCCTGCGGGACGGCCCCGCTTAGCAGCACCGCGGCCTCATCCTGCACACGCGCTTTCGGCCGGGGCCATCGGCGCGGCCGGCTCCTGCCCCGGGAGCTCGGCTCGTGCTGGAGCATCTGGCTGCGCTGGGGCGGCTGTGTGCGGCCCCCAGCCCCACGCGGCCCCCCCCCGGCTTCGCGGCGGCCCTGCCTTCGCCTGCACGGCAATTGAATTGTAAAATGTCAAAGACATTTCCTAACTGCGCCATATTAGCCCAGTTTTATTAAATACTGTTATCAGAGGAGATTATTAATGCAATCAAACGCAGGCAAAAAAAAAAAAAAAAAACAGAATTAACCGGCAGCCGCGAAGCAGCAGCGTCGGAGCGGACAGAGGCAGCGAGCAAGGGCTCCGCTGGAGCCAGCCCGGATCCTGCCCCGCTGCCGGGATCATCCAGCCCTGGTACTGCCGAGCCGGGTGCCCGGGGCCGGAGGCAGCCGCGGGCCAGAGCGGGGCCGGACCAGCACGTCCCACGCAGCACACGAGCGCGCCCGGGCCCGGCACCGACGCCGCACGCTCGCGCCGGAAAACGCCAAGTCACTACAATTCTTCGAGGTAGCATCCTTGGAGGAGGGGAGCGGGCAGAAAACAGCGTGCTGCCAAAATCCTGCATCTGATTTGCGTAACTTTCAGACAACCTCATCCATTATGGATGGCCGGGAAGCGAGCGCGGTGCCCGCTGCGGCCCGGCCGGCCCGGGAAAACTCCTGCTCCGCAGGCACGCCGCCGGCCCCATGTCGCCATAGCGACCCGCGCTAATTCACGCAGGGATTTCTAAAATCTCATTTTTAAGCCCCCCATGAATAGGATATTATCCAGATAACGGCGCTAAGTTACAAATCTTCCTCGTGCCGGAGAGCAGGGGGAGCGCCGGAGGCTCGCGGGGCGCGACGCAGAGGTCGGACCTGGAGCGCGGTACCCGCCGCCGGGGCGGGACGGTCCAGCTCGGATGCGGGAGCCGTGCCGAGGGCCGTGCCGGGCAGCGGCAGGGCTGCGGGGGCCGTTCCCCCGTCGGCAGGCGGGCCATGGCGCGGGAAAGGCGGGCGACGCAGCGGGGCTTGGACAAGAGGCGATGGGGAGGCGGTGCGGGGAGTGCCCAGCACATCTGGGGGTTGCCATGGCGACGCCAGCTGTGCGCGCCGTGGTCATCGCCAGCGCGGGGGGGACTCGGACCGGGCCCGGCGGCCCCGGTGCTGCACGTGGCTCCGAGGGGCCCCGGGAGCTGGCGGCTGGGTGCACCGGGCTGGGCTGGCCGGACCCGCGGTCGCCACGCCGGTCGCTGCGGCAAGAGCAGCGGCGCCCTCAGGGACGTGGGGGACGTCGTGCCACCCTGCAGGGCACCCGGCACGCGGGGGACCCTGCACCAGCCCCGTGCAACACCCAGCACACGAGGGACCCCGTGCCACCCTGCATGGCACCCGGCACGCGGGGGACCCCACACAGCACCAGGCACGCAGGCGACCCCGCGCCAGCCCTGCCCCGCCGGGGACAGCCCTGCACGGCCGGGGACAAGCAGTGCCACGGCAGCCTGGTGCGGCTGGGGACACGGGGGATGCCCACATCCGGGGAGCGTCATTCCTGGAAGGAAGGGAGGGAAGCGGGGCAGGAGGGGGTGCAGCACCCGCAGCCGTCTCCAGCGCCCAGCGGGCCGGTGCTGCGGGACCCCCCCGGGTGGCACCGCCCCAGGCCCGGGCACGGCAGCGGCCACCCCGGCTCACCCCGCGCCAGGCCGGGGACCTGCCGCTGCATCGGCCCCGCGACGAGCTCGGTCCCCGGCGAACGCAGGGCAGTTAAAGCGCGCAGCGAGGCCGGATACCCACACGGGGATATGCGCAGGCATGCGGCACACACACGAAGACCCTCACGGAGCTGCACACACTCGGCTGCACACACGGAGCTACACACGGAGCTACACACGGAGGAGCTCCATCCAAACACCCCCACGCGGAGCTGCACAAACGCGGACCCGTCCAAACACACATATGCCAGGATACACAGAGAGGCGCGCGCCGCGACGCCTACCCAAACACGGCCCCGCGCGCACGGCCCCACGCAGGGGCACGCGACACGCCGGGGCACGCCGACATGGGCACCGCGGGCGCACACACGCACAGCCCTGCACGCACGCATGCACATGCACGCACACACACACACAGAGCCTGTGCACACACACGCACACACGCACGTCCGCAGACGCCCCCCGGGCCGCAGCCCCCTGCCCCCTCCCGCGCCCCGCCGGGCCCCGCGGACACGGGCTGCTCCCGGCAAGGACGGCGAGGCCGGGCCGGGCCCCCGCGGCCCCCCGCTCCCGGCTGCCGGGGCCGCTCTGCGGGGAGCCGGGAGCGGCGGGCGCAGCGCCGAGCACCGCGCAGCCCGGCCCCCCCCCTCTCCCCCCGCGCCGGGCCCCCGCAGACCCCCCGCGCCCGCGCCGCGGCCCGGCCCCGCCGCACCGGGGATGCTCCGGGCACCGGGGCGCCGCTGCGGGGAACCGGCCGAGCCCCGGCGGCACCGCGCGGGGGGAGCGCGGCCCCGCCGCCCCCCCGAGCCGCCGCCGCCCCCCCCCCCGGCCCCGCCGCCGCCGCCGCCCCCCGCCCCGCCGCCGCCGCGGCGCACCGGGCCCCGCCGCCGCGGCGCTCACTGGCTTTGCCGGGCTTGGGCCTCTGCAGCAGCTTCTGCACGGCGCCCACGTCCTCCGCCTTCACCGCCTGCACCAGCTCCTGGTCCTTGCCCATGGCTCCGCGGCGCTCCGCGGCTGCCGGGGCTCACGGCCCGAGCATCCTCCGCGGCGCCGGCGAGGGGCGGGCGGCGCGGCTCGGCGCGGCTCGGCACGGCGCGGCGCGGCGCGGGCCCCCCCGCCCAGCCCGCTCCGGAGGCGGGGGCGGCGGCGGCGGGCGCCCGGGGCGGGGCGGGGCGCGGCGGGGCGGGGGGCGCCACCGGCAGCGGGGGGGGCAGGGGGGGGGCGGAGCGGGGGCTGCGCACCGGGAGCCCCGGGGGCGGCGGGGCATCCCCCTCCCCGGGGCCTGCTGGACCCCCCCCCGGCGCCCCCCGGCTCGGGCAGCGGCATCGCCAGCCCCGGGCTGTCACCCGTCTCCCGGAGGGTCCCGGGGGCCAAGCCCGTGCCGCCCCCCCAGCACCGCCCCCGCGGGCCCTGCTGCGGTCCCGGGCGCGCAGCCCCCGCGGAGCCCCCGGGGGAGGCAGGTCCCGCGGGGCCGGGGAGCGGCGGGGCTGCCGGGCAGGGCTGGGGCGGCCTGGGCGCTGCAGAGCCCCGGGGGGGTGAGCGGGGGGAGCGGGGAAGCCCGGCCTCGCCGTGCCCGCGCCGGGGGCTCAGCGTGCCCCCCACGGCCCCAGGCCCCCACCCCGGCCATCACCGGCCCTCAGCCCTTGGTGGCTCATACTGGGGAGCAGGCTGGGGCTGGTTTTCAATTCCTTTGAATAAAGCCCTTTTACTGTCTCATTTTCCACCTTTGCAGACGCGATGGCCAGTGACACTCGTCCTCTTGCAGCTTTTTATGGTTTAAATGACGGAGACACTCAAAGAGCGGCGTGTGCCTGGCCATGCCGAGGATGAGGAGGGTGCCGAAGGACCAGCTGGGAAATGGGGCTGGCAGTGCACGAGGCTCAACGTGCTCATGACGCCCAGTAATTGCAGAGTAAATCCATCACCTGCACAAAATTGCACCCAGACTTCTGCTCTCCCAGAGAAGCTGCGGTCTAAAAGCCTTGCCGAGGTCCCACTCTGCAGATGAGCCCTGGGGCCGCTGCTGCAGAGGGCCACCAGCCCGGCCAGCCGCTACGGGCAGGAAGAGCAGCGCTCATCGCGCGGCACCGGGCGGTCCAGCTGCAGCGCGCTGCCGGTCGCACTGCACTGCTGCAGCCCGGCTGCGATGTGTCGGGGTTGCAGCACCCAGGGCAGCCCGGCTGCGATGCACCGGGTTGCAGTGACCCAGGGCAGCCCGGCTGCGATGCGTTGGAGGTTGCAGCACCCAGGGCAGCCCGGCTGCGATGCGTTGGAGGTTGCAGCACCCAGGGCAGCCCGGCTGCGATGCGTTGGAGGTTGCAGCACCCCAACTGCGATGCACCGGGGGTTGCAGCACCCTGGGCCAGTGCATCTGC
Organism: Dromaius novaehollandiae; assembly: GCF_036370855.1. NCBI lineage: Eukaryota > Metazoa > Chordata > Aves > Casuariiformes > Dromaiidae > Dromaius > Dromaius novaehollandiae. The sequence goes on along the minus strand of NC_088111.1, from coordinate 1,573,028 downwards.
GGACCCTGGTTAGTGAGTGGGGCAGAGGAAAGGATGGGGGGACAAAGCCCCCCCCAGACAAACACAAACTTGGTCCCCCCTGATGCCTCCTGCCCGCCCCAGACCCCCGCCCGGGCCTCTGTGCATCCCCAGGCTGCAGCTCAAGGGCTCCCTGTGCTGTCCCAGCCCCCCGGCTCAGGGCTGACCCCCCCTCGGGCACGGCGGGGTCCTTCTCCTCTCCCCCACCCCCACTTTGCAATCCAGGATATTTGGGTTGCCGGCGCGAAACGCCGCCTAATCTGCCCTCTAATCCTGTGGCCTGGCAGCGGCTGCGCGGGGGGCCGCGGGTCTCGGCCGGGCTGTGGCACGGGGGGCTGGGGCTCAGCACCGTGGCTCCGTGTGCATCCCGGGCCCCCATGGCTCCCCTTGCACCCAAAGCACCAAACGAGGTCCCTCTGCGCCCCGCAGCTCCCGCTGCTGCTCCCGCCCCGCCGAGCCGGGGGCCCGCGGCCAGGGGCTTCCACCCTCCCGGCGTCGCGGCGGCTCCCTCCGGGGCTCGCGCCAGCTCCGGGCGGTCGTCAGAGAGCAGAAAAATGTGCAGCGAGAGGCACGCCGCCCCGCCAAGGGCCACCGGCCAGCGAGCAGCAAACCGCAGCGCGGGACGGGGCCGAGGGGGGGCAGAGCCGCCGGGACCCCCCCGTGCAACAGGCCCAGCCCGGCGCGGGGGCTCCCAGCAGCACCCCAAGTGCACGGCCCCTTCCTGCAAAACCCCTGCAGCAGCCCTGCTCCTCCCGGGGAGGGGGCACCCGCCGCCACCGCGCCGTCACCCAGCCGCGTCTACGAAAATACTTTATTGGGGGCGGGGGTAGCGCAGGAGCCCGCTGCACAGTGCAGATCCAACCGCAGCCACGCGCCGAGCGGAACAGGGGTGGAGGGCACCCACCACCACCACCACCAGCCCTGGACACCGGACACCGGCCCAGCCAGCGCCCGCCGGCCCCGGGGCTGCACCGTGCTCGCTGCCCGGAGCCCAGCCCGTGCGGGGACGGTGCACCTGCACCCTGCACCCTGCCCAGCGCCGGGGCCCGGTGGGATCCTGCCGCGCTGAGCACAACGCAGGACCCCCGCGGGACCCCCGGCTGCAGCCCCTAGGGCTCCTCGGGGCGGGCGTCGAGGCGGAGGACGGCGCGGTAGTCGCGGACCAGGTCCCGCAGCGGGTCCAGGTAGGGGTCCACGTTCTCCTCCAGCCACTCCTGCACGGCGTCGGGGAAGTAGAGGCGCTCCAGCTGGGCGCGCAGCTCGCGGACGAAGCCCTCCCAGTCCTCGTGCAGCCTGGCGCGGGGCGGCAGCGGGTGAGCGCCCGGCCCGGTGTGGCCCCCCCCGGCCCCCCGCCACGCACTTGAGCAGCCTGCCGCCGAAGGCCTCCAGGTTGCGCGGGTTGCCGAAGCGGCGCTTGCGGTGGTAGGGGCTGAACCAGCCCTTGACGGCGCTGCGAGAGGCACGGCGGGGTCAGCCGGGCACGTCCCCCCCTGCAAACACGGCTTCGCAGAGGGGTCCCCCCTTCCCCAAACCCGCTCCCCACGGGGGACGCGACCGCCCGGCGTTTGCCCCCAGCAGCGCGGTGGGGTGCAGGGCCCCGGGAGCCAGGGGCGCAGCTCCTCCGTGCTGGAGCACCCATGGGACGCGCGGCACTGGGACGGGCGTTGTGCACCCAACAGGATGCTCCTGCTTGCACCCGTGCCGAGGGGGACCGGGAGCCGTGGGGACAGGGAACGTGGGGCTGGAGAGGGACAGCCGGAGCCGCCCGGCCGCGCCATGCCGTGCCGTGCCGTTACCTCTCCTCCTCCAGGACTTTAACCACGCTCTCCTTCAAGTGGCTGTTGACTCGCTCGACCATGCGGTAGAGCTCGGCGCCGGGGAAAGTGCCGGTGCCCTCGCTAGGAGAGAGGCGAGGACGAGACGTGGGGGGCTCCTTCCCCTCCTCGGGGCACCCCGGCTCCGGGCTGTGCCGGCCGCGGCGCGGGCGCTGGGCACTCACCAGGTGCTCTGCTCCAGCTGGATGCTGCTGAAGCCCAGCACGTCCAGGACCTTCCTCTTCGTCGCTTCGGTGAACCCCCCTGGGGAAGGCAGGGGACGGGGGAGGCCGGTGGGCGGGCGGGACAGGAGCCGGCCCCGGCCCCGCGGTGCCCCCACGGCACGGCTGCCCGCTGCGCGCACCGGGGCCGCTCACCGTTGACCAGGGTCTGCAGGCACACGGCCAGCGACGGGATGCCCACGGGCAGCAGCTCGCACAGCACCGAGTAGTGGTCGTACCTGCGGCGGGAGCACGGCAGCGCGGTCACCTCCGGGCCGGCGTCCTGCCCCGGCACGCACCGTGCTGCAGCACCGCGCTCCCTGGCCGGACCCCCGTGGGCTCTCCCAGGGCTCCGTGCACCGAGGGCAGCAGGGATGCCATGGTGGTGGCTCTCCCGGGGCCCTGTGCACTGAGGGTGGTGGGGACACGGTGCTGCTCCCCGGCTCTCCAGGAACACCATGCACCAAGGGCAGCAGGGACGCCGTGCCGGTGGCTTTCCAGGAACACCGTGCATCGAGGACGGTGGGGACACCGTGCCAGCGTCCGGCTCTCCGGGAGCCCCATGCACCAAGGACACCATGGACACCAGGCCGGTGGCTCTCTGGGAGCCCCATGCACCAAGGGTGGTGGGGACACCATGCTGGCAGCTCTCCAGGAGCCCCATGCACCGAGGGCAGTGGGGACACCAAGCACCGAGGGCGGTGGGGACACCATGCACCGAGGGCACCGCGGACGCCGTGCCGGCAGCTCTCCAGGAGCCCCATGCACCGAGGGCAGTGGCCCCGCACCTCTGCCAGCCGGTGAGGACGATGCCCTGGAGGCGCAGGGAGGGGAAGCGCGGCATGGCCTCCACCACCTTCAGCCAGCTCAGGTGGTTCCTCAGGTGGTGGCTCAGGGGGGGCCAGGCCTGGGCCGGGCCCGTGGTGCCCTTGAAGGCGCTGGCGAACCACACGCTCTCGAAGCCGCTCTCCGCGTACTTAGCGAGGAACTGCCCTGGGGGGAGGGACACGGGGGGGCAAGCGGGGGCCGGTGCCGGCGCAGCCCCCCCGCACCGCGGCGTCCCGCGCGCCCGGCCTTACCGATCTGCTCGGCGTCGAAGTCCGGCGCGTAGAACCAGAGCACGGGCGAGACGTGCCGCGCTATCCCCGACGCTGCGGGGCAGCAGCGGGGCCTGAGCGCCCCGCGGCCCCCCCAGCCCCCCCGGCCCCCCCGCCTGCCCCCTCACCTCGCAGAGCCCCCGCGCCGATCCTCCTCAGCATGTCGTCCCACACCAGCGCCCGCCGCCCCCCGGGCCGGGCGCCCACGAAGCTCGCCACCTCCTTGACGTGCTGCAGGTACAGGGTGCCCAGGTCGCCCCGGCCGCCGCTCAGCCACCGCTTGGAGTCCGTCCCCTCGCCCAGGTGGAAGACCTGCGTTGGGGGCGGCAGCGGGGCTCGAAGGGGTCTGCAGCGCCGTGCTCCCCCCGGGGCTGCCCTGCAGCAGCTCGGCGTGCAGGGCCACCACGGAGGTCCACATGGCCACCACGTCCCAGCTGCGGTCCACAGCACCGTCCTCGCCCGGGGCTGCCCTGCAGCAGCTCGGCGTGCAGGGCCACCGCGGAGGTCCACGTGGCCAGCACGTCCCAGCGGGGTCCACAGTGCCGTCCTCCCCCCGGGGCTGCCCTGCGACAGCCCAGCATGCAGGACCACCGCGGAGGTCCACGCGGCCACCGCATCCCGGTGGGTCCGCGCCCCGGCCCGCCGCGCACCTCGTCGGCGCCGATGTGGATCCACGCGGAGCGGCGGTGCTTCTCCATGACCTGCGCCAGGACGCTCTTGAGCAGTGCCAGGGTGCCGGGCGCGTGCGGGTTGAAGCTGTTGGGGAAGCGCTCCACCTCCCGCAGGTGCTGGTACTTCTCGTGCTTGAGGATGAACTGCGCCGGAGGAGGCACCCGCTGCGGGACCGTCCCCGGTCCCCGGCCGGTGGTGGTGGCTCGGCCGCGGCCCCGCTCCGCGCCGGGGGTCCCGCGCCGCCCCCGGGCGCCCACCCACCTCGGCGTGCCCGAAGGTCTGCACCAGGGGAACCACCTCCAGCTTGTTGAGCTCCGCCAGCCGCTGGATCCGCTCCACGTCCTCCTGGCTGGGAGGGCGGCGGCGGCCTCAGCGCCGGCCCTGCTCGGTGCAGAGCCCCGCGGGGACGCAGGGACGCCGGGACGCGCCGCCCCGCTCACCTGTAGGCGTACGGGGACCGGAGGGTCTCCAGCTCCCCCTCGAAGGGGAACATGTCCTCGTACTCCACCAGGACACCGTCGGCACCCAGCCGCGCCAGCAGCGGGAAGACCTGGTGGCCGGCTGAGGCTGGGGCCCGGGGTGCTCCCTGGCACCCAGAGCCCCCTCCCCGGTGCCTGGACCCCCCCCCGGTGCCACCCTCACCTGCTCCAGGTAGGAGACGCGGGGCGCAGCGCCCTTGAGGTCCAGGTGCACGAGCCTCAGCTGGGCACCGCTGGGGGCCTCGGGGAGCCGCTGCCCGGGCGGGAGCCTCGTGCCCGTCGCCTGCACTGCCGGCGGCTCCACGGCCCGGCTCCGGGGCTCATCACCGGCCCCCGCCGGCCCCCAGAAACCATCGTCCCGGCCGGCTGCACGGGGCGGCTCCGGGGGGAAGCTGCATGGAGCAGAGCGGGCGGGAGGTGCCACGGGTCCGGGTCCATCCCCGTCCCCGGCGCCGAGCCCGCGGCCCCCGGCTCCGCTCACCTCTCGCGCAGGAGGAACTTGATGCCGGCCAGGGCGACGATGAGGAGCACGGCGAGGCGCAGCAGGGTCAGCCGGTGGCTCCGCGGCAGGGCCATTCCTGCGGGGCACGCGGAGGGTCTGGCGCCCGGGAACCCCCCCCCCCCCCGTGGCTTGGCAGCGCTGGTGGAGGGGCCACGGCGGGCACCGTGGGGTCAGCTCATCCCCCCCATCCCCATTTTTTCCTCTTTTCTCCCCTAAATCGATTGCAAGAACTTGCAAGATCTACCAATTTCCATGGAAATGCACCCAAAGCAAACGCGGCACCGCGACTCCGGGGCCGGCGCAGGGCCTCGTGCCCGACGGCTCCCACGGACGGGGCCCCACGGTGCCGCGACACTTCCCGCCCTGAACGCGCCGGGGAGCAGGGTTCAACTCAGCCGTGCTGGATTTGGGAGCTGAGAAGCAGATTTTGGTGCCTGCACAAGCCGCTTAGCTGCTCGCGAGGGCTTTGCTGAGCGGGGCCCGCGTGTGACCTCGACGTGGTGCTGATGCCGGGCGCCTCCGGCACGCTCCCACGGCTCCACCGGCCCCGCTGGGCACGGCGGCATCCCGTGGGCATCCCGGTCCCCGGAGCGGGGATGCATCCCCCACCCGCGGGGCGGACACCGGAGCGGCACGGGCACGTTCCCTCGGTCCCCGCTGCCTCCCCGTGCCGTCCCCGCCGGGCCCCGAGCCGGTGCCCCCGGGAGCAGCCTCGCCGCACGTCGCCTAGCAGCGGCGCTCCGGGCTGCGGGTGCTGCCGGTCCCGGGCACCCCACGTTACCTTATTCAAATGGAAAACCGGCGTGCCGGGATTTGAGCCCCCGGCCAGGGCCGTGCGTGCATCCCCGCGGCGTCGGGCCCCGGCACCGAGCGAGCGCCACGAGCCGAAATTCGTCGCTGAACCCGCACCGGAGCGACCCCCCCTCCCGGCGCCCACCCCCCGCCGCCGCTTCCCGGGCTCCGGCGCGGGGAAAAGCCCCGCGGCCGCCGGGTCCGGAGAGCGGATCCCGGGCTGCTGCCCCCGGGAGAGGCGCCTCGGCCCTCGCTTACCTGCCCGGGCGGAGCGGAGCGGCCCCCGCCCCCGCCAAAGCAAAAGCAAAGCTGAGCGTGCAGAAGCGGCCCCGGCCCCGGCAGCCTCCCGGCAGCACCGGCCCCGGCCCCGGCAGCCTCCCGGCTCCTGGCCCCGCAGCAGCGCTCGGAGGGGCCGGTGCGGCGCTGCCTTGCGCTGCCCACGGCGTCGCTTCAAGGCAGCGCTGCGCCGTTGCCATGCGAAACCCCCGCTCCCGCAGCCCTTCCGTGGCGGGGGGGGGGGGAGTGGCGAGGCGGGGGGGAGCGGTGCCCGCGCCGTGCACACGCACAAATACACGCACACACACACAAATACACGCACACACACACAAATACACACACACACATATGCACACACACATATACACGACTTCCAGAGTCTTCCACGGTGCGGCTCGGCACAGCCCGCAGCAGACCCCCCCCCCCCCCCGCGAGGCCCCGTGCCCGTGCAGCGGAGATGCGGTGCACACCGGCTGCCCCACGCATCCGGGGACCCCCCCGGGCATCCCCGTGCCCCTGGCAGCCCCCTGCACCCCAGGGCATCCCTGGTACCCCCGGTGCACCCCAGCACCCTCAGAGCATCCCTGGTACCCCCGGTGCACCCCTGCGCCCCAGGGCATCCCTGGTACCCCCAGGCTCCCGGTGCACCCCCAGGGCATCCCCGGTACCCCCAGTGCCCTCCTGCACCCCAGGGCACCCCTGCAGCCTGCAGCAGCCCCGGTCCTCCTGTGCACCCCGGGCACCCCCGGCATCCCTGCACCCGCTGCTACCCCAGGCTCCCAGTGCCCCCCTGCGCACCCGGGGTGCCCCCTGCACCCAGGGCCCCCCTGCACCCCGCAGCAGCCCCGGACCCCCCTGTGCGCCCCGGTACCCCCGGGCTCCCCTGCACCCGCCCGGCCTTACCGGCAGGCGCGGGGCGGCCGCGGGCAGGGGCGGCATCGCCGGGCGCGGACACGAGCCGCCGACGCCGACGCCGCCGCTCTTAAAGGGCCCGGGCGCCGGCGGCGGTGGCGGAGCCGCGGGCACCGTCGGGGCCCGACGGCGACACGGGGCCCGGACCCCCGGGGCGCCCCTTGCCCCGCGCCTGCCCCGTCTGTGTCCCCACGCGCGACCCCCATCCTCGCCTTCCGCCCCGTGTCCCCGCGCGTGTCCCCGTCTCCCGGTCCGTGTCCCCGTGTCCCGGTCCGTGTCCCCGTGTCCCGGTCCGTGTCCCCGTCTCCCGGTCCGTGCCGTGCCCCCGTGCGCGCGCCCTGCCCCACGAGCGGCCCCCGCGCCCCCCCGCGTGCCGGTGCTCGGCGCTGCACACCGCGCTGCGCGCACCGCCCCCTGGCGGCGCCGCCGGGAGCGGGTTCGGCCCCCCCCACGTGCCCCGTGGTCTCGGCCCGCCCCCTCCCCCCGCCGTGCGCATAGTATCGCCCGCCACCGGCCGGAGCGTCTGCGCATGCGCGGCCCCCAGGTCGACGCCCTCCCGAGGCGGACGCCCCAGGCGCCGGCTGACGGGCGCCTGCGCGTTTCGGACGGGCGCCTCGCGCATGCGCGGAGCGGCGGGAGTCGAGCCGCCCGCGCTGCCCAGCGCATGCGCAGAGCGAGCCGTTCCCGCCCTGCGCGGTGCGCGGCCGCGGCGGCCGCCGCTGCGGGTACCGGGGGGGCCCGGGGGGGGGGGCGGGGCGGCAGCGCGACGCTCCGCGGGTGGCACCGGCGCGGAAGGGGCGCGGAGGGCCTGGGGGGCGGCCCACGGGGGACCCCAGCCCGCGAGTGGGCGCTCGTGCACGGGGCGTCGGTGCCCGGCCCCACGCGCGTGCCCGGGGGGGACGTGGTGTGTGCAGCTCCACGCGCGTGCCCGGGGGGGACGTGGGTTTGCACAGCTCTACGCACATGTGCACGCGTGGGTCGTGGTGGGTGCAACTCCACGCGCGTGCCCGTGGGGGACGCGGAGTGCACAGCTCCGTCCACACGTGGGACGTGGGTTTGCGCGGCTCCACGCGCGTGTGCACGGGTGGGACGTGGGTGCGTCCAGCTCTGCACGTGTGCACTCATAGGATGTGGGTTTGCGTGGCTCCACACACATGTGCACGGGTGGGATGTGGTGTGTGCAGCTCTGCACGTGTGCACGGGTGGGACAAGGGCCCACGCAGCTCTGCACCCGTGGGTGTGCGCAGGGCAGGGGGTGCGAGCGCGTGGGGCCGGGGCCGGCGCAGCCCGCGCTGACCCCGCGCCCCGGCAGGACCATGAACGCGGCGCAAGGCACGGTGGGCAGCGACCCGGTGATCCTGGCCACCGCCGGCTACGACCACACCGTGCGCTTCTGGCAGGCGCACAGCGGCATCTGCACCCGCACCGTGCAGCACCAGGACTCCGTATCCTTTGCGCCCGGCGTCGCGTCCCGCGCGCTGGAGCGTCACGGCGTCACACCGCCCAGTTTCCCAGGAGAAGCTGGCGCTTACCTACCTTAACGGCCCCGCAGCAGGTGAACGCGCTGGAGATCACGCCCGACCGCAGCATGATCGCCGCCGCCGGTGAGCCCGGGCGGGAAGGGCTGCGGCGGGACCCCCCGCCCTGCCGGGCCCGCTGACCCCCCTCCTCGTCGCTGCAGGCTACCAGCACATTCGGATGTACGACCTCAACTCCAACAATCCCAATCCGGTGATCAACTACGACGGCGTGAGCAAGAACATCACCTCGGTGGGCTTCCACGAGGACGGCCGCTGGATGTACACGGGCGGGGAGGACTGCATGGCGAGGATCTGGGATCTCAGGTACCGCCGCCTCCAAACTCCTAGAGAATTTGCCGTTTCCATAAGTGCCCGCGGCGCTCTCCCTTGGCTTCGGGGCTGCCAGGAGGTGCATTATTGGTACAAGATGCAAAACCAGGCCCTGTCCCTTCTAGGTGTTCAAATTGCAGGGGGCTTTTAATAGGGGTAGGAACGTTAAGGCCAGCCACTTTGGCTAAGTGTCACCTCCCAAAGGCTCCTGGGCTGTCCCAGTGCTCCCGAGGTGGGATGTCTAACGGCATGCTCCAACTCGCTTGTTTTTTTCCAAACTCACTGTTTTCTGGGTTTTTTTCTGCAGGTCTCGCAACCTCCAGTGCCAGCGCATCTTCCAGGTGAACGCTCCCATTAACTGTGTCTGCTTGCACCCCAACCAGGTAAACACGGCTCCTCCTGGGGCGGGTGGGTTTTGCGGGATCTGCTTCTCCTCCCGGCGAATCTGAGGTGCTGCGAGGTTTCGTGCTGGCAGCTGCCGCAGAAGATTTTTCTCTGTATGAGCGTGGTTTGCGGAAGGTCGTGATCGCGGTGGCAGAGCCCCTGGAGCTCCAGGTGACACTGCTGAGCAGGCACCAGCCTCCTTCACCCCCCAGGGCACCTGCTGCGGCGCCGAGCTGCTCCTGCCTGGGACCCGCTTGGTTTGGTGTAGGAACATAGCAAGACTCGGGAGCCCATGTGACGGACGGACGGACAGACATTCCCTGCATCTGCAGCAGCGAAAGCTAAAGCTCCTTCGTGCAGTGGAGCAAAGCCGCAGGCTCGCATCCCGTTTCTTCTGCACCCGCTTCCCCCTGCGGAGACCCACACTCTGCCCAGCAGCCGCCACCAGCTGGGGGACCGCGCCTGCGGGCTTGTTTCCAGCCACGTGCTCACACTAATTACTTGTAGTTGTTGCTTAAATTAATGGCCAAGTTTGGCCTCTGATCCCCTGGGAAGGGGTGCTCGTTCGGGCCCATCTCGGTCCCCTGAATGTAACTAAGGGGATGGTATTAGAGCGGAACCAGCGGCGCAGGGTGGGCTGGGAAGCTCTGAAGCCAGCACCGCTGCTGAGAAACAGTGAACCGTGGCCCGATTACCTTCGAGACGTGTCATAGCTCCTCCTGTAGTGCCACTGCTGTGAGAACGTATTAGACTGAAACAAAATACTGCTGTTATACGTGGATATAGCATGTGAAATCCTCACTAACTACAGTGTTGCTGAGTTGCAAGAGAAATGTTAGTTTGGGAGCAGAGCAGCCTTGATTAGTCCAAAGGTGGCAGTGTGTATTCAGATAGCTTCATCAGTCTTTGCACTTCTCTGCTTCAGTGACACTGATTCACTCAGGCTGGAGAGATTTATCAAGGCCTAGGCAATGCTATGACAGTTTTAGCAGTTGTATGTAAACGTGCTAGGAGGGGGCTAATGATTGAGGCACCCAGAAGACATTTCTGCACTGTACAGCCAGCTAAATACATCAAATGATGATTGTTGCCCTCAGAAACAAGCTGTTGCTCACAGCTACAGAATTTGTTGTGCCCGGTGGCCTGATCTGCTCTACAACGGACAGCGCAAGTCTGTCAGTAAAAGCGCTGGTTTTAATGGAGAGCCAGCACTGTCTTCTGGTGCGAGATGGGACTGGAGCCAGAACTCCTGCCCTCGGTTGGCTCTTGTCCTCACCCTCCGTGAGGGGCACAGAGAGAGGGTACACGCCTAGGGTTGTGCTTTTCAGCTCTCTGTGCGCTCTGAGTGCTTCGGTTGTTCGCTGGCCAACTTGAACTTGCATCTTAATGCCCACTTCTCAGAAGCATTGAAAATCATTTGCCTTCTGTGAATGACGCTTGGAGCCGTAGCTGTACCGCAGTTCTGGAGACCAGGCACCAGCTGTCTGTGCTGTGGTTCACAAAATTAGCAAACACTGCCGAAAAGGTGAACAGCCTTTTTGCAGAGCGTGAGGTTACTGCCCCTCTTGCTCTCGGGGGAGTCAGCAGAACAGTGACTGTCCGGAGAGCTCAACTCTGCAAAACCCCTGTGCTGGGGAATCGGACACAAAACCAGAGCAAGGCTCCCTTTGGTGCCTTTGTCTCCAGTATAAGTTACAGGAGCGTTTTGTGTGCCTCAGCTCTAGGGCACCTGCTCGTGGGGTTGTTCTTCGGGAGACGAGGTTGTCCGTTTCTTGCAGGCAGAGCTGATTGTGGGTGATCAGAGTGGTGCGATTCACATCTGGGACCTGAAAACAGACCACAATGAGCAGCTGATCCCAGAGCCTGAAGTTTCCGTGAATTCGGTTCACATTGACCCCGATGCCAGTTACATGGCGGCTGTCAACAGCTCGGTGAGTTCAGGTGGCCTTGAGCGTGGGGTGGGATTTACTGGTGCCTTGGCAGCTGCTGGCACGTGCCTCACGCGGGCAGAGGCGGCAGGTTTCTGCGTACCGGCTTTGTGTGCGGTTCGCACCGCGTTGCGGGTCTGCAGGTGGTTTTCAGCTGGGCAGGGAGCCCCTTGCAGGCAGCTCCTCCGGTCTCCTTGCAGGGAAACTGTTACGTCTGGAACCTGACGGGCGGCATCGGAGAGGAGGTGACCCAGCTGATCCCCAAGACCAAGATCCCAGCGCACAACCGCTACGCCCTGCAGTGCAAGTTCAGCCCTGACTCCACGTGAGTGACTGCCGGCCTGCTCGCTTGCCTGTGCCCCCAGCAGCAGGTCCTTTCGGGGCAGGTATCAGAGACCCGCTGTGCCCCCAGCTGCTGGGGTGACCTTGCTCTGCAGCTCCCCCGGAGCGAGCGGGACAGGAGGCAGTCGTGCTGACACGGGGTTACTGTCAGCAGCGTCCCAGCTCTGTGCTCCGTGATCTCGGAGGTGCTCTGTGAATCCTCAGCAGGTTTTGCAGCCGTGAGTCGCATTCACAGCTGGGATCGATCTGCTGATCTCTGAGAGCAAGGTGATGAACCTGGTGTACTCTTCTACCAAATCTGTTTAACTTGAATTTCATAAGGCAGATGATACAGGGGTAAAGAAATCTGATTATGAGAAATGCAGGTCTCCAGTGCATTTCCGTTCCAGACCCGCATTAATGAGGGGCTTTTAGGGATACAGAATGAATAATAAGGTTACTCATGTGCATCTCTCCCTTGCAGGCTCTTGGCTACCTGTTCTGCAGATCAGACATGCAAGATCTGGAGGACTTCAAACTTCTCTCTGATGACAGAACTGAGCATTAAAAGCAATAACCCCGGGGAAACCTCTCGCGGCTGGATGTGGGACTGTGCCTTCTCTGGGGACTCCCAGTACATCGTCACGGGTAAGGCCCTGCTGTACATCCGCCCTTGTCCAGTGATTCGATTTGGACTGCTCCAGGACCCCTGGCAGGAGGGCTGTGCGCCAACACAGCATTTATGAGTTGGGCTGGCTGGGTGCACGGCCGGTACCTGGTGCTTCCTCGCCGGCCCCTAGCGCAGCTGCGTACATGAGGAGAGAAACCCCCCCGTTACAGCACCCAGCCTCACACCCACAGCACGTTACACCACCGCCCTTAAATACTTTGCTTGTGCCGTAACAGGACAGCTGTTGCCTCCTATTTAAATTGGAGAGATGATCCTCGTGCATGCTGTTTATTCACCTGGTAGCAGTGCTGCTTGCACTGTTCGCAGCATGATAGTGCTGCCACCACAGCAAGTTTTCTCCAGAATACTTAAAATCCCATGTAGTACAGAAACGCACCAAGATCCTTGCTGTGTATCACTCCTTGTCTGTCATCAACAGCTCTAATAATGGTGTTGAGTGAAGCCAGAGGACAGTCCTTCTTGCAATTAAAAAAAAAGTTTGAAAGATAATATCATAATATATCCCACTGCACCTCTTTTCACTTTGTGTTCCAGCTTCCTCAGATAACTTGGCCAGACTTTGGTGCGTGGAGACAGGAGAGATCAAGAGGGAATACAGTGGCCACCAGAAAGCGGTTGTCTGCCTTGCTTTCAATGACAGCGTGTTGGGTTAATGCCTACATGCAAGAAAGAAAGGACCTGTGCTTGTTTTCCCCTGTCTTGCGATGACAAGCACCCTCTGGAGCCTGAGACACGAACACTTGTATCCATCCCCTCCTCTGATGGAGATGGCTCGGTCTCTGGCAGAAGCAGCTGCATCTGCCTGGAATGGGACCAGGCTTCAGCCCTGAGCAGATAATAACCGAAACGTGTCTGACCTCCAAGGGACACCCCTTGGACAACGGGAACGGCCTGGGAGGCACCACCCCGTAGAGGGTGGCTGGGGGCAGATCAGCTGGAGGTGCTCCTCTGGCCAGTGCACGCAGTGCATGCGCTGCAGACACCTTTGCCATGTTTTGTACCCCAAAGTGAAAAACATCAGCCTTCCTAAACGGTGGCATAGGCTGAACAAAGAGGAAGGGCAGCTGTTTTCTTGTTTTGCAATCCCTTTATTCGAAGTATATTTCACAGACTTACTTCAAGAACAGCACTGATAAAAGCAGCAGCCCTGGCCAACTGATAACCTTGTGTTGTGCAGGGCACACGGCCACAAAACACTAGCTACTCCGCATGATCCGTCTGTGTCTAGTTCTACTGATACCTACATACACGGTGCGGTCCTGGAGCACAGCTGCAAATAAAGTGTCCGTACCAACAAAGCTGAGCCGAGTGCTGTTATTTTCCTAAATTCTCTTGAACTGCTGCATGAAATCAGCGGGAAGTGCTTAGGGGATGTTGTAGATGTTACCTTCCTTGTCGAAATCGGGCTTTTCAGGAGTCCGGTTCAAGTGTGCAGAGCAACGAGGGGGCATCCGCGGCTGCAGGACTTACTCGGGGAGGTAATAGAAGCAGATAGACACACAAACGTTGCTTGGAAAACATATGTCAATGCAAAGGTAGATCAGTCGCTGCCTCCCTGGACCTGCCGGATGAGCAAGGACAGAAACATGGTGAGAAGAAGCCTTTTGCAGCCCTGCAGGTAACTCCCTAGAGAGCCAAGCAGGCGGAAAGCCTCAGGGAACGGCTTTTCTCATCATTAGAGCTGGCGTAAAACAGAACGAGGGTGGCAAACACCGAACCCGGAGCATCGCAGGGGGCTGCTGCGTGTGGTGTTGTGCAGTGCAAGCGGGCTGGGTTGCTTGCGGGGGGGGGGAGCAGAGCCTTTCCCCAGCCAGTGCTGCAGCTTTCTGCCGGTGTAAGACAGCAGTCACTGAACAACGGGCTGATTTTGAAGCAGAGGTGACCTGTCCCAGGCCTTGGCAGCCTGTCCCAGGCCTGGCATGCTGGCACTCGTGCTGACTCGAGGTGTCTTTCGTGCAGCAGAGCCTGCTCCGCAACGGGAGACGCAGACAACTTACCCTCCCCTCGCCTGACCCAGAAGATGGATGTCTGTTCGCACAGGTTTTGGACAGCCTCCCCCAGGCTTTTCGGATCCACCTGTTTCCCTGCCGAAACGCCCAGGAACTCTCTGTAGTACTTGGTTTGGTTGTTGTGAAGCAGAGGTTGATCGACCTGAAAGGAACGGCCCCGTTAATTCCTCCCGAGACGCTTTGCTCCTCCCCACGCTGCCCTTCAGCCCCCCCAGCCCTGGTTTTAAAGGCATCCAAAGAGCAGTCTATATCTCAGCAGTGGCAGCAGCTTTCTCCCGAAGGCCTTCCCTTCCCACCGGGCTGCCAGGGATGCTCCTCTGGCCGGGGAGGCTGGAGGAGTCTCCCAGGAGAAGGCATCTGCCTGCGTTCACAGCTACTGTGACCGTCCTGCCTCTTTCTCCACGGACAGCAACAGCCCACACGAGGTGCGACAGAAGCCAATCTAGCATCATCGCCCTCTTTTACTTTCATTAGGGAGCCTCGCAGCCTGCCAGATGCTTTCTTCTCCTTGCATCTGTTTTGGTAAAACGGTCTCATGGGTCTTGTGCTCCTACTCTGCACTAGGCTAAACGCTGCTCATTGCTTCTTGGCTGGGCAGGGAGCAGGGGGCGAAGGGCAAGGGAGGCCCAAGGAGCTCGGAGGAAACCGAGAGCAGCTGGCAGGGGTGCCCAACACGGGGTCCTCTGTCTCCTTGAAACAGAATCCCTCCCTCCCTGTGCCATGAATCTGCTGGCAATTTGCTCAGAGGGTCTGTACACACGGTTTGCTCCAACTCCCTGCCCTGCGAATTGCTAACAAAACTCCCTTTGTTTTGGTTCCCCGGAATTTTGAGAGCAGGTAACAGAATACGGTTCCAGAAACGCCCTGCTATTCACAGTCCATGGGACGCATCTCCCTCCCCAGCCAGCGTTTCTGCTGTTTCTCACGGAAAACACGGTGTCAGTAAAACCGGGAGTCACCTGGACCCTCCCAGACCAGCGCGGCCGGCTCCCTCGGAGCCCAGCACGGAGAGGCAGAGCTCTGCTGCCGAGCAGGAAACCACAGCAACGCTCCTCAGAGCGGCGAGCGATGCAAACAGACCATCGCCACTGCTAGTCCTGGGTGGGAGAGCCCGTGCCCTCGTTCAGCTGCGGCTGGGACACGGGTGTGCAAGAATCTCCCAGTGCAAAACCAAACCCACCCAGAAAAGGGCCATCAGGCAGCCAGGGCTTGGTCCAGGACCCGACCCGTCCTCCCCTTCCACCCAGCCAACCCGGGGAACGGCCGCAGCAGGCGCTCACTCCTTGCTCGGACGCGTTGAGAGACGCCTGCACGTTGCGGAGGTCCCGGGAGTCCATCCTCCTCAGGTAGCACGCGTGCTGCTCCGGGGGCTTGTAGCACACGTAGCCCTGCAGGACGGAGCATCCCCGTTAGAACGGGCGACAGCCCACTCCCGGCCAGCTCAAACGTGGACATCCCTCCTTTTGTGCTGTGCTATTTCCCCCTAACGAGCAGCAGCCATCGCCGCTGCGCCCAGCCCAGAGCATCGCACCTCCTGAGCGGGCAGTGGCTGCTCGTCCCCGGTGGGATCCTCCAGCTCGGTTCAGCACTAATGGTGCAGAGAAACGAGGGAGCAGCTGCTATTTTCCTGGTCTGCACTTCGTGCTCCAGCCCCAGCAGCTTCCCCAGCTGCCCGCTCTGCCCCCAGCGCCAGCGAGGCAGGTAACTACCCCGACGCACTTACGTTCCTGCTGTCGTACAGCACGACGGTGGTGCGGTTGCTCTGCGAGGTCACGTAGTAAGTCACGGTGTTCCTGGACCTGTCCACGAGGGCTGACTGGTTCCCCAGGGAGACGACCTGCGGGACAGGCTGAGCACAGACAGGGCGAGGGCAGCACCAGCCATCAGCGTGTTCAGGTCCGTGCACATCTGCCCTCCCGCACCCCCCAGACACCTCCCTGGCCCCTGCCGCTTGCCCCAGTTGTTCAGCGACAGACGGGGCAAGCTCCAGCGGGAGGAGGGCAGGTTTGGGGCAGCCCCGGCTACCCAGCCTTGAACCGCGGCTGGGGAAGGGAAAGGACCGACATGCCCGGAATAGAAGCGCTAAGATGCTGCACCAGCATTTGAGCATCTAGCTGCAGGCATTTGCTCTGGGCTCATCCGCAGCCGGGTGCCGGCTAGCGAGGGTGCCCGGAGCTCCCGGGTCCCCGCCGCGGCCGCACACCAAAAGGAGCCGGAATCAGCTTCCCCGCCGGCCGCAGCTCGCTGCTCAGCAGCTGCCGGCTTCCCCCCTCGCTCCAGAGGCCACAGTGACGCATGGGAACTTGCCTGCTTAGCAAAATAGCAGCTCGAGTCTGTATTTACTAATGAATCACTGAAGTTGCTCTAATTTAAGCTATGGTTTCTGGCAGACGCGTTGCAGGGGGGAGGCAGCAGCTGCTCGGCTGCCGCCTGGAGCTCAGTGCCCCGGGGAGTTTCTGCAGACCTGATCTGCAGACTGCCTGCACGTTCCAGAGGGAGGGAGAAGAGGCCAAACCCAGCCCCGGTCTCAGCCCACTCGTCCCTCCAGGCAAGGGCTTCTGACACACGAGGGCTGCGTGCAGGAGGATACGTCCCTGCCTGGATCCGGATCCCTTACCTGGGCAGAGCTCTGGGAGAAGCTGAGCATCCCCGCGACGCTGATGCCAACAACTGCAAAAAACAAGGCAATGGACAAGATGATCCAGAATGTCCTGGACAGATTTTTGAATTGTGCTGGGAACCTCCTGTCCTGGGAGCCAAGGCAGAATAAGGAAAGAACAGGAGTTAAAATTGATGCTTTTGCAGTTTATCCTTCTGTGCTATAAAAAACACTGCTTATTCGTAAAGGAAATCGTTTGGGCATTCGCAGGACTACATGCAAACTGCTGGGGATGTCTGAATATAGAGACCGACCCACAGAACTGCCACAACACAGCAACAGTCCTGGAATAACATCACTTTTATCCCACAGCGACTGGAATTTTAGTTCTGACATCCCAGTGACGAGCACTCCTCCAGCTGGTCGTTTCCCTCGTGCGGACATTGCAAAACCTTTGAGGAAAGGCTGGAATAGGAAGCTCTTCATAAACGGGGGCTGCTGCTGCACTTTCATCATCAAATGAAATTATTTTGTTTCATAGCAGAAATTCCAGAAATAACCATCAGCATTTGAAGCAGTCCTGCGTGGGGCAATCCTACCTACTTCCTTGTCCTCCCATATACTTACTTCTATTTTATTTTCTGGATAAAATTGTTGCTTGATGCAAAACAAGCTGTTATTTGAAGTAAAAAAAAGCTTGGCATCGTGTTGATGCTTCTAATGGCTTGATGTAAAAATTACTTTAATTCTTACACTGAAACAACTGAATAACTTACTGGCCCATAAAGTCATTTTTACAAAGCAGAAAGGTGGCACTTTCCAAAACCATAACAGTACAGCCCACACTTAAAAAAAAAAAAAAAAAAAAAAAAAAGCTGTTTCTCAATCCTCTAAAGCATATAGAGAAATCTCATGATTTCAGGTGGTTGGATTTGCTGCAGTCAAACAATAAACAGGCTCTGCAAACCTGCTGGTCAGTTACAGGTCTTTTTTTGGTAAGGAGCAACTTATAAATACATTCCACCAAAAAAAGCAGCGAGTATTAAAGAAGTCAAAAACGCACAGCTGAAATCTTATCAATTCAAATGCAACAGAACCAGAACATTACAATAATTGGTAGATTTTCAATAGTGAAATTCCCTGAGGTGGGAAACAGGAAATATAAATAAACAAAGAAATCCAGCGAAGTCCTGTCTCCTGGCAGGTTCCTGGAGGCCTGTGGAGCACTTCGCACGTGCACACATCACCAGTGGCATCGCAGCACATCTGCTGTGATTCTCCGGCATGTCTAATTTGCCTGCTCTGCCCAGGCAACCTACCTTGCTCTAGTCATTTTATGCCATGTAAGTACGGACACTTACATGAAAATCCAGCTGAGAGACTCAGCTGCCTTAGAAGGAGCTGAGTTGTGGATTGCTGAAGTTGGCGATGGGCCCTGGAGAGGTGATGAACAAAATCTCACCAGGATCCATGGGAAGTGCAGGAGCTCAGCCCCTTGGAAAGAGGAATAGTCACCAAGCAAGCGCAGAGCCAGGACTCTGGGATAACCAAGGGCCCAGGGATACTCACGGAAGAGACGATACTGCTGGTGCTGTTACCACCCTCCATCCTCCACCTCAGATGAGGACCTTGCTCCTGCGGCTCTGCCTCCTGACAATACACAGGCTGTGCATGATCTTCAGCTCCAGACGTGCTTGGGAAGCCTAAGCATGCACCTGGAAACCTAAATACCTGTCCCTTACAGTCGCAGAAGCCTCCCGGTCAGGTGCTCCTCAACTCAGACCTGCATGGAAGGTGAAACCTTAGAGCTGCGACCTGGGGAGAGAAAGGGAGGGCTAAAACCCAGCAGTGCAGAGAGATGCTGTCGTTGGTATGAAAGCACTCTTCCTGCTTACCTTCCGAGCCAGCTGGAGGTATTTACGTAGACTACAACTGAAGCCTTTGTGCGTGCCTTCCCTGCTGGCACATGCTTGTAGTGGGATTGGATAAGTCTCATTAAGAGATGAAATGAATAGGGAAAACGTGGCAGCCTGCTCTTGTCATCAGTTATTTCTGCATTTCAACATGAACTTTGTGCTGTCAGAGCTCTGTGGGCTGAAGCCAACTGTTTATCCTGCAGACTAGCGCACTGCAAGCCTTGGCTGTGCAGACGTGCTCCTGTTCCACCTACGGATCTCACCTCGTTCAGATCCCAGGAAAGAGGGTGTGACACAAAGTCATTGTCACAACACCAGTTGCACTCAAACCAGCACACATTTCCAACGACAAGCATTACCTCGCAGGGAACACATTTCCGAGGGAGTCAGACCTTAAAATTATCCTAGTCGGTCTGGGAGCCCCTGTGAGAGCTTTGGATTATTGAGACCCGCCAGCCAGCCCGCCCAACAGAGGCAGGCCAAAGTTCAGCAGAATTGCTTTGTACACCATCTATCCAGGAAAGATCCAGCATTTGGACATCTACCAAACAAGCACGGCCCAAGACTGATCAAACAACCAAGGCAGCAGCTCATCCTCACTGCAGCACTAGCACTCCCCTTCTCTCCCCACTTGTCTTTGACTTACAGACGGAAACACACAAGAGGCCAAACTATTTAACTGGAAAATCACAATCTTGTTCTAGTATGTTGCTTCTCTGGGACATGAATTTAGACTGTGCATGAGCTGTTATATCAATATATTAGGACTACATGGATTCTACTGACAAATACATAATTGAAGGCTATGGCCAAAGAGAGTCAACCATCATTCTTTTTTAAAAATAGTAAGAAGGAGAACGTGAGACTGCAGCATGCCACACCGCCGCTGCTCTGAAGAAACGGAAGTGTTGAAACAGCCCAGTCACCAGACCTACTTCTGCAAAGTCAGAGACATTTCAGAGGAGCACAAAGCAGTCCCCTCCACTGCAACCCACCAGCTGATTTCTGCTGCAGTGAGGCTCAGCACAAGAAACTTGGAAAACCAGCTGTAACATACAAACAGAATATTCTCCCCCCAGAGATTTCTAAACAGACACACAAGAGGCACTTTCTTACTCTATGAAGGTTGCACCATGCTTATTCTAAGGCACAAAAATTAAGTAAAACCATCTATAAAATGTTGTTTGCAAAAGCATTGGTAAGAAGGGGAAAGCACTCTGCTCTCTAAGTAAGAGCATGACCCTGAAATACCAGCTCAGTGCTAAGAGCCAAGCACAGTTCTAGGCACCCAAAATGAAAAAAGTATGTATTTTTTTTTTGGTAAAATTGCATGTCAGGAGTAAAGATGATAAAGACTGGAGTCATATCCTTAACTCCTACAATTTCAACAAAGTACAGTTACATCCAAACACATGCAGAAGAGACTACAAAACAAGAAAAATGCCAGCGAAAAGCAGGTTCATAAGTTTAATGTGAATTCAAGTAGAGGGTCAAAAACCACTGGGAAGTTGATACAGAGATTTTTGAAGCATGATCGACACCTTCACCAATACATTTCGGTATACGTGGGGAACAGTGAATCGAGGTAATGGTTCCCTTGTACAGCGAACAGTTCTCAGCAGGAATGGTGTGCCGCTTCAACAAGGCTGAGCACCTCACCTGGAATTTACTACTTTACTTGACATGTTCTGAAATTGTAAGCACCAAAACTAGGAAGTGAATCAAAGAATGCATTGCTAAGTTAGCCCTAACCGCAGGCAATCCACTATGTCTATGTTACTTAAAGGAAAAGTTCTACCTGATGAGCATTTCTGTGACTTTCGTAAGCCTTCTAGGTGGAGACACAAACAAGGAAGAGATTATTCATGCTTCCTTACACAACTCCGAGTACAAATGAACAGTCTTTTACAAGATCCAGATAGTATTCTGGTAATACTGAAAGACATCATGAACTGCACAGTTATTGCCATACAAACAAGGTGGCAAGTTTACTTATTTCTAGTGTTCGAGTGGAAGGAAATGGCATCGAATACACTACTAGAGCTATTCAGCTAAACAATGGGAGATAAAGGAAGTTCAGCGTTTAAATTTAAACTGCCAGTAGTGTAATCTATGGACTAACAATACAGTACTTGCATATTTAATTTTTCCACTTACTTTTGTAATACAAAAGCTTTGAACTGTGGCCTTCAGTTCAGCCAGCATAAAAATCTATCCCATAGCCTGAGCTGTGCATCACTCAAAACCTATCTAAAGATGAAAATAAAATAATCACCTGAGCAGGCACTCTTTTTCAGACAAGTGACTGTTGCCAGGCCCCAACATCAGATACACGAGGAAGATGTTACAAGCAGGTATTTAAAGGAAGCACTGTGCTGTTATCACACTTAACCAGTACAGGTTTACCTCAGTGGGAAGTAGCGATGTGTACCATATTCATCCGTTGTAGACTGAGCCCTAATTCATATTCTACAAATAAAGCCAAGGCAAGCAATTATTTTGATGCTGAGGCAGCAGGGAAGCATAAGAAAATTTAGACTAACTTCATGTCTAATCAATCCAGTTATTTCTGGGAAGCAGTATTAGTGCAGGACCATCCTATGTGATTACATACTTTCCGCATTACCAAATGCAAAAGCTTACAAAACTTAAACCTATAGTGATCAGTGAAGTACATTCCTCTTATCCTCCCTTTTGGGAAGCAAGATATATTATCATATATTATACTTAAGTTTATATTTTAAATATATTCTGATATATATTTAGGATCAGGATAGTTCTTGTATGTACGTGTACTTTACATATACATCCAATACTTGGACAAATACAGTATACAGAAGATACCATTCGCATTTTGCACGTGGAATCATTCTAATCTGCATCACAAGTGCAATTTTTGTGATCAAATAAAGACAGATTTCAATTTCTTTGACCTGAGGTCACACTTGCAATGGGCTGCACTGCTAGAATGGGACCCAGTCTGAAAAACCAATCTAAGGCCAAATTCTAGTTACATCAGCCACTGCAAGCATTTCCAAACACAGCCACTGAGTAACTACACACTCGAAGAGTTATTTCCCTGAATAAACAAGACTGAGTTACACTCTGTCCACGAGAGGACATACTGTAAGCTGTTGGGTTCCTTTCCTCAGATCACTCTGCTCTACTTTCCTCAACTCAGTCTAGAAGACAATAACACCTAGTATCACGCATAGTTAGATATATGTATTACTTATAATAATAAAAAAGCCCCAAACCCACAAGACTTGAGTGACACCATAATGCCCTCTTCCTTTCAAAGTGCATTTTAGAAGACCAAGATGTAAACAAAAATCATACAGAGAGGACAGAAAGCTTAAAAAGCTAAGGGTGGCCAATTTCTGGTGGTATATTGAGTACGTTACTGTCACAAGGTGATTACTTAGGGCCCTCCTCAGGGTACCGCTTCAAAGGCTGTGAGAGTTTTGCTATTTAATCCCCCAGCGCTGGAAGGAGGTCAGCTATACTATCGACATAGTAATCGGGAACCAGGCTTTGCCTGGCAGGGCAGTCACTCTCCTGGTGACCTTTCACTTCTTCCAGCGTGGTGACTCCGGTGAGAGTCAGCAGAGTCGTGAGGCCGCAGTTGTTGCCCATGAGGATGTCGGTGTCCAGGCGATCTCCCACCATGATGGTACGAGCGGGGTCGATGTTGAACTCGCTGGCCACGCAATCGAACATGTACCGGTTGGGCTTGCCGACAATAAATGCCTCGCGCTCCGCTGCCGTCTCCACCGCTTTCACCAGACAGCCGGTCCCTGGAGACAGGATAGAAAACGATTGATTAGAGACCGCAGAAGACTCTCAGTACCCAGACGAGGAAGGGCAAAATCAACGGGTATTTCGGGAACACAGCGCCTCAGGTACGCAGAGGGAGAGGAATGACAACTGGTGATACCCGAGGCAGTGCGTAAAACCTGATCCACACGCAGGAGAGTGCATGGCCGCCCAAGCAAAGGCCGAGCGCAGCTTCCCCCGCTCTCAGGCACGAGGGCCCCAGCTTTGGGGACACCGTTTGCCCCGTGCTCCCCCCTCCCGCGGCACCGCCCGGGGCTCCCCGCACCGCGCACCGGGGATGGCGGCGCCGCCCTCGAGCGGCAGCCGGTGGTCGCGGTTGGTGCCCACGAGCAGGCAGCCGTCGCGCTGCAGGTAGCGCAGGGCCTGGCACAGCTTGGCGTAGCTGAAGTGCTCGTCGAAGCCCACGAGGACGGCGCGCACGGCGGGCTCCAGCGGCGCCCGGGCCCAGTCGGCGGGCGCGGGGCCCGGCAGGGCGGCGGGCCCGGGGCCCAGGTGCGGCACGCCGGCCGCCTCCAGCTCGGCGCCCAGCGCGGCGCTGCCCAGCACGTAGGCGGCGGCGCCGGGCGGCAGGGCCTGGCGCAGGTAGCGGGCGGCGCAGTAGGCCGAGCCGAAGACGTGGCGCGGCTCGGCGGGCGGGAAGCCGAGGCGCCGCAGCTTCTCCGTGTAGGCGCCGCGCGTGCGGCTGCTGTTGTTGGTCACGTAGCAGAGCCGCTTGCCCGCCGCCGCCAGCCGCCCCAGCGCCGCCGCCGCGCCCGCCACCGCCGCCTCGCCGCGCCACAGCACGCCGTCGCAGTCGAAGAGCAGCGCCTCGGCCGCGCCCAGCACGGCCCGCGCCGCCTCGCCCTCCAGCCGCCGGCACCTCCGCCCGCCGCCCGCCGCCGCCATGGCCGCCCGCGCGCCGCGCGCCCGCCCCCCGCCCGCCCCCATTGGCCGCCCGCCGCCGGCCGCCCGCGCCCCCATTGGCCGCCGCCGAGCCCCGCCCCGCCCCGCGGCCGCGGCGCCGGCCGGCTCGCGCCGCTCCTCCGGCCGCGGGCGGTGGGGGGGAGGGGAATGTCACCTCTCTCTCTCTCTCCCCCGCTCTCATTGGCCAGCCCGCCTCACAGGCCCGCCCGCCGCGCGCTGCCATTGGCCGGCGGGCGCGCCCGCCCCAGGCGCTGCGCAGCCCATTGGGCCATCGAGCCCGCAGCCCCGCCCGCTCCCGGGGTCACGAGAGAGACCCTCAGGGTCGCGGAGGGGTCAAAGGTCACCAGGGGCCGGTTGGGGGGCGGGGGTCGAGCACCGGCGCCGCCGAGGGGTGCCTGGACCGCTGCGCGCGGTCGGAACCCCCGAGCTGGGGCGCCGTTTCCCGCCGAGCCCCTGAGGCGGCCGGTCCCGCGGCACACGCGGGCCTGTTGTTATGACGACACGGCCGTAAAGCCGCCATCTTGGCGGTGCGGCTCGTTGCGACATGGAGGCCGCGATGGCAACGAGCGCGGGGCCGGCGGGGCTTACGGCAGCCGCGGCCGAGGCGCGGGAGGGGGCGGCGGCCGCTGGCTCCGGCCCTGCCGCGGCCCCCGCCGGCCCCGCCGCCTTCCTCAGCCTCCCGGCGCCCTTCGGCGAGGAAGGTACTGGCGGGACGGGGTGGGGTGGGGCGGCGCGGCCGGGGAAGCCGGGGCCGCGGCCGGAGCCCCCCCGGGCTCGGCTGGTTCGAGGGCTTCCGGCGGGGCCTTCTCCCTGCCGCCCCCTCCTCCGTGCCGCGCAGGCTGCAGCCCGCGGCCCCGCCGGCGGTACCCCCCGCGCCCCTCTCCAGAGAGCCGTCCCGCTGCCGGGGCAGCGCAGCTGCGCCCCCCGCGCCCCCAGCCCTTTCCTCCCTCGCCCGCAGGTTTTCCGCAGCGAGCGCGGAAAAAGTTTTCGGCGTAAAGTCTCGTACGCGATACGCGCTGTGTTTGTTCAGAGCTAACGACTCCGCTTCACACTGCAGACGAAGATGATGTCCACAAGTGTGGCCGCTGCCAGTCAGAGTTCACCTCCTTGGAGGAGTTCGTGCAGCACAAATTGCAGAAGATCTGCCAGCGCGCTCCGGAAGCTCTCGCTGCTGCCTCGGCAGGTCTTCTCAACCAAGAAGTACAAAAGGTGGGAGCAGGCTTCTCCCCAAGCTGCGGCCCAAAATAGTTAGGATGCAATGGGCTGTTGGGTTAGAGGGGAGAGAAAATAACATGATAGTTTTAAAAGGAATAAAACTCTTCTACTAAAACATTATCTCTTACAACAGGCTGTTTCTTCTGTTGAGGAGTCTATAACTGTTGCACATATAGTTGTTGAAGCATCTTCGACAGCAGAGGAAATCAGTAATGCATCAGCTATAGTAGGTAAGCGTCGAGATACTTGCTTTTGTATCCCAGCTGTGTTAGTAGTGTGTCCTCTTGTGTTTGATTTGCATTGTCATTGGTAGATGAAATGTCATAGGGTTCGGACTTAGACATTATCTTCAAGAGGTAACAGAAAGGCTTCCCTAGGCCACCTCCGCGATCCTCACCTAGCTGAGATTTAACACAGCTTAGATTTAAATCTCTGTTCCAGAAATGTCAGTTTTAATACTTTTATTGTAACACTGAGAACTTTATAAAAAACTGTTCCAGTTTTGAAGTACCTGTTTCTCCTTCCTGGTTTGTAAAATCCTGAAACAATAAGTTGATCCAGCCACGCAGAGCTGTCTCCTGTAAAGAACATAACTGTCTTCGTATCCTTTCCCTAGGTAGTGGGCACATAAAAGAAGTCATTGTTGCAGGAGACCATGTTTTTGAAAACCCAAATGGTAGCGTTGATGGGGAAGTCACTGAAGATCAAGGCAATCCTGATGATCAGGAGCAGGATATTTCCACAGAACTGATAAAGGTTAAGCTTCTGGTTAATAAAGAAGGCCGATATGTGTGTGAATTGTGCCAGAAGACATTTAAAACAGTAAGTGTAACTTTTACTGTGTTCTGGTTAGCAAGCCGTTTGGGTTGGCTGTATGTTGAGGTATCTGAGGACTTGATAAAAGGTGTGTTTTTTGGTTGCATGCTGTGCTTTCAAAAGTAAAGTTCTGATTTCAAAAGGAGTATTTATGTTTTATGGTTGAAATGTTAACTCCTTAACTATTTGGAGCATCTTTTAAAATAAATTCTTACCCTAGGCCAGCATCCTCAAAGCTCACATGATCACTCACAGCAGCAGAAAGGACTATGAATGTAAACTCTGTGGAACTTCCTTTAGGACAAAAGGGTCTCTGATTCGACACCATCGGCGTCACACTGGTAAGACACTACTCTGAAATAAGAGCTCCTTATTGCTGGAATGCAAGTGTGTGGCTCTTCAGCTTGCTGTAGAGTAGAATATGCTGCTGCTTTCCCTCTTTCGCTGAGCTGAGAACATCAGACTCCCTGATGTGGGGGGTGCTGGGAGGTAATGCAAGGCTAAGCGTAGTCACCTTGCTGCAAAAAGCTGGACGGTGTTCTTCTGGAAGTCCACAATACAGAACTAATACCGGTTAAAGCTAATTTGATGCTATTGTTTTGAGGCTATTGTTTTGATGCATGCCATTTCCAGATGAACGACCTTACAAATGCAAGAAATGTGGGAAAAGCTTCAGGGAATCTGGAGCTTTGACTCGACACCTGAAATCTCTGACACCTTGCACTGAAAAAATTCGCTTCAACATGAACAAAGAAATAGTAGTCAATAAAGATGATTTGCCAGCAGGTCAGTGATGCTGTAAATACGTGCCTTGTGTCTGATAAAACCAAGTGTGTTGCTGGTGCTAGAGCTATAAATTCTTTTTTGTTTAAGAAAAAAATATTGCTATGATATTGAGTTTATATCTTTCATACAGGAAAAAGTCGTTTTTGTATACAGATCTCAACTATTAACTTGAAGTGCATGTACCCAGGCATAGACTTTGAAGAATATTTGAGAATCTGGTACAAAGATGTTTTTAACACGCAACTGTTTTTTGGATTTTGTTTTTCCTTTTTGGATCATATGAAACTTATTTAGAAAATGAAACATGTCACTGTCTAGAACAATGCATGCGAGAAGGTATACTCTGTAGAAGCAGAGAGCAATCATTCTGCCATATCTGTATTCCAAGATGCGTTTTTGTAGGGCGCAGCAAATTGAAGTAAGCCAAATGATTCATTCTGCTGCTTTTCTTGAAGGATCCTGTAGTTCAAACACAGACACAGTTTCGTCAATTGCAAGTGAATCGATTGAGGCCTCACCTGTGATTCATCTAGTGACAGACGCAAAAGGCAATGTCCTTCATGAAGTTCATGTCCAAATGCAGGAACTTCCTGTTGTTGATGCAAAGTCCCTGGACCAAGATGTGAGTGTCATTTCTCTTGAATACCTTTCATGTGTTTTATGCAAGACATATTTTGAAATATTTCACCTTGTAAACAACACTTTCTTAGATGCTTAGAATATATGTGTGCTGGAAATAAATGGTTAAATAGGTTCCTTTTTCATCAGAAAACCAAGGTGGCAAACTGCTGGCTCTAACCATTTCTGGCAATCTGTCAAAAACGAGACTTAGCAGTATCTGTATAGCATGCAGGGGCACGCATAGGGTTTTCCACCACACACTGGATGATGTATAAGTTGAAAGAGTGTTTTTGTTGACCATGCCCTTGTACGTGTCTCCACGGTAGGAGTAAAGGCTTATCCCTTGAGCTGAATGTTTTCAGACTATAGATTCGCTTTGTCTTCCTCTCCAGTCCAGGCTTATTCCCTTGTTGCTTTTATCCTATATCACAACATTGGTCATCTTGGTAATAATTACTGTCATAGCAGAAAGGCTGACTTTGAGTTTGCTGTACTTACCGTTGGACTGTTTATTCCTTTAGCCGTCACAGCCTGAGGAGCAGCCGTGCGAGGGGGAAGTGAACAGTGAGAATCTGCTGAGGCAGGCCATGAGGAATTCCGGCATCGTGATAGAGCGAGTCGCTATGGAGGAAATGCAAAAGCCAGATGAACCTGCTGTAGCTGCTACAGAAGAACTAGAAAATGAAGTGATGGAAGCAGAAGAGGAGCCATGTGGGGAACAGTGTGTTGAAATAGAACAACCAGAGTCTGTATGTTTGTACTTCGCTTTGTAAATAGGTTAACTTTTTTTTTTTTTATCTTCTGTGCCTGCACTTGGTTGTGAAGAGTAGCATTAGCCTGATCACCCTGCACGTTATCCTCAGTGCATCTCTCCGTATGCCCATGTCTTTATGTCAAGGATAACAGGATTTTTAGAGTTATGTTTTTCAAATATGCTGCAAGTGTGGTGTTCGTGCTCTCTCTCCTATTTGATAACATAAACTGCTTTCTTGTCTAAACTGGTGTATTTAATAGGAATTTGGTTAGCAACACACCACTTAAAAAAAAGGCTTATGTTGTACTTTTTTTTTTCCCTAATAGACAGATACAGAAAGAACAAATGGATGCAAAAGTTACATTTGTCCTCACTGTAGTGAAGCCTTCAGTGAAGCTACATCCCTTGAAACACACATCAAAGGACACTTAGGTAAGGTCCTACTGCATATGCTGTTGTCTAAAATGTACTCTGTCTTACTACGGTCTGAAATGTAGTACAGCTTTCTTTGTTTCAAATTCTTTATCTTCACAAGGAATAATACTTCAGCCATGCAAATTCAATTGATGCTTCAGCCATGCAAATTCCATTGATGCTTAACACACAATGTTGAAAAGGTTAGAGCAGTTGACTTTTGTTAAGCTAAAGAGAAATATACAGGAAGGAAAATATAAAGGAAATATAAAGAAGGTCCATGTTCCAGGGCCTGCTGTGGAGTGAACGCTGCATTCCTGGAAGTAAAATTTTGTGGAGGGGCCCATAAAAAGGGTATTGAGACAGAAGAGGTTGATAGGCTGGAACAGCTCTTTGAAAGGTACTAAAGGCCACAAGAGCAATGTTTGAGGTGAACTCATTTTGGAATGGGATGAAGGCCATACGCTCAACTCAAAACATCACTTCCCTCCTTCTCCAGGTTAGAATCCTGCAAGAACTTTGTTCTCCTGGCATGTACTGGTATGCATCTGGAAAGGGCTTAACTGCATAAGAGGGCAATGCAGTTGGCAGAGGGACAAGTTTTTTCCCTGCCTTCTGCTTCTGTTGAGAGAAGGGCCTCTGTGACCTCTTCAGCCATCAGCTAGCTGTGATCTTTACAGACAGCAACACCAGGAACGGGCTTAAGACAAGCTTTGCTTCCTGTAAGACCTGAAGTGAATAACAGCACCATTTTTATTAGCCTGATAATTTTGACCTGAGCTGCTGCTGCTGGTGGGTAAAATTGCTTTGATTTCTTACCGTGTAATGACAGGGTATTTCAGTTCCTCTGACATTGAGTGGTGCTATTTGGGTGCAGCAATGACTGCAGAATTTTCTTGTTTTGATACTGCTTTCTGTCCCTCATCAATCAGGTGCTGCATTTTCTCTCTCTCTAGATTACAAGCCTTTTAAGTGCGAGGAGTGTGGCAAAGAGTTCACGAAAGGCTATCTGTTAAAGAAGCATCAAGAAGTGCACGTGAATGAACGACGTTTCCGCTGCGGAGAGTGCGGCAAGCTCTACAAGACCATTGCACATGTCAAGGGGCACCGCAGGGTGCATTCCGATGAACGGCCTTATTCCTGTCCAAAGTGCGGCAAGCGTTACAAGACAAAGGTGTGCGCCCTTCAAAACAAGCTTCCTTTCACACTTTTCCTTTCCAGAGCTGTGTTTGGGAGAAGTTAGCAGGCTTTGCTGTTGAAAAAAATATATGCCTCAGTTCACTTGCCTTTGATAAGGGCAGAAGCTCCAGAAGGTGCTTTTGTTTTAGTGAGGAAAAGAGGAAGGGTCTTAATAAATCTTTACGTTTGGGAGGAAACTGTTCCTCCGTGTATGAAAAATTTACCTAAAAATAATGCAAACACATCTTTATCATGTTGTAGATGAGAAGAAGCCCTCAAAGATGCTGACTGTCACATTGAAAGCAAAAATACTGCTTGCCTGAGTTTGTCATTTAGCTGCTCTTCTGTTGCATCTCTTTGTACAGAATGCCCAGCAAGTTCACTTCCGTACACATTTGGAAGATAAACCTTACGTATGTCAGTATTGCAGTCGGGGCTTTCGGGAAAAGGGCTCACTGGTCCGTCACATCCGCCATCACACGGGTGAGAAGCCTTTTAAGTGTTACAAGTGCGGACGAGGGTTTGCGGAGCATGGCACTCTCAACAGGCACTTAAAGACCAAAGGTGAGAGATGGCAGTGTGTGTGTTCTTTTTTGATTTGGTTTGCACAAGCTGCTTTTTGTCTGAATGGTAATGATTTTTTAGGGTGGAGTTAAATGACCTAATGACCTCCATACATGGCTGTTTGTTTACCTGCATTGCAGCTGCATCAGAAGAGGAGATGCATTTTTTTTTTATTTTAGATCTACATTAATGAGTATTTCTGCTGTGACATTTCTGATCAAAAATCATGCTGGACAAGTAACTGCAGAGCAGTTCTAATATAAAAGCTGGATAATCTAAACAAAGAGGAAGATAACCAAAACAATTTCTATTAAGCATCTAACCACAGGAGCACTGTGGACTTTCTGCTCCAAATTCTGCCTTAAGTGGTCTCTGAAGTATAGCTGCTGCCCTAAATGGGGAAGAGAGACCCTATATTGTACTAGAGTCTCTGTCCTGAATCTTGAAATGGTTCTGTTCCAGGGCTATAAACAAAAAGGGAGAAAATGAACATTTTTAGAAAGTAATGCCAGAAGGAGCTTGATTTCTGTGTTGCGGAAGAGGTGAGAAGACTCAGCAAAACTTAGGATTTAGCACATATTGCTATGGTTAAACTTGCCCATTGGTTTCTTGATGTTAAATTAGTATTTTTTATATGAAATCCTGTAAAAACATGAAATAATGTTTTGCTAGGAAGATGCCTTAAGTACACTAAGTACTTACAGATAATCCTCTCTGATCAGATTAGTGGTGCTGGGGTTGCTTGTCTTGTTTAGCTTGTACGCATGGATTTTCAAACTTCTTTAGGTAGTGATGATGATGTACAGAGACTGTAAAGGACCATACATGCTTACTGGGGGGAAAAAGAATTTCCTGAGTACATGTTGAAATTATATGCATCAGCAGAAATTAAGTATACTACTTAAAACTTACGAAAACTCTTAAATCTATTGTATGTTTCTTACATATGGCTTTTGAAGTCCTATGTGACTTTACACATCTGGATTTACTTGCGTATTTCTTGAAATTGCACTGTACAGTTGCTCTACTTGAGGCTCAGTTCTTTGGTGTAGCATGGGCCTCTTCTAGGCCATTATTTGGCCTGTGCTGGTAGGATTAGAGACTGTTGTCTAACTGCTGGTCATTTGACAGTGGCATTCTGTTAAAGGGACCTCATTAGTGCTGCTTAGTACTTGGCAGGTACTCCTGATATCTGATTTGGTTACGGAAAGTTTTGTTTTTCTGGCATTTTTGGAATACCATTCAGGTGGCTGCCTGCTTGCTTTGAAGGAGGTTGAAGAAGTGATGGTGTCTGAGGAGAGTCAGTCAGCTGACAACCTAGCTGCAACGGTCATTTCCGAAGATCCTCATACAGTTTTGGTAGAGTTTTCTTCAGTGGTGGCAGACACTCAGGAATACATCATTGAGGTAAGAAGTAGGGCAGAGAGTAGTGTTGTTCTGAACTTAGCACAGTGTTTTGTCAATTAAAAGCTGCACAGATGTGCATATTTCTCATCTGGACTTCTTGGAAAAGGTGAAATAGGATCTAACTAGTGCTATCCCTGCCTGTGTGATCCTAGAAAAAAGTGGGAGTAATTTTGCTCAGAAAGACACCCTCTGGAGCATACTTCCTTTCCCTCCAGAAGTCCTGCATGTGAGCGAGGCAGAAAAATGAGTGTAGGGAAGATTGGCAGCAGTGAATCAGAAGGTTCAGACACTGAAAACTTCAGACTATTCTGGATTTTCTGCCCTCAGACATTTCCTTCAACTTTCCCTCAACTCTCACCTACCCTTTTCTCCTGTCTCTATTTAGCTTATTTTGTCCAAAATAAACTCAGTTGTTTTTAACTGGCTGCAGCTGCCAGAAGCAACTGAATGATGCATTTCCCTTTTTCCCTCCCTATGACAAAGAGCCAGCTCCTATCTGTGCAGGATATAACACAGTCCATCTGTCGAGTCCCTTTAGTACTGCCATAGTAAACACTGTGGCTGCTACCAATAGGAGAAGAATCTGCCAGTCGGCAAGGTCCTGCTGAGAGAGGATGTTCTTTCGGCTATTTGTGAGCACTCTGCACTACTTTTAAGTAGATCTTCATAATGGGATTTGGAGGGAATTTCAGGGAGTTGTTGTCTTTAGAGAAGTTACTGCAGCATGGAGGGGGAAAACAGGAAGATTTCTGTAGAAGATCTTATTGTATTACATCTTGGAAGTAAAAGATTTTTTATAATCTAAAAGAGGAATCATATTTTGTATTTCAAGACTGCTACTGAAGACATGGAGACCAGTGAAGCTGCTGAAATAATAGAGGGAACAAGACATGAGGTAAAGCAGACACACAAACTACTCTCTTTGGGACCTCGCTGTAGATAAAATGAATTGCTTTTAGTGTCTGAAAATCATGTTACATAAACCCAGCCTCATGTAATTCATTTACCTACAACTGTAATTTTGCAGATCTGTCTCTGTAAAAAATATAATACTGGCCGTACTGGATTTTACCAAAGGTCTGACCCCATTTCCTCTCAGCAGTGGTGACTAGTAACTTGCATAGCTCTAATACACAAGAGCCTACCTGCTGGGTAAACAGAATCGTACATTAACGCTTCAACCTTTGGGAAATGATTCTCTTAAGGAACTCCTGAATGCTAGAAATAGTCATGGTTGTTGCAGAATCAGAGGCTGGCTAGTCTCCTGAATTGTAGTTCATGGAGTTTGAATGTCTGGGTGCGCGCCGTCAAGATTTTCCTATAAACCGAAGTTTGACTTACTGGAGGAAATACCCTCTTGGCAGAACACCTTAAGTGACATGAGGTGCGACCTGTTTTAGGAATGTCCTGTTCTCGGGGTGATAATGAGAACTGCAGTGAATGGCTGGACTAAGCTGGAATTAAATGCTGCTTTTTTTTTTTTTACTGCACTGTTTGTCATCAGACACTGTTTATACCTATGCTAATTTTCTGTACTTTTAACACATTACAACAAATCATGAAATAACCTGGCCTTTTTTCTCTGAATGTAGGTTGACAGCCACATTATGAAGGTTGTACAACAAATAGTAAATCAAGCAAACTCTGGTCACCAGATCATCGTACAGAATGTTACAGTGGCAGAAAACTCTGAAGTAACCACAGATGCTGCAGACACAATCACCATAGCGACCCCCGAAAGCCTCACGGAGCAGGTCGCTATGACACTGGCTTCTGCCATCGGAGAAGGAGCAGTGCTGACCACAGAGGGTAGCATTGAGACAGAAGAAGCAACAGTGACAATGGTCGCATCCGAGGACATTGAAATAATGGAACATGCAGGGGAGTTTGTGATCGCCTCCCAGGAGGGGGAGGTGGAAGTCCAGACTGTGATTGTATAATGAACAGCATGCAGTGAATGACAGACCTTAATATAAAACTTACTCTTTTTCTCCAATTTGGGGAATTTGATCAGTCCTAAGTTTGCCGTTATAATTGTTCACAGAGCAAGGGAATGAATGCTTCTATAGATAAGTGACTTAACAGGATGGTACAGCCCTGAAATGTTTTCTGTTTAAAATGGAAATAACAGTAGTTAAAAGCCTCTGCATGGTTATACTGTGGAAGTGACTGATATGTCATATTTGACAGTCTAACTCAGTATTTTGTACAGCTGCCTCAAATAAAGGACTATCCTTTGCAAAGCATTTACCTCTGACCACAGGACAGTAGTGTTCTGGTGTTTAAAAGAATTCAGAAAGCGAAGCAAGTATGTTGTGTCTCATAAGAGACTACATAACTTAATCATATGCATTAAAATAAAACAAGAAAACCAAACCTAAGGACTTCTGGTGTGAATTCACCACCACTTGAACACTTTCATGCCTTTAACCTCACTACTTTAGTCCTCCTAAGGCATGGTACTGCAGTTTTTTAGTTTTTTTTTTTCCCTGGACAATTAGCCTTATGTACTGGTCTATGAAAGAATGCATCATTGTACCCTTGCAATGCCAAACAGGCTACTCTGAGAGCTAGCCTGTTGGTGTGTAAAGCCATACTGTACATGAATTTTTTTAAAATCATATGCAGATTTTTAATTGCCTATTGTACAGATTCAGCATGTAAATAAATACATTTATAAAAATAAAGTTATTTAAAGTTCTTCTCATATTTTTCCAATGTCTGCTGTATTGAGTTTATGACCCAGAGAATAATTTCTGGAAGAAGATAATGGGGCCAGTTACCATTGTGCTTAATCATTGGGTGAGTCAAACACATTGTTTTTCACAAAACAACCACAAACTTCCATACTGCAGAGAACTTTACAGCAATTTGTGGTTAAAGTCTGAGGTGGGGGGGTTTCAGAAGGGCACCTGCATAGACATCATTTACTTCTGTCTTCCATCCTCAAGGTAGATTGTTTTCTTGAGGGATGCTGGTAAGTGCCTGTCAGAGTTCACCCAGACAATGCCAGCACAGGACTGGAAGGCTGTGCTACCGCTATGCTTTTAAAGTGGCCTGTCTAGTGACTGCAAGCAGACAGCCCTAGAAAAAAAGTCTCAAAAACCGTAATTTCCCCTGCTGCAAAATGGCCAAAATACAAAGAGATACCTGAGACATGGTTGAATTTCTCACTGTAAGCAGATGCTAAACAATGGCATGAAGATGAGGAAGGCCAGAGGGATTAAGTTTGTTATCTGCTGGGATTACGTATTGCCACAGTTCAGCAGCAAATTTCTAATACTGGTCTCAGGATGCTGAAATTGTCTAAAAGTCTACCATTTTAGTGCCTCTACAGCTGAAATAAAATCTTTGAAAGAGCTGAAGATGGGTGTCAAAAAGAGCTTTAGCAGATAAGTAGTAGTGCTTCTACTATTTTCCTTTCTGAGATCAAGGTGTTCTATACTAGTTTGAATGTGTAGTAGAACAACATTGATTCCACAGGTTAAGATTCTGCCAGTAATCATGTTTCTTCAGTTAAATGCTTGTAACTTATGCCACACATTGCTAACAGTAATGGGTTAATCATTTGCCAAATGTAATGGTACTTACAAAAAGATGAAACATTTCTTCAACGATCATGGTATTTGTTAGCTCCTCCCTTGCTGGTGTAGACACAGAAAAAGATTCATTTCAGTAAACTGGACCAAAACTCTTTCCCCATGCCACCAAATTCACTATTAGTCCCTCCTCTAACAAGGAAACAGAGGACTGATCTTAACCTCAGAGACCTCACAAAAAAAAAAAGGAATAAAGTATCTTAAATAG
Organism: Dromaius novaehollandiae; assembly: GCF_036370855.1. Taxonomy (NCBI): domain Eukaryota; kingdom Metazoa; phylum Chordata; class Aves; order Casuariiformes; family Dromaiidae; genus Dromaius; species Dromaius novaehollandiae. The sequence goes on along the minus strand of NC_088111.1, from coordinate 1,538,244 downwards.
CTGCTCTTCTGAGGCATTGTTAATCAGAATATTGCACTAAGCTGTGAGCTATTTTCCTGCAGGGGAAACAAAATGTGAATAATTCACAAATCAATACATTCGAACATTTACCACTTCCTCATGTGTGACACAACTGTATCCCTGGAAGGTCTACTGCAGGAATTGCCCATTTATGATAAGCCAAGATAACTTAGAACTCATTTTGCCTATTATACAGTGGTATATATTATGCAGTTTACAAACTATAACCATAAAAATAAAGAGTTCCTCATGTATATGTTCATTAGCTGAACCTAACTCCAGTACAGCTTGCTTCTGTATGGCAATTGAAGACTATGAAGACTAGTCAGCTTTACCAAAATGTATTTTCCAATTATTTTTAATACTTAATTGAAATACAATAATCTTTTTTAAAAAATCCTTTGGGACCATAAAGCACACTGCTGAAATAGTCTTTTAGAAAAAAGTAAAAAAAAAAAAAAAAAAAAAAAGCATATTTAAGGAGTAATATCTTCATGTTTTCTTCTTTCTTTCCAATACTGTAGGCAGCTTAAAGATTTCCTTTAAATTCATCCAGATTCCATTAGAATAAATATTTTTGTAGATAACTCGTCTGTCCTGAGACTGCAGTGCTAGGTGGTGAGAATACCCATATCTTCTCGATTTATACCATTCATTGGATGTTTGGTTGGTTAAGGCCAAGTATAGATTGAAACAGCAGTACGCTCCCAGTACAAGAGTGAGAAGAATAACAAAACCAAGCATGAAGACAATCCTAGGAAAAGTCAAGAAAAGGTGCTGCAAAGAAAGAAAATAATAACTTAGTTAAAAAGTTGGAGCACTAAATCAGATGGAGACATAAGAGCTGCTGTGACAAGTCATCTGAAATAAGAGTACATACACACTCATCACTGTGCAGCCCCAGAAAAAAGGTCACAGCCCCATCCTCCATCCAGGGCAGTGATGGTACATTCCTAATTGGATCTTTTAGTAAAGCAAGTAGATATCCAGATACTTCCTCACAAAACGTGCTGTTATGCAGGGTTATTTTTTACATCGATATATCTCTGAATGTGTACGTTTAATACCGGAGATTCTGCTGCTTATCACCTCACTGCCTTATTACAGAAAGAGTGAAGGCATCAAAATACAAGTGACTCAAAGCCACCATTCTCACCAAGTGAGAGAAAATATTCAAATATCTCAATTCTCCATGGCAGTAGGGTCCTGCTTTATTGTCTCCACTAGGATATCTCAAGGATTGTAAACAGTCTCACAAATGTTACTGCAGTAGATGGTCACTGGAATGTAAAGTCATCCTTTATGGATCAGATGTGTTGAGTGAGAGCAGTCTGGAGACAAAAATCCAGAGAACAGGAGAGCTGAAGGCAGTGCTTGTAGAAAAATACTGTATCTTTAAAGTATTCTGCAATGTCAGGTTTCTAAACTTAATTAACTATATAAGCTGGTTACCAACCACAGTCTGCCCACATTCTGTCTCCGAAAACACCTGGGCTTAAAAGATTCCTGAAAGAAAATGCTGAGATAAGCCTTTTTTTTTTTTTTGGCTAAGAACTCAGATAGCATATACTAACCTGAATGAGAAAGAGGATCTCAATAGCTTGTTCTTGTCCTTGGTCATCAATGTAACTTCCATACATCATATTTGACAGCAGTACCACTTGGATGAGAAATGCTGCTGTGATGATTGCAATGTTGGCAGCCATAGCAGTTAATGTAAACAGGTAAAGGAAGAAATACTTTGTATTGAAGGCACCTATGCAGTTGTTGACCCACACACAGTGGTGATCAAAACGATGTACACAGATATTACATAAACCTAATCGAAAGTGAGTGACAAGACAGTTCAGTTATCTGGCTTTTAAGTAATCAATATCATTTTTACACTGTATAGTTTAGATTTTCATCCAAGAAAAACAGAAATATGGTCATGTTTTACCCTATTTTTCTTTATAATGGTAGCTTTTTAAGCAAATAAATTAATTTTAATCACATATCACCAAAGAAAACCCCAAACCACTAACTGATCTGGAGTTCATTTCCTCTCCTACTCACCATTGAAGACTGCAGCTCAAGCATTTGGGTTTCTCTGATAGCACTGCCTAACAAAGACCATGAAAGATAGAGACTGTACCTCCCTGTTTTAAGTGATGAAGATAACAGCACATTTTGCAAGATAAACACAAAATCCTGAACTCTTGGAAGGTGATAACTTTTCATTTGACTTTTAGAAGCTTAAAACTTGCCTATTCCTGACCCCAAATGCCACCCTCAGAACTAGTAATCTCTGTGACAGTAATTAGAAGAACAAGCCCCAATGATGGGTGAAGGGCAGCAGTGATCTGGAACCCTCCTGAAAATAAACAAAACACTGTGGGCAGTCAGTTGCACAACAGGACAGACATTGTGCAAACTGCAGTTATTGATGGAAAGTTAATTTGCAAAAGTATTATTACTATTATGCTTGTCCATGAAATTCAGATTCTTACTGCAATGTTTTGATCTGGCTGGTTTCTCCATGTTGCATGTAGGGCACACGATACCTTTCTGAAATAATACAGCATCATATGCATAAATCTTAATCAATGATGTGTGATTTGATTTTGTTATTATACCTGTGAAAGAAACAAAACAGTAATACTAGTTTCCTCCAAAAAAAGATCAAGTACTTGGTATTTGTAACATTTCTTGGATTCCATTTTCAAACAGCTACAACTCACAGGCAATGTGAGCTTACCAGGATCGGCCCGAGAGCAGAGAGTGAAGAACCCCATATTCACAGCCAGCAGCAGGTAGGGCAGCAGCAGGAGATGGACGGGGAACTCCAGCTCCCAGCAGTAACCAAACACTTCCCATGTGTATTCACCATAAACTGCTGCTTGCAAGGCTATATGCAGGACAACAAACAAACAGCTTCTGTAACAGGAAGGTGACAGTGTATTTAATACTCATCATCCAGATTAACAGATCAAGTACATTTCGCAGTGATCAGGAAAGACCTTCCAAATGCAAGCAAACACCTCTTCTAGTTTTCAAGCTAGCACAGATTGCTTGTTAATAGTGATCTCTCCAGCCAACTGCTTCTCCTTCCCTTTTTCCCCACATATACTCCTTTAAATCTCCCAGCTAAATTCACTTCCATTATTGGTTTGTTCTTTGGATTTTTTTCCATCAGGTAATGAGTCAAGTGCAAAGTCTCATAATCCCTTTGTGCTGCCAAAACGTGCCACAGGCCAGGCCAGGCCAGGCAATATTCTGCCAGAAGACATTTGCTTTGTGCTGCTCTGAAAGCAAAGAAAATCCCAGAAAAAATATTTATCTTCCATGAATGCAATCTCCAGCCAGTGGGACCAACATCCACTACACTGGAAGCTACTGAGCCACATTATGTTTATTTGTCAAATCTATTCAAACATTTCAGGGTACCGTCTTCTCAACCATAAGCAAGGAGCAGAAACAGAACAGCACAGCAAACCTTGAAGGGAATCTGTAATCCCTGATGAGTACTGCCGACAAAGAGAGAATGTCTGAGGATGATACGAAAGCTTTGACAGTACAAGTAGGAGGAAGCCACTAATAACAGTCAGAAACAGTAGCAAAAAGTAACATCAAAAGGTTAAAAAAGTGAAATACCGTGTGTGGAGGAGCCTGTGAAGCACCTTCTGTGTCATTCTTTGAAGCCGTGTGGGGATTACAAATGATAATATCTGAAGCAAACAAAAACACTTTGTTATCTGAATTGCACATCGCTTCTTCCTTGTGAAAAAAGAAAAATACAAGTCACCCAATCCCTCATAACAGAGACACTATTCCGTATCACTGGGGAAGAAGCTCCTCTTCAGGTGCATGGGAGCTCCTAAAAATACAGGCAAGCACCTTGCTGGGGTTTTCAAAGCGGGAGTGAGGTGCTAATATATTCTTGCAAGACCAATAGACATGAACAAATTTATCTGGGTTAATGTGTGAAAGTTATAAGGAGCTTATATCAGGCTACAGACTGGGTAACTGGTTAAGCAGGGGATAGAACTGAGCAATTTCTAAACTACAATAAGCTTCATCAGGACATCTGACAGATGTAAGCGGAGATAAGCAAAGGGAGAAAGCCTGCTATCCTCCAGGAAAAAACAGCACTTTCTTCTAGTCTGAATACTATGCAGTCTGATAGCTGCTCCATGTCTGTCTAATTGCCCTTTCAAAAACAGCTAGGCACAATGAAGAAGAAAACTGCCTGTCTTCATTCAGTGAAATTCTTGGCAAAAGTCTGCGACTGTGGAATTGTTTAATTCTGCTGTTCAGAAGATGACATATCTCTATAGCAACACTCTGCTCCATCAGTGGTGGAAGAATTAGAGCAGCTGAGTCTATTTCTAGTAGACATGGAAAGAAAATACGCAGTCAGAGCTTTTCATCTTAGATGTGAAAGACCACAAGGCAAAAAGCATACGCAGGTTTGGGAAGATGTTAAATATTTTTCTTTCAAGTGGTATGCCTTTTATCAGCAGTTTAAGTTACAGATCTTGATAAAAAGAGGTTGCATACTGCAGTAGGAGACACATTAGACACAACTAGACAGAAAAGCAACCCATTATGGAACTGGTGAATTCAAATTTAAATTAACTGTGTGTGTGTTAATTACAGTGTAGCACTAGGTTCAAAAACCGAAACACCCAGCATTACCCTACATACATCACAGTAATCCCTTGTATTTCAGACATCCCTTACACCAAAGCAAAAGGCTCTTACATATGATTTGTGCTTGCAATGATTATGGAATTAAGAGAATATGAACAGGAAAAGATCTGTATAATGAATAAAACCATCTCGCTCTAGTGAATCACTGGCAGCGTAGAAAACAACGTGGGATGGAAGGTAACTCGTCAGAGAGCTAGAAACAGCTGCAGTGTGTGTAAGTTTATTTTGTATCGCTCACAATAAACACTTTAAAGGACCTTAAAATAACGCAATCAGACAACTTCGACAAACTTTAAGGCTTACCCACTTCATTAATTACAGTCAGAAATGAATTTAAAATACAGCATATAGAGAAACTATTTAGGATTGCCTTTAATTATTTCATGCATACAAGTATTTGTCCAGACAGTATTAGGTAACGTAAGAAAATAACGAATTTCTCTGCATAGTGATCTGAGTGCCTATAATAAAAAATGAAAAGAAAATATAATAGTAATAACAAAAATCAAAGTCTGTTTAGACTCATATAACTAAATATTACTATAACTATTATCACAACTTAAATAATTCCCTAATCCTTTCCCTGCCTAGAATGCTACACTTTTTTTTTCTATTCAGACACAGTCCAAAACACAGAAATATAAGCTGGTGCCTTTTCAATTAATTCCCTCTGTTTTTACAGCAAAAAGCCAATTCTTAATCTTCTTTTAAAGCTCTTCATCCCCTCTCTTTCTTAGGAAACAACAGCATGCAGCATTCTTATGGACTCACATTAAAGAGTTTTTCCTAAAATACTTGCCACCAATTGTAACTGTCTCCCTACTTTTATTCTCATAACATCCCCCACCACTTTCCTCTTAATGAGAACAGCAAATAGTACAAAATTGCAAATACTTGGGGCTTTATTATTATCTAATTTCTTAAAGCTCATGTGTTATAGTCTCACTGAACAACATAATTTTAGTATCATGAGAAGTTCTGCCCTTACTGTTATATTGTGGTTACTGTAGGCACATCTATAAACAGGATATCCCTTAGCTATTAGATGCCAATGTTTTTTTACTACCAGCCTGGACAGGTTTTCAACAGGTGAAAGGAAGCACTTTCCTATTTCTGATCCCAATTAGCATTTCCCTAAGAGCAGCGGTCAAAATGGGATGGAATATGAAATACAGCAGCTCACCATTACGAACACGTATACTAGCATTTTTTATGTATCAGTGGCACTGATTTTAGCAAGATGAACCAGGAAATGACATCAGAACAGGAAACGATCATCCTTCTGAAAGCTCAGCTCCTTACCTGGGCCGCACCATTGACACTTCGTGCAAGGAAACTCTCTTTCCTTCCAGAGTAGCTGCAGACCAGGATAATAGTAGCGAGAACAAAACACAAATACATCAAGAAGAGAGTCAGAAAGTCCATCCTGGGCCCTGCAACGCAACAGGAGGAGCTCATCAGTGCCTCGCTCAGGGCCGGCTTTACCTCGTCTTCCTACATCAGTGCCTGGGCCTGGAAATGCTCCATGCGGTTTACCCAAACAGGAATGAAGTATTTCAAAGTCCAGGCAACCTGCACAAATCCCCTCCATGAGGCCAAAGTATTTATTTCAAGATGTTACTGATGTATTTCTGTGCAGCCCCAGACCAGGCAGAGAGAGTGTTTTAGAAAGCATTATACCAAAAGAGATCTCAGGCGGCCTCATGGCAACTTATTAAAACGGATCTGTTGGGGGGGGGGGGGGGCACATGAAATCTGCGGGAAACGTGGGGGCACAGGTGCACCCATTACAGGGGACATGGGGGGCACGGGGGCAGAAGACACCCCCAGGAGACACCCAGGGACACTGGGGGGCAGGGGACACCCCCAGGGCACCCACCACAGGGGATACTCGGGGGCACCAGGACATGGGACACCCCCAGGGGACACCCAGGGACACTGGGGGGCAGGGGACACCCCCAGAGCACCCACTACAGGCAACATGGGGGGGGGCACAGGGGCAGGGGACACCCCCGGGGCTCACCCGAGGTCACCCAGGGGCAGGGGACACCCCCAGGGGACACCCAGGGACACTGGGGGGCGGGGGACACCCCCAGGGGACACCCGGGGGCACCGGACACCCCCAGAGCACCCACTACAGGCGACGGGGGGGCACAGGGGCAGGAGACACCCCCAGGGGACACCCGAGGGCAGGAGACACCCCCAGGGGACACCCCCAGGGGACATCGGGGGGCAGGGGACACCCCCAGGGCACCCACCGCAGGCAGCACCCGGGGGCGCTGCCCCCCCCCCCCGCCGAGGCCCGCGGCCCTGTGAGGGGAGCAGGCCCGAGGGACACCAGGCGGGAGGGCGGCTCGCCCCGGGGGGGGGCACCGAGGGGTGTCCGGGGTGGGGGGGGGAACTCGCCGGCACGCCCGGCTTGGCCCAGGAACCCTGGCCGGCCCCGGGGGGGGGGGGAGGGGGCTGCGGCTGCCCTTATCCCCGTCCCCATCCCTTTCCCCCCCCCCGCAGCGCCGCAGGGACACGCTCACCGCCGCCCCCTCCTCCCGAGGCCGGCTAATCGAGCGCCGACGGCCCTCCTGCTCGGCGATCGCCTAGGAAGGCGTTGCCTAGGAACCGGGAGGCGCCCGGAAGTGGCGGCGGCCCTGTCAGCGCCGCGGGCCGCGCCCGGTGCGGAGGGACGGGCCTGCTCCCCCCCCCGCCCCGTCCCGCGGAGGCAGCGCCGAGCCTGTGGGACGGGGCCGAGCCTGGGGAGGCGGCGGAGATCCCGGCTGCGCTCCGGGGCAGCGGCGTGCGCCTCGCAGCGGCCCCCGCGCCTGGCCGCCCCCTCGCAGGCAGCTCGCGTGCGGCTGCGGCTTAGTCCGTGTTCTGGGGCCGGGAGACTGGCTCGGAGGTGGAACGGGGCAGCGAGTGACAGCGGCAGTCGCAGCCCCACGGACACCTTCAGTAGCGCACACAAGGCAGGGATCCCCCCTGAGGTGCGGGTTGCGGACAGTCAGGTTGTAGCTCTGGTCCCGCAGAGACCCGCTGGAGGACAGGCAGACCTGAGGCTGGAGTCCCTCTCCTTGGAAGGACAGATGTGCTGAAAAGGAAGGGAGGAAACCAGCTAACGGGGGAAGCACCCCTGGGACTGGAGCCTGCTGCAAAAGGTTTTGCCTAAGAAGTTCAAAAAACCCCAATCTTAAAAGACAGTGTCTCTCTTTGGGGAAGTGTTTTGAAAACTCGGAGTTCAGCCCTCTCAGTTTGCCAGCACTCAGGTGAAGCGCACCGACAGGCTGGGCAGCTCTGGTGGGAATGGGCTCCATAGGACACAAAGGGAATTACTTAACAGAGTCATGAATATAAGGTGTAGCTACCACAAGACAAAAACACTAGGAAGTGTCTCTAAATTGAGCTAGAAATCAGCCATCGGTTCCTGAAGCAGGTGAAGCTGTTTCAAACGGCAGTATTGCTATTCATTACAGGCCTTTTTCCTTCCTCCACAGCACAAAAGGAAGATTAAAGCAACAGAAGTAAAAGTTAAGGTCAAACCATTTCGCTAAATCGCAAAGTTGTGTCTGGAATTGTTATGGTCCAGGGCAGCTCATTATGATGGGAGCTGAAGGGAAAAGACATTCAAGTCCCCTATTTTCAAAGAATGCCATGAAGTATTTGCGACTGTGGTCTAGAAGGTAGCAATTGCCCAAGAAGGCTCTGTGGAACACTACAACACGTTCTGTTCCATGTAGCTGTCAGGAAGTTGCAAAAAAATCCTCATATTCATGAAATCTTCTCTTAAGCAAAATCCCTCTGGCTTCTGCAGGAGCTCTGGGTGTTATATTCCCTGGCAATGAGGAGCCTCCTCCAGAACCAGCGCGTCCTGTATGCTGTAAAACGTAGGGGTGAATTTGTTCCGGTACCTGCAGGGAGAGCACCTAGAACTTCGGCTGAAATGGATTAAAACTTTAAGAGCTGAAAGTCCTCTGCCGGTTCCCTCCGTGGTGACTGTTAACTGAAACCGTTCCCATACCTGCAGCACATTCTGTACTCCAGAACGCTCGTTAGGTCAGCCTGCTAATGAATGGCCTATTAGGTTACTGTACCTGGATAGAATTTGCCATAGAAACTCAGCCAGTTACTGCCATAAGGTAACTGATCCAAAAGCTTTGAAGCTGTTGTGATGATTTTGTCGGCTAATCGTCTTGGTCCCAGTCTGCTGCTGGCTAGATCTCAGGCGAGACAGGTAAGCCTTGCAGGGAATGCTTTTGCACCAAGAGTAAAATAATTTGCTTGGTCAGGAAGAGTGGCTGTGAGGTTTCTTTCAGGAAAGGGATCTTGTTTTCCCTGGTAAGTTGTTGACCAACAATGCACCAAACTAGAATCTGAGGGAGGGAGAAATGCAGCCTGAATTCACAGGGGCACAGCTGCCCTGGAGTCTAGCACAAGGACAAACTAGGAGTCCTACTGTAGTGCCCAAGGCGCTTTGCTCCTGCCAGACTACATTGTGAAGGAGCCTTTTTTGCCAACCTACTGATAGCAAGCAAAATTTTTATACTGTTCCAAGTACAGGTGTAGATTTGTTTGTGACATCAGATGTAACTTTGCAAGTTTGGTGATGTATAAAGGAGCGCTTGGTTGGGCCACTGGCATTAGTGTAAGTGTGGTACAAAACGGTGTAGTTTATTTGCCTGTGGTGTGCCCCATGGAGCTGTAAAACATATTCCTGGGGCACGGAGACGGCGGTGGCTGCACTAACAGAAGTTACCGCAGTGGGTACCACAGAGCAGGGCGCTGGCATGGGTACTGCAGTTGAGCTTTGCTCAAAGCGGCCTTCTAGTCTGTGCTCAGGGACGAAACAGCCAGTAAACACCTTGATAGTAGGATGACTCTGACAGAGATGAAGCTCATTCAATGTAAATGCTGCGAAAATCAGTTAAAAGTTTTATCAGATCCAGACGTCTAGAAGAAGGTCTACAAGGACAGCAGTCTTTTTCTTATCTGTAGATTTAGCCTGGAATTCCATAACTAATTTCTTGCAAGGACTAGAATTTGCTGTCAATGTTTTAAAGTATTTAGTCACTTAAAAATAATGGAAAGGAAGGAGTTACTTGCTAAGAACTGAATATCCATCACAGTATTTCTCTGTGTGTTTGGGCAGTTTAATAGCTAAGCAGATTCCCTGATATTTTTGCAGGAGTGTGCATTTCTGTGTCGACACAGGAGGGCAGTGCACGCACCATCGAGCAGCAGCCGGTGCGTTTCAGCTGGTAAAGATATCTGTGCTTGTTCCGAACCTGTGCAAACGGAGTTGGTACAGCCTGAAGCTCGGGCAGTCACAGTGCACGCGGGCCTTTCCGTGGCACTCGGCAGGTGTCCGAGCAGGCAGCACTGCTGCTTTTATCATTTACACAGGACCTGTCGCTCGGTGCTTGCACTTCCCAGCCCTAACAGAGGCAGAGACAGATTATCATGGTTTCCTAGTTCTTTTCTAATCAGGAAATTCTTCCTAGGCTAATGAGGCACGCTGGTAGCATACTGATCGCAGCACACCAGCAGCAGGAGCACGTCTGTGCTCCACATTTGTGTTTCACCTTGGGTGACTTTGCTGCCCGCAAAATGAGGAAACGGAGCCAACTGTCCTGCAGGGATCCTCACGCGCTTCTGCCAACTCGAGTCACTTCTGCACTGGCCTTGCCCCTGCTACGGCCAGCATTACCCCTGCCTCCACCGCCACCAACCTCCAAGTCTGCTAGTGAACCCTGGTCCTAATCTGTAGCCTTAGCTTCCGATGCAGTCCTAAGCCACCTCATTACACTGCAGAGGAGCTGCAACTCCAACTTGCAGCGCAGTTCAGGATTATAACAAATCATTTCGTACTGGGTTGGGCCTCTAGTTCTGCCATGGCATCTCCGTTGTGCAGCATCCGTTCTCCTCCGGAGCAGATGCAATCCATTCTGGTGACAGACCACAAACTGAGTTCGGTGATAGGAGCGCATAATGAATTAGGCAGAGACTTGCAATGCCTTTTGACTTCAGAGTCTCACATGTTTGTGATAACACAAATCACATCCATTTCTTCTGGCTTCACGTCCAGGAATGTGGCAACCTGCACAAGAGTACTAGCATTAGAGGAAACCACGGCCTGGAGAAGGGGAATAACAAGAGAAAAGGCTGTTTAGACAGTGGTGCTCTTCTGATACAGAGGAATGTCTCTGTGAACAACCGTGAAAACAAAAAAACCCTCTGAAAATCTGTGTAGGAAAGTCGGCCGTGTATAAAACCCAGCCTGGGAATCAGACCCTGGAGGATGGCTGAGGACTGTCACAATCATCACAAATAGCAGGCACATGCATCACAATAGTTCATTAAAAATAACACCCCTGAAAACTCCCAGAAGTCAACATTTGGATGGAATGGGACATTCCCCTTGGGCACACTGAGGACATTGTGTTATGCAAATTTGGTTTCTGCAGAAGAACAGCCCCCTGCGAGAGCAGAGACATCACATGAAGCCATGCCCAGTCTCCAGCGAAACGTCACCCTGACCTGGGCACTCGTGTGCTGTTACGGAGCAGAGCGTGAGGAGCAGAGCTGAGGGGACAAAAGGAGAAGGGTTGCCAAGTCTGTTGTAATAGTGGCACATTTATGAACAGTAAGGGCAGTAGTGAGAGGGAGAACCTCCACAGCAGTGTGTTCATCTTCTGGTGAGGTAGACAGTTCCCTACAGCTCCCTTTCCGTCATTCAAGGCCATGCCAAGTGTCCCAAGTCAGTGTTTGTGTGGAGACTGTTTCACATCCAGCCCAGCACTGCTGACAGCCCAGCGCACACTGGCACATTAAAGGGAGGACATGATTGCTGCGTGGTGCATAATGGGATGCAGTATCCCTGCCGCAGACTCCCGCTTCTGCTGGTATTGCAGCAGGACGTGTAATACCGTAAAACCTCTTAGCTCGCTAAGCTCTGGGATCCCTAAGTGCTGAGGATGCAAAGGAGAAAATCAGCAGTGGCAGCTTAATATGGAGCCTGTGCCAGGGTGGGGGTCTGTGCCCTGGAGATGCTCTCAGCTACTCCCTGCTGTGAGAACGGCCCTCAGTTTCCATAGCACGGAGAGCAAGTGTCACTGGAGAGAGCAGTTCTGGTGAGCCACAAGAAAGTTAGTCTAGACCCTGAAATCACTTCAGCATATTTCATGTTTTTTGGTAGACACATACTGCAAAGTCTCCAGTTTTCTACCCAAATCACCTGGTGACAGGACCAAATAAGTCTGAGCGTGCCCAGCCCAGCACTCGGGAGCCGAGACAGAGGGCCACATTGCTGCTGCCTTGCTAAGCCACTGTCTACTCAGATTTGCCTGTGTGGCAATGGATTTCCCCACGTGAACTCTAATCTGTTTTTACCTCCTTTCAGGTCTTAATTCCACTTAGATCTGCAGTCTCAGGTCAGCACTAGACTCAGCTAGTACCAACACAGTAATTAGTCTGTCCGCAGTCCTCCTTGCGATGAGAATAAAGTCAGTTAGAATGGAATGAAAGACCTATCTTTGTACCTGCCATTAATTCACAGTGCCTGGAAGGGTGCAACTCCTGGGTAAGAAGATTGGGAAGTCATTATAATGACTGCCTTATGCGACATGGGAGGGAAACAACCCCCCACCTGAAGGATTGCAACCCACCTGCCCGGAGCAGCACATTCCACCAGTGTTTCCCTGCTCTTCCCCTCCTGCGGGTCCGTGGCATTGAGCGCATGGGCTGTTTTCTCCACCAAGCGCCCTGGAAGGCTGCGCCGAGGACCCTGGAGCTGGGAAGCTGCCTCGAGGAGTCGGGAGCTGTGTGGGTAGGTGACACGCTTCCAAGGGAGATGGAGGAAAAGACAGCTTCAAGCCCGTAGTGGGACAAACCTGCACCCGGTGAGACCCCGGTAGGCTCATCTGAATGGCTGCAGCTTTCTGTAAGTGTTTTACCTGCTCGTAAACCGGTAGGAACAAGAGATGGAAACGGATTATTGCCAGTCCCCGCGGCAAGGGTCAGTGCTGCCTACTCTGCCCTCGCTGCTGCTCTGCCTGGGTCCGTTGCGGAGTTCAGCCCAGCGAGGCGATGCTCTTCGTGGCGCTCGCTGTGCTTAGATGGCTCTTGCTAGCGATCAGAGTTTCTGCTTGGCAGCCCTAGGGATACTTTGATACTTGTGCTCTGATGGATTTCATCTCGTTTTTGCCAAACTTGCCTCTGTGCTTCAACCTCAGCTTGTCTCCCTGTCCTTGACATTTATACCTGTTGATATGTTCCAACAATTTTGTTTTCTCTTTAAATAGTAATAATACCTGACTTATGTATCATTTATCAGCACAGCTGTACAAAGGACAGTATTTTAACATTTATGATGTCAGTTACAGCATATTGTTTGGTTCTTTTAATATTTTCTTATGGAGATGACCCTTCCCGCGCCCTTTACAATGCAGTATTGAGTAGCCGTTTGCAGCAGCCGACCAGCCTAGTTATTAATACAGTTTCCTGTAGTAATGCTGTGTTCTCTGCCTGCCCTCAAGGTTCCTCTCTCAGAGCAAGCTGTTCCATATTATCTTTGCTGAAACTGAACATTAGAAACGTCTTTCATCTCTTTGGACTATAATAGGATATTAAACAGTGTTTTCATCTCTGCTGAATTTTGGACAATGCCAGGAAGACTTCCCAGGAAGAAACATCTCTTGGTCATTCAGATCAGAGTATAGAGTCAAGCCATCCTGACAGGGATAAGATGAAGATACGAAATGATGTCTTTGCCTTTAGTAGTCCTGAGCTTCCTGATTTACTCTAATGAGCTGTGCGAGCACAGCAAAGGCAGAAAGCAGCCACTTTGGGGTAAATAAGCCAGGAGATGCCTTCACGATGCATTCTGCTCTCTGTGCCTCTGAGTGACTGGTGCAGATAGAGGGTGAACTCCAAACACTGGGGAAAACTAAGACAAGAAGAATTTATATAAGTACAGATGAGGTTGAGGTACCCTCTTCTCACTGATTTCCTATATCATTTACGTATGTAACTGTCCGTCATTTCTTTGTGAATCTCTCGATTTCCAGCACAGCATAGCCATCCTCTGCATCCCAAAACTGGTGGAAGCAGAGGTTGGAGGGCTCCCCTCCTGCTAGGCAGGAGGGCTTGAAACTCGTTTTCTTGTTGGCTTCTCTCTCCTGTGAATTATTGGTTTGTCTCAGAATAGGATTGCCATTGAGACTTGTTTGCAACTGGGTGCCTGGTGCCTTTTAGAAACATCTTGGTTTTCATACTTTGATTTTTTGATCTGAACAGCACAAAACTAAAGATGCATTCATGAGGAAATTTCGTCAGTGATTATGAGTCCTCACAGTATCTATAAGATAATTTAACCAGATAAAATAGTCTTTTTTTCATTTTTGTAAATGCTTAATACGTGTTAATTAACACAAATGAAATAAGTGTGGGAATTAAAGCATCTTCACAGACAGCCGAGATCAAATGAAGTGAAAATCTGCATGCAAATTAATTTAGTGAGTGTCAGTGGACAATGAATGCATGCACTTACACATCACGAGACTCCAACGCAGCTTCGAAAGAGCATCCAGGAATGTTGCTTTTTTATACCGCAAGTAAGCCTTGAAAATCAGATGGTCTGATTTCACCTTAGGCATGGACAACTTCTGTAGATATTAGTGGCTATTTATTAACATGACATGCCAGAAATATGAAATAATCATTTTGCTAGTCAGGTGATTGTAAGCAAGTGACTAAATTCATTTCCATGTGAAAGGTGGATTATCTATATATAACTAACAGGTGAAACAAGGGCTCACCTCATGTTCTGGATGTCAGGTTAAACATTGGCTTTTCATCCAGTTGAACTTGCTTCCTCACTGCTAATTGCACTGGCACTGCTGGCAGCCCAACAATAGAAGAATAAAAGCCATTTTTAGGGAAAAATTCCAACAACAAGAGAATCCCCTTCAGAGCATTTCTTCTCCAAAGGTGCCAGGACAGAGCATGGACTAGAGCCCACACTCCCGAAGGAATCCACATGGTATCTACAGGGATTAACATTATTAATAAAGGAAAGTACAGCACAATTCCTTTTCTCCCTCCTTCTTTTCCAGTTGCAACCATGCCAACAACCAACCAGGGCTGGCCCGAGGCGTTTGGGTTCAAGATAGGTGGAAACGGTCCTTGCTACATCCTTTCCGTCGAAGAGGGCAGCAGTGCCCACGTGGCGGGTCTCCAGCCGGGGGACCAGGTCCTGGAGATAGAGGGCCAGCCCGTCTCCTCCCTGAGCTGCGAGGCGCTCGCCAGCCTGGCGAGGCGGTGCGGCAACGTGCCCCCCAGCATCGGCGTGGTCTCCCGCGTGCAGCATGTGGACCTCAGACCTGGCCCCCAGGGATGCTTCGGCTTCACCCTGCTGAGCGGCAGCAGCAGCCCCCTGCAAGTGGAAAGCGTCGTCCCAGACTCACCTGCCGGCATGTGCGGGATCAGGCCGGGGGATTACGTGCTAGAAATCAACGGGATCCCGGTGAAGCTCTATGAAGCAGCAGCTGCCATGATCCAGTCCTGCCAAGGGAGGTCTCTGAGGCTGGGGCTGCTGAGGCTCGGGCGGCTGCAGAGATGGACCAGCAGCAGCATGCGGGAATTTGCCCAGAGCGCTGAAGCCATCCACCAGGAAAGGAAGCAGAAAGCGCAGGAATTCAGCAAGAAGGTAAGGCCGGGCAGGCTGTCGGGGCCCTGAGCACCTGGCTGCTCCGGGCTGAGACAAACACAGGCTTGCTCTGAGAGCCGTGGCTGGCCAGAAAATTAGCAGCATCCCAGAGAGCCAGAACAACCCATGTATGTGTCTGCCCTTCCCCTTAGCACTGAGGGCAGTGAGCTGCATGGAACATGGACACTTTCGGTTTGGGGATTTCAAGCCCCTGGAATTTCATTTGAGCTTAAGGCTTGTTCTCAGTGCAAAAAACTAATGGCCGGATCTTCAGCAGGCATAAGTCAGCAAACCTGTAATTCAGGACCGAGTGTTTCGCCGATTCCCACATGCGTCACTCTTGCCAATGTGCTCGGATGGAGGGGGACTGGTCTTGGTTTGGTCAGAGGATGGTGGGGTGCAGATTCAGGGCTTCAGTTTCTGAGAGAGGAGCCTAATAATTACCCATATTTCAGTAACGGCGAGGAGAATAAGTAAACGTTGCAAAGAGCTTTGAGATTCTCTAGGTGATGATCTCAAGTACTTATTACTTTTTGCACTATGAAAGTATAACATTTGTCAAATGGAAATCCATAGGGCACATCTCTTACTCAGGATACTCATTTAAAGTTTTAGCATGTCATCCTGTAGACATTTTAGGTCTTATTTTGTTGCAAAGGGAAAAATATAAATGTGATTACATCTTCATTATGTTCCTGAAGGCTGCCTAGTGGGTAGTTTACCAAACACATTGCCTCTTGCTAATTATAAATTTGATCATGGTTGTTTTTTTAATCTTTCTAATTTCCATTTCAAAGTAGCCTTTTAGAATACTGTTATGAAAATAACAAGGCTCATGTTTTTTTGATCCTGAGCTAATAAAAGAACAAGACATTCATAAAGAGATTCATGGGTATCAGCCGAGTCCCCTCAGTCAGCTTTTAAATTAAAGATTCACAAATAGGCATTGAGGTTTGGATTCATAAGGTAGAATATTGCATGTGAAACAGATACCCACTGATTACAGAAGATTAACAGCTGCTGGGAAGGTTGCTCCGCACTGCCTCCGTCTAGTGAAGTCACATTAAACCATGTAAATGTTTCCTGGGTGATCAGGGGAGAGCACTTTCAAGCGAGCAAGCAGATAGTTTTGTAGCCCTTTTCCATGCGAGTCTCAGCAGGATTACCCTGGAACCGGTTCCCATAAACGTGGTCACTGTACCTGTGAAGCACTGCTGGCTCCTGCAGCAGCCCCTCTGCCACGTCCCTTCCCTCGGAACAACCCCGGAGAATCGGAGCGTGGATGAGCTCGCGGAGCGCTGCAGGCTGCTGGCTTTCAGGCGCTGGAGCGCGACTTGGCTGGCAAACGGCTCTCCAGGGGGAGTTAATGGCTCAGATGTTTTAAGTTGCTTAATTTTTTATACGATGCAGAAAATCACAAAACCCCGCAGGGTGCTTTACCCCCTGTTTTACCTGGAACCTCTGCTCTCACTGGTGCTTCTGGTGACAGAGCCAGGAAGAACAATCCAGGTGCCAAAGGAGGGTCAGGGAAACTGCTCTATGCACACCCGGCTACTCCTGTCCTGGCCCTGGCGTAAGGCTGGAAGGTCTCAGGGTGCCTGTGGCTTGTATTTCTTATGTCATTTGCAAGCTGGAGATACGGAGCCTTTTCCCACACTTGTTCATTCAACAGAGTCCCTGTTTTAATAGGGCTCATGTGGCAGACAGACTCCTGGCAGTAACATTAATAAAAGCAGCAGGGCCAGGATCTGAGCTGTGCTGTGCAAGTTGACCGTTACAGCAGCCCAGGGGCTTTACCAGAAAGTGAAAAATATGTTCGCAGTTTCAGTCCAGGTCAATATATCCCATTTTTCCCCCTACACACTCAGAAATATGCTAAAGAATTATATTGATACAAGCAATAGCGACTACACCACAGCCAAGCTGTTCAGTCTTGGCTCAGGCAAAAATTTAATGGAAAGGGCCTGGGATTTGGTGCACCACAAAATGCCAAGTTTTTCTGTCACTACTGTGCTGGACCTTGAGATCAAAAAGCACGTGAATCTGTCCGTGGGGGAATGGCTGCCTTTAATGCCCCAGATTCAATAACCTTGAAAGGTCTGCTGCTTCGTGGGAATCTCAGCAGCGTTCACGTGATGGCTCTCGCAAATCGACAAGTACCTGGTGGTTTGTGATGTAGGTTAAAGTGTCTGTGACAACCATCTTTGGAGAGCTTCAAAGTAGAACAAGCGCCAGGAGGCAACAACTCTTTCCCTTTCTTACGTAAAGGGTCTCTCTCATCCAGCACATCAGGCTTCTTAGCTGTCTTCCAGCTCATCTGCACTGTTTCTGCAGTGAGATACAAATACAGCAGCACACACAGGGAAAGGGTGAGCAATTGCTCTCACTGACTGTTCCCACCTACACTTGCAAAGTTGGAAAGAAACAGTTAAACCCACTATCAGCACAAAACTGTTAACTAACAGGAAAATACAACACAGACACAGGGACTGCAGGCTTGTGACAAAGAGAGTTTTCTGCATCCTTTGTATTTGCTGTACCTGGTGAGGAGCAAGCAGGCTTCGAGCAAAGCATCATCAACAGTGTCCTGCACCCACTGCCTAACCAAGCAACAGGGCAAGGAACAGCCACAGTCACCACCACCTCTTATCATGGGGCCAGGAAGAGGCTAATGTGGAGGGTTCCATGGGTTGGGTGCAGCATAATTGGCTAGATGCTAATTAGCTAATTAGTCTGCCCATTATGGCTCTCTCAGGTGGAGTGGATGTGGTAGTGGCTAGCAACTAATGAGCTAGCAAGGTCCTTTCCCACTGTCTGTGCTCACACACATGTTCCCTCTCCCTATTTCCCTGCAGCCTTCCAAGAGTTAACAGCAAGAAAGTGTCACTTTGCAGAATCACAGTGTCATTAGAGGCTTAAATACCTCCAAAAACACATTGTCATGTCCTCTGCCAGGTAGATTCCAAAATGATCTGCTGGGTCCAAGCCCAGCAGTACCAAAAGCATCTTCTTGCAGCCTGTGCAGGGGACCAGTTGTGAAGCAGCAGAGTTCTGGGTTTTGCTGTGACACTGATGTTTTCAGTGTGGTATTTATAACAGCAGAACAGCAATAGCCGTAATGTGCATGAGGCCCCAGTAATGCTTAGTGATCGGTTGATGACAGCAGTTTCACTTTCCTCACTGCATTGATTCCTTTCTCTTTGGTTGACTGGGTGTTAAAAATAGACAAGATGTGTTTTCTATACAGTCTCTACCTGTATATGTATGTTTAATTTCTCTGCTGCTTGACGTCTGTTCCCTCTTCTTTTCTTGCTCCTGTCCTTCTGCAGGTGGATGAAATCCTTGGCGATCACCCAGAGGTAAAGGAGAAGGTTTTCACCGTCCTGAAGCAGTATGCAGCAGAGAGGAAGGTAGAATACTTGGCTTATGCCCTCTGCATGGTTCTCACCCAAGAGTCCCACCAGCTCCTTATTGACAACATCAGGTACAGAGTGTCAGTAACCTTCATGTTGCCATGCTGGTAATTAAAACACGGGCATGAGCCTGCTGGTGATGAGCGTACAGGGGCTGAGCAGCTTGGGCTTGGTAATAAAGTTACAAAGCTGCCATTGCTCACTCTGCGAGCAGCTTCCCTTGGGAGGTACTGGAGGTGCAGAGTGGCTCCCCGATAAGGGCACCTCCTCTTCCCGCTGGGATTGCAGCTCCGACTGAGGCAAGATCGTCTTCACTCGGGGGAGACAGCTGCAGCCGAGACTGCTCGCTGCGTGAGGCAGGGGCCCCGCAGTGCTGGGTTTCCCCTTTGCCGTGGGGAGCAGCTGAGCACTCAGCGTGATGGAGTCTCAGCCCCGGCTGTTCCTGGACCGCCGCACCCCTGCAGCCTGCGTGGCTGCTTTGCCCTGTTTTGCTGACATCAGGAGATCTTGCATACTATCACATGTCTAACAGCCCGTGGGTCCACGTGCAGTGGTCCTGGCATGCAGACCGCTGAGTCTAGC
Organism: Dromaius novaehollandiae; assembly: GCF_036370855.1. Lineage (NCBI taxonomy): Eukaryota > Metazoa > Chordata > Aves > Casuariiformes > Dromaiidae > Dromaius > Dromaius novaehollandiae. Next base: position 1,518,843 of record NC_088111.1, on the reverse strand, counting down.
GTGAGACGTAGCTGCAGTAACGCCCATGACATGGGGGGAAGAGCCCCTTGTCTGCCCACGGGCCAGCAGCCCGCACCGCTTCTGCAGCGCACGCAGAGGCACAAAGTTGCCTGCTGTCCCCATCCCTGCAGTGACCTAGTGGTCACCAGGCTCACTGATTCATTGCATCTACCGACAACACGGGACTTGGCTCCCTTTTCTGCACATCATTTCAAAGGGAAATTAAATTAGTTGCAGAATGGCTGGCAATTATTCAAGAACTGGGCCAGAAAATAAATCAAGCTCCACAATTAGAAAACTCAAATTAGGGTTCAGCTGAGGGTTGCCAGCAGGCTTTGGGGAGCTCTGTCAGGGTCATGGGGCTGCCTTCCCCTGGGGCCAGGCGCTGGGCTGACCTGCGTGTATCTGCTGTGTCCCAGGGATGGGATCTGGCCAGATCTGTGGGTCACACGTTCATGGGTGCTCTGGGACTGCCAAACACGGATTGGTAATTTCACTAATCGAAGTAGCTATACGTTCATGATACATTTTCAGTGGCGGTAAAACCCCCACAGAGACCAAGGAAATCTGGCAGGAGCAGGGTGATGGTGCAATGCACAAGTGACAGTCATCTGGGAGAGGACAGGAGACACCAAGCCTGGCCACGTGCTTGCAGGATCCTGGCAGTCTCTGCGTGTCAGCTCGCGCTCCTGCGTGCTGCCCTCGCTTCCCTTGGGAGAGATCCTGAGCCAGTGCCGCTTGCATTCATGGAGCCTTTCCCCTCTCCCTTTGCACCATTTCCTCACCTCAGCAGACGTCCTCGTGGTCGGCACTGAATGATTCCTTCCCCATTTTGTGCTTTGCACCCTTGGTTCTCTGCAGCGTTTGGTGCCCCTCTCGCTCGTACCCGTTCCAGCACTGAGGAGCTGGCCCTGGCTTGCGCCTGGGAGCGTCAGAAGGGCAGGATGCCGTGGGGGTCCTGTGCCTGCGTTTCCCAGTCCTGCTGGGGAAGTTCCCTGCACTGGGGCCGCTGGCTGCATGTGGGAGGCAGGGCAGAGTGTGCCTCTTCCCAGCAGCAGTGGGGAAACGGGCTGAGCATGAGTGCTGCTCGGTTTTGCTTAGAAGCCCCATTTGAACCAGTGCTGTTCCTCTAATCCTCCTAATTCCCAGTGCTGCAGCACTATCCTGACTGATCCGCGAGGTGCCGTTGCCCAGGCAGGAAGGGCAGGGATAGCTGTGCCATGGAGCCCAGAAGTGCTGGAGCTGGCGGCGCACGGGTTAGCTGGTTCCTGCAGACTCTACGTGGCAGCACGGTGCTCAGCGTGGGCTGATTCATCCCGGTGCCTGGCAGGATAAACGGCTCCGTCTAGACTTCTATAACCCAGCTTGCTCTTAAAGTTCCCGTGAGCTAGCCCCACAGCAGGCAGGCAGGGAAGTTTCGCCTGCCGGGCAGGGAAATCAGTCCTGCCGCCTTGGAGGGTGATGGCCGGACTCCATAGCCTTGGGTCGCCCGTGTGCCGGCAGCCTGGGAAAGGGCCCGGCACTTCCTGGTGACTGGCAGGCCCGAGTCCCGGCGGGAGCTGGGTGACGCTCGGGCTCCAGCCCTGGCCTGTGCCGGCCTGGCCGTGCCGCCTGTCGCAGGGATGGACAGGCCAGGAGCGCTGCAAGGGGCCACCCGTCCCGTCAGGCTAATTTGCCCTCCCGAAAGTGGGGGGAAAGTCACTGTCACTAGAGGAGGAGGAGGAAGGGCAGTCGCTGGCTCCTGTGCTGTTTTCAGGGGATGCGGCTTCCCTGCTCCCTGGCATGGGCTGCTGCTCAGCAGAGGAGGGCTGAGCACGCACAGAGTTTCTTTTGATGGTGCCGCTCTCCCCGCTGGCCGGCAGCTGCTCTCAGCTCACAGCGTTTTCTCCCTCTGGATCTGGCACTTTTAGCACAGCTTGAATCCGCACATCAAGGGGGGGGAGGAAAATTGCTGTCTTTGAAGTTCTTTCTCTCCAAGCATGGCAGAGACTGGTCTGAACTGTTGCTCCAAACGCAGCCTGCTAAATATCAGCTATGGGGGATCTAGGGGTTCGCAGCATTGCAGCCATGTGCCGATGGAAATGTCTCATCTCATCTGTGGGTGTGAGCTGGAAGCCAAACTCTTGTCTGGATTTGGCTCTCTCGCAGTGCTTGTATACATAACCTTGTCTCGTGCAAGTCCTCTTTGCACTGCTGGGATGGTGCAAGGTGGGGTTTTAAGTGAGGACAGAGCTTGTGGTCCTTGCTGGATTGGTCCTGGAGTTGGTCTAGCCCCCTCCTGCCCTTGGTGGGGCTGCCCCGCCGAGGCGAGACCCAGCCGCCTTGCCGTCTGCGAGCAGGTCTGCCTGCTCTTTTCGCGGGGAGCGGGGAGGGGGGGGGGTCTGTGCAGCGAGACACTGTCTGTGCCTCGGGCACGTGGTGGGGATTACGGTCAGGCAGGGACGACGGCCGTGAGGGAATCAGGTCTCCATCTGGCCCCACGCCGGGCCGGGCTTTCCAATTCCTACTTTAATCAGTGGAATTGCAAGATATTACAGTTACCATAACAACAGCCTCTGTGCCAGGGTCTCAGCTGCGCTTGCAGAGGTCCCGGCGGCGGGAGGACGTGGAGAGCGGTGGCCCGGGGTGGCCCTTGCCTCGCAGCGTCCCCCCGCAGCGGCTCTGCTGTGGCAGGCCGTGCACGGCCGCCTGGAGCCCCTTCAGGACCGTCGTCCGTGGGCAAAACCCGGCCGGGAGATGGGTGCAAACGCAGCGCTCGGGCTTGCTCGACCCCTGCAATCTGCAGCACCGGCTGTGCCTGGGCCACGCGCTGTCCCCGCAGCCGGTACCTTGGGAGGGCTTGTCACAGCACCGGCGTGCAGCCCCGCCAGCTCCGTCCGGCATCATTTATCCGTCCTCGGCGAGGGCACAGCCCCGCTGCCGCAGCAACGCGGGAGGCCTCGCCGCACAGGGAGGTTTGGGTGCTGCCGGCGTAGCTGCCGCGTTGCAGCGGGGCCGCCGCGCGCTGCTGAGCTGCCATCTCGGAGCACCGGCGGTGGGAAATCCCAATTAAGAAAGTCCCAATTAAGAAAAAAAAAAAAAGCAGAAAAGATCTTTTCCCTAATAGGATGGACAGAAATGCCTTGCATGTCTCGGAGAACCCCACTGTCTTTATCCCTGTGAAATTATATGGGATTTTTTTCCCACAGAGGGGATTTAAATAAGCTGCTAAATTTTCGTGTGCTTATTCCATCTGGACCCAACACCCTTTGCGTGGGGCACAGCTGGTTTTCCTCGTGGGAGGTCTCCGTCCCGAAGACCCCCGTAGGCAAGGTGGGGGAGAGCAGTGGGCAGCCCCGCCGCTGCCGGAGCTGCCGGCTGCCTTCCCTGGGAGCTCCGAGACAGCGCCCGCTCGTCGGCACTCGGCTCCCGGAACATCCCAGCTGTCAGGGCGGCTTCCAGCTGTGGCTCTTCTGGTTCGGGAAATAACTGAATAAACCCCCATAATCATCCCCCTGCCCCAGTGTGAAAGGTTAACGTTGAGGCTGGGGTAAGATGCTCAGTAAATCAGGCAGCTAATCTCGGTTTAATGGAAATGAAATATTTAGCTTAGGGAAAAGATTTACCGTCTAATCTTAATGAAATGAATTCAAGAGAAAAAAGTTGCTTTAGAAACCAGGTTTCCTAGCTGAGGCTGTGTTTGTGGGAAGTGTGAGCAGCTCTGTGTTTGCTGCTGCTGCATAATACGAGCTGCTTGTGCTGGAGTTTGTCACTGAACAGGTTTGCTACGGAGCAAGCGCTTTTAATGCTTTTAATAACTCTGAAAGGTGGTGAGAGGCCACAGTGCACTCTAGGTGTACGGGATGCTCTAGATTCGTTGGAGCTATTTCCACATGGCTGGAGACGGTTTGTTTGGTTTTCTGCTTTTTTTTGTTAAGAAAGGATCTAAATCGAGTGACAGGACCCAAACGGTCTCACACTCGGGGTTAAGGTACCACAGATGACCTGGGGGGTTGGCTCTGAGCGGCCGGCGTAGCCCTTGGGCCCTGTCGTGCCTGCCCGGGGCTCTCACAGGGACGAGCTCGGTGGCATCGGCATCCCTTGAATATGACTTGGACAAACCAAGCTAATTTGAGCTAATTCAGCAAACGTCCTCTGGAAGGGACGTCCTTTGGCTCACGTTGCGGAGGTTTGTCACCTGCTGACGGCTGTTCCTTGACTGTGGACAACAGAGGCGGTGGTTACAATCCGGGGGGAAAGGTCTTCCCGTGATGAGAAGCCTGAATAACCATGAGGCTGGATGTCCTTCCCCACCGGTGCTGCTGAGCTCTCCCTCGGGTGCCCGACCGCCTCTCTGGGCTGCTGAAGGGGTGGGGGCCATGGGAAGGGCCCGTAGCAGAGCCCCCCGCGCGGCCCAGGCTGGGCACGGGGCACCCTCCTCCCCATGACAGCAGCCCGGTGCTCAGCTCCCGGGCACGGGAATTCTCCAAGGGCCGTTTCCCTCTGATAGCTACAGACCTGAATTATTTTGGTGGATAGGGATGCGGTGAGACCGAGGAGGCTCTGCCTGGAAGCACAAGACCTGCCGCCCCGGCCCCCTCCCCGGCCTCAGCAGCAGTTCGGTCCCCCCGGCCAACCCGACCGGCAGAGCAGTCAGCCCCTTGCAGTAACGCTGCATCCCAGTTTCTTCCCAGTGCTGCATCCAGGCCTGGCAGTTCCCTGAGCTGCTACGGTGCCGTGGGAGTCCCACAGACCTGTACTCCAAGGGGTTTCAGGGCTTTCTGATGCCTTCTCACCCTGCAAAACCAGGAGAAAACCCGCCAAGGGGGGCTGGGTGAGCCCCTTCCCAGCAGCCGCTAGTGGTGGGGTGATGGCTCTTCCCCTCACCCGGGCACTGGGGCTCCGTGACCCTTGGGCACTGGGGACGAGGTCTCCCACGGTTCCCTCCCGTGCTGCCGGGGCAGGCGGGCTGGCGCGCGGGTGGCTCAGCACCGCGGGTACCCCCGGCCCGCCGTGGCGCGGGCCCGCTCCCCTCCCGCTGCAGCCCTGGCCGCGGTGCAGCTCGCTCCGGCGCGCGCTGTGCAGCGCAAGTAAATCCCCGCTATGCTGCGAGCCCTCGCTCCAGCCTGATTGGATCTGCCCTCTGCACCGGCTCTATTTATTTTTGGGACGCTGCTGCTGCTGCCAGCCCTCCTGCTCCGGTGGTGCCTCTGCGGGGCCCCGTCCCCAGGCTCCCCCCGGGGAGCCGATGTGTTCCCGCGCGGTGCTGGGTCACGGCGTAACCCAAGACCCCCAGACCGAGCACAGAAATCGCCTTTCTGCAGAGACGCAGGGGCTGCAGGCGCCTCTCTTCCTGCTGTCTGTCCTAGGGCTGAGTTTCTGTTTGAGTTTTCTTTTTTTTCTTTTTAGCTCAAATGGATTTCATCCCATTTGTCCAGAATTAAGCTCCTGCAGATTTTAATTTGCTGACATTTTCTTCATCCGTGTGGTTGTGGATAGCAGGGATAATGCACGTGCTGCGCCAGTTCCTCCCTGCGCGCCGATCCCCTGCCCATATGGCTGGTGCGTGTAGCAGAAGTGCACAACTGTAGTTTTGCTCAGGAATGATGAAATACAGCAGCGAGAGGGAAAGATGAGCTGTCTCGGGTAAGTAACGAACAGACCCTTCCTGGGCACCCGAGGGGGGCTGGGATGGGAATGCTTTTAAAGCAGCTTAATTCTTCAGTCGAGCAACCCCAGGCACTGCAAAAACTAGATGTGCTAAAAGTTAATTAACTCTTAGCGTCCTTATTGCACGGGAGCCGCTATCGTCAGAGACTCAGCGCATCGCAGCTCTGCCGGGCGGGGGAGAGAGGGAAGCCTCTTTTTGGGTGTTCCTCCGTCACCTGTAAATGTCGGAGCCTGGTCTCATCCCAGGAGAGCAGCTTTCCCCTCGGCTGCTGCGCGGTGGTGCCGCCCGCCCGGGGGGCTGCGGAGCGGGGCCAGGCCCCCGGAGCCCGGGGGGGGGCTGTGTTGTTTGGGGCAGTTCAGCATCCCTGAGGTGTGGGCGCCTCTCAGCCCTTCCCTTATTTCTGAGTTGATTTCAGACCAGGGCAGGGCTGGTTTCAGCACAGACGCTGCGCTGTGCCGGCACTGAGGGTACGCTGAGCGTGCTTCCCCCCGCTTTGGGGGACGGAGTCACCCTCGGAGCTGGGCATTGCAAACGGGCTTCCTCACCTCCCTTTTTCAGGGCTTCAGCACTGCTGAAGCGCCAGGGACTTGCCGCCGTGCCCGTGGTCTGCGGCTTGCGGTTTGCGTTTCCCCGGTGCTGGCGGCAGCGCCAGCAGTGCCGTGCCGCGCTCCGTGCCGCGCTCTGTGCCGCGCTCCGTGCCGCCGGCTTCGCACAGGCGGCCAGCTGCAGCGTTTCGGTTTGGAAACATCTGTTTGCACTGGAGTGATGGAAATGCAGATCCCCTTTCTCCCTGTTGACCTTCGGTGTTGTAAAAGCTTGTGTATAAAACAGCAGTGTTGATGCCGTGCTTAAGCAGACGTCGTCCCATTAACCTGAATTTGGGTAGTTGGGTGCGTGTGCGCTCGGGAATGCACCGGATCCGCACCCTGCGCGTATTAATTCATTAGCTGATAACTCTCGTGTTGTCTAGATTATTATATATCATCATGTATCTTCTTTAAGTCATCCTGTTGTCCTTTATTCTGCTGCAGGGAGAATACAGTGCAGTAGTTCCTTACTTTCCTTCTTTGTTTATGGTCTATTTGCCTTTTAAACAGCCTCTGCTTGTGTGGGGGAAACAAAGCACTGAGTAAAATCTGCACTGGGTTATCCTGGGTGCCGTTCCGGGCACAGGCTGAGGCATGAGCGTTTCTGATTGCAGTCGCTTTTGATCCCTGGCGAAGATAAACCCGCTGCCTATCAGGGGTTCTCTGATAGCTGACGAAATGCCATTGAGTTCATTTTAATAATGGTCCAGACACAATCTATTTTTCTCAGGTTGTTTTTCATGGCAATAAAATTGCTTGGCATGTTCCTGTATTAAAATACCCCAGCCATCTGTGAGAGTCGCTGGATAAGAAATTTCATTTTAGCCATCAGGATTTGTATATTATACATTGTGCTGTTTCTGTGCTTGCCTCCCCCTCCCCACTTATCTGCTCCTCCAAGACTGGGGGAAAGCTTTCCTTCTCTTTTTGTGTGAAAATACAGCTTGTCGGAGATGCAGACAATATCCCCACTGAATCTGCGTCATTCTTGTTGCTGATTTATATGGCATTTAAAACTTCAGACTAACAATGTGCTCCTGTCTTGCAATCCGTGCAGATACTGTGTGAAATTGTGGGGAGAGTAGGAAGATAATGGAGGAAAAGCAGCTTCTTGTTTGTTTCCCTCAAAAAAAATCACTAATCTTCTAGCTGGACATATGTTAAACTGCCCAAAAAGAGGAATTAGGGCAGCAGAAAAAAAATCTGCCACCAGATAGGAAGAGTGACAGTAAGTGGGAGTGGAGTCCCTTTTATTCGGGTTGAGTTCAAATAGGTCATGACCAAAATACCCTAGTGCAAAATCTCCTATTAAGAGATTAATTTGTTTTGAGAAATCAAACTACTATCATGCAGATTATATCAGCATCGCACAGCTGCATATTAAAACCGATTTGCAACTTTTATTTTGGAAAGAAGTTATTCGGTCTGTGTGTTTTCTGGCTTTCTTGAATGAAACACACAAAACTGACTCTTGCTTGGTGTTCCCCGACCAAAGAGCTCAGCCGAGGTGGCGGTGGCGGACGGTGCGCTGAGCCGCGTGCGTGTCCCCGGCCGGCGGCAGCGGCGGTGCCGTTCCGAGGCTCGCGAGCAGCGGGGCTGCCCTGCCGCTCGGGCTGCAGGAAATAACGGCGGGATGCGCACCGGCAGACACGGCGGGATAACGCAGCAGTGCTACAGTGGGTGAGCAATCCCGATCCTGCAGAAGCTTGTGACAAAAATCCCAGTGTCCCAGGAACTGATTTAACGTTGAATGTCCGGAGGCAGAAGAAACATGCACAGCAAAGCGCGCTCTGCTCCGAGGCCTCCCGCAGTGGCCTGAGCCCGGGGCAAAGGCCTGGCAGAGGTCTCGGCTGCTGCAGTGCCGGCGCTCAGACCGGCTCCTGGGAGAGGAACGTGCCCCAGCCCGCTGGAAACCTCAGCCCCCAGCTCCCCGGCTTCCCGCAGGGCCCCGGTGCTCGAGCTCGCCCGCGGGGCACGTGCACACTGAGCGATGTGGCAGCAGTCCTGGAGCGAGCCTGTGACAGCGACCAGCGCCAAGGCAGGGAGGCCCTGGGGATGCTCCTGCCCGACGTCACTTAGAGGAGCCTCCGGGCTCCCCCCTGCTGCCGCAGGAACCATCTTTGGGGAGCAACAGCCGCCTGGGCATCACCCGAGCGCGGCAGGGCCGGGCTTGCTGTGCGGTGCCGACGTCTCCTACCGGTACCCTTTGGGGTGCCAGGGGCCTGGGACCTGGAGCTGTGTTTAATTCCACGTTTGGGGTTGGATTTGACCAGGTCTGGTCTCTGACCTCAGACTCCAGATGCTGCCACGGTCCCCTGCGAGGCGACGCAATGCGGAGGCATCCCGGAGGACGGGCTTCCGTTAGGCTGCCGTCGTGGGCAGGGTCTGCCCTGGCACACAGTGAGCGCCGAGCACTGCTGGTCAGCCGCCGTTTCTCTTGCTCACTTTCTGCTGCTTTAAAAGCCTCCCCAAGACGCGGGACGGAGGAGGAGCGAGCCTCGGCGTGCCCGGCAGCCCCTGTGCCCCGCGAGCCGGGGGCACGGAGCAGCGGCGCGGCAGGAGCCTGGACAGACGGAGCTGCAGATGGTGCTGAGGAAGGTGCTGGGCCTTCAGTGCGTGGGAGCTGCCTGCGGGCCCTGTGTTCCCCCGCACAGCCGCCCACCCGCCAGCATCGGGCCGGCTGTGGGCATCGCAAGCCCCGGTGGCATGGGGCTCGCCGGGCTCTCCGCTCCGGCGCCGTGGCCTTTCCCAGCAGCATCCTGCCGGCAGCTGGCCGCGATCAGTGCCGGGGGCTCTGGCATGGTCCCCGCGTGCTGCTGGCTCCCGAGGACTCATTGCACCATGGATCGGACGCATCTTCTCCGGCGCCGGGTTGCTGTGGCCTGCGGAGGGGAAGTCCCAGCAGGTTGTCTGCATGCACGATCCCGGCGAGGGGCCGCTGCTCGGGGCTGCTGCTCGGGGCGAGGTGGCCCGCGCTGGCGCTAGCGGCACGAGTGCCGGTCTGTGGGGCTCGGCTCCGCGGTGAGCAGGCATTTGCTCCCACGGCCTGGCCACCGTCACTGAATACCCGCTGGCTGATGCCACTGAGGATGGAGGCTGCGGAAAACAGCCCTTCTGGGGGTTTCTCTTGTCTCCAGAAGAAATATTTCCAGGTCCTCGGCAGCTCCGGCGCCAGGCTGCCAGTCCTCTCCGGCGGAAGGACCGAGCCATCGGCTCTCGGATTGCGTCGCCTGGGCGAAGGTGACACCGTTGCCCGTGACGGAGCGACGCTGCCAGCCGCGGACCTCCCCTCCGTCCTGCTGGGCTGGGGAGAGCCTGCGGCGACACGCGAGTGCCCCAGGGACCCGTCTGTTAAAAGGGAAGGTCACCCCCTTCGAGCGCGAACCGGGTGCTGGCTCCGGGGAAGCTCTCAGCGGCCTTTTGCTCGGGGACGAGATAAGGAATCGATAGTCATCTGAGCCCGGGGCAGCGCAGCGCGGGAGAGCGTGGACGGGGGACTCTGCACACGGAGGGGCGTCAGCGCTCGGGGTTTGTCCCCAAGGAGGAGCAGGGGAGGCCGCGAAGGGCCGGGGGAGTTCCCCTCCCCGCATGCAGCCATCACAGCCCCAAGTCGGCCGTTCTCAGGTGGAAAAGGGCCTTCATTTCTATTTAATGATAATAACGGGTCACATCTGCAAAACATCTGTGGCCAAATGAATAATTATTGAGCCTTCCATTACGGGGGATAATAGTCTTGTGTACACAAAAAAAATCCATTGTCTGAAAATTACAGTTCTGCGCTTGCTACAGAAGCTGGAGTAGTAATTTCCATTTGCAAATCCTTCTCGTGTAGCACCCTTCCAGAGAGGCCCGTGTGTCCCCGTGTCGTGTGGTTGCTGTTGGTGGCTGGAGTCCGGCGCAGGGACTGCAAACACACGTACGCACAGGGCTCGGAGCAGCCCTCCCGCGGGGTGACCCGGAGCGCTGGGTGCGAGAAAGGAAGATTTTGTGGATATTGGTGAGTCCAGATTGAAAGCTAGTTAGCAAAATCCAAGACTCTTAGAAACCCTCGTATGTTTTTAATCCCAATAAAGAGGGATTTGATTTGTTTTTTATGCCCCTAACTGTCCCCTGCCGCTCCTGGAGGCCACCATTGCACTGTGGGATGAGTCAGGAGCCCGGCTGAAGTCTGCTAAGAATCGGTAGAGAAATCCGGACAAGAAAAAGCACATTAGGCTTGAGAAAATCTGTGCAATTTAATAACCGAAAGTCTTGTTATATGGGTAAAACAGGGGAAGACTTTTCCATTGCAAAAGTATGTGAATTTTAGCATTGCAGTATACTATTGGGGCAGAAGTGTTTTTCCAGACTGGTAGCTGTTTATACAGCACGACGTCGATATAATCCAAATGTAGTTTAGTGTTTTAATCCACCCTGGGATGTGTTTTTCTGCACAACTGACAGACTCAAGGTCAGGTCTTTGCTCGTTGCTTCAGTGCTAAACATACATTTTTCATTTTTCCTTCCTCTGGTCCCACAGATCATGCCTTACGTTGGCAGCTCTGGAAAGCTCCACGTCCTCCTTATCAAGTACAAGTGCTCTGTTTAGAGATGGCATTATTTAAATTAAAGTTTTTTTTGTCCTCTAGCCCTAATGATTTTTACTTTCCACCTCTGCAGAAAAGGCTCGAGGAGCTGGTATTCATGGTGCAGAATTTTACAGCTTGGGGCTGTATTAGGAATTTCTGGAATTACAGTATTTTTCCCGTTGTGTGTAAGTAAGGTGCATCATGCCAGGAGCCGCGCAGGTCTGTGCAGCCCTAGCCTTAAGCCCTGTCGCCTGTTCAGAGTCTCTAGACCGGGGTTCAGTCCTGCTCCTGCTCTTTGTCCGAATGATTGCGGCAGGCTCCCTGCCTTGGCCCCTCGCCTACCACCTGCGCCAAGCAGTGGGTGCAAAGCGCGCCGAGCTGCTGTGGTACCCGGGGGCAAGTGATGCTCCGAGGCGCCGAGCAGCGAAGGTTTGCGCTCACGGCTTCGCTCAAGTGAGGCCTGCTCCTGCTCCGGCCCCGGGACATGGAGGAGAAGCCGGGGCAGCCCGGGAGCTGCCGGAGACGCGGCGCGGGAGCTCGGGGGCACTGGGCGCCCGCTGCGGCCTCGTGCGGGCACCGAAGAGGCCAGAAGAGCTCCCAGGATCCTGGACTCAGCCAGACCCGCAGCCGGTGCTGAGGGCCGGGAGCGGGTTGGAGGCAGACTCCGGGAGAGGTCCGGACCCGCGCTCCAGGCTGCAGCCCAAACTGCCGCCAGCCGGCAAGAGCTCACCAGCCGCTGAACTGGAAGCGAAGCAATCCGTGCAGTGTGGTTGCTGTTTTCCTTTAAGATTTCTCACCCATCACAGCAGCGTGTAATTTAAACAGAAGCACTTTAGAAGTCAACTAATTAGCGGCGCCGAGGCATCCCTCCGGAGTTCGCGGGATCCGTGCCCTCCTTTCTGCGCAGCAATGCTACGAGATAGGTCTGGCTGGAAATTACAGGGACGGCAGTTTTAGAGACAGCGAAAGGCTTGTGAGCTGAGTTTTGGGGGACACGCCGGTGCATCTCTCCAGGCGCTGGGAAAAGAGAAAACAAAGCAGACATTAAAGCAGGTTTGATTGAAAGGAAGGAGGAACGCGCTGCATGGTAAACCCTCAGCCCTGGGACAGAGCGCTAGACGAAGGGCAAGCGTGACGGGGCGGCGGGGAGCCGGCCCAGGTAGAGTTTGCCGGCAAGCGGGTCCATCTGGCCGCGTCCCCGTGCACCGCGGGGGTGTGAAGTGGCAGGGGGGCACCGGCTGGCGCGCGGCTCCGTCGTTGGATCCGGCCGCGTCGTGGGCGTGAGCCGAGGCTGAGCCTCATCTGCATGAGGAGCTGAAGCATCTCCCTTTTGTTCGTACCGCACCCCTCCAAATGGGAAAGGACCGGAGCTTCTCTCGGCATTTTCGGTATGTCTCTGATCTCCCTCTCCGTGTGTGGTGCATGATGATAGATGTGGTGAGGATGGCTCATGCTCTCCGGCACAGGCGGCTGGCGGGTGCAGCCCACTCACAGCGTGGGCTGCTCTCCCCGGCGGCTCCTCTCACCCCCGAGCTGCTTCCCTGCATCGCGCGGCGCAGCCGGGAGAGGAGACTTTGTCTGCCTGCTCCGACGTGCCCGTGCCGGGAACGCCGTTCCCCACCGCAGCAACGCGCCGAGAAGTTGGCAGGAGTCGAGCTAAACTAGCAAAAATTGGGGGTGACGGTTGCTGGGGCTGGGTCCGTTTCGGCTCCGTGACCGTAACCCACAGCTATCGAAGGGGGTGAGCAGGGAGGAGAGGGGCTTTGGGGGTGCGATGGGGTGGGACCCCCGGTGCCGCGCAATGCAGAGGCCGTCCCAGGCCTGGGCTCGCCTGGAGCAGCCGTCCGTCCCCGAAGCGCGGTGCGGCACTCGGGGAGGGCCCGGCGGACCACGGAGGGCAGCGGGGCCGGGCTGAGAGCGGGACCGTCCCCGTGGCCGCGGCCCCCGCTGCGGGAAGCGGGCGCTTTGCAGGGTGCTTTTCCCGGTTGCTGCAGTGGGTGCAGGGCTGCTGGCGAGGGAGGGAGGATCTTGTCAGCAAGTGTGAGCTGGAGAAATAAGAATATCCATTAACAGACAAACTGCTAATTACCTGCCTGTGAGTTTTAAAAATAGTGACTGTGACAAAGACCGAGATGTGCTGCTAAACGTCCTCTGCTGAGCTGAACTTTGCAGCAGCGGAGACCAGCACCGAGGGGCCGTGCCGGGCCGGGCCATGCCGGACCCAGATGGATGTGGCTTCGGCCGGGCGCGTTTCCCGTTTCCCGGCCCTGCGCGCAGGGCCAGGACGCGCTGCCCCGTGTGAGGGTGCTGCCGTCCCTGACGGGGCGGTTCGCAAGGGGGGCCCTGAAGGCGAAGCAGTTTGCAGCCCTCTAGGGCTTTTCATGGCCTGGAAAATGCCCTGAATTCGCGTCCGTGCTGGAGGACGGTGTCTGAGCCCTGTTAAATAAAGCGTCCTGACACCGTTACGGAGGAGGGTTAGGACACAGGTGCTCGGCGGGACTCCTCGAGCAGCCTGGCTGGGAGCAGGCGCAGGGACCCCGCCGTGCCGGGGACCCCTTTGCCGGCCCCTTTCCAGCAGGGAACAGGCCAGGGCTGACCTGAGCCTGGGAGGAGGAGGAGGGGAGAGGAAGCAGAAGGCAAGAGGACGGTACTTGAACGGCTCCCGAGCACTCCCACGGGGAGCCAAGGGAGCAGGAGAAATATTTCCATTTCAGGCACACTTGTTGCTGGGTTTAACGCTGGTGCTGGACCCCACATCCCCAGGCAGGGGCTGCAGCAAGGCCGCAGCTGGTGTGGGACCTCCTGTCCCGTCCCCTCCTGTCCCGTCCCGTCCCGTCCCGTCCTGTCCTCCAGTCAGCGACCTACGAGGGAGCAGCCCGGGCTGGGGGCTGCAGCCGGGTGCGACGCTGCCAAACCCGGGGCTGTGACTCCTGGTAAAGACCCAAGCCCTTCGTGGGGCTGCTTTTGGCTGCAGTGAAGGCGCAGGTTTGGCTGGGGCGAGAGCTGCGTCACCCGCCCGGCCCGGCCCGGCGCCCGCTAGCTGGGTGCAGAAATGCCGGGACTGGGGCCACGCGGAGGTTTGTGAGACCCAGACTGCCAAAACCCTGAGCAAGTGGGTCATGGCTGACCCCGCTCTGAGCAGGAGGTTGGGGGCCGGCCTTGCCTGGAGATGTGTCTGGATTTGGCCAGGAGACCCTCCAGCCCCTGCGCCTCGGCTCCTCCGAGCAGGCTCCAGGGAGAGGCGCAGACGTGAACACGTGCGGCTCACGGGGCATCGGCTGGCGTCGGGGCTCGGAGGGACGGCTCCGAGCACAGGGAGACAAAACCGTCCCTGGAGATTTCCAGCTGCCCCAGGCAAGTGGTGCAGCCCGAGTGAACCGTCCTGCCGGGCTGCGGCCGGGGGAGCAGAGGCGGGCTGTGGCCCGTGGGGCTACGGAAACACAGGGTCTTCGCCTGATCCGAAGGGATGTGTTATATATGTGCAAATAGAGCCGATGCATCCGGACAGCCTTTGCCCCAGCCAGGGTTTGCGACTCAGGCTTGGGCATCGCCCAAAAGGCATCGGAGATTTCACATCGATCCGCTGGTGCCCGATGCGCTGGGTGGCTGATTTCTGGGCCTCTTCCCTGCAACGGCGGCTGTGGGCTCTGCTCCGGGATCGATGCACCGTCCTGCTCTGCCGTGGGGAAGCCTGAGACCCGCGTGCCTGGGGGAGCTGGGACGGCGTGGTGTGTTTTGCAGGGGCAGGTTCGTGCTGCAGAGCGGAGGGGGCTGGCACAAGCCCTGCCGGCCGGCTGCGCCTCCGCCCCGTGCTGGTCCCCGTGCCGGACCCTGTGCCCACCCTGGCACAGCTCTTGCCCAGCGCCGTGGGACGCCTCGGGGCCCCAGGTCTGCGCAGGGTCGAGGCTTTATTTCCGACTGCAGACTTCCCAGCTCTGGTTCCTTCCGAACTGGAAATGCCTTCCTTCACACAGCTTTCATCCATTCGGTATTAAATTCTCTGCAAAGGGTTTTGCAGAAGGAAAATATTTTAACAGGATTATTTTTACCTGTCACCTAGCTCACCTCCTGACTGCTAGCGCTGAGTCGAGTTATAGCAAAACACTTCAAACGGGTCTCCGTGCCTCTTTATTGAGCGAGCCGTACTTCGCTCCTCAGCCCTGGTTTTTGTTAGCCTGCAGGCTACGTTGCGTTCGGCTAAGTGGGCCAGCCGTGCAGATTGCAAGAGGAGAAGTTAAGGGAGAATGTGCTCATTTTGCCTGGATATCTCCTTTGCGGGAGGGGGACGCACGGTGCCGCTTCGGGGGCCGAGCCGGTGCTGTGCCCCGGGCGGGCCGGCTCCCTCCTCCTGCCTCCCCTTGCCACGGGGCGCGACAGCCCGTGTTCCCGCAGAGCCTGGTTACAGCTGTGTGAAGTATTTATTAGCATGATTTCACCCTTTTCTATTTGTTGCTTCATCACAAATTGACTGTGAATTGTACCAACGTGTTACTTTTTTTAAATTATCACCAAATGCTTAACATGAGCATATGTCAGCCTCAGGACTGCGTGCGATCCGGCTGCTCCTATTCGTCATTAGAGCATGAGTTATTATTTTGAGCTCTGGCTTTCATTAGGAGGGAAATAGAGATGTCATGGTCCTGGGTAGACTTGGGATTTGGAGCATCCCCCTTTCTTCTGCTCTGAGTTTCTCGTGCTCTGAGTTTCACATTCCTCTGGTGAAGCTGCCCGGAGGATGGGGAGGACCCCGGGGCCCGTGTTTCCAGCGGGGAGGCAGCAGACGCCGAACGCTTTGCCTGGAGCCGACACGCTCCTTCCCGCTCGCCCGCCGCCAGCACCCCTGGAGGCAGCCGGCGAGGAGCGAGGCCCTGGGCTAGGAAACGGCCTCCGCGCGCAGCCCCGACCTCGCCGGCCGCGCTTCGTTAGCAGCAGCCCCTCGTCAGGGCCCTCCGAGGCCGCTCGGAGCCTGGTCAGTTAGTGCCAGCGCTGAGCGGGACGCGCGATGCCCGGGCGGTTTGGAAGTGACGCTCGCGTCCCTCCTCCGCTGCAAGCGTCAGGATTTTTCTTAATGTAGGGAGTGCGTTTTCATTAAGGACGAGGGAAGAACAATAACGCGCCTCGCGAGGCGGTACTGTCTAATGAGCAAATGCAGCTGTGACACCGAGACGCCGGTGTGGGTACACTGGGGCGAGTTGCTATAGAAACGCCACGAGATAGCGGTTTCTCAAGAAGCCCCCAAATGTGCAAACGGGAAGGGTGGGAGGAGGTGAACGGGGTGTCGGCATTTCACTGTTCAAATGGCAGAAGGGAAAGAAAAGAGAGAGAATAAGGAGCATCTCCCCGCGTTGCAGCAAGCCTGAGACAGGGCTGCTCCCCGGGGTCCAGCCGTTCTGCCAGCGGCCCCAGGGCAGCCCGTCGCGGTGGACCTGACCCCCACGCCAGGCTCCCTGGGGCGTTTTGGATGTCACCCAGTGGCCCGGGGCAGCAGGGGGACGTGGGGGCACAACCCGCTGTTCTGAGACGGGGGTGGCCGAAGGCCGAGAAGGGTCAATCTGCGCTCGCGGGCTGGACGGGGTGTGACGGCAGGAGCAGGCTCGGCCGAAGGGACGCTGGAGCTCCAGGGGGGCTCGTCTGCTCCAGGGGGCTCGGCTGGGCCTGGGCTGGGCCTGTGTCTTCCCCTGACGTGTCTCCCGCAGCAGACTGACTGCTGCCTCCGAGCAGAGGCACGAACCTGCCGTCCGTGCAGCAGGACCCCGCAGGACAGACCAATGGCGAAACCGATAGCACCGTCCTGGGAAATCGCTGTGCCCTTTCTCTGCATCACAGGAGCTTTCTAAGGGGCTGCTGCGGCCGGTGGGGGCTGCTTGGTTCTTGGCAGAGCTGCTCCTGATGGGGCAGAGGGGAAGTGGCTCCCAAAGGAGCAGGTTCCTGGTGATCTTTCCTCATGTGCAATGTTACCGTCCTCATCCTTGTCACTGTGGCATCAGTCTTGTCACCTCTCCCCAGAGGGAGACCAGGGGACCGCGGTAACAGTGTGTTTCAGAGTTGGAGGCTGGTGAAAGCCAAGGCTGGAGCCCCAGCGATGAGCACCGGGGTGGGGACAGGGCTCTCAGCAGAGGGGCTGGGGGACGCGGTGGGGAGCAGCGTTTCGGGGGCCCCGGGCTGTCCCGGCGCAGAGGCCGGTCTGCACGAACCGCCTTGCGGGAGGCGGTCCGGCACCATCAGCGCGTGCAGGTGTTCATGCGGGGGTGTCCCTACACCTGAACATCAGGAACACGGAGAGCGCCTGGAGGAAGGGAGATGATCTCATGCTGGTTTTGCTGTCAGAACATAGTCACAATCAAATGCCATCTGGTTGATCACCTTTAAAAATCGTTCCTCCTCTGAGCCTTGCTTCAGAGACACAGCCCTGCGCAGCAGCGAGGAGCGCGGCGGCTCCCCAGCACCGCGGCGAACTGGTGGAGTTTGAGCTGGGAGAGCTTGAGGGACCGAACTGGGTGGGTCTGCAACAGAGGAGGCTGCACGGGAGCATGGGTCTCCCCCCGCAGTCCCAGCTGCCCAGGCAGCTATTCGCGGGGGGAAATAATTAATTTGGGACTCGAGCTGAAACTTGTCATTAGTGTACCAGGACCGGCAGCTGAAGGGTCCCGGATGGGCGGCACGGCGAGGAGGAGCGGAGCTGTTTGAGTCGGTCTCTGCTGCAGCGCGTCCCCCGGCTCTACCCCGCCGCCCCGGGCACTGCGGCGGAGGGCGTCAGACCCTCCTCGCTCCAACAGCGCTGCGAGAAGGACGGGGCGGCACTGCGACGGGGCCTGGACGTGGGACGGGCATCCCCGGAGCGTGTGGCCCCGGGCCCCGGTGCTCGCGGCGCTGGGGAGGACTGAGGCCGAGCTTGTGCGAGAAGGGCCGGAGGCCGCTTTGACCTTTGCTTTCCCAGGTACCGCTGGACCCAGAGCTGCAGGGCCACGGCCACCTCAGCCCCGCTCCTCACTTGCCTCCCTTGTCATGTTTGCCAGGATTTTCATCCCCAAGAAGCACCGGCAGCGGTTTGATGAGGTCGTTTCGCAGAGCCTGATCAGCAAACTGTGCCGCTCCAAGAGCGAGCAGCACAGCAACCGGCTGCGGCGCAGCCGTAGCGAGGACCACCAGGAGCGGCTGCTCGTGTCCACCCGCGCCAGCTCCGTGCCCCGCAGCCACGAGGAAGCCAGCAAGAGCCTGAGGAAAACCACCTCCCTGATCACCAGCAATGTGGCCTCGGGGGCTGCGCGCAGGTAACGCCTCTCCTGGAAGCCCTCGGCTCTGAGGTGGCCGGGTCTGGTCTGCGTGGCTGGGGATGTTCGGTGGATGGCGGCGGGGGAGATGCCGGGGAAAGGGGGGAGGCACTAGCAGAGGGGGTGTCTTCGGTATGAGAACGGGTGGAACCCTTTTGGGGGAAGATGAGCAAAGTCTTCTCCCTCTTGAAGGCTGGGCCAGTTTGGACCCAAAGTCCCGTCCCAGGCCACCCTTTCTGCCCCCTCGCTGTTGTGAAGCTGTCTGTGAGGAGCCGTGCGTGGGGCAGAGCCAGCACTCCCAGGCTCCTGGCTGCGAGAGGATATCCCGAGTGGGATGCAGGTGCCTGGCCATGCTGGAGGGATGCAGGTGCCTGGCCATGCTGGAGGGATGCAGGGTGCTGGGGGGTGCGGGACAGCCGGCCGTGCCGGGGGCTGCAGGGCGCTCAGGCACAGGGCAGGCTGCAGCATCCTGCGCTGCCTCGGCGGGCGTCTGGGCCCGAGGACACAGCAGCGGGGGGAAGGCAGGACAACCCGCTGCCTGGGGGATTAACCCATTTCCCTGTGCCTGCGTGGCCAGACCTCAGCAGCCCTGCAACGCGGAAAGCCCTGCCATGCTCTCCGCGATTAGCAGGGCTCCTGCGCCGTTCCCAGCCCCGTCTCACAAATAGACGAGCTTTGGGCTTGTCCGCACAGCTGGGGAATCCTCCAGGGAGGGACGGGCACAGCACGGGTTATTCCCCTGCCTCCATCTGCTCTCTCCAGGGATGTTCAACTCGAGTGCACCTTCCTGCGAGGATCTCTGCTGTCTCTCACAGCATAGATGGAATAGCTTTTGCCGTGACTTATCCAACATTCAGTTTCAACCCAGTCTCTCTCTGTGCCAGCACAGCATCGGTCCCTACAACAGGCTTTCTCGCTGTAAATGATCTCCGTGATGTTAACTTCCCCCAGTTCCCTGTGGGGAACAACTCCCCGCTCCAATCAGTCTCCCAGCAGGAAGATTTCCTAATACTCCTTCCAAAATTTCCTAGCTGAATTTAATTTCTCTCTCATCAGCCTTATAAATATTAGTCCCCTAAAACACATATTTTTTTATGTTAGTCTATCTGTGTAATATGTGTGTTATATCCCATGTCTTCACTTTAAAAACATTTTGGATTTGAAGGACTGGACTGTGGTTTTATGAATTCATTAATTAATTGCTTAAAAAAGCAATTTCCAAGGCAGTGCAAGAGTCAGTGCTCAAAGGCTCTGCCCCTAAAACATCTGTGTCTTTTCCTGTCTCCAGAGTCCTCTCTCTGCCCAGTGCCGGAGCGCTCACATTAATGCATGTTAAGCTTTAGTTTGCAAAATTTAGCTCTGCCGTGCTGGTCCTGCCCCTTGTCAGTCCATTGGCAGAAAGAAGGGGTCAGTGGAGAAGGCACAGGAGCGCGGTGGCATTGCAGCTTTGTGAAGACTGTTATACCTACTGCGATGGGGAGGAGTTCGGGAAGCACCAGCACGAGCTTGGCCGGCCCCGTTCCCCAGCCAGGGACCGGTGGTCTCTGCAGCACTCAGCGTTTGCTGCTGCTCGGGGCTGTGTGCCAGCCAGCCCGCCCGCGGGGCCCCACCAAACCCGCCCGCACCTTCCTCCGCAGACCCCGTCTCCCTGCAGGCAGGGCAGGCCTGGTGGCTCATCGTTGGGGGTCCCATCTGAAGGACGCTCCAGTCCTGTATCAAAGGGGATCTTGCAGGGTCCCAGGGAGTATCAAGGATTTAGTGGGTACTCTGGAGATATCCAGGCTAATGGGGCTTTGATGAAGGCTGGAGAAGGGAACAAGAACGACATATACATTGGGTTTTGATTTTGTGTTTGCTTTTGTACCTGCAGAACTGTGCGAGTTTATAAAGGCAACAAAAGCTTTGGCTTCACGTTACGTGGACATGCCCCAGTGTGGATTGAGTCCGTTCTGCCAGGTGAGAAAACCTGCCCTTACAGGGCAAGACTAGACTTTGCCCCGTTGCTCTGACCAGAATTAGGGTGCAAACTCTGCAGGTTCTGACCCTGCCAGAGCCCAGGGGGCCAGCGGCGGCTGGGGCTCGGCCTGCAGGGCCTCTCCCGGGGAAAATCCTCTTCCCACAGAGCATCTTCCCCACGCACAGCAGCACCGTGTACCCACACTGTGACACAAAGTCCAGGTCTCTCTTGTGACTCCCTTGGGAGCAGCGTTTCCTAGAGCCAAGGCCCCTTTCAGCAGGTCCTGTGCTGAAACAAGGGGCCAGCTGCGCTTGGACAAGATCTGAGTCACTTTTAATTAATATAGAGAAATTAAATTTGCATGCTGGGGAGGACGTTTCTGTTTGAGTGAACAGTCATAAGATTCAAAGATACTTATGTATCTGTAGCCTGAACTCTAAATTTAAGTGCTTGCTGTTTGCTGGAAAATAGCAAAATGGACTTTTATGAACCTCAGTGATGGAGTCTCCTGATTTGAATAATTAGTATCTTCAGCACAATTCAGTTTGGCTTTATGCCCTCCCTATTTCATGTTTAAAAGGTGGAGAATGCCTGTGTTTAGTGAATAGTTTGAAATCACATCTGGTTTTGAAATGTAAGCTAGCTAGATACTGATCCATGTTGCACCTGCTGAGCCACCAACGTACAGACACTGGACACTGGCATTGCTGACCCCAGTGAAGCTGCCCTGTCCCACCCCGATAATCCAGTTACAGTGGTGGCCTTCCCTCAGTGGTCTTCCCGGGACATGGTTGGGCACAAAGCAGCTGGAGAGTTGAGATCCCACCACCGAAAACAAGGACCCGTTAGCTAAAGCACCTCTCTCATTCCCTGTGCGTTAGGAAGCCCAGCTGAGAAGGCTGCCCTCAAAGCTGGAGATCGAATCTTATTTCTCAATGGTCTGGACATGAGGTAAGAGACTAAATGACCTGTGCCAGATGGCTCATGGGGGGTCCTGGAGAGTGTGGCCAAGCATGGTTGTGTTCATTTGTTCCCTCTTGAGTAAAAGAGATGAGAATTGGATATCCTTCAGAGCTGTCTACTGAGGTACATGAGGACTTTTGTCCCAAAGAGGCCTCTCCTTTAACATTCTCTCATAAAACTGCTCTAAGAGTAGTATTTCAGCCTCCATCCCTGCTCTTCCTTTCCCTCCCTTTACTTAAGAGTGCAAATAGCCATGTATAATGCATGACATACTATGACGGGTATACTGACTGTAATCCACCTGGAGACCCTGACTCAAGCCACTGTGCACTTAGTTCCGTGTGTTAAATAGCTGGGGCTCTTTTGAGAAAGGAACAGAGTACCAGTCAACCCGTGGATCATTCCTGGAATGGGATCCTAAGCTTAAAACCACACGGGCAATCACATTTCCACCTAGAAGTTAATATTCCCCTACATGATTTGCACACCACAAAAATAATCAAATTCTATCAAACCAGAGCTCGTTCTGCACCTACCTGATACAGTGACAGCAGCTCTTATTTTCTCAGGTTGGTCTTTCTGCACAAAAAAACAAGAGCAAAGGGTAGAACAGGCTACATGATAAGACAGAATGATGAATATTTAAAGGTTACACATCTGATGCTTTTTCTGTCAGTGCCCAAGTTCTCAGATTTCAGCTGATACAGCAAACTGTTGGCTGATGCAGCACTGCCAGAAAATAGAGGAGACCTATTTGAAGATTATCCTCTGAGCCTGCGTTTTGGCAGGCATTGTCCCAGGTCAGCTCATACCTTTCTCCAAGGAGACTGGCCTGTCTCCAAAAATGCATTTTACTTTCAACTTGCATTTTCTTTTCATGCAGAATTAGGACAGGCAAACAGAGATCCACAGCACTGTATCATTTAAATGGAAAGTTCAGCTATAGACTCTGAGCATAGCTTAAGGTAATGCTGCATCATTTACCATAACAGCTCCACAGGGTGTTCATACGCATGCCCTAAAGTTATCCCATACTGCAGGTGCAACTGAGAGCCCCGAGTTGCATGTTGTGATTCACACTGTCCCTTGAGTAGGGATCTTCTCTAAATAACACAGACAAAAAGAAGCAAAGAGCCAGAGTTCATGGAGACTGCAGCCTGGCTGCAGCTCTGTCTCCATCTGGGCAGCCAGATGAGGCCTTTTGTAAGACAAATGAAGGCAGCTGCAAACTCCGTTTTACTCTGGCTCCTTGCAGTTACCCGGAGCCAGCGTAGGCGATGTTGTCTAGGAATCCCTCCCGCTCACATGTGGTTCCTCACCAAGGCCTGGGGGTTACAAGCCAGCACCACCGCTGCCTTGCGAGCCGCTTGCTGCCAAGCTGCTGGCGTGGGGAGGGCGCCTGGAAGGACGTCTTATTCGGGCTCTGTCCTGTGCCTCTGCAGGAACTGCTCCCACGACAAGGTGGTGTCGATGCTGCAGGGCAGCGGGGCGATGCCCACTCTGGTGGTGGAAGAAGGGATTGTCAACTTCTCAAATGGTAAGAGCACGGGGGAAGAGGTGGGAGTGGATCTACAGAAACCCAGTGTCCTGATTCCCAGCATCTCAGGGGAAACCACTGCCCTTTTCTCTGCTAACCCTGCTGGGGGAAATCGCCAATATCCCGCATATACCCAGCATGTTTAACACGCTGCTTCAAGCCTAATGCCGCTCCGGATTACCCGGAGGGTTGTTCCTTCCCCGAGGGGCTGAACAGCCCTCCTCGGCAGCCAGAGCGTGTGGCCACCGGCTTTCTCTGATCAAGCGTAATCTCAGACTTGGCTGCTCTCCAGAAGGGTTCATCGTACTGTATGACTGTCCTTGCTGGCCCTTTGCATTGTCCTTTACGTACAGTCTGTGCTGTGTACTTGAAAGTAGTATAACCCGGTGCATACATGGTCGCTGTGCCAGTATCACAGTTATATATGGACTGTGCTGTTCAGTATAACTGCTGCTTTGGGGATAATTTAGCTTGCGTACCCGTGGTGAGCAAGTCAGTGAGAGAGGACGTCTGGGGCACTGTGAGTGTTCATCAGTGCGATTTCAGTGACTTCGGTGGTGGTGCAGGACGGCAGCCGAGGGGAGCTCAGTCACCGTGCTTCCTAAGCTGCATGCGAAGAGGAGGCCCACGGTGTTACCGGAGCTGCTGTGTAACACGTAGCCCTGGAGTTAGTGACCAGCACTCTTCCCTCCAGAGCAGTGAAGGAGCTCCCTCCCATGCTTCGGGTTAGGAGCCCTGCACTGCTAACTTGTTTGCGTTTGCCTTAGAAACAAAACCAAGAGCCTCGCTACTTGTCAGTAAAGATCCAGTGACACCTAAACCGCTTTCCCCCTGCAAAAAGAGACCGAGAAAGGATATGATTTCTAGTCCTGATGCCCTGGCCATCTTCCCTCGTGGATAAGCACATTCTGTGTCCCTGCAGACGCGGCTGGGTTGCCTCTTTTCGCTCTCACCGCGGTGCGGTATCGCTCTGCGCTGTCCCAGGGCTGGGCTCACTGCAGAGGTGGCCACGCTGTGCGGGATGAGGGTGGCAAAGCAAGCTGACCTTTTATGCCTCAGTTTGCCCACACATAACTCTTGACTGATACTGCTCTTAAAGTCAGTGATTATTGTCAACTGCTTTGAAACTTGATCAGAGGCTTCAAAAAGCAAAAGAAGGAATACCATCTGCATGCGTTTACAGAAAAAGGTAGAAGCAGCGTGACTGAAGAGACAGATTATATCCAACAGGAGACAGGTCAAAAAATCTCTGCCTGTTTTCTGTAGATTCAAGCACCTATTGAAACATCCACAAGTTCCACTGCAGCATATTCTGTTTCCTTCAGTTTACAGCCTGGGAGGAAGGCAAGGGTAGTCAGTAGCTTTGTGCTGGCCAGGACTTCCTCTCGCTGTCAGGCAGCCTTTGATAAGCTGTTTCACCTTCTTCACCATGTTGCTTTTCAGTGACAGAAATGTTCATCCTGAGGCAATGATGTACGTACGTATCAACACGTCAGGATTTGTATTAATACAGAGTTGAGATTCATGTGCTCAGAGGTCTCCCTCATCGGAGGCATTTAAGCTGGTGAAACCAGGAGGTGGAGCCCAGCGATGCGTGAGCAGTTCAGGCTGCAGATGGACAGGGACCGGGGACACAAGTATTGGGCAGAACCCGCTGCTCAGACAAGGCTCCCCACGAGGCTGAGGGCAGCCTGGTCCAGGAGGCCTGCGGGGTCTAACTGCTTGTGTTTACAGGTGAAGCCAGAAGCAGAGAGATTTCAAGGACTGTCAGGTGCAGATTTATGGCAATACAGCTCTTCCCCTAGTTTGTTTTAAGCACTTATCACTCAGGCCCCTTTAGCCAGGGTGGCGTGTGTCAACCCAGGAGAAGGCACCTCCCGCAGTGCAGCTGGGGGCTGCTACCAGGGCCTCATGTTCTTCTTGCTCCTCCCCAAGAGATGGGGACATTCCCAGGCCACTAAACAAATCCTTTCCCTCTGTACTCAGGTGCAGCTGCCCTGGTGGTCCTCAGGGATGAATCTTGGTTTCATGCAAGCCTTTTTAACCTGTGGTTAAGACCCTTTGTCTGTTGAATTTTCTTTTTTCTTTCTACCTGCACCTTGCAGACTCTGACTCTGCTGACTCCCCGAACACCTCCTCCGCTCTCACCTCCCTGCAATGGGTTGCAGAGATACTTCCCTCTAGCATCAAGATTCAAGGAAGGACCTTCAACCAGCAGCTGGAACATCTGCTCACACCACCTGAGCGCTATACCATCTGCAAAGCACTGGAAGGCTTCTTTCAACATCGGTAACTTGTTAGCAGCTCCATTCCTTTAATGCTAGTAATTGGACTGGTAGCAATGTCCCTAT
Organism: Dromaius novaehollandiae; assembly: GCF_036370855.1. Classification (NCBI taxonomy): domain Eukaryota; kingdom Metazoa; phylum Chordata; class Aves; order Casuariiformes; family Dromaiidae; genus Dromaius; species Dromaius novaehollandiae. The sequence goes on along the minus strand of NC_088111.1, from coordinate 1,493,959 downwards.
CGAAGAGTAAGTCTTGAATCAAAGCACTGATGCAGAAAGGAGATCTTAGATTTAGAGGCTGTCACCACTGAGCTCTGCTGTGATTATTTTCTCCAGTTTCCTCAGCTGTATATTCCTCAGTCTATATCCCTCAGGGAAAGAGCTGAGGCACAAGCCCATTTCTTGCCTGGTGTCCTGCCCAAGGACAGGTCAGACCCATTAACTTTTGAGGTTAATTCAGTCACCACTTAATCCCACATAAAAGTGACCTTGATCTCATCATCGCGCGGGATTCTCTTGCTGTCCCGCCAGCCCCATGACAGCAGCACATCCTGTTCCGCCTCTTTCAGTAAATTCTCACCATGTTTTATTCCCGTCTCCTTGCTCTTTTCAGCATTTTGGCTGAAGCATTCCCTTGGCTGCAGCGCCAGAACGGCTGTAGCTGGCAGAGCTCTCATCCTGTAATTGAACACATCCTCTCTGCCCTGCTGCAGGGGTTGAAACTGATCCTTTGGTGGACTCGGGATTTTCAATAGCAACCTTGTTTTCTGCCCTTGATCTTTGACCTTTTTGTGCCACAGTGATGCAGCCATCCCTGCCAGGCATTGGGAGATGCTGCTCACCGCCTCTTTCTGCAGCTGCTGAGCTGACGAGCACAGCTGCCCAGCTGCTCCTTGGGAGCCTGGTTCCCACCACCGGCTGCAGATACGCAGGCCATTGCCAAGCGCTGGGCTCCTGCACCATGCTCAGGCAGACTTCTGCTGCCTTTATGCAGCATATTGCTGGTATACAGACAGATATGGATCGGAGGATTTGATCCCTTAATTTTACAAGGAAATTTAGGCTACAGATGTTAAGAGATGATAGAAAATACTCAGTACAAAGCGCTGGGACTGCCTCCACACCATTGCTGCAGCTCAGGGCTACACTGCCCTGCACAGGGCTTAGGAAGCCACCGCTGCCTCCTGGCACCAGAAGAACGAGTTCTCTTGACACCTAGCGATCGCCAACCCTGCCCTGATAAAGCAGAATTCATTGCTTTGGACTCTCCTGCGACTATGTTTTTTCCACATGGATTCCCCGGTCAGGCATTTCTGACTAATTAAAGGGTGCTGTAGGTTAAATACCAGCCCTCATCATTAGCAATTAGGAAATACAGAGCTAGTGGGATATTTGCCCTTGCTCAGTGACGCAAAGATTGGAGCCTGAGCTAAGATTAAAGTCTCCAGGTTTCCTTCCCAGTGCAGAGCTGCACATGGGGCTTGGCCCCAGGACTGGGGGTCTGCTTGGGCACTGCTGCTGCTGCCGCCAGCCCCAGAGCACTTGGTTGCAGAGACCAACAGCTCGCTGGGGCCCCAGGGCAGGCCTGTCCTCTCCCCCACCCAGCTCCTTTTGCCTGTACCTCCCCCAGATGATTCAAAGCAGCAGCAGCTGCTCCATGTCACAGCAAGACATCATGACCTAATTTTGTGCTGTCCCAGACTAGCCAGCTGTGAACTGTAACTGCTCTGACAAGGACCAAAATCCCCAAATACTACTTTACATTGCTTGCAGGCTCAGCATGCAGATACGAGCATTTCCCAGTGGCAAATGCAGGAGCCTGGGAGCCAGGACATCTGTATTCTTATTTTTGGCCCTCCAGCCAGTTTGTATTTTACAAGCCAGCTTGCCCCATTGAGCCAGGCTTAGCAATTGTTGTTCAGGACAGAACAGCCACCTGCCTCAGCAATTCTTCTGAAATACCTTAACTTTCCTGAATAGGAAGTAGGCTTATGACAGCCCAGCAGTGTGGCAGGCTTCATAGAAAAGGTAAGTTAGCCCAAAGCTAGAGAAGGGCTTAAGAGAGAAATTCTGGGAGGCTCTAGACAGCTCCTTCCACTCCCAATCCCCACTGGTCTCTGAGGACCCCCATTGCCAGTGCAAGCCACTGCATTGAGGAAGTCATTCCATTATCTGAACTGCTTCACCCTTCAATCCTTCCTCCTGCATTTAGTCCCTGCTCTTTATAAGGCAGTGATAGTCCATTTGAGCAACATCAAGGTAACATATTTGTTCCTAAATATCAACCTTGTTCCAACTATTCATAAGAAGTCCTTGTATTATTCCTACATTAAAGATGCAATAGCTGCAATGAGCTGTAACCTCTGATCTCTGCCTCAGTTTCTTAATAAGAGTGAGGCCTGTCTTTAGTTCTCTGACCTGGCTTTCCTCAGCTGAGACCCAGCCCACAGGGAAACAAATCCTCCTGGGACAGGCCTCCAATTCCATCAGTTGTTTTAGCTTTCTCACTGAATCAGGTGCTCAGTTCTGTTATTCTTCTGTCCAAATTTTATTCTTCTCCAGACTTTCTCTCTGTTTTCTGGCTTACTCTCATCCCCACTCCACCCCAAACCCACCTCAGTAGCTTCACCAGCATTTCCCCAGTCATTCAACCTAGTCTTCCTGCTCCACATACACTGGCTAAGTCATGAACAAGCTTTTTATAGCCTGGCTGTCAGGTGCTGCCAATCTCAGGGAGATTGCTCTCCCCATTAGCACTATCTGCAGAACTACACTTCCAGAGGCCTCACCCTAAAGGGCTGAGTCCCTTGCTAGGGATTTAGCACCTCTGCTTTTAAATGGCTTGTACATTTATGCCGAGGTCTAAGAGGTAAGCCTGGCAGCTGAGATATAGCTAGAGACAGGATGGGAAGTACAAGGAACCTGTGGAGTTGTGTGATGGGAGGATGCAACAAAGGATGTGCTCATTGCCTAGCCCTCTCTTTCCAATTTTACAGGAATATTGACACTCTTATTGTGGATGTGTACCCGGTGCTGGACACACCAGCCAAGCAAGTCATTTGGCAGTTTATCTACCAGCTGCTGACGTATGAAGAGCAGGAGCACTGCCAGCAAAAGATTGCCAGGTTTCTTGGTTACAAGTCCTTGGCAGGTGAGAGGAAAGCCCCTGTGCCCTGGCACAGACATGCTGTGCCTCACAGCTTCCCTAGGGATCTTGGCCCAGTGTGTGTCACCACACTGCAGACCGAGCAGGCTGAGGGTGGTAAGGGAGCACCTGATTTCTCACTGGAAACACAGCTGCTGGTTTTGCCCTGCCTGGCTCCTGTGCCTGCCAATGTACCTGCAGAGTGACAGAAAATGCTCTCTGATCAGGGCAGTGCTGCTCCAGGGGTGCAGGTGACTGTGCAGGGTGCAGAGCAGCACAGGAGCAGGAGCCTGTTCCTAGCTCCTGTTACTGATGAGTAAATACGAGACTGAAAGTTACTTTTTCTGCACAGTTTGCACTGCTTAGTTTGTCAGAGGTCAAAAAGTTTCAAAAGGAGACAGGTGGCTTAGGGCTAGGCATTTGGAGAAGAGAGGTAAAATAAGTCACGACTGCAATGTCTCTCAGGATGTCTCCGGCAGCTAGACGCTCACAGACAGTACAGTTAAGGGTCAGTTAGAGTTAAGTATCTTGAACTGGCTGTACCAGCAAGGAAATGGGAAGTGTGCTTCACTCCAGCCACAGAAGTGTCTGCCAGGAAATGTTGTTCTGTCAAAGAGATTTTGAATGCAATCAGCAATCCTCATTGTCTTTCATGAGGAGGAAGTCGGCGGTCTACCTCTCTCTTACCACCATTAGTTGTTGCTGTGGCAACATACAAACCAGCTGTGGTTTGATGAGGATTATGGGCTTTGCATTTAGACAGCAAAAAAGTGGAGGGCAAATTTGGAATGAAAGGTTTTGATCTTCGGATTTGGGCTTCTTAACTACTTTCAAATTGCTCTATTCTAAACTACTTACATTCTGTTGGTATGTTTATTTTAGACTCAACATAGGTAAAACTGTATAAAAGAGGCGTTATTTGAAGAGGTGCTTTTTGAGGAACACAGTTATTTTAACGCAGTCTTTCCCCTCATAGGGAGAAGCAACTGTTGTAGTCCTGGTGCAAGTATCCCATTCCGTGCATGGAAAATTGCTCACCTAATTTGCACTCAATTATAACTGCTATTGTGTGCACAGAATAATGGCCAAATGTACAGAAATTTGTATATATCCCCAACAGTTTAGACTCTAAAATCAAGTTATAAACATCAAAAGATCGCAGAAGGAATTTCATGCATTTTGTTTGCAGTTGTGTTTTAGCAATAGAAAGTAGGTAACCCCAGCCATTTACAGAGGACCTGGAGTAAACATTGGAGAGCGTTGGAGTAAACCTTCCAGGACCACGTTGTTTCAGAGACAGACTGTTGTCCCTGACTGGCACATTGGTTCCTGATTCCTTGCAGCTTCTCAGGTGCTCCCATGTGTGAAAGAGGCAATCTTTGACCATCTGAAGTTCTGAATGTTTTGGTGCATTATGTGTATCCATGTTTGGAAACATGATGGCCAGAGATCTCTGAATTTGGGTCAGTTCTTCATTTGGGCTTATTCCAAACTCAGTGACTATCTCTGATGTTTCTGTGTATCGGGCTGTCTAAGCACTGGTCTGTTTGATACCATGAAGACTGATACTCTGGTGTCTTTGTTCTGCTGTAAGTCTAAGCCCCTCTGAGTTGTCACACTCAACTACAGCCCAGACTACTTGATCTGGAGTATGGTTATTCTAGGCAGCATTTCAGTGCTGCCTTGCACTCCCATCTTATCCCTTGTGGGCAGGAAGGAGGAGTTAGCTGGATCCCTCTGGACCCACCTAGCTCAGGGCTGGAGTTTCATGCACAGAATAAGCTGGTGGACATCAGTGCTGCTGAAAAAAGAAACAATTGCACTTCCCCCATCTTTGGGCATCCGTCCCTCTTCCTGCTCTGTGCTGGCAGGAGTATTTTTGTGGTCACAGGGTGACTGGTTGTAATCTGCTTAGCTATCCAGCTCAGAGTTGGGTCAGCATGGGGATGGGGTTGAACGGCTAACAGCTGGGGCTGGTAGGACTGTGTCTGCCAGCAGCAGCGCTGGTGAGGCTGCGTGTGAAACGGTGGCCCAGACCATGCTGGGGTCATGGTCTTTGATGCGGGGCTTAGACGGCAGCTTCAAGTCCAGCTGTCCTGGGGTAGCCCTATGCAACGGCGAGGAGCAATCGTGGAAGCTGCTGTGTCCTGTGCAGACAGGCTGTGACTTACAGAGCGTCTTTTCCATTGCAGCTGAGCCAGAAGCAGAGGAGCGCCATCGCAGCTCTGTCCGAGCAGCTTCCTTGTGTCGGGGAAGCCTTCGAACCCCGCGCCCCGAGGAAGGGGGAGCAGCAGGTGGGTATTTCAGGGCTGTACAAGGAATCCCTCTGAGGGAAGGAGGCAGCTGGGGGTCTTGGTGGCTGTTCCTGTACTGTACTTCTGCTCTGGCCCAAGTCAAAATCCTGCTGTACTCCCGAGTGTGAATGCTGCAAAAGATGCAAGTCAGCACTGAGTGAGCTCAGTCTTTGGCTAGAAAGCCATGTTTTCAGAAGCAGTTGACATAAGAAATTCCAATATGAAGCTGCTTGGGCTATGGCTGTACACTGTTTCCAATCCCTTCCATTGCTCAGAAGAGAATTGCAAGGGTCATCAGTCCAAGGGGTTAGCAGTAATCAAAATAATTCTGCCCATTTCCCCTCACCATCCCTCCAGTGATGAGCTTCAATTTAGTGTTGTAAATGTAGCTCAACTCCCGCTGGTCTGAGCCCTCAGTTCTAGGGTGCAGAGTTTCTAGCTTCCCTGTGAACTGACTTGAACACCACCAAATACATAGGTAAAACAGTATTGGTGAAATCCATGTGAAGAAGAAAGGCTGGTTCTGAAACAGATCATGATTCAGTAGCACTTTGAGCAACCTGATGAAACTCATTCATGGCACAAACCTTCCCTCTTTTCAGAGTAAGCCCCATATCTCCCCATCCATCTGAAAATCCTATCCTCCGAATATTGCTGCAGGGCTCTTCCTAGCCCCCTCAGATCTCTAAACCTCTCCTCCCAACACACCCCATGTTGCTGGTTATATTTTCAGTCCTTCAGGTCTCTGTCCTCCTCTCCCAGATGGCTGGGCATGGCATCCTGCCTATTCCTCCATCATCCTAGTTGGCGCTGACTGCCAAGGGCACTCAGCCTGTGATTGCTCTTACTTCTGAACATGACCTCCCCCACCGCGACCAGCCACATTCCTCCAACACAAGAGCTGCATGGAGGGCAAGAGAGTTTAAGAGCCAACATCCATGCTCTTATGACATGTCACCCTTACCAGGAAGCTGGGTGTCACTGAACTGTTGGGGAGGGCTGCTGTCAGAGCAGTCTACTCCAAGACATTTCCCCAGGGAAAAATCCTCTGACCTGCCTCTGAGCAGGATTTCTGGTTCCTGATTAACCATGGAGAATCTCAGACAGCTGCATAAGACACAGGGAAGCCTCTCGCCCCAGAGAGATGCTCGCCAGCTGCGGGTGGGGGGAGCAGCACTGTCCTCAGCTGCCCTGCAGAAAAATCAGAGCAGACCCTGACCTGTTGTGCTAATAATAATGTGAATGAAGCAGCACCAAGCCTGACAAGGCACTGAAGTGCATCCTACCCAGGATGGTTCTAACTCACTTTCCTGCATAAACGATTTGTTTAAAAAATTCAAATACCATTCTTTTGTCATGGAGATGGAGGTGATCTGTGGAAACGGCTGCAACTGAACCTCTGTGTTTATGACAAGCTTTCTGGGACAGCAGCTCTGTTAGCAGCAGGATGACAGCCATGCTCCAGAGTCCTTTTTCATTAGTGCCAAACACATCAGTTCTGGGTTGTTCTTTCTTTTTTTGCCATTAAAAGCAAACTGGACTGTGAGCAAACAGGTCCGATTCAACCCTGGTGTGAGTGGGAGCTGCTTCACTGCGCTCTCTGAAGATCTGCCTGCTTGCAGCAGTATTGAACCTGGCCATGATTGTTGAGATAAAAATATTGTAGCTGAAAGGAAATGTAAATCTGTTCCATCTGCTCTCCAACAGTTTGAAAGAGGCAGGGATTATAAACTGCTGCTTCCCAGCAGTCATTCATATACCCTTCTAAATAAATCAGGGGTCTGAACACTTCTCTGTGAGAAACTGAACTGCCTCAAACCATTAACCTCTGAACAGAAACTCTCCACAGATGGAACTGTGGAAAAGCAGGGTTTAATTTGGAGCTGGTCAAATCAGCTGAACTCCAAGTGAGCTCACCTGAGCCCTGTCTGGGGTCCAGACCTCCCTCCCCTCCTGCCACCCCTGCTGAGCCTCTTCTCAGGCTGCCTCTGTGCCGTGGGGGTGGCAGGCATGGGACCAGCACTGCCCAGGTGTCGGTGTCTGCGTCTGGGGGAACCAGGTTTTAGAAAGGGTGATCTTGACTTTAATGCGTGGTGACTGTGACTGCCCTGGTGTCCAGCAAGTAACAGGGAGGTTGAGGGAAAAGCAGCCAAGAAGAAAGGAAAACCTGTGGCATTGAAATGTCTCCATACCTGGAGAGTTCTCTATATAGTGCAAACCCCTGAATACGAATTAGATAATTTCTCTTACCTTTAATATTCTGATAGAAACACTCACTTGGCCCTGTCAGTCTGTATAACACTAGTAAAGTATATCATTAAACACATTGTAATCAAAGCACTGCTCAGATGTTCAGGACTTAGAGGAAGCTTCGTAAATCTAACAGTTGGGTAGAGTGAGAAATAAATAATATTCTCATTTTATAGAGGAAAAAAATGAATACAGGGAAGTAAAGGGCAAGTCACAGGAGTATTTTGTCTCAGCTGTGCTTGTATTCTAGCACACACCATATTTCATTGCTTGGCTGACTTCTGCTGCCTCTCGGCTAAGTCCAAATTAAAATATTTCTGCATGTTTCACATGTGCCCCCACACAGTGGGCAGCCAGCCCTCGTGTCATTCATTCAGGACACTTCAGACCTTGAGCTTACCGTGCTGTGCTGCACACCCAACGTGAGGAGAGGATCCGGGCCCAAGCAGCTGATGGCATGACCTTTACGGAGCAGGACTCTTGTGAGTCCTGGGAGGCTGCAGGAGGCATGTGCAGAGTCCACGCGTGTTTCACAGGGCTCCTGACTGGTTTGTCTTTCCTTCCCCAGCAGGCCAGAGTGACACTGTGGAGGTCCCAGTTCGGCTGATCCCTGGAGAGAGACAAGCCGGTGATGGCACTTCCCTCCCAGAAACTCCCAACCCAAAAATGGTGTGAATTTCCGTTGTCTTCCTGTGCAGCCACACTCTCTACGGGGCTGTGCCAGTCTTCACGGGGGCTGGGAGGGAGAGACGTCTCTGAGAAGCACCTCGCCTGATGAATGTGGGACCTTTCCTTTCACAGGGAGGCTGAGCAATTTGACTCTTTTATGTTAACACAGGAAAGCAGATAAAGGGAATGCGTGTAGGATGTGTCTGCATGAAAATATCTGCTTTCCATGTCTGACAACATCCTTTCCTTAGAGCTCTTCTCTAAAGTATTACCTGGGCAATGAGTTAACTTTAATAATGCTGGTGTCTGGCAGTGTATTCCTGCAGCCTTGTGAGTGAAAAGCTTTTGGGAAGCTTCAGAAAAGGGGAAGTAGCCTTAGTTTTGTGTGAAGCAGGTTTTTAAAAAATAAAAGAACAGGGGCTGACAGGGGTCAGTGATGGATGTACAAGTTGTCTCCAGGACATCACAGGTCTCTGGGAACTTTGCAAGACATTTCTAGAGTTGGACACTGAAGCAGCTCTTTGTCCTTTTTACAGATGTCGGCTGTCTATGCAGAATTAGAAAACCGCCTGATTGGCAGCTTTGCTGGAAAGAGGAGTAGTGCTGCTATACACAGAGCCTCACCTCCTGCCCCAGACCAAGCACATGCTGCAGGTAGGTCCATTTTCCCACTGTTTCTGGGAAAGGCAGTTTATTTATTTACTTATTCTTGCTGATACAATGGTAGGTGATGCTGGACATGCAGACTGAGGATAAGATGTCTTTCTCGTGGTACCATTTTATAGCAAAGCAATAAAAGTGCCACAGATAAGTCCAGTGATAGCTGCTGCAAAGCTTCATCTTCAGAAGGGCAACACAGTGTGTGGAATAACCAAATGCTATCTGACCTCCAGCTCCAGGGTGAGCTGAGCAGCCTCTGCTTGGTGCATCACCCAGAGAGATCCCTCATTTCTGCATGCTGCATCTTTATCTCAAGGTCCCTCTGCCACGTTCAGCACAATGCTGGAGCTCTTTGCAGCTCACGGGTGGGAGAGCTCCAGGGAGCGCCTGCTACCTCAGTGCCACCAGACAGGGAGGACCCCATTCTGCACTGCTCTGTGTCCCCACAGGTGCTCGGAAGCCAGGGATGTCGATCTCGTGGCACAGCGACCGTCGGCCCTCCCAGCAGTGCTACTACCACCTGCACAGCAGCATCCCGTCCCCAAGCAGCACCGAGTCCAACCCGTACGTGAGCCTCGACAGCAGCCCAGCCCCGTCCCCCAAGCACGGGGATTACTCACTCAGCCCTCTGTCACGACGCAAGAAGCTCTTCACCTTCTCCAGGCCCCCACGCAGCCGGGACACAGATCGGTTCCTGGATGCCCTCAGCGAGCAGCTGGGACACAGGGTCACCATAGTGGATGATTTCCTCACCCCTGAGAACGACTACGAGGAGGTGAGCATGGCACTGGGGGCGGCTCAACGTATAGTCTCCTCTGTCCATCGTGGCCATGGGGTGAACCTGTGCTAGTCCTTGCTGTGCCAGCCTGGGGCTGCCTGTCCTGGGTATGGTGCAGAGCCTTCAGGGACGTGTCCATGAGGGAGGGCAGGACTCCCCCACAGTCCAATGTCTGGCTGCTGGTGGCTGAGGTTGGGCAAACCTTGCCCTGTGGCTGGCAGCAAGGGATTTTCTCCTGCTTCAGCCTCCCTTCTCTTTCCTCGCCTAGATGAGTTTCCATGATGACCAAGGCAGCTATGTCACCAACGATGTCAGCAGCACCAGCGAGTATATCAGCAGCAGTGATGAAGGGAGCTCCCTGACCTACTCTACCCTGTCGGACCACATCCCTCCGCCGCCACTCAGCCCGCCCCCGCCACCCCCCCCTCTGCAGTTCCATGACCCCCAGCCAGTCCCTGTGAAAGCAGAATCCACAAAAACCAGCACATCACCTGCCCCCAAATCCCTCATGAGCCATCTGCACCCCATCCCGCCTCCCCCACCCCCTCCACCCCCCCCACCCGTGCCCTGCGCGCCCCCCCTGCACCGGGGCCTGGTGCATCGCAGAAGCGAGTCCAACCACATGAGCGTCAAGAGGCTGCGGTGGGAGCAGGTGGAGAACTCGGAAGGGACCATCTGGGGACAGGTATGGCCCAGGCGTGAGGGGGTGGTGGGGCATAGCGACATGGGTCCAAACAGGTCTGCATCAGCAAAGTTCGCTTGAGAATAGCTGGTGGCTATGACTTGTGCCAAGGCATTCACTGCACAGGTCAGGAGGGACATCCGTGTGTACCACCCTTCGCTCTTGCTCAGTGCGTTGCGGGGGAGTCTCTCCTCTCCTTCCCCGGAGCATCAGGTCTTAACCACTTATTAGGCTACAAATTCAGTACCTTGGCCAAGGGAAAGAATTCTGAAGATGCTATATTACAGAAAGCCTCCTATTTCTTTTCATCCTTTTAATTGCTTGGACTGAAACTGAAGGGATGAGAAAATGCTCACTGGTGACTGTAGCTAGAAATCAACTGAAATGATATTTGTTCCTGCAGTGTCCTGGGGACTGCTCGCTTTCCCACTCTCTGTGGATTGACCTAGGCAGGAGCTGCCTTCAGACTCATTCAGCAGCTGTAGGAGATTTTATCAAGAGGGAACTGCAAGCCTGGTTGAAAGCAGGGAGTGATGGAGAGAGCACCAAGGCAGGAGGAGAACCCTGAGAGGGCAAAACAGAGGCTAGATGCGCTAATTCTTTGGCATCATGAAGTGATGCAGAAATGCAGTGATGACTTGAAGTGATGCAGAAATCTCGAGGTGGAATTAAGTCACTGTGGGAAGAAGCTAACCTCAGTGAGATTTAAATTCCAGCCTCTGTGTTTCTCACTGCGAAGAATATGTTTAGATGTGCCATATTCTTCGTGCCCTGAACAGTTAGAAGTGAACTGTGGGATCATCTTCTAGTCCCACAAGCACTCACCTTGCAGCAAGCACTTTAAGTACTCCATCCCTGAGTGCAGGTCCCTCTTCCCTTAGCAGTCCAGAGAACAAGATGTTTCTTCCCAGTGTTTTTTTTTGGAATGTTGGGGAGAATTCTGACATTTCTGGAATTCCCATTTTGTGCTTTAGTAAAGTAATCCTGCCCAAGTAGCATGTGAACAGCAGTATTACGTTGTAGAATTTCAGCTGTGTGTAGCAAGCTACTTAATCCAGGGGGACAGTGATGCCAGCTGCAGAGAGAGAAGCAAATGCTGAAAGGATGAATCTCTGTGTTTCTCTCTTTCTTCTGAAAAGAGAATGGGTCCCATGGGATGTGCTTAGCAACTAATGTAAAAACTGTCTCCATAAGAGGTCAATGATTCACCAGACTCTGGTTTCTGCAAGGGACTTACAGTGGCTGAATCTCCAGTTACAAGGGAAATGCCATCAATGTGTCCTGGGTTTTTACAGGGATGCAGCGCTTAGAGTGGTGGAGGAGGGAATGTAGTACACAATAGGCGGGCAATATATGGCTCTCCCCTGGGCAGCACACTACTGACTCTTTCTTCTCCTGCAGCTTGGAGAAGACTCAGATTATGACAAGCTGAGTGATATGGTCAAATACCTTGACCTGGAGCTGCACTTTGGAACGCAGAAACCTACAAGTAAGCATGTAAATGCCAAGCGTTGTGTCTAGAACCAGTCCTGGTACTAGGAGAGATAAGAGACACTAAGAGAGAAATGAAAGGAAATGATTAATGTCTAGTGCTAGCACCACTGTCAGCACAGAATTCATACTCTGTATTTTGTGACTGATGGCATTGCAGATTATTAAGATGGAGATCATTTTACATGGTCTCCCTTAATTTTCTCAGTTGCCATTGTTTGTTTTCTTTCTGCATTTCAATCAATCTGGGCAGTGAAACTCAGCTGGCTAGTTTCACTCCTTGTTATGCTCAGTTCTGCTTCCTGGTCCCCATGCACTCAGCCTGATTCTTACACCGTTGTGCCTAGCCACCCTCCATACTGCATGGGAAAGCTTATATGCCAAAAATGCTTTTCATTGCCACAAAGGGCCTGTTTTTCAACAGAACAGAAACTTAAACCTGCACCACATATTGTAACAATTTGTACACAGTCTCTGCTTGTTATTGTCTGTGTGTGTTAGGATAACAGCACATATGACCAGTCAGCTGGGCACCTAATTGGCTATTTGCATGCACAGACACCTGGTTGTGCTAAATGCAACAGTAGCTAACTGCAAATTAAGGAAAGAATTGCAGCTCTGTTGCCTTGAGAACGAAGGCCTGAACGAAACATGAAAACATATCTTTGTCCACAGAGGACATTACAAGTAACATTCTTCCTGTTACATATATAGTAATTTTTTCCCCCCTAAAACCTACGTGTGAGGCCCAGTGCTAGCTGACAGTGCAGCCAGTGCACCCTCAGTTTGGTAGTGTGTTGGGTGCCACTCTGTCCTCTAGCTCTTAGATCTGGGCCTTCCTATCGATACAACAACTTGGCTGTTCCGCTGGGGTTACCAGGCATTGCAGACACAGAGGCTGAGTCCAGTCTGTGCTGCCCAACAGTGGTGGCCAGCCCAACCGCACTGAGGGATGGGTGGCGTTCAGGGGCACTCCCGACCTCCCCCACCCGCTGTCTGACGGGAGCCGTGGGAGCTGAGGTCAGCCTTCATGGCAGAGCAGACCAGGGCGAGTGGCAGATCTGTGTGCGCACTTGTGCACGTGCTGAGGGAGGGATGGGCTGCGCAGAACCTGCTTGGCAGTGATGTGGGTGAGCAGCATCCTTTGGACAGGAGAAGAAGCGAAAACGAGCCGCCAGAAGGGCAGACTCTGTTGCCTCATTTTTACTCAGAAACGTAAAATGTGAATGGGCTGTCTGAGCTGACCTGAAATGAACCTGATACCAGATGGCATACTTTGGCAGAGCTAAGCAGGGAATGCTAGTATAGGAAGATGCAAATGGGATTTGACAGTGGAAGTGGGATGAAATGGGTTTGTTCTCAGGGGCTGCCTTTTTTTAGAGATGTTTCTCGGTAATCTAGGACTGTCTGTGTATTTTACCTCTTGTTTTACCTTTTTCAGCTCCAACTGAGTCTTCCATTCAGGAGATCTTTGAATCACAGAATTCAAGGATTCCCGGAGCCATTGCTGTGTGCAAAGCATCAGTTCTTCTCTCTCTCATTCATGAGTTCACTGTTTTCAGTACAGTTTTCTTCCTGCTGGAGTCGGCTGAGCCTGTCCTTACCCATGATTAAATCTTTCAGTTTCTCTTCCAGAACCAACTCTCATGCCTGAATCCTTTAAAAAGAAAGATGTGGTTGAAATTTTGTCCCACAAAAAGGCCTACAACACATGTAAGTAAACATCACAGTGAATGTACCCCCAAAACGGACCCAGAGATGGGTCCAGGGATGTAGAAAACTGGAAAGGTAAAAGGAAGGAGGCTCAATGAGTGCATCCCAGCAATGCTATTTTTGTCTGGGCTGTTCTTGTAGCCCGGAAGAATCCACTGCCAGAGTGTTCCTCTTAGGCTGGGAGTCAGCCTTAGCCCGAGAGAAGGCTTTAAAAGAGGACTGAGATGGGATGCGACTCATTTGCCTGGAGAGGGAGAAGGGGAAGAGCTCACGCAGTCACACCGGGCAGTGACTGGTGTGTGGGGCAGCCCCACGGCCATTAAGGAAAGGGTCATTGCAGTTTCTCCAGGATGTGCCTCTGGTAGGTACAAAGGGGTGGGAGGGCCTGGTGGGATCCTGTAGAGACCCGGACTCTCCTGGCCTGCCGAGGGATGGGGGAGAGAAAGAGGTTCTGGGAATCCTTCCCAGGCTCCATCGTCTGTTTCTTCTGAACCTGCCTAAGGTAGGGCAGGCTGGGAGCGGATGGGGTTTAGACTTTCCAGCACCTAACCCTGAAGTCCTCCTCTCTTAGACATGTTCTATTGCTCTCTGTTGACCAGTTCTTTATCCAACACAGTTACTCAAATGCACTCCGAGTACAAGAGACTGAGTTGTGATGTCTCCAAGCTTGGTGATAGTTTCCAGTGCAGCCCAGTTAGGGAGGGCCTAGGAGCTTTCACACCTGATGCAGGCTGGTGGTGCACATGCAAAATGATGCCGTGTCCTGGCCAGTGGCTGCAGGACCAGAGTGACTCCTCAGGGCCCCCTTGCAGACTCTGCAGAGAGGTCATGGGGCCTCAGGGAGTGAAAAGCTCTTCCTCTTCCCAGGGCTAACTCCCTCCCTGTGCCACAGTGGACACATGGAGAAATCCATATCCGTCTTGCACTGCGGAGCGATTCAGAGCTTCCCTTCCTGGCCCTGTTTCATCAGGCAGCCTGCCCCTATACAGCCAGCCCCTGGAGTCTGGTCCTCCCTTGCTCCCAAGTGATGTATCTTCCTTCTTCCTCCAGCCATCCTGATAGCCCACCTCAAGCTCTCGCATGTCGAGCTGCGCCAGATCCTCATGACGATGGAGACTGACCGCCTGGAGCCTTCTCACATCAAGCAGCTCTTGCTGTATGCCCCTGATGGGGAAGAAGTCCAGCAGTACCAGAACTACAAGGATAACCCCAGCAAGCTGAGTGAGCCAGACCAGTTTGTGTTACAGGTAATTGCACGCAGTGATGTACTCCAGGGAGTGAGGAGGCCTGGGTATGCAGTGTCTCTGGGATGTGCTGCTGAGAGTTGTAGAGGAGGAAAAACAGCGGAGAGGAAGCAGTCAGCAGGACTCTGATCTGCTTGTTAGCACTGTATGTTGTGCACTCAGGAATAAGAAGAGTCCATGAGACTGGCCCAGTCTGCCTCTGAGCGAGGCTTGGGATGATGCCTGAGGTGTCTGGGAGCTGCCATGTGTTTGGGAAGCTTCCAGCAGTAGCTGTTTTACAACTCAAGCATATCACAATATTTACTTCATGGTAAGAGTGACTTTGTCCAATTCTGACTTACTTTCTGTTGGCAAAGTCACTTGTGGATATTGGCATAAAACCTCTCTCTGCCTGTGGCAACAAACGATGCGGTTTGCTAATGCTACAGCAGATATCCCCAGCTGCTCTGCTGTGTGACCCATGCTGAGCAAGTGTTTATTGCTTTCAAGTGTAAGGAACATTGTCAGGGAACACCATATAGGTAGGATTTGGAAGACTCAGTTAATGGCGATAGTAGTAATTTTCTCTTCTTTTGTTCCCAGATGTTATCAGTACCAGAATATAAGATCCGTCTGCGCAGTCTACATTTTAAGAGCACTCTGCAGGAGAAGACAGAGGAGATCAAAGCTAGCTATGAGTGTATCTGCAAGGCCTCCTTAGAGCTGAAAAGCAGCAAGAAGCTGGCTAAAATCTTGGAGGTCAGAACAGTCCCTATTCCTGGCGACAGCCGCTGGGGGCCTCCAGTGTCCATCAGGGAGCTTGCAAGCAGCAAAGCAGTTTGCTGGAGCCCTAAGTGCTGCTCTAGCCCCATGGCTGTCCTCTGGCCTCCTCCTGATCCAGCTCAGCCACGGCTTCTTTCCCCTGACAATTAACTCTGTTTTAGCTTGGGTGAACCCTGGCAACAGGCAGATCTCACACGGCCGCCCAGTAACCCTGCAGCAGAACGTGCAGTTCCAACGAACTGATTGCACAGCAGCCCAGAAACCAGACTGCCCAAATGTGTCTCACAGGCTGTAAACTGTTGAGAAAGACTAAGGAGATTTTCCTTTAGCTGTGGCGGAAAGGGCTCTATTATCTTTTGCTGCTTGAGGATGGGGGTTTTGTCCAGTCACTATGTCTGCATGTACATGTGTGGTACAACACAGAACATGCAGGCAGCTCTGAGCTGCTGTCATTCAAGCCTGCTCTGGAGCCAGAACTGTTATAATACTATGCTGACGCTGAGACAACATGCGCTGCATGAGCAGGCAGCACTGCGTGTGGCCCAGGCTGGCCTCTCTGTATGGCGTTGGGCTTATCCTAGCTGCACACCGGTGCAGGGCAGGGATCCTGCACCGTGCCCCTCACTTTGTGAGGAGGTGCCTTCTGGAGGTCCTGGGGTCAGAGACGTGCAGTGCAGAGAGGGGCACCACACGTGCAGAAAAGAATGACTCCATCCTAGCTGGCTGCAGCTGCCCTCTCACTCTGCTGAGATGATCCCCACCAAATTAATTTTAATTCATTTGGTTTTGCTTTAAAAAAAGCAGGTGCAATAAATAAGAACATGATGTGACAAAAGACATTTCCAGATGAGAGATGAAACTCCTCAACAGTTCCTGCCCAGTAACCCTATAACACCTAGTTAAGTGCCTGGGAGGTGATGTTAGCTGCACATTAACTTGCAGCTACCAGAAATTCACAGAACCCCAGGATGAAATCCAGGCAAGGAGCCTTTCTCTGGCCTTTTGTCAGGGCAGGTCCTGAGGTCCCTCTGTTCTTCACCAGGCACAGCTAGCCTTTCCCAGGCGAGGGAAGTCAGGAGTCCTTTCCAGAAAGTTCAGCCTGAGGGTCCTGTACCTCAAATGCTGCAAGCCACAGCATAAGGAATCAGAGAAATCTGGAGGGGCAAATGTGGCTTTGGACTACTATTTTCTTTTAAAAAGAATGCCTTAAAGATCTCCATATAAGAGCTAAAAAAGGCTTTTGGATTGGAGAGTTTAGGCACTCTACTTACTGCTCAGCTGGAGAGTCCTCATCCTACAGGCAGGGAGATCTCAGAGTGCACCGAGAGACTTAGCCCTGGTCCTGAAAGGGAAATTGTTGAGAAATAAAAAGGCAAAATCAAATTGTGCACACCCAAAGCCTAAGACTGTAACATAAGACAAAACTGCTCCTTACATTTTAACAAAGCATGGGTATCTGCATAGTCAAGTCTGAAAGTAGCAGGGGAGCTGATTCAATGTGAGTCATGATGCTCCAGGCCACTCTCTGACCATGTGGTTCTCCTGCAGCTCTCTGTAGCACAGACCTTCTCCTGGGCTGCTACAGGAGAGGGGAGAGGACTCCTGGGCAGCATTAAAATAAGCCACGTGTGGAAGCATCCAAATGTCCTCTTCTAAGGTCTTTGGAAATTTGGATCTGCAGATGGCAAATATGGTGTGCCTTCTAGCCCTTTTTGAAGATATATAACAGAAGGAGTTGGATGAGGACCAGTTCCTGTTCCTGGAAGCATGCGGGTTTTGCTGATGAGAGTTTAATGCAGGCTTCTTACAGGAGGAGCACATGGCACTCTGGAAACCTACTGCCTGCTGCTGCCAAAGAAGAGAATGGTCTGCCCCATCATACACACGCTGTTGTGCCTTGGGGCTGCCACGCTGATGGGCACATTAGCAGCTCTCATCCTCCCAGGGTGCTATGATTGCCCTGTATGGGTGTGATAGGATGAACAGTGTGCAGAGAACCAGAGGAAGTTTTGTCTTTAACATACATTAATCCAGCTAACATAACACACTGAATGAATTACTAAGTTTTTACTATGACGTTCTGTGAGCATGTGTACCATGGCCCTTAGCAGACCTGACCTGACACAGAGAGGAGGCGGCTTTCCCAGCTTACTGTGGATAGAAGCTTTTTATCTCTGTTCCTGCTGCATTCTTAGTAGGTCTCTCTGACCCAAAAGCAAGTACAAGAGGAGAGGGGAGATGGGAGACAAGGTAGGTGCTGGAGGTCACTGGCAGTCATTCACACAGGTTTCTTTTTTGCAGTTTGTGCTGGCGATGGGAAACTATCTGAACAATGGGCAGCCCAAGACTAGTAAAACAACAGGCTTTAAAATCAACTTTCTCACTGAGGTAAGGAGATGAAGCATGCTTGTGCTTGTGCAAGAGGCACGAATTCTACGAGCTCCAAGTGACCCATTTATCAAGCTTGCCCTCATACAAGGGCGTCTGAATGCCAAGCCTCCCAGAGAGAGGTACCAGTGGGAAGGTAGGGACTGTATCACAAGACTGACTTCAGAGAGGCGCTAATGATGGTCTAGTGCATTACTGTGCTGGGATCTAAGGCTTACAGTCAGGTGCAAAGCTGGACAGACCTAATGGTTTTGTGGCCACGGGATGGGAGAAAATGAGGGTCTTTATCCCACTTGGGTAGCTGAGGTATGTACTGGCAGGGCATGGGTTAGAAGGGATTCCTGGGAGGTGGGAAACAGTTATGGTTCCTAGACTTGGGGAAGGAGGAACAATGGCACTAATCTGGGTGTAACATGCTGTGTAAACATTAAACATCTTATTTAAACATTAATCCAGATAGTGTGGCTGGGAATTGCCATGCATATAAACACAGGGTGAACCAAGCAGAATAGAAGTGTGTGTATTTTGGTAACCATAGACAAACTGAATGCTTGGCAAAACCCACTCTCTTCTGCATAGGAATCTTCTTACTTGTTTGCTTTGCTGTAGTTGAACACAACCAAGACTGTTGATGGGAAATCCACCTTCCTGCACATTCTTGCCAAATCACTTAGCCAACATTTCCCAGAACTTCTGGGCTTTGCCAAGGATCTTCCTACAGTGCCGCTTGCTGCCAAAGGTAAGTGAACAAAGAACATCTGTAGAGAACATGGAACACATGAGGCCGGTGAACTTTGTCTTCCTGTACTGTCCCTTGGTTTTGTACTGCTATAAAATTGGCCATGAACTGCACAACACTGGCACCAGCAGGGGAGGGACAGCAGCCCAAATGAGAAATGGTGCTGAGTGAGCAGACTGTGCTAGAAAGGAATAAGCTTAGTGATGCAGGAAGCGCCCGTCTGTCACACACTGCCATACCTGCTAGTGTCTAGACAAGGCTCTGTCTCTGAACTGAACCTTTTTTCAAACTGGAAAATGTCTGGTTACCAAATTCAGACACACCTTCTGAATCCAACTAAAGGATAGAAGAGTAGAACGAAGACAGCAGAATGCCTGTCTGCTCTACGCAGCCTCTATCTCCTTTCATCCTTGATGTACAGGCCTAACCTCTGTTGATGCCAGCATTATTACTGTTCGTAATAGTGTGGTAGACAGCATACCACACCTTGCATGCTATCAGTTCACAGTCCAATTGCAGACATATCACACTGAGTGAGGATTGTACAACTTGGTTAGCTGTAATAAAAAAAGTCATATAGACCTTGGGGTTATCATCCACTTGTGCTGATGACATTCACAACATTCAGAAGTTGGCTGAATGCAAACCATGGGGCTGCACTCTCCTATCCCCTGTCATTTATAAATAATTCCCTTGGGAATTAGTGCTTAAAATGGATAAATAAAGCAGAACATTCAGGTGAGGAGACTTATATTTTCTCCTGATGTTTATACCTGTAGCTTTCCTAGTTGATTTTTTTAATTTGGCCTAACTTTTCCTTAAATAATGCTTGTTATTGAATATTCACTGCTGCGCCAACTTATACTCCTTTATACCCAATCTCAGGCCTTACAGACCATATTCAGACCGTTTGCTATCCAAGGCTGTGAAGCTTATCTCTCATATAGGCAATAGAGAGACACAGCTGCAGTGTGTAATCTAAATCCTTGTAATAGACATTGCAATTCACTCTCTCTATTGGCTGTAGAAGACACTATGGCTTAACAGCCCAAGATAGCAAGCAATCTGAACTGCTCATCGTTCTCATGAATGCTCGTGCTGTGATAAGCAGGTACGGAATTTTTAGATGCCATGAAAGGCCATCTGGACATTACTCCTTGTCCTACCATCCTGCATAGTACACTGACTACATTCCCCTCCCAAGTCAAAGTACCTGTGTATCTATAACTGCCCTTGTGCCATTGAGTCCTGCATGTTCCTTGCACTTGGCAAATCCCAGGCTCCTTTTGGGCTTCTTGGTCCATCTTGCCCCGAGCACCCAGCAGCAGCTCATGGCAACTGCTGGAGGCCAGCAGGAAGGTCTCATTGTGTCAGCATGCCCTGGCGTCGCAGCTCCCACATGATGCCATGCAGACAGGCTGTGCAGAGCCATGTAGAGCAGGGAGTAGTGTGACACGCACCTCCCAGGCAGCCTGGACCACCCTGACTGATGGCCTGTGCTTGTTGCCCCAATTTAACAACAGTGAGAATGTCAGAGCTAAATCTCGGTGACACTGTTGAATCCTCTCTTCTTATTTAGTGAATCAGAGAACATTAACAGCAGACCTTAATGACCTTCACACCACTGTCAGTGACATACAGATGGCCTGTCGCAACATGCCAGCTACTGCAGAGGACAGATTTGCAATTGTGATGACTGTATCCTTCTGTAAAAGATCACCTTCATTCTGTAAAATCACCAGTATGACTTACTGCCTTCAAGTAAAATCATTTAGTTATATTTATCCCTGTTATAGTTATCCCTAAGTAGCAATCCTGTGTCCAGCTGGTAACGAAGCACCATCTCAGCACCTGGTGAAAGGCATGGTGAAGAACTCCACCGTCTGCTCATTCTTAGCCAGCAAAGAAGATGGGTCTCATGGTGACCACCAGTTCCTATGCCTCTTTCCACAAGGCCACAAAGCTTTCAGAGTTGTCTTTCCTTCCACAGAAGGTGCTCTTAGAGACAGCCGTGCATGCAAAGCAGGTTCCCTTAGGGTATGAATTCAGCTTGCATTTGCAGCAGGTCCTTACTTAGACCTTAGGTGAAATCCAGCTATTTTTATATAAGCAGAAGTGATTATAATCTGTACTGGATCCACAATATGGCTGTTTTCCCTTAAGCCATTTCTCTCAGTCCTTTCTGGAGAGTGCCCAGCCTGCCATGCGATCTCTGGATGACCTGCAGCACAAAGCCATGGAGGACTTCAGCAAGGTGTTGTCCTTTTTTGGGGAAGACTCTAAAGTGACAACTTCTGAAGCCTTCTTTGGCATTTTTGCAGAATTCATGAGCAAGTTTGAGGTGAGTTGCATTTTTAAAAGCCAGCCTGCAAGGGGGTCCCTGTTAAATGTTAGTGAAGTATTTTACTTGCATGTGAGCTATGGGAATGAGATGAACTTTTAGTAAGCACATGTACCCGAATGTCTGTAAAATGCCATTTTTTGACACACAATGAGATTGACTGGCTGGTGCAGGAGGTTGAGATGAGGGTTTACCTCAGAAAGTAAACCAGAAGGTTTTACCGTCTGATGTTTTTGGTTAAAGAGGGCTGCATCACAGCACTACAAAGCAGATGGCAATGATTGGCGAATCTTATGAATGCGTCCAGCAGAAAGCCTGGGGGCAGAAATGAAGCACAGCTACAGCAGAACAGGCGATGAAGCAGCTGCCCGTGCAGTTCTCATCCAAGCGCCCCAGTCTGAACTAAGCAGTCCAGCCCGTGGGGCTCTCAGCACAGCCCCCTGCACAGGCATGAAATTTCCCATAAAGGGAAGCTGAAGCCAAACCTGATTCTGCCTCCTAAGCACATTAGGGTCACCCTTGTTTGCCCGCACTTCTCAATACCAGCTAATTTCAGAAATGTTGTCATAGGGCAGTTTAGGGAAAATTAAGTCCTTAGGGGCTAGTATCTTTGAAATGTCCTCACTGTCCATGCCAGCTGCCTTTTGCCTGATGCCCTTCTTCTGTTGTTTCCTTTCTCTCCCTGCAGCGGGCACTCGGTGACGTGCAGGTCGGTGAATGCCAGCGCAGCCCCAGGATGACCTCCCCCCTTGCCTGGTGATAGGCCTGTGGCAATGTGAGGTGCAACCATTTATTGCCAACAAAGTGCAATTTGCTCCTGTTGAGTTTGGTTGTAAATATGCTGCTGTCACCTGCTAGCACCAAGCAGAACCATGGGCCAAGGGGAAGGGGCAGTCTGGACACTGAAAAGGCACCACAGATGGATGCTAGGGTGAGGCACAGGTGCATGAAGGGAAACACTGTATTAGTCTTGACAACATCTTTCTTAGCACCCTCCATCTCCAGCATATTACTGAATCACAGATTTCACACACAATTGGATAAAACCCCACTCTCCCGCATTTCCAGAACACACCTAACTGGCACCAGCAATCACTGGAGACCTTTCCACATTCTCATAGCCCTTGTGTGGCTATGCACAGTCTTCCCCTCCTCGCAGAATACAGCCCACGCCTTCCCCCAGGCAGGCACTGCTTCCACCTAGCAGCCTCAGGGGCCAGGAGTGGATCTTACCTGCAGACTCCATGGGGAGCAGAAGCAGGTCGGGTGAAGAGGGGGGCACATAGGAACAAGAGCTGCCATCAGCGCCAGCTCCCCTTCACACCCGTAGGAGGAACTGCTGATGAGTCAGTCTCAGATCCTTCTCCAAGCCCTGCTGCACTTGAGCAGTGTAAAGTGGGGCCGGAGCTTTACACCGACCTTAATGGCTGAGTGGAGAGGGCAGGAGTTAGCCCAGAGGTTTTAATCTGCTGCCACAGTTGGCCAGCGACAACGGAAAGAAAAACAGCCTTCCAGAAACCTTTATGGCACATCTGCATGTTCGCACATACGGATCCAGTTCGATTTTACACAGTTGAGTTAGAGAACCAGAAAAGGCCCAGAGTCCTTCCTGGCTGTCAGCTTTGCTTAAAGGTGTGGCAATGGCTGACAGATATTGAAATCTCACTGAGAATTTAATATCATCAGCACTAGACTAACTTGAACTTGCCAGGAGGCATAAAATCCTCAGTATTTTGGGGCCTTCCTGGAAAGTACAGAACCCCTGGTAGTCTGAACATTAATGGGAGTCCTTTGAAGCCTGCAGCACAGCTTCTGAGGCCAGCCAGAGACAGTGAGAACTGTATCGCATGCCCTCTTTCATTCATCCCTGAGGGCTGCACTCCTTTGAGTCCCTCTGACACAATGTATGATTTGACCATTCTTTCATGCTGTATACATGCAGGGAACTCTAGAAGCATACATGTCCACCTTTCAATGACCCCTGATTATTACTTAGATAAATTTAATTCTCTGAGATGTCCTCTGGGATGAACAGGCTAGCAGCATTCTGTGGTCAGTACATGCGCCTTCAGGTGACACGGTGCCCCAAGAGCTTTCTGGCAGTGAAATTACAGTGCGTTAATATTGTGAGGCATTACTTTGTGCAAAGTGCATCTGTTGCCTTTCAAATCTGACATGCTCAAACATCCTACGCTGTCAAAGTGCTCCAGCAAAGCCGTAGCTTAGATAACCTTCTTCACTTCTAATGGCAGAGCAAGAGCTCTTACTGCAGCTGAAAGTACAGAATCACCAACTGGTGCATTATTTATGGGAGACCTTATGACCATCAAATCTTTGGTTTTCAATATTTTTTTAAACCCTGCTGTAGAAAGTGAAGTATATTTTCACAAGTGTTTTCAGTTTATAGAGCTTTAAGTGCCAGGTAGTTTATAGCATTGTGTTATCGGAGGCCCAGCCCTATTTGTCTCTGTCTTTTCTCTCCACTGATGGTGGTGATAGGACAATGAATACTCATCTCCAGTTTCTGTTTTGGATGTTTCACACTGCATTCAGTTGATCTTTTTTTCTAAAAACATAGTAAATATTTAAACCACTGGGGCTTATTTTGAAACTGTCATTAAAAATGTGAAAATGCTGTATATAGATTTTGCTACATGTTGTAACTTTCCAAAATAGTTAGAACTCCAATCCCTTTGGTATTTTTATGTGAATATTTTCAAAGAACCAGAACTTCTGAGATATGGTTATATTATTTGATAATGGGACTATGTATAGTCACAATTCAGTCTCTACCCAATGCCTATGTGCTATTCCCAAAATAAAGCTACTGCCTTCTGCCTCCTGACTGCATGTAAATCTATGTTATGTTAAAAAATGCTTTGTACAACAGCTGTAGAATGAAGGTGTGAGGAATTCTGTATTTGGTACTTCTGTGACTGCCCATTTTAATATTGGCCCCTTCCATCTCTAAGGGATAGATGCAGAATCTGACCTTGTTTAATTTTGGGTGGTATGGGGAAAATAACTGCATAATTCTGAAAAATTTTGACTGTGAGAGTCAGCATTCAGGCTAGCATGATGAATTTTAGCAGCATTTTTATGCTGCTAAGAAATTTTTAAAATAGTATGGACTTTTTCTGCAGCCTTCAGAAGAAAATATTTAGTGAGCGTATATGCCAGTGAATTGTTTCCTTCTGAAATGGAATTCTTGGATGAAGTTCAGTTTATGTCCCTGGAACAATTTATCTCCCTTTGCGCTGACAGAAGATAGATAGGGACTCGTTCTGCATCAGATTTCCTGGTTGTAGTTTAGCTTGTTTATACCCGTCTGCTCAACCAGTAGTTCCTTCCTGGAGGCCACAGCAGAGCCAACTGTAAAATGACTTTGAACAGAGTTAACAAAAACGTTACAGATAGAAGTCATCCACTGGGCACATATATTTAAAGTGCTCGAACCTCTCCCAGTGCTCCTTTAACTGTTCTGCAGCCCCTGGGGATTTCAAGCTGTCTAGTGCATCAGTGAAACCTCCCAGAAGCATGTTCTAGGTCAGCCCCCCAGCCACAGCTTTCTGCTGATGACCTGTGCAGCTGCAGCAAATTATAAACTCCCATAGGAATGATGACCCGGAGCTTCCTTCACAGCTTTTTACATCATGATCGTCAGCATAATTCAAGCCACACACTACTGTTTCGTTCTTTCTTGATAACTCCAAGCATTAAATAATTTTTTCCCCAGAAAACCAATCTATTGGCTGGAACCTCTCCTTCTGGCCTTGTACAGCCAGTCCTTAACAGAATTTATACTTCAGCCTTGGTCATGCACATGTTTACAGGAAAGTGTGTCCTTGAAAAGGAAATAACAACTCATGAAGCAGCCCCATGATCAGTGCTGGCAACACAGCTGTGATTTGGCTCCTCCCTTTCAGAGATGTTAGTTCTGTACTCACAAAGTGTCAGCAAAATAGAGACCATGATAATCTAAGGCTACATTTAACATTTGGAAATAGTGAGGGATTTTCAATCTTTCCTGCAAGAAATGGAAAATCTCAAGAAGAAAATGAGTAGCTGTAGTGAAGTCATGGTGAAGACACGATCGCAGCTCCAATAAGTGGATTGACTAGGATAAAATAATATCAGGCTGACATCTCCAAACCCGCCCTCCAAGTATCTTGAAAAAGGTCTGAAGTGCCATGATCTGTATTTGTTTTCCAGGTGCCATGAAAGATGCTGAAGAGACAAATAGAAGTCTAACCTTCAAACTGGAGGGGCTGGAAGTAAGCAAAAAGGTTGCATTGCCTGGGAGCTAGCACAAAGCATCTGGATGCTGAATGTGAAGCCCTTGAGGTTCTGCATTGTTCTATCACAATTTTAGAAAAATTGGAGTTTCCAAATTCCAGCAGAGCAAATTAAAGAATCTCCAGTCACAAGATTCAAAGACCTTTAGTTATGTCCATCTGAATTGTGAGCTGAGTGTGAAACAATAAGATTATAAAATACAAATCTTAGAGGTTTTCCTACTTTGCCTTTTGGTTTCTTAGGCTTTGGGTTGCATTTTTTTTACATATTTAAATTTTTTCTGTTGTCAACCTAGAAAATTAAGACATAATGGCAAAAAACAAATTTCTGATTCTAGCTACTGAGATTTTAAGAGAAATGAAAAATTTCACAAAACTTTTGGTAAAATCAGTGCAGTTGGTTGCAACATTAAATGACTAGTAAGTGAGAGAGTGAGAGACAGACACACAAAAAAGCAGAACCTGTGATAGGAGGTCCTATTCACTAAAAAAGACCCAGGCATTGCGAAGCATGTGTGCTGGTGTGGGATCTGCATCCCCCAGGCAGCTCTACCTCTTTGGCATTCACCACGGCATTACAGAAGAGCTGAGGACTCACCAGTAAAACGTGCCCTTAGGGAATTACATACATTAAAATTGTGATTAATAGCTCCACCATCAGGAAATGGATTAGGCATTAGGCCTGTAAATGGAATAGTGCCCATGTTCAAGGAGCCCGCCTAGCTACCTGGTTATCTGCCAAACGCGCACAGACACAGGGGTTCTCAGGTAGTGCTGCCGCGAGGTTATTCACACCCCTTATTTCAGATGTATATGAACTGCTTCCTGCCACAGTCTCTTGCTATTTTGGAAGGTTCCTCTTTAGCATTATTCTCTGCATGTTATTTGACTGTAAATGGTTATGAGGTTTTTCAGACAGATGATGCCAAAGCTAAAGCTCCAACCTGTTCTCAGAAGGGGACCCAATTCTAGAATTTAAATACAGACTCAGAAATGAGTTATGAACCACAGCCCAGTGATGAATGTTAATCTTTGTAAGACTTAGTCATAAATTTAGACAGGACTAGCCGTCAGCTCCCTGCTATGTCTTGTGATGTCAGCTTGAGGGGACATCAGGACCAACTTTTTTTTTATTGTTACTTGTCCCTTCTTTAGCTGCACAGATTGCTTAAGAGAATGGCACTCTTTGGAATTTGACCCATGAGCCCTGATAGTGAAAATAATACACTTCTCACAGAGGAGTAAGGGACTGAAAGAGTAACTTCGGGCAATTAGTTTAACTTTGACTATAAATATTCCTTCTCATTCCTTGTGACACTGTTAACAGCTCTGCTGGCAAATCCCGATTCTCTGGCAATATTTAAGCTGCCTGTCAGTTGGCAGAAGCTTGGTGGTGCCTAGTGCAAGTGAACAGAATGAGACCCAGCCGAACGCAGTAAGTTCCCTTTCAGCTTCTACCTCGTGTCTGGGGAGGTCTTGGTTAATTTGTGGGTTTGGTTCTGCTTCTAGACGGAGTTTTATCCCTGACAACTGGTGGTGTTTTTAGAAGGTGAAAGAAACTGGGAATGTTTTAAAAAATCTTGTTTAAGAGACAGAGTGATACAAATCCGATGGGTTACCAGATACCCACGTGGGCTGCTGTCTCTCCCAGGACCATTGATAAAGAGCTGGCTTCAACAGGTTCATTTCAATGCCATGGATGTTCTTTCCTCAGAATTTCTGGCGGGGAAAGCACTGCAGCTTGTGCCAGGAACTAAGGGAGAGGGAGCTGTGAGCTGAATTAATAAAACAGTCAAAATTTCCACTGGGCCATGGCACAGATCGAATTTGAAATCAGAGCAACAAAGTTTACTAATTTTTTTCTAATGTTCAGTCTCACTGTCATGTCTGGGGAACCTGCAGAAGGATCTTTAAACAAGCACCTATAGATACACCTCAGGTCTTGGAATTTTATCTGGATTTCCTTTCTTTATTCATGGGCACTACAAATGCCTGCAGTGTTCTGCCCCAGATCTGCATGCATTTCAGAGGAACAGACACAAAGCAACTCCTGTATACAAGGCTGAATCCTGTATGAGACTGAGCATACGTAACATATAGTGATAACTGTACTGCAAGTTCTAAACACCTGGCTAGGGGCTGTAATATGGGAAGTGTGTTGGGATGAAAAGAAACAGCAATATCAGAGCAATAGAAGGGAAAGTAGGAGGTGTTAAAAAGGGTTAGCAACTTCCCAAGGCTGGCATACCAAACTGCATTTTTCTTTTCCAACTTAGAGGTTAAGCATGCCAGTAGAAACTCAATGAGAGCCAAGATATTCTGCCTCTTAAAGAGGTAAGATACTACCGATCATCTGATTGTCAGTATCTTGCATCCTTGCAAGACAAAAGTTCCCAAGGAATTAAAAATCAGTGGGATCCAGGGGTTTTCTAAGGCACAGAAAAGATTCTGTCAAGATGCAGCTCCCAGGTCCTAGCCCTGTACTGGTGCTACTGTCAGTCACTGAGAATACGGCTGGGTATCATCTTTGGCATTTGTGCTATAAGTTGCTGATGTCTCAGAATACAATCTGCCAGCTGTGGAAAACAGCTAATGGGACTGTATGGGACTGGAAAACTGCTTATTGCCCAAAGTTTTTGTAAATGCATGAGTCCAGTACTAGTCCTTCAGGCAGAGAATATGCTAGAGGAATGTGTTTAAGAGGGATACAAGCTAAAACTTGCACTTTTGAATACTGCCCAGCAGAATGAAATTTCTGTATTTCAATGTCCAGTGCATTTGCAACATTGCCTCAATATGCAAAGATGTTGGGCAAGCTTTTATGAATCAATTCTCGTTTTTTTTTTCCACACGTCTAGGCATTAAGTACACAGCAGTGCCACTGATGTACAAGTATAATTAGTTGCACTTCAGGCAATTCTTTAGGCAACAGATAAGTTAAGTGCAGCTTTCAGCGGCTGGTCAAAGCTGTAATTTAATATATTAACAAATAGGTTGAAGCCAGTGGAGACTGTAAAACACATGACCAAAAAACAAGGTGGCCGTTTTAGCCTGTGCTTTGTTGAGAGCGCTGGATGTTCAGAGGAAGAACTTGTTTGACTGCTTCTCTCTTCCAAGTTTCACGGCACAGTGATCAACGGCAGGGAGCTGAACGCTGGTGCAGGGCACACACTCCCTCTGTCGTGGGTCAGGCCGGGCAAGTTACCACACAGCTTTCTCTCGCCCCACCTTTTTTCATTTGATGCTTCCCGACCTTTTGAGGGAGGGAGCTTAGAAGTGTGACCTTTCAAGTGCAATAGAGGCCAAAGAACCTGACCAGCTGCATATGCATGACACGGGACCAAGGAACAGCAAACACTTGGCCTGGCTGTCCTGGAAATGACTGCAGGAAAGCCCAGACCTGAGCTGGCTGTAAGGCAGCACTGAGCCTCAGGAGTGGAGGGTCTGCCCTGTTCAAAGGAACGGTCTCCTTGGATGGCAGGGTAAGAGAAAGAACATTTCATATCTTTTCGCTGTTTGGTTGGAGAGCAGGGCAGTGAGGTGCTGGATCACAGGGATCCCTGTGTGACCTTCGAAGCCACCATCCTGCCGGAGGCTGGCTGTTTGAGGTCACTGTTTGCCCATGCTAAACCACCTCTGCCTTGGGACTCCCCAGTACCGCCACTTAGCACATTCTGCTTTCGACGCAAGGTATAGCCTGGATGAGGAAAGGAAAGAGAAGGAAAAAGAAGAAGAGAAACTATATCAACTCACATACCCAACCAGCCTCCTTGCATGGGCTTTATCCTGCCCTCTTCTTCCAAAGAGCAAAGATTTACACTACAGGGAACCCTGAAAGGGTCCAGAGAGTTCTTGCAAGGTTTGCTCATTCAGTGGTGCCACTTTCCCCATTAGGCATTTCTGGAAAAGAAAATGAGCTTTTATTTATGTGGGAAACAAATGAGTGTTTTGCCTTCAGAAAATGCCTCTGCAGACTTGTGAGTAGGTGGGAACACCAGATTAGGCACAGGCAGTCTTCTGCCAGTTTGTGCCAGTCCCGCTACTGCTGTACTGTGTATCAGTGATATCTGCTGCTCATCTCTGGTGCCCCCAGGCTCATTCCAGCACTGCAGAGGGTACGTCTGCCTCTCTGCTTGGTGACATGCTGCCATTCTGTGTCCTTGATAAGGGAGTGGAGAGGGCAGTGTCTGCTCGCCTGGAATTAAGACTTACTCAAGAGGAAATTCAAACACTCTCTGTACCCAGGCTCCAGCTGTTACTGTGACTAAGAGAAAAAAATTCCACTGACTCCTGGAACAGTCCACACGTATTCACTTGATGGCTCTTCATGGGCACTTTTGCAATAGTAGCTTCTCACCAAGGCCAGTCCAGGCAGTGCTGCTGCACTGAGAGCTGCAGGCTCCTCAGATCACTGTTCCCACCCTCTACAGCAGGGCTGCTCTCTCGCTCCCCCCACACTGAGAGTACCACCGTGTTGAAGGACGCTGGATTTGCATGATGATAGCAGGATCAGGATCCCTCTGCTATGCCACTTCCGAGTCCTGTCCTTTAGCTATTTCAGCTATTTACATCTTCTCTCTAATGCACCCACTTCTGTGCCAGCTGGCAAACTACCCAAGTCAAAACAAACCTAACCAATCCACAGTTAGCCCCACTGCAGACAGCTTCCTTCACCTCACAGATGAAAGGGATTCATGAATGAAAACAAATGCCAGATAGGAGCCCTCTCCACAGCACTAGCATGAGTGGCACCACGGTTCAGGACCACAGTGCTGATAACTGCTGAACTATTTGAGAAATAGTCAACATCTTCACTGTGCTGCCACAGCAGTCCATCCTCTCATAACCATGAAACCCATTTTTTAACAGGTAGATGCATCAAGAAAAAAAAAGTACTCAGCCTGCATAAGAAATAATGGAGATCACCAGCAGCACTCCATCATCTGTGACTCCCGAGTGGGATGCGTTCCCCCAGAGGACCTTGGACGCTGTGGACATTATTGTTCTTGTTCTGTACTTTGTATTTGTCCTGGCTGTTGGACTGTGGGTAAGCAGATATCATTAAAAGCTTTCTTATGTGCCCTGTTATACTGAAAAATATGGCAGTTTAGGTCTCAAATTATTTTACTTTGGCTTGAATCAGGCAACACTTCACTGAATTCAACTGAACAAGCTGAAAAACATAGTTTACAGGTCCTTTTCCTCACTTCAGTGGGGAAGGGGAAGTGTCCTCACTACTCTAAAGGAGGGCTGTTCAGCTCTAGTGTTTGCAAAGGTTTTGAGAACACTTGTATAGAAGACATTGTGTAAGTACAAAGTATTACTACTAATCAACTAGGAAGGAATTCAACACAAATGCTCTTCTATAAATCATCTATGTTTGTCCACAGTGAGGTCCTGACAGCAGATTCCATAAATTAAAAATACCATTCATATATAATTAAGCCAGAAAGACATCTTTCTGTCATGGCTTTTGTAATAGCCAAAGGACAAGCCATTGTCATAAGACAAAGATGAGTAGTTGCTCCTTTCAAATGTGGTGCATAACTCTAATAGTATTGTATGAAGGCACCTGCAATCTCTGAAGAACAAAGTCCATGAGTGTAATATCTAGCATTTCTCCTGGCTGCACCTGATAATTAGGGATGACCATAGTTCTGATCCAAAATCTGCTTGGATACTTCATGGATCTGGAGTAATGTTGTTTCCTTACTGCAGAAAACATTTAATCAGGATGCTGATAGGATAGAGAAATTTGTTCATGGCTCACCACGCTGGCTGTTCCCCTCGTCCTCCTACAGCTCTCTTTCCTGATATGCCTCATTTCAGAATTTTGCCCTACAGGATTTCCAAGCAGCAGCTGCAGATTCTTTAGCCTAAAAAATCTATTCACTTTCAATGAATGACAGTACAGAGTTTTCTGGGAAAATTGCTGCATGTTTGGTAATGTTCGCAGCAGCAATTGAAGGGGGTACTAAAACTTTTGTTCTGTTTTTCTGCTTTCCCAGTCCATGTGGAAGACACAGCGAAGCACTGTAAAGGGCTACTTTCTAGCTGGAGGAGAGATGGTTTGGTGGCCTGTGAGTATCTTTGTTAGACTCCTTGTGCCCCTAGGCTGTAGTAAAGCAGAAAAGCCCTTTTGTCCCAGCAGAATTTATTTCTCCACTGAGAACAAAAGATGACTTCCATGTTTTGCAAAGGTCCAGTTATAATACCATCTTTTTTTCCATATTCAAGACTGGGGAAATGGAGCTGCTGCAATATATCTGTCACAGCTCTGGCCCCCTGCGAGATCCTACTTGGTGGCTTGTAAAGCCTATCTGTTTTGGCATGCTTTGATTTGGAGATTTCCAGGAATTAACTGTTATGTCGCTGGGGCGGACGCAGCTTTACATTGAGCCAGTCTGCTAGGTGGGGTGTTTCATTTGAGGTTGGTCTGGTAAGTCAGTATGTGTTAATAAGGGTTTGATGACCTGACATTTCCATTTGTTACCTTCATCTGCTGCTTTGCTCCTGCGTGAAAGATTAGACACTGATTTGAAAGTAGGATGGTCCTAAACATGCCCACAAATGAGCAACAGGCAATGAAGGAATGAAAGAACCTGGAGGAAGGTGCCAGTGCCACTGAGCTAATAGGTAAAAAAAGAAGGTGACAGAGGGTGAAAAGGATTTCATGTCCCTTGTAGTCATGCATGAGGGTACAGGGTCACTGTATAATCTCTGTGGAATGAATGCACAGGGGCTGATGCATGCACTGGAGCACCAACCCACCCTGTTTATATCCTTGCCCAACACCAGGCCTGAGAATAATGCTTCATGCCAAGGCCCGATCTGACTTACTGTTTCTTTCTCCAGGTGGGTGCATCCCTATTTGCTAGCAATGTTGGAAGTGGCCACTTCATAGGTCTGGCTGGGTCAGGAGCAGCATCAGGAATTGCTGCAACAGCCTACGAGTGGAACGTGAGTGTGGCATGGCAGAAGCACGTCTCAAGAATGCTGGAAGCTGGCTGGGGTCGTTACATGTGGCACTAACATATATCCACCTGCAGCTCTATGAGAGCACAAAGCTGTTTCCGTATTACATAATTTTGAACTACAGTTGTTCGGGTCTGTTCAATATCTGAGCAAGGGCCCTCCATCAGCTGTATCTCTTTACTAGAGGATAGGAGACATCCAGTCCTCTGACATGTTACCATCGGGCAAAGTCACCTTTGGGTAAGTATAGAATCAAACTGGTGACTACGCAGGACCCCATAGTTGTCTTCATGCTGCATATGGTAACTCCTCACTGAATACCCACACATCACCACGGGAGGGTCTAGATCTGGCAGCTCCAAAGGCTCAGTCTCCTACTGCGTGAGCTAGAAGTTGCCACTAGCTGTTAGTGGTTGGAGGCCTCTGCGGGCTAACAGCCCCTGTGTCTCCAGGGTGTATGTATTTAATCCACCAGATCACAGCAATGATCAGCATCTTTGACCTTCATTTCTATTTGTTTTGCAGGGGATGTTTTCCGTTTTGGTGCTGGCCTGGCTATTCCTTCCAATTTATATAGCAGCAGGAGTAAGTAAATGGGATGCCTCATGTACATCAACAATTTGCTGATTTTTACACCACCTGTTTGGCTCATGGGTTTAACTATTCCCTAGTGCACCCATGTTTCTTCTGGAAGGCTGAGAGCAAACCATGGTGCACTAGACTGGTCTATGGTCCGGACTATTACAGGACCAGGGCCCTGCAGATTAGATGTTGCCTGGGGACAGCAGGAGGGGCTCAGGCATGGGGGCCAGGATTCAGATAAAGCCAGGAATAAAGTGAATAGCGTTGCACCATCTTCCAAGGAGATGCAGACCCTCATATCATAGTTTATACAGAGCCATTATAGCAAAGTCAGTGTTTGCTAAGCTGTTACGCTGGCGTAAGTGGGCAGCTGAGAACCAAATACCAAAACAGTGCAACTGACAGGAACATTCTGGTCTTCTCTCAGTGTGAACTACCCACCTCCACCCTGGTGCTGTGAATGAGCCTTCTGCAGTTTATGGGGGTAACTGTATAGCACCTTCTCTAACAGCATTTTCTCTCACATAGGTTACTACCATGCCTGAGTACTTGCAGAAACGTTTTGGAGGCAAAAGAATTCAGATATTCCTAGCAATTCTCTACTTATTCATCTATATCTTCACCAAAATATCAGTAAGTAGAAAAAAATTAAAGCAGGCTGAATTAAATTCACTTTGAAAGTGTGTTCTAATCAGTGAGACTGAGAAATGCAACTATTGGCCCTTCTTCATAGTAACAGAGAAGGGCGTATTACAAAAATACCTAAGGAAGATAGACTATAATTATTTTGAGAAGCTAAACAAAGAGTTATTTTTTTTTCTCATGAAGGATCTGCATGCTTGCTACAGCAGGAGGGAAAGCTAAGGGTTAATATACTGAGCAATAATCCATTCAAAAGTTAAGTGGTCAGCATGGATGTGTTTGCTGTTAGATTTCCTATGTCTGGCTAGTTTACCTGGTTTATTGCCTTTGTATATTTATTCCCTGCATAGATACCAAACACTGTTGTATGCAAGACGAATGACAATGTAAGTGTTGATATGCCTTCATGTGAAAGGAGTTTAGTAATTTATTGCTCCTGTTTGATAAAGTGCCTTGAATAAATAACTGAATCAACCCTTGTGCAACACCTTACTAGCTATTTATTAACTATGCAACAGTGCACGAATTGGTAAAATCAGAACAGTCCCTGCCAGTGTTTTTCCTTTATGTACAGGGCCAAAGCGGGATGAGCAGTCTGACACGTGCCTGCTTACGCTCCTTTCGAAACTGACACTACTCACAGTGTTCCTCTGGGCACCTTGCAGCTAGACTTGGGTGCTCTTTTTAGAAAAAAATCAGACATTTGATGCAAATCTCTAATGATATGATTCCTGAGAGAGAAAATGGATCGCTCAGATGCCCTTATATCTGTCTTTCCATGTTCTGCAGTTTGCTTATCCTAAAGTTCTAAAACGCAGCATTTTCACGTAGTTGCAGGACAAGGTGGCTGCTGAGTTGAGCCCTGAGGATACTCATCAGTTCACTGTCAGCAGCAATCTCTGTCACTGTGTCATCAGAAAGGAATTCACATTATGGCAAACTTCTGAGCTCTGATTGGTGGCAGGCCATAAGAAATCCCGGGGGAGTGTTTGCACATAAGGGTGCTCCAGTTTTCAGCCTGTGCAGCTCTACCCAGTCAGCTCACTGACTTCTCAGCTGTCTGTTCATTGCTCTGGGGAAGAGAAGCTAACCCAGCCCATACAAGTACTCTTCTTGGGACAGTTTCATCCCCATCCCCCCAAGCCACTAATAATAAAATCTAAACAGCAAACTAAGCCTGGTTTTAATGTACAGGAGGAAGGAGTTGGGGCTGCAGAGGGATGTGCCATTTGGAGATGACATCGAGGGAAGTCGGGGAGCCACCAGTAGTAAGAGACCAAGCTGGTCTCACTAAAAGCAGCAGCTTGGTCAGCTTAACATTCATGCTTCCTCGCGCTACCAACTTAGAGGGGCATAGCAATATCATCATTGCAACTGTGATAACTATCCTTTTCACTAGGTTGATATGTATGCTGGGGCCCTCTTCATTCAGCAAGCCTTACACTGGGACCTCTACGTCGCTGTTATAGGCTTGCTGGCAATCACAGCCATTTACACTGCTGCAGGTACGTCACTGAGTTTCAGATCATGCAAGACATTATGCAGCATTACACATCCTACTTAGTGAGCTGAGTATATTCATACAATGTACCATGCATCCTCATGCTTGTGACAGAAGTCCTGTATTTTCCGTGCAGTCTGTTCTTTGCCATGAGTATGGACAACAGAAAAAAAAGCAATTGATAATTCACCTTTCAGAAAAATTACTCACCAGGTAGGAGTAAATGAATACCATTTATAAGGCCATACTACACATGGATATATGCCCTGGCATAAGGAAAAACTGTACGCAAGGCATTCGTACAATACTTTTTCCCTCTGGGCTTTCTGGAGGTATGAGTGTTTGACATAATGAACAGTGTAATGCGGAGAGCACTGTGAATGCTTGGGTGCCCTTTCACAGCTTATGAGTGGCCAAATGGAAAAAAGCCACGCATGGTGTAAGAAGCAAATCCCAAACAAATAAAGGTTTCTCCTTTCCCAGTGCTCACCCCTGGTCATGTGGCTTGTAAAGATCCCCTTTTCCCTCCTTATTCAGCTTGGGTTTTGTCTGGGAGCTTTCCCAAGCATTTCCCGTAGAAGTATTCATACTGGACTTTGTCTTTCTAGTGACAAAGGGTGACTCATTATGATTCAAAACAAGAGATATTTCAGCCAAAGTGTCATGCACAGGCGTTGGTCAAACTATACCACAACATGGTCAAAACACTCTACAGAACATGATAGCATGCCAGGCAAGGTTCTCAGATTACACTATTGGTCAAATTTTTTTTTTAATTGTGAGATGCTATGACACAGAACAAATCCAATTTCCCACAGTTTGTGGCTACTCTCTTTTCTATAGGTGGCCTGGCAGCTGTAATATATACAGATGCTCTGCAAACTTTCATCATGCTGATTGGGGCTGTGACTCTCATGATCTTCAGTGAGTATTTCCCCGGGGTTTTATTGCTAAAACTATGATAGATGCTTTATCAAATACTACAAACATGTTTGATCATTACAACAGATTATTTAATTGATATTCTGTGAACTGTTTTTTATATATGTTCCTGTTAAAAATGTATGTGCATAAAAATAATCTTCCATTAGTTCTTTATGTGGTAAAAATGCACTAGTCCATGAAAAGTATCTAAAGAAGAACTACATTCTTAAATAATACTATAGAGGAACAAGCAGCTTCTCTAGTCGGCAGACTTACAGTATTAAGATATCATCCACCCCATGTTAAAGTCAATAGATTCTGATTTTAAAGAATGCTTGTGGAGAATCACCCGTAGCAAACTACGGAGACTGAAAATAAGAGTACAAATCTGTTACAATGTGATAACTACTTCTTATGATCTATTTTAGGCTTTGTTGAAGTTGGCGGCCTTGAAGGTTTGCAGACAAAATACTTTGATGCCATTCCTAGCAACCGCAAGGAAAACAGTAGCTGTGGTTTACCAAGAGAAGATGCTTTTCACATTTTTCGAGATCCTATTACCTCTGATCTTCCTTGGCCAGGAGTTTTGATAGGAATGACCATCCCATCTCTGTGGTACTGGTGTACAGATCAGGTATGTTACTGATTATTTATTAAAATTAGCTCTTTTGTTTGGTTTCAAGAACATGTTATTGCGTGCTAGAATCCAATTACAAACCTCAAATTTGTGATAAAATCTGGACTGTTTTTCTATTTCTGATAGGAATTCAGTAAAATTTGATGGTTTCAAACCCAAAGCAGCAAAGTTGGATATGCACAACTAAGAGTTTCGGGAATAATTTCAACACAAAAAGGAGGGAGAGAGTGTGTGTGTGTGTGTGTGTGGGGGGGTGTTAATCCCAGTCTAATTCACAGTCTAGAAAGTTTTTGAACTCTAGCCTTTCACTTCTTGTGAATCACTTGTGAATTCACACTCTTTCAACTTTCCAGGGGACCGACAGGCATCACTCCTAGTGAGAACATCAGAGCCAGCAAAAGTGAAGCCCCAAACAATCTTCTGATGTCCGTGTAGTATTCTTTTATCTAACTCATTTTGCTAGTTTAAGGCTCTGGTTTGACAGAAGGGCTACTGAACTTAAAAGAAAGTTACCAGGTCAGGGAGGCCCCCAACAAAAGAAGATGAAAAGAAAATTCTAAGATGGAGTGTGATTAGTTTAAGAAAGAGATGACATACCACGGTATACTGCATAAACAAGGGCTTGGATTTGATGACACAAAAAGTGCCTTCCAGGTCTACATTCCCGTAAGACACAGAGAATCTGAAGCAGGAATTATGAAGACACAGCCAGGCTCTGTTTTCATCCTTCTCAGATTTCAATAGTTTAGAGAAGAACAAAATACACAAGTAAATAATGCAGGAAGTCTGCGCCAGAGAGTAGTAGATGATCCAGCCATAAGTTTCTGTTGAGTGTGGAGTAAAGAGCATTCCCCACCTTGCAGATGTTACGACAGTAACAGACAGCGTGCTTATTCTTCCTGTGCAGTTGAGAGTGAACTCCTGCTCTGGAGTAACACACCGCACTGCCAGAGATTGCATGGCCAGCTGCAAACAGAAATCAGCACCACATCATCTACAGCTAGCTACTCTCTGCAAGACAGTGGACCAAACAGATTTCTTAATTTCTAGGTCATCGTTCAAAGGTCCCTTGCTGCTAAAAACCTCTCTCATGCCAAAGGAGGCTCCCTGATGACCTCCTACTTGAAAATTTTGCCCCTCTTTATGATGGTAATGCCAGGCATGATCAGCCGGATTCTCTTCCCAGGTAAGTGCTGAAGGAGAGAACTGTTCCCTCTATTTGTCACTGATTGCGACTACTATTTGGGGCTGGAACAGGCTCTACGGAATAAGTTAAAAGGTTGAAATGCATCAAATGCCCGAAATATGAAGAAATTTTCCTTCAATTACAAACAGCACATCCTCATGCAGGAGACCCTAGACATCTGCTTTCAAAATGCACTGCTATGTGTGCTAGAGAAGTTTGCTATCAACCTTTCTCACAGCAATCCTGCTGATCTATTCTGAGCTTGCTACCTGTAGCTGCTTTTCTGCATTCTGAGCATGCACTCAGGCCCCTCCTGCACCCAAAATGTTACTCTTCCAGGAATTCAAGTTCGAGGCACTCAGAGAAATCCTGATATACCACCTAATATACCACCTTTACAATCCCTGAATGCTGTAAACTGCTCATTAGGTGGGAATATGTGCATATTCCTATCCTAGAGGTGTGCCAAAAGTGGGTTGATAGCCTTAATTCTCAAATGAGCAACATTCCGAGAGAAGCAGACATACAAGACAGGTCAGCTACTTCTATTGATAGTATCTTTTGCATGGAAGAAGAAAAAGGAAAAAGGGGGAAGCCCAGTGCTGCTCTTCTCTCACTGTGTTGACATGGTCCTGCATTATTTGCTGGAAGATTTCCAAGCTTTCCAATATCCAGTATCTCACTTAAAGAACATTTTACAACATTCAGTAGACTAGCTTATAGTTTAGATACATTTCTTTCTGGTGATTACTGAATATTGCCTCTCACTTGCTTCTTTTAGAACTGGTGGCTTGTGCGGACTCAGAAATTTGTCAGAAAGTCTGTGGCAATCCATCCGGCTGTTCTGATATTGCTTACCCTAAGCTGGTCATAGAACTTCTGCCTGTAGGTAAGGAGCTTGGTATCAGTGCTGGCATGGATAGATCAGTTATCTGTGAGAAATGTTCAAAGACAATGGAAGCATATCTGTGAGAAATGTTCAAAGAGGAAAGTACCCTGCAACTATAATTTCAGTAGGGTATATATTGGGCTTGATGAGACAGTGGTAAGAGACAGCATGCAACAAGAGAGATAGGAGAAGATCCAGTATCCAGTCAAATTCAGATGAAAGATCAAGAGCAGATATTTAACAATGAGAAAAATCAACTGTTAAAGCAATGTACACAGGACCTCCCTATCACTGGCCATTTTAAAATCATTTTTTAAGGTCTGTTCTAGTTCAGAGAAGAATTCAGGGACATCCTACAGCTGGAGTTATTCAGGAGTCCAGACTGGTTACAACGGTTCCATCTATCTGCCATCTATCCCTAGCTGAGAAGCAATGTATCCCACATGCAGCACATCCAGTTCCATCTCCAGGCTGTAGCAAGTCCTCTAAGGACTGAGAGCTGCAAAGCCAAGTGTACTGAGACACGCCAAAGGGAACATAATCACGGAACAGTGAACAAATAGGTTTGTGCTTTCTCTACAAGTCAGCCACCCCTCAGTCAGCCAGCAATGACTCTGCAGTCCCAGTTCAGAGAGGAAGCAGCCTGAGTCCCTGTGCCGGTGAATCCCCTTGCTGCCCGAGACTCCCGAGGCCCTGGTGTGGGCTGTACCGTCAGAACAAAGGAAGGAAGTGGCAAGTTTTTATCTGAGAGGTTTTGTTCATGAAGATGCCTGACCTTCCTACACATGGTCTTTACCTGCACTGTCCTTTGAGTGGCTGTACTTCTCCCTTTGCTTTCAGGACTTAGGGGCCTGATGATGTCAGTGATGATAGCAGCTCTTATGTCCTCC
Organism: Dromaius novaehollandiae; assembly: GCF_036370855.1. Taxonomy (NCBI): domain Eukaryota; kingdom Metazoa; phylum Chordata; class Aves; order Casuariiformes; family Dromaiidae; genus Dromaius; species Dromaius novaehollandiae. Next base: position 1,454,522 of record NC_088111.1, on the reverse strand, counting down.
TTGACTTCCATCTTTAATAGCGCCAGTACCATTTTCACCATGGACCTCTGGAAAATCTTACGGCCTCGCTGTTCCGAGTGGGAGCTCATGATCATTGGCAGGTAAGGAAAACAAGGACATGCCATACTGTATCAGAATCTGAGTATTAGAGGAACCTCTCCGCACACCTTGTTCCCTGCTGCCCCCATATAGTATCTTCAGTAGCTATTGCTCCACATCAAATGGGAAAAAATGAGAGAATTTGACTCTTGTATGTCAGACATTTTTGTTTAAAGCCACTCTTGCACTCTTCTCATTAGATGGGTAGGGGAGAATCTGGCTTAGGCAGTCAACACAAGTAGAGCAAAACCAAGATTTCATAGCACCAAGATACACAAGCACAGGCATGAACTGAACAGCCAGAGAGGATGCCTGGGGAAACCTGAGTGGTGCTGCAAAATGGGCAAGGGATCCAACATAGGCGAGCAAGGGCTGAATTCTGGGAAGAAACATATCACACAGGTTTGTTGGAGGACTGGAGTAAAGGCCTTCTTATTATAAGAGCTCTCAATAGGAGATGTGCAATCTGAACAATTGTGAAAGAAAGGTCTGAGCTAACAATAACAGCATCTTTTTCTTGCACAGGGTCTTTGTGCTGCTGCTCACTGTGGTATCTGTCCTGTGGATCCCATTGGTACAGGCTGGCCAGGGAGGGCAGCTCTTTATTTACATCCAGTCAATCAGCTCCTATCTGCAGCCCCCAGTGGCAATGGTGTTTATTCTGGGTTGCTTCTGGAAAAGAGCAAATGAAAAGGTAACAACTCTGTTGTGCTCAGCACAGTTGTATTTGTGGTCTCTCTGTCCTCATGGGAGTCCTGCAGTTCAAACCACAGTGCCAGGCTGCAGTTCTGCCTCCTCCTGTGGTGTTTGGGAGAATGAATGCACCCAGTCCACTGCAAAGCCCAAGCAACGACCAGCCCATGGCAGAGGGGAGTATTCCCTGCTGCCCTCCAAAGAGTCCACTGCCATTTCAGAACAAGTGAGATGACTGCATTACTCAATTGCAGTGTCCTTCACTTGGAGCCTGTAAGGGGCTGATTAGCCATGCACTTGTTTATTATATGGACTTGTGCCATCTGCACCATGGGGCCTACCAAAAGCAAAGTGAGCCCAAGGAGTTAAGGAGGCAGATGAAATGGCAGTAGCAGTTCAAAACCTACAGTTCCTCCAAGAAGACTGGTGCTGGGAAAAGGGGAAAGCCAGGATCTGGAGTATCTGGGAATTCTTCCCTACCAGGGCTTCTGTTAGGTAGAGAGTAGTTGTAAGCACCCCATGGCTCAGACAACCATCAGGATACAAATATCACTCTTCAAAGTATTCTGGCATAAGATGTTATATCTTTCCTCCATACCAGAATTTAGGAGCCATTTGACCCCACACAGAAGAGTTATGAGGATACTGTAACAGCACCAGCAGACCTAGATAACCAGCAAGAGCAGGGAAGGGGAGAGAGGGAAGCCCCCCTAATACAGCAAGGAGAAAGCTTGGCCTAAGAACAGACAAGGGTCCTGAGTGGATGTTTGTTTCTTATTCCAATAAAGAATAACCTTCATTTCCTAGGGCGCGTTCTGGGGCCTGGTGATTGGGCTGCTGCTAGGCTTCATTCGACTGGTGCTGGACTTCATTTATCCAGAGCCCCAGTGTGGAGAGACAGACATCAGACCAGGTGTGGTGAAATACATGCACTATCTCTACTTCTCCATGGTCCTATCTGCGATTTCTACAGTCACTGTGCTGGTTGTGAGCATGCTCACAGAACCCCCCTCGGAAGAAATGGTGCGTCAGCCCGTTAGATTTCTTTCATTACTTTTGTTTCCAGGATGCCCCACGTTACATCCATGGGAATAACGTGGAGATGAATAATGTGGAAACAGAGGTTTCCATTCATTCTTTATTTATGAAAATGCTTGCAATAACCTATAACACAACTCCATCTCTGCTCCAGCATCCTGCTGCCTTGCCATTTAAGATTTCGGTCTCATAAATCCAGAGTCCCACCCTGGCGAGCGGTCAACAGTAGATGCTAAGCCATTCTTAAGTCCAAACATGTATGTTTAATGCATGACAAATTAGCTCTTTCCCTCTATTTTCCAAGAAATTCCAGCTTCTGGGTCATCTTTATCAACTCTCTTATTAATTTAGTGAGGAATCATTTTTCCTTGCAGAAAAGAGAAATCAAGGGCAGAGAGCATAATTCCTCTGGAACAGGTTTGTGCCCATTTGACTATTCTCTATAGACACACTAAGGCTACAGAAAAGCAGAAGCAGTAGAAAGCAGGGCCAGAAGGGACCTTTAGAAATCATACAGCTGGCACATCCTCTTGTTTGAAGGCAGCACTAACCATACCTGACACATATCTGAAAGACCTGTGGCTAACATATTCTTAAAAATCTCCAGTGATGGAAAATGTCTGGGGAGGTGTGCAATCAATTCAAGAACTTATCTGCCCCTTCAGTAGAAGCTTTTCCTCATCTCCAACCTGAATCTTTCTAGCTTCAAATTGTGCTCACTCCTTACTGTCAGCCAGTCATGGATATCAAGAACATTCCTCCTTAATGAGTCTTTTACATATTTGAAGAAAATGATCACATCTCCCATCTGTCTTCTCTTTCCTAAACAACCCTGGTTCTTTGAATCATTCCTCACTGGCCACAATTTCCATTCTTTTGCTCTCTTTTTGGCCTTCTCCCGCTGACCCACTTTCAGTCTACATCCAGTGGTGGCCCCATGCAGAAATGCCTCATTTTCAGTAACAAAAAGTGAAGAATACCATCCTGCAGAGAGTATATCTGTATAAACTACCATGTTCCATACAAAACTAAAATCAACATGCAGAACTCCAATGGCAGCCATCACTTCTGTACTTACCAAGAGAGCACTTAACTGCTCACCTGCTCCAACACAGCTGGGGAACAGATTTTGATCCCTTAAAAAAGTATTCTCTCTCCAAGCTGCTATACTGCTGAGGTAGTCCTTTAAACAACCGCGAAAGCAGTTTTCTTTAACACCACTCTTCATGCCATCAGATAAGTCGGCTTACCTGGTTCACACGTGGGGATCTACCAGTCAAGCAAGACCTAGCAGTCAGCACTTCCCCTGATGCTGGAAACGGAGTGTGTGAAGCTGAGCGTCCAGCTTTCCAGATTGATATAAGCATTGCCTCTGAAAATAGTACAAATGATAATAAATGTAAGTGCTCCAACACCATACTCAGTAACACCTAAAATTAACAATCCTAGGTATTAGGTAAAGAATCTGAAGACAAGAAATATTAAAACTGCTTCCGCTGGATTTCTGTATCTTCAGGGTATGCTAAGAGGTTCTTACATGACAGTTCTAGCTAAGCATAAGTTTAGTTTCTTTTACATCTCTTGATGGCGTTACAAATGCTTGAAATCAGGAAAGGAGCTAGATGAGATAGAGAGCCATGCCCATTATCCTGCACTAGAGACTAGTGCTATGTGCACCTGCTGCAAGGAGAGTTGGTTGAGAAAAGGGCGGGGGGACAAAAGACAGTCACAATTATTTTCATGAAATTCCATTTCTGTTTTTCAGTGATGTTTTCTGATCGGCTCTAGCAGCAGGGAGAACACAGAGCCCTGGGCGGAGTACTTGACAGATCAGTGAAGGAGGATTTACATTTTTTAAAACTTGTACTTGTCGGTATTAGGTACCCACACGCATAGCAACTCATTCTGCACTGCGATGATTATCATCACTTGTTTTTGCTAAGCTTTGGACACTATTTATGTAACTATGCAGCTTTTGCTGTGTATTTCTGAGATCTAAAAAAAGATGCTGAAAAGGCCAGTAAGTTAATGAATTATTGTGCAGATTTCCCAACTGCTGGGAAGTCTCACTTTCTTTGTGCACTGCCATTACCTTCCTAGCATCTAGTTACATATGCCCTAGCCCACAGCAAAGCTCGGAGAACTCCATTTACAAATGCGTGGCTTGGAGTAACCCTAAATGGACTAGAGCATGCACAAGCGAATGGAGGCTGATGGGCATCAAGCAGTTACAGATAAGCTTTTAGGCTTGGTCTACTGTTACTGTTTCTTAAAATGTGAGAACAGCAGAATTTGAACTCAGATCTCCAGGGAAGAATGAAACGGACACTGCAGCCCCAAGCAGCTATTATTTGAAGGGCTTCCTACATCTTGGTGGGGCTTTTGTATTCATTTAATGAATGATGATGCATTTTTGTACAGTAATATCCAAACATGTTGTACAGGATCATACCGATACATTGCTGGGATTTGTTCTATCGGTGACATTTTCACCTCACTATTTATTGTCATTTTAGGTACAACTAATACCAAAAAGAGCTCTAAGTTGATGACAATCTTTCTGTGGCTCTGTGGGATGGAGCGCAAACAGGAAAATTCTGAGAATATGGTGCCGACCAAACCTGAACCTCCAGTGGCTTCATTGGATGAGAAACCTTTGGTGAAACACATCCTGAACATCAACTTGATAATATGCGTATGTGCTGGGCTCTTTCTCTGGGCCTACTTTGCATAGCAGTTGGCTATTTGATTCAAGATAACATCAACTAATTTTACCTGGTGTAAATAATAATAATTAGCAGAGGGTTAATGTAATTTGTAATCCTTTCTAAATTTTCTTTTTTTAAGAATAGAGATCCTCCTCCCTAATACTTTCATTATTCCTAATGAGAGACCCAGATGTGAAAGGTGCTGGGCCTTCTTAGCATCATCACAACGGGACCCAAACTGGAAACAGCAGGGCAAGCGTAGGGGGCTGAGGAAGGCATCTAGGTAGAATAAGGGTTGTTTGGTTATTTTAAACTTTAAATTATGCTCTTTGGGGTAAAGCACTACCTGGAATTCAGGAAATCAGGACTCTATTCCCATTTGTGCCTCTATGACCAGCTACAGTGTGCTTGACGTCCTTCTGTTTTGGCTCCTCCGAGGGGCAGATGATGTCTCTTAAGGGGTATAAAGGAGGACCAACGTCCGTTGCGAGGTACTCTGGCACGGTAGCGAGCGGTTCCTTACTGGCTTAGCTCATGGTGGTTCGGCTTCCTCAGCGAATGTGTAGATGTGCAGTAGACAAAAGCATGCATACAGTTAGCATGCACTGGGTCCACTGACATTTCTGCGAGTTTGTGCTAAAGTTAATGTAATTCTTATTGTCTGCACATACGTGAGTGTTTCCATGGAGCATGACAAAACCAGCCACAGCACTGAGGCGGCGGGGGCAGACCAGCAAGCTGACTCTAACTAATGCCAGCACGCAGCATAGAAACCAGAGACTGCAGGAAGAGCAGTGCTAAAACATAATCAAATGCACCTGAAAGAACTAAAACGACCCAGACAGCAAAGCAAAAGAGCCAACTAACACCAAGCACCGCTGGAGCTGGCGGAGGGGGACGACGGTGCGCGCAAGTCTGACAACACCCTTCCCCTCCTCTGGACAGTCTTTAACTATTCTGTGAGCAGTTTAACGCTGATAAAAACCCTCCACCAGGGTCAATAAAAACATTTTACATAACACATCCTCGGAGGTGGCAGCCAGGAGGAAACACAACCTGCGCTGCGCTGTTTTAGCGTTGTAATTCAACCTGTTTCTCGTGAGCTTAATCAAGCCACGTCCGCCGGCGGCTTTTGGGTAGCTGGAGACGAGCTCCTCCAAGCGAGACCCCGCGACCCCGCCCGGGGCGGAGCGCTCGGGGGCGGAGGCGGGTGCCAGGGCCGGGCCGGGCCGCGCGGTGGGGCCGCGAGGGGCGCGGGGAGGGGGCTGCCCCCCAGGCGACGGCACAACGGCCCCGCGCGCGAGACGCGGCCGCTCAGTCTCCTCAGCGGCCCCGCGCGCGAGGCGGCTTTTCGCGCCCTTCCGTCCCCTCAACGGTCCCGCGCGCGAGGCGGCTTTTCGCGCCCTTCCGTCCCCTCAACGGCTCCGCGCGCGACGCGGCCTCTCCGTCCCCCCGCCCCGCCCAACGGCTCTGCGCGCGACGCCGCCCCTCGTCGCCTCCGCAGGGCTCCGCGGCTCTCCGGGCCATGTCGGGCGCCCACCCGCCGCGGGGGCGGCGGGACTCGCCGGTGCTCGCGGCCCCGGAGCGGCGGAGCCTGCTGGCGGCGCGGCTGGAGCGGCTGCACGGCGCGGGCCAGGTGGGGCGGGCGGCTCTGCCCCCCGCGGGCCCGCAGCGCCCAGGGCCGGGGCGGCGTGAGCGAGCCTCGCCCCTCTCTGCCCGCAGAGCCGGTTCCCGCTGCACAGGCTGGTGGTGGTGGCCCGGCGGGGCGAGGGGGCCGAGGCGGCGGCGGTCGCAGGTGGGTGCCCGCAGCCCTGCGGGGTTTGGGGCGGCCCGCGGGTCCTACCTGGGGGCGCGGCGCAGCTCGGCTCGCAGCCCGGGCTGCCGAAGCACCTCCACGGCGCGGCTGGGAGCCAAGGCGGAGCAGGACGGGGCGCTGCGAACACCCCCGGACTCGGTGCAAAGCTATCCCAGCGCGGTGGTGCCAGGTGCGCTGCACGGACACGGTCCCATGTCCGAGGCGCGCTCTTACTCTTCCTAAAGACCCCTCTCTCCCCCCCGTAAATGCTGGTGCCTGTTGCCCTTGCATTGGTGTGCAACGCACTTACATTCTCTCTATCCAGATGTGGTATTTTAGGGGTTTCATACTAGCCCCATCAGGACCTTTATTTTTAAGATAAAGGAATTAGCCACTGAGTTATGCAGAAATATCACTGAAAATTCAGTTCATTCAGGGCAGGGGGAGGCTCTAGCACGCACAGCTGCAGCGTTACTGTACTTCCTTTTAGGATTTAGAAACCAAGACACAAAAAGTGAAACCAAGATGCACAACTGAAAATGTTGTTTCATGACACTGAACTGAAAAGACATGAGAAATTAAATTGCAAAGTTCTTCCTGTGCTATACTGAAGTTCTGGTTTCACTGACTACTTAACGATTTCTTTTTACTGTACAGGGTAGTTCTAATGCTGTACACCAGAGGGAGCTTACTCTATCCTCAATTCAAGTTTTGAAAAAGATTCTTAAATATAGATTAACTGCAAAGCATTGAAAACAATGAATCACCTTCCAAATACATGCTGGTATTCTAGGCGATCTCTTAGGCGACATTCTATGGTTGCATTTCATTCTCATCTTTTATAAAATCTCTTTGACTACATCAAAACTGTAAATACTGCATAATTGTAGCAAAGTGCCACATACCAAATCATGCTTATTGCACTGCATATATAATGGAATGACGGTATGGACAGCATACAGCAGTGATGCAAATAAGCTTTACAGTAGCACAGAAAATAAAAAAATACCGTTTTGTTAAATAACATAAAGAGAATTATCACTTAGGATCCTTCCTTAGCAAATAAGACACAAGTAGTATAATCCCTGAGGGAAAAAGAGACTTCATTTTCAAAGTATGATACTGCTTTTACAACCAACTTTCAAGTATGACTTTCTCAGCAAGTAATTAATGTATACTGAATGTTTTGTCTGATGAGTGGGATACATAAAGTTTCTTTTTTTTTTTAAATAAATAACTGTACTAGCGCCAATGTCAAGCAGAGGCAAGAATTCGACTGCATATGTAAAACTTCTGAAGTGCTCTATGTTCAGGGCCTTCAGGTAATGTATTTAAAAGCAACTACAGCAACAAAGATGTAACTACATCTTTACAGTAAACAAATGCTAATGGCAATTTCACACTTCAGCCACTTAAAACAAGTATTGCAGATTTTAGTGCAGCTTTAGGAGCTAATATGAATTGTGTTGGTGCATATGTCAAGAAAAGATTCCCATGTTAACACTGCTTTTACATTTTCTCTGAATAATAAAAGCATAATCTATGAATCTGTCGTCTGTGGCAGCAGAGAGAAGAATAGGCAATAGGACATACAATGCTAACTTGGTGGAACTATCACTGTAAGCCATATGACAAACTGCCAATTGTACTTTTGAAACAGGTTACCACAGAAGACTGTTTGAAAATGCATTAAAATGCCACTCCGGAGAACAAGTCTCAGGTCTACTTCTTCTCTATTCCAGTTGTGTTCTTCATGTAATAGAGGTAAGTTATGTAAATCCCTTTTGGGATCAAGTAGGTTGATTCATGTTTATACAAACTTGGGTTCTAAGATCCAGCCAGCTACGAATGAATAGTCACATCCCGTTCCATACACAGGGTTAAAACAAGAGCTAGGACCTTAATAATGATGTGGTGGTGCTGGTAGCTTATCTCTGGAATTTCTTCCGCTCAGTCTTCAGGTAACTACCCCAGAATTTTATTCTGACGGAGTCAGACAACTTTGTCAGACCCAGCAGGAACAATATGCCCTATCCTCTGTGTTTGCAACTCAAAGGGAAAGCCCATTTACAGAGCAGCTGATGAATTTTTGTTTTCACAACTATTTTGTAATGTGCAATTTCATAAAAATTCTCTTTTTTCCTCTGCAGTCTTGCATTGGTACAATACATCTTATCATCCAAGATTTAGCTTCTCTCCAAAATCAAGGACATAAGTAAGTGTTTCAAATTAGCTTAGTTGAAAGAAAATTTGTAACAGAAGTGGTAGAATGCTTCCTTTAAGGTCAAAGTGAACATTAGCTATGGTGACTTATTTTATTTTCCCATTGAATAACTGTGGACCACAGTGTAGATAACATTTTCAAGTTAGTATGACATGCATCTTTTCTGTATGCAGGGAACAGTTGGCTAGGTGACACTGAACTCTTGCACAGTCCTCCGCATTGAAGTTCATCTTCAAGTTGCCAAGATTTCAGTTATCAACAGTGTTGAAGGGTTTTAGAAAATAGGAAAATTCATTCCTTAATTCCAATTGTCTGCACGATTGCTGTATCCTGCTTTGTAAACATTTGTAAATAGACATACTAGAATTCTAAAGTCATCTTTAGAGTATTAGTCACTGCCCTCCAGCCTGTTGTTTCCCCTTTCAACACTGCCTACCAGTCACCAGAGTTCAACCAATTATTGTCTTCTCTAGCTTAACCAGTACATAGCTTCCTCTATGGCCCCTTATTTATTTAGTGAAATCTGGGCTCATGAAAGCCACATAATTTTGTCGTCTGTAAAAGGATTTTCTATCAAAGAAAGCTACTATCATACCCTTGTATTTATTAAACCCCTACTGCTCTTTCGCCTGTTTCTTACTGTGACATTTGACCAGAATTGTTCCTCCACAGTCTGCTCAGTAACCCTGCACAGTACATTGTAGTACAATGTGAAAAAGTTTCCTTTGGCTAGATCCAAAATTTGAAAGGACTGGGGGGAAGGTGCTATGATGATGCGGTATGCATATAATGCATATATATGCTCTAGCATAGCTCTGGGGATGCAAACAGATCAATGCTTAGTTTACGAAACTTGAACATCTGGTAAAAACTCTTTGCTGTACTTAAGGATGGAATTCACTCTTTCCACACAGTGCTTTACTCCAGGAAATTAAAGTTTTAGTGGTGTCGCATAACATCCCTACCAGACTGTTCCCAGACTGGTATGTTACAACAGTGACGCCTCCTGTGACATATCTACAAGATGCAACACAATCACAGTCTACAGCAGAGGTAGTCACAGAGTGTCTTACTCTCCTCTTCAAACTGGCAGCCTATGTTCCAAAAATGCTTGAGGTAAACTTTAAATACCTATGCTGTAAGAATTTTGCTTGGTTTACCCCCCAAACCACACCAGTAAGCAGATGTACTTGTCTTTCAAATACAGCTTACAAACATATACACCTGCAAGGATTCTAGATGCTGTTAAAGTGTTAAGAAAATCCATAATTTTATTTTGTTTAGACCTATACTATTTGGTGCAGCCATTTTATTAATCAATTGTACTAACATGCTTAAAGCCAGTAAATGTCACTCATGAAGTAATAAGTTGCTTTCTACGCTCTCCTTATTGCTGTTTAAGAACAAAGGATAAAGTTATATTTAGTAAACAAGGGATAACAACTCCAGCCCTGCTGTTCTTGGCAAGTTTCCTTCACTGTAATTGTGTCCTGGCTCTGTTTTTATTGTAACTGTACTAAAATATATTCTTTATTATCAAGGATGACAGTGATGATCTGAGTAACAATCTACACACTCTTGCACCCGAGCTGCTAATCCCAGCAGAAACAATTAACTATTTGTGTAATATTGAAGAATGTGCAAGTCCAGAAGAATTTCTGAAAATGTATTTAAATCCTTTACAGCCTGCTATGGATTCAGGTACACTGCCTACAATTTTAGGGACAAAGGTCAATTTAAGGCACAGAACTAGAATTCTGGCTCATAACATAGAGTTTAGAGCTGCAGGGTTTGTTACAATGCTAGTGTAGCAACAGAGGAAGTCAGGTCTACATCTACTAATGGGATGGAGCTTTCCTATTTAGAGATGTCTAAATTAGGAAGCAACCAGGGCAGCCATGGATACTTTCAAACTGTGGCACGAAGGAAATGGCGACAAGATAAATATATTTAGCCACCAAGTACAATATATCCTGTCAAGGTCTTTAGGAAATGCAGTTTTATTTCAGAGGTGAGCCTGAGGTCTATTTTAATACCTTGACTAAGATATATTATAGAGTATTATGGAATTTATAGGTTAAGTAAATTAGTTATAACTAGTTATATGAATGCTATCTTGATTCCCGCTCAAGTGACTAGTCTTCTCTTCCCCTCTCATTCACAGAAACTGTATGGCCTGCCCCATCACATTTCCTTGCATGATATGGGCTGTATCCAGCACTTTTCTTTGCAGCTGGACACATTCATGTCTACACATTAAGAAACAGATGTGCATTCATTTCCCAGTATGCTTCTTAAGAGAAGATCAAGCTGAGCTGCCAGTGACTCATTAGCTAAAAAGCCCAGGGCATAATTGCATAACTTTCTGTAGAACTTTTGTTTCTAATGTACCACAGAAACAGCAATGTTATTTGGAGACTTGAATAAATATGCCTTCAGTTGACAAAAGACAGTCTTTAATTTTTATAAATGTTCACCCAACTGACGAATCCAAAGTTCTTTCAAAATTCAACCATTTTCAATAAAAGCAAAAACACTTCCACAGTTTTATCTTGAAACAGTTGCAGGTTTCACATAAACAAAAAGCAGGTTTGGTTAATACAAATAACTATGAAATAAGGATTAAGTACTGATCATTAAGGAGCAATGAAATGGTTAAAGATACAGTAAGTTTCCTTCTACAGTATGACAGTCCTTCAAGGCACTAGAATACATCCACAGTTTTGACAGGCAACTGATAACCAGCAGTCACCAACAGCACTCTGGCATTTTTTGGTTCATATTTTAACAAGAATCTGCAGCAAATCAGTGAGGGAATGTCTCTTGCAAGGCATCTCCTTGTAATGTCTAACAACTAGAAATAAAAGTCTAACCGTGACATTAAGAAGATTATTTCCATAATACATGCACTTTAAATAACTAATGTTCTGCTGCTTCTCATTTTGGAATTTTTGCTAATACCGTTGGTAGTAGCAGCAATTATGCTTCCTATGCAAGTTTCTGCAGTAATCAATTCTTTCCATTCAAGATTTTGAAAACCATTGTTCAGACACAGATCATTAAACTTCTTCTGAATGGCTAAGTCACTTTCTCAGTGGTGCACATGTCAAAACTCTATATAGTTTTGCCATATCGTCAAAAGAAGCTTTTCACTGTTAGGTCTGTTAGTTTTCCACCAGGAGAGGAAAGTTGAAAGTTTCAGAGTTTACTTTACAGAGCAGTGCTTTCTGTATCATTGTCAATATCTAGCACGAGGTGGTTGTGCAGTTCTTTGCTTGCTGTCTCTGTAAGAAGCTCTGAAGAAGGGTTTTGAAGTGGTTCTTGAATACTGGAATTAGAGTCTGCACAAAAAAAAAAAGGAATAGGAAATTTAGTCTGGACAGTGACATCTTATTCAGTATTGTGTTTCTGGTACATTTCCTTAGAAAGAAAATAGAAAGGACAGATCAACAAGGGCTTTTCAAACACAGGGCTGGCACATATGTGCATGCGCACACATGAACACAAAAAGGCTAAGCCAAACAAATAAAGCTTATGTTTGGGTTGCTTCTCCTACATACCTTTTTAGTCATGTACATAACAGAGAAAAACATTTCTTTTTCAAGAATGGAAGAAAGCAAGTATAATTTGATATCAGATTCCTCAATGCCCTGTAGAAGTAATACTTCATTTCAGACACTGGCATCAAATCAGAATTGGTCACTCAGCAAGAAGTTTGGCATCTAGATGATCAACCAGGTAACCACCACCTAAGATTTTTTAGAAGTGATGGGAACATATATGGTGTCAAAAGGAGGCACTGTCACCAAAAAAGAAAAAAAAAACCTGAATGCATACTAAACCCCTTTCCTGTGCATTACAGGGAATGTTGTATTCTTTGCCCTCTATTAATGAGAGGGAATAATTTTATCCAAGCCAATGACCTCAAATATTGCACTTCTGGTGACTGACTGCACTAGTAGTTAGAAGACCAGAAAAATCCAGACCAGCTCACAGTAAATATAAATGAAAATACTAAGTCAGTATTTTTGAAAGCTAATTTATAATATGCCACAGACTTTGCAGCAGAAGCATCACCTATTGCAATACAGCAGCTGCTCCAAATGGAAAATCATTTAGATCACATAAGTCAATAGAGAATCCAAACAGAGACTTTTTTTAAACTCAGGTAGCATAGACAGGCATCCTTTGAAGATCTTGAAATCATCTCAAACATTAAGTCTGAAACTTACACATTTATAAAGTGATTTGTGCTAAGTTGAAAGCTTCTGTGCTAAATGACATGGAAGAGGCAAAAGCAGAAATAGAAGTCTGAGTGTAGCCTCCCCTGCTTCCTTATTTCTATAAGGGTCCCATTGTTTAAGGGTAAACAGTACACTAGTGAATTGCAGTAACTTTGTATTAAATGATCCTGTTAATTTAGTAGACAGAACTCATATTGTGTCTGACACTGATTGGCTTGTCTTGCAGAGGACTGTTAGATGTCCTCATCCATATTACTGGAACTCCAAGATTCTATAACCTTTCCTATAACATAATTCCATGATTTGTTTTCTTGGGAGGGTTGAACTATACATTTTCTTCCAAGTCTTGTATCACAGCCTTGGGAGAAGAATATCCTATCCTGCTAAGAAACTGTTAGTATTTCAGTCATAAATAAAATCAACCAGAAGGTATAGAAGAAACCATCAGTATTGTTACAAATCGTTAAATCCATCATTTGGGTGAATCTTAGATTCCTCTCCCCAGCCCCCGTTGTCACTTTGAAAATCAGTGTCCTGGTTACTGAACTGTATCCAGTAAACAGTCTTCTAGGAGAAGACACATAGGTCACACTTTGTTCAGTAGGTCTTTGACAGCAATGAGGAAAACAATTACTGGAGATACTTTAAAACCAAATCTTTTCACTTATTTTAAATGCATGAATGTCAAGTTAAGTCTCTGATCCACAAAACCAAGTTTTCATAACATCAGCTCCCTTTTATCCCAACTACAGGGTTTGTTTCTACAACAGATGGAAACATAAGTACTTTTAAAGTTAATTTTAAACTTTATATCTTTCTGTGGGTATTTTTACTATTGTTATCTGATGTAATATGATAACCATCAACAGCTTACTCAAAATGTTCTACACTGAGCTTGACTGTAGAAGAGATGAGCACAGAATCTAAGTAGCTGGGCCACTGAACTCTCCTAATACCTAACAGTACCTAGTGTACTGTTGATTTTCATTTAAAACACAGTTGAAAAGGAGTACTTCAACTTTAGAGGCAGGCACAGAAGTTCTCCCTACTGCTACCACGTATTAAAAAATGAACCGGAAAAGGAGGTAATGGAAAATGTGAGGTGACATAGGAAAGGAATATTTGATTGTGACAAATGATACAGCCTCTTCAAATACAAAATGAACCTTTGTATAAAACACATGAATTTCCAGGTATAAATGTCTATTAAGTGAAAAACGTACGACATGAAATTGGCCAGTCAAAAACAACTTTGTACATTCTAGTCTTCAATACTTTTAGTATGTTAATGTAAGAGCAAGCATAAAACAGAGCCATTCTTTTTGCATGCTACACTAATGAGAATGCAAGCAAGCAGTGTCATTTGTGACAGGTTAGTAGTGGGTATTAGCACACACATGATTATGAATTAGCAACATCTTTGGCCAATCATATGCCTTTTCCTTACCATCGAACTTTCCAATACAGTTCATACTGAATGCTGGTCAAACATCTAGATTGTTTAATAAAATTTGATTAGAATATTCTTTCCTAGGGCTCATTACTTTAAAACCATAAATAGGATTTGAAGCATTACTAAAGTCCAGTACATGGACAAAGGAATTCAACTGCATCCTGAGAATAATATCAGAACTTGGAATCCTGCAGTATGACGTTTATTCCCTTGCTCTATTTAAGGTTAAATTAAAAAAGTTACTTCACACTGTAAATTAGGTGAGGCAGTTTATAGTATCAGTGTTTAAAAATAAATGCTTATATGTGCATGTGTAAATGTTAGAGCAGATAGTCTTATGTAATATGCTGTGGTGTTAAGTCTGAGCAAATATTAATCAAAAAAATTGATCCGGAAAAAGTGGATGATCCTGTACTGAGTGTACTGCAGTAGGTAAACCTAAGTATCAGTTCAACTTCCAACTTTGTCTTTTTTTTTTGTCTCCAAAACATACTAGATTTTCTGGGTTTCTTTATCAGATTTGCTAGAGAATCCATCAGTGTGAACTTTACTGAATTTGCTGCATGACAGCTTTCATACTATTGTTTACCTTACACATCTTACACAGCCAATTTACTAAGGTTCTTTCCCTTGAAAGGAATAATACCAAATCTTTTCAGTTTTAACACTACAAGTTGACAATCGGACCTTGATTTCAATATTTTAAATGCATCCAAACTACAGGACAGTCCAGTGTACCTCTGTTGTGCCTTTCACTGAATCGAAAAGGAGCTATCCTTGCAGTTTACCATTTAAGTTGTAACTCACAATCCAGATATAGTTGCAGTTGTGCCAATCGATGTCCTATCGCAGACTGTTCATTCATATAACTTAACTTCTCTCTTCTCTGCCCCTCAGTGAAGCAGCTCTCTGCATAGCAAATGGATATTATTTAAAGGGCAAATATTTCTCCTGTTAAATTGGGGGTAAGACAAAGTCTGCTCAAGTGTGTGCTATCATTAAAGCTTTTGCATCAGAACCAGAAAAATTCCAAAATGAAAACAAAGGCAGTCAACCTATGAAACAGGACTTAGAAAATAAGGTTAAGCCTCTTGAAGATGGACTCATCAGCAAGGTTTCCAATCTCATTTCATGTGCCAGTGCTGTAAAGATCCAAACCCCAGCCTTATTTCTGAATTCAGTTTTGAAATAAATTGCCCTTTTATTTTAAGGATATTGACAAAAGAACAAGAGTATGATCAGGCAAGAGTTTGTTGTTTTAAAAAGCAGAGCTACCTTTTCAGTTGTTTAAAAGCTCTTTTATTGCTAGTTTCTTGTATTTAAAAACTGTACTTCCAAGTTGACTCGTCAAGCCAATACTAATTTCAGTATTTTTCCTGTAAACTAATAGTCACATCTGGAGATAATTCAGGAATGCAGCCTCAACATTTTCAGCCTGTCATGCGGTTGTTACCTTAAAAAGGTATCATCTCTAAACCACTATATAGGAATAGTAAGGTTATTAATATGTATTGTTTGGCAGTTGCAGTTGAACAGACTAGTACTATTAGTGAGGCTTGGGTTGACAGAATGCAAATGCAAACATGCCAGAACACAGAGATGCCGCTGGGTGCTTTTCTGCAAAGGGATTTAGTCACAGGAGCGTGTATTTTGCACAAATAAATCCTAAGTAGTTAAAAATAACTGAAATCCTAAATTGAAAGCTACATTAAAAAAACCACACGCAAAACACTGAATTGAAGAAAAAACATGAGCTGCAACATTTGCCTGCACTGATGAGAACACGCCTATTTTAAACAGGTCACTGCTTCATACTTGACTCCTGGAGTGGTAGTTTTGGTGACTTTGCATCAACACTTTTTAAGTGTTATTCACTTCATTTAAGGGATATGGCTATTTTTATAACTTGTTTTAAGGATTAACTTAAAAAACAATGTTCACAGGCCTATTAAAATTAAGCATAGGTCTTAATATCTCTTACAAACAGAATGATACGTGGTAATGAGATAAAATGAAGAGTTGACAGAGAGCACATATTCCAAAGCGCATATACAAAAATAAAGCTACAAATAAAATATTGCTGTGCAGGAGCATTTTAGCTATATTGCATGTTTCTGGTCAGTACAAACCTTATTCGCAGTAACCATCCCCACCTGTGAAGGCATCATGGGGTACAGCTGTTAGGCATCAGAATATACTTTGCATTCCAAAACATTAGTCTTATTCTAGAGACACTGCAGCATCATTAGAAAGTTTTAACCATTACTGAATATAAGCAGATTTAAAAGCATTAGTCTTTTACATTCATCGCCTTTTCCTTCAAAAGTGCCTAGAAAAAGCAGAGACTCAGCAGAACATTTCAAGATCTGCTAGTTTTTACCCTCTCTGCAGCAGTTTCATTTTTTCTAAGATTTAAATGAACATTATCCCTATCAAACTAACAACTACAAGCTTCATGAAGTTCCTGTGAGAAGACAGAAAAATTGTCTATACTTCACATCTCAAAACAGAAAAAAGTTGTGTTCAAAATGTGAAGATGTATCTAGAAATTGACCTATTACATATAAATTAATATATTTGATTTTTCAACTTCTGTATGTCCAACTAAAGCACATCAGAAGGCTTAGTTTTCAAGGTAAAACATTCACTGCATTAGTATCTTCTCTATTACAATGGGTATCAAAAACACCAAAATACCTTGGCCACTTTGGGCATTTCATCTTCTGTATATGCTGAAATACACTGTCCTTGGGCTGCATCTCCCTCCTCCAATGATTTGCCTTTTTGGCAACAGATGCATAAGCGTAACAGACTGCCATAATGTAGAGGCCTGAGAAAGCCCTACAGTTTTGTTGTTGTAATAGCATTTTGCTTCCAAAGCAGGAAAAAATAAAGCAAACTAATACATACTCCCCTCTGCCCCCGAGGAAGACCTTCACTATGAAAGATGCTGCCCAAAATCCTGGTGCACCACAACAGGTTGTGGGTATTTTAATAGGGCATCAGCAATTAAGTATTTTAACTGTTATTTGTACTTTCTACATTTTCAAAAAAAAGGCTAATTTACAGCTCCAGACATTACTTTCTTCATTTCTGCTCCCCGAGGAGACACCGAGTATGATAAAATAATCCACTTACCTGTTACTATTTTGGAAGCTGTTTGCGTGGCATTCACAATACCGCCATCTCCAGCTGAATGAGAAGCAGGAGGATGAGGCGGAGGCGGAACGCTAGGTCTGTTCCTGGGTTTTGGTACTGGCCGTGGCCTTGGCAGCGTACCAGTGTGAGGAGGAGAGTGGGACTGTGAGGTTTCTTGAGCAGATGACTGTGGCTGTGACAATGGGGAACTAGTATTATGTTTTCCTAGAGGGGGTGTGTCAGGTGGTGTTGGAGTCTGCGGAGGAGTGTAACAGGGCTGCTCTGGTCCATGCTCACTGCTAGGTGCAGCAGGAGGAGATGCTTGACTGTTTGATTTGGGCTGCAGTGGAGGAGTAGCCTGTGTTGGGGGTTGTGGTGGTGGATGGCTGGGAGCTTGTATTGGGGAAAGACTGCTGGAGTATCTCCGAGGTGCAGAAACCTGGGAAGTGGAGGTCTGGACTGCTCCTTGGTTTGCAAGTTGACCAGGAGGAGAAGAACTTCTAGCAGGTGGTTTTGGAGAGACAGAAGGTGGCTGAGCAGCTGAGGCAGGACTTTGGCTTCCTGGCTGCCCCGGTGGTGGATTGGCTGGCTTGGGAGGTGCTGGTGCAGGCTTCTTAACAGCTGTTAAGATAAGAGATGACATTTCGTGGTTGCGTATTGTTAAAGCAAACTGCTGAAATATACAAATTAGTAGGACAAAAGAATATTAAAATATATTATCAAAATACAATGGTGCACTATCAAATAAAAATGATAGCCATGTGAAGCTATCAAAACGCATACACAGGTTTACTAATCAATAGCCTTTAAGTGATTTAATTAAATAGCACTGGTAACATTACTACCAGCATTCATGAAAGAGTCCAAAGATGCATTTAGCTAGGCTTTAGTGAAATGTAGGTGAATTAAACCATTGCCTGGAATAAAGGACAAGAGATACTGGTAAAGTTACTTTAGCAAACATTTTGTCAGTACATTAAGAACTGGAGCTTAGTAGTTTTAAAATTGAATTAAAAACACACCTCGCCTCATTGAATGGGGACTAGGACCTGCTGCATTCTGTGGCTGATTAACAGAAAGCTGATTAGTGCTACTTGTTGATTGATTCTGGACAGTGCCTGCATGTCCACCATTTCTTGGGGGTGGAGGAGTAGCTGAAGATGCAGTGTCCTTAGGTTTTGAGGTACTGAAAAAAAAATCCACTAAATTAGAAAGTGATTGTAAAATGCCTCACCCAGATGAGCTGCACCCATTAAGGTTTACATTATGAACCATGTTCTACTTCTGAACCCCAAGTCCTTTAGAAAAATTTCTGCACTGGCTGATATTTAACAACAGACTGAACACTCCTAGAACTCCTCAAAGAACTCCCACGTAGGCTTCAGGCAAATCTGTACAACGGATTATTAATTACAAAAATTAAATCAGGAATCCAAGTAGTTTTGCAGTATCACAATACCTGTTTGAATGAAATACTCATAACTAGTGTACAGTCTCCATGCTATAGCATCCTCAGTGCATTTGGAGATCCTTTAAATAGTCTCCCAATGTGAAAGTTCACATAAAATTAATTCTCCCATTTCCTCCCCTGAATATACCCATCATCCCAGTAACAGCCTTTTTAAAATATTCTATCGCAGCATCACATCAAATTCAATGGCAGTTATCTGGTGTATATATAGCTACTAAGTGAGGGCAATCTGTGAACCTGTCAGGAAAAAAAAAACAAACAAAACCACCCAAAACAACCCCCTCTCCCCCCCCAACCCATGAAAGACAACCAGCTTGCTACTATAGTATACAGATAAGGCAGATGCAGCCTTCACTGCTTAAAACCTTGGATCTGTTGGAAGCCCTCAGAAGGCTCCAAAGACCGCAAAAACAAAGTGTGGAGGCAGCAGTGGTTCTTTTTATTTCTTTGGCTGGCTGAAGTCTTCCCTCTACTCTACCTGAAATTTAGCTTTTACCTTGCTGCAGCCGATCAGGCAGTCCAAGGGGCTTTTGGTCTCTGAGGAAGCTATCGCAGTAGAACTTCTGAGATTCAGGTCAGGACAAGTCAGGTTCTTCCTGACCTTTGGCCGTGAAGGCGACAGGACTTGGGGAAATAAAGTACTCAAGTATGAGCCAGCTGAGGTGCTACTGGGCAGTACCCCCTCCTCTCACTTCCTATGCACTTGCAGTCTTCATTCATTTCTCTGTACTTAGAATCTCTTGCAGTATTTTACTCATCTCAAGAAAACTAGCACCTTTCAATCACTTTTACTGGTACACTACAATACTAATTTTTCCAGATGCTGTTATTAAATTTTAATTACTTCACGGCAGAGTTTGTGCAGATTTTAAATGCAGCTTTTAGACACTACATTCAAAGTTTTATTTTAGGCCCTTATACTGTAGAACACACCTGTGGAGGAAATATTAGTCTGCAGCAGGTATCTGCATGAGGAGTTGTAGCTCCAGAAAACCCCAGCTCCCTTAAATAATCATCTGTACTTATGAAATAAAAAGTTTTAATATACACTTTAAGCAAGTTTTAGGTAAGCTAGAAAAATTACACTACTCTTGCATTTGCTTGAACTGTTAGCATCTCTAATGTGGTAAGTGTTTTCAAAGTTAGAAATCTGGGGGCTTTTGTCATGAACACATTTGCAAAAACGTCTGCTGACAACAAAGTTACATGCAGAAGAGTCAATGCTTTGTAGAACTCCACGGTGATATTTTGCTGTACTAATCTGTGTGGGAGATTGATATTTGGAGAGCACTACAGACATTTACGTGTGGTCTGCCATCTCTCTCAGACCACATGACTATTGAAAGCAAAGTGCTGCTTTCACCTTATATGAGGGGAAGATGCAAATCTACAGCTACTAGTCTTGGAATCCATGTATAAATACTACCTGGGATATGACTGCACAGCATCTCAATATTAAGTAGCAAAAACCCCCTGAATACATACTTATGCTAAAGAAACCAATATTGAAGTGGGATAAACTGACTTCCAGCTTGCTAGCAAGCAAGTCTGGTCATCACTAACGCTACAGACAAAGACACAAATCCAGATAACATGTACAAAAACCAAACAAGCATCAACGGGTTTCTAGTTTTGCCATTGCTAGCTTTTGTTCTTTCAGCAGGAAACTGACAGTCATGTTGCGTGGACACCTCTGGAGTATAACTTGCAGCAGTCAATGTAGATAGCAGAAGGGCTTTTTTTTTTTTTCCCCCAGTATTTTTCGTGCTAGTTTTTTTCCCCCAAGTATTCTCTTATTTTAGAGGATCAAATTCCACAACAGATGTTCAAATTAAGGTTGTAAATACACATAGCTAGAGATATCTTCCATAGTGCTTTTTGCCCATATCTGAAAATACTTTACATGTGGCAATATATATTCTAATTAGAAGAGGTGCCTTACGAAGCAGATACATTTGACATATCAGTTTGTTGCTAAAGCAGCCTGCCAAGCCACTGCCAGCAGAAGCCATACCTCTTACCTGATATCCTCATTTCCTTGACTTTGTAACTGTTCTGCTGTGCCAGCAGAGAGAGCAAAGCCAGCACCCACTGGGCTTGTTTCAGCCACAGAAGCTTGTGAGTGCTGCTCCGCTCCAGACTGAGCCAGCACGCCAGCCTCCGTGGGTGGAAGGGGTGGCTGGAAAGCTGGGGATGTGTGCTTTCTATTTATAGTGCCACATCTCCGAGGATTCGCTTGGAAGTCCATAACCTTGACACCAAAGCTACAGAAAGAAGAAAGAGTAAACACACCACACAAGCCAACTCCAGATAACAAAAGCACCAGGACAATTGGATGTTACAATCCACAAAGACAAGTGCAACCCCTGTTGCTTAGCATGCAAAGCAGCAACAAGGAAAGCTTCAGCTTTCTGCATATAACACCATAAATGTTAAGACATGCAACGATACTTGGCCTATCCACATAGAGGGGTAAGCTAAACATAAGTGGGACAACTATTCAATTACATTTGAAGACAGACATTGATGACAATGAGGTCGAACGACTCAGTAATTTTAAATGTTAATACATATATTTCCTTAGGTACCAAAGTATCTCTTTGAATGTTTTGCCAAGTGAATCTTCTTTTTATTACACACAACCTCTAGCTCCCTGTACATACTTAAAGACAGACTATCAAATAAGGCCACTGGATGTACGCTTCTATGATTTGCATTGTTTAAAGCAGATAAAAGTACCCCTATTTAACTATGGATAAACAGACAGAAATTCTAATGAATTTCAGAATGTACACAGCACATTAATTATACAAGTGAATTTTATCCCTGTTGTATTAAAGACAGCAAACCTTGAATTGATTTTCTTCTCTTCCTTCTGTCAGTGCTGATAAATTCGCATGTCTAGCCATAGTTAACATTTAGGTAACAATTTAACATTTGCATAAATAAAAACAAAACAGCACATCACTTGAATATTCATGATATGAGTGATAATAAATGAGTGTTACACTACATGTTATATGGGAAAACAGCACTTTTTTTTAAAGCATTCTACTATCTGCTGTGGTATACTGTACCATCATCAAATCAGAAGTCTTATCATGAAGGCACCAGGTAACACCACCTCAGCTTATGGGCTTTGGAAAGAAGCCATGGAACATCAGAAGTTAGATACTCATAGATGTTACTACATACACACTTCTGTCTCTGGATTTCAGACCCCCAGATCTGTAACAGGAAGACGGTAACTGGAAGCAGCAATTATCTGCTTGGTTTTTAATCATGCATTGAGTATAACCAGAAGGAAATACCAGTACATTACCTTTGAACCTTCCTCAGGCTGCAACAACATGAGGGGAAATAAATCACTAGTGTTATCTATACTGTTCCCATAAAATTCTCCTCCTGAGACCAATACAAGTGTGTCCAATTATCACCTCCTTAGTAGTCCAGCTCTCAGGAGCGGGCTAATGTTTGAAAATTAATCTAAGAACAAAGCATACCTTTCCTTCTTCAGCAAGTCCCCTTCCATTACAGCCATACTAACAGGCCTCTTCCGTTCCAGTGTCCCAGATTCATATTCATTCCCAGTGTGCGACAAGTGATTTGAATTAACAGCAGGAATTGCAACAAACGCCCCAGACACATTGAAATCTTGATCTGGAAACAGGACAGAACACATCACAAGGCATGCATCTACAAAATGGTGCCTCAGTGCAAAAAACTGTTGAAGTTTTACCTGCATAGGGCTACCACAAATTCAAAATTCCTTACACTACAGCAAGAATTTACCTCCAGGGAAGAACCAGTCTGCATGCTGAATAATTGGCTCAATAATTGCTACCACATGGACTGAAGTTGCAGCTGCCATTTCAGCAAGGGATCTGTGGAATAAATTCATAAAACAGTTTATAAGAACTCCAGAGTAGGAATATAAGAAGTTTTCATCTTGCCTAAATGGCAAATTTTGCTAAGCATGATGTATCAAGACTCTTAAGTACCACATAAAAGGCAACTTCACACTTCAATAAATATTCTACATTTCTTCAAAGTTTATAGCATTAAAGAGAGTCCTAAAAAGATGCGCATCTAAAGATTATCTGGATGCACAGTTCGAGAAAACACGTTTAAATTTTTTTTTAGGCAAATACTCTGTGAATAGTCTGCATTATTAAGAACAATTTGATGAGAAACTCTGCACCTTCGTAAAAGTTGTGTTTTGAAACATTTCTAAAACAACTTACCCTTCATTCTTTGCCCATAACAAGTTGGGGCCCAGGACTATTGCAACATTGCTGGGTGTCATTTTGTTAACATCACTGTTTTGTGCAAGCTTTGCTAAAAATTTGATTAAATACCTACAAAAAGGAAAGAAATCATTGAACTATAGCAGCAGGAACTCTTCCCACACAGCAATATATGCTAGTACATCACTGATATCAGGACATAATTAGTTTTTATGGCAAATAATAGTTCTGCTGTTCATTTGAGAGGACATTACAAAGTCAGAGCATTTCTTGGTGAAAACAACTAAGTCAGACTTCAAGAACTCCTAAAGACAACTTCCCAAAAGACAGAAATAAGACTATCAGATTTTTTGCTTGGTAGCTGGCTACTATGCTTCTAACTCATGGAGCACAGGAGTTGAGTTTGGTAGAAAGGAAAACATCTCCCACCTTAAAGTGACCTCCAGAAGTATTACACTTTCAGAAAAAAAATATTTAGACAGAGAATGCCTATCAACAGCTATTTTCATATCATGTAATAAATTTCCACACTTGTAGGAGTCAGAGTTTTATTCTGTTTCATTCCCAAAAGGTAAAGCCAAAAGGAAAAATAAAATGCGTAAGATGCATCCAGGTGATATTTCTAAGCCTAGAAAATAAGAGCATAGCAGGTGAAAAGTCAAACTACTGCCAACACTGACATTTAAGTGGAAGAGTTCCAAGCATCACCATTTCATTACAGTCAGTAATGAATTAACCTGACTGAAAAAAAATATATATATATGTCACCACACCAAAGCATGCCAGCTACCTGATAAATAAAACAGAATGCCCTAGCGGAATGTGGCCAGAAGACTGGAGTGTAGAGTTTTGGTTGATCAGCTCTGAGACAGGTGATGCTCTAGCATTAATGCTGCTGTGCTGCAAGTCAGCAGCTGTTCATTCATACCTGAAATTAGCATGATAATGCTTAGGCAATCTGTTACAAATTTTCCACAGTTCTTGTAGCTTCTTATCCTGGTCCTGAATACTGCAAGGAAGCAACATTCCCATTACACCATACTTTCAGATCAGAAATGGTTGTTTCTTTCTAATGAACAAAGATTGAATTAATGCAAAACAGTGTACTTATTAGGCCTAAATGGGAAAGTTATTTAATAACCTGCTCTTCAAATTCCCAAATTAACTCTCTGTAACAAACAAACAAAAAAAAAAAGGCAAAAAAAAAAAAAAAACCAGCTGCTTACAGCATCAATACCATGCAACCAATAGCCTGAAGTAGCCCTTGTGTTCAAGTGTAAAATAGCAAGGTGTTTCACCAACATGTTTTAATACAATTACTGTTAAGTTACAACACAATTTAAAATAATACGGTACACAAAATATTCACTAGTTAGATCAGAAAAGTTAACTGTGTGAGCTTGGACTTTTCTTTTAAATTCATATATGATAAGGAAATTTGATAAAAATGTGTGCAATATTTTCTGTACATCCATTTTTAGTACGCTTACTTTGCAGCTTGCGTCCATTCTTCATATAGACTGTACGTCATTAAAGGTTCTGGCAACTCTCGCAAATAGGATTTTAAGGCACCTGCAATGTAGACCAGAAAAAGACAAACTTCTTAGCCAACACTTTCAAGCTTCACTTAAAACTTTGGCTTTAGATTTGCTATTTTATCTGTGTAACAGGACTTAAATCCCAATGAAACAGTAGGAAGACCTGACATTTCTGCAGTATATCTGCTCAGCACTTAACACAAGAAGTCATCTGGTAATTACTGTAATTTGAAACTCATACTATAAAACTTTGAGTCATCCCTTTGCAGGACAGCCACATTATTAAAGCTACATATGGCTCTAATCTCCTTTGATTGTATTAACACTCCTGTCATAAGAAATACGATATTGGAATTACTATGATCACCTGAATTTTAAACATTGCTCCAACCTACAGAGATAAATACATCAAGTGTGATTAGTATGTATGCTCTACGCTTGATCTGTGTTAAGTTATGCAGTGGAGCGAGCTTCAATTTACTTTCATAGTTTACCTGCACAGAGAGCAACACCTTATACTGCAGCAGGTCAACATGTTAAATGAACAGAATAAACTTCCATTATAACAATTTATACCAGGTTTTGATTCAGAACATTCACAATACCTGCAACAGCATGGGGATCTGAATAAAATTCATCAAGCTGGGAAGCTGAACAGTCCAAGGCAGCTTTCAGTTTTTTTAATTTGGAGGCTCCAGCAGCAATTCTGAATAAGCCCTGCATAATAAGCATCAGATGTATTTGGCTGATACCAACGTGTTATTACAAGCATGATATAGTAAAAGTTCTATCAGTCTCTTTTCAGAGCAGTTTCAATTTCAGTATCATCATCATACGTGGTTATGACCAAGTTAGCTCTTAATGTGTTACAGCTATCTGATAATTCTTTAGTCCCCTCTTGCCCCGGCCCTTTCTTGTTTTTTTCATTCTAGTTGAATTACATCTCAGAGATATTTCAAATAGCGTCCAAGGCTTTTCTGAGATTTATGATTTACACTAATAAAAAAAATCCTTAAGCATTTCGTTAAAGCATACAGAGGTAAATACAGACACCAGTCTGTTAGTTTCCCTGAGCTCCTTTTTCCTCTTCATTCACAGGGCATGAAATGGTATGGCCTACCTCCTCTCTCATTCCTGTTTCCAAAAGCATCATTACACAGGCTTCAATAGGGACTGCAATTTCACGACCACTGCGTTTGAGATGCTCTTCTAAAGGTGTTCCAAAAGCTGGTTTTTCAGTCCATTTGTCTAGTTGAAGAGTATCAAAAACTGAGCAATATATCTCACAGAATAACTTGAATTATGTTCCACATAAGAAAAGAAGAAAGCCTCCAGTAAAGCAAAGGAATTTTAAGAACGCAACAGAAGTTTTAGAGCCCCTGATTGGTAAAATCCCTCATATCATGAATAAAGAGAAAAATGAGCCTGCAGGTATTCAAGTAAAAAATACTTCTGCATCTTTCTGGATAACACATCACATATACATCCTTTGTTTACTGCAAGGTGCATGTCCCACTAGGGAAAATAATGCAGCCACGTGGTTGTAAATTACACTAATTCTGATTTGTCAAGACTCAAGAAGGTCTGCAATAACCTTTGAGAAAATTTTGCCCAGATTGCATGACTTGGGCCATTCTGAAAGTTTCAACTGTATTCAGCACAGATATATACTGAACTATTAAGTTAACACAAAGTTTACTGCTGATTTAAAGAATCCCAATGTCTTACATTAGAATTGCTGCATTAACAGCCCATCACTGTAACGATTTCACAAATTTTCCAATTCGCTTAAATTTCTCTCAATTATTGTTTAGCTTGGAAAGTCAAAATTGGCATAAATGTTTCTCCAAATGGTATATTCCCTGTTTCCTACGAGTCATTTTTCCCCCCACATTTTTCTGCTATTTTAATTGAAAAATGCAGATGTAAAAAGGTTATTAATTGTTTGTTCAGATCCATTATTTCTTCCGTGGGGAAAAAAGGTTAAGACAGTCAAAGACTTTGTAAGGCTCCTCTGAAGATGTGATGTTTCTGCAAAGGATTTAGTTTATTCTTTGTGTTTACAGAAACACATCAACTATGTCCCTCATATAGCTCTAACACCTCTCATTCATTAACACATCATGAGGAGCATGTGCCACTTTCTCCAGTTTTGCAAGTTACAGCAAACATTAGGAACAGAGAGCACAGTAATTTGTTCAAAGACACAGTAATTTATATTAGAGCTAGAAACATAACTGATGTCCTACTTTTAGATCTTAGACTCTGGGCCACACTGCCTCCTCGCATGCTTTTTAGAAATGGTAACTTCTTCTGAAGCACTCACCATATGGAAAGTTTTGTGCAAAGTGGCTAAGAAATAAAGAAAACCTAAAGCAGTCAGCTGTGTATCCTGTGAACAGAGAACCTACCAGACAGTCGTAAAGCAGCTCTGATGCTGGGTAAGCATTACTTGTTTGCATTAGCTTGCCTCTCCTCAGATCGATAGAGTACAGATACTCAGTACTATCTTTCATCAGTACTCTCATATTTCTGAATATCTCTAGTTTAGTGGTTCAGTTTTTACAACTTGCATGTGGTCCACAACTCAAGATACTTTAGTCTTGTTCAGCTCAGAATACACTTTCTCAGACTTTGTTCAATCTTCTTGTTCAAAGCAAATAGATTAAGAGACAGTACAGTCAGTATTTAGGTAGCATACTCAACAGCACACGGTGCATCTTCAAACCAAACAGCTGATACACCTGAACTTGTGTTGACAACAAAGTAGCATAGAGAAGAGATGAAGCTGTCTTGTTTACTTTGCTTAACTGGTATCTAGCACAGCAATCTGAACACTCAATTAGCCAGCTGCAGTGCAATGTGCACATGCGGAAGAGGGATGGTATAGAGGCAGGAAAGAAGTCGGTTCCACAGAATCTGGGGAGTTTTTCTGATAATCCCCTAGCAATCACTTAAGAAACAAGGACCTTACAATTCCTAATTCACAAAGGAATTTTCATTGGCCAAAAGTGCCAGGAATGAATTAGCAAAAGGTCACATGATATCAAGGAAAGAAAGAATACATGAGTGCAACAGAAAAAAATCCTTCCTTTACACCCTCTTGGGTATCACACAGATCCTTAATATTTTATTAGTGTGTTAAAATATGACTGGAGAACTCCAGAAAATGCAGCGAAGATGGAATTATGCTTGTGAATGTAGAATTGTTAAGTAGATCAAAATGGCCTTAAGAAATAAGTCTGCATGCAAAAGAATTGAGATAAAGGAGGAGAATATTGTGCATAGGTGGCACAGGCAAGGAGAAGCATCAGCCAGAGCACAGGTTACTTTACCTTGATGGGCTTGAATTTCGGGGAGGACCTTTTCTAAGACTGCTAATGCTTTTCTATGGTAATCTGCTTGTGCTTCTAATAACTGAGAACAGAAGCCACATTTTAAAAAACAAAAACAGCATCAGCTTCTGATGAGCATATCATACAATACTAGAAGGTTTAGTACATGAAATGTAATCTTTGCGAATCGAGTGTCTACGCACATAAGTGCTGTAATCAAAGTGATATCAAAAAAGAATACTCACCATAACAAAGAATTTAGCATATTCCCCTTCTTTGGACACAAAGTTATACATGTCTGCTGCTAGTTGATCCTTTGAAGAAAGAAAAAAAGGGGGGGGCATGCAAAACAGTAAGTCAAATTTACAACTTACATGCAAAGAAAGAAGCAAGTACATTTATTTTGCTTGCAGTAAATTTGAACTATTGACTCAGGCAGCACAGAAAGCCAGTAATCCACCCACTCTATACACACTCAGTGGAAGACTCCAAATAGGCTTATGGGATGAACAAGTAGCACCTGCAGCTTTTCATTCATGGTAGGGTTGAAAGCAGAAAAGGCTGTCTAAGAACACCTAATCTATTTAGGTATCTCTAACACAAAAATCTATTTTCTACTACTTGCAGGAAGGTACATGCACTGTGAAGTTACAGTCAAGGTAAATCATCTAGGCAATAAAGTGCAGTTCATTTTTGAATAGTTAGCAGCATCCTTTTAAACAGTGTCATTCATTTTCTTTCCGGCATTTTGAATGAATTTTGCTCAGCTTTGTTTTATATCTCAAAGAAGTTGCCCAATAAAGTTAACAACTGGATTGTATTGCAACGTATTATTCATAGCCAATCCTTGTATGTAGAGACAAATACTACTAAAAGGTTTTTGGGGCTCAGCACGACTGCAGCAAAATGTAGTATTTGACAATTGAGAAGTGAAATTGCAAATGAACTGCTCCAAGCTATAATACTCAATGTTCCTTGTATGTCAGCAGCTTGAAATTCATCCAGGTAGCTCTCACTTTACGGTTACTCAGTGGTCTGAAGTACCTGGACACCCTGATCATCTGAGCCAAGGCTAAGACACAGTTCTTTCTCTTAATTATTTCAGACTAAAACAGCAAATAACATGTAACATGCCCATCTTCAAAAACAAAGTTTCTCATTAAGTTAAAGCAATTTGGACAAAGTTCAGCTAGCACTAACTATATCTTTAAGACATACATTTTGTTAACAGCCACTTAGTTTGCAAGTACAGTAATCAGATAGCCAGTTCCACATGCAAGGTTTACAGAAGCAGCCATATTATGATTGCTACAGTTGCTAGTGAGAGGTACGCAAAGGAGAGGACTCATTTCCTACCTTGCACTGTTCTACTTTATTTCCAGCTTCATCCATCTCTTCCTTAAGAGATTCTATTTTTGAAGGATGCACTTGAAAATTTGTTCCTGAAGTCTTGTGGGCTTGGTTATACCTGTGGAAGAAAGGCTTCAATCATTCAGTGAAACCTGTTATTACAAAAGAAACTGCATTTATGGGTGCCTTCTAAAATTGGTTTCTTTTGATAAGAAACAAACCCAACAGTTTCAGAGGTATGAACTTCATAGGGTGTTCAAACTGCCATTTATGATATAGCTGGCATAATTCACAAATAACCAAACAACTATAAAAATCCACAAGAAATCCTGCAGCCTCTACAACCTGCAACACAGGCATTAAGATATTTTAGGACTGCCAGCCCCAGCAAGTACTACATAATTTGCCATGACTGTTTAAGTCCAGTTTTGTATCCCCAATATGTCAAAGCAGAAAATAATTTCAATCTTCATTTATTTAAAAGTTTAATAGCATCCTGATTCCATGAACCTAAGGGAAACATAAAGAAGGCTATGCTAAGCAGTTGCAAAGAAGTTGAGTAGCCTTGTAAACAAAGCCCAGAGGACTGCTTCCCAACTCTGTGCAGCATAATGCTTTCCCAGATGCCAATTTTTACTTAAGCTGACAATGTATGTGAACTAACAGAGATGACTCTTCAGCATTTTTTCCAAATATATATAGGCATGAAAGAGCTCCAAGATCTTGATTCTACTTGGATCCAGAAGTCATGAGTTCTTTTCTGAATAACTCAAATGCAAGTTTGACTTTTGTTGTAAGTATTAACAGATGTACAGCAGCATTTCAGAAGCAAATACCAGTATCAGATGAGACACCATGAGATGCCAACAAGAAGTTAACATGATTAGAGAGCAACCTAGTATTAAAATTACTTCTTACCTTGCTCTTGCCGAATCCCAGTCCAACACCAACTTTGCAAGCTGTTTCCTCTGCTTCTGAATGTTAGGGATGTCCGACTAAAACCAGAAATCAAAGCTTATATTTATTTCTAAACTGGATACTGTGATTACTAAATTTTGTAGATTTCAGACTCACTTTTCAGCATTCATGCATGACTACTTAAAACTGTTTTATTAACCATTGAGATAAATCATTTCGCTCAGTTTATACATAAATCCAAATTTATTTGTTCAGTCGGGGGAAGTGACTTGCCTCTGTTAGTTGATTCAGTGGATCTAAAATTTCTTTTTCGATTTGTACTTCATGCTGAGAGAGTTCCATTGCCAGCTTATTCTCTGCTTCACCACATGTATCCAGCATTTTCCTTTAAGAATTATAGGAAGTTGTTGTAACATGAGTTACTATCAAGTAAGGAAGAAAGATTCAAAAATAATTGTGGCCTGTGCCCTCTGCTACCCCTTTGGAACTGTGTTGTATAAAGCAAGCCATTATTTGATGGCGTAAAACCAAGATGCCTTTATGCTGTCATTGACAAATTTAGTACAGCTGAGGAGCACTATTAAACCTTTGTCTTAACATGATCCTATGATAACAATCTAAATACCTTTGGTGGCTTTAAATCTTCTTCTTATACTGGCCCCAAGAATGGGAAGTTAGAATTCATTTCAAAGCCCATTCTTCCATCTTACCAGATGTAGGCAAATTGATCAACGTAGTATTTAATTTTCTCTTAAGTCCCTTTAACTTGAAAAGTCTCTTAACACCACAAAGCTAAGCAATCACATATGCAGTCTCAGGTTCCAAATTCTTGATCTGGCCTTTGTTTTAAGTTTGTTCTAAAGATAAACCTTATTTATTTTAGGATTTTTATCCATATTTAAAATTCCTGCAACAGCTCAAATGTGCACACAAAGGTTTTTTAGGACATTCTACACTGCCTCCATTAGCATCTCCATCAGCAGCAAGGGAAGACATTTGCTCTACGGATTTAGCACATCCATGTCAGTTTCTTTCAAACACTTTCATGCAAGTCACAAACCTGCACTTTGCCAGGACAGAAATTGGCATCATCCTAAGCCAGAAGCCATTAACACAAACCTGCAGAATGCAGTATTTATACTATATTTTAAATTTTAAATTGAGATGACAAGCATCTTGCTAATCTACAAGGAGAGAAGACGTTTCCAAAGGCTTTTATGATAGATAATTTAGGTTCTTCATGAACAGTGGAGAGAGTCAGAATCCTCTGGAACACAATTCAGAGCAAGTTTAAAACTTGTCCAGAATCACTCAAGAAGAAATGTTTGCTCGCTTTTTCTCCCTAAGGATTAGAGAAGGAGCCTAGAAGTATCGGTTTCATTAGGGGGAAAACTGCCTTTTTGTAGCCAAAGTCTCGATAGCTCTGCAGACAATAAAACAGCAGACTGCGACTTATAAAAAAAGCCAGACACTCACCCCAACAGAGTTTCATCACTTAGCTGGACAGATCCTTCTTGCATATTTTGAGCAAGGGCTGTTAGAGGAAGCTTCTTCTATGGAAGAGAAGGAACAGTGCTTATTTTACTTAGTGCTACTCATCCTCTCCAGCTTTCCAAATACATCCCCTCTAAAATTTTCTCTTCTTCACATAGGTTTTATTATATAGATATCCAATTCATTCTTTAAGAAAATGCCAAGTCACAAGAAGTTTCAAGCCTACTTAAGTGCACCTCTTTGAATAGTAGCTCTCAAGCCTCTTGTTCTCAGATACTTTAAAAAAGCACTTTCTGCTCACTTAGTCTTAGTTGGCATGACCAGCTCAAAATGTAAACTGCTTTTAGTCAAAGAGAGCTAAACAGCTTTCACTTGAAGTTTAAGTAGCTTGTCGTTCACCTCCCTGCAGAGGTTAATTCTCTGTCCCCATATTTTCAGAAGGACTACTTCTAACTAAAAGGAGAAAGCTTGAACATTAGTCATTTCTGATTTTAACAATTCTTAAAAGCCTTTCCTATGGTTTTCCTAAAGAAAGTTAAGGATCAGAAATCAATCACACATATAGAAACAGATGGCTTAATTTTAGCCATCAGTGCACATAGGTAATTCTAAACATAAGAAACCTGATCGAGTTCCAGAGTATCTTCTTTTCTTAGGTCTTACAAAAGCTGCAAGTACTCAGCACACTGCACAAATGAGCAAGTGTCTTGACAGCACTGAGGTACTCCAAGCTCAAGTTATTAGATCTGTATGGTGTATTACAGCTAGCATTTTACAAAATAATATTGACATATGAGATGATGCTACAGAGTTTTATTCTCTTGGATAACATGAGGCACAGCAGCTGATCAGCATGCAAAAACACAGACAGGATTCAGACTAGTCTCAAAAGACAAGCCAAAGAGCAGTAGTACTTACATGTCTCTTATCAGCATCTGTACCATGTTGGCCCTGAAAACATGCAATTAATCGCTTCTGTGAAATATGACAAACAGATCTCACTGTGTCAAGGCGTCTCTCAATCTAGTTTATGGGAGGGGGAAGAGGAGGAAAAGAAAAACGAAACAAAAAACAGAAGTTATTTCCTTGGCCTCAGCAGAAAATCTTCCTTCTACATCACATTTGGTCTTGTCTTGCATATTTTTCAAGTTTTACAGCTTACAAGGAGTTCAGAGACTTAGCAAAAATGCCTGGCAGCAAACACATTTGAAAAGAGACTTATAAATTGCTTTTGTTCTCAGAGGCACGGTTATTCAGTTGGAGCTTGCAATGCCCACAAGACTATAGAACAGAAAAGGGAGAAAATTCTCCCCCTGCTCTTTGTCACAGCAAGAGAGAATCAGTTTGATACTTGTCATCTGGAGTCTGTCATGAATGGAACATGCAGGTATCTAAGACACTAAATCCAGGGAGAAAATTCTGAAAAAACTCTAATATTCTTTCACTGTAATACCGTAAAGTAGAAGGCTGTGAGCAGTTCCTTATGCTGGTCCAAACCTACAAATCTCAATTCTGCTCTAAGGTTTTCTTCTCTGGCTATTAAATGCAAGAAGAAAGTTCCTACATGTTCCCATATCTTCAGGGAGAAACTAATGGGATTCAAAAGGGACGAGGAAAGAAAAAAAGAAATAGCTGATATCAATGCATGAACAGGAGTTCAGTTTACCACAGTGCATTTGAAACACGACTCACTATTGCAATGTGAATGTGACAGATATACACATTAATAAACTGCTCTTTTACAGGATTCTAGGTAAGGAACTATTTTATTTCAAGAAACACCAAAAGCAAACAACTGAGAGTCCAAATGCACAAGCACTGGGATAGAACTGCTTATGGCACTGAGCTCGCTATGCACAGCACCAAAGGAATGCAGTTTATCTGCATTTTGATGACTCACCATGATTAAAAGGAGGCCCTTTGGAATGGCTTATATTTAAAAAGCAAAAAATCCCCATGTAGTTTTCATCTGTAGAAATGATCTGAACAAGCTCAAATTTTCAGTACAGCTCTAAAATCGCTTCTGTTCATTTTCAGGAGGGCAATAATTCTCTCTAGGGTTCATATCTATGCATAGAGATCAGTTCTGACATATAGACATAATTTTAGTGCTAGCTAAATTATTATGCAGTGTTAGTTCCCCTAAGTGCACAGTAACTGGTTTTAAAATAGGAAGTATACAATCAGTTGGCTCTTCCACAAGCAGCAAATTGCAATGTTCTAATGAACGCAGAAATGCTGCAAATTCTCTTAGAATGTCATACATCCAGATAAGAATGATTTGTTTTTTCCTTCCAAAAGGTTTATTTGGTATTTATGGACACTGCTTGCTGTGATGGAATATGAATACCCCTTTCAGTATCCTCCTAAAGTGGCTACAGTTGGAGGGATGTAATTAAGTCCTAACAAAAGCAGCTAGTAAAAAACACAGCTAGTAAAAAAGCAGAGATGCAGACAGAGAAGTTGTGAGGAAAAAGGTTGCCAACTAAGAGAAGCAGAAGCAGACAAGGAACTTGGTGAGGAACAGCTCAGAATCACTTCTGCTCAACATGGGAACCCCGTCCTGGAACTCACGAGCAAATGCAGGACAGGGCTCCCTTATTTCTACATTCTCTATTTATCTACAGCTGAAACATGGCAATATCCAGTTAACTGAACCATCTCACAGATCCCAGTACACCAATGCAGCGTTGTCAGACATGCGCGATGGCTTCTGTCCCCTAGAAAGACCCTGGAGTGGATACGCCTGATGGCCTCTTTTTCCAGAAGGTCTGAATGCCAGGTACAACGGGCATGAGTTTGACAGGCGAAACACTACCCCAGAACCTCATGCTAACCTGCTCTTCCCCTCAATCAGCTTTTTAGCTCAAAGACGTCAGGAAAACAAGGAAGGACATTAATCTTCACTAATCTACCTTTAAACTGAAAATGTGACCTAGAGGCCAAATTATCTGTACCCACAGGATGTCTTCAGCGCACAAAATATTATACAACTAGTTTATTATACACTATAAGCACATTGCAGAAAGTGGGTTTATTATAGATGCCTTTCCAGTACTGCTGAAGCATATTCCCCCTCTTTAGACGGGAACACACTTAACAGAGATGCTTGAAATGGAATATTACGCTTCACAAAACAGAAAAAGCTACTGCAATACTATATCAAAGCTCAAGCTAAACATAGAAAGGAATGCTGTTGAAAACATGTTTATAAGTGAACAGTACCAAGCTTTTAAGCAGTTTAGTTAGATAAGAACCTCCCTCCCCTCCACAAGCCCCCAAGAACAAACAAACAAATGAGTAAATTCTTCCATTTGGGTGTAGCCAGGCTGCTCTGTGCCTGGGAAAGCCTTGCTTGCAAAATTTTTTTGGCAACAAACAGCAGAGCTTTTGGCTTTCACTTCTTGTTACTATTCTGCAGCTAAGCAAGAAAACATATGGGCCCTTAAAGGCTATCACAAGGTGTTTTAACATCCTTTATGCCACTTAACTGTAAACTTCTCTTTAGAAATTAGCAATCGTATTGCCAAACTTAGGATATTTATGTGTGAAATAAAGCAGCCCCCTGGAGAGAAGGCTAAACTGCTTCTCTTCTGCTCATTTAACCATTACTCAAGATCATTTCACATATTCTCACTAAATTCAAGTTTTAAGCCTGTTACCTTCCCTCCCTCTTCTACTTCAATATGATCAGCTGGAGAAATCTGAAATAGAAGTAGCTGCCTCCCTTTTTTCATATTTGGTCTCCATATTTCACAGCTAGGTCTCAAACTTGAGGATACTAAGATGCTTCGCAACCACTTTGAAATAACCATTAAATTTAAAGTTCCACGGACAAGCTAGTGTGTCTCACTCTCCTTGCCAACTTATATTCTGTCATCAAAATAACCAGAGGAAGAAACCAGTATAGAAGAATAAGTTTGTAATCAAATTTGTTTCATGTGATCAGTCAACCTAGTTAATCTAATAGTTGTAACTAATATTCCATTGTAAATGTAATCTTTGATTAGACGGTATGTTTACATAATTACTGTAAACTAAACAAGAAGCATTATGTGTATTCAGAGCAATTACAAACTTTTAGAAGAAATTATGACAGTATATCTGCAAGCAATTGGCACGTTCTCTGCTGCTTCTCTTAAGGCCGAAGTTGAGCTCTTCATAAAGTAAAACAGAATAATGAAATATGACAGAAACCAGCTGTGCCTGCTCAGAACTTCTTCCCAGCTCACAGTCTGCCAGAAAGACTGGCAAGTTGTTAGTGCTAATGGTTCTTAAGTTTAAGAAGCTAGATTGGTTATTAAAAGTAAAAAGCTTTATCCTTCACTTTATCAAGCCGTATCATAGGATTTTAGAAATAGAAGTACTTTAGCTTTTCACTCAAACTATATCATAGTTTCTCTGCATGCAGAGAAGCCAGAGCCAAAGATATTTTTGTTTTCATCCCTGTTGAGGGCAATTGTTTTCCCCATAATAGGCTCAAACTTTTTAAAGAACATTTAAAATACATATATCAACTGAGTTACAATACCTGCAACAGATCTTCACTAAGTACTTCGGTCTTCTCAGCCCTAAAGGGGGATTAAAAAAAAGTCAAATGAATGAACATGTTCAAGGTCAAAGATTGCAACAATGGTCATAGCAGCATTATAATAAATTGCACATTTTTTGTTAGAAGTACCGTAGCAATCAACACCGTGGTCGTGATGGGGTACATAGCACTGGTTCCTGGCCACTGCCAAGGAATGAACCCCTCTCACTCGAGCAGCACACGGAGCCATGGGGAGAGCCACGCAGCCCGAGAGCTCCCCAATGCTCCACCGCACTGAGCTCGCCACCAAGCTCTAAAGGCATTTCAGACCGCACACGGCTTGACAAAAAACAAACGGGAATCCTGAATAACGTAGCTTGAATAAAAACGTGTATTAAAGTAACCTGAATTCAACTCCATGCTGTTAATCAAGTAACATTATCAACACATCTGAATATAAAGCAATATAGATATGAGAAAAGTAGGACAGCCAAATTTACCTTTTTGTATTTCACCGCTGCAGAGCTTTATGAATGAGCAATAGCCAGTGGAAAAGGCAGCCTTACCACCTCCCCATAATCTTCCATCCGTCAGGAGGAGTCTCCTGTTACCTGATATTGCTGACTTTCCTGGATATCTTCTATTGATTTAGCATTATCATTAAGAAAGATTACCAGAAATTAGTAATATTCCAGGTAAAGGTCTACTCTCAACAGGAAAAAAAAAAAAAAATCCCTGAATGCTTGCACATACTCTCAGCCAAACTATTAACAATTGTTACATATATACTCAAGCCTTTAAGCTATTCCACATCTTCTTCCAGTCCCAGTTTATATATACACTTTGAATTGTTTAATGTTGAAGCAGATTTGTTTAGTATTGATTCTCATTTCCTGCAACACTGCTTTCTCCTGTCTTTGCTAGATCTGCAAGCTAGAGAAAGATGAGTTTATTTCATCCCTGATCTTTTATATTCAGCTGTTCACTTTTACTACATGTCTATTGCTATATATGACTTTGAAGTATACCAATATTCAATTTTCTTACTCTGAAAAGGAGACTCCCCCTCTGTCATAGTTTCTTATCCAATACATTGACTTCCCTCTGATCCTAAAGTCTGTTTAATAAGGTACTGGAGGGCCGGTCACATGCCAAAAGTTCATTTTATTGATGTGCTCCATCAGCTGAATACACAGAATGCCTCCAAAGGCTCATTCACTTTTTTTTTCCCCCCCTCCTGTAAAGTGACTTCAATTTCATGGCACATCACCTGCTTGGACTATGAGTGATCCATAAAGTGTTTAATAATTAAATACTGAAATACAGTAATGCTCAAAACCCCAACAAGAGTAAGACAAAAGCCACTTAAATATTTTGATAGCAACATAATATGCAAGAACAACAATATTTATTTTAGGAGAACCTCCTACAAGATTAATAAACTTTTCTTCCACAAAAGCAGAACAGAAGGACCACGTCTGATCAAAACTATGCCCTCTTAGAAAGCAGTTTGAGTTTTTGGACTTTTCAGTTTAGCATACATGCAGAATTGCACTGGAGATTACACAGAACTACAGCATAACAATACTCCAGCTGTAGGAGCATAGCTTAAAACAGATTTTAAGTGTGTTGATTTTAAGTACAAGCCAACTTTAAATAGCAGCTACCTACATCGGGTAGCTGGTTTGATACAAGCACACAGAGATACTACATGTTTCAGGGGCAACAAAGCGCTGTGCCTGATGCTTGTTTTATACAAATATGTAAGTTCTGAAACAGCTGAGTTTTTCTGTAGCAGACTCCCTGAGAGATGAGCCATCTCTACTTCCAAAACCGAATTTGATACTGCACACACCTTTCAAGAAAGGGTCGATGAAGCAGGCTGCATTTATCACCGCTAACACAGCCTTTGGTTTCAGACACTGTTCTCGTCCCGGTCCTGTTTTTAGCAGGAGAATGGATGCTTTGCATTACTAGCTTTCAGGAAGTTAGACTTTTACCTACCGTTAAAAAATGTGCACGCCACCAACTCTGCTAGATGTTACCAAGCAGCACATCATTTTAGTTTTGTACCTAACCCAGACATATCTTAGGCTGACTTGGTATTTAAGACAAGTAGCTTGATAAAAAACAGCTCGATGCATGTAAAAAGGCATCGATTGCAGGTTATCTTCAAATATGCACCAGGTAGAATCCTGTCCCGACCACGGCGGCACAGGATGCGGTGCCAGGACCAGCCAGAGCTCACGGAGCACTCCACCAAAAAGGAAGCAGGCCGACGGCACTGCGTTCGCCTGCCGCACGCTTGCTAACCAAGGCATTTCAGGGCATCGCCTGCAAAAATGCAAGCTTCTTACAGCAGCAAATGCAACCATTTATAAAAAGGTAGCCTATCAGAAATGTTCTAATTTTGATATTTAAGAATAATTAACATTTATTTCCAACAGTGCTAGGAATTTCTAGCTAGAAGCATCCACACACTTAACAAGAGATCAGCACGGCAGTTATCAGAGGTCCCGTAGCTGCCCTGGCAGCAGGAAGTCAGTGACGGCTTTTACCCATCACGCTGATGGCAGCAGGACGGAGTCCCCGAGCCAAGACCGCTCCGCAGACAGACCCTGATTACGTGAGTTTCGGAAGCGGGAGAGGGAAGACCTCACCCTTCCTGCAGGCCCACATTCCACCTTTAACGACAACGCCAAGAAAGAGCCACTGAACAACATCGCTCTGCCGTCGCCACAACCACGAAGCAGAAAACGCAAGCTGGTGACAGCAGCACATCCTTTATCTCGTTACCGAGCTGCCACGGGGAAAACGTGACCAGCCAAAGGTATCCGCAGCTCCCTCCGCACATCAGGTACTGTTACCTTCAGCTCAAGTTTAACATCCAGCCTCATGGGACAGGAATTCCTTCTGTCAGCTAATCAGAGAACTAGCAAATTCTATACAAAATAACTGAATTTTGAAAGAGGAAAACAGCAAGCTCTGAAACACTGCATTACTGAGCTGTCACCTATCATTGTGCACAAGAATGCAATTTATCTTAAACTGAAACATTAAAAATGAGTTTAAAACAGGCAAATATAAGCAACTTGTGGTTCTCATCTTATACTGTTTGTATGAATAAATTTATTTTTGTAGTATTTTACTTTAGTACTTCATTTTCAAGTACCAAGTGTCATCATAAATAGTCTGAAATAAGCTCATGCTGCCTAAGGTGCAGTGTCCTGCAAAGGAATTTAGAGTGCGTGCTTTTTATATCAGGACTACCAGGCTCACACGTGGACATGCACATGTAGGGACACACGCCTGTAGCACACACCCAAAGAGCCAGTGGGAATCAGCTTTCAGGGAACGAGACGCTAGGACGCTTTCGGCAAAGCACGCGTGCCTTGCCTGGGGCACGGGGCCGACCAGCCCTCCACTACAAGAGGCTCCACTGAAGCTGCTGGAAGCCTGTATTTACCTGGAATCAGGGCTTTCTACGGTTTGTCTGTCCACATGTTCAGAGAACAACATACAAAACAAATGCTTTCCCATAAACACTGAAGACAGCAGCAGTGGATGTTAATTCATGCCAGGTCCAAGCGAAGATGCCTTCTTCCTCCCTTTCGCACCCTGTCTGCCATCCACCTGACCAAGTAAACTGATTCAGTACGTAGGATGGCAAAAACCCAGAGCAAAGCGAGCTGAATCAGCTTACGGCATGCTCTGACAAGCGCTCTGGTAAACGCAGGGAACTGGGCAGGCGAGACTTTCCTTGGTCAGCAGGCCGCGGGCCCAGCTCGGCCGTACCGGGACACCATGCCCTCGGCGCAGAAGACCTCCCTCTGGAAACAAAGTGTGGGGCTATTTCGAGTTTTTAAACAAACCTCCTGATCCCCCCCACTACTTGCTTTGTTTCACTTCGTGAATCAGGCTTGGAAAACACAAACCACATACCTCTGGGATGAAACTGGAAGAAGTGCCCAGCACCGAAGGGCAGTCGGCTCACGGGACCAAGCTACAGCTAGTCCAAGTAGCACATTTCATACCCGCGCGGACATCATCTCCTCCACAACTGCTCTGCTGCTGTGCCCATGGCAGTGACCAGACACAGTCCCGCTCAGGGGTCTGAAACCTGCCTGCGAGCTCCCGCTGCCACCGGGCAAGGCGGCTCTGACCCGCCGGGGAAGGCAGCGCACCAAGGGCTCCGGCGGGCGGGCGGCCAGCATCAGGGCAGAGCAGCCTCCCGCACTAACAGGCTCAACAGCGGATTTCCTCAAGCAGTGGAGTTTTAAACCTAAAGGGAGTTCATATATATTCAAAATATATGAGTAACAGCAATATAACAATATATTCAAATATGAGTAACAGCATGTTTTTACTGTTGGGTCCTACCACAGTGCAGGAATCACCAATGTTCTCTTGTAAGAATTCAGCAGTTTTTCGACTAGAGATTTGTGGACCCACACTATCATATACAAGTACTTCTCCAGTCTTATCCCTTACTAGGTCTCCTCATTTATATCTTATCTAGTAGGCAGCATGAAGTGATGAAGAAACAGTGTCTTCTGGAATTAAGAATCATTTAAGAACTGAATGATTTAGTTGCAGACAATGTTCCCAGATGCTTTATAAAATTATTAGGGACAAAGGGAAACCTAGCAGTTTCAGTAGCTAGCCTTCAGTTTGAAAACCCTAAACTTCTCCATAGTACCTGATGAACACAGACAATCTCAGACTAAGACTGTGATTTCCAAATGACAGCAGCTCCGGCTGTCTCACATTCCCAGTAGTTAAACCGAATGCAGTCAAAACAGTTAACTCTCGGTTGCAAAACTGTGTTCCTCCAAAGCATTACTAATTGAAAAAGCATGCTCCGCTTCCCTCGCCACTCCCCGCGCATGAGGAGGCCCAAACCATTCCCGGTTCGGGACCGGAGCTGCCCTGCGCGCTTCCGGACCACAGGATCCCCGGGCAGCAGCGCGGAGCCGCGGCCCTGCTCAGCCCACGGAGGTTCCCGGCACACGCAACAGCAAAGGTGACGGTTACGTAAGACCGAGCAAAGACCGCAGCATGATCCACCGTCTGGGGAACGCGGGGCCTTGGCGTACGGGATTCTTTTCAAGCATTACATGTTACTGCAGCAGAAATATCCAGGCTCTTCAGCTGTTCACATGGCTTAAATATAAAATAGCTGCAAGCCTGGCAGCAGTCCACTGAAAGCAGTAATAGAGCTGGTCCTCTGGGAAAGGAAGGACTGTGAGAACTGGAGGTAAAGTTTTATGCTACGACACTTGGCAAAATACCTCTCGATACCTGTTACGGCAAAAGCTTTCTACAAATCAGCTAGTATAAAGGCCACAAGTCTTTCAGTTAAAGCCCAGCAATGCACTCTAAAAGACTGATTCTAAAAAACAAAACTAAAAACAATCACTTGTTACAGCTATAATCACCACCTTAACCAATAATGAGCATAAAACAGTACAAGTATTAAATTCCACAAAAATATGACTTTTAAACTTTTTTCCACAACAAGCAAGTACAACATTTTGCACCAGTGCAATATCCTAAGCGCACAGCTTCATGAGCCATTTTCAATGGCTGCATCTACGAAAGCAGCGCTTCGTTCCTTCACTGTCCCTCCCTCGCACTGCTCACAGCCCACACAACTGATCTGACTGAAAATAACCTGGCAAAAACAGTTCCTTTTCAGCCAAATCAGCTCCCCAGACTTGCTCTGCACACAGCTAGCTTTGCTGACGCAGTTCTGTGGGGGGAACAGGTAGCAAAGGGCAGCTTTAAGCTCTGCAAACTCAGCTCGACTGATGGGCGTCAGATTCTTCACATATTGTTCAAGAAGAGCCAAAAACCTCACTGAGGACAGCTTTTCACCTGCTGATTCTGTAACACAGAAATTAAAGAAATTTAACTGACAAATTGAATTCCACAGATAAAAAAAAATTATCTTTCAAGGGGACAAAAACTATATATGCATGTAAAACAAAGATCTATTAAATCAGAGCTGGGGAGTTCAAAACCCGAAGCTTCAGCTGAGTGGTATCTGAGAGCTCACTGGCTTCACAGCAACCTCCGAGTCCTGCCCACCGTCGCGGCACCGGCACCGCCGTCGGGACCATCCCAAAGTAGGTTGCAAGCTATGAAACAAGTGGAAATTTACCACCCGTGAGAGACGAGCAAGGAAGAAACAAGAGCAATCCTGACACCAAGGGCCATAAAGACTTGGACAGCCACAAAAGAACAAGTGACTCAGTCCAGATGTCAGAGTGGAAACAGAAACCTTGACTCATGCGCCGTGGACGGCGCACGAGGGAGGGGTGATAGGTGATGCTGCGGGGTGTGTGGCTGGTTTCACGGTGGGACGACAGGTCTGCGCTCTTAAACTCTGGAAAAACTGCAGCAGAGACTAAGAGCTATCCACCCAAAACAGGAGACAAAAAAAAAAAAAAAAAACAATCAAGCGACTCTTAAAGCTAGTTTTCCCTGCTGTTTGATTTTCCTTAAACTATTTGTTTGTTACTAAGAGTAACCAGATTAGCAGTTGCTGGCAAGTTAACATCTCACAGCACCTTCACAGAGAGCTGCACCAGCAGCACATCCTGCCTGCTTTCCACAGCACAATAGACAGGATTTGTTGCCAGGAAAAATGAAAGAATCAGCAGCTCTGTTCCAAAACAAAGAATCCCGAATTAGATGACAGTTTCCCTTCTAAAAGGTCTGTTTTTTTAATGTTCACTAAGAAAGACTTTATAGAAAATATAACTTAGATTATAGATGTTAAGACTACCAGATTAACATCCCCCATCTGACCCTGTGTGAAATTCCAGGAATGGACTTCCTTTAAGTGGTATGAACCACACATTTTCTAATCCCATTTTATGGAGCCTAATTATCAAACATGTCAGATCATTTTAAAATTAAAAGAAAATTTGGACCAGGGAAGAGAGCTGAAACAGCCAGAAAAGACCACAGACAAACTCAAGGAGTCCTTTTCAGGAAGGATGCAGAAAAACAGCACCACCGCTCAGGAACCCTCACTCCCAAATGCCGCTCACTACATAGTTAAGAAAATGATTGCTACAATTCATACCCAAATGTGAAATGCATCATTGTTTATGGCAGCATCTTGCTTCATTTTTATCCATCTTTGATGATTGTTCTTTAAGAAATCAAGGTGATCCAGGAACTCTCTTGTTTTCCAAATGAGGAAGAACATGACAAGATAATGTTCTTCCTTCCTCACCAGTAGCCATTCAGATTTACCTAAACCAGATTTTAAAACAATTTAAAGGTTGTAACATGCAAACCTCCCATTCCCCATATTTTCATAAGAACACATACTTGTCCAGCTTCCATTAACACACTGGCAAACAGCAAACTTCCCTAATTTGCAAGAAGTGAATTGGTGTGGTTAGGACTTTTCAGTTTGAAGCTAATCTGTAGACCTACCGCCAAGCAACCTTATCTGCTGATGCTTCCCAAAAT
Source organism: Dromaius novaehollandiae (assembly GCF_036370855.1). Classification (NCBI taxonomy): domain Eukaryota; kingdom Metazoa; phylum Chordata; class Aves; order Casuariiformes; family Dromaiidae; genus Dromaius; species Dromaius novaehollandiae. The sequence continues at coordinate 1,410,758 of NC_088111.1, read as the reverse complement.
GCAGCAACCAGGAACACCTCACTTTCCCATCCAGAGACGGACCTAAGCTCTACAAAACGAGGCAGAACGAAACAAACTCTACAGGGCACTGAAAAACAGACATGCACTTAACAAGCCATTTGCTGCTGAACATACTTACTTTTTGCACTTCTCTAGGCTTAACACAAGATAAGATCTTTAACAAAAGTGTGCTGGAGAATCTGTGGGACTGAAAAAATAAATTCTACAATTGTGGCCTTTGTAGATACATATATTAAAGGTCACTTTTCAAAACAATTTTATTACAAAGGATTTACTTTGCTTTTTTTGGCAACCTATGCCAATATGCAACTTTCTGGCTAAGATATACTGCAGAAGTTTGGTTCTACTTGCATAGCATTTTGAAGAAAAAGCCAGAGCAGAAATGTGTTTGGCCACGTATTTTTCTCACCAAAGAAACCAAATGATGTTATACAATTCCAGAATTAATCCCATTTGAGTCCCCACCATGAGAAAAACAGCACTCATACTAAAAGTAAGGCAAGATTGCCTTTAGCGCAGTTTGATTTTTTCCAAAAGATACTAGCATGACCCAAAGTAAATATAAATACTCTGCAATTTATTTTTAATCACCACTTTTAAAATCACTTCTGAATGCTGACAGTCACTATCGTTCATCTCTGCAGTTTAAGCTGGCCACTCACTGAGAAAAAACTGTACATCGAACCCTGCTTGAAATTAATTGCCACCTGTCTGTATGTTTTTGAGTCAAGTGTCTGTGATTCTGCATTGCAAGATTTTAAAACAAGGTGTACGTTTTTACGCTGGCCATTAAAACACTTAAAGCAAAGATGTCTGTACATTTTTCAATATCAAAAGAAGGCTTAATGTAAAAATGACACTTCAGTGTTATTTGCTGTTCTCACTCATGACGTTGCCAGCAGCCAGTTGTACACTGTGGAGCACGCGACTCGCATATGTGCCCATGCAGCCTGAGGACCCGAGGGGCAATTCCAAACTGCTATTTCACAGCATTGGCCAATCCCATCTCAGCTAATTTGTAAAACAAAAGAACAAATCAGCATTTTGGAAAAAAAAAATTGTCTTTTTACACAAATACTTGCAACCCCCAAACAATGCCTCCTCATGGAGTTTATGCCCAAGACAGCAAACTAGTTGCATGAATTAAATAAGCAATTTTTTTTGTCCATATCCAAGCATTTGACTAGAGGGAACAATTAGCAAAGACATTAGAAATAAAGGAGAAAAGAGGTAATTCAAATGTTTTGTCCATCAAACAAAGCTTTCCTTCATAATTCATCAGGAAAAGATTTTTCAGTTATTTAGTGAATATAATTCCTCTAATTCCTTCTTTTCCTGGAAGATTTTTGTTAATTCAATAACAGGGACACTTGCACAATATGGTCCTCTAACTTTTTATCCAATATTCTCAACTTCTATCCTCCCCCCACCATGCACACTCATTCCCTGTCTCTCAATTTACACACCTGCACCATGCATTGCTAGGTACGATCTCCTAGATGCCACCAGGGTACTGAAAAATAGGAACAGGTATTTTCCATGTGTCCATAAACTTCTAGAAAAGTGAGTCACACCACCGTAAACGTAGACATCAGCCTAGCACCAGGAGGAGGAACAACACACGAGCTAGTCTTGATCACTTGGGTTTCCCTTACTGCCCCATGCCCGTCAGCTGTCCCTTCGGCTCGTGCCCCCATCACCCACCCTCTGGCACAGGAGCTGCCCCGCTGCGTCTCACCTGCTGACGATGATGATGGTGCTCTCCAGCACCGTCAGTGAACACCACTCACAACCAGCCACCAGTCAGACGTCAAGCTTGCCTACTATCCATGTAGTCTGATGGTCCGGTCTGCTCTGCACCCACATGAACAACACACGCTTCTACACAAGTATTAAAATTGCTCCCATTGCATCTTCTGTACCGGTCACCAGGCTTAAACTTGCCTCTCGCTGATGTTTTTATGGCAGTAGCAGTGGTCACACCACAGGCTGTTATTCTGGAGAAAGCCACTCGAACTCGCTTCCTATAGATGCTCCTAGGCGCAGGATCAGTTTTAACACTAAAGTGATCCTCAGGCCAACAATTTGGGTCACCTATGCACTTACAGCAGCTTTTGTGCTTCTAATCCTCCAGAAGGGCTTGGAGAAAGCAGTAGGTCACCTCCAGTGCACCACGGTGTTTCATTAATAAAGATCCGTATCTTTAGAAGCTTCGGAACTGCAAAACTAACAGTTCAAGTCTCAAACTGTGAAAGATTTCTACTGCTTGTCTTCCTTAATCTTCTCCACTGAGTTCTTTCATCAAACTTTGCCTGGTCACTCAATCTAAAAGTTACAACTTTGATCTCTTCCATTAATCCCAGCCATTAAATTTTGACCAGATGAAGCCTGTCCACTCTAATTAAAGGCAGACCAGGCTTTAAAGAGATAATCATCTTGGAAAGAGAGCAGACTGTTCTTTCACAGTTGCAGGGAAACCCACAACAGACTGTTCACATTAGCGGATCTGAAATTCCTTAGTAAGTGAAATGGATCCAAGACCTCCTCTCCCAAGTGAATTAGTAAATTCAGCTATTAAGAACAACTGCAGTGCAAGCCAAAACCTATTTTGAGATCATTTTAAGAGGTACAGTCACAGCAATGAGGCCCTGCATTACATTTCAGAACTCCAACCTCTTTCTTACAAAACATAGATTTACTTTTAGCATTAGACAGAAAATTAAACCAAATACACTTCAGTTTAAGTACTGTTTAAACTGTCAGGTCTATATAACAAATCCATATAGATAATTATGTGCCACATGCACAACAAAAAAGACAAATATAAGTCAAACTTTCTAGATGGCTGAATTATAATTGTGGTTTAAATGCAGACCAAGAATTAAAGCAATTTTGTCTTAACGGAGGAAGTCACACATTTCAGAGAGCAATCTTTGAGGAGCCTCATTTTTTAAACTTCTGGATACAAATAAAAATTAAGTGCTTCTAGTTCACTACTCTCCTAGCAAATTTAATGCTTATCGCTACTCTACTATTCCATACCATTAACGAAGTTTTAGCTAGCAAGGCTTTTTTCTGTATTCTCTCCTACTTTCAAAAAAACCAGAATGCACATTAGGCCAATATAAATCTGGTTTCATTTGATTTGCATGTAGTTCTGAAGGTATAAATACTTTTGTGAAATGCTGCTGTGGGGGCTTAAAATTCCAAATGGTTAAATCCAATCAGTATGAAACCTAGCAGTAGTAATTATGTTTTTTTTTCCTAAAGTAAAACTCCTACAGGGGCAGGAATTCTGAGACCAACACAAAAATATGCAAAGACGGACCTTCTAAACTGATCACATCAGCCTATCTTGTCTCTTGCTTTTTCCCCTTTAAATATCACAGCTTAAATTTGTCATGCAAAATGTACTTTATTTAACTAACATTACTGTAGAACATTAAATTATAGTAACAACTACATGTTCAGAAAGTTATCAGTAATGTATGCAACACCCTTTACACAGTATCTTGTTAAAGAATTATTAACATTTAATTGCACAATATTTATTTACATTAAAAAGCTTACTTTCAGACAATGCCCCTCCCTCCTCCATGCAAGCAACAACCTTTTCTTCTAACTTGGTAGTTTTTTTTTTAATCTGAAATTAGGTGGGTACAATTTTGATGCAATAAAAAAATACTAGTAGGGCAGAAAGTAATCTAAATAATTATTGAATTCATTACCCCTTAATCTAAGGTGCAATTTTTCAATCACTGTATGCCAACATAAATGCAGCTGCTGCCAAAATGGGAATTCCCACCACCTCCCCTGTGCTCTAGCAGCAGTCGCACAGCTGTACAGGGAGTAACACAAGAGAACTGGGTCTAGCTGAAAATTACCTGGCCAAAAAAATAGTAGTAAATTAGCACGCAGCCAGATCACTTCCCTGGTCTGACTCACTCCCTAGCTGCTCACCTGGCCTCTTCAAAGCAGCCTGAATTTGTGCCAGTGTAAAGTCACCATGAAATCACAGCCAAGATAAGGAGCGAAGGTAAGGTTACTCCCTCACGTGTTTCCCTGCAAGGTTTCTCCTTTCCAGAGTCCTGTCTGAAGCAGCTCCCCCCTCCCGAGCTGCAGCACACCTCCCTGGTCCTCACACCTCTCCCTTACGTTAACAGCAGTCACATGCAGATCAGGCTAGAATTATATCCAATAAAAGAAATTACTACTTGTGACTCCCTTTGCCTATCACGAGCATGTCCACTAGCCAACAGCTCGGAGCTGATCTGGTTGAAAAATAACCTGGCAGAAGAAAACCAATTTTTCAGTTGGATCAACTCCACCACCTCGTTCATTTGTGCGAGTACAAATACAAAGAAGGGGTGAGAATAAATGGAAGGGGGAACCAGCAAGTTTTACAGGAAGGTTACATTTACAAAGCTTAATTCAGTTTTACTTCTTGAAACATACAGATAAGCCAGTAATTGATGTTTATGTATAAAAGAATGGCTTAAGAGTTTCCTACATGTGGGCTTGGCAGCTTTGAGTTTTAGACAAGGACCAGCTCCCTTGCCAAATCACCTGTTGTCCTGAGAACTCCTTTATAATGGGGAAAAAATAAAGATCAGAAAACCCACCCTCAAACACATCCTGAACTTTCAAGCCAGACATTATTTTCCATTCTGGCCACTACAGAATAGGTGGACTGTACACAAGCTTCAGGCGTTTTAAAGTTTTGTGATTTCTTTCACTAGAAGTTTTGTATTGTCAATCATTAGAAAAGTCTGTAAAAAGCAGCACTCTCTTTTGCGAAGACAGAATGTTTACAGTGCAGACATGAGTGAACAGGAAAAATATGCAATACAGGAATGAGCAAAACATACTGAACTGCTAAAAGAGTGCTTTCGCTTATTCACTTTGTTTTTTGCACTTTGGCAGGACATTTCAGCTACGTATTACCTTGTCCAAGTGTCAAAAAACAAAGTGAATCCAAAATGAACCTTTCATCAAAGATAACACTGTTGATTTAGTACACTGTTTAGGGAGGTCCATTTTCAAGTTCAGGGATTCCCCAAACTGGCAAAAGCCTTTGGAAAGGAACAAAACTGAATCGCAACCACGAAAACATCAAAAAAGCAGAACAATAAAGTTGGAACAGAAAATAAAAATGCAAACAGTTAAAAGCTCTAAAATAACAGTAAGAAAGAATAAGGGAATTTAGGGACCTTGGATATTATACAAGATTGACTAATACAAGAGGACAGAAAAGGGATTATTCTTTCTGTCCACTATTTCACAATTAATCCTTTGCACTGATTTTCTGATCAGGATACATATTGAGGAACTAATGGCTGAACCCTCAATTACATTTCATCAACAGGAAAACCAGCTTCTAACCTGAGCCGACTCCCCGACAATTGGACTGCAATTGAGACTACTCATCCAGTTACTGGGCTTTACAACACTGGATATAGAAGTCTGTTTTTATGTTGCTTAGATACAGTGTACACAAAACCGTATTAATGTGTATAACGTGTAGAACTATGCCATTACCACCCTGACATGTGTTTCGCACTGTATTTTTTGCTCTTCAAGCGTGAAACTGAAAGTTAACTCTATCACTAGATTTCTCAGAATGAAATGTGAGCCTCTGGCTAATAGTCTAATAAGGGTTTAACCTGTACTGCACTTCTTTAATATACACTTGAATTGCTGTTGCAAAACAAGCATTACTTTATTCTAGTGTTCTGTTCATATAAAAAATACCAGCAGATCGGAACACTTAATCTAAGTATTAAATCAGCTTATGGCATGAGAAACCAGTTACATGTTTGACTGAAATAGAAGCTGCAACAGTTTTGCTCAGATATTTCTATTTGAAGATGCAGGAAAGACAGAAAGCTAACATTTTAATCCAGAAAAAATAACTTTTAATGGTATGGACTATTTTTTTCCTATTGATTGTTTGATAACTAGTGTGCTGATGCCAGAAAGAGGTTGGCATTTGAATAACTGCTTTACTTTTCAAAGCCATGTAACAGCCATAACCTTCAAAACTGCATGCAAGGCAATCAGTCTTCCAAAACAGAGAGTCAACCTTACAACTTAATTCTCCTGTCACTGGCTAACGTAGTTTTTTGCAGCCTAAGCTGTATCAGTTGCTAAGGTTGTGTATGCATGTGCATGCCACAAGTTGCATGCTCCAACAGCATTAAGTTTTCAGCAATGATCTACCTTTTATGTGCAACTCTCAGCTATAAAAGTTATCAAGTTTGCTTTTATTAATTTTTACTCTAGAAGTGTCATTGGAATCTTGAGAAATACTTGAAACAGCCAAAGAGTATATTTATACAAAAATCTCAGTTGCTGGTGCAGGAAAACTTGTAAAACAGAAGGAAAAGAAACTCTCTCCTTATTGATCTTTCTCATCTAAAATTGATTCAGTTATTTTGCATGCTCATTTTTTAAGTTCCTCCAGCTCCTCAATTCTCTCTGCTGTAGTCACTCCAGGATATTCCTGTCATTTTGCAATGCAATTAACTTCACAAGAAAACAATCTGTGTCAAGAAAAAAAGGCTCCACCTCACTTCAGAGAACTTGTGACCTCACCCAGCTGGCTTGTATTTATGAGAGCTAGCTTCCTGTTGAGACAGCAGGATTGTACAAGCATAAGATACACTACTATTTTAACATGCATTTATCAGTAATGGAATAATCACTGAAAATTCAAGGCTTTTAAATTATTTTGTTTCTAAGGAACATATTTCAATCAAAACATTTTAATTCAGGCAAAAAAAAGCAACACTGAAGATAAAATATATTTGAAAGTCTTCTATTTTTTTCTTGTCCAGACATCAAGTACTGTGTTAAGCTTGACAATGTTGGTAAATGTTAAATTTAGCCTCTTTTTCATGAGAAGTACATACAGTAATCAAGTAGCCCAAATAAAACTACACTGAAAAATGACATAATGAAGCCCACTTATCTGTTAAAATCACTTGTTATCACCAAGTGCTGTGAAGCTATTCAGTTCTTAATTACAGGAGCTCAGCCATAAAACTTACCTGATCTAGCTTGCATTATTAAACTCCCATAGGTTGCAGATCAGAACTATGTCACAGTAAGCACCATACAGCTAACTAGTGCAGGTAAACAATATCCAGCAAAATGAGCTCTCAATTGCCTACTGGGCCCTGGTGTTCTCTTGAAGCACTCAAAAAAAGTAGAGCTACTTATTTTAACAAGCTATAAAACCTTGTTTCTGGAAACAGTTCACGATATTAGAAAGTATTTCTAACATTCTAAGATGCTTTATTTAACTATATCCTAAAAGATCATATGTATTTGGCATTTCATTATTTGCTAATGCAGTGACCTCTAATCTAAAGAACAGTTCTGATCTCAGATCCATCAGGCATTACTAAACCTAAAAATACATGCAAGTATCTAAGAAATGCGTTTGCTTTCATCAATTCAGTTTCACTGAGCAGCTGTCACTAAAGGAAACTGAAGTAAAAGTTACCTTCACTATTCTATTATTTCAGATACCATATCCTCCATCCCAGATGCACCTAAAAACCTCTGTACAATACACCTGCTCCTACTCTTAGCTTCCTCTGTTTCCCTGTACTGCTTCAGGCAGGTAGCTGCAAAGGCACCGGGATGAGGAGTCAGGCTCTGCTTACACAATGTCAACGCAAGCACAGCTTGCCATTTTTGGCACAATCATTATCACTGCCCCAGACCCTTCAAAACCTCATGAGACAACCAGAGAAATATCTGTGCTGAAAAATAACATTTTGTTCATCTCTACAGATCGTTAAAGCAACATAAGTCTGTGCTTTCATTAAGCACATGCTCCCTTCACCCTGACTGTGCATTCCTTACCCCTTACTGGCACAAATATGGGAAAACATCAAGTCTGAGATGATCCAGCAACTCCCCCCCCCAAAGATATTTGTATCAGTCTTTTATTGTTAGTTTTTAATCAGTTCCCTGATTTGTTTCATCAGGCAACACCATGCTGACTACAGCCAGGCCAAGGGAGAGGAGAACACGCAGCTGGCAGCATGCAAGAGGGCAGAACCACCTCTTTCAGCATAGTGCTGACTTTAAAAGATTGTGAAACTACAGTCTCAGGAAAGGACAGTTCTGAAATCCTGGCATGCTCAGTATGTTAAATCCCCATTCCAGTGCTCTCATTAACTGAGAAGGACTTCACTCTCCGCAGCTGAACCCTAACAGCAGTCACATAACAACTCAACACGCTTCAAAACTTACACACGCCATATTCATTTGCTTCACCTATTTGCATTAATTCTCCTTCAATTATCCAACATGAACAAGCCCTCCTATATGCAACCCCTAACCCTAGCAAACAAAGGTAGAGCATTTTGCTTCTGTAATTGGAAAGAAAAACTTGCCATTTAACCTCTAATACGCAGAAAAATCTAGTTTACCTAGCAGGCACCATAAAACATATACCAGACAACTAGTATTTCTGAATACCAGAAATTTATATAAAACATTTGAAGGGTATCTTCTGCATATAATAAGGGGGGAACAAAATAACTGAAGCAACATATGTCCTGGTAACACTCACTGTTCAGAAAAACAAAACTAACTCATCCCGGAGTTTATTCTCAAGGAATGCAGGCAGAGAAACATGTTTCCCTCCTACGTTTCACTTTAAGTGAAACTGATTAGTTGAAACTGTCCAATTTTGGCCTTTCAGAGAAGCAGGAGAACAGACTACAGTCCTAACACATCCTGCATTTCTTGGATATGGCAGAATTCTCTGCTAACAATGATGGCACTGTAAGGAACAAAATAAATCTGGTGCTATCAAGGCACAAAACACACAGAAGCCACCTCTAACTTAGGAAGTTCCCGAGACAAACATAGCTGGAGGCTGTGAGAACATTCTCGGGAAACATTACTGGATGTCTGAGCCTTCAAATCTTCCCTAGTTATATCTGCTTTTGGGCACTGTAAGCTGAGCAAGACAGATTTAACTTTGCCCAGTTGAGGCATTCTTACGTCTGCGTGTGTTCTGGAATCTTATCACAAGGGATGAGGCTTTTGAAACTGAGAGCTGAGCAAATACTTCCTCACTGATTTAATACCTGTTGCTGCTCTTATAACAGCACTACAAGTGCAACATTAAATATTGAGAAAGTTTTACATGGTGGTTTTCTGGAAAGCAGCACACTGCGATGAACTGAGTGCAGCGTTAGGCACTGCTCACAGTGAACTATTTCTGTAGAGAAATGGCATTTCTTAAAAACAACTTAAGTTCTTAACAAAACCTAATCTTAAGGGTTCTTAACAACCTAGACTTTAAACTAACATGAGAGCATCTTGATCCCTGAGAATTTAAGACATACTGATAATTGCCTTCACAAAATTTAGAGAATCCAAAAAGCAGACTAGAATATACCGTCTTTTGTTTCTGGACCATCTCTTCACAAGAGATCATCTATCCTCTTACTAGCGGTTCCCTCCGGTACAGGAACACGTCCTCTCACTGGCACCAGCCGTTCAGCCTTCAGAGAACTCACCAGCTCAAAAGCTGTCCACCGAGATGGAACAACTGGCGTGAAGACAGTCACTACAAAGTCTTCAACTTAAGTAAATTCAGATTATCTTCCCCTTGGCTTTAGCAGCTCCACTTTGAGAGGTACATTGGTTAATGCAGCTAGCAGACCTAAATTCCTTAATGCTTAAATAATTGAGCCTGGATCACAGAGTGAACACAATTCATATCAACAAGCTATTCCATTCACTGCTGCATTAATGGAAGTTGCAAATACACTGATAAGTGTGACGTCTTACCACAAGAAGCAGACAAACTGAAAACATAACAGCTAAACATTTTCCTATTGTTGAAAGTTTGTATTATTAGAAAATCAGACTTGAGCTGCACAAAGCTTTATATTGCGTCAGTTTTCCCCAAAGGATACCAGGAAGAGATAAATATGCAGATACCAAGAAACCCCTGTTGATATTACTTATGCTGAGAAGCAGTGTTAAAGGGTAACTATTAGTCATTTGCTTAGTTAAGTCTCAGGCTCTCAGATTGAGAATTTTTGCATGAAATGGTATTTCCCAATTTTGTACTTCTGGGCTGCACATACAGTAGCCTACGAAGTGGCTAAAAAGTAATAAAAAGCTGTGGCAGCTGTATTTGCTAACCCCAGTGTTTCAGGCAATATAATGCTTGCTGACTCCTTCCTGTCTGCTCAACCACCACACGCTACAAACACAGATTTTCAGATAATGCATTCCCCTTGCTGTTAGTAGACAAGTTCTTTACAATTCACATGCATTTTATTTCCCTCAGGCTTTGACAATTAGATACATGAAGTCTGAAAGTCTGTACCCGTTCAGGAAACGGAGCTTCCCTACTTCAGTCCACACAGACTCTTCAAACGGGCCACTGAATTACTCTTCTATCCAGAAAGATCTAAGTACATTTTCTTTAATTAAAGAGCCCTCAAAGTTAATTTGGAGATAAATAGGAAGTATTTAACTATTATAAAACCCAAAATAATTTTTTTTCTTGAGTACTCAGATATAGACAAATGTCAATTTTAAAGACCAAAGGCAAAGCAAATTCTCCCCCTGTTCAAAGTATGAGCATATTTCAGTGGTGTTTACCAATTTTTCAAGGACCAAATTTTTAACCAGTGACAATAAACACAATAAACACTCCACGTAAGTTTTTCACATGAAGCTTCTTGAAAATTTCTGGCCCACTCAAATACCCTTTTAAAATACCAGGCTAAAATTTACCAGTTTTATTACACAAGAACAAGTAAAGTATTACAGAAATTTCTTAGGCATCTGTAAAATTTTTTTTAAGGGGCAAGGTAGGATTAACATCATACTAGTTGAAGTGTTTTGGACTTACCAGAGATGAGTGCATTTTTTTTCTAAACCTCTCTAGATGCTCAGAAAAGCTAGTTCTCAAAGTATTATCAACTGAAAACCAGGGAGAGAACTTCCTTAAGTAATAATATACATAACTCTGAAAAAATAAAGCTAAATCCAATAGATAACACACTAATGGAGGAGAAAAAAATTTAGCAACTCTCAGACCATCCAAGCTTTTCCATGAAGTACTAGAAATTATTGGTTTTCAGCAGAACTTACCCTACATGAATTGAATGTAAGTAGCTCCTTATTATACACAAGCATTCAATAACAGTCACTTTAACTTGCTTGAGTGTGATAATTGTGCTATAATATATCCCTGATTCCAGCTTAAGACAAAGATTTTCAAGTGGCTTTAAGAACTACTAAATATAGTTTAGCATAGTAATTTTTACGTGGAGTGCAAGCTATTAAAAGATACCTTCAAATACTCCTGTTGAGTCAAAGTAGTGTCATGTGTTTAGGGCATGAAAAAAAAATCTGTTTGTATACAAGAAATTGTACTCAAACAGTGGAAAACCAGTGAAGACGTTATAGTAGATTAGCTTCCTGCATAAAAAACATCTTTTTAAGGTGGTTTGTGGCCTATTCCAGATTTCTAGTCAGTCAGATCTGCTGGTCTACGTTTTAAATTACTAAAACAGCTTAAGGACAGATAGCAGTATCTCTGCTAAAGACAGTAAATTAACGGACTCATCAGTCTTGATCTTAGATCACCTCACTGGACCTAAACTTTCCAGACCAGTTGGCCAGAACAAGATAATTTTTAATCTGTATGGTATTTTGTTTTATATTCCTAAAAGATGAAAGGAGAAATTGATGGGAACAACAGTAATAATTGTGTCCCCAGAGGCAGAAAAGCCAAACTTACGTGCAAAATTGTTAGACAGTCTAACAGGTGTCCTTAATTACAAACCTGTTTTTCTGCAACTGAACAGCATGACACAAACATACCTCTGTGGACTAATTTCTTATATGAATTATTTGGCTATGTAGTTCAAACGCTTGTTAGTGTATCATTTGAAATCCTTTAATGACAATACTTCAGAACACTTATTTTTGTCAGAGATGATTGCAGCTATAAAGCCAGAATGTTACTGAACTTCTAATAAAAATCTGTTTCCCTTTGTAATATATAAAGGATATAAAAACTAGAAGAGAAGCAGTTATTCTTAGATATATGGAGAATTAACTTATTGACACCATACAAAACTTAATCCTTTGCACTTCTGAATCTGTCTAGTAGCCTCAAACAGTCTCCCTAAAGCAACTGTTAGCTAACATCAGCCGATGAAATTAGAGGGGCCAGTGCTTTGAATTACCACTTTTCAATGAAAGTCTAAATAGTTTAATTTGCCCCTTTCTTTCAGAATTTTATGGGCAAGTAATCGATATTTTACTTTATGGGTTAACCAGAGCTTGGAGTTGTTCCCCTCAGTAGAACTGCTTGTTTGCACAGCTGCATAATTTACAGCAAATCTGTCAAAAAAAGTACTCAATAGCAGGTGAATACTTCTCTAGTCTGAGAAGTCCAACAACCTCCACAAGATAATTACTGCCGAATATTTAACACCATGTCTAATTATCACGGAATCCTGCTCCACTCTGCTGTTCCCCTCTTTAATTAGCCTCTTACGCATATTTCATAATTCTATATCCTCTGCCCTCCCAGACTGCCCTTCCCATGTATGCCATTCCTTTGCCTTAATGAAGCTCTTGCCCATCTTTTTTTTTCTTGTATTTCATGCTAAAGAGTTACTTCTCTGATTTTGAGGCACGCATTTGTAATACTAGCCATAGGCCAGTCATGCCAACCTTAGGAACCTGACTGTAGTATCATTCATGTAGATGGCAAGCTCAATGGAATAAATCCTTAACTGTTTTAAACACCCCTTCGTTAATGACAACAAACTTATAGCACATGCATCACCAAAGTACAGCCGAGACTTGTTGACCTCACAGTGCCATGCTTCCTCCCTCCCTTTTGCGAAATAAAGCTCAGAATGACCGTGTTGACAATTTGAACACTTGGCTAGTATATAAAATATAGGGAAGCGTCTATATTAAATGTATTTGTTGGTATTCACCAACAAATGCAACGAAGCGTTTTTCAAGTTAGCTAATATTAGAACTGAAGCGGCAGTTTTCTTGCAGCTGCTCTCCTCAACCAGAGGAAGAGAGATGCTACAGCATTTCCAGAGACTATTTCTGACTTTAGAAAATGAAAGCCTTCACTATATTGTGTACTCTGGGCCTTGAAAATATTAACATTACCATTTGAAGTATTGTTTGTATCTGAGTGAACATCTAATGCAAATGTTTCACTTCATGCATCAGGACCACTTCAACCTCTTTACGGACAACGGTCTAGCTTGAAAGTTAAGTATAAGAGTTGTGATGATGTGCTAACCAAAAAAATACATTTGGGGGAAAAAACAATGCTTGACTGCACACATGAATACACTATACCCTGAAAAACAGCATCTTCACCAAATTTCTATTTTTATAGTTCCTATACATGTGTGATCATACATGGCGAAACCCAAAACAAACCACCTGAGTTTTGTTTCTTTCCCTGCCATCCCCAAACCACATAAATAAACTAATTTTCTTGGGTTTCATTACAATTAATTAGATTTACAGAGGGAAAACTGATTTCAGTTACATAAGGTTTCTCCCTTAACTTGGAAAGGCACAAATATTTCAGTTAGCAACAAAAGACTAAAAAAAATACATTTTGTTAACAGGAAGATTACAGCAAATAAACCACCACAGGAGCAATTTGCTTAATTTAAAGCACTTTATAAGCATAAGGAGGCAATTTATATGCAAAAAAGGCAACAAAGCACTGGTCAAAACTTGAGGATTCTCCTTCCTCTTCACAGTCTTCTCACTTCCATTGAATTAAAGAAAGGTTTTATGTTCTTGGGTGAAGAAACCATACCATTAACTGAACACTCTTAAGGGAGCTTACTATTGAAAAATACTTTATAAGCAAAGTCAGAGACAATAAGGATGCACTTGTATTTCATGCTGACTAAAATAGGATAGAAAGAAACAAAAAGTTTAAGTTGAATTTAAACTGTTAATGTCAAAACCATCAAAACAAATGAGTCAGTGCCATTTTAAATAGTTTTTAAATGAAAAACAATTACTTGTACTTGTCTGTATTTTAATAAAAGCAGAGAACTTCACTGTTCTAGGCACATGCTGTTAATGCAGCAGCAGACTACCTGGCAAAGAAATACGAGCAATAATCATGCACACAGACAACCACACCCTGAGAATCTCAACTGTGAAACAGTTTTGATAGCCAGACCTTCCATTGGACTCCCAGTAATAAAAACAGATTTCCAGCTGCATTTAGTCAAAGGTCATTACGAAAGTTATAACTTCTGCTTCCAACTCTACAAATACATGGTTCTCAAGATTTAATTCCTATTTTTCCCCCTACGTGGGAAGTAGCTCAAGATGTTTATCCTAGCAGAATGCAGGTTACTAGAAATTCCATTTAGAATTTGGAGCTATGGGAGCAGAAGTCACACCAACAGGGAACAGCACTCCCATAATCAAAAAATCTATCAATTTTTGCACCTAGACAACCTCCATATGGAATGAGAAAGAAAGGACAGAAGATTGGTATGGAAGTTACGCTCTCTTTTACAGCAAAAAAAATGCCCTATTACAACCTGCTACTTAGCCATTATTAGCTGACACATTTTACCTGTTTTATATGAAAGGAGGACCCAAAAATAATAAACATAAATGAGTTATAGGAATAGAGGCCATGAAAGTATAGTTATTTCAGACTTAGCTTTCACGAGAAGCAGAAAGCAATTTCCAGGAAAGATTTTACAGAACTCTATTATAAATGCAGTGAAGTTACATTTGGATTTTTAACACACCCAACAGTGATGCAGTTGGTTACTCCTGTATGTAACTTTTTTGCGATATAATCAGGCGAAAGACCTTCTTACAAGACTCACCAGTTGGCTTGGTTTTTCTTTTGCTAAAATTAAGCTACAGTGGAGGTGCTCTGTGAAGTACTCTTAAGAAGCATGAAAACAAGTGAAAAATAGATCAGAATAACTCAATAAAGCATACTAATAAAGGAAACGAAAGCTAGAACAAAACCAGACAGGAAGGATAAATGCAAATAGTCCTGTAAGAACTCAGGGCAGCCAAGTTTAACATCTGAAGAACTGCACTACCACTCCATTCTCCTTAACTGTATTTGATCACCACTACAGACACTCCAGTAACCCAAACAAAATTTTTGTTTCTGCTTTAACAGTGTTAAATAATTTACATATCATATACCTTAAATAACGAACCACACAAACTGTTTGCGTATTTATAGCGGCACACAGAAAGCACTACTGAAGAACAACAGCTCAAGTACTTGTATGCTCTGTTCTCTTTAACAGTACATCAGGGAGCCTAAGAAGCCAAGGAGTTGGTCGAATAAACTGAGAACGTAGAGAACTTCTCACAAATGGGGAAAGTCCAACAGACTGACACAAAATGCTATGCGAGACAGGGGCCAGGGCAGCCACCGACACGGGAGCAGCAGCCCCTTCCCCAATTGCAAAACTCGGAGGACCTGAGGCTTCGCACATTTTTATTGCTCACCAACAGTACCAGATTTCTATTATTTTTTTTCCCTTCCCCTCCTCCTTCCAGGTACTTTGGGAGCTCACGTAAGCGCTCCTGCAAGCGTCCCCCCTCCCAAACCCCCTGCACGGGGCCGAAGACACGGAGGTTTCCCCGGCCCCAGCCCCTCCCAAGCGCCTCCCCGCCCCGCGGCGCGGCCCCCCCGCCGCGAGCGGTCCCTGGGGTAGAGAAGCGGAGCGGTGCCAGGCGCTGCCCCCCAGCCCGGGGAGACGGAGGCCGCCCGCGCCCACGGCGACGCCGAGGCCCCCGGGCCGCCCGCAGGCCCCGTCCCGCCGGCGCCCACCTGCCCACGGTCTGGTTGGCCAACTGCTTCATGCGGTTGAACTGCTTCTTCATGGCGGCGGCCGCGCCCGCCCAGCCTCCCGCCGGGCACCGACACCAGGAACCGTGCGGGAGCTCCGCGACGGCCTCGGCCTCAGCCTCAGCCTCCTCCCTGCACGACACCCCGCCCACGCCAGAACCCGCCCACGCCAGAACCCGACACCATTTCCGGCCACACCCACCCGCCACAGCCGGGGGGAAATCCGGGTCACGAGGCAGGGGGAATATGCGGAAGTCCCGCCTCCGCGGCCTCCGTCGGCCCCGCCCCTCAGGCCGTCCCCCTGCGCGGTGCAGTCAATAACAGGCGGAGCGCCGGCCTGCACGCCTACCTACGGGCGGGGGCGCTGCTAACGGCTTCGGGAGCGGCGGCTGCGTGAGGGAGCTGCCTTATGTGCCCCTACCTGGGCCTTATCCCCTGTGCGCCTCTCCCCGAGAGCGGCCCGCGGCAGGCGGGCCTCGAGCTGGTATCACCTAGCAACCGCCCGGACTATCGCTCCCGACGTGCTGTGCGGCTCGGCGACTCTTCCTGGGTGGGGCGGTCTGTGTCGCGCTCTCCCATTGGCCGTGGCAGAAACTGACAAGGCCCTGGGCCAACCGTGACGGCGCGCCCCCGAGTTCCGCGGGGCGGACGGCACCCAATGGAAGGCGGCGGGGGCGGGGCGCCGCGGCTGGCGCGCTCCCCGGCGCTCCCGTCGCCCGCGCCCTCCATGGCGGCCGCCGCCCGCGACCACCTCCCCGCTGCCGGCCTCGACGAGGCGGACGAGGCGGTCCGGGGCACCTGCGAGGACGCGTCCGTCTGCAAACGGTAGCGGCGGCCTGGGGGGAGCCGGAGCCGGAGGCGGAGCGGGGCTGTTGCTTTCCGGGGCGGGCCGCGGCGCTCCGGTGGCCCCGGGCGCTGGCGGGGGGGGGGGGGGAGGGACGCGCCCGGGCGCCCCTGGGGGAGGCGAAACGCGGGGTGGCCCCGCTGGACCGGCTTGGAAAGGGCAAAACCCTCCCTCCTTTGCGTGTGTCGCACCCTGGGGAGCTGCGGCGGCTTCTTCGGTCCCTTTTGCCACTTTTACTTGCCGGGGTGAGAGCGCCGTGGTCACTGAGGCCTCTGAAGGCCTCTCGTCAGCAACAAATGCGGTCAAGCTGTAAAAAAGAAACTGTATTTAGAGAAATAAACTTCAAAATGTCACGAGAGTTTCTCACCTGAAGAGGTGGTTGAGTGTTTGCCGTGAAACTCTCTCCCTGTGGGTCTAACAGCTTCAGCCCTCTGGTTTGCCATAAACTTTTCAAGCCTTGTTATTAATCAACCGCCTTATTTTCAGTTTAGAATTTAGTTAGAGAACTGCGTACACTGAGAATTAGAGTTGTGGTGGGAATCTGATATTCCAGTGATGTCCTATCTCAGGAAAAGCTTTTTGTTGTTTTTCAGAGTTCTTTACCTTATCTTCTCTGGAGGGTGCATGCTTGGGTGGGGGAGGTGATGAATTTTGTTGCTCTTTTATGCATGGGCATGAATTTAATTTCTGTTGTTGCTGGCTTTTTATCCCTTCCCTTGTTATTAGTATAGCAATAATGTATTTTTTGACAGTTAATCTTCTCAAATCAGCTGTAAAACTAGTTATTTCTTCTAGAATGGTGTTATTGTCTGTTAGCGATATCTGGAAGCTCTGGGATAAGTGACAACAGTTCATAGATTAATGAGGTATAGAAGTAAAACATGCGTGATGTACAGTCTAAGGAACTTCAGACAGTTCCTCTGCTGGGTCCTCAAAAAAGAAATATTTGAGATTATGGTGAAGACACCTGTGGAAGTTCCTCAAATAGTGCAGAAGCTATTAAAAAGGTGCTTGTTTAATATGGCAACAGCTAGAATTTTAACCAGACTGTTTATAACTTCTGAATTGAAATAGTTCCACATGTTCAACAGCATTTTAAAATCTTGGCTGTATATAGATGCAGGTGAAAGTGACCCTTTCAGCTTGTATATCTTTGAGTAAATCTTGATGGCCTTATTTCATGATTCTTCTCCTATTTTTTTTCCTCCACTTGTCAGATTTGCTGTAAGTGTTGGCTACTGGAAGGATCCTTACATCCAGTATTTTGTGAGACAGGCCAAAGAAAGAAAAGCCCCTGAAATCAATAGAGGCAAGTTGGCATGTGAATGTGGATGAAGATAATGCAAATGTATTCTTAACTAGTCTTGAAGAGCAGCTGGCAAGGCTTCCACATACTAGATATTACAGAATGTAGCAAGTGTGTAAAAAGTATAATAGAAATACTCTTCACACTGGCAACTGCATACTGTATCTGATCTTTTAAATATTATCCTTTTAATCAAAAACCTTGTCCTTTGCTTTCAGCCTCCTGAATGGAGTGTCTCTGTTTCTCACTTAATGGACAGTAATCTCTACAAAGCAATCAAAAATGTTGATTTGACCCAGGACAGCAGGGTATATGCCAGCTCTGGTCTCTGCAAGATTTAAGTGTCCACTCTGCCTAGAATTAATCTGGTCTAGTCAAGGTGAAACTGGACTAAAACTTTGTTTACCCAAGGAACCACATTTTTTCAGTGCATCAGATTTTGTTAGTGATTAAAAACAACCACCTTAGATATCTTAAAGAAAGTGTATTATTCTTCCCAGGAAACACCTTTTTTGATAGACAAGTTTACAAAGTTACGTAAAAATCTCAGTATGTGTTAATCAGTCAATATTATATTAAATAATAATTAAAAAAACCTTTTTTCAACAGGCTATTATGCTCGTGTTCATGGAGTCAGTTATTTGCTTAAGGCTTTTCTAAAGAAGACAGAATGCAACTGTCAAATCGTTAATCTTGGTGCTGGCATGGATACTCTGTTCTGGAGATTAAAGGTAATGATAGCTGAGAGTAATGATCCCAGATAGAGATTTGTGCAGCTCTCTGAAGCGCTCTTCTGTGAGGGCTTATCTGCGCTGTATCCCGTAGTGCAGTGTGGACACGCACAGCTAGCCAAGTAGCGTGGCAGACTGTCCAGGCTGAACTTTGCCTCAGCTTGCTTAGAACATGTTTGGGTATCTTTAAGTTGCAGTGCAGGGTGAGAAGTTGTTTTCACCGGCTTTTACCAAGCGTGTGACATGAAGGTGACCTCTAGTGGACTTCCAGGAGCAGAGCTTGAACATGACATGTTGGTATTCTCTGAAGTTTAGGATCTCACTTTTTAAATCCTGTATTATTAAAACAGAAGTGAGGTACCAATGTTCAGGATTGTACATGCCCCATCTACCAGTTTCTGAGTTATTGCTTTGTAATTTACAATAATTCAGACTAATTTCAGAATAATACTATCATTCTGAGTAAAATCCCTCTCTAAAGCATCTTAGCTTCTCATAATCATATACTTTTGTGAATTTATTTCTGGAAGAAAGTCCAAAGAGGCTAGTTTAATTTTCCTTGGTCACAAATCATTGTTACAGTCAGTGGAAGGGAAATAGATAATTAATTTTTTTGAGATGTGAAATTTTCCCCTTACTACATTTCTATGAAAACTATGTCAATACACAGTTTTATTAAAATTCCTGTAACTGAGATTTAAAAGTTAGTGGAGCCCTTAATTCCAACTCTTTTTTTGTCGTAAATAGCAGTTAGAGTATGATTAAGGAAAAGAAGATGGGACCCAGTTAAACTTCAGTGTTCTGACTACTGATTTAAACTACCGTTCAGAAATGCATTAGATTGACAAGCTGGGACTTGCAGTATGTGTTCATCATAAAAGAACTGTAGCACAGGGAGAGACTTGGCACAGCTTATCAGGGTGTCAAATGATGCATGACACTATGAAATGAAGGGATTTTCCACTTTTTTGTAATAGAGAAATACCGATGTTCTTGTAGTCTGGCTGTCAGTCTGATGGCAAGTTGTAGAATTTAGTCACTTTCAGTGTAAACCTGTGCGAAATGTTTCTCATTCCTTTTGTAGAGTATACTGGAGGTGCATGGTAAAATGTAATAATTGTTTCCTCTTACTGTGCTCTTTTAAATCCTGATAGTATATTGTTGGAACTTATGTTTCAGTGATCTCATGTCTAGGACTGCCACATAGCATAAGAAGTTGTTTTTCTTGATGCTTAGGCAACATGTTAATATTGCTTGACTTTTTTTTTTTTAAGCTGAGAGACTTTAAGGTATACTAACTATTATTAGGAATGCTGAAGTAAATGAACCTAAAACTTCTTGGAGCATAAAGGTATGTTTTTTCCTCATGTGCAAGTGAAACTTGAATGTCCCTAATGCTAAACTCTTATGCCATTTCTCAGGATGAAAATCTTCTTCCTAGAAAATATTTTGAAGTGGATTTTCCAATGATAGTTGCAAGAAAAATACATAATATCAAGTAAGTATTATTGCTTGTGTTTTGCTATACAAAACTGGATTTAGTTCAGCAGGATGTCATGAATTATAAGCTATGGATGTTATTATTACATCTCCCTTCTGAGAAACAATTCATGCTCTAGGATTTGGAATAAAGCTTTGATTATACAGGCAAGTCATGCATAAAACTGTCCAGCTGCTGTTGCAGATTGCAGAGGTTGTTATGTGGAAGCTTTAGCAGGGGGAAAGCAGACTTGACTTTTGAGTGAGAAAAATGAGAGACAGGGGAAGCCTCAAGATGATTAGAGGCAATTAAATCTGCTTCTTTTACTACTGAAGATGACAGTAAATTCCCAGACTTGCATGTTGAAACAGAGAGAGGATAACTGATACTATATTTGAATATTCCGTTTCAGTGAATAAATTAAGGCTTATGGAGAACACCTGCAGAGAGGGTTTGGATTTGTCTTGAGATACTAGCTCAAAACTTAAGTGATTGGGTTTTTGTTTGGCTTCCTTTTGGGGGAGAGGGGCAAGGGAGGGCAGATTTGTTGTATCCTCACTTGTAAAAGGCAGCTACATTACTAAGTCTAACTTGCAAACATTTTTATTTCCAGTAGATGGCAGACATAGTCTCTTGTCCATATATATATATGTGTATATATATATATATATCTATTTAAACACACAGTTAAACAAGCTTAACTGCTCAAAGATGCTTTTTCCTGCTTCCCACAGATCAAAACCTCCCCTGTCAAAACCAATTATGGAATCCCATTCAGGGGAGTCTCTTCTAATAGGTGAGTCATCTTAAAAATAAGTCAGCAATGTGCTGCAGCACTTTAAAAACTTTTCTGATCACTTTGTTCTGCTATGTGGGCAGGCTTTTAATTTTGAAGCACTGTGTGGACAGAGATTTGGGAAAGAAGAGGCTTTTTTCTTTTTTTAATATCCTGTCCTTTTGCTTCTGTGTCATATTAGAAATGTTTTCTCTTGAAGGGATTTTGTTCTGCCCCCCCAGTTTTTTTTCCCCTCGTAGTTTAGCTTGTGTTTTGTCCTCTGTCACAGAAAAGGAGAAATGCTACTGAGGATCATGTATACTTGATTTAAAAAAACAATCTATTGATTGTTTTCATCAGTCTTTTTTTCTAAGAGCACAAGTCTTTACATTTAACAGAGTCTTCACGGTAGAAATACAGTCTGCACAGTCCATTCTCAGAAGCCAGTGACACTTAACATTTTATACTCTGAATTTTAGTTTCTGAAGTTTTGCTTTCATGAGGGCAACGTTACAATCTGCCAGAAATACTCCTACCTACAGCAAGGAGCCACTTATCCTAAATAGTGTTCAAAAGAGGACGTATGTTTAGAAGCTGTGGTTTGATAGTACTCTGTCTTGGCTTACTGGATCATTGTTTTTGTGTCAAGATTATAATTCAAAAACCTGTTTACTTGTGAAAAAACTGTTCTGCTCAGTAGTGTTCTCAGTGCCTGAGTAGAAGCTACTGCACTGTAGTAGCTGTTTTGGGCCCTTCAGGAGGAACAGTAATTATCTGCATCTAAGATACCAACTAATTTGTGTTAGCAGATGTGGCCCTGAAACAGAGTTAGGGTGGTCTTGTGTTTCCTGATATGATAAATTCTTTTGGTGCTTTTTATATGCACAATTCTATCTAAGGGTCTAGAGGGCTTGAAAAGGTGCCTGTACTAAGAGTGAGGAGGTGTGCCCTTACTGCCAGAGGCAAGATGTAGGGGAGCTTTACTCCAAGGCGTTCTTAGTGCTTGAACTTGGACCAAAGTTCTACCACATGCAGATTAGATTGTGCATGTTTATGCATATTATGCACATTTTATTGCTGTGTATTAAAGGGTCTTAACTTACCAACCTTGTACATGCCATTCGAATGGCAGAATTCTCCATTGCTAATTTAGGTCTCAAAAGATGAAAATCCAATGCCCCATCTTAGGAAAAGGGTTTCTAAGTACCTTTGCGATCCATGTAAGAGATCTTGCTATGACAGTATCATACAATGAGATATTCAGCATAAGCTTTCTTAAAAAGTCATTAATACAAGGTCCATTAGAGGCAATTCATAGTATTTGTGTTATTGAACAGCTTAGATGTGTCTAGTACAGCAGAATAACAGCAAAGTTATCAAGTTGCAAACAGTGTATTGTAGTTAACAGCTACTAATGAACAAGCGACAGCAGTCAGCTGCAATTATGTCGTTGTAAGTATTGAAGTGGCTTATTTCTCTAAACTGATTTGCTTGTTCTTTTTCAGTGCTGGGTTTTAAAAGCTTTAGAGTAGCAATTTTACCCCAGCCGGGCTGGACGGGTCCTACCACACCAAGATCGTTGGTATACAGCATAATGTTCAAATATTTGGAGGTGATGGAAGTCTGTGGTAGGATGCTAGTTTTAACTGACACTTAACCACAGATAAGTTTGAGTGAATTCCATGTTGAAATATCCTTCTTTGAAGGACATATCTATGGAATGGCCAGCAGACGAGGCTGTGGAATAAATAGACAAATTGAACAGTCAGATGAATATTGTGTGACCCCAGGGATTTCTTAGAGTTCTGAAGGAACCTGACAATGGAATAGCTCAACTACTAACTGGTATATACCCTCTCATTTTAAAACTGTCTTAGTACCTGATGGGCTCCAGGAGAAATCCAGGGAACTACAAGCCAGTAGGACTGATGTCTCTACTGGACAAATTAGTAGGAACTCTAACAGACAGACTTAGTGGAACACATGAATAATATAATATATTGAGAGAGTCAACATGGCTTTTGTAAAGGTAAGTTATGCCTCACAAACCTGTTGGAGTTCTCTGTAGGAGTCAGCAGACATTTTGGACAAAGACATCCAGTTAATACAGCGCTTGAATTTCTGAAAGTCTTTTAACTGACTCTGTCACCAAAGGTTCCCCAAGAAATTAAGCTGCTGTTGGGGTGGTGGGGGGAAGGAATGGTTCTCACATGGATAAAGAAATGGGGATGAAAGGTAGACATATGTGATTAATTTTCATTGTGGAGGGGGGTGGAGATCTGTGCTCAGGGATATGTTGTTCAAAACTAAAAAATGATTAGGAAAATGGAGGTGGCAGCTTGTAGGCAATACCACACTCTCCAGAGTGGTAAAAAAAATGTAGAAGAATCTTACTAAACTAGTGACTTGGTGATTAATTCAATGAAGATAGTGGTATGCAGGGGGTGAAAAACTGTGCGCCTTAGTGTGAAATGATAGGCTGCTGGCTGCCTGTTGCTGCCCAGATACAAGATTGGGGGACTATAATATATACATGAAAGCATCAACTTGCTGCTCGGTAATGGTCCAAAAATCCAAATAAAAGTTAAGAATTCTTAGGAAAAAATTAGAAGACAGATGTCCCTGATGGTAGTACATGCTTACCCTCTCTTTTCTTTTCCCTAGATAGCTGCTGTTGGCCTTTGAGAGTTAGGATGCCATACTAGGTGAATCTTTGGTCTGACCTGATACAGCTGTTAGGATAGTTTTAATGCCAAACTTGTGGGAATGCTAGCTGTCACAGGGATTGTAATATGGCATAATGAAGCAGCACGTCCAGAGGATAGTGCAATGTTAATCATTCTTGTCTTTTTTTATCCTAAATCTGTTCCACACTCTCTTGTATATTAGGAATAGTCTGTGTATGTACTTCAGAATTTGTTGCTTGAGTTGATGTAATATCCCTTGACATGACTCTTGTTCTCTTACTGCTTTTCCTCTCGTGCTAAATGGCTTCGTTTCATGGAACTAGTGCTAAAAGACAACTTTCTTGGCTTCAGGGCAACATCTGCTTTCTCCTTGCCCTTTAGAGAAAGCACTGACAGCATGGCTTGCAATTCAAGTACAGATATTTGTGGACTCTTTGCCCTTAAATGCAGCAAGATGACACTTGCCATTGAACAGCTTTGTCGTTTCACTGGGAATGTTAGCTCTCCAGGGAAGAGCAGTGGAGTCATGCAGTAATTTGACATTGCTGTGGCAATATCAACTTCAGTTGTTTTCAAAGTTCAGTGATGTTGTCTGGTTTATGATGAAATCACTAGTGTCAGGAAGGTAGTACTCCACCTTTGCTATGTTGCAGGTGCAAATTACATTTCCATGAACTATTGTCTTTCTGTGCCACTTAAGTGATCCCCACTTTGTCTCTGGCTTTTCCAGCTTTGGGAGTTGTTTACTTAACTTCCTTCTTTCTGTGTTTGCAAACTTGCTTGTGAGCTACTAAAGAGGTCAGAAATGTTGATGTCTTGGTGACTTGCATGCCTTGTGTTGGAGAGGATCCTGTACTTGCAAGATGGAGTGAATTTCTTTGTATTTTGATGTATACCCTTGCTCTGATGCTATAGTTGCAAACAGTCTGAGTGAAACCAGTACTGTTATGACTGAGAGCCTACAGAATAGGTTGCATGGACCAATTGTTTGTAAAGCTGCCAAAGGTACCTTAGGATGAATCTTAATGAAAGCACTTCGAATCAATAATATCCTACCTGCTTTCTGTTGGAAGACCTCTAGGAAAGTGTTACACTAATCTAGGAAAGAAGTGAGAAAAGAAAAATGAATTCTTATAGCAGAGGTGTTACTGTACTTAAAGAACGAATGGTTCTGTAATGCTTCTTCAATACACGGATTAATGTAGGGAGTGAGTGCCTGAGGTCTACCACAAAAACTAAGCATTCATTTGCTGATATAACAGCATGTTTCTGTAAAGGGAAACTTTATTGCAGTGAGGTCAAAAGGCAACTATAAGCAACACTTGCTACCATTCAGTTACTGTAATGACATCTAAATTCAAACCACTTGTATTGTTACTTCCTTTCCAAAAATCATGGAAAGTACACCACTTGTATGATCAGAGCAAAAAATTCTCTGTTGTATTATACCTAAATAATGGGCTGAAAGGAGTCTTTGTGTTTAGGTGATGGAGAGGGTGGTTTTCTTTCTCTCCTTCCCTCTTCCCTCCCTGGTAATTCTCAAATGAAATATGAATCTGGTAATTCTAAATCCTTTATTTCATATATGTTTAAGTGATAAACATTGTACAAAACTGAATAGGCTGGGTCTAAGCATCACAAAGAAAACCATAAGGTAGCTATGTGCTCTAAAAAAAAAATGACATCAGGATTAATCAACTTTGCTAAAGCCATGATGAAACACTGGCCTGTGGAGGAGAATTAGTGCTTAGAATATGAGATTTTTTTCAATGGATTAAGTCACCAAAGGTTGGCTGTCCCAGCATTAGGACAGCTGGCCTGAGTCACGACAAGGTGGCCCTTTTTACTTAAAAACTGTCAAGAGAGTTGAGCTTGTAAGCAAGACAACAGAAAAGTTATTCATAGAAAGTAATCCTTTCAAATAAGGAATTTGGTTTCTGGGGGCAGTTTCTCTTCTAGCACAGAGTGCACATTCATAGTGTGATCACGTAGTAGGGAAGCTTTTTCCATTTTCAAATGGCTTTTCCTTACGCCTGATCCTTGCTGAACTGCCTCGTGTGTCAGGGCAGCGTGGGTGTGTTGTCCTCTGGCCCAGCCCAAGGAGGGGAGGCAGCAGCCGTGCTCCTGCCGGGGCAGGGTGCTGGTGGAGCCGGGTAGGGTTCCTGTCTGTGGGGACGTCACTGGGAGGTGCCTTGGAAGAGTGAGATTACAATAAGGGTTTTTTCTTTTTACATAAAGAAATTGATTCCATTAAATGAAACTTCTTGTTCTTAATAAGAAATCCGTGAAGACAATGTGGCTGCACTAGCAGGCTGAAGTTTGCTTTTTCTTTTTGAACTGCACTGTAGGTAGGTTATGTTATAAAATACATTTGCACCAACACTGCTCCATCAGGATGGAAGTATATCTTTAAATTTTCATATTTAGAGCATTAAACAGTGCAATAAAGTTGAAATTGGTGCCAAAGACCATGAGCTAGCATTGCATTATTTTCTGGGGTGTTTACGGCCTTACTTTGACTTTTGGCCTCCAGGCTTGGAACAATGATGATTCCAGCTATCAGCTATCTTTGCCCTGCATTAAGTGAGTTTCTGCTATCTAAATGTGAAGTGATGGAACAGTTGTCAGTCTGATTTAAATATTTGAAGTTGTTTGCTTAATAAAGGCTGATCTCTTCATCCCTTTGACTTTATATAGAAAAGGATATTTTGTCATATATAGGCCAAAGATGGAAGCTGGCAGAAAATCTTACAAGGAATTTTAGAAGAGGCTGGGCTTAAACTCTGTCTTTTTCTTTTGCCTCTACTTGCATTTAAAAATTGCTATGTGGAAATTTCATATTCTTACCTAGGATTTGCTCTGAGGTAGAAGTAATGTTCATAAATGTTGACATATATGAACTAGAGAGATATTTAATGAGATGCTCAAGTATGTTTAAAGTGTACAATTTTTAACAAGTGTACCAGCTTGCGTGTGATGTGCATGCAGCTCTGCCTGAATTTTCCTCTGTGGTGGTTTTCCAGCCACCAGCAGTGGAGGGCCAAGGAAAGTCTGCAGGAAGCTGTGTGGAGGAACAAGTGCATTCTGTCTGAATGGACCAAAGAGAGCCAGGTGGCCCAAGTACTGGAAATGGAAGTAAAGTAACTGCATTGGGAGTAAGAGACTTTTGCAGAAAGGAACTGAATCTATCCCTCCTCAGCTTTCTTGGCCATTTAAAGTTTTCTGCTGTGAGGGAGTCCTATGCAATCCTAAAGAAATTCCCAGGCATTAAGTGTACTTAGCTTTAAGGTTTAAAGAGTATTTCCACTGGGTCAAGTCATCCTTAAACCTCTTCTAGCTTTTTCTAGTAGGTAACTTGAAACTATGGCTAGATGGTTGCTTATTTTCTCTTGTCCCCAACCAACATCTCCAAAAACAATTCTTTTAACTCTTCCAAGCTATACAGATTAGCACAGAGGATCACCCAGGTTACTTCCTCTTGATGTCCCCTCTCCCACCATATCAAGGCTTAACAGATTTCTGTTTTCTTGTGTGTATGTCTGCAGGCTGTTTAAAAAACAGTGTTAATAAATTTGATTGCTGAAATTTGGACTGTTATGATGGAAACTGCTTCTAGAGAATTCTGGACCTAAAATTTGAGAGCTTTTGCTCCTTCCTGCTCTTCCCTGATAAAAACGCTCGAATCATCATGGTGCGAGCAAAAGGCATTTACTTCATCTCTGAAGTGTTTGTACTGCTTCCATTATGGATCATTTAAACATTTTTTTGCAGTTAATTTCTGGTCAAAATTAACATACTAGTATGTTCAAGTCGGTAAATCTGGACAGCAGGCAAACCGGTATATAAATACTTTCCTTCCCCCACCTCCCCCTGCCAAAAAAAAAGGCTCTGGTGTTCTGCTTGTACCAGTAAGCAATCTTTGTTCAGCCTTTGGATGCCATTATCGTGGCCTTGATATAATAACTTAAATAGAAGGGTGTGGGAAGTAGTATAGCTATTATAGAACACGTACATAGGAAAAAAACCTTGACTCAAAATGTTGAATCATTTGCTGCACAACTTATTTTCTTCCTACAACTTTCTTCATGAACCATTCTGGGTTTTTTTTACCTGTTCAGAAGCATTGCTAGTGACATGTTTGGAGAGCTGGTCACTTGAAAATTAGGTGGAGTTGCATCTTCTGGATTAAGCAGTGCTTCCAACGCTAACAAATTGCTGCTGCTTTTTTTCCTCCTGAAATGGAAAACTCCTTTCATCCTGTCTCTCCAGCCACTCGGCTTCTCTTTCTCTCTTCACCCAACTCTTGACGTCGGCTCCTGTGTTGCCATTCAGAAGCTGTGGCTGTGTGCAGCGGTGCTGTGGGGTTCCAGGTGGAGCCATGCCAGAGCTGGTGATAGCTACTGCAGGCATATATTGACTGACCACTACAAGACCACTTTAATCTCTCACGCTGGGGTTTTTCCACTGTTTAGTTTACTGCTTGTTATTGTCACACTCATGCTGTTGGAGGGGGAAAATGAATGTGATGTTCTAGCCTCATGACTTCACTCCAGTAGTGCAGCTTTCGAGTTAAAGCTAAAGCATGGATGGAAGAGCAGTCTGATGTATTTCCAGACAATTTTACATATTTAAGTGGTTTTGATATTATACTTGTAAAATTCTTTCTATGGTGACTGATCTTATATGTTTGAATTGGTTGCAACCAAATGTCAGAATGCTATTGATAGCAAAATGCTCATGCTGCTAGTGGCTTCCTTATACTTTTGCTAGTATGAGTCAATGGCAGAATGCCTTTTGACTTTAGTATTAGTTCCTTCTTTTTGTTGGAAAGCATTGATAGGAGCTTGCTGCCTGTTGTATGCCAAGGAGGTATATTTGCTTCTTGGAATACCTTTTCTAAGCTTGTGATTTCAAATTTGTAATACCATCACAAGATCATTTTGAAAAGCCTAAATTATAATTTTTTGAACACCTAACCTGTGTGTCTGATACCCATGCATATTACATAACTGTATGTATTGTTGATTTTTGATATGTTGTTACTCTTAAATTTTTCATACATTATTGAAGGAAGTATGTATAAATATATTGGGTCATCCAAAAAGACTCTAAAAACAATAGGAAAAAAACCCTCTCAAACAACCTCTCCTCCAAGTCTTTGATCCTCACACTTTTTTCTTCTCTCTGCATTCCTTGAAACCATGGTAACAGATGGGATACCCTATCTGCATTATAGTGGCTGCAGAGTAAAAGACTAGGCTTGTTGCAGATTCTCATGCTAATATAGCACAATCCATAAAACATAATCTGGTAACTAATATTTGGAGAAGAGGAGTTTGCTGTCAATTGTTAGGTATAACAAATCAAGTGGACTTCAACCTCCTATGCGCCTATGTTTTTGCGGGTTTTTCGTTTGCTTTCTAAGCAATTTTGTAATTTTGGCATCCCTCTTATTTGTAACCATTAGTCTCTCAAAATTTAAACCTGCAGATTCTCACAGCCTAGACTCCAGTCGATATTCCATAATAGGAGGAGATCTCCGTTTCTCATCAGATCTGGAGGAAAAGCTAAAGAAACATAACCTGGATATACAGTAAGGTGTTATTTTGTTTTTTTTTGAGGAGGGCTTGTGGAAACAGACTGGAAAGTCAGACTTGGACATACAGTATCTGCATCCAGTTATCATTATGCTATTTCCATGGTTACCTTTTTCTGAGCCCTTTGAGCAGAAGGAATTGTGCAGACACCTCCTGTAGCCTCACTGAACTGAGCAGGCTGTTATTGCAGTTACTGCTTAGTAGTCCAAGCCTGAAGCAAGGTTGTTTCTTACGTAGTCCATTCTGCAAAATGCGTTTTCGTCTTCCTGAAAAGATCAAACGTTAAAGAACTATTGGTTTCTTGGTCTTAAACTGCTGGAATGAATGAGGTCTGTGGTGTGTTTTTCATTTTGGGTTTTTTGTTGTTTTTTGTGAACATGCTTCTAGTGGTTGCTTGTCTGATATATATGGTCCTTACAAGCTAAAGTTATTGCTGTAAGTCAGGCAGTTGTTAAGGTCTTCTCTCTTTTTTTAATTGTCTTTTGTCCCATAGGGGATGAGTTCCCACAGCAGCCATTCTCTGCCTTAGAGCTTCTCAGAGACAAGGTTTTTCATCTTTCATGAATTTAACTCTTCTGGAGATTTCTACCCCTTTGTCTAATTTGGTTGAAATTTAGCTAATAGAATCAAAATTTAGAAGAGGGAGGGATATGGATGCATAGATGTATGCATATGCAAAGCATGACTGCATAAGCTGCTCCCTTAGGAAATTAAGCTAAAACCATTGTGGTCATTGCCCCTTTCCATTGAAAGAAGGGGGGCTATTTATAATCCAGTGCATTTTGAGCATCACTATCTAAAATAGAGATGATTTTCCCTTTTGTATCAGTGTCATAAGCTGTGCTCTTTTCTGAGTGGAATCTTCTTTGGTTCAATTGTATCTTGTTAATGCTGACTGGATAGTACCTAGATAAGTGAATGTCTTCCACCCCTATTGTTATGGGGGGTATGAGTCAAGATTTCTAGGAGCTTAGCTGGTAAAATGAAGACTAATTATGTCTGTGTTGAGTTATTTCAGAGTTTTATCTTTGCAATTAGTTTCTATTGCCTCTGCTTAAAGCTTGTCTTGTAATTTCCTTAGACTTTTTTGGTAAAAACAATTGTTATGGAGTCCTCTGAGAACTTAACTCCGGAATCTAATGTCTGGGATTTTATTATTCAAGTTTTAGACGTCTGAGAGGGGTGCAGTGTAAGTTTTTAGAGTAGATGATGGACATACCTTTCAAATCAAAGATATATAAATAGCAGCTATCTGGCTGGGTGGGAGAAAGCATATGGGTAAGCAGAATGCATCAAATTGCCATTTAAATCTTTGCACTTCCATCTTCTGAAATCTCATCTTGCTTGTCTACGTTGCTGTTCCTGGTTACTTTTTTCCTGTTCATTCCAGCAATTAAAAGAGAACTCCTTAATCCTAAGCAAAATTAATCATGTCTTGTGGATGGGGGAAAGAGGCAATGTGCAAACCATAGATTGTATTTTGCTATGTAATACGTGAAGGTTTTTCCTGATACCTGAATAAATTTGTCTAATTAATTTTTATTTTAAGAGCAAACATTTTTCTATTTGTACTTTATTCAGAGTTTTACTGTTGTCTGAAAGAGAGCTGATTGTGTACATAGGGCATGATTCTTCTCCAAAATGCATTTTAATGTGTACTTCTCTTCATGCTATCAGAGTTCAGAAGACACTCATAGGATACAGATTGTTCTGTGTTCATAGCATGTTTGGCTTAAGGGAGATTGTTTCCTAATGTCCAGTTTTGTAACCATAGGAGTTTACTATGGTTAATTTGGCAACTGCCAGAAAACCCCAGTCCTGTCCACTTGATGAAACTATTTAATTCAGCTTTAGATGTCTAGTTCATAAAGGCGAGGAATTTTTTAAAGAATTTTTGGGCACATGAAATGACTTGCTAATAATTCTTTATAGTTTTTTCTTGTTGTTTTGCTAGAAATACTTCTCTTATTTTTTGTTTTAAAGATTGCCAACTCTCCTGATAACAGAATGTGTGCTGGTTTACATGACGCCACAACAATCTGCAAATCTTTTGAAGTGGGCAGCAAGCACTTTTCCAGTGGCAATGTTTATAAATTATGAGCAGGTAAAACAAAAGTGACATTTTTAGGGCTGCATTATTGTCATAAGAATTGCTTTTGAAATTAGGAGTTCTGCCTGTAAAATAAGAGTAGGCTATATCCTTTTCCATAGACAAGGGTTCAGCTGGAGTTCTCTGGTAATGCGTCTTACCTTGTAGATCTGTTAGCTCATTATGTATATTCATGCAAGGAATGTACAGTTATTCTGAAGGATAATTGCTAGGCCATCTTGAACTAAAAGAACTGAGACAATGCATTTATGAAGAAAACTGTAAAATGTTGTTTTAGGTAAAACAGAAGTAAAAGAAATGATGCTCAATGTTAAATACGAATTTATAGCATTAGAGTTCTGTGGCAAAGTGGAGCAAAAATCACCACAGCGTGAACTGAACTTTTCTGTATGGAAGGGAAAAGCTGCTGCAGGGGAACGAGGTAGCTCTAGGATTTGGTAACAGAATCTTCCATATTCTAAATCACTGCTATAGATCTAAACCAAGGTGCTGACAACCTAAAGCAGAGTCAATCTTCGGTTCCCAGTGCGCAGTTCCTGTGTTCATAAAGGAAATGGCATTGTCGCTAAAAGCATTAAACTGGCAGTCAACTTGCAAAAGTGACATAGCTAAGGAGGCTGTGGCAGTGGGAAATGAGACCTGGTGGGAGAATATATGAAACTTACTTTAATGTTATCCTACACATTTTATAGCGTAGGCAATTAGAGTTTAACCCAGTTACCACTTTTCACTGTGATTACATTCTTTTCAAAGAGGGGAAACACTTTTTGTCTCATTCTCTGAGGTGAACATGACAGATCGGTTTGGACAGATCATGATTGAGAACTTGCAGAGAAGACAATGTAACCTGGCCGGAGTGGAAGTCTGCAAATCCTTAGACTCTCAGGTAGAGAGGCACAGAACTTGGGGTGTGTTTGATATCAAACTTAATATGTCTGCAAATTGTAAGGCTCTGAACACTGACGAAAGCAGATTTTTGGACTGGGCAGCTGCTATCTACTGAAAACCTTTCCCATCCACATTATGATCATTTTTTGTTATTAATGCCAGGGTTGCTAGATATCACCTAGCTTTTGTAATTGTACAAGAACTGCACTAGATCAGAGCATAGCTCCATCTAGCCCACTGTACACTCTTAGTAGTGGTTAGAAGCAGATGCTTAGAGAAGAGTGTAGAGCTCTTCAATGAATAGGTCAAGTAGATGGCCTACAAAATCATTGGGGCAAAAACTGGTTTCTGGTATTCTTGAGTCCTCTGAAAACCATGCTGCTTGTTTATTTTACAGAGGGAACGATTGCTGTTAAATGGCTGGGAAACTGCACATGCCATTGATATGATGAAAGTATACAGCTTTTTGCCACAGGCTGATGTGAAAAGGTATTGCTGATAGCTTGCTTGCAGCCAAAAATCATCTTCAGATGCCATTTCTAACATAATTCATGTCAATAAGTAGTATGGGATCCCCTACTGTATCAGAAGGGAGGCTGTGTACAGATGCTAGCTAGGCAGAACGTGGCTGAGTCTCAAGTTCCTGCAGAACCTTAAGAATAGTGCCCGGAGCAACATTAACAATCCAGAAGGTTTTCTTGCTACAGGAGCAGATTGGCAGTGGTGATGATTTATTTGGGTGAGATATAAAGCAGCTGGGAGAAAAGTTTGCAGACAGATGCTACAGAAAAGCTATGTTGAGTTTTTACAGTACCAAAGATGTTTCTTGTGAATGTCCAGCCTCTGCAGCATTAGGAGAGTACAAAAATTCTCAGAACAGGCAGCTGCTTTTCATGTCCCCAGTGGAGGTGACATCCAAGTGTTTGCTCTAGGCTCATTGGCCTGGGTAAGACTACTTATCCATTTGCTTTTTTTACTACAAATGCATGGAAAATGGCCCATCTTGCTGCTCTTTCCCTTCTTCCTTGGCAGAATATTTAGATAACTAGCCAAGGTGGGGCAGTAACTTAGTGCTATGACCTATTGTTAAGTTAAAAGGTAGAGCTATGCACAACAATGGTGCAGCTGTCTCATGGATTGAATCTTCTGTTCATATTGTGTTCATAAACTGGAGACCTGGGTTTGTAGACAGAACTTGGTACATAGAGAGTATAATTAAAGGTATTAATCATATTTCCTGCCTTCATTAGAAGATAGAAAGCATTGCCTTCAATGTTCAGCTTTTACTATGTTGGTCTACCCAAGGGAGGCGTGTTTCTTAGCTGAACGGCCAAATGGTTGCTTCACACAAATAAAAGCTGATTAAAATAGGCTTCCTGTGATAATTCATCTTCCAAATGAAGTCCTTGTTTTCATTGTCATCTGTTGGTTTATCATAAAATATTTTTGTGCATGTGACTTAAGTAATTCTGCATTGATTTTGTTAAATTTTTAGCATTAAAGAAAAACTAAAAAGGGGGGAATTGTTTTTAATGAGTAACTTCCTAGGTATTTAATATGAAGTGTAAATCACTACGAGTCACCCATTAACTATAGTTTGAATTAGTCAAACAACTTACCTTGATCAAAATAAATATTTGCATATGGGGATTTCTCAAACCATGGAACTGAACAGGTGAGACCGAAAATCATTGGTTGTTTAAGTAGGAGTGATGATTATGGGATTTTACCGTATGGCACTTGTGGAGAAACAGAGTTGGTACTCTTTTGCAGCATTTTAAACTGTTATATCTGTTCATCTCCTTCTACTTGTTCCTGATGCCAATAAACAGGTTATGTAAAATCTGTCCTTCAGTATTAATATGAGGGAAATAATGCTTTCTATTTGTAAAGCATCTTTGACCCACAGTTCTTTTGCAGCACTTGTACCTCTGTGGATATATTTAAAAACTGATGCCCCTCAGCTTCTCTCTCTTCATCCACAGTAGCAGCCTTTCGAAGTGTTTAGTGTGGAAAATAAGCACTCTGATATTCAAGTAATCTAGAGAGAGGGAGGAAAGTGCCAGGTTAAACTTTCTAAAGCAAGGACAGCTTGGGAGAAGTAGGGTTTACTATGATTTGTTTGGTGCAAGGCATTAAAATATCTTATATCAAGAATTCTAGTTAGGGGGCCATTTTTAGAGAAAATTCCTCAGGGCTTATATGTATCATTTGGTCTGTACTTCATCATGAGCTCATGTGGGAGAGTTGTTAGGAGCTACACTGGTCTACCAAGAGAGCACATCATTCTTCCAAGACATGATACGGACTTGTTGCAATTGTCTGGAGAAAGTATTATCTTAAACTGTTCCTGTGATCCTTTGCTAAAGATTAATCTCCTTCTGTTAGGCTATGCTATTGTGTCTACATAAATCCAACAAGACCAGATGTAGTAAAAGGAGTTAAAAAAGAAATATGGGTATTCATGAGAAGTTAGGCAGATTAATTCTAGAACACAGAATTCCATGGATTAGAAGCTGAAAACATCTTGTGGATCACTAGTTTAATACATTGACAACAAAGACTAGGAGCAGTGGTATGTTCATTACAGTCATGTGCCCATATTCATTTACTACAAAGATAATTTTCTGGCTCTACTAATTTTTCATATCTCCCACTCCTCTGGTGTAAAGATGTGTGTTTTATGAAACTGTACTGAGACTTCAATTTAAAATCACAATTTTTATTTTATCCCTACAGGATAGAAGGACTCGAATTCCTAGATGAAAAGGAACTCTTTGAACAACTAATGCAGCACTACTGCATCTGCTGGGCTTCAAAAGACAGCAGTAATCTGGGTAATGTTCTCCAAGATCTAGAAGGTGACCCTTCACATTGAAAACTTATGTGGAAAGACTGGGACTCTGTACACTAGGTGTATGATAGAAATACCCTGCAGCAGAAATGGGGTCTGCTTCTGTTGTTGGGGCTGTGAACACCTCCCAGGTGGTGACACATGGCTGTTTCTTCCACAGCCTTCTGAGGATTTGTATAGGCATCTGAACTGCCCAACTAGAAGCTTGTCCAGTACAGGGGAGTTAGAATTTTTACACTAAGAGATGCCATATGAGTTACTTTAACTGCCTGCTTTATAGTATCCGTGCTAACTGAAGGGTTTACAAATCCTGTGTGTGTGAAATATCATATGGACATACAATATATAAAATCAGTGTCCTTACAACAACAACAAAATTTGTATTACTTAGCCCAGTCTTACTCTTCTGCACTGTCCCCAATTACTTCTGTCTAAAAGACTGATGTTTTCCGTGCTACATGTTCCTGGAGGAAAATATTTCTTAAGTTAATTCTTAAATGTTCCTTTTGTTCTTAAAATTCTCTCTCTCCTAGACTGGAATTTCTTTGGCATAAAGACTTGATTAATGCTTTAGGTAGCCTTATGTATGGCACTGCTGTTTAAGAAATATTAAAATCAAGAGTTGTGGTTTGGTTGGGTGAAGGATGGATGTCTGCAGCCATTATTGTCAGGAGTTAAAGACGAGACTGTTGTAGGCAGTTTATCACTACTTCTGCCTGCAATTTCAGGGACTTGATTGTTTCCCAAAAGCTTCTTGACTGCCAGTTTATGTCTGTTTCCTCCCCTTCTCTGCCCCTCCTTTGCTCCTGACAAAGCAGTATTCAAGAACAAATTTTATTTACTGCTTCTTACCAAGTATCAATTGGATGGAAACTTTGCTAAAATTGTGCCTCTATCTCAGCCAGACTGAGTACTAGAGTATCTGACAGCTGATAAAGCTAGATCTACAATGCTGTGGTGCTGCTGCTGTGACAGAGGTGCTAGCTTGTGGTGTCACCTAAGCCGAATCCTACAACTTCGATAGTTTTGAGCTGCAGAAATGAACAATTTTCACTTGATTTGCGATGGCTAAAAAGTGATGACTATAAAAGAGAACTTATTTCTAAAGGAGCTAAGCCCAAAAAGCTGACCTCCTAGCAGTAGTCAGTATTCCTGGAATCTCTAGCATTACACTTTGCTGTGATTAGAGAAGTATTCAGGGTAGTTGTATGTACCAAAGTTGAATGATGCAGCATATCTTAGAAGTCAAAAAAGACAAACGTCAAAGGAGATAATCAAATGTCTAGTGCCTGATTGTGTTTTAATCTAAAGTGCTTGTTCTTTATGCTGTGTGAACTTACTGCCCTTAGTAATGCTACTTTTCCCCAGCTTTCTCTTAATTCCATGGGCAGACCCTTCCTTTAACAGCCTCTGTATTGTTTCTTCTACTGTGAATAACTTCAGTACTCCTTCATTGTTGCATTGCAATCAAAAACACTTAAAAAGTACAATTCACCTGGCTTCCTAATTTCCTTGTCTGCCACCAAATCTTGCACTTAAGTTTTTATAAATTTCTTTAAGCATCCTTCCTTCCTTGTCTAACTATTCTAATAATAGTGAGCCATGGGCAGTGTAATGATAAACGCTTGTTTCTCCCCCTCATTCCTACTTTCTTTTCCAAATAGGCCTTGCAAGCATCACATTTTAATATATTTGCTTGAGGGAAGCCATGGGCCCAGAAGCCACAGCTACTGCCTTCTGCCAGAGACAAGACTGAAGAGATGATGGGACTTTGCATGTGCCAACTTCAGTTTGCTCATCTGTGTAAGCAGCGCCAGTGAAAAAGTGACCAGTGCTGCAGATGCTGACTCTCCTCTTGGCTTTTGGTAGTTTTAATAAATATTTTTTGACCATTGTGAGCAGTTGTTCTGATGCAAGACTCGCCTCCCTTTTCTGGATATATAATGACGGACTTTTATAAGATGTCAGTAATTCCTGTTTAAAAGCTCACCTTCCTTAGCTTAAAACAAAGTAAAGTGTTCTTGTATTATATTATTTTCCTCTCTTGTCTTCTTGTGGATGTGTAAAATGTATTTGTGACAGGAAAGTGGGAAAACAGTACTGAGCTGCATTATTGGATATCTCTTTGCACTGTGCACAGCTGATCATGAAGGTTAATCTTTCTATTCAGGTTTCATTTTTATGAAGTGTCAGCCTGTTGGCTTTCTCCAGGCCTTTACTGTTGTGACAAGGCTGTTACTGTATTTGGTCTGTTTTTGTAGGGGAAGGGTGGAATCAGAAAGGGATCTGTGATTCTTAGTGATGTACAAGAAACTGGATGATGTTAAAGCAGACTTTATTTAACTGGGAGGGGTTTAGTTTGCCAGTTCAGCACTGGGATTGTAAAGGTAAGAAACATTCATTACATTTGTGCTGCTTCTGGCAGTGTCTTTACACCAGTTTTGCATTCTTTCCCCTTAAAAGAAACTCAACAGCAACAAAAGCCCTACCCTGTTGTTTGAAATAGAATCTTGCAACCTTCCTATATGAAAAATAAATGTCTAGTATTTATAATTTGCCCCATGTCTTACTCATCAGTAATTACCTATTCATATCTGATCTAGTGACTTTACATTATTTGTATCTCACCAAATGCCTGAACAAGAGCTTTTTTTTAAAGCAGCTGCAAGTATATGAAATTTTAGTACTGTTTGTGACTCTCCGTAGTGTAAAAATGCCTGGCTTTGTAAATACTTATACATGGGTTTGGATTGGAGGACTAGGGAAGAAGCTTACTGAGATTCCAGAAAAACTAAACAGTTCTTCAAGTGACAGTCTTAATTTCAGAGGTACAGAAGTAGTAAAAGGAAATGGCCTTCATGTCACTGCTCTCATCTTTCACAGTAACATGCTGGTTTTAGTCGCGGGTAGCTACAGGGTACCCTGCTGCTATGGTTGTGTCAAGCTGGTCTCTTCAATAAGGCACAGAAATGCACTATGTAGTTAAATGCTCTGCTTGTCTATGAAAAGTGTTCACTTAAGCTCCCCTCCCCCAAAGAGAAGAGGTGGAGGCTTTGTGCAACTGTGAAAGGAGCTTATAACCTTTGCTTCCTAGATAACAATCTCAATGGTATGCTTATGCCTGCACCTTTTATGTGTTTTACCTTAACTGTGCCCCCCTTCTATTAGGAGGCATATGCAAGCTGTGTCTGCAGAAGTGTTGACCCTTTCTCTCTGCACATGCTGGAGACCAGAACGGTGTCAATTAGTTGTCTCACTTCTTCCCTTTACCATTGAAGCTGCTTCTTGGGCACAGCAGCTATAACCAGAGGCTGGAGGGTTTGGCACAGGGTCCTTTCCCACTGCAGTTGCCTGCTGTCCGTATTGGGAAAGCAGACTTGCTGATGAACCTTTGCTTCTTGGGAAGCAGGGGGCAGCTAGCCTGCTGCATTTCACGGCCTGCAGGTTCTGCTTTCTGCCTTCTGGTTTCACCCTCTTCTGACTTTCAAATCTTTTCTTTTTTCTATTCCCACTGTGCAATTGCTCTGTCGTATCCTAACATAAACCCAAGGAGCTAAATTCAATAAGGGTCTATGAATCAGTCTTAATTAGAGCTTCTCAGAATCCTTCAAACTTACTGTCTAGTTAAATGTAGCATCTATGCCAGTGACCTGAAAAAAGAAAAAAAAACAGCATGCCTCCATCCCCATCTTTAATGTACAGTTTCTCCTGAGTTGACCTGGTAGCTGTGCAAAGAGTAGATATTCAGCAGGCATAAAAAGGGGCTGCATAAGATGCTGTAGTTGATATCACCCTTCTCTTACCCCCTGAACTGGCCCCCTACTCCCCATTGACTTTAAATCAAGATTTTAGAGATGGGGGAGAAGCAAACCCTTATGAAAACTAAAAAGTGAGTAATTACGATGTAAAGGTATCCAGTCAGTTTTGCCTTTACTTGCTGGTATTCTTTCCAGCAGCTAAGCATGGTGCAGGAGTTGTGGAGCACAAGTTACAAAGCAGTCCAGACAGCTGTCAAAGAGGAATAGCAGCGAGCATCATCTTTGCTGGTGTCTGCCACTTTAGAAGGTCAGTGCAAGAAATACTCCTCTGAAGGTCTGCACGTGAGTATTGGAATCTTACATTTAAGGAAGGACAGCTCGCTGATAACTGCCAAAAGACAAGAGTATCAGGGTCACAAGGGCAAAATTATACTCATGAAACTTCATCTGAAAAACTTAACAGTGCAAAATTATATCTGCAGTAACTATCCAGACCATAAAAATCGTGGAAAAATTCCTTATGGAAACATACCTGTGTCCCCCCTCTGTATCCTTCTGTTTTTGTTCAGGAGCTGGGGTTGGACAACTGAAAGGGCTTGGTAATTTTAATGGGATAGTGACAAAATAGCAGGAAGGGTCTCTTCATAGCTGGAGATACAGGCTTTAGAAAGGGTAAAAGAACCCCCAAATCTATCAGTTCTACTATTTTGCAGCAATTTTTTTCCTCTTGCTATTAATCAGTATTGTTTGGAACAGCAGTTCTATTATCAATGTGCAGTCCATAAAACCAACCTAAATTTTCACTAAAATGTGGGTCTGATTCTACTGGTAAGAACCAAAATCTAGTAAAAGTTTATTTGTCCGTTCTGCTAACGTGGTTTAGTGCTGCTGTGAAACTTGGCTTATTTCTGTCTAAAGCTTGTTGCTCAGTTTTACTCATTTGCTGGTCCAGGCCTTGAGCTGTCCAAAACTGGGATGGCTTTATAACACAATCTCTTCCCTACCAATTGGTTTGGACTGTCAAACTTTTTTTTCTTTTGTTCTACACTTGAGGTCTAGTCTCCAGAACCAAAAGCCTCTGCCTTCTGGAAGAACTGCTATATTACAGGTGTATATTTATTTAGGTTGGGATTTTGAGGTGCTTTTCTTCATGCCTGCTCATCCCCAGCCCCTTTTCCTTTACCCAAGAGGTATTTTCCTGAGTCTGAAATCCTGGTAAAACTTCTGTTTGGATGCTGTCATCTTCAAGCTTTTTGATCTCATCAGTATCACATCTTGGATCATGTTTCGGACCATTAGGCTGCTTTTCTTCCTTTTAATGATCTTACAGCATATGAGACCCTCCCACCTACAGATACTTTGACTCACATGAGAGCTTTTGCTCCTGTGTGTGTGGTCTTGCAGAGTCATTTGTGAGGTTTAAGATGTGATGATATGAAAGCATAACTAGAGGTTGGGCATTTTATTGCTTTGCTTCCATTTTTAAGAAGCAGCAGAGTGCTCCTGAAACGCACAGCGGTGGCTGTTTTACCTCCTGCGTCAGAATGGGCTGTAGCACTTGGGGAACGTGGTTGGACTGAGGTCTGTTGTTTGGCCAGTTGATGCCATATGTCAGATTCCCTTTGCTTCAGGTGAACTGAGAAAAGGGAATTTGGATTTCTGTTGTTGTTGGAACAAAGCGTGGTGCTGGCTCTGCTGTGCTGTGGCTTTCCAGCACCTGGGGAGCAGAACTCTCCTCTCTCCAGCCTTGCCATGCGCCTTACTGTTCTCGACTATTTGAGGATCTCAAAATTTTCATTTTAACGTATATAAGAGCTAGTCAGTACTTCCTTGTGTGTTCAAATAGATGCAATTATCTTCCTTGCAGTATATGGAATAAAAACTTATTAATGGATGACTAACCTTACAGGATTTGAGACTGTGCTATGCAGCTCTGACAAGATTCCTGATTCTGCCTGCAGTACTCTGATATCCTGCTCCTCGATCTCTGTCCACAGATGGCTCTGATCTGACTTGCTGGCTAGCATTACCTGTATTGGGTGCTGTGCGAGCACTCAGAGATGGGTCTGTCCTGAAAAACCTCATGATTTGAATTAAGGTGCAAAAAGCATCTGAAGTAGCTGTGTCAGAAGCGTTTGAATGTTGAAGATGTGAGAAACAAGACAAAATGAAGTTCCACAAATGTGCTCGTAGTGAAGTTGGGCAGGTTGCATGACTTTTAGTATCTCTATTAGTAAGAATCAGCGATTAAAGCAAAAAGCAAAAACTCTAATATCCTCTGCACTACAGCAGTCTTTTTGTGCAGTGACTAATACTAGCTCTGTGGCAACAGAACTATCCTCCTAATTTCATTTTATTAGAAATGAACAATTACATAGTAGCATATAAGACCCATCTATACCATAAATCTGATACTGGCAGAAGCCCTTTTGACAGCCTGTGCCTTGAGCCCCTTGGAGCACATCTTTACCCCAGCTTTATGAGGGGGAACCAGACTGAAGTCTTACCTGCTCTGGAACTGATGTGTTCCCTTCGAGCTAATTGGGCACCCAAGACAGAACCACCAAACTGGCATTTTTGATACAAACGGTCTTTGAATGTAGTTCACTACAGGAGAAGGTCCAGTGCTCTATCAATTGCAGTCTGTCTTGTCCACTTACTTGTGGTGATCTGATTCTTCCTGCATTTGGAAATGATGTGTCTGCTGGTATGAGGCAGATCCTGGTGGCATTTCTGCTGATCAGGTTCTCTAAGTCCTAGTATAATTTGTTCACCTGAGTGAAGCACTGAAGAAGGCAGTATAGGAAGAATACTGTTATAGGGGGATGAAAGGCATGATCGGTGCTTCACACTGTCTTTGGGTGAATCTGACCTTGTCTTGCAGCTGTTCAGCTAAAAGGTTTGGCAGCTAGCTAGGAGAAGAGTACTAATTCCTATAAGAGCTCTTTAACAGTCTCTTAGCTTGGTTGCCGACCGTGCTATAGAAAGTAGGTCACATTGTGCTTCAGGGTTACAGTAGGATCAAAAGAATTTGTGGTTTGTAGGGAACTTGTGGGAGAAGATGAGTGGAGGCAGTCTAGCTCTTAGATTTATTTCAGTGTAATCATTTCACCTTTCTCCAGGGAGTATCTGGTTTTGGAGAGTGCCTGGTGCAGCTGAAACAATGTTTTGCTGGAAAACCACTAGCTGAAAAAGACTAAGAAATCTTTTTGAGGAAAGAGATGGCCTTTGCCTTCTGTTTCTTCTTGCTGTGGTTTGCATCACTGTTTGCCAGTAGTGTCTCCCTTGAACTGTGAAGTGAATCTCTTTGCCATTTTCTGCTGGTGACAGAGCCTTTTGCCCAGGTTATTGGTCTTGACAGTTCAGCAAAATTCACACCTGCAAATGGTTTGTTTAAACAAAAAGAGTAAGTTAAGCTCGAGCAAACTGTAAGGTTGGAGTCAATTCTTTCCACAACCAGCCAACTACAGTGCAGAAGCTCCATGTGTTTCCCTTAGTCTCCTGCCCGGCTTGCAGCTTCTGGTGCTTGAGGGATTATTTGGGACTGCCTGGTCTGGCACTGCCTGCGTGACTGGTG
The DNA here is from genome assembly GCF_036370855.1 of Dromaius novaehollandiae. Lineage (NCBI taxonomy): Eukaryota > Metazoa > Chordata > Aves > Casuariiformes > Dromaiidae > Dromaius > Dromaius novaehollandiae. The sequence goes on along the minus strand of NC_088111.1, from coordinate 1,368,235 downwards.
GTCTTTGGTGGAGTCAGTGCCAGGGACACTTTGTGCGGACAGAAGAGGCCGTCAGCCAGACTTAGTTGATACCTGCCCCTAGAAAAGGGCACTTCTGTCATCTTTGCTGCTGGATTATCTCCTATCAGCCCTGAGTTTAGCTCTGGTCTTCATTGCATAGCCACAGCTTTGTCATTTTGTTGAAGATCACTTAAGGGTACTTCAGATACTTTTCTCTTTTCTGCTGGATGTAGTTTTTATGTCTGTAGATAAGGTAACAATAGGAGATTAGATGAAAACAATAGGAAGAGTTGTCCTGCAGGTCTCCTACGGTAAGGAACCTGTAATGTTCCTAGCTGTGTTGCTGACCAGTTGCGGAGCACCCGAAAAGCTGTATCTTTTCCCCTGTTCTTGTGTTTAGATTGAATGCGCTGCACACAGGAGGGACAGAGAGGCTTGGCCATGTGCAGCCTCCAGGCAGGAGCCCAGAAAGGCAAACTGTGGCCCTGCGGGAAGGTTTAAAAGGAGAATGACCCGTTGACTGCCGGAGCACGGTTCTGGCAGCCGTGAGGTTTGGGCTGGTGTGTGCACCTGTGAACGAATGGCCGGTTTAACGAGCCCTAGGAGGGAATGTGAATAGCAGGATGGGGACAGCAGAAAGAATTGCGTCTAGTCGTGCTTACTGGTTTTGAAGCAAGCCGCTGTTAATCCTATTTGCTTCTCTGTGTGCCTGTGGTTCTACAGGACAAGCAGTCAGAGTCCGGTTGCCATGACAAACTGCAGGAGCGGGAGCATTTGGCCCTCGCCTGCCTTTAAGATTCCTGCCACAAATTTTTCCTGACAGGTGCAAGAAAATCCTCACGCTGAGTCCTGGGTGTTGATCCTAGCTCTGTCCACCAGCATGGACCTAAAGTTGGACAGCAGTTTGAGCTAAGACGCTGCTGTGCTAGTCTTCCATTTAAGGAGCCGATGCCTGTGTGTTGCCTACTTAGTTCTGAAAGATCAATAGAAGAAATCTCCTTCTAGAAAACCCAGTTATGTGATTCCTCGCGGGAAGTATGCAGCTGTTTCTATGCAGGAACTGAAGGAAAAGCAGTTATTAGCTTGGTGCATAGCATTTCAAGCTTCTCCAAAAACTCCCGGTTCGTAATCTTGTGCTTACATGATTTCTTAGGTCTCTGTGCTGCTGTGGCAGAGGGAAGCTCTGTTACTGAGGGCTGAAATGCTTTGCTGTAATCATACTTACAGGATATTTCCTGGGAGCAGTGTTAAATGTTCCTGGGAAGGTGTACACATGCATTGAAAGGCACTAGGAGCATCATTCCTGTCTTTGAAAGTTTGGTCGTCTTAAGTTACGGTATCAGAATTAAGATCTAAGTCTGGCTTCATCCCACTGGTTATTTTTCCTTCTCAAAACCAGTCTATGCTGTGTCTGCAGAACTGACCCAAATCTGTCCCCATTTCCTAATGGAAAATGGTAAGTAAATCTGTATTAAAAACTCCTGGAAATTTCCATCTGCACTCAAGCATTACTGTAGCAATTTCAAGTAAAGTATTATGCAACAGGATCTCCAAATGTGCAGAGGTCAGTAAACCTGTATCACTGCTACTAGCTGCAAATAATTCTGCAAGTTCTCATTCAGTAACAGTTGTGTAACCACTGGACTATCAGTCTCTAAGATAAATACTGTAAAGATAAGGCAGTGTCACTCAAATGAATTGCCTTTGCCTCCTTTATTGCTTCGGAAACAGCTGAACATGGATGCTGGCTGTGGCGAGGGTCTGTCTTTGTGGCAATAACATTGTGCAGCACCTAAATACTTCGGTAACTTTTTGTAGATATCTAGTCTGAAAAGTCTTTACCATAAAATATACCAGTTCTGATTCAACAAAGACTCTGCATGTGCTTAATTCCAACAGTTAAGCATTGTTTAGTGTTAACAGCACTTGAGCATGTTCTCAAGTACCCGCTTAAATGCTCCACTGAGTTTGGGTGTTACATTTCCTGTAGAAAAACAACCGAAAGAGGCTGCAGATCTGTGGGACAGAAATTCCTCAGGAGATGCTGGGGTGAATAGGGGTATTCTGACTTTTTCTGCCCAGGTGGATGGATATCAGAAAACGTGTCCATGTACTTCCTAAAATGATTTCCCTAAGCTGTTGCTTGTTGTGTACTACTTCCTTTACTAAATGACAGTTGCTGTTGTCGCTTATTTGACAAATCCACATTATCGGTGCAAGCACAAACAAAGACAAAAATAAATGTCTGCTAATATGAACAGATTTATCTGTTGTCATCCCCACGCCTTTTCCCATCAGTGTAGTTTGTATGCAGCTAACAGAGCTAATCTTCTTACGGAGTAGATTGATTGCCAAGTCTTTGATGTTATCTGTGAGGGCCAAAGGGTGCTGTGAAAAGGGGTTGTTTTCTTTGCCTCTTAGTGGCATCCCTGAACAAAAGACAGGTGTTTGAGCAGCTTCCTCTGAGAACTAGCATAGGAGTTATGCTAAGAAGTAATCTAATTTGGGGGGCTGCAGCAATCAGTGGAGGAAAATGTGCAAATGTGTTAGGCTCAACAGTTACAAGTCCAGGGAAATTGCAGCTCAGGTAAAACATGAGAGAGATCCAAGTGCGCAAAGACCTGATGCAAGCTATGGCACGATCCCTCTGCCTGTGCTGCGTGGCGTTGTGCTGGTATCGTGGTTATGACTAAAACACGCTGGTGCTTGTGGTCGAAGACCAGGTTAAGCTAGATGCTTCTTCCAGCTCGCTAATGTTGTGTATGTCAAGTAGCTTGTATTTTGCTTAATTGACTTGCTTGTAAATGCTTGCACAAATGCCACAAAAAGTCTAGTAGAACAATTTTATATGGTTATATATTTTTTTTGTCAAGACCCCTTCCATTTGTGGTGATAAATATAGAGCATTTACATTGCTGCTGTAACCTGCTGCTTGCAGGGAGCGGTCCAGGCAGTGCAGAAGGGGCTGAATGTCGTTCGTTCCCTCTGCGCATCTGTGGACCACAAGTAAGGAGCTTCTTGCTCTGCCTATCCGCCTTCCCCATGCCGTCAGGGTTGCTTTCTGCCTCCATCCCGCCTGCCCTGTCCCGTGGAGTCACGTATTTTGGTGATGAGCCAAGGGATTGCTAGGCCTTGCTCGCCCAAGCTGCGGGTGAGGTTCACGAAGGGTTTATGTGCTTGAGAGCACTTTGAGAGCCACAGCTGACAGGTGCTACCGAAAAAAAATCGTCATTACTTTATTGTTTTATTTTTGTTCCTGTTTTTAAGGTTAACTTGAATTACACATGCAGAGCACCACTTCCCTTGTAACCGTGCTTACGCTGAGGTAGAGTGGTTAGAGAAAGCGGTATTCCTTGGAGTCCCGTAAGAACGGCAAGAAACTCCTAACTGAGCCGTTCTGTTAGTGCATCCGCCATGGCCCTGCAAAAAACGTCCCTTTCCCTCATCTTCCAGAACTAATCAGTCTGTTTTACCCAGTGCTGAAATCTTTCAAACCAGCACCTTCTCACGGTTTTTCAGCCCGGCGTGGCAGATGTCAGATGTCTAGACGGTTCTGACTAGCATTTCGTGCAGAGCTGCTGTGTGAAACTTTAATAGGAGAGACGTTCCCTCAGCGTTGCACTTCTGCTTCGGTCCTGTGCTTAGTAATAATTAATTGCTTTGTTTGAATGCAGAGCGCTTCCTCCGGGAGGTTCAGGCAAACTCCCCTGTTCCCCAAACAATAATGGTCAATGTTTAAAAGCCAAGGACGCCGAGTTAATCCTCGGTTTTGGGCTGTGACCTTCCAGTGCTCTGGAACCGTTGCTCCGCGGGGAAAAATCTCAGAAGCCCGAACGTCCGGGCCTTGCACCGCCTCCGTCCAGGCGTGATGGCATTGCCATCGGGAGCGTTTCTGCGCCCGTGGGGGTGACAACAGACGTGGGACCCGGCCGGTTGCCTCCCAGCTTCCCAGTCAAGCAGCGGACCGGCTCCCGGGGGGCCTGGCTGGGCTGTCAGACACCGCCGGGCACCCCGGCCCCTTCCTGGTGCTTCGGCTCCCGTGTGCCGAAGCGACGCCGATGGTGCCAGCGTCCTTTGCAAAGCGCTTTGAGAGCTGCTGATAAGCACCAAATGAAATCTGGATATTCGTGTATTTATCTCTCATAATAAATGCCCTGAAAAGTAAATCAAATCTGGATTCCTCTTGCCTGCGTTAAAACCCCTCTTAATAAAACCCTCATCTGGCTGCGGTGTGAGGCCTGATGACAGATGGATTTGAGGTACCTGTCGGAAACCTGCTCAAGGTCCCTGCACTCTGCGAGCGGAGGAGACGGGATCAAGTCAGTATTTTTCTGTTTTACAGCTCTGCATGGGGGGGGGGGGGGGGGGGTCAAAGCAAGAGGAGCCTCAAAGACCAGCCAACCCTGTTACTTGCTTTCAGTGTTCGGTGATCTCCAGTGAACCTGCTGCCAAGATCTTTTGCCTAGAGAAAATGAGATCTTGGAAGGGGAAAAGAGCTGACAGAGGCTCCTTTAAAGGTGCCTGAGCTGGGATTCCCTCCTAGCTCCGGGCTGACCCTCCTCCGGCACAGGGCCAGCAACAGGCAAGTGGAAATTTCCTTCCTCTCCCCAGTGTCTTGTGAAAGCATCATAAAGGGTCCGTGGCATTCTTTACCCTTAGTTAAAAGAGGAAAAAAGTCTATAAACCCGAATCCTTAATTACCTACCACAAACATAAAGCATTGCAAGCGATTGCTCAAGGAGGTGAAATGCCGCAGCGCTCGTCTCCTGGGGGATATTTAGCATCCTGCTTCGGATCCCAGGCAGATTCCCGCTGGTTGATGCAAGAGCTGCTGTGCTGCGGGGCCCTGGGCCTGTCACCGGCGTGGTTTCTGCTCTCCCTGTCCCTGCGTGACTAACGGCCGTGCAATGGTCCCCAACGTGCCCTGCCGGGCAGAGGCATCGCAGCCGTCCTGCCCGCATGTCTCCACGTCCTCTGCTCTGTGACCTGAGCCAGGCTTTCTTGGTCCCCCCCTCCTCTAGGAAGAGCTGCTGGGGAGACTCTGTGCAGCGATGCTTTAGGGTTTTTTGTTATTTTTATGTTTTTTTTAACTACTGGACCAATGTCACCTCTCAACATTGCTAGTGGATTCCTCTACATCCTTGCCAACAATCTTTTAGTAGAAAAAGATGTGGTCCCTGGCCAGGGCGCAGTGGGCCACGGAGGCTGGCTGACCACATTTTAGGAGCTCTGGTTTAGGCAGGACATGGGCTGAGCTTTAGGGGAATTGGCTTTGATGTGTGGTTTGCACAGGCTTCCTTTGTAATTAGAGGCAAATAATTACTTTACCTTTGGGACCTGCAGGAAGAGGGAAGGTGGCAGGTTTCTCCATGCTGATGCTGTCTCGGAGGTTTTAGAGCCCCTTAGCATTAATGTAGCAATACGAAGTAGAGCCTGTGTGCCTGCAGAGCCCAAACTCACCGAAGCCAGGTAGCTGCTGCTGAAGGTGTCTGCTGCATGTGCTTGAACCCAGCTGTGGCTCAGTGCTGGGTGGCTCTGAGGTGCTCTGCTCCCCTCCTGCTCGTTTCGGCAAGGTTGGTGCTCTCACTCTGCACCTGAGTCTCATGTTAAGCCTGGGCTTAGGCTTAGTTTCCTTACAAGGAGCTAAGCCTTGGTGTCAGGAGTAAGGGCTTCAAACGCTTTGTGGGCAGAGGAGTGTTTTTGCTCTCCGCAGCCCTGCGTGGACCATTTCCTAGGGCAGACTCGCGAGTGCCCCGCGCACGCGCTGCCGTGGGCTGCTCTGCACGTGCTACCTGCTGGCAGCCGGAGCGGCAGCGAGAGAGCTGCCCGGTAAACCAGGCCAGCTGGTCTTTGGGGAGGTGTTGGCACTTCTTGTACCTACAGCTCACGCAGTGAAGAGAATCACATCCTCAGCCTTGGCAGAAATCCCTAAACCGAAAAAAAAAATTGCATGGAAAAAACAAAACCTTGAACCAAGGAACCGCAGTGATAAAGAGCTTTTATATTCCTGGGGGCTGGCCTATCGGACCTTATTGCCTTTTTTTCCTTTTTTTTTTTTTTCCGAGCCTCCTATCCGTTACCTCTTCATACGCGTCAAGCGGGAGCTTCCAGGATTTCGATGAGATAAGTAAGCTGTTCCCGCAGGTGCACCGCTCACTCTGCACCAGGGCCGGGCCGCTGTCCGGAGCTCCCGGAACCAAGGGCGCCGAGGGTGAGTATCCCGGGAGGGAAACGCGTGAGAAACACTGGAATCTTCTTCCTTCCAGACCGGCTGCACAGAGCTGGGAGTGGAAGGATTGCTTGGTGACTACCAGGAGCCTCTGTCTTTCCTCAGCTGTGGGATGGGCATGGGGGGGCTTGGTGAAGGACAGGACTTTGGTGCTTTCCGAGCATGCAAGGACTTGCCGGGGTGACCTGTTCCTGGTCCCTCCAAGCCCTGGGTCTGCAGCAGGTCTCCGGTGCCGAGTGCGCTCCGCTGCCCTCGGGGCCGTCGGTGCTCTCTGCTTCGTTCCAGCTCCCTCATGGCCACCGAGGAGCCCGGTCCCTCCACCGCGAAGGAGGTGCGGGTGCACGGGGTGCCCAAGCCCCCGCCTCCGAAGCCCCGCTGGTACGAGCGCTGCGTGCAGCCCTGCGTGGCCGAGCTCCTGGGCAGCGCGCTCTTCGTCTTCATCGGCTGCGCCTCCGTCATCGAGAACGCGGAGGGCACGGGGAGGCTGCAGCCCGCCCTGGCGCACGGGCTGGCCCTGGGGCTCAACGTCGCCGTCCTGGGCAGCATCAGGTGAGAGGGGCCCTCCTTAACGAAGAGTGGCCAAACTGGAAGGAAAACATCATGTTGATGTTTGATGACGTTTCCTTTTGAAAGGACATCAGTGTGAGGCATTTTGCCCTTGATGAATTACTCCCCTGCCCCTCTTCAGGTGGAAAATTTGGATTCTGTTTACAAAGTTTCCAGGTCTCTAAAGCAACATTTAGACAAACCTGCTAGTTGAAAAAGGTGGTGTTTGACTCTAATGAAGATATAGATTTTCTCTGAACAGCGATGGTAAAGTAGCCCCTGTGGAATTGCGCTCCCTTCTCCGAGCGTCTCCTGCTCGGATCCGCGCGGCTCACGGGAGTCGGCGTCTCCGAGCTGCCCCCCTTGGCGGGACGCTGGCCCGGGACGCGAGCTGCCCCGGGTCGGGGAGGGCTGGTGGTCAAGGACTGCGTGCAGTCGCCCGAGCCCAGATCCAGGTGACTGATGTTGTATCAGCGCCTGCTCGGGAGGGAACAGCACCCTCGGTGGCACCTCTGCAATTGAGACGTGGGCTGGTGGCTTGCGCCGGTGCCAGGGTGGACTTGAACGCCCGTTGCAGCCCCCGTCGCCACGAAACCGCAGGGAAGGAGGTGGCACAAAGTGGCAGGACGAAGTCAGCTCACCCCACGCTGCTGCTTCCTGCAGACCCCGGGCTTCAGGCCTCTCTTGGCACGGAAAGTCTTGCTCTTCGTTGCTTCCCTTTGACCATCTCTCCGTGCGTTGCCCTCCGTTAAAAGCAGCCCCTCGGGCAAGGCGGACACGCGTGCGTTGGCACGCAGCAGTGAGGCCGGGCTCGCTGAGAGCCTGCGCCCCGCCGGCGGGCTGCCCGGTGACCGGCGATGACAGCGGGGATGCACGAGCTCCCTGGGGAGCTGGGATGAAGGGAGGGAGCGATGGGTGTCCCGCAGCCTCCCCCTTTCCCACGGGATCCCGTGCAAACCTTTCCGCGGGGCTCCAGCAGTTGCTGCAAAGCAGCCGGGCTGCAAGGGAGGGTCACGGGCCCCCGGGTTGCATGCCGAGCGGGTGCACGGGCTCTGCCGGCCTCCCTCCCCGCCGGCCCCCCTCTCGCGGAGGCGGCTGCCGCGCTCATCCTCGGCGCGAGACACGGGACGAGCCGCCCGGCCGGGCCCCCTCCCCGCGCTCGGGGCGGGCTTGCTGCAGCCCACGTCTATCCGTGAGGACGTTTTCTTTAGCTCCTGCCTTTCCCCAGGGTGTTCGCAGCCAGATCTCCTTCCGGCTGAGGGGTTTACTAGGCTAAACAACACAAATTTTTACCCTCGTATGATAGCTCTTTAATTACATCTGGAGAATAAGATATAATTATAGTTCCTAGACACTCTGACTCATCAGCTTCAACAGCAATTATTATTAGGGCTGATTGGTTATGAAACTTGTTCATTAACGAGTGTCCCGCGGTAATCTGTTTTTTAATTAAAAGGTACCTGGGTTTGTCTTGCCCGTGCTCTTGGGGACGAGGGGTTTTGGCCCCGTTTTGCTCCCCGGGCAGCTGCTCCGAAGCGGATGGTGCTGCTGCCCCGGCCACATCCCGCGCTGACGCTCCTCTCCCCCCGTTGCAGCGGAGGCCACTTCAACCCCGCCGTGTCCCTGGGCGCGTGGCTGGTCGGCGGCCTGAGCATCACGATGCTGCTGCCCTACTGGGCGTCCCAGCTCTGCGGCGGGGTGATGGGAGCCGCCCTGGCCAAGGTAGGGACTGCGGGGGGGCCGGGCGGGCGCAGGGCCCGGGGACGTGGGGGTGCGGGGGGGGAGGGCAATGCACCGCTGCTCTGTGCAATTAGGGGTGCTGATGTGGCTCCTGGCCGTGCAGCGAGGTGGGTGCAAACCCCTCGGCTCTGCTCCCGAGGCCCTCGCGGTCTGGCTCCGGGGCTCGCACGGCTTGTGTCCCTGCAGCCCGGCTCGGCAGCTTGCTGCTGGCGGCAGCAGCTCGGAGGGGTTTGCAACCGCTGTGAGCGCGGCACGGGCCAGCGCGCCTTGCTGCTGCAGCTTCTGCCGTTTGCATGCACCGTAGCAGCCTGCAGTTTCCCCGGCTGTGCTATTTTACCCTATGAATTTCTACGTGACGCTGCCCTTCTTGGGGTGCGAGGCATCGGCGAGGCCGGGTCCCGCGGAGCCGCCGGGGAGAGCGGTCTCGGCGTCTCGGGAGGAGCCGGGGCCTTTGCCCAGGAGCTCGCGTTTGCCAGGCGCTTAGGGCTGGCTTTCAGGAGGAAAGCGCTCAGATTAGCTCCTCTTTAACCCGCCGCTCCGGCCGCCCCCGCCGTCCTGCCGGCGCGCGCATATGGCCCGCAAAGGCCGCGATACGGCGAGCGGCTCACGCGGGCGGCTTCCCCGCGCAGGCAGCCACGGCCGGCGAGCGCTTCGCCAACGCCAGCGGAGGAGCCTGCGGGACCGTCGCCGCCGACGCGCGGGTCCCCGCCGCCCTGGCCGCCGAGGTGCTGGCCACGGCCCTGCTGGTGCTCGCCGTCTGCATGGGGGCCCTCAACGAGGGGACCAGGACGCCGCTGGCACCTCTCTGCGTCGGCGCCGCCGTCACGGCCGCCGTCCTGGCGGGGTGAGCTCCGCGCCCCGCCGCTGCTCCCGGCCCCGGCCCCGCCGCGCTCCCCTCCCGCGGGCGCCCAGCGAGCGCACGGGGTGACGGGTGCTGACGGCCTCTGGCTGAGGCGGTGTCCCCTCTCGCGGGGTCCGAAGCTCCGGGTTAAACGTTGCACGAGCCCCGTGCGCCAATATTTATCTGCTGCAGCTTGGTTAATCCATAAGTGCTGCCGTCTCTCCTGCCCGGTGTCCGCGAGCCAAGCCCGGGAGACACCCGGAGCGCTGGTTCCCGCGCTGGGCTTTCCCTCGCGAGCGAGCGCGGTGCCCGGGGGCGAGCAGAGCCGTGCTGCACCGTGCCGTGCCGTGATGCCCCGTGATGCCCCGTGCTGCACCGTGCCGCGCTGCGCCGGCTGCTAGTGCTCTCTTGCAGGGGCGGTGCCGGCTCCGGAGCCTGCATGAACCCCGCCAGAGCCTTCGGGCCGGCGCTGGTGGCGAACCACTGGGACTATCACTGGGTTTACTGGGTGGGGCCCGTGCTCGGTGGCCTCCTCGTCGGCGCCCTGGTGAGGTAGGTGATGCGCGTGGAGGCAGAGGGGCCGGCCGTGCTGCCTCTCCCCCGCACTCCCGTCGCCTCGCCGTCCCCCTGCTCTGCCCCGGGGGGAGAAGGAGACAACGGCGATCGAGCTGCCTCCAGCCCAGCACCGCCAGCTGCCTCCTCCTCCTCCTCCTCCTCCTCCTCCTCCTCCTCCTCCTCCTCCTCCTCCTCCTCCTCCTCGTCTCGCGGGGCAGAGCCGGGCCGGGCTGCGGCGGGCGCTTGCAATTTCGGGCGCGTGCCTGCACGAAGATGCTGATCCCGACTTTCCCTTTTCCCTCGCCGAAGGCTCCTGATGGGTGACGAGAAAACCCGGCTGCTGCTGCTGTGAGGCCGGGCGCGTGCTGCCCCCCCCGGCCTCCCCTGCCTCCGCCCTCCCCTCTGCTCTGGCCGGCCGCGGGCGCTGGGGAGGCTGCGCACCTGGAGCCGCCGAAGCCGCAGAAAGCGACTGAAGCCGAACGAGCATCTGCTGCGGCGGCGGTGCCCCAGGGGCCCGCGTGGCCCCGCGGGGTGAGGCGCCTCCGCGAGCGCCGTCCCCCCTTGCCCCAGAGGCCCTGGCGGTCCGGGACGGCCGCTCCCCTGGGATCCCCCGTGCGCTGCCTCCCTTCCCGCGCCGGCAGCCCGGGGCTCGGCTGCTTCCTGGGAATCCCGGCCCCTCCCCGAGCGCCGTGCCCGGAGCCTGCCGCCGTCCCGAGGCAGCGATGCAAAGCCGAGGCGAGCCGCAACGCCCGGGGACCGTGCAGCATCGCTCACCGGCGCTGAAGCTATTGGATGTCTAAATTCCTAATGATGATGTTAATTAAGGAGCCCAGTGTGTTGGCTGCCGCGTGCACGCGTGTGCCTGCCGGGGGGTCCCAGCAGCGGGCCAGAAGCCGGGCGCCGCGAGGCTCTGCCCTGCTCCCGCAGCAGCTCCGTCTCCCCGTGCCGCGTCCGCCGGCACCACGTCCCCCCGCCCAGCCCGCGGGAGCCCCGGGCCGGGGTTGCAGCTCTGCAAACTTTGGCTCCTCGGGCAGCGATTCCCAAGCATGTCTCCGGAGGGGAGAGCGCAGCTCGGAGCACACCGGCTCCCGGATCCCCCCAAACCCCCCCGGCCCGGGAGAGGTGCTTCTTTACCCTTCTTTACCGCGTGGTTCCCGGGGAGGCCAGAAGCTGCCAGGAGGGAAAATGATGCGACCCCAGGAGGGACCACGCGCCCGAGGAGGGGACCAGGGCAGTTGCCGTGGCAACGGCACAAAAATGCCAAACCGTGGGAAGCGCCTTGGCACCTGCGGCGTCGTGGGGAGCCCGGGGCTGCACTTGCACCACGGCCCCCCCGAGCCCCGTCACCCCCCGCTCGGCCGCAGCCAGGGGCTCCAGCCGCCCCCCCCGGCAGCACCGCCTGCGCCTCCCTGCCGCGCTGCTGGTGCGTTTGGCACATCCATTACTAATTTGTCCAGGCAACTTTTAATAAAGCATCTGTAAAACCGTGTTGTTTTTCCCCCAGTATTATTGAAGAGCTTAATTTATGCTAATTAAATACCAATTAACTTCCAAGCACTTAACGTGCTTTAAGGACATAAAATACATCTCATTCCCATGCAATTAAATTTGCATCAGGCCCAGCCGTGGGTCTGGGCCGGGCTGGTGCCGGCACGTGGCCCTGCCGCAGCCGGGAGCCGTTGGGGGGCCGGGAAGCCGCTTTGCCGCGGGCTCCCGTCCCAGCCGCTGCGGGACACCCGGAGCAGGAGCCCGGGGCGGCTCCTCTTGCAGCAGAGCCACCCAACAGCCCCGTGGAGGTGACGCCTTCCCGTCCGTCCGTCCACCCATCCGTCCCCGCAGGACGGAGGTGGCTTGGGGACGCTGCGTTTTTCAGCAGGGCGGGTTTTCTGCAGCTCTGTCGCCCTGTGCCCAGGCTCTCCCCAAGCGCGGGGCGGCATCTCGAGCCCTGGCAGTGCTTCCCGATTTCTTTGGAGTTGGGGACTCCGAGGGAAGCCCCCTCCCCAGACGTCCCAGACGGCCCCGGGTCCGGCTCTGCCCTGATGCGAACCCTCCTCTGGGACCGCGGGGACCGTCGCCTTTCGTGTCCGGGGAGACCGAGGCAGCCAGGGGCACAGGCTGCGGGTGGCAGTGGGAAGCCTCGTGCTCGGGTCCGCATCCCGCCCCCGGACCATTCCCACACCCGGATGGTTCCCGTGCCGGGACCGTTCCCGCGCTGCCTGGCCGGAACGGCGAGCGGCTCTGCGGGCAGCGGCGCGGGAGGCAGCTGCTGCCGTCGGCATCGCGCTGCAAACAGCTGACGCGCCGCGTGCGGCTTGCTGAGCCGGCTGATCCCGCCTGCCGGGCGCGAGGACCCGCTCGCTGCGCCGCGGCCGCCCGGGATGCGGGGTGCACGGCGGCGGGGCAGCGCGGCGGGGAGCAGCCAGGCTGGCCGTGGCGGTTTGCTCAGCGGTGCGTTTTGGCTCGGTGATATTTATCCGTCCTGCGCTGCCAGGATCCGCTTGCAAAGGGCTTTCTGTCTGCAGGCAGAGCCCTTCCCTGCCCGGCCCTCCGGTGCTCCCGCCGACCTCGGAGCTGAGGAGAGCAGCAGTCCCCAAAACGTTCCCGTTCAAACTCCCCTCGGCAGGATTGCAGCTGCTTTGCATATGCTCCCCCAAAGAGGGGCCTGAAAGCCCGGGTGCCCCGAGCAGCGGGAGCACAGGGACGCCAGCAGCGCGGCCACAGCGGGACGGAGCCTTTCCGGAGCGCCCGGCGCCGGCGTTTCCCACCCCCCGAAAGCCCCGGGGAATCGGCGCTGTGCTCCGCTGCTGCGGCTCCTTTGCCAGCCTGCAGCCGGAGAAATCGCAGCCTTGAAAACGAGAGGTGGTTTAATTCTCCCAGCCCGTTTGGTCCGTCCGGCTGCAGCGGGGCACGAGCCCGCCGGCCCCCCCGGCCCCCTCGCCCCAGCCAGCCCGGCTCCGCCGTCCCCCGGGAGATAAGATAGGGCTGAGGCCGTGTTTCCGCCCTGGCCCGTGCGGCGCCTCCACAACGCCTGTGAATTCCTGCAGAGACGGGATTTTGCCGCGGCCGTGACACGGGCTTCGCTCCGGGACCTGGCTGGCCTTGGCCGGCAGAGCATCCCGGGGCTCCGGCTGCGGCGGCTCCACGAGCGCGGTGGGAGCCCGCGGAGGAGCCGGCTCCCTGGGGAGACCGCGGGCACCGCTGGCCGCCGGGACACCAGGGAAGCAGCGGCAGCGGGCGCTGGGGTGGGAGCCACGTGGGGGCCGTGGAGGCAGGCGATGACGTGCGGAGCCGGCGGCGCGCGGGAGCTGCATGTGCCCGTGGGAGCCGGGAGCGAGGAGCGGCGTGGGAGTCTCGGATGTGTTCCCGGGAAGCGTTTAAAGCCACGCTGGGTGCTTGGGATGGCTGCGCCAGCGGGCGATGCTGCCCGCACCGTGGGCTGCGCCAGGCCTCTGGGCACTGGGCACCGGGCGATGCTCCCCGCGTGCTGCCGGAGCTGCCTGGGGCCGGGCGCTGCGCCCCAGGGAGCAGCCGCGAGCCGGGATTGCTGCACCGTGCCATGCCGTGCCATGCCGTGCCATGCCGTGCCATGCTGCTGCAGCTCTAATTACCCTGCAGCCCGAGCGCCAGCGCAGCCTCCCTGCTCGTCAGCACACGTGCAAAGCGCACGAACGGCCGCCAGCGCCGCACGGATCTCCGGGGCTCCTGCCGGTGATCCCGCCGAGGGGCTCCCAGCTGGACCGGGCACCCCAGCGCCGCGGTCGGGTCAGATGGCCCCACTCTGCCCCCCCCCATGGAGCAAAGCCGGGAGAGGGAGCATCTCCGCATCCCGCCGCCCGCCTTCGCCTCTGCTCCCGGCTCCACTGAGCTCCCACTTCCCTGCACTTTCTGTCCTCGGCCAGCTCAGGCTCCTGGGGAGGGACGCAGGACGGGAACATGCCTCCGGGAGGGACGCTGGGCTGGGAGCGAGCGGGGGCACAGGGCAGCCGTGCCGGAGCACCGGGTCCCACCGTTCACGGCTCCCGGCCGCGCTCTGCCTGCCACTGTCGCTGCGGCTGGACGGGCACGTGGGTGACGTCCAGCCACGCTGGCCTCCGAGCCAGAGCGTTTCTTCGTTTGGCACAGAGAGCTAGAAAAATTTACATTGTTAAGGATTTTTTTAGAACAGATTTAGCCGGGTGCTTACTTCCAAGTATTTTTTTCAGCTTCTGCCAGTTTGAATGTTTGCGGAGAGGAAAACAATCAACAGAAACCAAACAATGCAAAGCCTCGGATGCGAATTTGTGTTCATGCAAATGTGGCGAGGGCGGAAGCCCCGAGCCAGGAGCCCCGCGTGCCACGGCCGGGAGGGATGCGCGGCTGGGAGGGATGCGCGGCCGGGAGGGATGCGCGGCTGGGAGGGATGCGCGGCTGGGAGGGATGCACCCCTCGCCCCACAGCGCCCCTCCGCTGCCGGTCGCCATGGCGACCCGGGAGGAGGGATTCGGTCCATCCTAGAGGCTCTGGGCTCCCCCGTCTTGCCCAGCCCGCGGGATCCCCATCCTCCTGCGTGTGCAGCTCTGCGTGGCACCGTGCCGCCCCGGCAGCCGTCCCCCCGCGTGCCGGGTGCAGGGCAGCGTGCACGGCCGTGGTCCTGTCCCGCGCGCTCAGTGGGGGCTCGTGGCTGGAGCCCGGCCGTGCGTGCGGCTCCCGCGCTGGCAGCAACTGGGAGGCTGCACAATAAGTAGCCGTTTTAATTACCGCACAAGATTTACGCGATTGCTTCCTCACGTGGGAAATTAAAACCAACGCTCCATCACAGCGGTCGACGTGGCGCAGGGGGGCGCGGGCAGCGCCGGGCACCACGGGAAGGGCGCACGCAGCCCGGCGCTGGGGGATGCTCGCCCGGCTCCGGCCCCGCGATGCTTCCCGGGCCTGGAGGCACCGGCGGGCTCGGCTGCGGCTGCGGCTGCGGGCTCGGGGCAGCGTGGCTGGGCCACGGCGCTGGGCTCGCGCGGGAGCACGGCATCGCTATGGGGGGAGGCGGCCGTGCCCGTGCCCCCCATGCCCGGCGGCCCCTTCCCATCCCCCGCCGCCACCTTTATTAATCTCCTTTCTCTCTTTCTTCCCTTTTTTGCAGGGCTTCCGTTGCCATGGGGACGGGGATAGCAGTAGCCGGGGTGGAGCCTGCCGACACTGCTGAGCGCGGCGCAGAGTCCGTTTACGTAACGGGCGGGCGGCCTCGGGCCGGCGGGCGCAGGGCTGCAGCAGGGCCCGGCACGCGGCGGCACCCGGCACCGGCCTCGTCCCGCGCCGCGGCTCCCGCATGCGCCTGCCTTGGGGGCGGCTCTGCCCCGTGCGAAGGCACCGGCGTCGCAGGTGCCGCTGGTCATTTCATGAGCAAAGGGCTGCAGGGATGCACATGGCACCCGCTGAGCCGCGGGGATGCACACTGCACCTGCGGGGATGCAGGGGATGCACACTGCACCCGCTGAGCTGTGGGGATGCACATTGCATCCGCTGCACCACGGAGATGCACATGGCACCCGAGAGCTGCAGGGATGCACATTGCACCCGCAGGGCTGCGGGGATGCACATTGCACTTGCAGGACCATGGGGATGCACATGGCACCCGCTGAGCCGTGGGGATGCACACTGCACTGGCAGGGCCGTGGATTCAGGCGGGTGGGAGCCGCGGCTGCCAGCTCCTCGCAGCCCCCCCCCCCCCCGGCAGCAGCCCTCGAGGCACGCGGCACTGCCCTCTCCCTTTCCCTGCACACGTATTAATTACAGCCCGTGTCGATAGTGTTTATCGTTGGCTCGTTAAACCGGAGGGAACATCGACCTGCAGCGCTGCCGGGGGGGGGAGGTTCATCTGCTGCCCCGCTGCCGGGTTCAGAGCAGCCACCGGGCACGTCGCCGCGCCGCAGCCAGGGAGCGGCAGGAAAACCGGGCCAGGCCGCAGCCGTCCAAGGACATGCAGAAAAGCAGCAGGATTTAATTATGTTCGGGCGCCTGCCGGCAGTCCCGCGGGTCACCTCAGGGCAGGAGATTCCACCTTGAACGCGGCGGGGGAAAAAGCGTCAGGACGGCAACTAACGGGCCAAGCACTTGTTCGGGAGGAGCAGCCCCCCCGCGGGAGGATGCTCGGGGAGGCCCCGCGGTCCCCTGGCCCCCGGCCCGCCCGCGGCTGCCGGGAGCCACCGGGTTTTGTGGCAGGGTCGAGGGGAGAAACGGTTCAGCGGGAGCAGGAGTTTGGGAAGCGGCTGGCTCAGAGGCTGCTCGTGGAGACGGACCGTCCTCCGGCGTCGGTGACCGCGGCAAGCGACGGGGTGGTCCTCGCGCGGAGCAGCCGCCGAGCGGGAGCGACGGGCATCGGCCGCGGGGCAGCGAGGAGGGAGGATGCCCCGAGCCGCCGCAGCAGCGGGACCGAGCGTGCTGCCGGGGTAGGAAGGAGCCGGCGGAGCCGCGGGCGGCAGGGAAAAGCCGAAAAACAATTTACGGCTTCCTCCAGATGGCAACCGAGCCGGTCGCACCGACAGACACAGCTGCGCCAGCGTACGGGGGGTAAATAAACCGGCGGAAACCCCCGCGGCTGCTGCGGGAGGTGGGGCAGGACCCCGCGGCCCGGCCCCTCCGGGGGCTCCGCCGGCAGCGAGACCCGCAGGCAGCGGCGGCGATCCCAGAAGCGTCGTTGCTCCTGGCCAAGGCGCATCAGTCGGTTAGAGCAGAGGGGGGATTTCGTACCAGCGTTTTGCATTTAAAAATTGTTTCAATTTCTGTATCACTAAAGCAGCAAGTATTTGTTGGGGATTTTTTTCTTTTTTTTTTTGTGAAAAATTTTCAAACATCTCTGGCAATTCATTGATGTGTGGGTTGCTCTGTTTTCCAAGAATTCCTTTGTTGCTTTTCCCTCCCCGCGTTGTCCCGCTCCGAACGCGCGGCCCGGTGCTGCCGCAGTGCTGCACGCCGTGCTGCAATGAGCTCCGCGGGCGCTGAGAGCCGCGAGGAAAGGCAGAGCCCACCCTGCACTGCCGGGAAAGCTGAGCTTTACCCCAAACTCGTCTCCCTGGGAAATGACCGGAGCGGCCGGGGGCTGCGTCCTGCCCCGCTGCTGCTCGCAGACGGGGCTGAAGCCTCGCACAGGCGAAGCCGCAGGGAGCGGGGCCCGGGCTGCCCGGCTGCGAGGGGTTCAGCGTCCCGGGGCCCGTGGTGTCCCCAGCGTCCCCGCTGCGCCGGGAGCAAAGCGAGCGCGAAGCCACCGCTGCACAAAGCGCCCCTTGTGCGCCGGCCCCGCTCGCCAGCCGTGGAAAATCCCGTCACCGCCGCTTCCCGTCTCAGCGTCGCCGCTGTGAAAGCAGCGCATTGATGAGACGGGTTTGGAAGCCAGCAGCGAAACTCGGTGGCTTCGCCGCTCGCCGCGTTGAACCCGCTGCGCAGGGAGCGGCTCGGCGGGGGCCGGTTCCCGGTGCGCGAGACAGGATCCGTCTGTTCCCCCTGCAAACCCAGCAGACGGGTTTTCCCCTTTCCCGGCAAGGACGTCCCGGGTCACGGCTTCCAGAGCCGTGCAGGGAGCAGCCTGGGCTGACGCTTCCCGGCCCCGAAGGAGCCTCACGTGGCACCAACGGGGCACCCGGCGCGCACCGCCCCATCCCGACGGCTCCTCCCGGCACCGCTGCGGCCTGCTCCCACCCGCCACGGTGCGGATCGGCTTCGTTGCCACGGGAGCTCGCGGGTGGCTCCGGACGGCTCCAGACACGCTCCGTGCACGGAGGCACTGGAAGATGCGCGGGCGCGAGGGCCGGAGCCAAGACTCGCACGGCTGCAGCAAGGGGCCCGTGTCCGGAGCGGGGGCTGAGCGCTGGCGGCCGTGCGCCGGGACGGGATCGCCTCCGCGCTCCCCACCCGATTCGGGAGCGTGAGCCGCTTCTGCCCGCGCGGAGGTGGTGGTTAGTCAGGAAGCGGAGGTGATCCACCTCTCCCGCCGGGATGCGGTGATCCACCTCTCCCGCCGGGATGCAGTGGTCCACCTCTCCCATTGGGATGTGGCCACTCGGCCGGCAGCGCAGTCCTCGCCTTTGCAGAATTTGCCCTGGCACGCAGCGATTTCAGCTCATCTCCAGCAGGAATGCAATACAAATTTGCAAAGGGGGAAAAGAGTAAAAGAGCAGATAAAACATGCAGCAAGAGACCGCAGCAACCGCACATGGCAGCTACGACTGTCGGCGCGGTGGCTAAGCCTGGTACGAGGCCGAGCTGCGGCCGGGCTGTCGCTGGCCACGTCCCTGCGAGGCAGCGCTCCCACGGGGCTCTGGATACCCAACTCCCATGAAAATTCACTTTGTCTCAAAAATCCTGCCGTTAATATAATATGACTCTAAGTGTGCTAAATAATGAAAAGCACAAAATAAGGAACACCCCCCCCCCCCATCCTCCTGAGAGCAGGAACTGTACCTGGCTTTTATGCTTCCTGGCCCAGCAGCGTTAAGACAGCTCGCACACGAATGCCACCAGGCTTATCAATACTTATTCAGGGGAATTAAAACATATTCTCAGTGGTTTCTGCTGCAGCTTTGTTTCATGTGCAGCAGCTAGGTGGGCTGTGCTGGGAAATGGGCACATACATTAAAAGAACAACAGAAAAGGGAATAAGCAAACCACACGGTTTACAATTAAAATGAGAAGGCTTCAGCTTAGCACGGCCTGGCGCTGAATGCGGCGTGCATTAGGGTAATGTGCCGCTTTCCTTCCCAAAAGCACGCAGGAAAGGCATCCAAATGACCGTTATTATTTCCATTATTGCTCCCATTCCTTCACATGCATAAAGAGCTATTGCTGCTGCGACGGTCTCTGTGCGCGAGCCGCATGTGAGCAGGGCCTTGCGCCGAAGCGGGAGGCTCCCCGCGGCACGCACGGTGCGGCACGCGCTGGCACCGCGGCGCGGAGAGAGCCGTGCCACCCCCCCCGCCCGCGGGCACTGCTTCCCCCGCCACGGGGGGCCCGGGAAGGTCCCCCCATTTCCCACGACGAGGTCGCGGCGCGAGGAGGGACGTCTGCCGTTCATCCCTCCGCGTTCGCAGTGACATCCCGCGGTGCTGGGAACAGCCCGGCTGCTTGTGAGCGCATCAGCAGGACGGGGCAGCGGGGCTGCAGCGTTAGAACGAGCCTTTTAAAGCGACCGCATGATAACGCGTTTGGGCGGTTTCTGGGAAGCCTCCCGGGACGTAGTGTGGGGCAGTGCGGGGCCGTGGGGAGGCAGAGCACTGCGGGACGGGTCGCGGCGGAGCGGGGACGGGCCCAGCCCGCGGGTGCAACGCGCCCACACAGAGCCGAACTGCAGCGCCCAGGCACGAATTCGGAAATCCTTGTTGCTCAAGGAAATGTTTTCGTTGTTATTTTCCAATTGCCTCCTGCTTCAATTTGCGCTTCCCGCGGCGTGCAGGGTTCGGGGGAGCCGACCCTCGAGGGGCCGGGCAGCGAGGGAGGTGGATGGTGTGTGCGGGCTGACAGCTCCTCCGTGCTGCCCGGCTGCCGCGTTTTCGGTGAGCGGGGTCGAAGGCGGCATTGTTTAAACCACACATTTTTAGAAGACCCTTTGGGAGCGGGGTGGAGCTGGTGATGCGCCGGACTTTCCCGGAGGTCAGGAGACGGGAAAACGCCGTTCCCTTGCAAGGGGCGAGGTGCCGCCCCCGGCTGCCTCGCGGCAGGACGTCGCGGCGCGGAGCGAGGCACCCCGGACGGTCCCCGCGGCCCCGGGGCGGGCGGCCCCGGCCCAGCATCCCCGACGTCCCCGGGCGCCACCCCTAGGGATGCGGGCGGCGTATGCAAATGAGATGCGTGGGTGGAGCCTAGCCCGGCCCCGCCCCCTGCCGCCAGGGAAGGGGGCGATCGGGGGACCTACCCTTCCCCCAATATGCAAATGAGCATGCAAAGCAGCGGGGCGGGGCCAAGGCACGCCCCCGCGGCGGGGGTGGGCGGGGCTAGGGCCGAGCCGCGCGGGCGGAGGGGGCGGGGCCTGCGCTGTAGGGGCGGGGCCTGCGCTGCAGCGGCAGGGAGGGGGCGGGGCCTGCCGCGCACAGAAGCGGCGGGGCGGGGCCTGCTATGCAGACGAAGGGGCGGGGCCTGTTATGCAGACGAGGTGGGCGGGGCGGAGCCGTTATGTAGATGAGGGGGCGGGGCGGCGCCGGGTGTGTGTCGGTGCCTCCTGCCAGCTGCAGCCAGAGGTGCCGAGCGCAGCCCGAGCCCGAGCCCCGGCGCAGCTGCAGCGGGCGGAGCGCGCCGAGCCGAACCGGGCCGAACCGAACCGAACCGGGCCGAGCCGAGCCGAGCCGAGGGCGCTCGGGAGCCCGCGCGCAGCATGGCCGAGCCACCGGCGGCGCCGGGCCCCGAGGGCGAGGAGGGCCCGGTGCGCTTCGCCCGCAAGGGCGCCCTGCGGCAGAAGAACGTGCATGAGGTGAAGAACCACAAGTTCACGGCGCGCTTCTTCAAGCAGCCCACCTTCTGCAGCCACTGCACCGACTTCATCTGGTGAGCGCCGCCCCCGCGGGACCCCCCCGCGCCCCCCCGGCCTCCCGCCCTGGCCGTGCCCCCCCCTCAGCCCGGCCGACCCCCCGCGGGACCCTCTCCAGTCGCCCCCGGTGCACACGCACGCACCCCCCAGCCTGCCCGGGACCCCCCCTTGGCCCGGCACAGGCTCCCGCAGCCCTGCAGGGCCCCCCCAGCCTGCTCGGGGCCCCCCCGTAGCCATCCCGGCCCCGCGAGGCCCCCCTCCAGCCGTCCCCGGACCCCCGTCTTGGGCAGTGGCGCCTGGTGCGGTGACGGGGACGGGGACAGGGACGCTCATGCGGTGCCTCTCTCTCCGCAGGGGCTTCGGGAAGCAGGGCTTCCAGTGTCAAGGTGAGTGCCGCGCTGCGGGCACCGGCGCGGGGGGCCGGGGAGCTTCCCGCCGGGTCGGGGTCGCTGCCTTCCCCGTCCCCTGGGACCCCGCGGCCCCGTCGCCCCCGCGGGGAGCGTCACCGCTGCGGCCGCGGGAGAGGAGTCCAGTCAGCATCTGCACGGGAATCGCCGTGCCCAAACCGGGGAAGCAGCTTAGTCATTTTTGTAACCAGCCAAGCGACCGGTTGGTGCTTTTAAGCCGGTTGCTGGTCCGGTTTTGCTAGCGGAGATAAGCGGCGAAGGACCCCCAAAAAAGGCAAGGGGAAGTTTATCGTTTCAGATGTGCTTGTTACGAAAACGCGCTCTCAGGCAAGCGGGGCGCGTGCCGGCGCGGGGTGCGGGCTGGGAGGGCTTGAGCGGCTTAGTTGTGTCGCTGGGGAAAGTGAGGCTTTGTGACAAAACACGCTGCGAGAGCTTCTGGGTTCCTGCAGCCAGAATCCCTTGTTTTCATTCTGCAAGGGCTTTTGGAGACTTAGGATGTGCCCTCACGAAATTAAGATGAGCTAACCTAAACCTGGGTGGTCGGTACTCTTTGCTAGCCTAACCCCGTAGGTCGGGTCTGCGGCCGGCGGCGTGGCCGGTCCCAGCTGCGGTGGCGTGGGCCTCACCTGGGGGAGGCGAAAGTCTGGGCTTGCGGTCGTCAGTGCCGACACCTGTAGTTGCTGGCACCGGAATTTTGCTCCTGAGAGTATTTGGGGCAAAGTTTCATTTTGGCGGGTAGCCGAATCCCAAGATGAGGCATTTTGCATGAGAATAGAACCCCTGTATAACTGTAACATCACAGGAGCAGCTAGTCTTGGCAGACTTCAGTTGTGTCTGAACCAGAAAACAAGCCCCGTTGGATTACAGCGTGGCACAGGCTCAAAGTCGAGCTGCGAGGTGTCGCGGAGGATCCGAGTCTCCGGGTGCCGGCTCCGTCCGCACGGCACCCGGGATCTGGGGCAGGCGCCGGCACAGGGGCTGCTGCCGCGGCGGTGGTGCCGGGATGGACCAGGTCTGGTCTTGGTGCTCTCGGGAGCATCCCTGCAGATGCTCCTACAGGCAGTAAAATCCAGCCCAATCAAGTCATCTCTGAATCATGCTGCTACTCATCCGTAACACTTGCCACCTGCCTTAAGAGTATACCTTAAAATCCCAAAAGCAAATCCCTACCACCTCTCCCAAACCTCCAGCTGAGGGCCTTGGCTGGTGGCAAGGAGAGAGAAAGCAGATATGAAGGCTAAAACATGTCCTGGTGGTGGTGTTCAAGGTTATGGTTACCCCTGGCTCCCGCTGCCGGTGCTGAGCTCTTGTACGTGGGCAGCTTGATCCTGTTACTGAGAAGAGCTTTGTGTCGCTTAGGTCTAGGTCTCTTGTTGCGGGTCTTCCTATGTTGATACAGCCATTCATTTCCTGGATTTCGTTATGGTGCATGCAGCATCATGCTGGGCGTGTTTATACAGATATAACATCCCCGAAATTTGAAGTGTGCTAGAAAAGGTTAGCTGGGATCATCTGCTAGCAGAGCAGCGTTCTCGCTTTCTTTCTGTATAATTTCTGGTGCTTTGCTCAGTTCTGCCTATAGTGTTCAGTATCGGATAATTTGAGCCTTTTAAAGTTTTTTTTTTTCCCAAGCCATTAAGAACTATTGTCCAAACCTGTAATTGTGCACTTGCTTCAAGGTTTAACTTTAACTGGTTTTAACCAATATTAAATCAGTCTTCCATGTGAGGTCAGTAAGTGGGAGTGCAAGGATAGTCTCAGACTTGCTAATGCATGGCAATTGCTCTCCAAACGCAGAGACCTCCTCCTCTTCCCTCCCCCCCATATTAAGCAAAGCAAGCCTATCCTGTGGTTTCTTGAAGTGGGCATCTTTAAGAGGCTGAAGTGACATCAGTAGGATTCCCATTAGTATGCTGTGCTCAGTGACATTTCCAAAGGTGCGTGAGTGGTCTATAACATGTATTTCTACCTTAAGAAACCACTTTCAAAGTTAGTCTGGTGTTGCAAACATGAAAAGCATGTTACTCTGTGTTGCAATGGCATCCTGAGATTCTGCAGGCTGCAGTACGTAAAGTCAACCAGTTTTACCTTGAATACCTTCCTAAATCAATGAGCATCTGTGCGTTTTTACATATGTCTCCTTCTGTGAGGTTTTGAGATCTCTGAGGGTAAAATGCTCTTAATAGTGAGACTGCTGTAACTTAAGCTGTGGGCGTGATCTTCATTAGCGCGAAAGCATCTTGCAGTTGGTATCCCGCGGTGGAAGGCACGCGGCGTCTCTGCGTAGAACGCTTCCAGGTTAGGAAGTCAAGCACGAGCTATAGCTCGCTGCTGCCTGCCATCTGCTTCGAAATCACAGCTCCCCGAGGAAAGCTCCGGGAGGGATTTCAGTTCTCTTACGGCAGGAGGAAGAGCTAGGAGCGCCAGGCCTGGCGCTGCGCACGGCATCGCTCCTTCTCCCAAAGTTGATCGAGCTGTTAAGCTGGGGTCCTTTGCACCAGCTGGTCATGCTGTACGTGAATCCTATTTCATGAAGCTGTGCTGGCATCAAGCATTAGGCTGTTCAGGCTGTGCTGCAGCTGCTGTTGCGTTTGATAAATAAGTTATATCTGCAAAAAAACCTCCAGACTAGCTTTTGTTTAGGGGTTCTGTTTCTTCAGCTGTAAGTGGCTTACAGCAAGCCTTTTATTGTAGTTTTTAACTCTCCGTTTATTGAATACAGATTCCGTCCAACTTTAACAACTTCCCCAGCTATTTTACTCTGTTGTTTAGAGGGGATGCCTGGAAATGCAGCTGAAGCGTATGCCTGTCTCATTTCTGAGCTGTTTTCTATTGCCGTGTTTGCTTAAGTAGGTTTTCACCTGTGCCCTGATTTCTTTCTAGGACGTTTTCACTAATTAGATTGTTAATTAGCTCAGTACTTGTGACTTCTGGCAGGAAGCTTGGAGAAACTGGCTCTTTGTACCTTGAAATACTAATGGGTACCACAAATGCCACTTAACTGCTTGCTAATCTCCTCCTTTTCCTTGTATAAATCTTAACCTATTGGGCTGCTGTCCTAAGGGGAGAAAGCGTTTCGGGGCTGGGCAGCCCGAGGTCTGTGCGTGCCGTCCCGAGGAGCGGGCAGACTTGGCAGGATAATGCGATGTCAACACCCCGTTAGACGCCGGCTGCGCTGGGGAGCTGCGGGTGTGCCCGGAGATGCCGGGAACGCGGACCCGTTCTGGGAGCAGGCTCGGCACGCGCTGGCTGCGTGTCGGCCGGGGATGCGGATGGGGCTTTCTGGCTGTGTCCCCGTGATCTGTCACGGCTGAAAGGTGTGCGAGCTGTGACGTGACCTCCCGCGCGACAGAGAAAGCGGCGTCTGTGTTCTGCCCTTCCTCCTCCCCGCGTTTTGAGGTCCCTCTGCCTGGTACCACTACCAGGAAGACGTGAGGAGGGAGAGAAGCATCTTGTTGTCAGAGGACCGCTGTGGAAGAACAGTGTGTGGCCTTTAAGTTGCAGCCGATGGCTTCGCTGTCTCAGTTCTCCTAAGCAGTGCTTTAACAGTGATAAAGGAAAATGAACTAGTTCGAAAGCCCAGGAGAACAACGTTCTTGTCTTATTCTCAGAACGAGCAGATTCTGGGAACTGACGGCTTCCTCTGTCTCTTCTACCAATATTCCCTCGTGCTCCTCGATCCTTGGGGCATCTTCCTGCTGCTGTCTGCACAGCCCTGTCTCCTTGCTGACGCTGCAGACCAGGGTATCGGCTGCGTTACAGGTTTTGCGATGAGAGCACAGGCTCTGAGAACCAGATTCACTTAACCTGGAATTGCCAGCAGAGCTGCCAGGCTGCGTTTTCACCTTGGGAATCAGGGAGGAGCAGGAGGAAGAAATGCTCACCTAGAGGTGAAGAGCCATGTAACGTGATTCTCACTGCCAAGCGAAAAATAACTTGCATCTGCTCCTGTTTGCACGCGTGCAGAGTAATTAGGAAAGATCTTGGAAAGAAGATTTTGGCTCCTGAGGAGAGGGAAGGAGAGAAAAGCATCATTTAATAACAGATGCTTAGATCTTGTGCAGTAACTTTTCTGGGGAAAAATGTTTACTTCTTATTCCTAGTTATGACTGGGTAAGCAAAGATACTCTTCAAACACTTCTCTTTTGAAACTTCCTACAAAAATGTACTTCCCTCTTCCAGGTCTTCTTCCTCCCCTCCAAATCCAGTGTACTCATTCATTTTGTGTTTTCATTTCAGCAGTTGATACAAAAACTAAGCAGCTAGAGGAGGTCAGGCAGGACTTATGTTTTAAGCAAGTATTTCTCTCGCACTATCTGCCTTCAAAACCCACCCTTCCTTCCCCCGCGTCTCTGCTGCCCTCCAGACGGAAGTGAAACCCGGAACAGTTCTGGTCTCCCCAGCTGCAGCTCTCACTGATGCTGGGCTGTTTTGTTTGTCGCCATTAGCTCCATGCGGGCTTTCAATGTGCCTCTTTATTGACTGTATTAAGCGAGTGAGAAACAAAAGCAAAACAAACTCCAATCATTCAGAGTTGCCTCAAACCCAGTAATTTAGTGTCAACATATTATGCACACTAGAGAAATGTTAGTGTTCAAATAGACTAATTAAAAATGTTACTGCAATTACTTTTGCAACACAAATGATGCTAATTATATAATGCTGCAGAAATTGGAAACATAATTTTGGAGGATTTCTGTGTGCCTCGCAGCGGTAACACAGTCCTCGGGGTTCTCGCGGCGAAGCCCCCGGGCGCGGGGCACCCGCCGCTTCGGCTGCCGGCGGCAGCGCTTTGGAGCAGGTAGAGACAGAAAGGGGAAGTCGGTCTGGTCCCCCGCTCGCTGCGCCGGATGGCCTGTGCTTCTGCAGAACTGTGAATAAGAGAGAGCTGACGGGGAAAATGGGAAGATGCACGCCTTCATGTTCTGGTCAAATGGTTAAGTTTCCTTCAAAGGCTGGTTTTAAAGCCTGTGCCCTGAGATGGTTTCCCCAGCGCTGCTCCTTCCTGCTCCAATACGAGCAGTTCGGAAAAGCAGCTGAGGAAGGAGGCGTGCTCTGGCAGGAAATCTGAAATTGCAGCAGCCCTTCGCTGCGTTGGGTCTGCGGCTATCAGGTTCGGCGGGGATCACTTGATCTCTTAAGCCCTTTAGTATCTCCTTACAGCGCAGAACAGTCCTTTTAAGCTTCTTGGTGGAAGCAGTTTCTCTTTCCCTTTCCCCTTTGCAATTAGCTCGGCAGATTTTTGTTTCATCTCCTGCCAGAGCTGCCATGCTAAAATGATCTCGGACCTCGATCGCTGAGCGGCCGGCTCCCTTCCCCGGCGCGTGGCTGGCCGGTGTCGGAGGTGGAAGCTGGGGACGGCGAGTCGGTCCGGCTGGCCCCGCGTGGGTGGGTGGCACCGAGTCCCGCCGGTGCCGTCGTCCGTGGGTCCCCTGCGGAGCCTGGACCAGCCCAGCAGCCGAGCCTCCGTGGTGACTGCTCTCACGTTATCGAGCCTCCCCGTGAAATTTAACGCCTGGGCTGTCCCTGAGGAGGCCTTTGAGCAACGGATACAGGCTTTTCGGATACGGGCTTTTCTGGGTGCATGCTAGTTGAGAGTGGGGACGTTGGACTGACGTTGCGTGCAATCCTGCAAATGCTTCGCACGCCCTGGGCTCCTGCAAGGGTGTGCAGGGCATCCTTGTGCGAGCGGTGAGCTCGTACTCTTCCTTCTCCGGGGCTGTGGCTCAGGGCACTGCACGAAGGGGGCCAGACACCCAGGTGATGGCCGTGAGCACGCGGCCGGCTGGACGGGGCGGTGGCTGGATCCTTGCTGCAGGGCCAGCGCTGACCACTGCTGCAGCCAGGCCTGGAGAGATCGCTCTTCCAAACACGTGCTGGAGTATAGAGCAGGCCACGCTTGTATTCTCCTCGCAGTTTTGCAAGGACCTGGTAGTCCGGGGTGCCTGAGGAAAGGGTACATCTGCACTGCAAGGAGTGACAAGCCTTCAGACCCTGCTCTAGACTATATACGTGGATGCTGGAGGCAGTGGGCTGTGCCAAGGTAGCGTAGGCTCCGCGCTGCTGTGACCGCGGGCGCCTGACTCGCCGTGCAGCAGGTCTGGTCGTGGCCCTTGTCTCTGCAGTCTGATTTGTGGCCGCACGCTTGCCCGTCTCGTCCTGTTTTGCAGCCCCAGCACCTTCCACCAGAGCCAAGACCATGCATGTTTGATTGCTAGTGCAAAACAGGAGATGGGTTTGAATCTCTTCTTAAAATCTGGCCTGAATTCTGTTAATATACTGGGGCTTATCTAGGAACTCGGGCTAGAGGAGTTCCCCCAGCCTCCTGTCTGTGTGTTGCTGTCCTTCCCCCAGCTGCCCAGCATAGCTCATCGTTCCTCCGAGTTCATTTGAAAAGAAAAAAAATCTGTAAAAAATGCTTGAAACATTCATCAATGCTAGCCAGTCCTCCTTTGGATTTATCAGCAAATAAGTCGCATGATCACTGTGACTAAGAAACTCACTTCTGACTGTGCCCCTAATATAGTTCAGGGCAGAGCTGCTTGGAACATGTAATTAAAAAGTGTGCAATCAGAAGGGAAATGTTAAAGTGCTGTCTGCTGCTCTGATTTGAGTGTGTGTGGTAACGAGAAGGGATGTGGTGGTGGGTGGGATGGGATTTTGCCCAAGAGAAATGTTTGGGTGGATTTCTGCTGCAGGAGCCAGCTGTGCAGAGGATTAGTGCTGCACATTCACATAAACAGAGCTGCGGACCTGCCGGAGCCTGGCCGTGGGCTGGGAGCCTTTCTACGCACGTGATGAGGCTCTGGCGTGAAGGACAAGGCGAAACAGCGGTGGAGGGTGTTGGAAGTGCTGCGCGATTAATTCCTCTAGTCTTGCTTCGTGAATCATTATTCTGAAAGTCCATAAATTAGAGCCATTTAGAAAAGGTGAGTAAGAGGCTCTCTGCAGGAGAGGCGTAACGGTGGGTCTTTCGGGCAGCGTGTTCCTCGTTCCGCTCGAATTGCGAATACAGGGCAGATCTGCGCAGGGCTTGCTCCCGACACAGCAACAGAGACAACTGCCGAAGCAGGACTCCTTGCGCAGGGGTCCTGGATGCTGCCCTAGGTTTCCGCTGCGATGTTTTCGTGCCGTGCTGTGTGTTGCGGTCCCCAGCATCCTGCACGCTGCCTGTGACTGGTGTGCACCTCGTCTCTGACGGCCAGGCGAAGGGGAGAGGGAGGAACGAGCACAAAGTGCTCACAGACCCTCCTCGTTCTGCAGGTGACACTGATGGACAAAGCGAGGCCCGTCCCTGTCCCTCCTGCATGTCGGCGCAATCCCGTACCGCGAATGTCAGCAGAAACCCTTGCGGGAGCCCAAGCTGCTGTGCTGCTCATGGTGGGAACCTGGCAGCGAACCCCAGAATTTGAGCACGGCACTGAAATGGGGTATCCAGACAGAGAAACGGGGCGAGGGGGTGTGCGCGCGGGTGCAGTAACAAGTGAAGGCGGTCCCTTGGGTTTCACCGTCCCCTCGAGGAAGGAGTCTCCGTGGGCTGCCGCTTCCCTACCTCCGCGCCATGGGAATGGTTTACTTCGGGGGAGGCAGGAGAGAGCGGGTCCGCTCGAGACCGCTCGCCCGTCCCACGATGTGCCCGGCGGGGCCGGTGGGTGCTGGGGACTGCTGCGGCTTGGCTGGGGGCCCCCGGGGGCTCAGTGAAGGAAGATGAAAGCCTCCCCGAAGCCGTTCAGGCCTTTCGGAGCTGATGTTCGGGAGCGTTTCCCGAACACTGGGACCATTGTCGATGTCCCCGGGAAAGAAAGCGCTGTTGGGGCGGGGGCACTTGGCTCCAGCCCTGCCCTCGGCGAGGAGGCAGCTTTCCACGAGAGCTGCGGGAGGGATGGGAGGCAGGAAGAAGGCTTCAGCTGTGCGGTGCTCCGCAGCAGCCAGGTTCCTCGCGTTGAGCAGAAGCAGCTCCCGCCAGCAGCTCCTCTGGCCGCGGCGTTCCCGGCCGTGGGGCTCCTCGGCACCGCGGGGCCTCTCCCGGGGGTTAGTCAGCCCGCTCCGTCGTGTCTCATCCCGGGGAGCCGAGCCCTGATGGGCAGCGATCAGCTCCGAGTGCGGCAAGCTGCTGCCGTTGCCAGCAGTGACCGTGGGGAGCTGGATCGGGGCTGGCTTTGCCGTGCCGGAGAGCCTGCGTGCCCGCTGCGCGCGGGGTGCACGTCGTGCAAGCGGTCAGGGCTCGGCTGAGGTGGCCGGAGTGAAGAGGTGCCTCCAGCCAAGGAGTCTCTCCTGTCCTGAGGTCACCCGCTTGCCTTCGGTCCTGGCGGTGCTCAGTGCCGTGCACGCTGAGATGCTCGGAGGCCAGTGCCTCCTAAAACAGCTTCTGTCCCCTAAAAATTACTTCTGCAGGTTTGGAACCCACAGTGCCGGTCGGGAGAAGGGGAGGAGGAGGAAACCGCTTTGCTCCCTGCGGGCAGCAGCGGGGTGCCTGGCCCTGGAGGGGGGCACGGCCCTGCGGGTGCTTCGGCTGCGTGGGGCATGCCGCGGGCAGGGGAGGGTCCCCGTGGCTGTGGCTCTCGCTGGGCTCCGTCCCCTCTTTCCTGATCACCGCAGTACAGGGGTGAGCGGTTTATTAGTCCTGCTGTTAGACCAGCCTCCTTTGGAAAAATAAAACAGACCCAAACGTTCTCCTTACGAGCCGGCCGCCTGAATTCTGTATAATTAAACAAACTGATAACTTGAGAGCAGTAGTCCTTCTCTTCCTTTTGAGGATTATTCAACTGTTAGTAGATATGGGAGGAGGCAAGACCAAACCATATGAGGGTCATACTTGCTACAGTAGCTCAGCTCGCACCATAGCTTCCAACAGCGGATCCCGTTTCTCTTTAAAAGGAAATGCATTTTGTGAAACCATGGCAGATGTATTCTTGCAGCTCCACTGTGCAGATTAAGCTGCGTGCTGCCAGCTCTCTTCAGCTGAGGATCTGCTGGCAGCGACGGGTTCTGTCTGCTGGCTGCATGCTGATCTGCAATGCATAAATCACTGCAGGACGGTTCCCCTGCAGCCGCGTCCGCTGCACCGAGCACTGAACTGCAGCCTGGAATGAGGCTCATCACCTCGTTCCCGAGAAGAGGTCGCTCTTCCTTGCGTTATGGAAGCCAGTTACTTTCTATTCTTGTTTACAAAGTGCCTCTTTTTTGGTAGCTCTCCAAAGCTCGCAGACTTGGAGCGTAACAATAGCTACTCTGCTGCTATGTGTTGATAAAAGCTATTAGCTAAGACGTGGCTCTTCCCTCGCTCCCGCGTTCCTCGGTGGCCTGCACAGTGTATCGGCGGGCGTGTGCGAGCTGGCGGAGGGTTACTCGCGCGCCGATGCGGATGGCGTGCGGAGTCCCAGCCGCGTATGTTATCTGGCCGATTCTCTGTGGCTCATAGTTGACCTGAGGCATAATTGTGACTCTGCTCAAACTGTTTGCTTTTGAGGGATTTGGGCTGACTTCCTCGGCTGTTTATAGCTGTCCTGCTTTTCCCATCGTGTAGAAAAAGCAGCTCTAACAAGTGTTCTGGGGTGAACACCTGTAACCTTGTTAACCTCTCGTTTTTGGAGTTTAATTTCTGTGAGCGCATGTGCTAAATTCTCACTGCCACAGCCGAAGTGCATCGAGTGCTGAGCATCTAACACATTTGAGCTATGTCTTTTCATTTTAAATAATTTGCTTCCATTTTTAAATCTGGCTTTTGTGCCAGATTTATGCATCTCGTTTAAATACTACAAACAGAATATACTTGCTGCTGATCCCAGCTGTGCAGGCAGCGCTGCCGAAAGACCCAGCAGTAAGGGGCTGCGGTGCATGCGGGTTGCTGGACTCGCTAACCCGAGGTGCGGTACGGTAATGCCTGCAGTTACGTGGGCTCTTGTGCACCCAGTTAAATCCACGTTTTTCCAGAGCGACTACTTGTCACTTGAGCTTTTCTGTTTGGGCGGAAGTGCCAAGTCCTCAGAAAAATCTTCTAAGGAAGAAAATCGCAGTAGCTCCAAGCAGGGCGCAGAGCAGGTGAGTTTTGGGTGCCGGGTAGACGGGGAAGCCAGGGGCTCTGCAGGGAAGTCGCGGGAGCAGTTGGGCTGGAGCTGGGCTCGTAGCTACCGGTGCAGCCGGGCTCACCTGAGACGTGAGCAGAGCTCACAAGCTGAGTTTAGGCGGTGCGTGTGCTCCCTGGAGAGTGATGGAGATAGCTAGTTGCTTGGGACAGCTCCGTTTGCTATCAGTTGGGCGTCATATTTAAAACCCTCAGCTTTTCTATAGCCCTGTCTCTGGCCTCTTGATATGGTCTGGCTAAACTTGATAAGTAGGCAGTGACAGGGAGGCTAATACAGATTTTAATACCTGAATCACAGCCTTCAAACGCTCCTCTTCCTCCTAATCCGTGACGCTGGTGCGTTTTAGCTGATGATGCTGGTAGATTCCCTGTCAGCTGTGAGACGGTGTCGCAGCGATGGCTTCACCTTGAGAGGCAACCGCTGAATGCCGTTATTGGGATGGCCTGAACGGCAAGCACATTTCGTAGCTGACGCTTAGCACATGAACAAACGCATTTTCCTGCTTTCCTATTATAGAAGAATGAAAAAGAGAGGTGGTGAAGAGAAGCGAAAGGCTCCTGGTGTTGTGAATGGCTTAATGTAACTTTGTTCGGTGACAAAGCTCTGAAGTCAGGGGAGTCGGTACTAACATTGTTTTATAATACCCGAAAGATGCTGGAGTGAGGGGGAAGTGGCCCACGAATTCGATTTGCATCACTGAGTGGATTAGCTCCTGACGCAGTGCAAAGTCATTATTTACCACGTCTCCAGATCCGCTGCCGTTGTGAGTGCAGTGGTTTGGAGGGAGGCTGATTCAGAGCGTTGCATCTTGGTGTGTTACTTGGGGACCGAAATGACGGGGCTTGTCCAGGTGGTTAATGCTGTGCCTGCCCTGCAGAGGCAGGGTGATTAGTGGGTTGGGGTTTTGTGTTTTATTTTTTTTCTTTGCGTTCATCGCACTAACATGGTTTGGGAACAAAGATTTAGAAACGCTGTAACTTGCCATTAACCTAGCCGAGACGAGAAGGATTAACGAAGCAGTAAAAACGGCACAGCCTGCATCCCCAGGCTCTCCGGAGGGAGACGCGTCCTTCCCAGCAGAGAGCAGAGCGTAGCCGTGGTCCCACCAGCGAGCTTTCGAGAGGGGCCGCGTGGTCCCTGCAGAGCTCACTGCCTTGAATCTAGGGGCACGGTGCTTGAGCCGCTGCCTCCCCAGCCATCGCTACCCCTCTGGTGCCTTCAGGCTACGTCAGTATATTGTCCCCTTTCTCAAACTGGTGGAAGATTTATGCACAGCTTGAAATAATCCTCCGAACTGTTATTTTTAGACTGGTGTCGAGCTCCAGAAGCCGTTTTTACTGTGGAACAACCTTTGCTATGCCGTCATTATTGAGATTAACTTTGTTACAGGCTTAATTTTATCCTTGCCTGCTTCAACCTTTGCATGGGCTTCTTCACGAAAACAGCTTTTAAGGGAAGGATTGTCAACTACTTCGTGTTCAATTCGTTTCTGAGGTGTTTGATGGAATAACTGGCTTTTTCTGGACTGATCAGAGCTAAGTGGTCTCTCCTGCAATAGCTATAATTGAAAGTGGAGAGGTTTTTTGAGAATTGTAGAGCTGGTGAGAGGGGACAGCTCTGTGCGAGGGGAGTAAAGGACCGGAGCGGACCGCTTTACCCGCTGATTTTTCCCCAGTGTGCCACGGAAGATCCTGCTGCTTCTGTTTCTGCTCTAGAAATTGGTGTAAAACAGAACTAATTCATGTTTGTGTGGTCGTGCCTCTAAATGCCATCTCCCGTAGCTCAGTCCGTTAACTTCCAAATTTGTTTGGTTTGCTGGCCTTGGCCTTAGGGCCCAAGGCTTCTGGAAATGAGGCTTGGAGGTCTCCAGCGGTAGTGAGCTACTCCTGTGAGTAAAGCAGTGATGCTCACGGCAGCCGAGCTGCCTTCGAGGGTCCGCTTCTGGGTGTTTTCCCTGCCTCGGACATCGGCGTCCACCCCTCTGCGACCGGGCAGCTCGTCCCGTGGGACGTCCCCCCCGGAGGCTGGTGCTCTTGTCCCAGAAGTCTTCTACCGTCACGTTAGCTCCCCGAGGTGCAATGCAACCCGGGGGTGCGACCCCGCGTCAAGGGGAGAAAGCCGGTGTCCTGCGCCGCAGCCCTGCCCTCTTCGACGGGGACTGCGCGGAGGAAGCGGAGCGCTCGTGCCGAAACGAGCGAAGCTCTTGCTTCTGGGCGTCTTGCCGTTGAGCCTGCTGGGGCTGCGTCTCAGCCCCCAAGTCCCTCCGGCCCCCGGAGCCCCTCCGCGTCACCGGGCCTGGGCAGCTCGGGGGTGACCCCGACGGCCGCGGCGGGGAGGACGCGGCTGCTGGGAGGGAAGCGGGAGCGGAGAGCCTGGCAGGGAGGGACTCCGCAGCCGGCTTCCCCTGCCCCTCGCGGAAGGAAGGGGCTCGCCGGCCTCATGGCCCTGCTTTAGGGCCGGCAGCGGCGACGCGGAGGGATGGGGTCACCCGTCTCGGGGTGGATGGCTGAGGTGGCACCCTGCCCCTGCGGAGAAGGGGTGGAGGGGCCCGAAGGGAGGGAGGGCGCGTGCCGGCAGTGCCCGGGTGGGATGTGCCGGGGTGCCGAGCGCTGGGCACCGTTCCCGAGGGCGCCCGGTGCAGGGAGGGGGGAGCAGGCTGCTGCAGAAGTGCCTCGGACCTGTTGTGAAGTCCGGGCAGACGGATGGGCCGTGCGGGGAGCAGGCAGCTCTGCCCCGGGGAGAGGTGTCCGCTCTGTCCACAGCCTGCACGGGGCGTTTGGGGAAGGCTGAAGATGGTGGGATACTGTTAGAGAGATGTGCTTTTGTGTCACGTAGCGAAGGGCAGCAGCGGGAGGTACCAAGGTCCACGTTGCCTCCTTGTCCCGGCCACCTAGACACCGTCACTGGGCAGCGCGTGGGCAAAGGTACAGCCACGTGCCGTGGTAAAGGCATGTCTTTGGTGACCTAGTGTCTCCTAGGGCTTCGAGGTGGAAAAAGTCTCACTTATTGGGTCATTTAGAGACTCCCAATCTGGGGTTTTGGCAGGAGGGAAGGCTTTAATTAGCAGCTGCTCAGTAGGGCTGCTATTAGATCTGCAGAGGAAGATGCTGCTGGACTGGAAAAAATGTAACAATAGCTCATTTGCTTGGGAAACCATTATGGTGATTTGCATTCGCGTTGAGTACTAAATCCTTGCAGACATTTAATCTTTCTAAAGTAACTTCAAACTATACAGCTCAAATTTCCTCCTTCCCTGAACTGTATGAATATCTGCCTTAATGCAGAACAGTTTGGAGTCTGAGTTCTTTTATGTTTTGCTGTTCTAACTCTGCTGTAAGGGAGGAGAATACTGTAAGGGAGGAGAATACTTGTCTGCCGGTTGTGGACAAGAACTGTCATCAAATACTGTATGAAAAATGGCTTGCTTTTCTTAACATTGCAGCAGAATTAAATTCTCCCATATTAGCTACCTAAAAGGGAATTCTTTTGTGTCTAGCAGCAGTCCCTCTGTGCTTTGCAGCATGATTTCTGAATCTCAGTTCTGCCGGTGCTTGAAAATAAGTCGCTTTGAAACACATTCTCCAAACTTTTGTTTCTGCCTCTGTTGTTAACTTGCACAAGCTGGTGCTGAGCATCACCAACGCAAAAGGAGAGAGTGTCTCCGTAACCTTGGACTGGATGTTGCCCTGGACTTTCCACCTCTGTGTTACCCAACAGATGAGGACAGCCAGCTGACGGTCACGCGTTGGGTGGTTGAAGGCCATTGCTTTGTCACCAAGGGTTTAGGCGAGAACAGATGGTTGCAGGACAGACCCAGCTGCCTCTGCGGCAAGGTGTTGCCCGCTGCTCAGCAGGGCTCGGCGGAGGGGTTGCAGGCTCTGCTGGGGACTCGGCTTGGATGGGCGTTCGAGAACCTTGGTTTTTCTCATGACAAACTCTCCAGCTTGCTTGGGAAAATTTCTGAAACGATCTTTCTAATCTGTATCACTTTTTTTCCCCCCCCTTGAATATCTGCTAAAGCTTAGTTGCAAGTGGTCGCAGTACCTGTGCCAAATGCAAGCTAAATCTCCAGCCATTTTGCCCCACAATGTGGCAGACTTTAGAAGACAACGTTTTTTTTTTGTCTTCAGCAGGGCTATAATTTGGCCCAAGTAACAAAATCGCTAGGCAAGGTGTTTGTATTTTAGATCTGTCTTAACCGTTTCCCAGGCTGGTGCAGGGATCATTCCCTTGCGTGGGTAGGAAAAACGGGGTATAGTGACATAACGTGCTGGCTGTACCTGCTTGACATTAGGTGGGAAGTGCGTCTTGCACGGCGTGGGACGGAGCTGGAGGATGTCCCTGCCTCCCGGAGCGGCCGACTGAGCAGGAGCAGGAATCGGAGCGAGGCGTCCCCGGCCGGCGGTTCCTCCTGCCGATATTGCTGGTGGCTCAAAGATAGACAAGTTTCTTTTCAGAATGAACTTCCCCAGTTTGGGGTTTTGGAAATTTTGAAGAAACTTATTTTCTCTGGTGTTACGATTAACCGAGTCCAAGAGGATGAGAATAAATGAACTGTTGCGCAGGGCAGACTGACTCACTTTCTAGTTCTCCTGTAAATTTCCATTTAAGTTTCAGTTTAAGCTCAGGTATGAAGGGAGTGAAAGCTAGTAATTTATGACAAAAACTTCTATTTTAGATCACTGTAGAAGAACTCCCTTTCTAATTGCAGAAATTATAAGGCTGCAGTTCTTGTAAGGAATACTGAATCCAATAGTTACTGATGAATTGCCTTTCAGATACTTTACTTTAGAGCCAGTAAAATGGAACTTTATACAACATAGCTTGAGTTTTGGTGTCTTGATGCTGCTCATGGTTTGACTGTGCTGCCTACCTCACCTGGAGTCTGCACAGACTTGCACGAACACGGAGCTCTCTGGGTCTCTCACAGCCTGAGCAATTGCCATCTTTTGCTTTTGGGCCTTGCTGTCGCTAGCTTCATTTGATGGCCTCTAGCTCTGGTGTTGGAAGAGGCTACCAGTCCTTGCTGCCCCCTTCACACCAGGGATGCTTTTGTAGGCTTCGTCTTGGACTCCCTGAGCTGTCCTTCCTTCAGGTTGAAGGGTTCTGCCCATTCAGTAATTCCTCATGTGCAATTTCATGTCTTTGATCTTTTTTTGTCCTTTTCTGGGCCTTTTCCAGGAGATTTGAAGGCAGTACTCCTTTTTCCAGACTTGATTGGTGACATTTCCCTCCGTTCCGTCTGTGTGTTGGTGTAGCCCTGCAAACAGGCTCTGTCTGGCAGCAACGGGGGCCACTTCCTAGCCCTGGGGTAGACCGGCTTATCTGATTCCTGAATCTGGTGCCTTGGTTGCGCTGTGCTTCAGGCTGTACAGTTCTGCTGCAAGCTCTTCCCTTATCGCGGGCTGATTGGGTGCAATTTTTCTTCCACCATGTCAGAGTGAAACAAAAATACTTCTTTAAAAAGCAAGAGGAAAATCATGTGAGTAGCTAGTGGCAGGTCAGCATTTAGAGACGGTTCAAAATAACGTGGCTGATCTGGTAACTTCTGGAGGGGGAAGCAGAGGGTTGTGAGGCAGGAGGTGGTTTTACCCTCCTCAGCCGAGCACTGTATTGCTTGGAAGACCGGAGATGGTGGTGTTGGGTGGTAGTGGGGAGAAGGGAATGGGGAGCCGTGCTCCTTTGCATCTGTGGCTTCCATGGAGCCAGCAAATGTGCAACTGGCTGGTTAGCAGCAGAGGCAGAACATGGTCCCCGTGGCATCTCAGCCTCCTGCTTATGGGCACGGTCCTCACGGCTTCGAGGCTGCAGGCAGCCTTCCTGCCGGGCGGGACGGACGTCCGCAGAAGCGGAGCAAGCTTGGGTGCGGATGGAGAAAGGCCTGATGTGCGAGTGCTGCAGGCGGGGGGGTGGCAGGGGTCCTGATGTGACCGGTCCTGCCCGCGCCTCTGTCCTCCTCGGGCTAGCGTGTTCTGTGGAAGGCGAGTCCCCAGTGCTTGCTGCCCCGCGCCGCTGTCTGAAGGGCAGCGAGGTTGCGCCCCGTGTCTGCCCAGGTGCCTGGCTGGAGCTGGCAGCGCTGCTGGCTCCAGCTGCGAGGACGCTGCCCGCTCGAAGGTGCCCGTCTGCCCGGTGGTGCCTCCCACCATGCCAGGCACGTGCCTTGGCAGCGCCGGGGAGCGTGTGCGCGGCCGAGGGGGGAGGACGGGTGTGCGGGAAGTTACAGGGCGTCGCTTCCCCTGGACAGCGGGTTTTGTCGGAAAACGGGGCGCTCGCCGTGCGGCGGCAGTGCCCTTTTCTTGCATCTCTCGCACTCGGGATGGGAGACGCCTGTGACTGCAAAGCCGCGTCTTTGGAGCAAGAAGCACCTTCTCCCCCGTAAGAGCACCCGTTGTCCCAGCGTGGTCGCCGAAGGCAGGCTCCCGGCACGGTCAAGCCAGCACCCCCCAGCAGCACCAAGTGCAGTACGTTTTTCCCCCCTCTCCGCAGAAACCAACCCCTCGAGTGTGCCTTTGAGGCTTATGTCCTTAGGCAGTGTTTTTGTTTTCATATTTTCTTCTGCAGCCACTTGTGTTTAGTAAGTGGGACACGCAGAGCTCCTGCAACGCCGTGCTGCTGGAAACCGCTCCCTTGTTCAGGGAACCTGTGGGCTGCAAACGTGACCATCCACGCCAAGCCACCGCGTGCCCTAAATTAGAGCTGCAAGATGCTGCAGTGGGTCCATATGGAGACTCCGAAAATAATAGCTGTCAGCTCACTGCTGAGTTGTATGGGGTGCTAAAGCTTTTGGCTTTAGGAATGACAGTTAGCAACTGAGAAATGCTGATCGTCTCTCGCCAGACCTGAAGTGTGTGTATCTTTATCCCACAGGGATGTGTTTTGAGATGGTCACTTCCAAAACCGTGAACTTCTAGTTACCGGAATATCCCTTATTTATGTATTTTTTCAAGGGGCTGTTACTACCCATCCATTATTAACAAGGCCAGAACTGAACTCGCAGGAGGGCTGGAGTCAAACGGTTTCTTCTAACACTGGTTACTCACAAAATTTCTGGCACTAGTAAAAGACCCCGAAATGTAGGAGGGTTCACAAGTGTGTGCTGGAAACTCTGGGGCAGCGGCTGCCTAGCTGTGTGGTTTTGGTGATGGAGGTGTGTGTAAATGGACTCCTGGTGCTTGTATTTAAGTTTGTTTATTGCCTGTTGGTTTTGGTGAGTCTTTCCTCTAATGACTGAGGGCTGACGGATACCTGATAAAGGAGTCGTGTCTCATCTTTCCATCGCTTTGGAGACCGTTGGGCTCCTTATTGCTCCGCGGTGGCGTTCGGGGGCTGCTGCCGTGCGGACACAGCTGCTGCAGTTTGGCTGGGCTATTGCACAGTCAGCTCTTGTCCTGTCTAGGTTTTATTTGGTGTCCGGGCCCTGCTGCACGCGAGCTGCCAAGCTGTTACACAGAAATGAGCAGCTCGATCGAGACGGCTTGTGGCTGGGCACCGCTGATCGCGCCGCCGGCCCTTCGCTCGGGGCAGCAGCTGCTGGGATGAGCCCGTGACCGCGGGATGAGCCCGTGACCGCGGGAACATCTGGGCTGCCACATGTGCCGTTGCCGCTGGCAGGGATGTGTGTGCACGAGACACACCAGAATGAGCTCGTATTTATGTAGCTGCGGAAAGGGACAGCTTGCAATGCCTGAAAAGCGCGCTTTTTGCCTTGTTTGCTACCGAAGTTGTTGATCTCTGGGCGTGGGGCTGGCAGACCCCCCCCCAGCAGGGAGGGGAAGCGGTGGGAGATCCGCACCGCCGGGGCAGCGAGTGCCTGCGTGGGAGCTCTGCGTGGGAGCTCTGCTCTGCCGTGAGCCTGGCCGGGGGGTGACCTGCCGCCCGGCTGCTGCTTTTTGAGGACAGTTGTAGCCGATAACAGAGTCTGCTTAGGCAGCAGAGCTGGATGAATGAAAATCCCAGGCATGAATCTTAGCAAGCTGTGCTTAAGCAAATGTGGCTGGAAGCTCTGGGCTCTGCGCGTGGCTCTGTGCAGAATGACAGCTTCTCCGCTGTGACGTGGTGCTGTGCGCTGTCTGCAGCCCTGGATGCTGGTTCCCTCTCTGCCCTTCTGAGGTCCAGGTCTCCGCTGCACCGTCAGATAACATCCCACAATCCCTTATAGCTGCTTTTGCAGGGGGGAAAAAGGACAAGGCAATTACCCTGCCCTGTGTGGAAGAGCAGGGGGAGAAGTGCAGGATGCTGCTTGTTCCGCGCGGAGTCTGTCTCCGGATCTGCTGTAGCATGTGCCCGTCCTGCACAGCTCCCCGCCGCCTCCCCCGCGGTGCCGGGGGTGGGTGGAGATGCCTCTTCCCTGAAGCGTGTGCTGGGGGCGAGAACAGGCGGGACCGGCTGGCGGGAGCAGGGTCTCCTCGGAGCACCAGCTCAGCTGCCTCCCTCCGCACCGCGAGCTCGGACGGGGCCGTTTCCACCCTGCTCCATAAGGATTACCGCAGCCCGCTCCTTCCTCCCAGCCTGTCCCTGGCGCGCTGCCCGGTTTGGCATCCTGTCTCCTCTCGCTGAGCTGTGGTGCTGAGCCCCCTTTTCACCCCAAAAGGAAGTGAAAGTTGATTCATTTTTCTTTTTGATGAAACTTTGCATCGGGGGCTGTGCTGGGGAATGCACAGCTCGTATGGCGGGGGGGGAATATTCTCAGCTTTCTCTTTATTTTTCTGGTCAGTGTCATTACTTGTAAAAGGTCCTTCTAAAAGGTGCCTTTACAACAGTTACCAGGTGATGCTGTCCGCTGAGGGAACGCACAGACGTAGCTGCCGTGTGATATAGCTGGTCCGGGGGCTCCTTTATATGGCCTGACCTAGTATCAATGCTGGCAATTACAATACAGGCCTTGTGGGACACTTAAATCCTGGCAGGACCGTTTTAGTGGCATCATCCCTTTCCTTGAGTGCATTTTAGAGTCTCTGGCCCAGGCCCCAGGTTTCATGAGCAGGGCTATATCAAAGCAGTATGGAAACAATAGTGTAACTTTCTGCAAATGGCTCTTCCTCACTGGTAGGGAAATGCAACTTCTTAGCAGAAAGATTAAAGAATGGGACTAGGAGAGAGCTTTGGACTGTTGAGTATTTCTGCCAGAATAGCCTTGGATAAGTTGCTTACACTTTGCTTAAAAGTCTGTCTGCAAAACTGGGTTGTTACCTGTCTAGTGTGTGTCTGGAAAAGGTCCGTCTCTCCCTAGTTTCTCTCTGACCCTGTGAGCAGCGCCTGGATTTGGCTGGGCCTTCAGAGCTACCAGCGTGCATGGATGCGGCATGTGGTTGCTTGCGGCTCTTGGCCTGCTGGTGGAAGGGCGGTTGGAGTGCTTCGGCCACTTAATGCAGCAGCAAAATGTCCATTTGTTGCTCATAGTCCCCTCTGCTTTGGGTGTGATGCAGGGCCCTGCTCTCTTAGCCAGGTACAGCTAACTACAGGCATTCCAGGTGATCCCTAACTTAGGTTGTTTCCCCTTTCCGTGTTCCTTGCTCGGCTTTCCGTGTTAGCCCTGCTGCCTTCCAGTGACCTGCAGCCACGTGCAGCGTGGAGTGCACCAACGCCAGAGCCTTCCAGTTTAGCCCTGTGATGTCAAAGAACCGGGAGCGTGAAACTAGCTGGAGGGAGGTTGGGCAGTGCCTTGCACAACACAAACCTGGCCTTGGCCAGGCCCTGAAAATTCGGCTGTGGTCCAGCTGCACGCCTCTAATTGCTTCCCTTCCCATTGCAATGGGGGAGCAGGGAGCTCTTGAGGTTTGTGCGATGGCTGAAGGCTTGGACCTTGCAGCACTGTTATGCTCCGAGTCATATTAAGAACCTCAGTTTTCACTTTTGCTTTTTACACCTTTAGGTTGTAGAGCAAAGTCTTCAGAACAGACAAAAGGTTTAAATGAGGGATCAAACCACACACTTCTCAGGTGTTTGCACGTGTTATGTGTATGCATGTGTGTCTAAAATGTCTCTTTAAACTTATTTGCATGGATGTAACCGACTCGGGAGTCTGCTCTGCAGGGCGGCTGGTCTGGGCACGGGCTGAGCTCGCCTGTGTTTCGAGGGGACTTAACATTCAGCCCACGGGGCGTCGTTATGCCCAGATAAAAACATGGTCTCGATCACTGCTGTGGATCACTGGGCCCTTCTGCACAGCGGTGGGCTGCTAGTTCACGGCAGCCCGTTCTGGTTCGGCGTAGTCGCGTACCTGCCTCCCCGCAGGGCTTCGGGGGGTCCCTCACGAGTCGGGAGCGTGTGCTTCCTTCAGGCACAGTTAGCCTTTGTCTTTAGGAAAGCTAAAAGACAAGAAGGTTTGCAGCGTTCTGGCCCCAGCAGCGCAGCACAGAAATCACCAAGCTGGAGACGCCACCAGCACCCAGCAGAGCATCGTGGAGTAGGCCTAACTTCTCAGTATCCTAAAAAAGCGAGCAGTGCAACGCGTGTGAATGTGAAACACAGCAGCCGTTTGAATGAGCTCAAAATAGGCGAAGCGAAGGTGGGAGCTGGGAGGGAGGAGTGCAGGCGTTGTGCGGTGGTCCCGGCAAAGCCCGCGCGCTGCACGGCCGGGGCTGCACGGGGGCTGCGGGTTGTACGCACGCGTTGGTGTTGGCTGGCTGAAACAAAAAGTCAACGTGAAGCAACAGTAGACTAATTTCAGAGGCTCCTAATTCCTCATTTCTGAACAGTTTTTTCCGAAGGGCTTCTCTAATTGCGAGTCGCTGCATGTCGAGTGCTGCCTGCTCCTCCCTGACCGCTGGCTTCTCGAAGCGGGGCCGTTGCCGGTGCCTCTTGCTGTGCAGGTCCCCGGCTGACGGCAACCACGCTTCTGCAGCCTGCCCACAGCCTTGGTTGCTACTGCAATCAATACTTATCTATCTGTGTTTCTGACGTGTAGCGATTTTTGCTTCTGTGGAGATTTGACTGATCTAGATTGAGGAAGGGGTGGGTTGCTCACGGAAGCAGCAGTGTTTTGGATGCAAGACAAATATTTTTAGGTTTGACCCAACTTTAGCAGCTTCTCTGCAGGGAGTGCTGGGGTTGATGGTCAGAAGTGGTAACAGGTCAGCTGGTCTATTTTTGGAAGTGCTATCTAATTGTCTGATGTTATTTTTGCAGCACTTGTAGCTGGATGGTTAGTTACTTTCTGTTAGCATTTATTTTAACTCCCAGGTCTTATTGCATGTTTGTACTTTTTTAATAAAGATCTATTTATAGGCTTCCTGCATCTTTTATGCTTTCCCCTTCCTTGGTTGGGAGGGACGTGCGTGTGACAGTGCTCAGCATCTGTACGTCTTAATGCCAAAGCAATGCTACATGCTTCTTGTACATCAGTTATCTGCTCTTCTCGACCCCTTCTCTCACGTGCAGCGATGAGTTCACATAGCATCTCTGTCCTGTGGACACTGCCCCGAAGGACTCTTGCAGCTGCTGGTGAGCTCTGCTATCGTCCTTGACCTGTTTCATCTCCATTGCACTTAACGGGTGTGATTTCATGTTCTCATAGCTGATCTCCATTCCATAAAGGAAACATTCACTGCAGTAGAGAGGTCTTTAAATGCTTTCTATTCATGGAAGATAGTGATTAAAAAAAAACGTCGTTTCTCCCTGCTCCCGTGCTCCGCAAAAGGTGTGTTTGGTGTGCTGGCTGTCCTATTTTGAGTAACTAGACTTCTGCCAGCAGCTTGCGTTCTGGTTAACCTGTGTGGACTTTGGCAGGCATAGGGAAGGGCTTGTTCCAGTCGTCACGTGATGTTGCTGGGTGGTGGGTGTCTCCCCGGGCTGTGGCGTTGGGTCTGGAAGGAGGACTCAAGGCAGCCTTGTTCCCACCAGCTGCCGTGCAAGCGGAGTTCCCCGGGAATGTTTAAAACAATGCGCTCTTCTCTTCACAGACTTTAAGACCTGTCCCTGTGGGTATCGCTTTGCAAATGGGTTCCCCCGCATTTATTTGCATAGCATTTCCATGCACAACAGCGGTGCTGTTCAGTAACGCCGAGTGAAGCGCTTAGGTCCTCCCCGGTCGCTGGGAGCTGCGGCAGACCTCTCATTAGGGGACTGCTTTGGGTCTCGAAGCGCTGCGGCTCAGTTCCCTCTGCTCAGTCTGCCTGTGTGACCTGAGCATCAGTCTGGTTGAGCACGTAACGCTCCTACCCCTTGAAAACAGGGCTGGGAGGATACAGCTAGCAAGGCGTCTGGCTGTCCTCCTCCTCCTCCTCCTCCTCCTCCTCCTCGCCCTTCTTGGACAGACCAGGATGGGACTACGGTTCATTTACGGTGCTGGCTTGACTTGCAGCACTGAAGCCACCGGTTTGTTCGGCCTTGTATAAACCCTGCTCTTTCCCCATTGCCCGTCTGTGTGTGTGCGATGAGTTCAGGTGTTCCCCCAGCCGAAGTGTGACTTCTGCAATCTTCAGCGCTGCAGTAAA
The DNA here is from genome assembly GCF_036370855.1 of Dromaius novaehollandiae. Taxonomy (NCBI): domain Eukaryota; kingdom Metazoa; phylum Chordata; class Aves; order Casuariiformes; family Dromaiidae; genus Dromaius; species Dromaius novaehollandiae. Next base: position 1,324,912 of record NC_088111.1, on the reverse strand, counting down.
CCTCTTCCAAAATTCACCTCCCAGCCTCTGCTGAGGGTGTCAGCCCCCTGATACCCCAACCCTGACTGTTTCGCACTGGTATACGACCGATTCTTAGTACAATCTACTGCAGCAAAGAGGAGCCAGTGTCCCCAGGTTATTTGCCATGTCCCACTGATGGAATTGGTTTTGTTTAGAGCCCCGAGTATTTTGGAACATGCTGGTTTGAGTGAATAGTTTTAATTAGTTGCACTCTTAGGCTGTGGTTTGCTGTGCTGACTCACTTCCAGCTCTCTGATAATTTGACCACATGACTTCATATCAAAGGAGAAGAACAGAAATGAAAACGAGGTGAGGTGGTAGCTTACAGGCTTGGTGCAGTGTTTACTCATGTAGCATCTGTGTTTAATTTTAGAGTAACGGTTTTGGGGAAGCCTAGGTCTGGCGGCCCTTGGGGCAGAGGGCAGGCAGGACCAGACTGAATGCGAAGAAGATCCAGAGACAGCAGACTTCTGCTCCTCAGACTTGCAAAGCGGCAGAGAAAAGGCCTTGAGCGTCGATCGGGCACAGAATTGAAGTGCTCGGCTTGCTCTTTGTTTTCCCCTGGTTCCTCAGAATCGTAGACAAACGCAGGTCTGTGGTTTGGTGACACTGAATTTGCGTTTGAATGCGTGTGGTGCTAGGCTGTCTCGGATCCGGGGCCGGGAGTCCTCTCTGCTCGTGGGAGAGACGGAAGCTGCAGCGGCGGAGCAGGGCCAGGCGCTGCTCCGTGAAGTCCCGCTCGGTGCCCTGAAGCATGGGCTGCAGTATCACTTCCCCAAAGCTGTTTCTGAAGCTTGGATGTTCTCACTAGCTGGTTTGAACTTTTAGTCTCGCTTGGCATCTGGCACAGCTGAAGCTAAAATTTAGCCAGTCTGTGGCTGATGATCTCCAAGTAGGTCTTGGGACCGGGACTGAACCGTGTCCTGCCTGCCAGTCTCAGCATCTCAGGGCCGTGGTGTGACCAGTGCTTGCTTTTGCAGCGTCCTCCTCACCCTTGTGTTGAGGGCGAGTTTCCCAGGGAGGGATTAGTGCCTGTGCTGGGGGGTCGCGGGTAGGATGTCAGACAGCTGCAGTCACTGAGAGAAGCCAAGCCTGGATACTCTGGGCCCAGCCGCTCTCTGGTCTTGTTCCTGCAGATCCTGCAGTAGGCAGAGAGTGGCTGGTGGATGCTCAGCCTGTGGGGTTGTGCCTGGGGCTCGCAGTCGCAGAGCAGTCGGGATTCTTCCCTTTGCAGAATGTCTGAGTGCTGTGCTCAGCATCTTGTCGCTGCCACATGGTGCATTTCTGGCCCCAAGTTGTGCTGTTCCTCTTCTCTTAGGGCTGGACTGTTGTTTTCTTGAGCATATTTTCCCTGTTGGTGCTGTGGGATTTAGGCTCCTTTTGGTTTAGAACTGGGTGCATGAAGACAGCTGCAGCAATGAAATGATAGTTTGTGTTAATTAGATTTATTCAGCTGTGATAAAGCTTTCTGTGAGAGCAGTTCGGGATTTGTAAGTCAGGACTGCATCTCCCGAAGGGCCTCGTGATGGCTGGCACCATAGGAGTGAGCCTCCACCTTTGGCTTTAGCCTTGAGGAGCTCCACGCGTACCCTCGTGCAGATCTCTTCTGCTTTCTCATCAGTCTTCTGTACATCCTTTTTCTTTGCTCTATACTTTCTCAGTTTAAAAATGCTGTTTTCGGTGGTGACCCCTCTGTTTATGGCCAGGACTGGAAACCTCCTTTGCTGGTGCTCGCTCGCTTGCTTTTCTGCTGGCAGTGACAGCTTTGCAGTAGCCCGTCTCTGGCCATCGGCAAGAAGAGGCAGCGCCGTATCCGCAGTCCTCCTGCAACCTCACGACGTCGTTATCGGCTCTCGTTACAGGCCGCTTCAGACGGCTTTCGGGGGGATAGGTGTCTGCAAGCCAGCTCTGGGGTGGGAGGCTCGGGTGGCCCCAGTGGCGGCCGTGCAGGTGGGAGGCAGAAAGCGGGGGCTGCGAGTAGCGGGAGGAGTGGGGGGGGCCTTGCTGCGGCTTGGAGCGGCTCGCTGGCACTGCGGCACCGCGGAAGGTGTTCACGAGTGGGAAGGCTTTGGGGGGGAGAAGCTCGTTGCTGTTCCTCCTAATTGCTCTCCCACTTCTGTACTCGAGTTAGCAAAGAGCTTTCTTGAGCTGCGTCCCTGGGGATGCTGCCTCGTTCTGTCAGTGCTCTGCTAGCCGTGCTGGGGACTCTCCCCCGGCGTTGGTCAACTGGAAACGCGTCCTGTCTCGCTCTTCTGACTCGGTCCGTCGTTCCTTTGACGTGAGAGCAATCCGTCTGCCCTTGATGAAAGGGCGCAGCAAAACCCCCTGAGCGGGGATGCAGCAATTCCCTGGGACCGACCCCGCTGGTACTTGCAGTGAGCTCATGTGAGAGCGGGACGTGGGCCCGGACATCCCATCCCTCCGTTGCAAGGGTCTGGACTGACCACCGTGGCCCCTGTCCTGCAGCGAGGGGGTTCGTGGTGCGAGTTGAGGCAGGAGAAGCCGATTGCTGGGTTTTGTATAACCGGGCTCCAGTCCTGAGAGAGGGTCGCTTGCCTCCCCATCCTTACTGTAGCCTTCTGACCCCGCTGTCCTCCCGTGGCCAGGTCCGCTCAGCTCTGCCGTGCTCAGTGGGAGGCCCCACTCGCTTTTTCCTGTTGCTTTTGGTGCCGAGCAAACCCGTTGTAGATGAAACCCCCAGGCGCTGAGGACCCGATGCCCCTAATCCCAGCCGCCTCCCGTGAGGAGCTCGGTGGCTGAGCTATTTTTGATCTGTGCTGGCTTTTCTTCGCCTGTACCTGTTTTTCTCAGCTGCTCTAGGTTCGTCTGTGTTCCCGTGGGACGTTTTTCAAACAGAAATCTTCTGTAGCAGCCAAAATTTCAAGTGCTGGAGATAAAATAACTGTCAATATTAGGTTAGAGAAGTTACTTTTCTAGGGCCTCTGTGTTGGCTAAACGCTAGTTTGTGATGAAACCCTCTTCAGGCAGGCAAGGTCAAAATGCTGTTGTCGAGGGGAGGTTTCTGCTGCAGCAAGACGACTTCCTTGACTGTTGCTTGCTCTTTTGAGTATTTCTTATGCTTAAAGGAATCCTTCCTCCGGACTTGCTACCAGAAAGTGGTACTAACACTTGCAGAAGGTTCTTCTGATGGAAGGTGTCGAGGGGGTGGGCAGGAAGCGCTCTCTTGATTTGCGTGGGTGGTTTCGCTTGATCTGGGGTTACATGAAGCCTCTTTCACCGTAGTCCTGCAGGCTAGACATGGAGATGAAAACCCTGATTTCACTGGGCCGTGGTTAGAGGCAGCTCTGTAACGGAGCGCTTTAGCAACATGTAAACTAAGGTGAACTTTGTTAGTGCTGAGTCTTTATAAGGTCTCCGACTGGTATGACACAGCGAGGGCTTTCCATGGGCACGTCTGCTGCCGTGCACAAGTTCTCCTGCAGAGAGAACATGTCTGTGCAGGGAGGTGAAGGTTGTGACAGTATTAACATGATGCAGTTCATGCAGAAGCTGGGTCAATGCTATCAAAATCACCAGTAACTAACCTGCTTGTAGCTCTTAAAATATGTCGCATCTTTCCTGTCTAGCATGCCGGGCTGGTTGGAGCTCACTTGTTTTTATTGATATGAACCTGAAGTCCCAAATCTATTAAGTTGTTCCCTGAAGCAAAGTTTCAGCGGCATTTCTGGTAGCTAAAGCTGGATGGTGAGGTTTCGTATCTCCAGGGATGCGTTGCCTGAGCTCAGCTGTAACTTCACGTGTTGCCGCTAGCACTGCAGAACTGATGTTCTTGTAGCTTTGCGAGCAGGCGTGCTGAAAGTCAAACTTTTATGATACAACCTCCGAGTTTCATTCCATAAGCTTGGTCCACATTTACATGGAAAATATCTCTGAAGAACACATTTCAGGAAATAATGCTACTGAGTCATTTGAGATCAGATAGTCAATAACACTTGACACTTTTCAGGCAGGCACCAGCTCCCACTGACTCTAGTAGGGCCCTGGCACATCAGTCTTGGTGCCTGTGGGTCCAGCATGGATGTGGTCGTGGCCAGCGTGGAACGGGGAGCTGTTGGCACCGCCGCTCCTTAGAACCCGGACTGGGATAGCGCTGCTTTGTGCTCTTAAACAGCCGCTGGACTACGTCCTTTGGGCTCGATCTGGTAGGTGATGTAGCTTCTGCTCTGCATACACGTGAAGGTGAAACTCCTGCGACTGAATTTCGGCAGCGTGTGCTAAAATTACGGCACGCTCCTGCCCTCGTCGTGTGTACGGCAGTCTGTCTTCTCAGATGCCAATAACCCAGCTCTGCCATATGGATCTTGCTGTAAACCTCCACATCGCTCAGCCTTTATTACATGGGGACGATTGAGCTCTTCTGTCTTAACGTTGTTAGGAGCTTTTTTTGGTTGCTTTACCAGATCTTCTCTATATGACTGAGAGGAAAAAATAGCCAAATTAGCTTCTTTGTGTGGCAAGCTCTGAAAGAGCAAGTATTATGAGAGCACATCTGTGCTTCCTCAGTGTTGTGCTGTGGCATCACTGGGTCACTCTCAGCACTGAGCCAGCTGAAAAATAAATGCCTTAATCTGACAGGAGTGGTGAAACGAGTTATGTTTCACTGTCATGATTACTTTTTGATTAAAAAAGAGCTTTTTCTGCGCAGTGGCCCCCTAGCAAATTTGACCTGAATGTTGACTTCAGACTGATTCTGCTGAAAATTAATCTTGGGTTTTTCCCAATCTTTATATCAGTAGAAATGATGATATCTGAATGTTGTATTAGTGGCTAATCAGGAATTCACTGGAGGGAGCTGCTTGTTATTCCCACCAGAAAAAACTTATATGCTGAGAACATTTTGCTTCTTGTAAGTCCAATTAAATGCTTTTTTCCCTGGAGAAATTATCAGTTCAGTGGTGTTCAGACACTTCCTTGTTTGCAGATGGCAGTGGCACCTCTATTCCACGCTGACAGAGCAACACTCGCTTCTATACCTGGATTCCTGGGACTTTTGCAGGACTCGGCCTGTGTGCTTTTCCTTGGAAAGCTCTGACTCCTCGGGCCACCCGAGGCCGCGGTGGCATGGCGTTGGTTCCCGCTCGCAGACTAGCTGCTGTGTCTGTGCACGCGTGAGGAGCGTGCGTGGTGCGCACCGTCGCTGCGGGACGCGGTGCCCGTGCCGGGGCCGTGCCGCTCCTCTCCGCGGTGCTTGCCGCATCTTCTAGGGGCCGGGATTTCGGCCGAAATCCTGTGCGGAATACCTGCGCGCCTATCCGACGTGAGAGGCAGCCACCAACTGCTGTTGCTATGGGAACCGATTTTCTTGTGTTTGAGTCTTTCTTCTCCCCTCTCTACTAGTTAAGACGCTCGGATGGATTTTTGGTTGTGGATATAATAGTCTCTGAGATCGTGCAGGGAATTGAGGAGTATCTTTCACTAAATTAATGAAAGAGCTGCCTGAACTTTCAAGGGGTTGAATGAGATTCCCCCCCCCCATGCCTACCATCGAAAGCAAGGTTTGCAAGCTCCCTGTGCTCCCGGGCAGCTCTCTGCCGGCTGCGTCGGTGACTTGGACCTCTCGGGGTGCCCAGAGTGGTTTGGCTCCCAGTATTGCATCAGTCGGGACTTGGGAAGCTTTTCCTTGAAACCGTGCGGGGTGGGAACGCTGCTGTTGTAACGCGCGCAGGTGGCAGGTGCAGAAGCGGAGGTGTCGAGCCGCGCTGCGACGAAGCCCGCGGTCTGCGGCGTTGCTCACCGGCGCTGTGCGGATTCGGGCGCGAACGCCGTGACGCCGTTGTGCACCTCGGTGTGCTGCTGCCGCCCCGCTGCTGCTGCAGCGTCTTGTGCTCGCTGCAGCCCTGACTTTGCTCCCAGCGCCGGCGATGCTTTAGGCTGGATAACGCAAAAAAGTGCAAGTCTGGCTTTTCTCACTTCTGTGACCTGAGCGTGCAGGTGGAAGGGCTGCTGGTGGTTTGCTCTTCCTGGAGCCCGACTCAGGAGCACTGCTTTCATACTTCACTCAAAAACACGTAACTTCAGGCAAGGTGTTGTAGCAAGTGGTGCATTTTAAATTTGGTAATGGTGCAGGCGGGTGGATGTGGCAGGTAGAGGAATCTGTAGCTTTTCTTGTTGTTGCATCTGGGACAGTGGCTTGTTTCTGTAGGAAATTTGGCACAGGCTCTTGCAAAAAGACTGAAATGACACTGGAGAAGAGGATCGAAACGCCAGGTATTCCTTTACGGTTTGGAGGTTTTAGCAAATACCACCCTGAATGTTCCCTCCTTCCTGGAGAGACCGTCAGCAGCGCGTTCAAGGAGTAACGGGATGTTACGCAGGCCAAATTCTGGTCTTGTGAAGCAAGCGACTTCAGAGGAATCATTCCTCAGTTACATCAGCCGGACTGAAAATAATTTGGCCTCTTCAGCTTGGCACGCTTTGGGCATTCTGACTCCGGGAGAATATTGCCGTAACAGGAGTAGGAATCTTCAGTGCTGGGAAGCAGCTTTTTTATGCTCTTGGGAGTTCGCTTGCTCTCTCTGGCTTCCTAAAATCATCTATTAGCGATTGACTTGTTCAGCTGGTGATGGAAACCGTGCACGCGTGTTGGGACGATGACCGGAGTCCTGCAGTGCGGCGCGCTTTGGTTGAAGGGTCTTAGCCACTCGCCCTGGCTGGTTTGGGAACTTATTCAGCAGCATTAAAAATAAAAGCAGCAAAAAGCATTTCTGTTGAATTATAACTTTGTGGGAAAGAGCTGCTTCTAAATGACAGCCCCTACGTGCTGACATTTTCCGTGCAGTTCTTGGGCTCCAAATTGGGACTGTGGTAAGGAAGGGGGATGGTGTTGTAGGAGGCAGGGGGTCTGGCTGTGAATGGAGAGGCTGTGGGCACCTAAATGCTGGCTTCGGAGAGGAGGGAGAGCTGAGGCAGCGTTGAATTGCAGCCGCTCGCGGTAGCAGCGAGCCGTGGCAGGGAGGGGGATGCTGGCGGGTGGAGGACGGGAGCACCGCTCTTCCCGGGAAGCGCGCTAGCAGCCAGGCACCCTCTGCTCGCAGCGCCCGGTGTGCACACGGGCCGCGCTGGCTTCGCTGGGAGGCCTCAGGGAAGGGGCGAGGCTGGCCGCGTGCTGTGTGAGATAAGCAGGACCAGTTTTAATTAGTTCCCTTCTACTTTTGGGCACTACTGGGTCTTCTCGTAACTCTATTGCTGTCTAAAGCTGTAGCCTTTCTCCTGGGGGATTGACGAGTAATTAAATATTTGTCAAGTAGCTACAGTGTCTTGTTGCTCTGCGCTTCCATGGACGCTTTGCTCCTCTGCTAGCCGTGAGGAGCCTTCCCCTTGCCACACGTCCGACTCGGGTTGCGCCAGCGCGGAGGGAGCTCGCGGCACGGGGCTCCAGCCGACGCGAGCGTTTCCCCGTGCGTTCGCTGCCCGGCCCGCGGTGGGCTCACGCAGCTGGCGTGGGAGAGCACGGGTGCGGGTCGACATCGGGAGCCGGGAGTGAGCTGCTGCACGTGGGAATAGGGTTCTTTTTGCCTAGCAAAGATGAAGCCTCAGGGGTGCTGCTCCTGCCTGCAAAGCCCGTTGTTTCTCTTCCCCCAGGGTTCACGAAGGGGGAGATCTAGCAGTTAAAAGCAGGAGAGCTTTTTTTGCACGAGAGGAGCACGTAGTTCCCGCTCGCTTGTCCACAGGCTCCCAGAGCACTCTGAGGTGCAAAGGGGAAAAAATTCCATTGGTAGCGTGAATATGCTGGATTCATCCTTTGCCACACAAAAAATATCATAATGGAGTGGAATTATAATAATTATTACTGGCACTGAGGTTGGAGTAGGGTTGATGGAGACAGAGTTGTCATTCTGGGCCGCTGCGGAACGGCAGCGCCCTGGTGATGATGAAGGAAGAGCAAGATCCTGGAACTGCTGAAGGAGGAACGGTGATGTAATGCAGAAAAATGTGCAATAAAGGAGGGGATTTAGCCATGTAAATACGCTCTGCTGGAAGCTGCATCTGCAGTGAATTAGAATCCTGGTAGGGTCTAAAACAGATTAATTTTATGGAAAACACCTTTTGTGGGAGTGTGTTTTATGCTCCCTGAGTCTGAGGGGCAGAGAAACACTTCCCTGGGGGTGGCTGGCAAGTGAGTGTGTCCTACGTTGAACCTGTTTCCTTTTCTGTGGCTTCAGTCTACATAAATTTCAAGATAAATAGCCTGTGTGGTATGCAGTGTTGTACGGAGGGACCGTATTTATTCTAGCTTGGAAAGCTGCGTGCCAAAGTGTCTCGTCTTTCTTGCAAAACTGACAGGATCCGCCGGTGCTGGGAGGGGGAGCACGTAGGACATGGAAGGAGCGCGAGCATGGTGTCGCGCTGCCGGGGAGGCTGAGGTCTCCCGAGCTGGGAAGCTCCCGCTTCTCCTTGTGCGGCTGCGCAGATGGAGCTGGGAGAGGATGGAGGAAGGTCCTCGCACCATGCCCTGGCACAGCTTGGGGGGGACCTTGGGGAGAGGTTTTATAGCTGGGGGTTTTGCAGCAAAGATTCAGGAGCTGCTACAGCTTGGATGAGTCCTGTGCCTGGCGTCCCTGGGGGATGCGGCTCGGAGGCACGTGCTCGAGGGTGGCCCGAGGTTGGTCCCGGGCAGGGGATGCCCCTGATGGCAGCGGGGTCAGAGCAGCCTCGCGAGCTCCTGGAGAGCCCGTGGCAGGGCGCGGGCTCCTCTGCTGAGCCTCTGCAATATGCTGCTACTGTTTATATAAAAACAACAAATCTTTCCAAATATTTGTTGCTCTGTCATGTGCCGAGGAGCGGGTGCGTTCAGGAATGGAAAGCCGCCCCCGAGCAGCTGCCGATCTCCAGCGAAGCTCAATCCGAGCGGCGCTCGCGGCCGACGCGGCAGGGCAGGCGCGAGCGGGTCAGCGGTGCTGCCCGGAGCCGCGGCCGGCGGGGAGGCGAGCCCGGCCCCATGGGACGGCTGCGGATGCTCCTCCGCCCCCGCGTCTCGGGGCGGTGGTGGCGGAGGATCCCGCTGCAGAGCACGGGCACGGCTGCTTGGCGGGGGTGCAAGGGGGAGCAGGGGAAGACGGCGAGAGGAGAGGGCTTTGAAGTGAGATCTGGTCAGAAAGGCTATTTCCCCCTGTCCCCACCCACCAAACGCTTTGCGTTCACTCGAAGTTGTCTGCAATCGCGTTTTGGTGGCTTTGCAGGAAACTTCAAATGCGGCGCGGTGGGAGAGTTGCTCTTCCTCGGCGAGCAGCGTCCAGCAGCTGCAGGGCAGCGTGCAACAGTTCCTCTCTTCTTGCTTAATCGCCCTTTTTTACCCCAAAGATCCATGTTCAGTCCAGCCCTATACCTGGCTGTAATGGGGGGCTTTACGTACGTGCATGCGTGTCCTTCCCTCCTTAAAGCACCAGCTGTGCCTCGGATCCTCCCAGCTCGCAGGCGTGTTATTCCTCCTGCGAGGATATGCAAGAAGCTGCGTACAAAGCAGTTTTGGGGACGCTTTTGCAGTTTTCCTTGGCCTGGGGAGCGTCGTGGGCTGTCGCTGGTGGCTCTGGGGGGGCTCGCGCCGCTGTGACGCCGTGCTGTGCCCTCGTGGAAGGAGAGTGGTGAAACGCGGATGGCTTCGGGTGGATCCGTCCGGAGGACGGGATGGGTGTCTAGATCCAGCTGTTGGAGCTCATTTTCCTGCTCCGGTGAGATTATCTGGCCTTAAATGTGTCATCGTTAAAGGCTGATCATCTTTTCTTCAGCCGAAGATCAGATTTTTGCTTAAAGCCGAGACGGGAGGGCTGCACCGCAGGTCCCAGCGCACGGTCGCCCTGGAAGCATCCGTCGGGCACGTGCGGGGAGGAGCCGGCCGGAGCGGTGCGTCGGTGCGGGCAGACGTGCACACGTCCAGCCCAGCGAAGGCGGACGCGTGGCCCCGCGGAGCCGCTGCTCGGGACGTGCTCGACGCTGCAGATGTCAATGAGCTGCTGGAAGCTTCTGTTAATTCTCCCCTTAGCTGAGCACAGCTTTGCAGGGCTCGGCAGAGAAGTTTCTCCTTTTTCTTGCGTAGCGGAAGGGACGTCGGGAGAAGAGGCCCGTGTGAGCTGGAGAGGCTTGCCCTGGACCTACAAACAAAATAAAACTCAGTATTTCTGGAACTTGCCCTATTCTGTTTGTATAAAGCACCACAACAGCCAGCAAGAAATTTCAGGCAAGCTTAAAATTTTTTTTATTTCTCCCAGCAGGATCTTATATATGGCTTTTTTTCTTTGTTGCTTTATTTTAATAAAGCAAACTGAACGTAAAGCTGCCTCTGGGCTGGCTGGTGACAGCCAGCACTTATTGCGCTGAGGACGGGTGGGTCCTGTGCCGGCTCCGGCAACGCGCCCCTTATACTAAATTATGTCCCTCGGAGGGGCAGAGGCTGCCCGTAAAACTCCCGGGCTTCGGGGAGACGAGCCGCGGCCGCCCGGCCGGGGGGCTGACCGTACGCGGGTTTTGCGCACGGGTTACGGAGGCCGGTGTGCTGGGGGACCGGCTGAATTGCTTGTCCAAATTTCATTAAAAATGCAAATGGATTCTTTCAGTGGGACGGAGTTGCGTTAAGAAGTAGGCCATATCATAAACATTAATAAAGTCGTATTGGCCAGCAGGGACGTGGATGTGGAAAGCGAGCCAAGAAAGCTCTTTGCAGAGCTCCGTGTAAATAAAATGACTCTTCTCTCTTTCTCTTTTCTTCTCTGAGAGCTGGCAGCCTAGATAATGTTTTAATTGGGCACAGTGGCATGTAATTGTACAGGACCGTTGCCCAAGAAGAGTAAATCTAATTTATAGCGTAATGAAGTTTTGTGGATGGAGCAGAAGCCAAACGTACTGGACTCTTAGAGCTAAAGCAAAATTCAGCTAAGCAACAACTGCTTAAAGATACTGAGCAGGTCTGATTTCCTTTCATCCCTCTGCCCCGAATGTGTCTTAAGATGCTTCCCTTAATGTGATACTGCGGGTCGTGTCCGATTCCCACCCTCTCCTCCGCCCTTGGTCGAGCGGCAGCTCTGCTCCGTGAGCTCTCCGTGGCCGTGGGGGCGGCCGGGTCCCCGAGCGAGAGAATTTTACCCAAGTGCGAAATCCTGGGCTTCCCCTTGGGAAAAACTGGGAAAGGGAAGCTAAATCCCCGGCACGGAGCGGCCTGCCCCCCTCCTCGGGTTCCCTGCCGCCTGTGTCCCCTTCTCGACGGCTGGGGCGGGAGGGAGAGGAGCAAGCAGACACCGTAAATCTACACGTTGGGAACGTTGCTTTAACATCCTCTCCGTGTAGCAGCAGAAGGAATGCCAAGTACACCAGAGATGTTGCCAGCTGCAGCCCTTCGAATGTCTTAAAGGCAGTAATATTGCCGTATAATAACACATAGTGCTCCGAACTGTCATGCGATAATGGCCTGTTTTCAAGGGAGGAGAACCCGAAACCCCGGTGTGATCCGCGTCCTTTCCTGCGGCGATGTGGCCGTGGCGCGCGGGCGTTGGAGGGGGTAGCGCTCCTCTTGCGGGGGTCAGCGCCGGGGGTTTTGCTGTTCCTGAGCCTCTCCCCCGAGAAGTGCACGTCCCGTCCCGGCTGCAGCTGAGCTACCGGGGAGGGCAAACCCCGGAAAACGCGCGACGCCGTGGGGAGCAGCCTCCCTCAGAGGAGAGGCTGAACTTCATGCCTTGCACGCCGCTCCGCGTTAGCGAGGTGCCGGGCTGCGGTCCCCACGGCGGAGGGCAGCGCTGGTCGAGCACGGGGGAACTCGCTGCAGGTGATCCCTGGCGCCCGCCGCCCTCAGCCCTGCCCGCGGCAGCGTGCGCGGGAGGTGCCCGAGGAGAGCAGAGCCGGGCAGCGCTGGGGCCGTGCGAGGGGCTCTGCCACCGCCCCGCAGCAGCCGCTGTGCGGGAGGCCTTGTTTCGCTGAAACTGCGCTTTTCTGCAGAAGCCGTCACCGCATTTCTCATCAGGATGCCCCGGCCGGAGCGGGGTCGTCCGGGCGCCTGCGCAGGAAGCCCCGAGCCCTTCCCGCCTTCCCCCGGGGAGTCTGGGATTCAGCGGAATTAAAACAAGGCAGAGCAGGCTAAAAATGGTCCAAACACCGTTACCGGAGTCGTCGGTGACTCGGGGTCTCCATTCCCCCAGGGCAGGAGGGGACGGGGATGGGGATGGGGATGGGGACAGAGCGTTTCCATGAGATTTGACGATAGGGAACGTGACTCAGCTGCTGGAGCAGAGCTGGGATCTTGCAGTTTTGTGTCCGCCTCTGTCAGCGTCTGGTTTATCCCAGAGCTGGGCAAATCATGTGCACTCTGGATGAAGGTGGATCGTTGCGAAGCTGGACTTGGCTGGGGGTGTGCGCGGTGCTGGGAGGCCCCGGCCCATCCGGGAGCAGGGGGATGCTCGGTGCTCGCCAGCGCCGGGAGCCCCGGGCTCTGCTGCAGCGCTGCTCCGCTCGGCGTTCCCGTGCGCGGAGCCTCGCCGTCCCTCCCCGGCTCCGGGCTGTTCGGGCTGTCCTTGGCCCCTGGCGTGGCTCTGCGCTCTCTTGTGCAAAGCCCTGCTTTCACTAAGTGGCTCTTTTCCCTGATTGGAAATTTTCCATGTCGAGTGATTTTTTTGCCTGCCCCCCCCCCCCCCCCAGCATTCCTCTTGCCTCCTGGTGGGAGGAAAGGGTTTAATGCCGGCAGCGCTCCGTGAGACTTTCCAAGGAAATCAGCTGTCCAAGTACAAAACGTGTGGGAGTTTCTTCAATTAACAGTATGAGCTTCGGCGAGAAGTAATGCGGGAAGAACGGCAGCAGGCCTTAAAACGGGGGAAAAGCAGTGGGGGGGTGGCCAAGGACGTGGACTGCCTTGTTCCCGTTCTTACGGGCAGAGCAGGGACACGCGGTGATGTGTCGGATACTCTGCAGAGCCTGGGGTGGTTTTCCCCTCCAGTGGTGAGCTGCCCGGGGATGGAAGTGCCTCTCCCTGGAAGGGCGTCACGGAGGATGGCTGCTGCCGCCCGGATCCCTTTCCTTGCTCCTTTTACGTGACAGCTTGGCACGCAGGCAGGCGCCGAGGGATCAGCGCTTTGCAAGGGGATTAGCCGAGCGCCTGGTGCGGGCGACACGCTTCCAAATCAGCAAGTTGCCTCTGCAAACAGCCTGCCTTAGGTTTGCCGTGCCGTGCCGTGCCGCGCTGTGCCGTGCTGTGCCGCGGTGCTTCCCTGGCCGGGGCCGGCTTGGCGAGGGGCCTTGGTCCGTTATGCAAAATGAGACGTGCTTACTGCTTCGAGAAGGCTCGCCCCTGCTGGGGTGCTGGCTCGTATTTTGGGTCTGGGCTGGTGGCCGTATCCTTTACTTGCTGCTTTTCACGTCCTTTGCTCCCCGCTCTGAGGTGCAACGGGTGGTGATGCAGGTGCAGAGGGCCGGTGATGCAGGGCTGTCGGCAGACTCCTGCTTTTGCACGAGCCTCCCGGGACACGGGGGGACGAGCCAGGGCACCAGCGGGTACCAGCCGGGCCAAGGCCGTGCGCGGTGCTGCACGGGGGGGTGGGGGGGGGGGGCCTTCCTTTGCGACGCATTCACGTGCAGCGGAGGCATCGCCGTTCGCAGCCCGCGGAGCTGGTAGGCAGCTCTGAGAACAACCGTAGGCTTGAAGGAGGTTTGAGAAATAAGGGCGACTTGTTCCGTCAATGAATCCCCAGCAGATTCTGGAAAATAAAACTGCCTCCGGCTCCGCAAGATTGCAGGTTACCTGCGCGCTCCCGGCACGGCGCGAGCGGGCCCCGGGGACAGCCCAGGACTGCTTCTTGGCCATGGAGCTGACGTGCGACCCGGGACAAGTCCCTTCCCCCCGCGCCTGGTCACGCGTCCTCCCCGGTGTGCTGGGCCGAGGCGGCGGGTCCGGTACCTTCTTTCCCGTAGAAAACGAATAGGTGCTCGTCGGTCCCTTACGTACGTTAACTCGCCTGGGGTAACGCCGTTTCCCCCTGCCCTTGCCTGGGCGGACAACTAGAGCCGCTCCTCGCCATCGGCGACCGGAGCCGTCGCTCGCCACGTGCCGCTTCTGGGGCGTCTCCTTTGCCACCCAAAAAACCCGGGTGCTGGCGTGGGGCAGGAGCACGCTTCCTCCAGATCTTTTTGGCAGTCTTTATCTTGCAGCAGTCCGGTGCATCTGCAGCTGGAAACCTCGGCAGCGGGGTGCCCCGGCCCGTTCCTGCCCCGCGGTTGTGTTGGGATGAGTCCTGCGCAGGGGTGCAGCTTCGCGTGAGCGCTGCAGCACGTTCCTCCGGCGTTCCTCTCCGTTACTTCTGCTCAAGGGAAATAATGATCTTTTTAAAGCAGAGATACAGTGAGGACCAAAGCATGCTTTATTTCTCCCTTATTTTAAAATAGACTTAATGAACACGTCACTTCTGGACAAGCCCGTTGGTCGCTGAGGGCCGCTGCTGGGCGATGAGCCCCCTCCAGCCCCTCTGTCCCCCCTCCCTCCCTCCCTCGGTCCCGGCGGAGGTGCTGGCGTGGTGCTGGCGGCGGTGGGGACGGCGAGGGGAAGCGCCTGCGTCACCGTGGGAGCCGCTGCCTCGATAACGCTGCTGCGGGCTCGGCGCAGGGACCGGGGCGCGCGGCCGCGCTCGGGGTGCCGGGTGCCCCCCTCGCCGCGGGGACGCGGGGCCGGGCTCCGCCGAGGGTCGGGCCGGCGAGCTGAAAACTGAAGGCAACACCTGCGGGGCTTCGGCGCTGCCGAAGAGGAGCCCGCTTTCTGCCCGCGCGCTGCAAGAGGAAGTGGTTGAAGTGGCGAGATAAGGTCCAGCACGCTGCTCCCGCTGCCGGCGGGGGGGCGGAGGGATCGCACGCGCCCGCCTTTGGGCTCCGAGCTGGCTCTGGGCGATGCTGGGACGCTGCAGCCCGACGGGAGAGCGAGCAGCATCGTGCTGCGGGCAGGGGCCCTGCAACGGGGCTGGAGACCGGGCAAGCGGAGCCGTCCTGGGCTGCCATCACGCGCAAGCAGCGGTGGAGTGGGTGGACCTCCATCTCCTGCCATCCGGCACGTCCTGTGGCTGTTTCGTGGGCTTTTAAGCTCCAGCACGTGCTGGCTGACAGGCTGGTTAGGCTGGATGAGCTGGGGAGACCTGCACAGTGGTCAGGTAGAGGTGGGAAAGGAAATATTTGGATCCAGTGCTTATAGTAGTTGTCCTCTCTCCCCTTCCCACTCCGTGGCCGGACCCTTAGCTGGAGGCACAAACCGGCGGTCCTCAGCACCGTGCTGGTGTCTCGCGCAGCTGGAGCAGAGCACGGCCCGCACTCGCGTAAGCCTGCAGAGCAGAAACGCCAGCGAGAAACTGAGAAGTATCCTGAAATTGTCTTGAACACCCCCATTGGTTTTTTGATGGGTTGCGTGCATAGGAGGTATGTTAACGTCAGGAGTCATTAGTCTGCATTTAACGGTGCTGTCAGGGCAAATTAGTGCCTTGAGTGCTTGCCTCCTGGCATGGACTGATGGTGGAGAACATCCAGTTATTTGGGGAAATGTTTTGCTGGTGGAGAGCCAGCTGCGAGCTGAGGTCAGATCAGAGAAACGTTCAGCATTTTGTTAGAGGAAACCCAGGACCGTGGCACCGTTGCGCGGCACAACTGCAATACCGACTGCATCTTACGTAGGAAGCTTCACGTTAAGATGACCTCGGCTAACTGCAGCTTTCAGCTGAACTTGAACTGATCTGTTACCTTTTCTGGGTGTTCAAGAAACACTTCAAACGTCACTCTGTATATAGAGATCAAAACCTCCCTAGATGTAGTAGTTTAGAAATAAGCCAAAGGCAGCAGCAGGAAAATCATTATTTTTTATATCAGCTAAAAAACTGCTTTGCTGTTATTCTCCTGACTTCTATTTCTGCATTTCCTGAAAAGCAGAAGGACCGTGCAGCAACCCTGACGCTTCAGAGCAAGTCACAGGGTCATGCTGGTGCCACAGCCATGTATTTACCGAAACTGTTTTGGAGAGCCTCTCAAACTTCTCTGGGAAGGACTGCTCAGGCCCTTAAGAAATACAGCGACTAGATGACATGGCAGTAATTACCCAGAGACTGACACGGAGGAAAATCTTGTTCTCGAAAGCAGCACGTGCAGGGGAGAAGAGCAACGTGCTCTTCTCGTGCAGCAGTGCTGGTGATGGCAGACGATGGCCCTGGAAGGGGCCTCAGGAGACGGGACTGGCGCGTGCTCTGCCCCAGGGCAAGGCCGTTGTGTCTGAGCTGCCCCCGCTGGAGGCCGGTACTTAAAACCACTTAATGACAGAGATAGAAAAACATTCCTGGGCAGTGCAGGCAGGGGCTCGCTTGCAAGGTGGTACCAATACCTGGTGGTGTTGCACTGAGTCCTGGGCAAACATGAAACAGATTGAGTCTGGTACAGCTTCCTTCTGAAATACAGCATGGGGCAGCAGCTCTGCTGGTTTGACAGGATGCACAAAGGAACAGCGAGATGAATCTGACCCGTGGAATGAATGTTGCTGCGTGCCGCGGGGGCTCGTATGGGATCTGGGTGCTAAATGGTGTGTGCACTGCTAACATAGGGAAAATGTGCTCCTTAAATGAGGTGGAACATAATAAACACCTCGTTGTATTGTTTTGAATAGATTCACTTTAATAATTTTGTCAAGCTGGGATTATTCTGATTTATTTAAAGTCTGTTTTTTAGAAATACAAAGGGACTGAGAGGAGCAAGGTTACACACCATGCTGCCTTCCTAGCAATATATTAACATCCCAAACTTTGCTGTGCAGTAGCTCTGTGCTCGTGATCTAGTCTTGATGTTGTCTTGGTTGAAGACCTTAAATTCTCTGCATTGATAGGGCCAATTTAAAACTCCAGTCCTTTACCTAGCTGGGTGCGAGGTACTGGGGGGTAAACCTAAGTGCTTGTGAAGGTAACCAGAAGTGCTCCTGGAAGCTAACTAGGAAATAAGAAATGACACCTCTTGCCAAGAGTGCTTGGGAAATTTCTCATTCATGTATCTTCTTAGCTCTATACTGCAAATAGAATATCTAAAGGACGTGACTACTTTGTCTTGCAGCATGTGCTCAGCATAAATTCCTCTCACTTTGTTCTTCAGGAACAAGTTGTCCAGTCTCTGGATCCCCAATGTCACTGAGAATGAGTTTTCCTGTTAGAATTATGAAGCCTGTTGACCAGAGACCTATGAGCGTGATGCAATTCTCTCTGCTTTGACTTCCAGTTATAGATTTCAAACGTGCCCCAGGTTCATGGAGGCAGCGCAGTCTGCTTGGAGCCCCATGGTGCAGTTCATGTGATGAGTACGCAGGTGAGAAAGGAATGGTAATGGCTCAGCTACTTAAACATACTTCAGTGGAAGCATGTGGCTGACACTTGATCTCATCATCCTGAGCAGCACTGAATGCATGCAAAGTACATAATGTATACAGGAAAATGATTTTGACAAATCAAATCTGCTTGCCACTTCTCGAAAAGGCTCTTGAATCTGCTCGCTTTAGTGAGACGCGCGTCCCTGTTGTCAAGCTGGAGCCGCCCGTGTGGCCGCTCACCCATGACGCTGGTGCACCAGGCACTTGCACGGCACCAGCTCTTCTGGGCAGGTAAAACCATGCTCATCCTAAAACAGATCCGTGCAGACCCCGTTGCTTTCGTGGGACTTTGGGTAGCAGCCGCCTCTGCAGATCCTTCCGAGATTCATGAGAGGGGCTTGCAGAGAGCAGCCTACCTCTCCCTACGGTAACCGTGGGAGTCTCTTGATCCTCTCCTTATCTGACACCGTGTTACGTGTAACAGGCTAATCCCAGGTCTGTCGCGTTTGAGAGACATCTTTTGAGAAACTGTCATTAATTTTAAGTCACATCTGTGAAAGCATCACTGGAGGTTACCCTGGTTATGTCAGACAAGCCTGACACATCTACTGCTGGGGTGAGTGTTTTGAAATGCTGGTAGGGCAGAGAGACAAAATACTGCTGTCAAATGCAGGGATTTTGAAATAACTGCCAAATTAACCTTAGGTTAGGAGGGGCCGAGTGCCTAATGATAAGACTGTTGTGCTGAGCATCATCAAACCCTCAGGAAAGCCAGGTGTGCCCCAGGCTTAAAGGAAAGCTGGCAACAGAGACGGGATGGGGCAAGTGAGGGGGAAGCGGTGGTACGTGGTCGTGTGGCGGCCGTTGGCTGGATGACGTCTGGATAGCAGATCATGTAAATACTGGAAATTCCTTAACCAGCCGGATGTGTTTGAAGCCCCCTTGCTTATTTGAAGGGGAAGGTGATGTTATCTGAGTACTGCCACTTAATTACCCAGGTCTCTGGTTTTGGAGATAGGAGAATGTTCCAAATATCTAAATTTAAGGGGGTATAAGAGGAAAAAAAGGGGAGTGAAATTCCCTTTTCTGCCTTGGAGATAAGTGGCAAAATTCAGCTTTAACTGTATTATTAGTGCTTTGATGACTGGGTTTTTATCTTCCTCAAATAGGATTAATACGCTGTTACAAAAAGAAATGAGCTTTCAAAGCAAGTTAGCAGCCATCTTCTGAGGTGCAGATACAGTAATTGGGATGGTGGTGGGTTATCTGCACCTGGAACTGCCTCTTCTTCATGTTCGGCTTGTTCTCCGGGCAGGGTTGATCCTGCAGGGATACCTTCCCATATTTCTGCCTCATCTCAAGAGGTCAACCTTGAGTTTCAATTACAATATTAAATTACCAGGTCACCAGAGTTAAAGTAGGCTGCCAAGTTTTTAATGATCTTCTCTTTCTTGTCATGTGTGCTTTTTTCTTTTTTTTTTCCAAGCCTCCTTTCCATCTATTAGATTTTAATTGAGACCATCTGCAATTTAACGCACCGCACCAGCGAGCCCACGAAGTGAGCAAGCGGGTGAGTTGTGTAACTGGTGCAGTCGAGGCAGGGTGTTGGGAGGACGCTGCATTCGCTCCCCAGGGACCGCCACCGCTTTCCACCGTCTTGCAGCGCCTTTGCGAGAATCCAGAACTGATTTCCAAGGCTGTCAGTCTGGTCCCTGGAGGCCTTATCAACCGGGGGGGTTTAGTTTTCACCTTTGCTGGGGAAGATGCCGGAGGTGTCGCTGGGGGTTTCTCGAAGCCGGCGTGCCGCGTCCCGTCGCGCTGCTGCGGAGCGAAGCCGGTGGAGGGGGGTCCGATCCCGGAGCCGGGGTGTTCGCGGGCAGCGCCGGCCTCGGCACCCGGTGCAGCAGGGAGGCCCGCGGGGACCGAGGTCCCGTCCCCTTGCGGAGACCCGGCTCGGAGCAGGGCTGCAGCGCGGTGTGCATGAAACTGCCTGGCTGCAGTCCGCGCTGTTTGCTTAAGGTGATGATCGAGTTCAATCACGCGGCCCCGGAGAGCCGGGAGCCGAGGCAGCCCCGCTCGGGAGCGAGCGCGTCCCTCCCGTCGGCCGCGGCCGCGACGAGGTGCTCCGCGTGCGGTATCACGCGGCTCGTAATTTGGGCTTTTGAGAAGCAGGTTAGAGGCGATGTTAACATTGAAAGAAACAAATTCCAGCTTGAAAAATTACCTGTTAGTGTTGCTGCAACATGTCACCTGGCTATAATTAAAGATTAGAGAATAGCGCGTTTTCCTCTTGCGCATTCAGGGCATCCGTCGGGGCCCTGGCGTGGGTAGTTTCGCTGCGGGGTTGGTTCCCCTCGGGTCTGTGCGTGGGTCTCCGAAACGGCACCCGGCACAGAGAGCGCAGGAGGGAGGAAAGAGGGAAGAGGTGTCTGTAAAAGCTGCACAAAAGTCGCGGGGAAGCGCGGTGGCAGCTTGGTTATCGCCACTCGAATTTCCCCAGGGGCGGCTGGGCCGGGGACCTGGCACCCCCTCGCCCGGGCAGGCCCCTTCCCCGCAGCCCGGGGGGACTGCGGTGGCTTTTGGGAGAGCCGGGCTCCTTCCCCAGCCCGAGCTCTGGTGCCGTCAGCAGCCCCTCGCCCGCCCACCCCTATCGCAGCGCCCGCGTGATTGATGCTCCCCATCCCGCCCGACTTCAGCGCGCTCGTTGTCACGCAGGGAGCGTTGTCACTCCGGCACTGCTATTTCATGTAAAAGCCATGGACTATTTTTTGAATGTTTTGTTCGTATGTACTCAACTCCTCCCAATACAGTGCATGGCTGGGCTCAAAATATTTAACCCTTTGGAAAAAAAAAAGTGAATAATGAAGATGTCACTCTTGGAAGTGAGCCGCGGAGTAGCCTTCCTCCCCGCTCGTCGGCACAGCTGCCGTGGGGAGCTCGTTGTGCGTCTCCCACCGCGGATCCTGGACTTGGGTAGTTTTGTTGGCAGAGCGTTAATTTTGTCGGCAGAGCGTTAATTTTGTCGGCAGAGCGTTACCCCTGCAAGCTCCAAGCGTCGCTGCTGTCCCCAGCTCTCGCAGCTGAGCACTGCTGCGTGCGGGGCCTGGCGCTGGGCAGCAATTCGCAGCAGCCTCTAGGCTGGGGACGCTGCATCCCGTGCCGCCTCGATGGCCACCACGGCACGGCGGTCAGGCATCGCCCGAGGAGGAGGGCGCGGGACCTGACCCCTCTCCCCTACAGGGTCCCTGTGCCCTCCGGGTGAGAAGGCAGCAGCAGCAGCTCTTCCTCTTGCGGTTCTGCAAAACTGGCCCCTCTCTGTGTTCCCTGCAGTGCCCTGCTTGCGTGGGGAAATGGGCACCAGAAAGAGCAGCTTGCGTTGAGCAGCGCGACAGGCTTTGCTTCCCAGGTGTGTGTTGTGGGGGGACAACGCCAGAAATGAGTTTTCCTCTGGGATGAATCCGAACGCGGTGTTGGAAGGAGGGAAGGCGCTTGCGGCAGGTGGGAGAGGAGTGTGCAGAGAAACCCAGCTGCTCGCGTGGAGCGTGCACGATTCCCTGGGGAGCGCTGGGCGCAGCTGCCATCGCCGTGGGACCTGGCACGCCTGGGAGAGGAGAACCGAGGACGGGAGGCTTCGTGCTGCCCCTTGGAAGGCCGTGGGTGGCCGAGCGTGCCTTGAACTCCCACGTCTCCTGCGCTGTCCCCCGCTCCCGACGCCCTCCCAAGGTCTGAGGACGGGTAGCCATCGCTTCGGGCCATGACACAACCGTGGGAAGCGTTGAGTTCATCCAGCTGTTGGCTTCAGAAAGGTCATGAGAGACTGGAGGAGCTCAAAGAGTCGACAAGTCATAACTGCCTTACGAGGAGAGGACCCAGCTAGCTCCGCAGTGAAAATGCGTGCGTGTGAGAGGTGGGGGTGGTTATGCTCTTGCACGAGCGTGTCTAGAGCTCTCTGGGGCGTCCTGCCCGCTTTCCGCGAGGGCGGCTGTGCCGGAGCGGCGGTACGGTGACGGCTGTCCTCTGGGGACTGAAGGGTTCGGCTGTTGCGTTCAAGCCAGGTGTAATCACAGCCGGTTGCAGAAACTGCGCAGGCGCTGCAGGAGATGCTGGGGAAATGCAGGCGAGCACCGGCCGCGGAGAGAGCACGAGGCGAAAGGCTCCGCTTGGCTCCGTCGCCCGTGAACTGAAGGGTGAGAGAGGAGGAGAGACCCTAGCAGTAACTGGAGCCCTCTGAATACCCAGCTTGAGGCAGCAGAGGAACCGCCTAGATCCCACCTGCAGAACTGCTCCGTATCTGAAGGCGTCTGTCTCCCGTCCTGGGGCCATCAGTGCCCTGGGGAACGTCCTTGGTGGAGTCTCAGGCCCTCCTTGTTCACGGAGGGATCGGAGATGCTGGTAGAGCCAGGCCGAGGCAGCTGGGCACCAGCACCGCTCTGCAGAGCCCCCGTGAGCCCTCTGCCCTTCTCCGGGTGGCTTTTGGTGGCCGCGGCAGGTCCCGGTGCCTCCTCCGGACCCCGTGCCGGCCGGGGAGCCGCTCGCTCCGCTGGGCGCTGCAGCCGGGAAGCGCTGCTCCGCCAACCCTGGATTCGTGGCCGGTCTCGAAACGCTCAACTGGCTGAACTGGTGTGGGGAGCCGGTGGCCTCTGGTCAGCCCGGCTGGCAGAGCAGCGTCTGGTCGCCTCGGCACGCGTCGGGCGGCCGCTTTGCGCGCGGTGCGGGCCGGGAGCCTACGTGGGTCCGAATGACTCAGTCTGAAAGTGAATCTCTGTTGCAACTCGGTACGTGAGAAATGATAAAGTATTTAAATTCTGAACCATTTTTCTCCGAGCTGGGCCCAGGCTCTGTAATGCAAAATTAATGTCTTTGTGTCTCTGAACGTAGCCGTCAGCCTGGACACGCGCGTCGCGGAGCCGCTGCCCCGGCTCGACCCGGCCGAGAGAGGACCCGCTCGGACACGGGCTGCTCCGTCAGGAGCCTCAGCCTCTTCCGGCACAACCTCCTTCCAAAGCTGGTTTTTCCCCTCTTTTTCCCTCCCTCCCAAGCAGAAAGCATGCAGAAGAGCAGGAGGTCAGGTGTCTCGGCAAACTGGGAGTTTTCTTCCCGGGGAATAAACAGGAGATGTGCAGAAAGGCCGGAGCTGGTGCCGGGTGCGTGAGCAGATGAGGAACCGCAGTAAAGGAGCAGGTGCCCCAGCCCTCCCTTTCCCTTAACGAGCGTTTGCACGGCAGGCGGGATCCCTGCTCTCCGGGCATCCCGTCCCCTCGCCGATCCGCTCGCCCCGAAGGCGCAGCCCTGCTCCGGGCGCCGCGGCCGCATCCCGGGACGGCGCTGGGGAAGCCCCGGCCGTGGCGCGCGGAAAGGGGACACGGGCACCGCAACCGCGGCAGCAGCCGAGGGACGCTGCGTGGCGGCTGCCCTGAAAGGCAGGGCCGCTCCGAGTCGGGGATGAAGGCTTCCCTGCTCTTCAGAGAACTAACTGACCTAGATAAAAACCACTCTTTTTTGGATTCAAAATTTTTTGCAGCTGTTCAGGCAATCGCTGTTTTCTAGGGAGATAAGGCTGGCGAGACTTCTCGGAAGAGAAGAGAGGCCTCCTGTCCTCCTCCTTCCTTTTTTTTTTTTTCTTTTAGGGAAGGGAGGAAAAAGCTCTTGCCTTTCCCGTAAGAAACAGAACAGTACAGCAATGCCTTTCTGCAGGCTCTGCCTCCTGCAGCTCCTCCTTATCCTTTGCTAACATCGAGTGCCAGCTCCTCCCTCTCCGCTTGCCCCGCTCGCCAGCGAGCTCGGCTGCCGGCAGTCGCCTTTCTGCTGCTCTTTGCTCTGGCGATGCTGCCGCGCGAGCTGCCTCGGCAGGGCTCTGCTCCAAACGGTGCCAACGAGCAGAAAGCCTGATGTCTTCCGAAGGAACGAGAGTTCCTCTTTGTGCCTTGAGATTGCTTTTGCGCGGTGAAGGCAGGCATAAACCCAAAAAGTCAGGCCAGATTTTTTTTTTGTGCTGAATTTACTGCCCTTCCAGGGTGGAGGTGGGAGCACATTGGCGGAAAGGTCTGACTTGTGCAGCTCCTCTTGCAAACCAGGGGAAGTGTCGGGTCAGAAAAATAAAAACATAAGCATGGCGTTTACTGCCAAATGAAAAGATAATGAGAAATAAATTGGAAATTAAAAGATAATTGCTTAAAATATGAAATGCTCAGATGCAATCGCCAGCTTGGCATCCCTGCGCTGTAATCCACACGGATCTCGCTGTGGGACTAGGAAGCGAGTCAAAACTGGGAATTTCGTGGGACCGTGCTGGGGAAAGTGGGGCGCTTTCGTCTCACACGGGAGACGACTCGCTGCCGCGGTCCCCGAGGCCCCGGCGTGCCTTGCTCCTCGGGAGGGTGCTCGGTCCCACGCTGCCCGTTTTGTTTCGTGCTCAGCGTAAGGACTAAACAAACACAGAACTGACATGCGCCAGCCTCGGCTACCCTTTACCTTGCAAAATCATCCGAATCCCTCGGAGTTATTTCCTGGCAGGTTCATAGAGAAAAGAACCGCTCAAGTCAAAAAATCACAGCTGGAGCCCCTTCCTTTCTCCTGTCCCTCTGGAGCTGACAACTGAAAAACCACTGAAGGCTGACATGAAGGTAAAGATATTTGTTGCATTGTAAGAGCTGCAGAATGCTTTTAGCCAAAGCTGGGGATTAAATTCAAATAGCACAAATTTTAGCTCAGCTTTTCTTCATGGGCTGTAAATGATTAAAAGCTGCAAAGTGCTGTCAGAAATCTGGGACTTCCCCTCCTGGAAACCTTCTCTCCCCTTATTTTATGATTACCATGCTTCACTGACTTTGATGTAACAAATCTTATTTTTTCATGCGGGAATGGAAAATTGTGGCTACTGTTGGCTGCGATGCATCTCAGTGCATCTGGGGTGAAGCTGGGCTAATGCAGCTGACCTGCGACGTTTGCCCAGCGTAGGTGGATAAATGTAAAGCTTCTCTAAAAATCATCTTTTTGGTTTTTGTTGTTTTTTTTCTCCAGTTTTGACAATCAGAGTTCCAATCTATTTGCTGAATATCCTGTTATTTAGAAAGTGGAAACATTATCCAAATGAAAAACTCCCCAGAACTGTAGCTGTGCCCTGTAGAAGTAATCGTGGAGTTTCATGATGTTAGGACCATCTGCTGAATTACGGATCTGTCAACTCTCTGGGGAGGTTTTAACTCTTCACTAGGTTTGATTTTCAGAGGAGTCTTGGTTGATCCTTCTTGTATCTCTGTTAACTCTCCATCGGTGATAACAAATGGTCCTCTGCCTTATTTGATATACGACATCTGCTATTGTTCGTAATGCTTCAAAACTTTCTGTTGCCCAACGGAGAATGACAAAGGGCTGCTCTTAAATGGGACTGTATATTCTGGGAAAAGATTTACTCAGAGGGAAGAATTAGAGGTGACTCCCCTGAATTATTCATTTCATGAAGGGAAAATTGATTAGCCCCTTCTTCAGATCACCAGAACAAGGAGTTCATTCAATGAAATTAGAGCAACAAATGGAGATCAAATAAAAGGCAGTGCTGCTTTTTGTAGCGTTCAGTTGCTAGGCAGGGTTCATCCTTGCAGGAAGTCATTTGTCATAGTGTCCGAGTTTTTGAGGAGGGCTGGATACCTTCCTGCCGGCTAACTGCATTTTGTACGGGAGATGAGGCTAATCGAATCTCACGTGGCAGGCTCCGAGCTGATGGTGTGCAGGGGTCAGGAAGCGATTTATCATCTAGAGCCGGCCTCGCTCCGCTTGCCAGGTGCGCTGCAGGTTTGCGCTCTCCCGGCGTTTGGAAGCCCTCGGCCGCGGGCGGGTGCCGAGGGCCTGGGCCAGCGGTGCTGCTGCTTGGAGCGGCTTGGGGCTCCTCGTGCTCCTCCGGGCTGGGTGGAGACGGTGGCACTTCCGATGGCAGAACGTCACTTCTTTCCTTCCGAACTTGTGGCTCATCGCTGCGGGCAGTGATCTGCCCTCTGTCCTCCCGCGCGTGATGCGGAGTAGATGGGTGCAGCGTGACTTTGTGCTCAGGCCGTGGGGCAAGGCAACCTTCCGTTGCTTTCCGGAGCATGCTTCTAGCCTCCTGAAGAGCTGATTCAGAGCAAGATCAAGCTATGACTGAGAAATGGACTGCAAAATAACTCTTCCAAGATCACAAACCGGGATGAGAGTAGAAGCCTGGGATCTCCAGAATGTACCAAATATCCCCTGGAAATGGAAGCTCCTCGCCAGAAGCTGGAAGGAGACCTCCCTCTCTCACCCCCAGCCTCCAATGCCTCTCTCTTGTGAACGGTCCTGAAGGACCTTTCTCTCCCGCACGCTAGCAGAGCCGTTCCTCCTGGTCCTTGCTGTGCATCTTCTCCTGGGGGGAAGCTCCCTGGCCCTTGCGCTGCCATTGCCGCTCCATCCGTGGGGTAGCCCTGGGCGAAGCACGGACAGATGGTGCTGCAGCTTGTCTGCTGCTTGAGCTCCAGACCTGCTCTGCGCAGGACTGGCCACAGCATCGGACAGATGTCTGTGTTGGCAGTAACAGCACGGTTAGAGATTCCCCTCCAAGGCTTGGGTATTTGCTGCGCTTCGTTCTGTGCTGCCGTCCGGGGCGGACTTGGCAGCCTCAGGCGTTTGGAAGTGTTTGCAAATAAAACACTAACCTTGAGGCTTTTCTGGGTTTTCGTATTCCCGGGAACACCTGCGCTAGCGTCCAGGCAGGCTCCCCAAGTAGTCCCAGCGCCAACACGAGGAGCCGAGTGCCCTGGTAAGGGGCTTCACCTGGGCAGAAGCCGTCGGAGCCGGGGGGGGGTTGCATTCGAGGAGCAGCTCTTGCAGCATTGTTCTGTCCTTGGGCAAGTTGCCCAACTGTCTGCTTTTGGAGAAGCATCTGAGAGGAGACGGAGCGTGTGAGGTGAGGTACGTTGCATATGGTGGGGAAATGCTTTCTCGTTTGTTTACATTTCGTAAACAGAAGAAAATACTGTGAATGGGCAGGAAGGTGTGTGCGCAGGCACCGCGGAGCAAACGCACGCTCCGTTCGCTATCAGCAAATCTGGTGAGACAAGGGCGGTGCTACCTGCGACGCTCGTTAGCCGGGGAAATGCTTCTGGTCCTCTCCTTGCCGCTGTGTAGGACCGTGCTGGCAGCAGCCCGTGGATGGAGCGGCCTCGGCCGCTGCTCGGGGGCAGAGCATGGGGGGACCATGCCCCAAAGCACAGTGCCCCGCGCACCTCCCTGCCTAAGGCTGCCCGAGCGGCTGCTCGCCCCGTCTGCTCGCTTGGAGCCTGCGCTGCCTGGCGTCAACGCTGGCCCCGTCCTGCTGCAACATCTCACCCTGTCTTGCTAATCCGACTCTTTTCTTGCATTTAGTGGAAGCTCTTGAAGAAGCCAGGAGGACTCTCCTGTTCCCCCAAGCAGCAGCGAGGCAGGACTAGCTGTGCCAGAAATAATAGGCTATGACAGCTGCAGGAAAATTCCTTATTAATGGCTATTTGCTTGGAAGCTTACTAACGTTACTGGTTGTGATGGGCCCGTATATGTTAAGCAGTTCTTGTGCTGATAATCCCATGTGTCAGAGCAGCGCGCAGCTCTCCAAGCGCTCGGTGTTTGGAGCTTGGCATTCGCTCCAGTGACCCCCAACGCGTGGGAAAGCTGTACCTGAATGTCTACTCTTGGAGCTGCTTCAAGATTGCAGAAGCTCGCTTCCACCACTCGCCGGGCAGTTTGCACGCTTCTCTACTTGCACATGGCTTCATGTCAGGCCCTGTTCTCCCTTTCTTTCACTGAAGATTTCGTTATTAGCTCTGTCCTGTTGACCTGAAAGGACAACTGCTGTGATCCAGGTAGAGATGAGACTTGTCTGCTACATCAGAGGCAGCCTGTCCCGAAAAACAGTCACAGAGGCAGACGGGGTGGATGGAAGTCATCTCAAAGGTTTGCGTTCACTTTGCAGCTCGTCTTAGCCACCCGGCTTGGGTCTGTGATGGTAAGTCCTCAACGGTTAGGGTTCTCCTACCCTGCTCCTTGTGTCAGTACTTCCATCCACGGACATCAGATGCTGAATCTGTCCTACCTGCTGTTATTGAGGACTTACCGTGGGCCTTCTCTCTGCTGCAATAATCGGTGGCATTGTTGCAAACCATGCAAACATGCAACTGCTTCCAACCACGCGCTGTTGAATTAAGCTTTAATTTGACCGCTGACTGTCCCCCCCCCGTGTTAAACGGCCCAGTCTGGCTGGCCGTCAGTATCCTGGAGCTGATGGATGTTCTGCCTCCTGCAGAGCCGTGCTAGCAACCCTCGTTTTTATGTTCCCCCGTTGTGTCTAATGCTGGAGGTGCAGCTGGACACGTACTTTATAATGTTTATAGTCTTGGAACATGTTTTGACAAGCTTTTCTAGTTGACAGGTTCTGTGATAAGTTTGGGAAGCTGCTTTATAGCTTTCTTGGGGATTTTTGAGTTGTGGTCTAGGC
The DNA here is from genome assembly GCF_036370855.1 of Dromaius novaehollandiae. Taxonomy (NCBI): domain Eukaryota; kingdom Metazoa; phylum Chordata; class Aves; order Casuariiformes; family Dromaiidae; genus Dromaius; species Dromaius novaehollandiae. The sequence goes on along the minus strand of NC_088111.1, from coordinate 1,297,106 downwards.
CGAGAAACCTCTAAGTATCTTTTTTTAAACAACATCTTTCAGCATTTCTCTCTTTCCATCCTTCAAAATAAGGCTAGTTTCTAGGGTTTGGAAATACCCCGGTGCCCTGCTGCTGTTGTGATGTTTTAGCTCTGAAAACCAACCTTTCAGGAAACCTTTCTTCCAGGGAAGTGCTTGAACCGTTTATAAAACTTAACTTGCAAACCGGCGGTGCATTTGTGTCACCGTGCTCTGCTGGGAGCAGCGTTAGGGCTTTCTGGGTGGGTGGGACGTCTCGTTCCTTACCAGAAGGCTTCTGGTGGACGCAGTGCTGCCTTGGCGTCACGCTGCTGTTTTCACGGCCTTTCTTTGTGCATTAACTTTGATTCTGAACTGGGCTGGACTGTCGCTCCTGCAGACCCGCTGCGGCTGCGGTGCGTTGGTGTGGCTGCGCAGCGACTGAGGACCGCTGCCGCCAAGCGCTCCGAACCCCAAGCTTGCAGCTGTGATGAAGATGCAGTCCGCTTGCATAGTACTCCTTCAGCCATCGCCTGAGACAAAGCGGGAGCAGATTTCTGCTTGCTGGGGCTGAAGCTGAAAGTCAGACTTCATATTCAAACTGATCAAGCCATGGCCAAGAAAGAGTGTTCCTCTTCTCAATTCTGTCTTCACGCTGGTGTCCAGCTGTTCGTGTTTGAGATGGAGATGCTTGATCTTGCTGTGAAGAGTTGGTGCAAGTCTCACCATGTCTGAGGAACTGTACTGGGGCTTCTATTAAAAAATCTGCATTCCGGCAAGTCGCATGAGCCTGCAGAGAGCAATTGAGCTTAAGGACTCTGCCTATGCTCTTTTGTAGGGTTTTGTTTTGTTTTCACTCCCAGGACAGTGGTATCTCCCCAGAGAGCTGTAATAGGGATAGCACTAAAGACGAATTTAGGGCCAGTAAACAGTCTTGCATTATGAAATAATAAATAATAAAGGTTAATGTTTTATTTTTGTTGTATATAAATTACTCAGGACATTTGTAGTTCATCAGTGGGATTTGATAACTTTATTATCCATATAATAAGATTTGCAAATTAACTGTCTAATTAGCAACCTGGGAAAGCTGCTGCTTGTACTGTAGTTTCTAAACTGACAGAGATACACTCTTAAAATCCTTAAGTGTAATGAAAGTACCGCAGTGGCCCAGCAGCGTGCATCCCAGCAGCCTTGCCACGTGCGTGTATAGAGATGTCTCGTTGCCTGTCTCGGTGATGCACTTGTGGAACATCTATGTGGAAAGCCAGACCTCGGCTCCTGCTCAGCAGAGTGGAAACTGAGCAATCTCTTTACAGTATAATGCACTGGATTAGTCACAGGAGAAAAGATCTATTAAATCTTCTTGCATCTGTTGGGAAGGATGCACGTTTAAGAATTAAGGCAGGATTACTTGCATAAGCTCCTATACCTGAATAACTCAACTGGCTGGTTTTTTTGCACAGATCAAGTATTCACCTAAGCATACACGTAAGTGTTTGGAGTGGATCTTTCAAGGCCTGCAAAATTTTATTCCAAGTTTTGAATGCAGAGCCCACACCACTGCAATCAGCAGAAAGCTTCTTGTTTACTTTGGATAAATAGGCAAGGGTTATGCTTCATCATCTGCAAATGGATTTTCATTACAATCTGTATTAATATTGATTGCTGAAGAACCTGCTACTCCTGCTAAACATGCAGTGGTCACAAAGATGACTTGCGATGACTTGGATATCACTTAATTGAACGGTAATATGTAATGTTGTGGAGACACTGCAGTTATTTTTCCACTGAAGAGAAAATGCTGCATGCCTAATGTATTTTTCAGGTCCCCGCTCAAAGGGCAGGAGGTGTTAACAGGGTGTGTATATTTAATGCCTTATTTAATAATTAAACTCTCCAGTGAAACCTTAAAAGAGTATGGGGAGGAGGTTGTAATAAAAACCTGGGATGGTTTCCAGCCTCGCAGACCTTGGCTTTCGAGTCTCTCTTGCCATTAGAAATGGGCATTTCATCTCTTCCGCTTGTGCAAGGGAAAACGTAGTGTTTTCTGTTTTTGTAGTTTTTTAGAGAAAGGCAAGAGTGAAGAGCTGGTCCAGGCTCTGTGCGTGCACACACGTGTGCTCCACTTCTGCTTCAGTCCTCTCGGACGTCTTTAAGCATCGATCGCTTAGCTCTGTTTTCATCTTCCCTTACTTGTTCAGTATTCCCTCCTTGCCTCTCCCCCTCACCTAACCTCTGCCTAACATTAAATGTGTATTACGCAGAGTATAAAAAGCTTCTGTGGGCTCTTCTCCTGCACAACAGAAGCTAAAATTTTGTGGAATGTTTTTATCCAATATCTCTGAAACCCAGGGCGCTGCCTGCACAGCGTGAGCTCGGCGGGCTGCCCGGCCCCGTGCCGGTGCGGCAGGTCCCGTCCCCGTCCCCATCCCCGTCCCCGTCCCCTCCGCCCGCGCGCGGGGATGCGGGAGCGCTGCTCCTGAAACCAGAGCACCGCGGGCCTCTGCTGGAACAGAAATAGAAAGGTCAGATTTCCGACTTTCCATGAACTAAAGCCAAACTGACAGCCTGCTCTTCTCCTCTGCAGGGGAGGCGTATGCGGGAAGTAAAACAGCCAGGATACGGAGAAGCGGCTAGTTTGGCGAGGTCTCCTCTAGCCTGGCGTTAGACGGAGGCAGAGCTGCCCAAAGCCCCGCGGCGCCTCGCCTGCCCCGTGCGATGCTGTCGGAGGCCCCGGGGAGGCTGCTCGCTCGCAGGGACACGGGCGTTGCAGCGCGTCCGTCTTTCGGGGCAGGTGGGACGAGCTGGCCGCCCCGCTAGCGCGGGTGGCTGTGTGCGGGGGGACGCTGCCTTTTCCTCCGAAGGTGCCCCGGGGATTAACTCAGCAAACAGCCTGCGCACCGCGTTGTACGGGTCTGTCGGGAAAAGGAAGGGGCGGTTGGGAGATGGGAGTGTGGCAGCAAAAGCTGCTGTAAGGCGCTGGTGACATCTTCCCGGTCCCACTGGTCTGTGCTGCTCCCTATAGGAAGACCAAAATATTAGAAAGCAGGGGGAAAAAAATAGTCTGTCCGTGCCAGATGCTCTCCTCGACAGCTGCCTCTTGCACCTTCTGCAGCACCTCGAGGCCTGTTTCTTCCTGGGCCCTTGCTGGAGATCCGAAACGGGGGCCTGGCCCCCGCGGCGCGGGGACGCTGCGCTGGGGCTGCCGGGCGCTGGGTCACGGCTGGGGAGCTCCCGCGCGCCAGGAGCCCGTCCCCCTTCGCCCACCACGCCGCGGCCGCGGGAGAGGAGAGCAGCGGGTGGTTTGGAGGTGCCACGGAGAGTCCCTGAGCTCGGCGGGGCACTGGGAGACGCGGCTGCCCTTTGCTCGCCGACGTGCGCGGTCTGTGGCTGCTTTTTGCGTCTTTACCCTGCGTCTTCGGCCGCCGTTTGCCCCGCTGCCCTGGGACGCGCGGGCCCGGAGCGGTGGCTGTGGGAAGTGCCACGTGGCCTTCCCCGCTGCTGGCGTGGGGGCTGAGCCCGGAGCGCTGTCCCGCGCTGGCTGCGTGGGCTCCGTGGAGAAGCTGGGGTGGGAGCTGGGCTGCAGGAGCCCCCGAGGAGCGGCGGGGAGGGATTGGCGTTTCTGGCTTCTACCCACTCTTCAAAGCCAAGCTTGTATTCAGCAGCCTTGCTTATACGGGTGGAGGAACGGCACCAGGAAGGGCTGTTCAGCCTAATAATAATCTTATTTCTTTAGCCAAGCTAAAATTATGCCAGCCCCGATGGAAACTTCCCTTGCTGCAGTCCGGATTTAGGCATCAGCAAGGAGCCTCCAGACAGTGCCCGCACTTGAACGCAGCTTGGAGGCATATTAAATTTGTACACGCACTTCAGAGCAAATCTTTGCTAATAGAGTTCTGATTCTTTCCTTCCTGCTTCCCAGATGCTTGTCTCCGTGTACAAATGATAGAAATGGTGAACAGTGTTTTCAAGAAAATGCTTATTTGCTAGACACAGAAAAGCGAGTGAGAGGCCCTAGGAGGAAAAAGTTCTTGGCAGCTCTCAAACAGTCTATGGGGGATTTTTTGGTTTGTTTTTTTCCTCTTATAATAATGATAAGTGTGGAAAGGAAAACAAATGTGAAGCTGGATGTAGCAGGACGCAACAAGGGGACTGTGAGTTTAATGGCCAGTGTCACTTGCCTTGCTCCTTAAAAGTCCTACGTTCATGCAACTGAAACTTGAGTTTCATTTCTGCACTGCTCCATTTGTTTTATCTGCTCCATTTCTTTGAAATGCTTTAAACGATGCATCTTATCTTTTAATTGCTTTTCCACGTACTGTAGCTGGTGCCCTTGGGGAAGGGATGTAGCACAGCGTTCAAGAGACTCCCGAGACAGACAGACAGCCGAGCTCGGTGTCCAGGTTTGCCCCAGCCAAAGCGCAACCTGTGCGTGGCCTCGCTTTGTTGATAAAATCAGCGCTGCTCTGTTCCTGGTCCAGCTCAAACTAAGCTATTTCAGAAGGCCGTTAGCACCGGCCCAGGGTGGCTCTGGCCGTTCACGCTGCCGCCTTGGAGGTGATGCTCCGTGCGGATAACGCGGGCTCAGGGCGGTCGCTGCGGTGCCTCTGTTCTCCAGCGAAAAGCCGGGTATTTGGGTCTGGGGAAGTGCTGTAGGCTGGGGTGGGTCGAGTCTCGGAGGATGAGTTGGGCCGCTGGTTGAGGTGCCAACATGCGTCAGCTCGGTGCCGAGTGCCCTTCGTAGGGTCTGTCGCTGAGAGGTAGGCGCTCGCTTGACGTTTAGGAAAGCAGCCTGGCCTTTGAGCGCAAAGCTTTGCACGGGCGGCAGGGATGCTGCCGGCAGCTTCGGGTCCGCTGGCAGGGTTTGCTGGTTGAAGGTGAGGGATTTCCCTCTGGATTCTCGTGTTTGCAAGTCTCGGTAATGGCACTGTAGGATTAATTTTCCTGTGCTGTTCCAGCAGGACGGCTGTGTCGTCACCGCGCGCGAGGACAGGCAGAGGTGTGAGTCTTCCCGGCCTGGCAGCTCACGCCTGCGGCATTACTAAAGAACAGCAGAGGTGTGGGAGGAAAACTGTGCGCCTGTTTGCATCAGCGCAGTCGTCCGTTTTTGGACACAAGTGCTTTTCAGCTCGCGTATCCCCGTGTGCCGGATAACTTCCTCCTTCCGTGCGCAGGGATTACCGCGAGCGGCAGGGAGCTCGGAGGGAATACGTGGGCTCCCAGCCTCGCCTGACGTGCGTTCAGCACCGCTGCTGCCGAAACGTCTGGTCCGCTTGATAGTAGGCAATAAGATTTTAAATTCCGCCACGGGTTGATTTATAGAAACCTTCTTAGTGTGCTGAATGCCTCTTCTGATAAATCGGGGTTAATAGCGTTTTAATTGTTTATAACATAAAACACAACTTTGAAGTAAGGCCCTAATCAGATGCTAATTAATCATGTTGTATAAGGAAACAGAGGATTATATTTAACGCTTTAGCATGCTTCCACATGCAAAGTGTGTGCCTGTGAGAGAGCCTCAAGTCCGGGTTTTGTGTGCAGGTCCCTCGACTTACCCTGACGCTTCTGCTCTTCTCTTTGCAGTTTGCTGCTTCGTCGTGCACAAGCGGTGCCATGAATTCGTCACCTTCTCCTGCCCCGGTGCCGACAAAGGCCCTGCTTCGGATGTAAGTAACTGCTCTTGTCGTCTCCAGTACAAGTGCAACGCGGTGCTTTGTGAGCCCGTTCTCAGCACTTGTGTCTGATCGTTCTCTGCTTCACAGCGCTCTGGAGAAGACGTTGCTCCAGCTGTTTGGGCTGGTCCCGCTTCTGTGTTGTTTCACGTACAGCTGTAATTCACTGCTGTTCATAGTGGTGTGGGCTCTCAGATTTCGAGACGCCTAAAATACTTGCAAACCATCCAGTAACTTGCTCTCAGCAAAGCAGAGACTGTGCTGGTATCGCCCCAGTTTGGGGCTGCTGGTCCGCAGCTTTGCCCCATCTCCCGTTTGTCCCTGGAGTCACAGGCTCCGTTCCCCTATCGGTAAAATTACGCTTCGGTCTGAAGCGTCTGCCATGCGAACCGACCTTTCGGATTGGGGGTTAATTAGCATATGTAAAAGCACCAAGTGCTGAAGAGCTATTTTAGTCCTCCAGTGGAAGGTTTTGGCCAGCCTGGCCTGGGCTTGCCTCTGCCTCCCGGCAAGGCTTGAATCTGCGTCCTGATCCGTTCCTTTTGTCGCACACGACATACCTGAAGGAGTTATAGAAGGTGCCTACTGATATTCTTTAAAAATCAAGAACAGGCTGGAAGAAAGCCAGCTGACTTTAACTCCCCATCCTGATTTTCGCAAGGACTCGGTTTTCCGGAGCCTGGCGGCGCCTCGGGGGCGAGTGACAGCGCTGGAGCAGCGAGGCGCAGCTCCGCCGGGGCGTTTCGGGTCCGTCTGGCGGGTTGTGTTTTACCGTGGAAACTGGCTAATTCGGGGAACGGCGAGGAGAAAGGAGATTGAATTGGGGAAACTACAGCGCTCCAGAGCTCTCGCCCTTAAAAATAGAAGCGGTGGTTGCAGGGAGTCTCGCGCACAGCCGGAGGTGGGGGCTAAACACTCGCTGTCAGTCGCCCTGCCCCGGCGGCGGTTGTGCGCCGTCACTCGGGTTGGTGGTGGCTTTCGGTGGCTGCGGAGGGGGTCACGGGGGGGTGCGACGGCGTCCAGCGGGGCAGATCCGAGGGGGTCTGGCACCTCCCTGGTGCGAGCACGGGGTGATGGCGTGGTGGGGTTCGAGGGCCCCGTGCCGGCGGAGCGGGGAGGTGCCGAGCCCGAGCCCGCGGTGGGAGGAGGTTCTCCCAAGCCCTGCTGCGTCCAGGGGGTCTCGGGGATGCTTCGCTGCAAGCGTCTGGTAGCACCAGGCATCAGACAGCCCGTGGCATCCAGCTTGTCCGAGCCCAACCCATGGCCCTACCTGGGAGAAGTGCCGTCGGACCGCGGGGCCCCTGCCCTCCCGCCGCGTCCCCTGCGCCGTTGAGGACGCTGCCGCTGCCCTGGCGGGGCCGGACCCGCCGCTCGCAGGTGTGCCGTAGCCCCGGCGAGGCCCTTCCCGAGGGGGACTCATCCCCCTCCATTCGGGATGGACGTGTGCGTGAAGCGCCGGGCGCTCCCAGACCAGCTCCTAGCCGCTGCTGCGTGAAGCGCTGCAGGTCCGAGTGCGCTTCCGCGTTCCCGAACGGGGGTAAGGAAAGGAGCCGAAGCTTTTCCTCGGGCTCTGGGCGAGCGCTCACGGGGCGCCGGGCCGCTGGTCCTGGACGTGAACGCTGCACGGCCTGGGGAGAGCGAGGGGCTGCTGCGCAGTGCTGCGATGCCTTTTGTCCTGACCCCTCCTAAGACTCGTGGCTGAGTTTCCCGTTGGTCCCCGCTTGAATTTCCGCGATTTCTTGGGGCGTGTGTGTTTGCTGCTCCTCGGCGCTCCAGCTCCAGGCGGCACAAGGCAGTGCCCTCGAGCGCGCTGCCGCCTGCTCCCCGGGCTCCTTGGCCCCCGGAGAGGACGCCCGGCGCTGCGCTGGCTTCAACAAGTGCTGACGAAGGGCTGCACCGAAGAGGCGAGCGCGGCTTTGCATGTTTGCAACAGCCTGGGGGCACGGGAGCTGCCCTGCTCCGTGTCCTTGCTAAAGCAGACTGCTCTGTGCCCGTTCTGGGCTGCGCTCGCTGCTCCGTGGACGCTGAGTACCGCTGCGGGAGCAGCCTTGGAAACCGCTGCCTCGAAGCTGCCCCGTAAGGGGGGTCACGCGTGTGCCGTGGGATGGGCGATGGCCTGGGCCTGGGCCTGGGCCTGGGCCTGGGCCTGGGCGGGCAGCGCTCCGCTCTCCTGCAGCTTCGCTTCCAGGGGAGTTTAGCCAGGCTCTCCTGGTGCAGAGGTACCGCTTGTTGGCTTTCCTGCCGGGGCTGAGGTGCTCTCTGGTCCCACGGAGCGCAGTGTGGTTTAGGCACAGTTCAGTAAGCCCAGTTCTATTTCCACTTCTCATCAGGCAATTAGTCAAGATATACTGTCTTCTTGCTCTCTTGGTCTCTTTTTTTTTTTGTTTGTTTTGTTTCCCCCCCAGGCACTTTGCCTGTGACTATTGCTTTCCTCGCTAAAGGCTTTCTTCTCCACAGGGATTTCTGCTAATTAGAGTGAATTGGTAGCTACTGAACCTTAAAAATCAGTTATTGGAGGGGAAAAGGAAATGCAATGGAGATGCCAGCCCAGGAGAGGTTAGTGCATCCCAAATACCCTGGTCCTGCGGGCCGTTGGCCTGTAACGCTGCCTCACAAACCCCAAGGCCGGAGTCGGCCGCCGTGATGCTGGCTTAGCACGTCGGCCGCGTTTGGAGCAGGCAGTGGGCGGTTTGCTCCTGGGCCCGGGTGATCGACGTGCTCAGCCCGTGCTGTGGCAGCTCTAAAATCAGCCTTGCAGCGTGCAATTTCCCTGCAGCACGCTGCTATTAAACGCACGGTGACGAGCGGGGGGAGAGGTCTCCCTCCCTTGCATGGGAGGCCGCCGGTGTGCTGGGGTTCCTCTGTGTCTGCAGCCTGAGTCAGGGGGAGCGAGGAGGAGGAGGAGGAGGAGGCGGCAGGGGGATGAACACGGGCTGCGGCAGGCGCGCGACCTCGGGGGGCTCTGAATCACCCTCGGAGGCACCAGCTGTATCGGCAATTTGGGCTCTGGACTGCTCATCTTTTAAATAGCATTGAAGTTGTGTGCCTAAAATAATGCGTGTGAATAAGCTCCCTCCCCTCCTCCTCCTCCTCCTGCTCCTCCTCTCCCCTCGCCCTGCCGAAGGGTCCCGGTGGCCTCACCGGAAGGTTTTGCGGACCGCCCGGGGCACCTTCCCGCGCGAGCCGAGCCGCCGCAGCGCCCCGCGCCCTCGGCCGAGGATGACGGAGGTCAGTAGCGCCCGGAGCTGGCTGGAACGTGCTGAGCCGAGCTGGTTCAGGGCCTTTCAGGTTGCCTCGAATTGCTCTCGGCAGGCGGGAGGGTGCCGGGGAGGTCCAGCCGGCAGGACGGATGCTGGGAACACGCAGGTGCCGTTCCCAGCTCAGGCTCTCCGGGACAACCTCTCTACGGAGCGGCTGCGGCGTCAGTGGCCTTTCCTCTGAACGGCACCTATGTGCCAAGGGCTGCAGGACTCTGCGAAGGGTGAGGTGACCCCGAGATGGGGACAGCAGCACCCACGTCAGGCCGGAGGACACAAGCGTGCAGGGTCTGTGCTGCGCGTGGGACAAGCAGGTCTTCTAATGGTGGCCCGGGCGGGAGCTGCTGCCCTCTGCGCATGGCTTGCAGGGAATACATGGGGGTATGAGCGTCTCTCTCTCCGTGGTCCGGACTTCGGTTTGCACCAGAGAGAGACAGTCGAGCTCTGTGCGGTGGAGCAGTGGCAAAGTCTGCGCGCGTGCGTGTGTGTGTGCGTGTGCGTGTGTGTGTGTGTGTGCGTGCGTGCATGCACACGAACGGCTTAACCCCGCTGCCCTTGCCGCTGCAGGCTCGTCCGGGCCGGGTGGTTCGGGGGTGTGAAGGTGCCCGAGAGGGAAGAGGTGGCTTCCCACGGGGCAACCTTATGCCTTTGGTTTTCCTGGGTGGTTTCCCTCCCTCCCTCCCTCGGGTGTTGCTGCTCCAAAGCAGGAGCCTGACATAATGAGGCAAGGGAGACTGAAGAAAGCACAGGGAAATGGAGCAAGAGCAACAAAAGGTGACATTTTACTCCCCTCCGCCCCCACGTGAAAGTGCCTCCTAATTGAGCTGGGTCGCCCAGGCAAGCTAACAAGCTCCTCTGTGCGCACACGTGTCCAGGTTCCTCCGCGCAGGGCCAAAATTAAGCACGTAGATAGGGCAGCAGAGCTCCCTGCCGCCATCGGTCCCGTTACCGTCCGCCCTGGGCTCCCGGGGCGTGCGTCCGCGGTGCCCCTCGCTGTGCAGCAGCTGCGTCGGAGGTTTCGCGGTGACCTTTCCTGCTAAGTACCATCACGCTGTGAGATTCCTTCCAGCCCTGCAGGTTTAGCTCTGGCACTGCCGCCTGCTCTCTGATCTCTCCCTCGTCTGAAACTCGTAAAGAAAATGGCAGCAGCCAGACCCGCTTGCAAGCCCAGCAGCCTGCAGACCTCATTCAGGCTGCAAGATACGTACAGGTCTCTATATATTTTATATATATGTGTGTGTATGTATAAATGTGTATATATATACATCTCCATGTCAGCGTGTGTCTTCAGTGAGCGCCGTGCACCGCCGCGCGCTCCAGCGAGTCCGGGCGAGGATCCGCGCGCTTCCCGCCGTGCAAAGGGGCTGAAACCCGCCTGGCTCCGGCCGCTGGGTTCTGCTCTGCCTGTTGCAGACCTGCACGGCCACGGATCCACCCGAGCGGCTGGGGCCTCCCGGGAGCGCCGTGCTGCTGCGCCGTGCCGGGCCCTTCCCGCGGTGCCGGCGGGCGCTCCGGCGCGTGGTGCACGGCTCGCAGGTGGCGGAGCCGCAAACAGCGGTTCCTGCTGTGATGCAAAAATAGCAGAAAGGTGCCGCGAAGGCGGCTGCAGCAGAGGGAGCTGGAAGGAAGGATCCCGAAACGCTGCAACCACTTAACCTTGCTCAAGGAAAACGAGGCTTGGCGGGGGGAGAGCTTGGAAAGCTGCGATCTGAATGGCACCTCCCGGGCTCTGCTCGCGCCCCGGGCTGCCTCCCGCCCGGGCACCGCTTGCGCGTCCTCGCTCGGGGAGCAGCTCGCCGCGGGCAGGGAGGGCAGCAGCCGCCCGGGAGGGGCTTCGCCTGGCTCCGTGCAGGCTGATGCGCTGCCTCCTCCCCGCCGTCCTCTCCAAACCGGAGCAAGGGGAAGTGGGGAGCGTCTGACGTCCTGGTCCCCATCGCGGTGTGCACCCCTCGGGCAGGCGGGAGCTGGTTACCAGCGATTTTCCTTCCCCGCGTTTCATCCTGCCTCGCGGCCGTCCGGCAAACTGTAGCTTACCCGTGGGCAGCCTCCGCCTGAGAAGGGAAAGGCCTAAATTATAACTAAATGGTCACATTTTGAGAGGCACCGCTTGATGCCAGGGCAAGATCAGATTATCTGCTGCCTGCCATTGCCGCTGGCTGGGGCCGGGTCGGAACTGCCGCCGCGGCTCGTTCAGCAGGCAGGTAGAGGCTGCCCAGCTGCTGCTAGTTAATTTTTAATACCTTATTTCTGAAAACGAAGGGAGGAAGGCAGATGCTTGGGATTTAGAACAGGGAACGAAACTGGCCCTTTTGTAGCTGGATTTTTATGCCGTTTGGCAAAAGCCTCCAGGAGACCAGCTCTGGTTTTCACCCCTGGGCAGCCGTGAGCTGGGACCGTGGGGGATGCACACGGGGCAAACTTTGGTCCTTCTGCCCTGGGAATCAGGTTTCTTACAGCAATCTAATTCCTGAAGAGCTTTGGACTGGGAGATGAAAAACTACTACAGCAAATAGCAGTGCCCTGTCTGCTGAGGACATGGGCTTCATTTTGAACTGATGCAAAGCCTGAGTTTTCCTCCGCTCTGTTGCTGTTAATAACCACGGCGTGAATCCAGAGCGACCTATAATTATGTCAAATGCTGACAGGATCTAGGTTGTAACAATTTTAGCTATGCTTTTTTTTTCTTATGTAAGTGCAGCAATCTGGTAAGTGTCTTTCCCTTCGCAAGTATTAAAATCCAATTAAATCCTGCAGAAAGAATGAGTTTAATTTACTGCGTTTGTTTAAACCTTGCAGCGTTCCTCATTACGACGGGCCACGTGACGCTTGCTGGGCTGGCAGCCGCGTCCTCGGCGTCGGCAGGGGCAGAGCAGAGCGGTGGCTGCTGTGGCCGCAGCTGCGGATAAGAGGAGCTGCAATTCCAGCCGCCTGCCAGGCTGGTCTGGGGCTTTTCCATCTGTCTGGCTGCTGTTTTCCTCCCCAGAACAGCTGTATTCGGGATTCCTGGCGACAGAGCCCACCAAGAAAAAGTGTTATATAAAAGCAAACAAAACATCTAACCTTGGCCCTTGATCTCTCTCTGCGTCTTTTAGTGCTTCCTAGTTACTTGAGAGTCAAGAAAAAACTTTTTTGCATCCTATACAGTGCTTATGGTATACAGATGTTTAATTTTAAGCACCTGAGTAATTCTGCTGACTTAAATGAAACTATTGTGTGTTTAAAGCTAAGTATATGTTTAAGTGCTTTATGGAAGAGTAGCTTGTGTGTGTATCCAACATATAACTTTTGGGGGAAGCTGATATTTTACACTTTTGAGAGCATAAGAAAATAACTGGAGAGCAGAGAAATGTCAAAGTCTTTTTCTGTTACCATTACGTAGCCCTACTTTGGAACAGTTTTGTTTGATCTGCTCGTGTTTGAACCTCCTTGAACAGAATGTGTGTGTACGTTTAACCTTGCAGAAGCCTACCAAATGTGAATCTTCTGCCCAGGAAAGGAGGACTAATTATACAGAGATGATAAGGTCTTTAAGTAAAAATTAATTGCCTCATACAACAGAGAATGAAGCTCTAAATAGAAATGCTGGTGCTGGAGACACTGGGGCTGTTGCTGCCTTCATTGTAGATTGCTTTTAAGTCATCACTGGAATATTTTATTATTATTATTGTTGTCGTTGTTATTTTTTTATGACTGAAGGCGTTATGGTCAGTCTATGTTTTGGGCAATGGCCTCGCTGAGGACAGTCTGTTTTGCAGGACTGGCTAGCTGTAAGCCAGTAAGTCATGCAAGAAATGGAGTGAGAGCTGCAGGAAGGCAATGGCTTGAAAAGCTTCAGCGGGACAGAGATGGGAGCACACTGAGTTTGGTAACAAAGTTCGGAGGGTGGGATAAATGCTCTGCAGATAGCAGGTGTTAGGAGAAATTGGAAGCAATTGTTTAGCTGCTTTAACTCTTGAGTGGGATGGCCAGGCACATCAGGGCAGATGTTTTGGGGCAGAAACAAATGCTGCTGGTTCTAGTTATGTTTATTGAGTCAGGTTCTCTGCTGTCCATCCCCAAAGTCAAAAGCGGTGAGCTGTTTTGGAGAGCATGGTCGGCCAAAGCAGACCATTTTCCAGTATTAAACTCTTCTAATGTTTGTTATGAGCTCTGACACTCCTGAGCTTTCCTGTTTGCAAGAGGCAGAGTGAACATGACCATTCAAGCTGAAGTTTTCTGAAATGTAGCAAGGTCTTCAGGAACTGAAATCAGGCATGTATAATGTAGTGCAGTTGGAAAACCTAATTATAGTTGGAGCTATTAGTAGAATGCATAATTATTTAAATTGTAGACAAAATAATCATTAAAATGACCTTCTTTGCATTATCCTGTTAAAGGTCAGCTAATCAAGATGCATCAATAAATATCCGAGTTGCTCTAGGAAGGTAGCAGGCTGGTGTAGCTTCATTTTCATGCATTTAACTTTTGCATTTAATTTTTTCCAGCATTTGCAGCTGTACTGTAAGGCAGTAATGCTATCATGGTGCTGCTTTTGGTATTTCCATGCTCTCTGTTTGCTGGAGGCGGAATCGTTTTCTTTGTCTCGAATGCCTCCTTTCTTGAAAAGCTCTAGAACTGTGTGTTTGTACTGAAGAAAATAGCGTTGATGTCACTCTCTCTTAGAACAAGAGGGAAATTTCCTAGAGGATGTGTTAGTGCTATGGATCATACAAGTATTTTTGGAGTCAAAAGCTGTCTTTGCAGCAAGTCAGCACGTACTCCTTCTCCCGCATGTGCCTGTCCCTTTCTGCATGGCGTCACCCGTCCCGGACGGACGCTCGCGGCAGCACGCAGGGAGGATAGCTCTGCTTCAGCAAAGCCTACGGCCTGTGCTGCATAGCAGGCACCGCAGCAGCAGTCCCGACAGCGTGGTCGGATGCCTTGCTGTCCTCAGAGCCCTAACAGAGCCGTGTGAGGCTGCTCGAGCAGGCAAGAGCGCGTGTTCCAGGACGTGAGAGGTGGCAACGTAGTCTGGTTTGTTCTCTGGAGCCTTTGGGCAAGCGTGGGGCGGTGACCATTCCCAGCGCGGTTCCAGAAGCAGAACAAATAAACGCACCGTTTGGGCTTTCTGAAAATTAGCAGCTGCTTCGAGCTGCTGCCTTTCCGGGTGTCTCTCGGTGAGAAGCCCCTCTCGTCCCTGCGTGCAGCGCGGCGCCGGGGTTCTCAGCAGGATCCGCGTGTGCTGGGTGCAGGTCCGGTTCGCAGCTCGCTCCCCTGCGGCTCTAGCTGTGCCGGGCAGAGCAGGGCCTTCCCGAAGGCTCCGTTACGCACCCCGTTACCTAGCTCCTGCCTCGGAGCCCGGGAGCCCGGATCTCCCACGACAGCCGTATACCTCCGGGACGCCGGGTGCCTGGTGCACGCGCAGCTCTGCAGAGCCTTGCTGACACTTGCTGCTTGCTCCCGTCTTGCTAATTAACTTCTCCAGGTCTGGTTGCCTACCATCTGCCGCTTGTGCCAGTGCCCGCGCTGGCTCCTGCCGCGTGCTGTGCCGGAGAGACAGCCGGCCGCTCCTGCGGGATGAAGATGTACCCGCGCTGCTGCATCCCAGCACCTTCTGGAGCAGGGCGGCTTCCCCGGCTCATCCGGAGCTCGTTCCTTTCACCTGCCAGGTTCGCACGCACCTTAAGCCCTATAGTTGGAAAGCTGTTCTCTCTCTCCCTCCCCCGCGCTGCGAGCGTGCAATAGACGTATCTGTCTTGTGTCTTTAGAGCTGGTGCGTCTGCCGAGTTTGCGTCCTCCCTTGCCTCCCTGCTCGGGTGCGGGCTGGAGAGCTGCGCTGGGTCCGCACCCGACCGGCGGCTCGGGGGCCCGCTGGCGGGACGGGGGGCTGCGGAGCAGGGCCCGGGGGCGAGGGGCGGGTGGGAAGGTCTCCGCGCGCCGCGTCTACGGGGTCGAGGAGGCGGCTGCAAGGGATGGGAGCGTGCGCAGAGGCGCCTGGAAGCCCCGTTCTTACCGAAAGTTTGCACGGTGGTGAAACGGCTGGAGACTCTCAGGGCGCGTGCAAGGCAACGCGTGCCTCCAGGCCAGGCTGAGCTGCTAACGCCGTTCGGGGGCAACGCTGGGTCCCCTTTTCCTGCTGTTCAGCGGTGAAGTGTGTTATTTTATTCAGTGTTGGCAGAAGCAGGAGAAGAAGAGCTGTCCTCTCTCCTTCTGCAGCCGTCTGACTAGTAGATGGGATTGCATGTCCATAAAAACCCGCCAGCGGGCTGGAAGCCGTCGGGGATTGCTGTCGAGGGCAGGCTTCGTCCGTGGCCGCGTGTGACGTGAGAGACGTGGTGGCACGGTGTCCCGGCTGCGATGCCTGTGCCCCAAACCGTGCCGCCTTGCCGCCACAGGAGCTGTGTTTTCCTCTGAGACACCCAGCTTTCTTTCAGTGGGGTCCTTTAACGTTAGACACGATTGACGGTTGCTCTTACCTTTGAAGCAAAGCCGTGTTGCTCTCGTTTAATTGCTCCTTAGTTTCCTTGCTGGTCCTTGGAGCTGCTTCTCTCCGAGGCGCTTCCCAGCCCCGTGGAAGTCCTCCTTTGCCTGAAGGTTTTCCAGCCGGCGCAGTCGTCGTGGGGGTGTGCAGGGCTCCCTTGGGCTGTTTCCCCACTCGCTCTCCCTGCCGAGGCGACGCTACGGTAGAGCGTTACCCAAGGTTGGGCAGGGTCACGGCTGCACGGGGAACGTGTGACCTTTATGTCGGATTATAGCATTGCTTTTTTATTAACTTGGAGAATTACTTAAGGGAAAGGATTTGGGACAACAGGAAGCGTCCTTGAAATGGGAAATGTAACTAAGACGGGAAAAGCGAGTAAATCAGCATTGAAGGATCACGCTGTTCTCCTGCACTGAAAACGCGTAACCAACTTGGGATTCAGGGCAGGTAGCAGCTGACGGCGGTGGCTGTTCGGTTCGCGGGGCCGGCTGCGGCAGAGCCGCTCCTGCCCTGGGGCTGGTTTTGCAGGTGACCCCCCGATCCCGCTGGGTAAATTTTGCTGGTGAACGTTAGGACCGAAGGGCTGTGAACAGAAGCAAAGCAGGTCTGTAGCCGTTCAGCGATCCGCCCTTGCACGGTGATGGGCTCGTGCCCGTTCCCGGACCGAGCAGATGGAGGAAGCAGCGTGGCCATGGCACTGCCTCCGCGAGGGACTTTCCCAGAGGAAATGTGAGAGCAAAATGCAGCAGTCTGATTTTTTTTTTAAAAGTCCATTGGATGCATTTCATTAGGTGCAAGATAATGACAGCTGACTGTCCGCATTAGCTTTGCTATTGTGTTGCTTAAAGTGCTGTAAAATTTGCTTTAAAATAGTCTCTTCACAAATGAACTGTATTAATTCTTCTTCAGAAGAGATAATTTGAGGCTTTCTCTGCTATGGGAGAGGGAAAGTGTGGATGCATGATTTTGATGCCAACTTCTGTGGCTGTTCTGTAGAGTCCAGCAAATCTCGAAGGTTCGAGAGATGAGAGTGGCCTCGGCCCTCGGCGTGCTGCGGGGCTGCCGGCTGCCCCGAGGGCTGGGGGACGGCTTCGGCGAGGGACAAACGCTGCGGGCATGGCACGGGGCCGCTGCCCTTGCCGGGACGCGCTTGGCACGGGACGCAGCCGGAGCGGGACGCGGTGCCGCTCCGCTCGCCCTGCGCTGCTCGCCCGGTCTCCTCGCTGCCGTCCGGGTCTGCCGTAGCGTCGCCTCGGCAGGGAGAGCGAGTGGGGATCTGGCTGCTGGGAGCTGCCAATACGTCGTCAGTGTGATCGGTGCTGCACGTCAGTGGTGAACAGAGGCTCCGGCGTCGGCACGTCTGTCGGAGGCCCGTGGGAAAGCGGAATTGCGTGGATACGGGCGTTCAGCAGCGCAGGGTGACGTGGCCCTGGAGAAGGTGGCGGGGACTGCTGAGCCCCAGCCTAAATGCAGTGCACGCAGCGACGGCGTGCGTCTCCCCGCGCGCCGCGAGAGGCTGGGGCAAGCTAAGGCAAGAGCAGCAGGCAGTGTGTGCGGGTCCCGTGCAGGGCTGCAGGGCTGCAAGGCTGCAGGGCTTCCTCTGCGGATCGGCGATGCCACGCTGCGATGGCCCGTCAGGCCGGGAAACCCGCTGTCGAGTCAGACGCAGAAGCCAGCCTCCTCTGCCTGGCAGGGACGTGCAGGGGACCAGGTCAGAGTCAGCGTTTGCTCCTCTCGTCCCCTGGCTAACGCTTCGGCTCACTCATTTCAGCTCCCGTCCTCAGGACGTGCATGCGTCCCTCCTCGCGGTGACAGGTCTGCAGCAGCTCTGCCCGTGAAGGTCTGAGCCTCTCAGTGCAGTAAAACGCTCTTAATGGCAGTTTTCAGTTCTGCTCCAAACAGCTTTTTGTGTTCTGTTCTGTAGGAGACCATTCCGCTCTGGTAGGATGGAAGAAAGAGCAGATTTGCTTTTCTTGGCAAACTTCTTTTTAACCATTCTCATTTTATGTCTCTCAGCATCTGCATAAGCAGTGATCTAGTCATCTCTGTCTCTGCAGTACAAAAATAGTCTCTTTGTGCAAAGACTTCAGCCTTGTTCAGAAGTGAAATCCAGAATTTCCAGAGTTTCTGGCATCTTCTAAAGCAACAGTCGAGATGGAACAGGTCCTCCTGCTCCCTTGTATTGAAAGAAACGACTGTACCGTCACCAAGCCCGGGCTCCTCCATCACCCTCGCGCCGCTCTGGGCTCCGGCTCTCCCGTGTTGCTCCGGCCCTCGGCTGCCTCTGGGTGCCGGGTCTCCCCAGAACAGACCCTCTGGGGCTCCCAGCAGCAGGCGAGGCCTGAACCGCCGCCTCCGAGCGGAGGATCCCTCCTGGCCGGGAGGTGCCCGGCGAGGTGGCTCCAGGCGGCTGCAGCGTCCCGGAGCTGCCGCTCGCGGGGCGCTGGGTCCCTGGCCCTCCTCGTTCCCTGCACCGCTTCTCTCTGGGTAGCTCCAGCAATGTCAGTTTTAATTGCTTTAAACTCCTTTAAAGGATTAAGCCTAGGATAGAGGTAGAGCAACCTGCCCAGGCTGCTTGCAGGCAGCTGGAGGGCTCCCGCAGGTCCGGTGCGGGGAGATGCTGCGCTGCTGCCTGCGTCCGCGCTGCGAGGGTCCCCCCGGCCCGCGCCGTGTCCCAACTCTGCAGGACGCGCGCTGCGTGTTCGGTGTCCAGCTGGTGACCGCAGACCTGCGCCCTCCCAGGACCATGGCAGAAGGCTCCTCGTTTTCCCATGTGCCTTGTCCCCGATGCTCTGCGCCGTTTCTGCATGTGTTCCCCGGCATCCTCGGTCCAGCACGGAGCACCGGGGAGCCGGGCGCCTCGAGCCGCCCAGGCACCAGCCTGGCTCGGCTTCTCCGGGTTATGCAACGCGGTTCCGGCTCAGCACACAGCACGGCTTCTCCAAGGGGTGCTAGCAGCAGTCCCTGGGCTTGACACGTGCTGCGAACGGATGAATGAGACTTTTAATACTCTGGGGATGCAAATATCCCTTTAATGAGCAATTGCATCTTCCTGACACAGTGCTTCCCGTGTAGCGTCCCCAGCATTGTCTCCCTGGAAAGTCTCCCGAAACGTGACCTCGGCCAGCGTTTGCTCTGGTGCCGAGTCTGTCTGCACGGCTTCCTGCATCGGGGTGCAGGCGGGGAGGAGCGGGACCCGCGCTGTCGTGGAGCGCGCCGACACGTACGCAGAGGACAGGTCGATCTGGGGAGCGGAGGGGTCTGCATTGCTCCTTTAGCTGGTCTTGACATTTGGACTCGTAAGCGCTGCCCCTCGCCCTGGTGCATTTGGCTGTCAGTCGGTCCCAGGAGATACGGAGGTGTGTAGTTGGTTCATGCCAGTTAAAGGGCTCCTTGTTGTACAGGGCAAAGCTGATTACGGAGCTAGTCCTGAGCTGCTGTGCAAACCGAGTTCAGATTAGAGAATCAAACCGGGTAACTTTCTGATGGCTTAGAGCATTTCTTCTGCAAGGGTTTGGCTAAACCTGTAAGCCTCTTTACAAGGTGCATGGATTTGTTAGTGTGGTGTCCTCACTCATGCTCGCCGGTTCCTTGGTGCCGTACGGAGTCCAGCTCATAACTCCCGGGCCGCGGTCTGCCCGCGGGACGGCCGGGCTGCAGCCTCTGCAGGCTGCGTGGTGGCCGCAGCTCCCGGCCGTGGCTCGTGCGTCACCAGCGCTTCTCTCACCCCGCTGCTGGCCCTGGGGGCAGCTCTGGCGGTGACCGAGCTGGGGCAGGACGCAGGCTCTAAAGCCCCAGCGCGAAGAGCGTGCTGGTGAGACAAGCTCCTTGAACTTTCAGGTTTTCACATTGGGGAAATTTCCCTCCACCTCCCTCTTTCAGCCTAAAATCCACATTTAACTCTGCTCTCTCATGTCTCTGTGGAATGCAAAAGGCTTTCAAAAGTACGGCATTACTTAATGAACTGTCTTTTTGGTAGCTTGAGGTTTCCAGAAGACAGGTTAATTGTTAACCCTCATCCTCTCAGGCTTCTCATTATCCAGCTGACAAACGCACTGCTAGAAGGAGGCATCTTGCGAGATGGAGTGTTGTGAAAGAATGCAGAGAATATTAACGCGATTAACTGAAAGCTTTAATGCGGTAACGCTGGGAAAAATAATGTAAGGGGAAGGCAGCTAAACCTAGCTATGTTCTGACTCCACTCTTTATTTATTTAGCTTACAGTGCCCTGGAAAGGTGTCTTTCCTAATGCCTGGGCACCTTTCCAGACCATTAAAAAGCTAGTCGGCTCAAATGGCTGAGCCAGGAGCTATGCCTCATCCCTAACCTTTAAACAATTAACCCGAGATGAAGCTAAGCCAGCCGCTACTTGGCATTGGCTTCAGCCCTTGCTTCAGCCCTGCTTCCAGGATCTCAGGAGAGAGATTTTGGAAACTGAACCCTACTCAAGTTAAAAGCGAGGCTTGCCGAGAGCTCCTGGTCTTCAAGGTCCCTCCTTATGGCAGAGCAGCGAGGAGGTAAGGCGGGGAGGTCATCAGGCTGTGCCGGGCTCGGAGCAGCCAGGAATTGCGGCTTTGAAAGCCAAGGACCGCTGAGGGTAGCGCAGGCTGAGCTGGGAGGCTGGGGCTGCAGCAGCAGTGTGGACGTGCTGCTCAACTGCCCAGCCCGGAGCAAAGCACAAAGCCCCGGGGAACTGCGCTGAAAGCCAGCTGAGCATCTGGAGGTTGGGAGGCCACCACTGGTAGCCCGAGCTCATAACAAGTAGGTTTTTAGGGTGCTGTTGAAACTAAGCCAGATGTTACACCCCTCTGCTGTTTTTGGTGACCTCTGGAGCAAGTGTCACTGATTTTTCTTCTTGCTACAATGGCAGAAGAGCAGTGGGACTGGAGGAAGGAGAAGGGAGACAGGGTTGCCCACCTTCTGTTGACACAGCACAAATAGGATGCAATCGCTGCTACCAGCAAGGTCTGGCACAAACTAGATTTGGGATTCCTGAGGAACGTTAGCCAGCAAGGTCTGTTGGGCTTTTGGGATTGCTCTTTGTAGCTGTGTCCAAGTACCTGGTCCCAGGGGGTCGGACCCAGGTGCATCCGTTGCTCAGCCCAAGTGTGCGGCCCTGGAGCTGCTCGTGGCTCGTAAAGCTGCCTGCCAGCAAGCCGCTGCGTGGGGGATGCCGCAGCGCGTTCCCTCCTCTTCAGCCCTGCCCTCTAGGTTCCTGCCCGTGTCTCGTGACCGTTTGTGTCCCTCTGCTCTCCCCAGGTCGGCTGGGAGTGCTGTGCATCCCGGGAGCATCCCCCGGCCTCCTCGCCTTGCCCGGGTGCTCCTGTCCCCCGGCCTCCTCGCTTCGGGCTCTGCATCCACGCTGGAGCACGGCCGCCCTCCTGACCGCGGCGTGCAGCCCCCTCGCTCTGCCCGCAGCCCTTCCTGGCTCGCGGCCGCGTCTCCGGCCCCCGGGGCTTCTCCCTCGGCTGGGCAGGGCAGTCAGCGCGCGCTGCTGCCCAGGCTCTGCCTTCGCTGCCGCAGCTTCCTGCAGTAACCGCAGGAACTCAAACGGACGCTTTCCTCACCGGTTTGAGTCCAGAAGGAGTCATGCTGTTCCGTCCCACCTCCTGCATAACACAGACCCAGAGGCGCCTTAGAGCTACCCCGCATCGAGCCGAACAGCTGAGCCTTGATCGGGGCTTCCAGAATTGTGTTGTCTTGCCTGGAATTTATTAAGAAATACCAAGTCCTGCCTCGGTAGGCTGCTCCAATGGTTCATCTATCCCCTTCTGAGAAACCATTGTGTTTCTTGTTTGAATTGATTTGGCTTTAATTTCCGTAGAGTCTTGTCAGAAGTTAAGAGCTCGGGTTGCAATGCTGTCCGTGCACAACTGCAGACGGTGTCGGGAAGAAGCGGGGCTCTCCCAGCACGCTGCAAACTGTGCGGCTGCAATGAAGTCTGCAGTCGGTTTTAAGAAAGCTCAGAATATTAGAAGTAGACCTTCAGCAGCTTGTTTCCCTAGGAGCAGGCTGCGAAGTGGTTGGCATCAGAGCGCGAAGATGATTGTTGGGTATGGAAATCGTGGGTATTTTTTCCTGTCTTACCCCGCTCGGTTGACGTGGAACTTGAGTAGGGTCCAGGCCTTATGTTGGTTTTCTACATACCAGTTTCACCTGGTGTTTTCTATGCTAAGACCAAGTCGAAAACAATAAATCCCCAAACAAACCAATGCCTTCCTCTCTTATTGCTACAGCAACACATGGAGCAATAAAGCTGGATCTCGGCGACTGTTGGACGAGGTCCACAGCAGTCGGTGGCAGTTTGCTGAAGTCCATTAACTGTACCTCCAAAGCCAGCTGGCATGCGAAATGCAAAGGATGTTGGTTCCCTGCCAATATTTGATGCAAGTTTATAATCTTTGTCTTTTATTTTCCTCTTAGGATCCTCGGAGCAAACACAAATTCAAAATCCACACGTATTCCAGTCCCACCTTCTGCGACCACTGCGGCTCGTTGCTGTACGGGCTCATCCACCAGGGGATGAAATGCGACAGTAAGTGTTGCAACCGGTGGCCGTTGCTGCGGGAAAGGAAGCAGAACGAGTGACGGGCGGCTTGGCACGCTCGCTGGGGCGAGAGAGAGCCTGCCGGGTGGCCGCAGCACGCGCAGAGCCCGGGCGGAGGCTCCCAGCCCGCCTGGGACGTGGCGAAGGCTTCTCCTCTTCGGCTGCCGGCCAGCCGCTGGCACGCCGTGCTGCGAGGCTCCCTGGTGCCCCAAGGACCGGGCACGAGCAGGCACGTCCCTGCTCGGGTGGGAGTGACCCCCCCAGGGCAGAGCTCCTGGGCGGCGATGGACACCAGGCTGGGACGGGAGCCGTGGGGATGCTGCCTGCATCTCCCAGCGCAGCTTCCCCGCAGCTCTCGCAGCCCCGGCTCCGACTGACGCCGTGCGGGTGCCTGCCGTCGGCTGCGGTCCCGGCCCGGCCTCTCTAGAAAGCAGAAGCCTGTCCCCGGGTGCAGGAGCAGCGGGGGGAATTGTTATACGGGAGTGGATGGAGGAAGAGGAGGAGATGGAGAGAGATCAGTTATTTTCCAAATTAATCTGGTGCATCCCTGTTTAAACCGACTGTGAATATACAGCGTCTGCTTACGCCGTCTGCGGGGAGCAGCACGCGCCGGTGCTCGCCATGTGCTGGCTTTCTCATAAATATAGAAGCTTGCTGACTGTTATGGGAACAGTGTATTCATTATCACCTTTAAAATGTTACCGAGAGGAAATGAATTTGTTTAAAGTGTATCTAAAGGTAAAAACATGGAGGGGGTTGGTGCCCCTCCTTAGGCCCTGGTGAATCCAGCTGGACTCCTGGCATTGCACCACGGGCGTTATGGGAGAGGGGTCTGAGCAGTCATTAAAATTCCGAGTAATTAGAGCAAGGGCTAAAAGCCCTGTCATCCCTTTAGGCAAGATCCTGCACCCGAAATGCTGGTCCCTGTGTCTGTGCAGGGCCCTGCTGGAGCCCCAGGCCTCCAGCTCAGCGTGAGGGCCCATTTGCTGTATGTTTACCCCAGAATCCCCCGCAAACGCGCTCTGCTAAAAGAAGGCCAGATTCCTCCTCCTGATCCGCTCTGAACGTCCGTGTGAGCTGTGATGGACATGCTGGAAGGTGCTGAGTGAATCTTCCTTTTTCTCCACCTCTGCAGCCTGCATGATGAACGTGCACAAGCGCTGCGTGATGAACGTCCCCAGTCTATGCGGAACGGACCACACCGAGCGTCGGGGCCGGATATACATCAGGGCTGACATCGAAAAAGACGTTCTAACCGTTGTAGGTAGGTGTGTGACTACAACACTACACAAAGGGTCTTCTCGTTCCCGCGTGTGCCCATAGGGACGGCAGAGCCGGGTCACAGCAGAGGCCCGACTCCTCCAGCGTCCGCGGCCTGGCTGTGGTCAGGAGCGGTGCCCGGTGGGGCAGAAGGATGCTCTGAGCCTTCTCCAGACCACGTTCCTCATCTCCGGCAGTCAGTGGCTCAGGGGTTTCTAGAGCCACGGTGATATCTATATTAAATAGCCCTTGCTAGATTTTTTCAATCACAAATTTTTCTAATTGCTTGTTGAATCACGTAAAACTCCAGTACCTGCAGCATCCCGGGAAGGGAGGGCAGAAAGCTTTCCAGTTTCACTGTGCTGCGTGAAAAAGACTATTTGCTTTGCGCTGTCCATGTGAGAGCGAACGCTTGTTCCTATGGATCTTTCTGTGCCTTCAGTGGTAGCTGGACCCATACAGGTCTTGGTCTGCGCTTAGGACAGTCCTTTTGTCTGGCCACTTCAGCTTTGCAACCTTCTTCCGCCGATTTAAGAGAACGGAAGAAGCAGAGCGCGGCGAGCCGAGCTGGGCGGCTCTCGGTGATGATGCGCGTGCCGGGGGCGAGCGAGCCCATCGCGCCGGATGAATCCCGAGCGCCGTGCTCGGGCACTGCCGGGAGAAGCGTGGAGTGCCAGTGCCCTCTCGTGGCGCCTGCCCGCGGGAGACGTGCACGCGCGGCCGTTGGGGAGGGTGGAAGAGGAGCGCTTGCAGTCGGATGATTAGACACCTCCATCCGCAGAGGCTCCCCGTAAGCCATAGATGTCCCAGTATCCCGAATGCCGTCTCTGGGGAAAAAGCCCTTGTCCCAGATCCCGGCTTCCTCTTGTCTTACCTTGAGAACTTGTCTGTCCTCGCTTTGTGGCGGGGGAAAGGGTTACACCTTCTCAAAAGGCTTTTGCCACCCAATTTTGGGTTCCCAGGACGTGTCGCTTCCCACCCCGACTCATAAGCGTCTCTTAAAACATGAGCCGTATTCTTGCAAAGCCCTTGTGTCCTCTGCGGAGAGATCAGGTCGAAGCTTGGACTTCTCGGGTCAGGGCTGGTGGCAGATGCCTTGTCGCGCTGATGAGCGGCCGAGCGTGCGGAGGGGAGGGGATCCTCTGCAGCGGGCGAGGGTGCAGCTTGCCGAGCAGATGGGGTTTTCCTTGCAAAGACCGAGCCCGGTGCTGGGCTGGCAAGGAGAGCTCTGCCCGGGGCTGCTGCTCTGCTCGGGGAGATGCTGGGGGTCGCGGGCAGCTCGGGGTGGGGACGGCCTCTGCGGGGGGGCCGCGTGGCTGTGAAAGCTTATTCCCAGGATGAGTCAAGACTGTGGGGCCTGAAATACCACCTACCTGCCCCAAAAGGTCAGCCTCGCTGCCGAGCGGGCCCCTGTGTGTCACGCTGGTGACCTCGGCAGCGAGGGCCGGCCCCTTCCACGTCGCCCTGCCAGCTTTTGCTGGCTCTTTCCGGAGAAGCCTGGTCTCCGGCGTCCTGTGCGGTGGCTCAGCTTGTGGCGGGAGATGCGGATGCACCACCGTGTCCGTGGGGTTGGCTTTAATTGGGTTAATTTTGGACGGGCCTGAGAATGGCCTGGCGGTGACACGGGTGACCTCGGCCTTGCAGAAGAGGACGTTTGGGTGCGTTTTGAGCGCGCTGTGCAAGCGCAGAGGAGCGCAGGGCTCTGCCGGCACCACCGCGTAACACGGGGTTTGCGTCATCCGAAATGCTCTGAAGGAGCGTTGGGTGTGTGACGATGGGTCTGTGGAAGATGGTGATAGATATTAATTGGGAATAGGTTAGATAATGGCTGCAGGAATGAGGCGAGGTGAGGAAAAACAGGTTTTACGACGAGACACACTGAATCCCACCTGTTTATCTAAGAGACGCCCTAGTCCTGGTTCAGAAAGCTCTGCAAGGGGAAGCGTGTGCGAGGGCAGGGGCTGGCGGTCTGGCCAGCGAGGCACAGTGAGGTGCTGCGGGTGCCTGCTGAGATGGGCAGTGCGGCAGAAATAAGTCAGGTTTTTCAGCTGTGCCTAAGGAGATTTTTTGCATGGCTTCAGAAAGAGGCAGCCCGAAGCTGCTGGCTGGCGTGGTCTGACCGTGCCAGGCAGAAGGGCCGATGACGTGAGTGCAGCAGCCCTTCCAGCCCACGGCGCTGTCAGAAGCGTCTTCGGGAAGAACATCAAGCTTTGGAAATACCAGTGGAAATTTGGAAAGGGTATGTTTTGTTTGTCTTACAGGAGAATTGCAGTGAAATGCACAGCGTTTTCTTTGACACGAGCGTTACTCTCCAGGTGCCTTCCGTCGGGGGAGAGGCAGGGCTGGTGGCTCGCCTCCCAGCGCAGCGCGGCGCAGGGCCGGGGCGGGTGGGCACGCAGAGCCCGCGTCCCACCGCCGCAGAGGCGTCTTGGCAGCCGAGCGCCGTCCGCCTTGCTGCGAAGGCAGGGGAGAAACTCCCGGCGCCGCTTTGTGCAGCTGGATTTTCTTTTCTTCCTTCAGCTGGGCTTGAAAGGCTGTTTTATTTCTGGCCCTTTATGGAGGTGTTGGTGAAAACATGTCATCTGTTGGCTCTTCCAGAAAAGCAGGGAAAAGTGCTGTGCTCTCCGCTTCTGCTGCATAGCTGATGAGGGAGTGGGAGCGCTGCGGGAGAGGAGAGGCTTGGTGCACTCATCTGCGGGCCCTGAGCGTCCCCCGCCCCTCCGGCAGCTGCGGGCCTGGGGGGCTCCTCTTCTTCACCCTTTGGAGGGGAGGCAGAAACGCCCGCGCAGACCCCCAGCGAGCTCGGCCGGCCGGCACCTGGGGGGCGAAGCGAGCGGCTGGCGTGCAGACCCCGGGTGGGCTCGGCGCCTCGCTGCCCGCTCGCTCGGGCTCGGCAGGGATTTGCATCCCCCCGCAGCTGCGTGCTCCGCAGAGGCACAGCCTCCCCGTAACCAGCGCGTTGGTATTGCCGGGTTTTGGCTGGGAGATTCTGGAAAACTGGCCAGTTTTAGTAGAGGCAGCACAAAGCAGGACGGAGGGCGGTCTGGGATCGCGAGCGGCCGGAGCCCCCGTGCAGAGCTGCCTGGGGGGTCCCGTCCGGCAGCAATCCTCGGGGAGGAGCAGAGCCTGTTTCACCTGTGCGGAAAATCCACGCGTGTTTCTTGAGTGTTTTGTGCTGCCCTTCGTTCCGACGCGTCCCTGTGCCCCGAAACGCCCTGTCTGAGGTCCGTGCAAAAAGCCGGCGTGAGGGTTTTGGCTCTGCGCAGCCCCGCGCCTGCGGCCGGGGCCAAACCCGGCCCTGGGGAGGTCCTGGCCCTCTTGGTGATGCCTGTGCAGACGCAGCCACGTCCAGGGCGACGAGGGTCCGTGCCGCTGACCGGACGGGCCAAAAAGGCCACCGGTTTCCCACGACGTGCCGTGGGAACAGCCGGAGCACGGCTCCTCCAGGGAACCGGAGCTCCAGCACGGGGCACAGGCAGAGCTATGAGTTGTGCTGGAAACTCTCGCCTGCAATGAACCTCGCCTGGAAAACGCCCTGCACGCGTCCGCTGCGCGTCCCGAGCGCGTGGCCTCAGCCAGGAGCCGGCTCTGGCGCCCGGGGACGGGGACGCGGTGGCTTGGGCCGCGCGGAGAGCTGGACGCTAGATGTCAGCACGTGCCGTGCGCCGGCTCCGGAGGTTCAATCCTGGCTCCGCGGCGGGGAGCAGCTGTGGCGGCGCGTGTCCCCCGCCGGGCCGGGCTGCCGGGGAGCCGAGGGCAGCGCCGAGCGCGGAGCAGCCCGGGGAGCGGCGGTGACTCGCGCCCCGAGCCCGGAGCGTGGCTGCGGCTGGGCCAGGGCCCGGCATGTCCCGTCCCCGGGATTGCAGGGGGAAATCCCGGCGGCCTTCCCTGCCCGCCAGCGGAACCGTTGGGCGCTGATCCCGTGGGGATGGGGCACCGTTGGGCGGTGATCCCGCAGGGATGGGGGCACCGTTGGGCAGTGATCCCGCGGGGATGGGGCACCTTTTGGGCGGTGATCCCACGGGGATGGGGGCACCTCTGGGTGGTGATCCCACAGGGATGGGGGCACCTTTTGGGCGGTGATCCCGCAGGGATGGGGGCACCGTTGGGCGGTGATCCCGCAGGGATGGGGGCACCATTAGGCGGTGATCCCGCAGGGATGGGGGCACCGTTGGGCAGTGATCCCGCGGGGATGGGGGCACCGTTGGGCGGTGATCCCGCAGGGATGGGGGCACCTTTTGGGCGGTGATCCCGCAGGGATGGGGGCACCTCTGGGCGGTGATCCCACGGGGATGGGGCACCGTTGGGCGGTGATCCCGCGGGGATGGGGCACCGTTGGGCGGTGATCCCGCAGGGATGGGGGCACCTTTTGGGCAGTGATCCCGCGGGGATGGGGGCACCTTTTGGGCGGTGATCCCACAGGGATGGGGGCACCTTTTGGGCGGTGATCCCGCAGGGATGGGGGCACCTCTGGGCGGTGATCCCGCGGGGATGGGGGCACCATTGGGCGGTGATCCCGCGGGGATGGGGGCACCTTTTGGGTGGTGATCCCGCGGGGATGGGGGCACCATTGGGCGGTGATCCCGCAGGGATGGAGATGGCCGGCGGGAATGAAGGGCGGCACTGTGAAGCCTGGCGAGCGCGGGGGGGAGCAGGGAAGGAGGAGGTGGTTTTGCAGAGCGAGACGGTCTGGTCCCTGCCCCGACTAAAAAATGCTTTTAGGTAGCATGTTTTGCTTTTTTCCTCTGTGTTCCTCCGAATCCTTCTCTTTGTAGGGATAACCTTTCCTTCCCAGCGGAAAGCACAGCTTTTCGGTTAAACAGATTGCGGTGTTTGACTTGAAATGACTTGTTCGTTTAACCAGTGAGCAAACAAATGGAACTCTTTGAGCCCCCTTTTTAAAGAAGACCTTGACTTGCCCCAGCCTGAGGAGGTCCCTTGCTCTCGGCACCGAGGCTGCTGTTGGCGCTGGCTGCTGCTGCCGCTGTCGTGGATACCCGCGAGCTTCATCTCACAAAATGAAAATTAATAAGAGAAAATATTTTTAAACTTAACGCAAACTCGCACTGTGAAAGTCGCTGCTTCAAGGTGTAGTTTTCGCCACGAGACTTGGTGAGTCGTAGAGAAGGGACGGGTGTTCTGCCCGGGGTCGTGCCGAGTTTCCTTCGAGCCGGGGCTGTGTTCCCGTTTTGCTTTTTTGCAGCCCCTGGCTTGGTGAGGTCCTGCCTGCAGCCCGGCCTGCCAGACGCTAAGATTGCAAAAGTTATAGTAATAATTTGAGAAAAACCTTAACTTCAATGTTTTAACCCATTCTCAGCTCTGAAGAACTGGGATGGGACTTAGAGCAGCAGGGTGGGAGACCGGCGAGTGCATCCGCGTCCGCCGCCGATGCTGGAGCAGTCCTACGGCACTTGGGTAGCAGAGGCAGGGCACCGAAATCCAGTAGCCGAAACGCCAGATTTCTCAAAATCCACAAAATACGCCTAGGCAGCCCCCGGTGGGCCCTGGGTCAGGCTTGGCTTGCATCGACCCTGCGTGATTTCGTAAAACAGTGGTGTTCTCCCCGGCCGGGCCCTGCTCCGAGAGCGTGCTCTTGGCATGAGCACCCTCCCTTGGGAGGTGGTGACGCGCGGTCCGCACGCGGCGGAGGCGGCTGCGAGCGTGGGCACCCGCGCGGCCCCCGGGGCCGGGCACCGTCGTGCCACCCGCCGCGTCCTGCCGCCTCGAGCGTGGCCCCGTGCGGGGTCCCGGCGGGCTCCTCTCCGGGCGCAGGTTCGCTCCTGCTTCGCGCTGGTGGCTCGCGGTCGCGGACGCATCCCGCGCAGCGTCGTGGGGGGCGGCAGGCTTTGGCTCAACGCCCGATCATACAAGATGGATTTGAGCAGAAGTAGAAATGCGTTTGAATGTCCAGCGTTTCTGTGCGTTTAGGCTGGCTGGAGTTTAAAGCACTTCTCTGCAGCGTCGCAAAGACCAGGCCTGGGAATGGATGCATGCGACTGGAAAACGTGTCTTCTCGCAGGTGTGTTAAACCACAAGCAGCTGGCTAGAATTGGCGAATGGTGTTAGCAGCTCTGCTTGCTAAATGCGTTATTTTAAATTATGAAAAAGCCTTCTTGCAGCAGTCAGTGCTGTGCCAAATCAGCATCAGTAGCTGGTCCCTGCCCTGTCAGTTCACAACGTCCTCTAAAGCCACCGACCTGAGCCCCAAACCCTCCCACCCTCCATCTCCTCAGCGCTGGGCAGAGCCGTTCGGGGAGAGCTGCGGGAGATAAATCTCTCCAGCGCTCCCTTATACCAGTAGCAATATTTTGCTAATGCATTAGTTGGAATTTTCTTCCCGTTGAGAAGGACCGCTGCAAGTCGCCTGGAATTTTCCAGCTGAAGCTTTGAGAACCTGGGGAAGTTAAACACGTGGCGCTAGGCAGCTCGGGAGCATCCGGAGATGACGGGAACGGCAGCGGCCGGGAAGCGGCTGCTCCGCTGCGCTCCGGGCTGGCGACGGCCCCGTTCGGTTCGCGTCTCCTTTAACGGCAAAACGAGATCCCTGTTTCTCTCACCCACCATATAAACCACGGCAAACTCGCGCTCGCGGCTTCGTCGTGCTAAGTAGGTAGCGTGGGTTGGATTGATCTGGCTTGAACTGCTTGATGAAATAGAAGTGACTCTTTGGGCCTGGTAAACAAAGTGTTTCAGTACCTAGAAGGGTTTTATAAGAGTTGCAGATTTGCCAAAGCAAATTAAGCTCTTAATTCTCTTTGAAGGTCACTTGAAGATGCTTAAGTGACTTGGGCAGGTTTTACCCCAATCGCTTAGCGAACGTGGCCCTTTACGCCCAGCAGGTCTAGATACTCGCTGTCATCCCATTCTCAGAGCTTGTTCTAGCCCCTTGATTTGCCTTAAATATCGAGGGAGGATCCCCTGGAGCAGGTCAGCGTTGCTCTGTGTCCGCGGGTCCGATCTCGTTAGCTCTGAGGGCGGTAACGTAACGGAAGGACCCTGGGGTCGGTGTTAACATGCAGTTTGCTCTGAAGAAAACACAAAGAAAGAGACTTGCAAACGCGGCGTGGCTGCGGCGTGGTGCCGGGATGCCGCCGAGCAGGAGCGATGCGGTGGGTGTGCTTAGACGCGTTGCCTAACGCGGAAGGCAGAAGTGATGGAGTGAGACAGGGCGTCGTCTGGCTGATGTTGGACGGGAGCAAATGTGCGGTCACAGCCTGTGTTCTGCCCTGGGCTTTGATCAAGTGTCTGATTAGGGGGAAAAGACTGCTGAATAAAGCGGGAAATTGTAGCAAATTAAAATGTCATCAAGGCGTTGCACGTTTGTGCTTCCATAATAGAAACGCTTCCCAGTGCAGATTATTTCGAGTCTGTCGCATTAAGAGACATGAATATTTGAGTCTGGGGAACAGAGGAGTGAGAGAATACGAAGCCTCGCGGTCCATGGCCCTTCCCTCCGGGAAGGTTTCCCGGTCCGAGCGGCAGCCCGGGGCTCGGAGCTGGTGCCCCTCGCTGTGCCCGCAGAGCCGGCACGGGCCGCTGCGCCGGGGCCTCCCCGTTTACCGAGCTGATGAAGTAAAACATTGACCAAAGCTGAAACCAATTATGCTGTGATTAGAAAAACGAGCTGGAAGTGCGCTAATTAATAATCACCAGCCCAGGAAGATGCAGCCGTAATGAGCCCTGTGCTTTTTCTATTATATAAGCATGTGCAAATGTATTCTTCTGCAGAGTATTAATTAAACGTTTCAGCGCGCGAGGGTGTTAATCCGCGGGCCAGGCGCTCGCTGGGATGCGGCGGCTCCGAGGCGGGGACGGCGAGCGCTGCGGTCAGCGTGGAGCCTGCCCCTGCCCAAAATCCCGCCCCAGAAGAGGTGCGAAATCGCGGGAACCAGATGCATTTCGTGTGTTTTGCTGGCTGAGGCCACGGTGGTGCGATGGGTCTGGGACGGGCTGCCGGGCTCCGACCTTCTCGTAGCAAGTGGGGCTTTCGGGAGCCTTTCCTGGGCGCTGGGAAGCGGCTTTGGCTGCTCCAGGAGTGCGGTGACGGCCCTGCTTCCACCCGCGCGGGTGAGGGGCTGGCAGCCGGGATAAGTTGTCTCTAAGAGCCGGGTGGGAGCAGGTTTTGTTGTTGGCTCTTTTTTCTTTTAACCAAAAAGCAAACCCCCATATGGTATTGCGTATTTAGTAAAGAACTTTCTGGCCGTAATTCATCGAGCATGGGAATTCTGCCTTCCCATGGGTGCTGACCGCGGACAGCCGCACGAGCCCGGAGGGACGGCAGCCGCGGCCCCTTCCCGCCGTGTCCCCTTGGAGCTGAAAACCATTGCAAGTTTTGCGGAAGGGCACCCTGCTCCCGGCAGCGGCGAGTCCCTGGCCCGGGCAGGAGCGGAGGCGGTCGGGAGGCCCCGGCGCCGGGCAGGCTCGGGCGCAGCAGCCGGCATTGCAGCCCGGGCGGCTGTTTCTCCGTGATTTCAGAACAGCTACTTTAAATGAGACCATAACATTCTTGCTCATAACTATTAATAGTGATATTGCTTCTTCTTAACGATGCACAAAACTGTCATAATACGAGATGTAAAAATATTTCACATCACATTTAACAGTCAAAGAAATGCCATAAACTGTTGGAGAAAGCGTGTTTCTTCTGATACGCGATACCACTATTACACTTTTTAAGGTTTTTATCTTCTTTCACTTAATTGTTGATTTCTGCTTGAAAAATCAGAAAGTTACTTAAGGTCAGAGTAGAAGCGTTTTGTTTTTTAAAATGAATAGATAATTTTATTCCCATTAATGAAATGTCTAGGTCTGCATGCTGAGATAATAACGTGGAGTAATCAAATCTCATGCTTCAAGGCATAAAGTGATGACTATGAGGGTCAGGAATTATTTTTCCCGTTCTGTGAAGAGTTGAACGATGGCCTGATGAATTGCGCCGGCTGATTCATTTGTCTCCGGAGGACGCTCTCCCGGCCCTGCGCGCGGCGAGAAGGCAGCAAAGCCGGAGCGTGCGTTGATGGAGCGCGACGTAGCCGGGCCGCCTCTCCCCGGGCGCCGCCGGGGTCTGAGCCCCGCGGGGGACGTGTCCCTCCGGCTGCGGCATCCCCGGGGCCGTCGGTGCTGCCGGGGGGGGGTGAGGGGTCCCTGGGGATTTCGGTGCGTTGAGGGTGGTGACGGACGTGGGATTTGCTCTCCCCGCCGTTCCCGGAGGTGCAGTGCAGCAACGTCCCGGGCTCCTGCTTTCGGCTGGGACCGGAGCGGCGTACGGGAGCTTCTCCGGCAGCGGAGGTGGCAGCCGGCATCGGGGTTTGCGTCAGCCCCCCGGGCCGTCTCGAGCCGCCGCGGATGCTGGTTCAGCCCCGCAGCCTGGTCCGGTGGCTCCCCCGGCGTTTGAGGGGTGCGCGTTGCACTGGACGCGTCTCCCCGGGCTCCGGCATCTCCCCGGGCTCCGGCGTCTCCCCAGGCTCCGGCATCTCCCCGGGCTCCGACGTCTCCCCAGGCTCCAGCATCTCCCCGTGCCGGGGACAGTCAAGGTCACGGAGAGATGCATTTTTACAGGCGTTTTAAAGCAAGGACGGTAACGAAAGGCGGCAGCAGCACAGCAGAGTTGCGGGGCAGGATATTGAGACATCAGGAGGCCCCGGTTCAGCCGAGCACGTCGGAGCACGGAGTGAAACCCTGGAGGATGCCAAGGGCACCGGGCGATGCCAAGGGCACCGGGCAGAGGGAGGTCTGGGGACGCCGGGCCGTGCAGCAGTGCGGGCAGCGTGCCGGAGCGCTGGGCTCCCAATGCAGCGCTTCCCCTGCTTGCAAACATCAAAAGCAATCGCTGCTGTTTATTTGCAAATGGGGGAAGCCTGCTTCCTTCGCAGCCCCGTCGCGAGTCAGGTAACGGCTTGTCAGGCCCTGCTGTGGGATTTTTCCCTAATGCACTTTTGTATTTTGTAATTCAAGAATGTGGTTATAAAGATAGGCTTTTTTTTCCCCCTATCAAAAAGGCACAGATAAAAGCCTGTAACGGTGATGAGAAAATATGTGTTGTTCTCCCCTGATAAAGGGAGATGGCGAGGAAGGCACAGCTGAGCCTTCGCAGGGTCCTTGGAAATTAAACTCATTACTTAGAGATTTCGCGGAGCAGATTGCGAGCCTTTCCGCTCGGATGGTGCAAAGCTTTGTACAGGAGATTTTGACTGAGAGTCCAAATTAAGCCACAGAATAACTATCATATATCCTTGGAAGTGCAGAGTCAGTGTTTATGTCCGAAATCTAAAAAATATATGTATTAATTTATGCACGTTTGGGGTCTGTGGAGGGATGGCCCAGCGCCTCCGTAAAGCTGTCCGTAATTCGAAGAACAGCCTGCGCGTTAGGTGGCGAATTGGCAGGAGCCTGAGAAATCTGAAAACTGCTCAGGTCTGGTGTTGAGCTTTCCGCTGGAGTTACGTGATGTTTGCTGGAAAAAAAATTCCTGGGACATGCGGGAAGGATGGAGCCTCCTCCGCGGACGCCGTCTCTGCAGCGTGCTGGGATGCTCCGGTGTCCTCTGGTGTCCCAGGGAGCCCCGTCCCGGCTCCGTCCCCCGGACGTGCTGCCCGCAGGGTCTCGGGGCTCCCTCCTCCCGGAGAGACGGACGGCTGCTGTCCCAGCCGGCCGGGCTGGAGAGGGAACGGCCCACGGGACCGCCGGCCCTCGCCGCGTTTCCTCCGCCCCCCGGGCCGGCAAAGCCCCGTGCTGGGCCTGGGTCTCGCCGCGAAGGGCAGGTCCGGGGTGGGATCGCCGCTCGGGGCGCGGGAGGCACCCGCAGCTCGGGCCTCTCCCGTCTCGCCAGCCTCCGTCGGGGTGTCGCGGTGGTGAATGAGCTAGTTTATAAACGCAGGCTTGATTTTTGGCTACAAGTTTTGTTCCGTGGAGTTGGAAATTGGGCTACTGCGCTTCAGGAGGAGAGCGCTAGGCTGCGGATTTTGAAGCATTAATTCCCTTTTTTAAAACGATCTGGCTCCCAGCGTTGCCTCGGGAGCTCTCCGCCGATGACTGGGGAAGCGAGCGGCTGTTTTGACCGATCCTCTGGAAGTACCTTGACCTCCCGCAGCCGCCTCTGGACGCGGAGCGGGGAGATGCGATGCCGCCGGGCGTTTTCCCAGCCCCGCACGACCCCCTCGCCCGAGCCCAGCGCGTGGCCCAGGCCGCCGGAGGTGCCGGCGTTTCGGCAGGGAAGGAGCACGCGCCGGTGCTGCCGGAGCGCGGGAGGGACGTGGGCCGTGCGTCGGGGGGATTTGGGAGCGACTTTCCAAACACGACCTCGGGAATGCCTCGGGACCTCTTGGATGTCTCGGGAAGGATCCCTATTCCGCGTTCAGAGTGCCACGGATGAACAACCATCATCTTCCTCGGATGCGGCTGCTTATAGCAGCCGGGCTGCAGAGACGGAGCATTCCTGCTGCCTGCTTTCCGGGCCCTGCTCCCGCGGTCGGGCTGCATTTCATTCTGGTTTTAACCGCTATTTTCGCACTTGTATCACTGGTGACATAGGGAAGTTGTCTAGGCTTATGTGTATTTTTATAGTTTGAATATTGAATTTCTTTCTTTTCTTTCCTCCGCAGTAAGAGATGCTAAAAACCTAGTTCCTATGGATCCTAATGGCTTGTCAGATCCCTACGTGAAACTTAAACTAATCCCTGACCCCAAAAATGAAAGCAAACAGAAGACCAAAACTATAAAGTGCTCCCTGAATCCCGAGTGGAACGAGACATTTAAATTGTAAGTACGAGAAAAATGTGTTCAAACCTGTAAACTAATTTCTCTCACCCCCAAGAATTAGCGTGGTTGTGTTTGCTCTGATTTAATTATTGAGGGAGATTACGCTGTTCACCTGAGAGATGATTCTTCTCGGACCTGTAAACGTGACTCAAACGCTCCAGCTTCTGCTCCGCGCTCGGCCGGGGCTGGGGGTGTCCGGGAAGGAGCGCGCGTCGTCCCATGGGAACGGCTGCTCGGGGAGTCGCGCGTTAAAGCTCTGCGCTGCCTCTGAGGAGCATCCCGCCGCTCAGAGCCGTGTTCCGGCTGCGCGCCAAGGGCCTGGGGGTGCGGCGAGAGCTTCCGAAATAAAACCATCCCGTTTTCTGCCCTCTGTTCCAGCCAACTGAAGGAGGCAGACAAAGACAGGCGGTTGTCCGTGGAGATCTGGGACTGGGATCTGACCAGCAGGAACGACTTCATGGGCTCCCTGTCCTTCGGGATTTCCGAACTGCAGAAGGCCGGCGTCGACGGGTGGTAAGAGTCCCGCTCGCGTAACGACGCGAGGAGGAGGTCCGGCCGCCCGTCGTCCCCTGCCAGCGACGCTCCCTCGCCGGGACGAGGGTCGCTGGGTTCCCGCGCGGCGTGTGCAGCCCCTGCTCCCGGGCCGGGGCACGCGCCGGGGCTGCGGGGTGTTTGCCGCGGCAGCAGAAGCGATGCCCGGAGCGCCGCGTCCTGCTGCCGTGCGGGCGGTGAACCGGCGGGGCTGGGAGGCTCGCGCTGAATGGTGCCGCGCGTTTCCATTTTATCTTCCCCAGCAGGATACACGCCTGTTCATTCCCTTTTTTTTCCCCTAGTCACTGATGCCCAAGAGCTGTGTTACCTTCCCGTGCTTTCCATGTGAAGTGCAGTAATTTAAAATAGGTTTTATAAGTCCTTTGGAAGCCGGAAACCATATGGTATCAATTTGCATCATGTGAGGCAAGAAAGCAGCCTGGATCCTCCATCTTTTCCGCTGTGGAAGCTGCATGCTTCCCGTTGGAGTCAGAGAGAACTTAGAGAGGGAAGAGTTAGCAAAGAGAATAGCGCACGCACTCTGAGCACGTGGTGTGTGATGCCTGCCTGCCGTTGCTATAGCCCAGGCAGAAAAATCAGCTGTTATTGGTATTTTGCCTTATCCTGTTCAAGAAGGGCCCGCACCATTCCCGCAGTGGCACTGGGATGCAGATCCCGCGCCGCTCCCACGCTGGGATGCAGATCCCGTGCGAGGATGCAGATCCCCTTCCCCCGGCAGCTTGCAGCATCCCCTTCGCCCCGAAGGGCCGAGCCGGGGAGCACTGGCTTCCTGGGCCGCGGCTGGACGGTCCTGCGCCTGCCCGGGGCAGGCAGTGCGTTGGCATGAAGGCACGAGCCAGTGCTGGGGTGCAAGGCACGTGCTGTCTCCCCTCGCGCCTTGTGGCATTTCTTCCCATTGAACAGCAGCAAAATTTAGCAGCTTTTCTGCAGCGCTTGCGGACTCCTTGCAAGCGCCGGTCCGGTTTCTGGACTGATGTGCAGCAGAAGCCGTAGCACCCCAAAGCATTGGAGAGTCAGGGCTGGTACGGGAGTCACACGTCCAAAATCGCGCAGTGGGTTTGCACAAAGCTGAGAACAGAGCAGCATTCAGGTCTGCAAGCCTCACTGTGCATAAAATGGACCTTGATTGAGACATAGCTTCCTTTCCAGGAAAAAAAAAGGAAATTGTCAGTTCCTGTAGATTTGCAGTCACCCGTAGCGATGCACACGCTGCAGGCAGGGCTGCCGCACCGCCCGCTTCCAATGCGGCGCAAAGCCCGACAGGTTCCCAGCCTTTCAAAATCCTGCAAGCGGAGAGCTGAGTAATTTTCCTTGTCACAGCGTTTGGCTAGAATAAACTCTAGAAGGAGCTCTGATGCACATTTCATACCTAAACAAGCGCAGTTAATGGAGAAGAGGGGCTCGGAGGACGAGCCGGTCCCGACGTTATGCAGACAGCGCTTTGCTCCCTCGCGGCGGATGGCACCCGGCTGATTGCCCCTCCCGGCTGCCGGGAACGCGCTCGCTGATGGAGCCCAGGCTTCGCCGGCGGCTCTGTGAAAAGCCCCGCGTCTGAATGACATTTCCCTGATTTCTGATAATTGCTGGTTAAGCTTTTTTCCCCCTTTTCCTGCGAGAGCCTTGGCTCCGTGCTCAGGATCGGCAGCGCGAGGCGGGCAGCCTCCGTGCCTCCGGAGCGTGCACTGCCAGCCCGGCTCTGCCCGCGGGGCGCGATGCGGGAAGGGGCTTTTCCCCGCGTGCTGCCCCGGCGTCTCGGCAGAGGTGCCGGTGGCTCCTGGTATCCGTCGCGGCCCCGCGGTTGCCGGCAGTGCCTTTCCCAGCTGCGCTGGCCGCTTGCCCCATCCGGCAACCCCGGGAGCAGCCTCCGCGCGGGAGAGCGGGACGGATGGAGGTTTGGGATATGAAATTTAGGGAAGGGTCCTCTGGGAACAGGCGCGGGCTGGGGAGTTAGGCGGGAGGTGCAGCCAGCCTGCCCGCGGTCCCTGCCCTGCTGACGTGATTCTCGCTGCCTCCCTCCAGGTTTAAGCTGCTGAGCCAGGAGGAGGGAGAGTATTTCAACGTCCCGGTGCCCCCCGAGGGAGAAGAAGGAAACGAGGAGCTGAGGCAGAAGTTTGAGGTGAATTGATTTTTCTCGGGAACTCAGCGCTTCTCCTTGCTGCTGGCCTAAGCCGGGCTCTGCCCTCAGCCAAGGGCTTTGCCGGCCGGTTCCAGCCCCGGCAGCGCGGTGGCTGGTGGGACCCCGGGCAGTCCGTCCCCGGGCTCTGCGTGCCGGCACCCCGGGCGGTCCGTCCCCGGGCTCTGCGTGCCGGGACCCCGGGCGGTCCGTCCCCGGGCTCTGCGTGCCGGGACCTCGGGCGGTCCGTCCCCGGGCTCCCCGCATCTCGCACGCCTGCCTCCAAGGCACGAGGCGTGCGTGCCGTTTCCCGCAGGTAAGCTGTTTGGTTAAACTTAGCAAAAAAGAATCACTTTGAACACACGCAGCTTGCCAGCCATGGTGCGGCTACGTGCACTGACGAGGGAAGGACCTTGCTGGATCCCCGTGGGGATGGCAGGTGGGTGACGCCTCCGCGAACGCCTCCGCCTCGCCCTTTTTCCAGGGCCCCTTCGCGTTGCAGGGGAACAGCAATTAGCTCAGCGTTTCTGTCCGTGCGCTGCCGTTTGCTGCAGGGCTGAGGCAGGGTTTGGGCTCCGGCTAAGCTGGGCTGTGGGCTTGTGTTCGATGTTTAGAAAAACGTGTAGCCGCTGCAGCCACGATGATGCCGTGCGCAGGAACGCGGAGTACTTGCACCAAATCTCTCCTGAGTCCGATCCACGTGGCTCAGCTGTCGGGGCTGCGAGGGTGGTCTGGGGTGAGCGCCGGGGGGTGAGGGTGAGCTCCGACACCTGAGCCAAAGGCACTCGTTTTTTCAGGAGTTTTCAGGACACCAAGTAAAGGGAAGAGGATTCAGATAAACCAGGAGCTGGAAATTTAGTGTATGAATTACTCACATATGATTTTCTTCTGGGTTTGGCAGGATTCTTCTAATTATGGCATGTTAAACGAACCATCCATCTCGCCCTCCTAGGAGACTTTATCTTAATTTGAAAACACAGTGACCTCTCTGTGCTTGTGTCTTCCCACTTTGTGAGAGATTAGCTGGGAAAAGGAGCAGTCGTTTGTGGTGGATGAAGAGAAGAGCGATAGGAAAATGATTCTTTGGCGTTTACGTCAGGCTGCAAGTACAACAGCGAGGATGGCACGATGCGCGGTTTCGTGTGACGCTCGCCGTGTGCCTTGTGCGCTGCTCCGCGTGTGCGGGATCCCGCGTCTCTGCTGCCGTCGTTTCTAAGCAGTCGCTGCTCCTTACTGGGGCAGAGGCAGCGCAGCAGACGTCAGCCTCTCGTTCACGTGGTTTCACGCATCTCCCTTGCTGCTGGGGATTACATAATCCGCAATTCGTTTGCCAGAATTAACATAGCGTCGCCAGATGAGGAAGTACCTCGGTTAATGTGCCTCCAACACGATATCCTCACTAAGGAGGGAGAGAGATCCTGGGTGTCCCGGGGTGGCCGGGTGCACCTGGTCCTGACGGCAGCGGGCTGGAAGTGCTCGTGAAACAGCAGCTCTACCCCCCTTTTGGGGTGCAACAAAATAGGATTTGTCCATCTGCTTTTTCTGTCCTGCTGCTTGTTATAGATTGATATAACTAACTAAGGTAAATTAAGATATTGATATAATTGGATTTGAAACTGATCTCAGAAGGAAACCCTTCTCACTCGTTTCACGTCCTGCGTTTTACGTGCTGAGACTCTGGTTCGCGGGAGGATGACGGTTCTCCGAACCGGCACTTGGCAGAAGTGATCCTCGAGGGGCGCGTTGCACCGCTTGCTCCCCGGCCGAAATGCCGATGGGATGCTGGGGGAGTTCAGCCTCGAGCGCCAATGCGATACGCACCAGCCGGTGATTTAGTTTTCCGTAATATAGGTAAAACGTCCTTAGCTGAGCGTGTAGCACTGCTCTCTTAGCCGGGAAAGCGTCTGTGCAGAGCCTCGTCGCACCGGGGGCTCCCGGAGGAGCCGGCCCGGCTCAGCTGCCGCCGGCGTCAGAGGTGTCGGCGCTCGGCACCAGCGGCACGAGGGTCTGAACAGAAACGGGCTGAAGCTGGTGAGATCTCAGTGCTCGTCTCTTACAGATTTCGGTGAAGTGTGGGTCCGACTCTCCCTTCAAGGAGGCGTCAAGGAGAAATCTCTATTTACTACTCAATAAGCCATGGAAGCTCTTGCCAGAATGATAGATCCAGACATTACTGAATTAATAGCTCTTTACCATTTTTCAGTATAGCTAAAACCTTCCCAGAGCCCTGAGGAGGAATGCATTCCATCTGGAGACATGTATGAAATGAGCCATATAGGAAATAAAACCATCGGCCTTATGGAAGCCAGGCTGAAGTCCGTAACTGTAGTGCAGGACCGGAGAGCTCCTTTTTCTAAATGACCTTTCTTTTTTTTATCTCACTTACATATAACTTCCCTGGATATGCAAGAAGATAAGACAGCTTTAATATGACAGTTGCCGTAACCATGTACCATATGTAACACTTAGTTTTATGAAGTATTAGCTACCTGCCCTGCTTCTCTTGCATTTCTTGATGCTGCAGCGGTGTTAAAATCATATGCACGTTTGAAGTCACAGATGAGCCGACTACAGATCAGAAAATATACTGCCCAGAAGTACCATTTCGCTCTTCCAGACTATGACCGTGTCCTCACCTTGCTGCGTCTTCCCCTCGTCGCATCCTCCGTTGCGAGACGGCTCCGTTGCATCTCTGTTACCAGAGAAATCCCCCTTCCCGGCAGCGTCGCTACGTCTGCAGCCCCGGTCGTGCCCTCGTGCCTGCAGCGGGGACGTCCCGGGCTCCGCGGGAGAGTTGGGAGGCGGGAGCACGGCGCAAGGACCTGCAGCGCAGACGCTGCCAACGCTGCGCAGCCGTTATCAGCCGCTGCTGGGGCAGCTTGATAGATGCGAGCATCAGCTGCTGTTGCATAAATTCAGATGTAGTAAATTAAGTGTGACAAATGGAGTTGGATAATGAAGGTCAAGTACTTTTTTTAATTTTTTTGAGAGCAATATTTGGCATGCTTCAGTCGTAAAACTTAAAAAGGTCTCAAGATTGTGTGAGCATTAGGAGCATATTAAAAATAGGTTAAAGGACTTTTGTACTCACTGAGAAATAGGCGTTAGAGACACGTAATAGCAAAAGCAAGTTGCTTCACTTGGTGGGTGGTCTCTCCGGCTGCCCGGCTGTTCCTCTGGATGCTGAAAAGACCTTTCCCCTTCTGGCCTAGCTCCATGCTTGGCCTGTTTTTTTCAGAAAAGTCCTATTGTGTTTATATCCTTATCTCATCTCCTGTGACGGCATTGTGACGTTGCAAATTAAGGTCAAATGCAAGACTAAATATGATTGAAGCAGCTCCTGTTTAAACACAAGCTTCGAGAATGGCTGTGGGGGACAAAAGAGACCTGAAGCCACTTTCACCCTTAGGTACCCGGGTGCAAGCCTGTGCGTGAGAAACGCTCTGCCTACGCTGCTGCTGATGCCGTGGCTAAAATCACAGGTTTGCTTAAATGAAGCACATGAAAATCCTTCACCTTTTCCCCCTCTTCGTGGTGGTCTCTGCCATTTTGGTCAGGAGTGAAAGTCCCATCCTGGTTTGGCCAGTGTTTCCCTCAAATTCCCGTGACCGACCCCGGTGCTGCGCTGTTTGGGCTGCAAACGTGCACAGGAAAATGTGCTTGCAGAGGTGCGCTTTTGGGCGTAATTTAATGGAAACATAACGATTGCCCTTGAAATCTGTTGAAGCTTGTTTTCACAGAGGTTAATTTAGCGTCAAATTTGATCTGACAAGATTGCTTTTTAACTGTGATGGAGTATTTAGGAAAGCTTTCACACGATACGACTGTTTTGCGCGCCGGTAAGCGCGCGTTTCTTGCAGACGTGGCTCTGAGCTGCGATAGCGAGAGGATTGCTGAAGGCGAGGCCCCGGCTCCGGATGGCGCGGAGGCTGCGCTTGCCGGGCTGCTCGCGGCCGAGTCCCGCTGCGGCCGGGAACGTGCACGGCGCGGTCGGTGCCGCAGCCGGAGACCTCTCCCGGGCTCCCAGGCTTTGCACTGTGATGAGTGGAAGCATTACGAGTTTTCACCTGGGTGTGATTTGAGGAATTGCCACCCTTAAAGCGGCCGTGCAGGTGTTGTGTCACCCTTGGCGCGCTGCCGGGAGCCGGGCAGAGCCGCTCGTGATGGGGAAGATGGCAGAAACCTGCAGGGACTCAGCTGTGTGTCCTCTGAGCTGGTCTGAAATAACACACCGCCTCGATATCCCCTTGGTTTTGGAGCATTGCTAGAGTTTAAAGATTGAGATTAGGGGAAAAAAACCCTGTACCCTTTGGAAAGATGACTACATTTCCTTTTAACGTAGGAACTTTTCCTCTCCTCTGAGCGCGAGCATCCTGCGTTCGGGCGGTTTGCGGCGGCAGCAGGCACCCGGCTGCTGAACGACTCCAGCCCCTTCCCCGGGGCGCTTTCTCGGAGCTGCATTAGCAGTTATGATGTTTGCAAATCCCTGAAACCCTGCCTTCAGTTTCCAGGGCAGGAGTTTTCGCGTGTTTGTCGGTGTTGCAGGTGACCTTGAATGGAGGGTGTTACGGCGAGGAGAGCCCCGCAATAACCAATTAGCAGCAGCAGAGGCTCGGAGATTACTTGCGAGGCTCCTATCTGGAGGAGCCGCGAGCAGCCGGCAAATTGAGCTGCTGGAGTCGGGTTAATGGAATTTCATGCTAGACTGAGCTCAATGCAAGCGCTACACTGTGGCGTATTTCTAAAAATTAAACCCGAATAAATTGTGAGAGAGCTTTTACAAATTGCGGTTCGGCAAATAAGATAGCCCCCGGCCCACTGAGGGGCTGCCAGGCGGCTGGTGAGATTTCGTGTTTGAAAATGGGGGTTTTGTGAGGCTCCTTAATAGGCAATTGTGGCGGAAGCGGCTCGTGCGGTTGCTTGGGGATGCGGGAGAGGCGCTTTCTATTCTGGTTCTTCTTTTTTTTCCCCAAAATGAATGTGTAGCTTCCCGCGTTCAGCCTGAACTGGCACAGGAGTAGAATTCCCTTCGATGTGAGATAGTAACAGAGTTGAAGCGTGTTAAAAATTCCCTTATTTTACCTTAATATTTACGTTAATATTTACAGTCACCTGTGCTTTCCTCTCGAGGCGAGAGCCTGAAACACGAGTCAGATTTGTGAAGAACGAGCGCATTTAAGCCTGAGTGTTTTCTGTTTTCGCTTTGGGTGCCGCGGGACGTGTCGTGGGTCAGCGTGGGATGTCCCACGCCGCTCGGCGATGGCACGCTGGTCCCACGCGTGGACCTGCTGCTGGCGAGGGCTCCGGGAGGGCCGATGTTATCCGCATCCCGGTCCCGGCGTAGAGCCGCCCTGCAGCAGCTGCGTGCCCTCCCTGGGGAGGGGGGAGACCCTGGGGACGAGGGTTGATAACGAGACAGACCGGGGGACGGGAGCCAACGAGGGGCCGGTGTCCATCCCTCGCCCCGTTCGGTGCCCGGAGCCAGGTCTCCGTGGGAGCCCCCGGCCCCGGCGCCTGCGGGCTCGCGGCAGAGCGGAGCTTCCCGGCGAGGGGTGATGAGGGAGGTGGTTCCCGGTGTCTCTCGAAGAGAAGAGCTGCGAATAAGCTCCACGGCGCAGTGCGTTGCCTTTGATAACTTCCCAAAGTGTCGCTCGCCGGTCTGTCTCTATCAGGCGTTCGGAAAAGGTCTCCGGAGCTCAGCACAGCGTTTGGCCTAGAAAAGAGCTGATTAACGCGGGGTTTCAGGAGCACTCGCTCCTTTTATAACGACCTCTCTCCAAACTGTACTCAGTAATTTTTCTCTTTCTCCCTCTCCCGTCCCCGTCTTTGCAGAGAGCCAAGATCGGTCCAGGATCCAAGGCTGCCGATGAGAAGACGACGAATGCTATTTCTAAATTCGATAACAACGGAAGCAGAGATCGGATGAAGCTTTCGGATTTCAATTTCCTGATGGTGCTGGGAAAAGGAAGCTTTGGAAAGGTGGGGTAGTACGTATTGATTTGCACAGCCGTTGCTTAAAACACGTGTATTTGTGACGTTTTGGAGCTGAGACCGTGGGGCTACTCCAGCCCCAGAGACTGGAGGTGAAACCTGTCATTGCTCTGCCTGCAGAGCCCTGATGGGACTGTGATGGGCTCCCACTTGTTGGCTGCCCTTAGGACCATGTATTACTGCTGTGCCCGGTGCTGCAGACTTCGGATGTCTGATTAGACCATCTCAAAAGCCAGATTCTCTCCCAGGAAGCGGGGTTTGTACTGTGGCTTTAAGGCCTTGTTTTTTATTCAGCCATTTTCCTTTTTCTAATAATTACAAATGTACACGAACATTTTAATTAACTTTCCAGGCCGGTTATGAGTGGCAATGGAATTTTGTTCTTCTAGTAATTATGTGACTTGGAGCCTTCGTTTTTCTTGGGGTTTTGCCAACTTTGTCATGATTTTCGTTAGAAATCCCGGTCCTCGGGTTGCTGCTGCGACTTCAGAGCGGGGCCGGGCGGAAGGTGCACGGCCTTCGCCGTGGAGCCGCGCCGTGCTTGCTGCTGTGACAGATGGCCTGACACCGCG
Organism: Dromaius novaehollandiae; assembly: GCF_036370855.1. Classification (NCBI taxonomy): domain Eukaryota; kingdom Metazoa; phylum Chordata; class Aves; order Casuariiformes; family Dromaiidae; genus Dromaius; species Dromaius novaehollandiae. The sequence goes on along the minus strand of NC_088111.1, from coordinate 1,252,925 downwards.
CTGATTAGCAGACTGCCTTAATTGCAGGGAATTACCGTGCCGCCAGGCCGATCTCCTGGGCGGGACGGCGGGAGGCGCGGAGGAAGCCGCCTTCCCCACCGCGGCCCCTCCGAGCGCCGGGGGGAGCGTGGCTGTCCCACCGGCACCCGTTTCCCCCCACCCGCTGTTTTCCCCCTTTATTCGGAGGGGTGGGAGGTGAGAGCCGGGTCCCAGCTCCATCCCTGCCTTGTGAGCTGGTGCTGGCTCCCCGTCTGCAGGGATGCTCCTGGGCAGCTCCGGGGCCTTTAGGAGAAGGGCCGGGAATTTCTTGCATTCCCTGCATTTGGAGCATCGTCGGCCCGTCGGCCCCAGAGGCCGGGCTGCTGGGGGAATCCGCCGCTCCTGCACCGCACGCTGTGCTCCCGGCCGGCATCCCGCCGGAGCAGGCAGGGAGCAGGCGCCGGCGCATCCCACGGTCAGTGCTGGACCGCAGCACGGCCCGTGTGCCGCTCTGCATCCCGCTGCTGCCGGCGGCCGTTCGGCAGCGATGCTTAGCAGACCCGTGCCGACCCGACGAGCCCCTCGGTGATGCCCCGCTCCCGGGCTGCGTCGCCGGGCGGGCGAGCCGGTCCTGAGCGCGGCCCGTGGTCCTGAGCGCAGCCGAGCCCGCGATGCTGCTCCCGAGGCAAAGCGTCGTGCAAGCTCAGCACCCAGAGCCGCTGCTGCGTTTGCGTCTCTCCCCCACCGGCAGTTGCTCCCTCTCGGTCTCCCGCTTGGCATCTGGGAGCTGCGTAGCTGTGGGTTTGTTTTTTTTTTTTTCCTCTCCTTTCTTTTAATTTGAGAAACATTACCAAAGCCTTCAGCCGGCAGCGCGGCTTATGTAAGGGAACGTGTGGCAGAAGCTGTTCCGCGGAACAGACTGTTATAAATATGCTAATTGGGGCTGATTAAAGCCGCGCGGCAGGATGCGCAGCGAGACGCAGCCGGGCTCATGCGCGTGCCCGCGGCGCGCCGGGGAGCATCGCCCAGCACTCGAGCCGCCCGCGATGCTCCCGCACCGCCCGCGATGCTCCCGCGCCTCCCACGCCTGCTGCTCCCGCGCCTCCCGCGCTGCTTCCGCATCCGCGCGATGCTCCCGCGATGCTCCCGCGATGCTCCCGCGCCGCCCGCGATGCTCCCGCGCCTCCCACGCCTGCTGGTCCCGCGCCTCCCGCGCTGCTTCCGCATCTGCGCGATGCTCCCGCCATGCTCCCACGATGCTCCCGCGCCTCCCGCGATGCTCCCACACCCGATGCTCCCGTGATGCTCCTGTGCCTCCCGTGATGCTTTCGCGATGCTCCCGCGCCCACCCGCTGCTCCCATGCCCGCTGCTCCCATGCCGCCCGCGCTGCTCCCGTGCCCGCCCTCCCAAGGACAGCCCTCGCGGGACGCGCTGCCACCGGGCAGGATGCCGCTAGCTGCTGGTTTTCCGCCCGAAGGTGCCGAGCGTTTCGAGGTGGCCGCGCGGCGCTCCGCCGTCCCGTGCCGTCCCGCGGGCCAGCAGCACCCGGGCTGCGTTCGGGCCCCGGGAATGGTGCTGCCACCTCCTCCCGCGAGAGCAGCGCGAGTGCGCTCGGAGCCGCTTCAGTGAATCCTTGTCTCGGGAAGGAGCTCGTTAACCCTTTGGCATCGGTAGCCGAGATTTACTGCCTGTGTTTTTCTCAGTGCTGTGCTGCGCTGCCAGAGGTCAGGATTGCCTTCGTACTGGTCCTGGCGGAGCTTAATAAACTTATTCTCTGCGTTTGGCATGGGAGTATCTGCCGTTATTGTGTTGGAGCACTCCCAAACAGCTACGCTAGATTACAGAAATAAATCAAGTTAAATTTCAGCTTTTCATGCACCCAAAGAAAAAGCAAAGGTGCAGTCTGTTTTCCAGCGCGAACTGGCAGATCACCACCGAGCCGGCAGCGAGGGCGAGGGGAGGGGAGGCCGCCGGGGTTCGGTCCGCGCTCCGGCGTCGGCGCTTCCCGAGGTCGGGGCCGGTCCCGGGCTGCCGTTTTTGGCACCGCCGCGGCCCTCGGCCGTCCTGCCCGTCGCGGGCTTTGCTGCACGGCGCGGGGGGCTGCAGCACGCAGGGGACCCGCGAGCTGCCCTGCACGGTGGCAAGGCGAAGGGAGATGCTCTAACCGAGGAGCGCAGCGCTCGGCACCGCCCGCCCCGGGTTTGCTTTGCTGTAATATAAATAGAGAATAGTTAAATTATGTGGCTTGCTCATATTTTTGCAGCTAATCAATCTGCCATACTATCAAGCTGTCAGTCTTTTCTGGGGGCTTTATGGTGTTTTTGTGAGCAGGGCTGGTTCTTTTGCCTCTGCCGTTATGGATTAGAGTGCAACGGGAGACGATTTTCGCGTGCTGGGGAAATCTTCAGGCTGTAAAGCGCCGTGCTGTGCTCGGTGTGAAACGCGGCGGAAGGGCCGGCAGCTCGGGCTGGGCCCGGGGCTTGGGCTCGGCTCGCAAGCTCGTCCTGGGCGCGGGCGCTTGGCCGCTGGGCTGGCGTGAGCAGGACCGAGGAAGGCCTGTGGGATGGTGGCGTGGGGCTTACGAGCTTGTCGCCTGCTCGGGAAACAGGCCCAATTCTGCTACCGCTTGTGCAGGCTCGATGCCCGTCGTTCAGGGTGCAGGAGGTGCTTTCCCCACGGGCCGGAGCCTGCAGCCCTTCTGCACGTGTAAATCCGCAGCGGTTACAGCATCCAGGAGAGAGTTAGTTTGGATTTACGCTTCCGAGGCCGCTCGCATCGCCAGCCCGGGTGCGAACGACGAGCGCTGCGGTAACCCGGGATTTGCAGCCCCTCTCTTGCAATCGCCCAAGTGCACGCGCTCGCTCGCGCTGGGCCGTGCGCCTCTTCCCTGCGGTCCGGGGCCGCGGAGCCCCAGGCAGCCGCAGAGACGCCCTGCTGCGTTGCCAGTGTCCCTCGGCCTGGGGGTCTTCCCTCGGCCTGGGGGTCTTCCCCCAGGCAGGACAGGCTCCGACCCGCCAAGCGGAGCTCAGCTCCCCTGCGGCGTTATCTGTTGTTGCCGAACCCTGTTCTGCAGCAGCTGGAGAATCTCTATCTTTAAATTTGATCTTTTTGTACCTCCAGGGAAATTTCCTAGTGTGCTTATCCGCGCACACGCTCTGTTACCCATAACAACGCACTCTCCTCCGAGTCTCTCTAAGCAAAATGTCTTAAAAAGCACCAAAACGCTCTCCAGCCTCTTACCAACCGCAGCCTCTCTGCTCCCCGGCCGGACTCCGCTGCTGTTTTTCCCCGCGGAGCCGTCCGTTCCCGGCACTAACAAATACTAGCTTCAGAGACTCCCTGATTTATGCATTTTTTCTCAGGAAGGGTTTTGAATAGCGAGATCCTGCTGCACACTGACGGTACAGCGTGTAATCCATTTACCTCCAGGTAACGTTCCCCATTTTCTCTCCAGCCGCACTCCTGGAGCGATCGCTCCTCTTTCCCAGCAGCTTTGAGATGCCACAGCCCATCTGGTTTTATCACTTAAAAATCAGGCCCGTTTTTTAGCACCTATGCAGGGCGACTCGCAAGTCTCAGCTCGCATGGAAAGGCGAAGATAAACGGAGGCAACGAACCGAAACTGCTCAAAGCGGCAAGCGAGGGCAGAGATGCGGAGTGGAAGCAGAGCGGCTGCAGCTCTGTGTCCCCGCGGTGCTGCCCCGTCCGTGGGCTTCCCGCGGGGCCTCCGTCGGCGATGCCCGCCGGCGCTCGGCAAGGCCAGGGAGGTATCGGCGCGCAGGGCTGCTGCAGGGCCCCTGAGCGAGCTGAGAGCGGGGCAGAACTAAGCACAAATGCAGGACAGAACTAAGTACAAATGCAGAATTAAATACAAGTTTGCTGCATGGTAGCGGCAGGTTGAGCTGCTCTGGCGCCGGTGTCCTCTGCTCCCGAATCTCCGCTTTCATTAAACATCGGCGAGCGAATAAATCAGCTCCCGACGTCCCCGCCGCGCTGCCAGCCTGCTTTTCCACGTGGCCCCTCTCCGCAGAGCCTGCCGCCGGCTTTGCGCAGCAGCTTGGGCGGATGAGGCCGGCGCGTTCGCCGCGGTCCGGAGCCGCTGATGGAGACGTCGGCAGCAGCGGCTTTTCCGAGGCGCTCGGCACGCGGATGCCCTGATGCCCTTCTCCGCTAATCCGAACCAGCAGCGGGTCGAAGCCTCTCGCAGAGCTGAGAGACGGGAGGCCGAGCGTGCTTGCAGAGCACCGCGTGTCAGCGGCCCGCGGCTCGCGCTGACGGAGCGTGGCGGGGTGTTTTTGGAAATCCTCACCGAGGCTGATGTGATTAATGGGAGAAAACTGCTCCGGCAGAAGTAATGCATCCTATTTACTGCAGTAAATAAATCCGCAAGTAGGTGGAACGGGCTCAAAGCGCGAGGCTGGGAGGTTTCCTGCGCCTCGGAGACGGCGCCGGCCGAGCGCGGGGCTGGCGCGTGCCGGGGCTCCGGCTGCCCCGCGTGCAGCAGGCAGGGGAAATCTTGCTGCTTCTGGCTTGCTTTTGGCCACGTGCTAATTCCCTTCTGCTTTAAGTTTTTACCGCTTCATGATTTGATGGACGCTGCGTTCGAGCTCCCCGATGGCCCCGGCGCTCGGAGAGCTGCTGGGTCGGGGCGCTTGCTCGGGGGTGAAACGCGGTCTGGGACTAAGCTGAGCAAAACACCTTGGGCCGGACTAGTGCAGGCAGTAAGGCTCTAGGTGCTCTTGGAAACACCGCTGTCATAGCTCTCTGCATGTCTGGCACCTAAGTCACTTCTCAAGGCTATGACGGCAGCCACAGAGACATAAAAAAGCCGTTTATCTCCAGCGATGGCAGCAGCTCTGCGCGTCCCTTCACCCCGCGTGCGCTTCTCCCCGTGCAGGTCATGCTGGCCGAGAGGAAGGGCACGGACGAGCTCTACGCCGTGAAGATCTTGAAGAAGGACGTGGTTATCCAGGACGACGACGTGGAGTGCACGATGGTGGAGAAGCGGGTCCTGGCCCTCTCGGGGAAGCCGCCGTTCCTGACGCAGCTCCACTCCTGCTTCCAGACGATGGTGAGTGCTGGCGCCTGCCTCCGCTTCCCGGGCACGGCGGAGGGGCCTTGGGGACCTGCTGGACCCGGAGCGCTGGCAGGGCAGATTTGGATGCCCTGCACAACAAATTGCAATCTCGGGGCTTCACGGGTGACTTTGGGGGCAGAAACTCCCATCTAGAGACCCAGCTTCACAAGTTATCCAGGCCAATGCCTTCCCGGGCACCTGCAGAGCGCTCCGGAGCCGAGTAGAGGCATCCGTAGAGAAATCTGCCCTGCTCGTGTATTTACAGCTTCTCTGAAACATGCCTTTAATTTATTCATGTTTGTTTTCCGGACATAAATCACTGTATTTGCAAAAGCGGCCATGTATTTTTCCCCTTGGCAACCTCATAGATTGTGCAATTTGCTTGCAAAAATGCATCTGTAAACAAAATGTTTGTGCCTGTGTGTTAAACTAGAGGCTGTCGTGGAGAATATCTGCACCCGTGAGAGTTTTCCATTGGGCAGCTTTTAATTGCATTACCCAGCCTTTAGGCAGCCCCCAGCCTGCGATTTGAGTTATAATTCAATAGCGAAGTACTGAACTTTTTCTCAGGATTCGTTCTTGAGATCACAAATCTGAGCAGACGGTGAGACCTAATACAAAATGCCGGAAATTCAGTTGGAAATGGGCACGCTATTCAGTTCGTACAAACCCGAAACAGGGATGGGGAGTGGGGCAGGGGGATCTTTAAAGCAATCTCTGACCAGCCGTTGAGCAACATGTAAATGGAAATGTCCAGGTACTCGTCAGCAGGCGCAGGGAGAGCTAATCGGTGTAGTCCCTTAGGAGCAGGACAAAGCCGTCCGGGAGGATTACATTTTAATATTATCCCAGCAATTTCATTTACCGAGCGCATTCAGTGTATTTAAAGCGCGCGGACCAGCTTTGCAGCACAGTAATCAGGATGTGGCAGGAGCAGCTATTTCGCGCAGCATCTCTGGGGCATCTGAAGTGAGTCAGCGCGGGCTTGTTCCTGGCAGCCCTGTAGTGGCTTCACAGTGATCGTGTTCGTGCTGTAATCACAGTGTAGCGCAGGGTGCATTATCAAACGCTGGCACGAAGCACCCTGCTTTCAGGGAGCGCGGTCCAGCGCTCGCTGCTCGGCCGGGGCTGTTAGTGCAGGTGACGGTGCGAGAGAGAAAAACCTTAAATCTGCATTTTGGAGAATGGGTGGAGATGGGCAATGAGAGCACTGCGGTGCGGGCCTGGAGGAGGAGGAGAGCTGCCGGGGTCCCGCGGGGATCTGCGGCTGAGCTGGACGGACCCACTGGGTCCGGCGTTGTCCGGGCTTTCCCGGCTGGCTCCCACTCCCGCTGAGCTCCGTGGCGGAGGGCACGGCGGCTTGGCTAAATAGCAGCTCGATGGGGAGCGTGGCCGTTGTCCCGTCTGCCTCTCACCCACGGTGTGGAGACGGGCAGGAGAGGGACTAAACGAGCAATTAATTAGAGGAAGGTGGCGTTGGAAGGAGGGCATGGGTTTGGTGCCACGCTGGCATCCGTGGGCGGTGTGTGAGTGTCCGTAACCCGCCGTTGCTCGGCGAGTTCGGATGCTCCAGCCTCCGCCCTCTCCCCTGGAGCGCGGCCCCGGGACGGCTCTCCGTGCCCGGCTCCCCGCTCCAGCCCGCGGGCCGTGGAGCCATCCGGCTGCTGCGTGCAGGGCTTTTCTGGAGCACACGCGTCCTCTCCTCCGCCCAGATGAGGACAGCTCGGATCCTGCTTTTAGCGCTCAGCTGCTGCATCAAGAGACCATCTCCTTAACGTTCTTCCTCCTTGAAGCTGGTCGATATATTTAGGAGGCAGCTGCAAGCAAGCGCGGTGTTGTTCTGCTTTCCGGTTGCCGCCACGGGCTGAGCAGGGCGGCAGCGGCTGGAGGAGACTCCCGCCCGCCCCGCGCCCTCCCACCGCCTCCCCGGACCGCGGAAGAGGCCCTCGCGCACGGGGCCGCTGCAAAACCTCCCGCTCCCCTGAGAAGCCAAAATCCCTTTTCCACCCCATCAGTGCCGTGTGTTTTATGTAGCCTGATCATCCCTAAGGCATCGCATTTATGGTCACCGGGGCTGCGCAGTGCCCTGACCGCGGGAGCGACCTGCCCCGTGCTCGTCCCTGCTGCTGCGGTGACACCGCGTTCGCCCTGCGCGTCTCCCGGGCTCGCTGTCCCCGGTGCCTCAGAGCAGGGCACGGTTTGTCTGAGGAGGAAACGGAGCGGAGAGTGTGAAATATTATGAATTATCGTGCAGTGCTATGAAGGTAAAGCACTCCCGTTGCTCCGGGTTTTTTGTCTTTTGCTCGTGGCTGCAAGGAGCCGCTGTCAAGCCGTGCTGCGCGTTGCTTCCTCCGGGTCAGTCCTGGGCGGGTTGGTTTTTTGAAGGTTGTATAAACATTTGCTTGTTTTAAGCAAGGCGGCTCAGGCCAGACGTTCTGCTGGACGTGCCCGTTCCCATCCCCGGTCGCGTGCACGTGTCGGTGCGCGGGCGTCTGCCGGCAGGAAGATCCGATCGGATGGCGGGCCGTTTGGGCATGGTAGTTTTGCTCACAGCCGTTTCCCATTTTTACCAAAAAAGCCGTGTCAGAGGAGCGTGGCCTTTCAAGGGCAGGGGTCCCCCAGGCGCGGTGTCCCCGGCGTGGCGCTGCCCGGAGCATCGCAGCCCATCGAGCCCGCGGTGTGTCCCTGCCGCTCCGGCCGTGCCGTGGCGAGAGCCGGCTGCTTTTGCTCCGTGGATCCGCGGTCGTGAGCTGCGGGAGCGCTCGGGCTCCAGCTCTTGCCTTGCTGCTCTCCTCGGCCGGTCGAACCCTCGCCGAGTTTCTGGAAGCGCGTGGAGGACTGGGCTGGCGTCCGGCAAGCCTCGTCCCGCAGCGAGGGCCGGAGCGGCTGCGCGTGCCCTTCGGCTGGGATGCGCTCGTCCGGGGACCGCGGTGCCCGGCCAAGCGCCCGGGTCACTGCCTGCGCGGGGAGGCCGGTCCCCGTAGCAGCTGCTTTGGTGTCCTTTGTGCATCGCTTAATCGCGAGCTGTGCATCGCCTAGGGAAACGCTGGCGAGAGGCTGTCACGTCCAACACCCTGCAAAACGGATTCGGTGAAGAACGATAGCAAATTTCTTAGTGGGAAGTAAAATATCTTCTGCTGAGGCGGTTTCCCCGCTTGCCTCCCCCATAGGATCTGCCCGCAAAGCTGCGTGAGGTTTAAGCGCGGAGCTCCAGCGCATCGGAAAGACGTTGCGACGTCCGTCTCTCGAGTGCTGCCCAAGCACCAGCTCCGGCTGTGCCTCTTAGGGAGGGGGATCGTTACGGTCATACCGCCCTAACAACACAGCCCGGAGCTGCTGGCTGCCTTGGCCCTTGCTTCTGGCCTCAGCGGACTCCCGCCCTAGTAACGCTGCTTTGCTTTCTCCCTTAGGACCGCTTGTACTTTGTGATGGAGTACGTGAACGGCGGGGACCTGATGTACCAGATCCAGCAGGTCGGGAGGTTCAAGGAGCCGCACGCCGTGTAAGCCCAGCGCCCCGCGTGGCCCCGGGGCTGCGGGGGGACCGGTGGCTTCTGGCCCCTGCTCCGTGTAAGCTGGACGGAGGGGAAGGGATGCACGAAAGCCACCAGTGCTTAATTAAGACACGTAAAGAGCGAGCGGAGCCCGGCTAGGTGTGAGCCAGCGCTTTGCACGCCGGGCGCTCCGCAGCTCCGGCACAGCCCGCCGGGACCACGCTGTCCTCTCAAGAAGCCGCGGCGGTGCCCGTTATCTCCTTGGCCGCTCCAAGATGACAGGTAGCTTTTCAAGCCGCGTTGCCAGCCCACGGTAATGAACAGCACAGAGCCCGGCTCTCTCTTAATGAGAGTCCGTGTAACGAGAAGTGACAGCCCCCTGCTAGCCCACAGCAGCTTGATCATGTTCCTCCCCGATACGTGGTGCCGGGTGGGCTACGTCGTCCTCGCGTGATGCTCGTCTGGTATTTTTATGTTGCGGCTGTCTATATCCTTTGGTCACGTAAGCTCAACGTGTTTCATTCAGTGCGATTGGATGTGAAAGGTTTTCATTTTGATTCATCTGCTTTAATGACCACTCTGCTTCTCAAATCTCTCGTTTCAGATTCTATGCAGCAGAAATAGCCATCGGCCTCTTCTTCCTGCAAAGCAAAGGCATCATTTACCGGTGGGTGAGCACGCTGCTCCTTCCCTTCTCCCCCAGCTCTCCGGGAATACCCCGGGCCCGTTGTCACGACGCAGGGGCTCTTTGGGGTGCCGGGGCCCCGGGCCGGCTCCGTGGTGTCCAGCTCCTCCGCCGCGTGTGGCAGCTGCCCATCGAGCGGCTGTACCCGAAACGGAGCTGGGGGCCTCTTAGTGCCCCTGGGTTGCGGAGAGGGTGGTTGTCTTTGCCCTGTTTTATGGGAAAGAAAGCTCATAAAGAGCAGCTGTGATCCTTCTCGCGCCCCGATCGCGCATTTCTCCCCATGCAACACCAGTGGCCGCTGGCAGCACGGACTGATCCCGAGCTGTGTGTTTTACTGCAGGGCATTGTTTTCTTATCGTTAGCGTTAAAGTAGGTGCTTCTGAACAGTTTATTGTCGGATTTGCGGTGCACGTCTGGCACTTACAGTTCAGATGCTTAAACTTTTTCTTTCCAATCACGGTATGATTTATAGCATCCAAAGTTAGATTGCTGCTGAGTGCAGGACCACGCTCTGAGGCTACTGGTTAAGCACTGAAACTGGTGTACCATTGCGCTCTCCTGCTCTACAGTATTCCCAGAGCCCAAGGTAGAGCAGAACATCCTCATCAGTGTCAGATACCATTAACTGCTTTGCAAAAAGGAGTGCCAAGTGCGCTAGTGAAGTTATGAGTTGCTGAAAACTGTTCTGAAGATGAAAGAAGTGGAGCAAACCTGACATGAGGGATGTTTTTTGCCATCAGCTGCTGCAGAGAGAGATTCTGGGTCTGCCAGTCCCAAGTGCCCCTTTCTTCCCCCAAATCTGAATACAGATTCATGTTCATCCGTCTTTGGCCCATCAGGGTTCTAAGCACTGACACTATAATTAGAAAAAATTATCTTAAAAAACAGCAAGAAGTTGTAAATTATGCTGTTCCTTTTATTGTACTCTACTGAACAAAGTTAGACGATGCCAAGCAGAAGAATTATTTAAAGCATAATTTTGCATGTCAAACATTCTTGGCTCCATGAGTAGTTAAGTATATTGTGCATGTGAAACGCTATGTAACCCCCATCCTTTAGCCTCTGTCCGCCTTTTCCAGCGCTCCCCAAAGTTTATTGCAGCAGTCGCGGGTCACGGCAGCGTCTGCGTCCCCCTCAAAGCCGGACGGGGCTCCGCGGTCGGTGCGGGAGGGGCTTCGTCGGCAGGGCCGGGGGGTCCAGGCCTTCTACTGAGGGACTCAGAGTTAAAGAAGATATAGTCTTTGTGCAGAAGTGAGTTAAGAGATGATGATGAAAAGCCTGATTAGATGCTTGAACGTTCATGGCAGAGGCCCGTTGACCGCTGAGGGGGCAGGGAAAGAGGGGAGGGGAATTTAGCTTCCTTGCTGGAATAGTATCAGTGGGGGGAAACCCGGGGGGCTGAGACAAACCTGGAGCGCCCTCGGCGCGGGCCGCGCGCTTGGCGTGGAGCTCTGAGCCGGAGGAGCTGTGCAGCTGCGGGCACGGCGTGCAAACCTGGCTGCGGCATGCAAACCTGTCTATGGCTCGCAGACCTGGCTGCGGCTTTGCAAACCTGGCTGTGGCTTTGCAAACCTGGCTGCGGCTTTGCAAACCTGGCACTTGCAGACCTGGCTGCGGCGCGCGGACCTGGCTGGCAGCGCCGATCGGCCGGCAGCTCGCGGCGTGTGCCGTCACAAATGTGCCGCTCCACCACCTGCCCCGTGACCGCGACGCGCCCTCGGGCAAGGAGAGCTGCACGGACGCGCTCTGACATTGCAGCGAGACCTCCTGGCGATGCTCTGCGGCGCAGGACCTCAGTCAGCCAGCAACGGCCCAGATCCCCTGACCGCTGACAGCCGAAGGCGCGGGGGCAGGACCGTTGCTCCCGCGGTGCCGTCGCGGCGGGCCCGTGCCGCGGGTCGGTGCTGGGAACCGGGTCGGGACCGCGGCAGCGGAAAGCGTCCTGCAGCCTGTGCTGAGGAGCAGAGCTGTCGAGGGGTTAGGTACGACCGACCCAAATCCTCTGCGGATGAGGCTGGGGATGGAAAGACAGTTGATTTGTATTTTCTTGGGGGAGAAGAATAGAGGCTAGGGATTTTGACTGAGTAGGCACTTACTTCTTAATTGCTGGTGAGCTCAAAGTACACTTTGATTTTCACAGACGTAAAAAACGATCTATTAAATCCAGCTCCCTGCCGTGTTCTCTGTCACACCCTTAGAAGTGGTTTGTCCAGCGTGGTGTTCTGGTGGGTTAAAAGTAAAACAAACAGTTAGTCCTGACAAATCCCTGGCTGATTTTTACTCATTTCCCCAGACATTATTCTACGCAGAGTCTGTGTGCGAGAGGAAGGCGCAAATCTCACAGCAGAGCGCTGGGATTCAGGAAACTTGATTCTTCACTGCAGGGTTTCACCCGTGGTCTTTTGTGTAATTGTTTTGCTTTCGCTTTGCAGAGACCTGAAGCTGGACAACGTGATGCTGGATAGCGAAGGGCACATAAAGATCGCAGACTTCGGCATGTGCAAGGAGAACATCTGGGATGGGGTGACCACCAAGACCTTCTGCGGCACCCCAGACTACATTGCGCCTGAGGTAGGGAACCAGAGGGGTTTCAAGCCAATGCGTTTTCAAGGCTTTTAAGGATAAAAATATCTGGCAGGAGAAGCTGCTCCATAAAACATGTTCTGCTTCTGAGCAAGGTTTGGGTGAGAGCAGGGACTCTGCGACGGCTGCCGGGGGCTTGGGCAGCGTGCGCGGTGCCCGTGTTGAGCAGCTGCTGTGCTGGGCTCCCTTGCGATCCCAGTTGGTTGCTGTAGCTTCCCGGGAAGGTCTGGCGTGACTGAGCCCTGCGCAGCCTGGGGCAGGGAGCGAAAGGCTGGTCTCAGTGCGAGGAGGTCTCGTTAGTGCCTTTCTGCTGCGAGCACGTGCTCCTCCGGCCCTGAGTCATCAGCATTCTTCTGGAGGGATTATATTCCAAAAGCAAACATATTTTCTTTGGGAAATGGTTAATTTTAGTCGAAAGGAATGTTATTTGTTGGACTGGGAGAACCAAAAAGAAACGTTTTGCTCAGATTCGCTTACCCCGGAATCAGAGCAGCTCTTTAGCATCACCCTCGCGGGCCGTCAGGTATCGATTCGGGGCAGCCCGCGCTTGAGCTGCCCTCGCCTGTCGCGATGTGCTGTCCGGAGGCAGCCGACACGGCGGCTCCCCTTCCTGCACCAGGCACGGGGATGCCGGAAGGGCCCCGTCCCTTCCCAGTACGAGGCCGTGGGCAATGGGCGCTCTTCCATGGGACGCCTTTGCTTTGGGCAGCTGCCTGCCGGAAACAGGCGTTCGTGAATTCACCCTCGGGCTGGGAAGCGTGCGCCCCTAGCACAGCGCACGCGCCCAACGGCACGACCGCAGCTGCCCTTGAGGAAGGCAGCAGCCCGAGCTGGGTCTGCCTCCCGGCTTGGCCAGGTGCCCTGCGCAGGCCCTGCAACGCGGAAGATGCCCCCGGCCGGTCCCTGCCCGGCGCGGAGCCCCTCCGGGGCGTTCTCGCGTCGGTCCTGCTGGTCTCCACGTGCCTGGGGGGTTCTTGGTGCTCCCAAACCCGGCTGAGACTTTCTCCTGTGCTTTCCCACCCCGGGAAGAGCTGAATCCAGGAGCTCGGCTCCGGTTCGGGCCCCTCTCAGCGCACAGCTTGTGACAGGCCCTTCCCGCTGCTGGGAAGAGGGGGACGTAGGTGATGAGGGACGTGCTTGGCCATCGCCCGTCCTCCGTCTCGTGCACCTGGAGCCCGGGTTTGCTTCCCACTGCAATGGCAGCGCTTGCCGCGGAGCGGGAGGCTCCATCGCTGGGCAGGCACCGCTCTCCCGCGGATGCTGGGCGCCGGGGAAGGAGGAGGGCTGCAGAGCGCGTTATCGGTGGATAACGTTTCCACGTGAAGCGGAAATCTTTAGATCTCGCCAGCTTGCTACTCGTAGGAAATGGCTGTGTGTCTAATGAGAAATGGCTGCCTATCCGTAACTCCAGATCGCTCGGGAATTATTCTGCGTTTGGTTATTACTTATGTGATGGAGTCACATATGACAGTTGCATAAAGTGTTATATTGGTGCATTCTAATGTTGGATTTATGAAATTCAGGTAGGCAATTATTCCCGAATGCCTGTTCCCTTAAAATAAAAATATCCCTCTAAAATCTTCTCACTCTTCTGAATTTTCAATGATGAGATTAATTTTTTAATATTTATCCACTTAAATATTTTAGAGAAAGGGATTCTCTTTGCCAGGACGTAGTTAGATGCACATGTATGCTAAACTACATTGTGTTTTGCTGCAGCCAGAGAGATTTTTAATTACTAGTTCAAATCTGTGTTACATATCCGCATTCTACCAAGATTAATATTGGTGTCCTGTTCGTACATTGCTGTGTTGCCATGTGTGATTAATACTCTTTCAAAGCAGGACAAATGACCATTTCTCTTGGTATTTGGCTGAGCATTATCATTTAAACACTTATTTTCTTCTGCTTGCCCTATTTTTTTTCTCCAGAAGAAAAGTAGGAAATGGGAAATTAGGATGCAAATCACTACCTGATGGAGGAATAATATTAAAGCCTGCTACCAGTAGGTTTCCAAGGAGTAAATAACATGTCCCCTACTTTATAAATGGGGAAATGGTATATAAAATTCTTGCCCGATCTCATATTTGGTGGCAAAGCCAGCATCAGACCTGGGCTCTGTTTTGTAGGTCTAGTCCAGGGCCTTTCTACTGCACCATGCTTCCTCCCTTCAGGAAGCTGAAATGTTCTCTAGCCAACATATCTGCAGGGTAAAAATGTCCTGTGATTTGCTTGACCCATTTTTAGGGCCTTTTCTATTCTAAGCCACAGCCCTCTGCACGCCAAGGTGACAGGTATCGCGTGTAAATGACCGGTGCCGGTGCAATTTCCTCCGAACGGAAAACGTTCTTGAGTTGTTGGGTCTCGACCTTCCCTGGCGCGCAGTCGGCAGGCTCAATTTACAGAGACTGGTTTTCTGAAAGGATTTGTTCTAAGTACTGTTTTCTTCTAAAGCCCTTTATGGTGTGAGCAGGTCACACCTGAATTTCCCAGGGCTCTCACAAATCATCTGAAAACAAGCGGAAGGAGCTTCAGGAACTCGGTCAGGGAACATCAGAGCTGAAACTCGGCATCTGCTCGCGGGAGCACAGGAGTGCTGCGGTGGGAAGGGTCAGGCCCACGCTGGGCTTGAGCGCAGCACACGGTTAATGGAGTCGGGAGCAGGTTAAGCCGTGTTTAGGTATGTGGTGCATGAGGATGCCACAGAAAATGGGAGAGCAGCATCAATCCTGGTGCCTAATCTTGCCCCAGTGCTTTGCTTTCGTAGCACTAACCTCCCCTCTCCTTCGGTGGGATGACAGCAGCTGTGATTTAAGTCCTGAAGTGCCTCCTGCTCAGGTGCTGCTGGGCACTGCAGAGGGTCTGCAGAAAGCTGCTGGTGCATTAGACCAAAGTAGTCTGTTCTGAGCTGTTCTCCTTAATTAGGGAAGAGGCTCATTTGAATATTATTCAATTGAGAGCTTCCTGTCACACCAGCCTCCGAGGGAAATTGGCCCTTCCCATGTTTTCCAGCTGACAGAGATGATTGCCTCTTACATTTCGTGGCTGCAGTGTTTGCACTATATAAGGCTGCAGGAGTCATCTGCAAACTCCCCCTGCCTTTTGCAAGGGCGGTGGGGGAAGATGCAGCAAGGACCCTTTCCGGGCCATGGGTACCTGCCGGCACGCCGAGCCGTGGGCTCGGGGCTCGCTCGGGAGCGGAGGCGGCGGGGTGGGACCGGTGGGGGCAAACCTCTGGGGCTGGGTTGCTCTGCATGCCTTCCCCTGTGATTAGCATATGATTTGCATTTGTACTTGAATATATGAATCTTTGCAGAATAGAATTCTGTAATTAGGATGAATAAATTGTGTAATTGTTTTGCATTAAGTAACAGATGGCAAAGCCCAAGGCCTGTCAAACCCTGCGCGCTGAAATGACGCCCATCAGCAACAGCCGAGCAGATGCACCAGAGCTTGAGAGAGCAGAAATGTCTGTGCGGGAGCCGGCTCCTTCGATACCTCCCGGGGCTCTCGTGGGATAAACCCGTCCAGCTGGGTCTGCAGCCTCTTGCCGCCGTCCGGGTGTGCTGAGAGTGGCGAGACCCCCTCGTTTTGGAGGAGAGGGGAGAGGCTGGGAGTGGGCAGACCCGGGGGGGGTGCCGCGGAGCTCTCGCCGGGGCTCCAAGGACGGCTCCTGCCCCCAGGGACCCGCGGCCGGCCGGAGATGCCCGCGGGGTTGCGGGGAGCTCGGTCAGCCAGCGAGCAAAGCTGGCAGGCTTTGCTGCAGTTGTGGAGTTCATGGTATTTCAGAGTTTTAGAAATTAAACTCTGTAAAAAATACAACCATTCATGTTTTGGTGCCTTACCCAAGCTAAATTTTGATATCAGAAATTGAAAAAAAATACCGAAGTTACACCAGAGTTCATTTTGACTCCAGAGCGGTCGCGGTGTTGGGGTAAGGGCGATGCCGTCGGGCCGTATCGGGCTGGTCTGTGAGGGATGCTCTGTAATCAACCGCAGAGAGCGACCTGGTGCAGCGGCTTTGGACTCCCCAAATCCTGGAAGCCCGTTTCAAAGGGCCCCGGCTGCACGCAGAGGGCCGAGCTCTGTGTCGTTGTTTCAAACCAACCGCGCCGGAGTCAGAGCAGAAGCATCGCGGCCGACATCGGCGTAGCCAGGAGCAGCTCTGCTCCGCTGCCAGCTGAAGCGATGCGCTGTGCTGCGGCGGGTGCGAAAGGGAAGAGCAAGGATGCTGGCGCCTGCTCTGAATTGGGATGAAGCCATCCAAATTCACACTAAATAGTCTCATTTTTGTCTAATATTTAGCGTGCATTTGAGGGCTGGGTGTATTTTAATTACTGAGCACTTTGCCTGTCGTATGTTTTGCTTATATCTGCAATTTCACATCGTTTCAGAGAATCCAGCCTCAGTAAATAACCTCGTCCTTTTGACCTGGACTACAGCTTGAAATCAGTTTGTGTTTGCATCGTGCCAACAGGTTACAAATGGAAGTGTAATCCTGCTGTTTTGTGCTGTTTTCAGATAATTGCTTATCAGCCCTACGGGAAGTCGGTGGACTGGTGGGCATTCGGCGTCCTGCTCTACGAGATGTTAGCCGGCCAGGTAATTGAATTTTAATTGATTCCTCTGGGATCGTGTTGAATTCCGTTGCGAGCAGATGCTGACGGGTAATTTGTTCTGTCGCTGGCGAGCCGTGGGGTGCCGTCCCCTCCGTGCCGGAGATGGAGGCAGGGATCACAGCCGCGGGCACTGGCAGCTCGGCAGCGTGCGGGGCCGGGAGCCGGAGTCACCGCGCGCCGCCCGGCAGCCAAGGGGCAGGAGGGGCTGGTTTTCCAACTGGAGATCATAGAAACTAATGAAAGATCAAAGATAAAGAAAGGCCGCTGAACCTCTGTTTGCTTTGCTCTAGGCTCCCTTTGAGGGCGAGGATGAAGACGAGCTCTTCCAGTCCATTATGGAGCACAACGTGGCCTATCCCAAGTCCATGTCCAAGGAGGCGGTGGCCATCTGCAAGGGGGTAAGGGCTCGCCTTGCTTTTCGGGGAGGAGTGAGAACCGATTGCCATGGCTTGGGTGCAGCGCAAACGTGCGCCTCTGCCGTCGGTAATCCCGTGCGCTCAAGGGGGGTCCCAACCTCTCCTTCCCCTCGCTGCTCCCGCCTGGACCCCGGGCTCCTGGCGCAAGGGAACGCCGGCCAAAACCCGTTGTGTTCCAGCGTCTGTGCTCTCCGCTCCTCCAACCAGAACTTGCGCTATTTCATTTTTGCCTGCTAAAAATAATTTAAAATAACACCTAGATCCTTTCTGTGCCACCGTGCTACTGCCGTGACCCTGTTGGACACTGGGCAGTTGTAGCCGTAGGATAAGCGTGTTGCTTTGAGCACAAGTCCGTCGTTCATCCTGTATTTTTGCCGATAGCGCTTCTGCCTACGCCCAGTCCCAAGGCTCCAGCCCCGCTGTGGCTGCTGCTGAGCCGGGCCCAGCCTGGCGGGACTCGTGGAGCCTCGTGGCAAGGGAAGGAGAGACAAAGCACCATCCCATTTTTAATCAGTTTATTTAGTGGATCTCATGTCTTCTAGATGGCTAAAAAAGACGCTTAGAGCCGGGCTCTATCTGTGTGGCTGGATAAGTGGCAGGTGCATCAGCGTCTGCAGGCAGGACCTGGCAGGTGGAGAAGGGACTGTGGTGGTCTCCGTGCAGAAATCCAGGCGGGATCTCAGGGTGGGTCGGCCCGTGCTCAGCCCGAGGTCGGGGGAAATCGGAGTGCGGGTGTGGTGTGGGAACGGGGACCTCCGCCCAGGGGCTGTCCTGCCCCGTCGGGTGACAGCAGGGCAGGTTTGCGCATCTGTGCGGGAAGAGAAAAATGATGCTGGGAGACAAGACACTTCAGCGCGATTTCTGAGTAGTTTTCTTCAGTTCAGACACAGCCTCCATCCTGCGGAGGTTTATGCTTGGCTGTGATGAGCCGCCCTTTTGGGGTGCCTCAAGTTCAGTGCTGGCGTGCATCTCTGCTGGGTCAGGAGAGTATTTTTGTTATGAAATCTCTTAATTTGCAGTGAAGCTCTGTATTGCCCAGGGTCCTGAGCTGTCTGTGGACTGAGCCCAGGCAAGGCTTGGCTGTGGTTTGACTTTATTTGGGTTGCGAGGAGTAAAGGCTGGCCAGATCCTGGTGTTACGCCTGTGGTTGTTTCTTGGACCTGAGCCGCTTCTCAGCCAGCCAGTGTATTGGTTTAATCCAAACATTTCCATAACTATGTGTTTTTTGTAGGACTTTTTAAAATGTTTGCTTTTAATAATTAATATTTAAAATATCTGAATGTTCTGTATCTCAAAATAGTGCTTCTATCTACAAGTCCCACATCTTGCATTTAATGTCGCCACTGAAGCATTTCAAAGTCCCTTTCCAGTTTCCCCCGGATTCGCAGTCTGTGTTAGGAGCGGAGGTCTTTGCTTGTCTGATGGGGAAAAGCTGCTGAAAGTGTTCCAGGCTCGAAGTGGGTCACCGGGAAATCGTGTTTTCCAGGTCACTTGGCAATCAATTTCAGTAAAATGCACTTAAATCCACACATTAATTTAGGAACCACACGAGCAACTGGAGGGGGAAGTTTCCACAAACTTTCTCTCCCTGTCTCCTCCTTCTAGTTTTTTGGATTGGGGCAGAAGGGGAAAATCTGCTGTTTTTCTGGCCGTGCATGAAGAGGGGAAGATGCTTTGCAGCGTTAAACGTCGCTGTGCCCGGCGTGCCCCGGGGAGCGATGCTGGCGCGTGAGCAGAGGTTGGAGCGGGGATAAATCCAGCTGTCTGCTTGGTTTTCTGTTGCATCAGTCAAAATCTGAGTGCTGTAAATGGACAAGCAGAGACCGCGATTGAACCGTCTGCTGCCCGTAGCCGCGATGGCTTTTCTCGCTTGTGGCAGGCGCGGGCTGCCTGGAGAAGGCTCCGCGTCGAGCGCGAAGGGGCTGGCGTTTCACAGCCGAGCTCTTGCAAAACAACGAGGAGTTTTGTTGGTTTTGCAGAGTTTCGTTGCAGCGTGGCGGGGCCCGGCCGCGGGTCGCACCGGGGTCCTGCCGCCCCGCGACGCCCGCTGCAGCGCGGCCGCTCGCCCGGGCCCTCGGAGGCAGCTCCGGCATCGCCCCGGCCCCGGCGCCGCGTTTTGCAGAGGCTCGCGCGGGCGCAGGAGCTGGCACAGCCGCCCAGCCGCTTCCCTCCCCATATGGAGGGTTTTGCCTGCGCCTGAGCAAAGCGGCGCTTTCCCGGTGAACAGCTTGCCTGCGAGCGCCGGCTCCCGCTGCCGTCCCTGCCTGGTAGCAAAGGCGTGAAATGGCCTGTTTAGGGTGTTTTGAGCGGTGTTTCCCGCGGCGGTGATGCCTGGGAAAAGCCGCTTGCCTTCGGGAGACGGGGGCTGAAGCTGCGGCTCTGCAAAGCCGTCGAGTCCAGGCTTAGACTTTCCTAAGCCGCAAACATCAAACGCCCCATTAAAGGTGATTTGGTCTAAAGCATCCTTCTTCATCTACGGAAACATGAAGGGCTTCGGCCGCATTAGTACAGGGATTAAATCAACTTGTTCCTGTTTAATACAAACAATGCTGAATGATTATCCTATGTAAGCCAGGAGAATCAATCCGCATGTTTATGGGGTCCTGCATATCAATAACAGATAGTGCCGCCATGCTAACGTGAATAAAAGCACAATAGGAAAACAGGAAAATTTAATTTCTGGATGCATATATTGAAAATACTGAATAACTGCATTGGAGTACAGCTCTGTGCCACTTTACAGACAGGTACTTGGAGTAGAAAATCTTTTATGATTCATTAATCAGGCTGAGCTGCTCAGAATTTGGTGTGCGTCTGTGCTAAACTGTGGAAATTGTGGGTTTAACAGCAACACTTACATTTAAGAGGTGTGTGTGTGTGAGAAACAACTGCCAGCACAAAGCAGCAGGTAAACGAGATTCTGGCTCGGAAAAACTAATTAGTGCATTAACATAGACGATATTTACTGGTGCGGGTGCATGAAGTGTCTGCAAAACAGAGCGGTGGTTGGAGTTCAGCAGACGCTGGTGCGCGGTTCTGCTCGGTGCCCGGCAGGTCTCGGCCCGTCCTCGGGCAGGGGAGGGCTCCCCGGCGTGCAGCGGGGCCGGGGCACCGAGCCGATGGCTTCGCCCTTGTCCCACGCCCGCTTTGCAGAGAAGCGACCTGACGTCCGACGTCGCTGGTGCCGGTGGATGCTCTCGCGGCTGGGGGGTGCGTGGGGCATCCCGGGGCTCCTGCGCCCGCCCAGCTGCATCCACCGAGCTGCATCCTGCGCCCGCCCAGCTGCATCCCCGCGCGGGTTTCGGTAGTACACGTGCAGTGGGTTTGTCAGCACTTAAAGACGACCCAAGAGAAGATCTCTCTCCGTGTTTGCCCAATGCAAACTGCACCATCTGAAAAGGCAGCCAGGTCGCTGAGGCAGTCGTCGGAGCGTTTCGGGTTCCCGCACTGTCCTCGGAGACTTGCTTTGCAGAAACCTTGCCGAGCCGCAGGGCACTGTTCACTCTCCTGCTTCGGTTCGGCTAAGCAGGGTCCGGGCGGGCTGCCGGCCGGGGGCCAGAGCTGCTGCTCGGCTGGGCCCGGGTCCGCCTCGAGGGGAGGTCGGCAGAGCCCAGGCTGCCCGGGCCAGGGGCTCCACGGGGGCCGGCTCGGCCCCGAGAGCGGCAGGAGCCTCCGCGTGCGCCGGGAGCAGCCGAAACCTGCCCCGGGGCCGGTGGTGCTGTGCTCCTCCGGCACCGGTGGGACTCGATTGATCCACCCCGACCCGCGTGCTGGTACCGGTGCCGGTGCTGCGCTCCTTCCAGACAGCAAGACGTGGGGCTTCCTCCACCTCGCCAGGTTTCGTACGCTGGACTTCTTTTTTTATATATATATAGAAAGGGCTGGATGGTGCAATGTCAGGGAGGACACTGTTATTCACAAACAGGAAAATGCAAGTTAGAAAAAAGCCCCGCTCTTGTTCTCCCTGCTGTCCCCGCGCCCCGGTGGCCCCTGCTCTCTGCAGCTGCCTCCTGTCCCCGCGCTGGCAGCAGGTCCCCGCCGGGCGCGCGGCACACGGCAGTGCTCTTCGGGACCGGTGCCAGTCGCATCCCTGCCCTGCGGAGATGCAGCTCTGGCCATCTGGAAAATCACTTGTCCGGCCGGCAGAGCCCGGTGCTGCCGTGCCGCTTGCAGCTGGGCTCTCCGGGCCCACGAGCCCCCCTCGCCCAGCAGGTTCTGCCTGGCTGCTGGGCTGACGGGCTTGTTGGCGTCAGAAAAAAATGGCTTATAAAACCCTTTTCTCTTTTTTTTTAATTTATTTTTTTATTGGGTGGGTTCAGTTGCGTGGAAAGGTTGAGGTGGTTCTCGGCTCGGGAGCTGGATCCCGTGGGAGGACGCGGAGGCGCGGGAGCCCCGTGTCCCGGGAGCCCTCCCGCAGACCGGCCCTGCTCCGGCCTCCGCGCGGCTCCGCGGTCAGTGCAGCCGCTCTGCTTTTAATAAAGCAGTGCCTTTGTCGCACGTGTGCGGCTTGTATTCTCCTCCCTTATCAGCGTCTTACCAACCTCTGGAATCTGCCTCGTCTCCCGGTTCCCCCGCACAATGCCCCAGGATATTAATGTTTGCTGAGCTGCCCGCGGTTCCCGTGCTCCAGTGCACGTTTCTGAGAGAGTCAGTGCAGAGGGGGAGTTTAGGTGATAAACAATATTAATGGACTGTTTGCTCTTTTTATTTCTCCAAATTGACTCTTGTATTAGAAAGACATCTCCTGCCTGTGCTGTGGCAGTTCCAGGGAAGTGGGGCTTCTGCTCCCAGGGCTAAGGAAGGTTTTTGAGGGCAGATTGTTCATTTTACATGGGCACTGGCCTTTGTATTAACTCTGCAGATGCTGAGAAGTTTGCTACCAAGCCCGGTTTTCCTGAACACTAAGTGGCTTTACTCGTATCGCACTCCCCCCGGCACAGCCAGCTGCTGAGGCTGCAGCGGTGTCGGGAGCTCTACCACCACGCTGACGTTTCTTGGTGGATCCATTGCATTCCCGGAGGGTTTCCATCCCGCCCCGTGCGCGTGTAGCAGGGCCCGGGCTGGTTGCGCCCGTCTGCAGTCCGTTGTCCCACGTAATTGCTGACTTCCCCGTGCCGGCGCTGCCCCTGCTCCTCCCTCGGTCCCTGCGTGGTCCTCGGTGCTTCCCAGCCCTGCCGTGGGCTTTCCCTGCCGTGGGCTTTCCCAGGGGACGCGCGTGCGGGGTGCAGCCTGCCCGGCCGCTCGCCCGCGGTGCATCGCATCGGGGTGACTTCGGCTTCTGCTGCTCCCATTCCCGGGGGGCCGTGAAGGAGCTCGGCACTGTGTGAATCCCCGTTTCTTCTTTTCCCTCCCAAGCTCATGACCAAGCACCCTGCCAAGCGCCTGGGCTGCGGCCCGGAAGGAGAGCGGGACATCAAGGAGCACGCGTTCTTCCGGTACATCGACTGGGACAAGCTCGAGCGCAAGGAGATTCAGCCTCCCTTCAAGCCCAAGGCTGTAAGTTTGCTTGCATTAAGTGTGTTTCTCCTCTCTCCCACGCACCGTTTCTCTCTTGCACATTCGCTCCCACTCACGCTCGTGGGTGCACACGCGCGCAAGCATATGTGCAGATGCTGCTCTTCGTTCCCACGGCGGCGATGCATCACGTATCTGATCTGTTTAGGAGATTGCTTGTCCGTAAATTTGGCACACGTCAAACAACAATCCTGGAAGAATAACTCATGCTGCCGCCTGGGCACCTTGTCTCCCCCTCAGGCTCAGAGGGGGTAGAAACATCACGTGTTTAGATCAAGGATGTAATTGCATTATGATACTTCTCAATTTGTTATTCCGTGGGTCAGTCTATCTGCTTTTTTCCTCCTCCTCCTTAAGCTGAACAGGTCTCTGTTTATCAAAGCTGTATTTTAACATCTAGCTCAGCAACCTAGTCTGTTTGAATTGGTAATGAAGCTATATTTCACTCAAGTTTCTCTCCAAGGTAAACTTGTGGAAGGCTGGAGCCTGACGTGTGCGAGTGTGAAAATGGAGAGGAATTCTGCAATAAGCAGAACAAGGATTTTCTGTGTTACGTCCACATTTCTTTGAGATGGGTTTTACCAGCGAGGGAGATGCTGTCTGTGCTGGGGAGTGCAGGGAGTGCGGAGCACGTGGCCACGAAGGGGAGGAGAGCTGCCCGGAGTGAAACTGGGGGGGTTTTGAATAGTCTGAAAGTTATCCCTCAAAAAAGACGGCAGTGCTTGCCTGCTCACCGGTCCAGCGTCCTTGCAGCAGCATCTGTCTGTGCATCCTTGACTAGTGCACGAGATGGGAACGGCCTGGACCGCAAAGTGGGTTTCGCTGCCTGGCACGGGCAAGCAGCGCGGCGAGGGAGTGTCCGGGCGTTGCCTGCACGCTGCCCCGCGCGGCCCCGAGCAAGCGGCCGAGCTGCGATTCCCTGTCCGTGGGCTCCCGGCCCTTCCCGAGGAGGATGCACAGGCAGCTGTGACCATGGATGCTCAGAGACGGGGGACATCTCCCTGGTTTTCCCCATCTCTCTTTGCCACCGCTGGGACTGACAGGGCCGTGGACGTGTCCGAGCCCCTCCGCAGTGGTCCAGGTCCAGGAGGCACGAGCTTATTCGTGTCTCCATCTCCTGCACCCGTCCGCTGTCGTGCCCTGGCTCGGGCACTGGAGCTTTGCAGGAAATGGTGAATCCAAAGCTCAGTCCAGTCCACATGGCTGATACTGATATTTGTCCCCAGTGATCAAGGTGGGGACACCGCTCGCACTCTTAATCCATCGTCCTGGGTCACAGCTCAAAGACCGGAGAGGTTGCGTGTATTTAACTGAGTTTCTCCCTGCCCCACTGCCTGTAGGCCTTGGCCGCCTCTGCTTTTCCCCTGTTTTACAGGGAACATGCGTTTTTAAAGGGATGCCCTTCAGTGCTTGGAAGCGCTCCACTTTCGGAGGAGGGATGCACTGGGAGCCCGTTTCATGCTGGTTCTGACTCTCAGCTCTCCTCGGTCTGACCGCCACGGTGCTCTAGCAGCCTCCTCCCTTCCGCAGCTCCTTCTTGACTGATCCAATACGAACAAACCGCCCGTTAGCGGGGCCCCGCAGGAGCCGCGGCAGCTTCATCCTGCCTCTCGCGTGCAGGACGGAGGAGCGGGCGGCTGCCGCCCGGGAGCGGGCGCGGGAGGTCCGGTCCTCCCCCCGGGTCCCACAGCGCTGCCCCGCGCGCGCCTGCCGCCCTCCCCCGGGACGCGGGGTCACGGTGCCCGCGGATAGTCCTGAGCTATCCCGCTCCCTGGGGACGCCAGGAGCCCGGGAGCAGGCTGGTTTTGCACCCCACATTTTAATTTCACGATTCTGACATTGCAGATAAATATTATCACAACTTGACCCCTGCACAGCGATGCCTTTGCAGGAAGCCGAGGGGCTGCTGTGCTCAGAGCCGTGCACCCGAACGCCCACGGCCCGGAGCTGCTGCTGTGCCCTGTGGTCCTGGGCTGTGCTCCGTGTTAGCGCAGAGAAAATGTCCCGTCTCCCACCTCCCTGCCTGTGTCGGGGACGCGGAGGCCCGGGCAGCTGGCAAGCAGCGTGCGATGGTTACTGCCGAGGTTGGAATCGCTGCCTGCTTTACTTGCCCTGAGGAGGAATGGGATCGTCAAGTCATAGACCACATAGGGAAGGTGTTCCTGGGAAGGCATTGACTTAATATCAAAGTAAAATAGTGCAAAAGCCTTTGGAGGCTGTTTGTGCACACCACGATTCGATTGCTCCAGATGGGACCCGGCTGCTGTAGAAACGATGCTCAGAAATGGCAGCAGAGGTGAGTCGGTGCCCGCCCGGGCGCGAAGGCTGCGGCGGCGGGGACGGCGCTGGGCAGAGGGTGCCGCCCCGCCGTGAGAGGCCGTTTCCCCCGGAACCGATAACCACTGCTTTTTCTCCTCGCCTCTGTGTTAAAACGTAGTGTTACTTGTTGTTTGTTTGTTTGTTTGTTTGCAGTTTAAAAAGTTGAATACTGTCAAAGCACTTTCTTACTGTTTTTGTCTTTAAAATATGCAAATTTTGTCCTGCTTTAAATGTCTTATTTCTTTAAAAATCCTTTTGATCACCGACCTTGGAGCAGAGGATGGTAAGCTATTGTCTGCTGCTTTTCACCTAACAGCTGGTGTGGGGAAAAATTTCGCATTTGATAGAGCAGGCAGATTAATGGGAAGGCAGGTACAGTTGATGTAGGATTTAGGCAGGATTAAGACAACTCAGGTACCTGCTGATAGCTGATATTTCAGCGGCTCTGCCTCTGCACTGGAAATTACTGCTCCTTTCATGCCATCTGTGAGAGCAGATCAGAGCAGCGCAGGAATGGAAATCGGGGTTTGTGCAAGTATCTGGGGTGGGTGACGAGGAAGGGCTTGGCTGGCGGTTCCCAACCTCCAGCCGCTCGCGCAGCGGCTCCGGTGCCGGCTCGGTTTTCCGAAACGTGCTAGCGTCGCTCTTCACCGCAGCTGAACTCTTCTTTTTAAAGGGCTTTCTGCAAAGAGGAGGCTGCAAGGAGCTGGTTGCAAGCTAAGGCTGCAGGATGCAGACTAGTTTGCAGGTGTCGGTGCTCGGTGGCTGCTCGCGAGCTGCACGGAGCCTCCCCGGGCCGCGGGCGCTTCGCGGTGTCCGAGCGGTTCAGCCAGCCGGACGCAGCTCGGTGGTTAGCAGAGAGCGGTTCAGACCGTGTTAGGCACCGTGTCAACAGGTTTCGCATATCAAAAAGCATCATAAATCCATCTTTGCTCGTTGCTCCAGTACCATAACATCTCCTGTTGCACATTGGACCCCTGTGGCCGGGCTGGTGCTGGAAAGCAAAGCGGGGAGCTGGGGAAGCCCTGGGCGCTCCCGGGCGTCGCTGCCCCTTCCCGGGAGGCACCGTCCCTCTCCGCACGCAGCTCTCCCTCCACGCAGTCATCTTTGCTGGTTGTCTTGTGTCGCACCCACAGTTTTTTGCCATGTTCTCTTGGTTTTGTAACGAATCCGCAGACAGCGAGCCTGGGTGCGAGCGAAGGCTTGCTTTGCCTTCCGGGGTCCAGCCGGCAGGAAGGGCTCTGCATCCCTCCTCAAAAACTCCTTAATTTTAAACCGACAGAGAAACGGATTGTTCAGGGCTCCATACACGGAGCTGGAAATAAATCCCCATGATCTCACGTGTTGGGTCGTGGCTTGTATCTGATTAACCTTTATCACGGGGATGGTAACAAGACAGGTCGAGGTCTGGGCTGTCTTTGGCATGCAGAAGCTCGTGGTTTTGGCACGGGGCTGTGCTCGGCTGCTCCTGGGTTTCTTATGCGCAGAACAACTCCTTGCACGGGTCCGCATTCACCCTGGGAAGTGCATTTACACTCGCATGCGTTCTCTGTCTCTCGTTGAGATAATTATTGTTTTTGGGATCTAATTACTCCTTTACTTTACATAAAGACTAGTGATTTGAAAAGTCTCCTCGTTTTGAAAGCACTGAACCCACACGGAGGGTGCAGGATTGCTCACAACGGGACAGTGGCTTAAAAATTGCTTTTAATCTAATAATTTTTAATTGCGTAAATTAGACTTTCCTGTAGTTGCTTTGAATTAATTAGTATTGGAATGACATAGAGCAGATTTAGAAGGAGTTCTGCTTCTCCTGCATGTGTGTTTTCGTAGCTGTGTGAGAGGAGGGCGGGTTTGTGCCAGGACCCCACTCAGGCGGGGCGGCGGGGCCGGCGGCATCATTAAGCAGAGGTTTATGACCTGCAAGTGTGCCGTCATTGCCCTCCCCCTCCTCCCCCCAGCGCAGAAAGCCCCCGGTGTGCTCCCACTTTCAGGCAGGGAACCAGATTTCCCTACAGAGGAGCCTTCTATTTCCAGAAGTCTTTAAGAGCCATAATCCTTCCCGGAGTGGCGAAGAGCCAGGTCGTTAATGCGGAGCAGCAGCAGCAGCGCGGGAGCGTCGCGCTTTCCCACGAGATGCCTCGCTCCCTCCGAAACGTCCCCCAGCGCCCTTCTGCATCGGCACCTTTGCAAATCTGACCCCAAGGCAGTTTTTGCAGCTAAACTGTTTTAAATATTAGCTTTTATCCTTTTGCGCCAGAGGGGGGGAATACCATTAAATGCCATTTAATCCCATATGCACTTCAATAGCTCCTGGCCTTCATGGGGCATCGGTCACTGGAGGCATCACCACCGCGGGCCGGGGGAGCTGCGGTCTGCAGCATCTCTGTAACGGCCGGGGACCTCGGAAACCCCCTCCCTGCCCTGCTCCGGTCCCCTGGCAGGGCACAGCCCTCCCCTCGCCGGTGATGCTCGTTAAGCCTCCGCTCGCCGGGCGACTCCTCCGTCCAGAGCGAGTGGGCCGGGGGTGGCCGCACCATCCCCCCCCCCCCGCTGCAGCAGCCTCCGGAGCGCTCGGAAAGGGAGAAAAACCAGGGAACAGCTGTGAAATGCAATTTGGCAGTCCCAGCCGGTGCTTGCCTACTTGCTTTAGCTGTGATGTGTATTATGTGCACAGAAACGTAGGCGGAAGAGCGAGGTGAGCTGGTGCTGAGGGCCCTGCTCTAAACCCCGTCCAGAGCAGCACTTGCAGGTCGTCCGCTGCCGCTCGCCCTCCGCTGCTCTCGTCCCCCCCCGCAAGCCGCGTCTCGCTGGGCACCGCAGCAGCTGGCAAAACTGTGCAATCGGTCGGGCTTGCACAGCTCAGCCCAGCTGAGGGTCTTCCCTGGTTCGCGCAAGCTTAGAAGAATCGCTGGGGACGTGACCAGCGAGGAGGGATGTGCACGCTCAGAGGTCGCCCTGTGCCCAAAGGGCTCCCGGCTGTAGCAGCCGCCGCGGGCAGCAACGGAGGGCACGTTCGGCCCTCTGCTTCTCCTCCTCTTTGAGACCATCTCGGCATGAAAACAGCCACCCTCGGCTTTTTATGAACTTTGATTGCATCTCAGGGATCAATGGAAAATATTTTATTATGCCTTTTGTCTCTATTTGAAAGCAAGCTAGAAACTGATAAAATAAAAAGGCTATCTTCTAAGCTGACAGTTTTATTTCTGCAGCTGCAAAAAAGTCATTCTGTGCTGGCTATAAATATTAGACAGGACACGTTGGGGATTTATGTAAGATAAATTCCCACCCTCCCCCTTTCTCCGTTCAGGATGGAGTGATGCCTGTACATTAATATAGTGCTAAAATGAGGCGGATTTTTCACAACATGGCTTTAGATAAATGTACAAATTCGTACAGGATGTCTCCCTTCCTTTAAAGAGGAGCTTAATTTTAGAAGCTGCAAAAGATGGTGCTGCTGCAGACAGCAACCGTTTGCAGGCTGGAGCAGTACGAGTCCTCCGTCCTGCCCCTCGGCGGGAGCGCGGGCTGGACCTCGCTTCTCAAACACCAGCAGCCTTGGTCCTCGGCCGCTGGAAGAAGAATCGCCGAGTTTCCGATTGCCAGGTTAATTGGCAGCAGGGTGGGTTGGGGCCGGGTGGGCTGCCGCGCGCCTGGCCCAGCCGCAGCGGCTCGCTGGGAGCTGCCCCAGCCCCGAGGGTAAGAGGTGAATTTGGTTCTGCAAAGAGCGTGGACCCTGGAGGCCGAGCACTGGTGTAAAATCTGCGGTGCAGCAATGCTCCAAGGTCATTCCAGCTCTCGTTGCATTAACGAGGCAGCACAGATGCGTGGTAACAGCCTCGAAGCTTCGTGTTTGGGATTGCATAGGTCTTCCATAAACCCAGAGACCATTTCCAGCTCTTATGGTATTTATTTTATCCGTGTGAAAACTCTGAAAGAGGGTATGATATTTTGGGTTATTGACTGAGCAATATTCTCATGCATCAGAACAGAAAGTCTGCAGGAGTAAAACAAATTCTTCCCAAAGCTGGACATAAAACTTGATGCAGCTGGAAAGATTTTCCATCCAAATATTCTTGCTTTCTAACATTACGGTGAGAATTATTCCTTGCCAATATACATATTAAAAATGCATTTGTATCTTTTATCCCAATAACTGGAAGCACTTCACAAGGATTAGTTTTAAATCTTTATGATGGATTTTGGTTCTTTTGATTTTTTTTTTTTTAAGACAGCTCATTTCTTTATAGCAAAAACAAGGCTGGTGCTGTCAGACATTTCACATGTGAACTGCCTTGCGTCTCTCCACCAAGTTCTCGTGAAGCTAATGGGCAGTGACAGCTATATTTTCAAAGCCCTGTAAATCTTTAACTCTATATTGGGAGTTGATAGGATCTGCAGGTGAGCCGCTTATTAGCAGGCAAACCCTGCTACGTTGCGTATGACTGCACCGATAACCTGAAGCATTGCAGACTTATTCAGTTGTCTTGCTGATGGTTTATTTTATTTCACTGCTAAGAGGGAAGACTAGTGACAACATGGCCTAGAAAAGCCCATGTCTCTCTGTTTCATGATTTTAGCTTCCAGGCATTGTGGAACTGGCAACTTCGGTTTTGTGAATTTATTTTCTATTTTGATGCTAATGCGATGGCTTTCAGGCAGCCATTTGGCTGATGCTAACATGTCCAACATCTAAAGCACCCTTTTGCAAGAATCTAAAGCTGTACTTGATTGCACGGTCTGGAGCAGCGACCAGCCCTTCCCAAAGCAACGGAAGCTGTGATAGATATTGTTCAGATTCTTTATTTTGGGAACTGTCAGCTCGTCCGGAGATAACCTTGCAGTTTCCTTGCCGTAGTTTCTGGACATCTGCAAACTTTCTAGCTGTCTTGCTGCATTAGAAAGCAGGTTATCTTTCGGTAACTTTTGAAGCTTCTGGAGATGAGCTGTTGTCGAAGCGGTCCCCGTAAGCGCTCCTCCAGACGAGGCGCCCGGGGCTCTCGCCGCACTGGCACCTCCGTGGCGAGCCTGCAGCTGGGACGGGCTTCGCAGCCGCTCCCCGAGCAGCCGGGACGGCAGGCTGGGGTCGGCACCAGCTGCGGGCTGGGAGCAGGGTGCAGCGGGGGTAGCTGGGAGGGGACATACCCCAAAGGTCGATGTTTTTCACTTCTCAACGTGGTGTCAAGGACCCGCCTGCCCAGGACAGGGACACATCCCAGGTCGTTTGCATCCCCTCGTCGCTCCCAGGAGCGAAGTAATCCATAGGAAAGATGTGGGGCATTGCCTTGGGCTGGGGTCCAGGGAGCAGTCAGGGATCGGTAAGGCAGAAGACCTTGGGCTGTGTAAAAAGAGCAGCCAACAAGCCACACGTCCACTGGTCTGGGCTTTTTACTTGGGTCTTCATTATCCATTTCCTCACTGGGGTTTTGTTATTGATTTTTGTTCTGGGCTGTACGTCTTCTGGTGCAGGGACTGTTACCCTCTCTGCAGAGTCTTCCTTCTTTCTGGGCTCTGTGCCTTAAGTCAGGGATTTCCCAAAGGCTGTTCGTGGAAGGCCGCAACGTCAAGGCCACTCCACGTTCGTGAGCAGAAGCCCGACAAATCCAGACTAGAAACGGGCTGGTTCAAGGCGTGGACTTGCAAAGCGTGAGCGAGGCAGAGCGATGTGGAAGGTGGGCTCCCAGGCTGGGCAGGCTGCCAGCGTTGCTTCAGCTAGAGTTAAAATCAGCTCAGACATTATCCACTGAACTTTTCAGAGGTTGGAGGATAATAAGTGTCTCGCTTGGTTGCTGTAAGAACATAGTAAGAGCTGCCAAGAGAACATGACATTGGAGGGCTGATGGACGTTCTTGTTGGCTTCCCTGAAACTCCTCTCTGGCAGAGGAAGGAACTGGGAAATGTTGGCATTTACATGTATTTGTCTTTAATATTTTATTATATTTAGTCTGATGTTTATTAAAAATGTAAATCTGTTTCCTCAGCAAATGAAAGTTAAATACCAGCAAAAATTGTCCCAGCACTTAGAGCGTAGGTTCTCCGTAGGGAAATGGAAGGAGAAAAGAGAAACGCAGGACTGCGAGGTGCTGCCTGCCGCAGCTCTGCCGGGGACGCAGAGCCCGGGGAGCGCTGCTTGTGCGGCAGCAACGAGAAGAGAGTTCACCAAGCAGCAAAGCAGAGCCGTTAGCCGCGGTTCACGCGGGATGTGACGCGCGTGCGATAGGTAGTAACTGAGCTCGGTTCGTAACTGTGTCATTTCCTAAGGGACCAGTAAGAATTCCCACATACCGCTGCAGTAACCCAGGCTCCACCTGGTATTGGTTATTGCTGTTATTATTATATTAAATAGTTGTTTGCAGCACTCGTAGCTGTAGGACGCTTTGTTTTGATTGCCAGGAAAATGAAAGCGGGTGGCACGTCCCCTGCTCCTGGCTCCCGACGGGGCCCCGCGTTCTCCTCCTCCCCGGCATCCCGCCGGGACCTTGGGGGCCTCTGCTCTGCCTTTGCTGGCGGGGGGCAGCTCTGCTCCTCTCCTCCGAGCGGCCCGTCGGGTCTAACGAGCACGGTGGGAAGGGACGGAGCAGACCGGGAATTGTGCCGTAGCGCAGCCGCGTCGCCTGCGTCAAGCGTTCAGGCAGCGGTGACCTCCCCGGAGGAGCGCTGCCGAAGGCGGGGGCCTCTCCTCGAGCCGGAGCGAGGGGGCTCCTCCGAGCAGCCCGGGCACGGCAAGAGCTCCAGTGCCTGGGTGAGGAGGGGTGACGGGGAACGGACGTGTAGATGGGTGAGACCTCGGGGGAGCCTCTGTCAGGGGAGGAACCGCTCCGTGCACGGCGCGGCCTGAGACAGGGTACGGCATCGCACGCAGGCAGGGCAGCGACAGCAAGTAATTGCCCTCCCATCTCATCCCTCCCCTGCAATTACTTGCCATGCCGCAGCCGGGGGGCTTTTGTCAGGCTCTGGCTCCTCCATGAGAAAACATCACCTTACGATTAACAAAACTCATGTGTGTTTTGCACCTTTTTGTTTTCTGTCATTTGCTGCATTGAGATAACGCGCTCTGCAGGGCGTGGAGGGGAGGGGAGGCTGCAGACCGCATCCGTGTGCTTTGTTTCTCCACCCACCATACGTTCTTTTTTTCCCCTCTCATAGTGTGGACGCAGTGCTGAAAACTTCGACCGGTTTTTCACTCGCCATCCACCCGTCCTAACACCTCCCGACCAGGAAGTCATCAGGAACATTGACCAGTCAGAATTCGAAGGATTTTCCTTTGTTAACTCTGAGTTTTTTAAACCTGAAGCCAAGAGCTAAGTAGCTGTGTAGATCTCATCCCTGCATCTTTATCATCCGGTCCCAGCTGCTGTTGTGGTGACATTTTCCATTGCGAAAGTTGCATTCATGGTTTTTCTTTAGTAATACTACTAGAGTGACCATATTTCTAAGCCAGAAGTGTCTTCACGTAATTCGGGGCATGCCTGAATGGTAGGTGACATGCAGTAAGTACCGCAAATACGTTTTTATCAAATTTTATTTGTAGGAAATGAAAACAATTTATTGGCTAACAGAGGTTAAGTGGAGAGTGTGTGTAACAGCACCCAGGTCCGGGCCAGGCAATTAGGAGAAATCTCTTAAGCACGTGCTTTGATTCCTGCTCTGCCCTTTTTCTAGCCTTTTAATGCAATCACGAACGTTTCACCTGAACCTCCCCAGCTCCAGGGGCACGCGAGCGATTTTTATGAGACTTTTCCCTGTGGAGTCGAGGTGCGTCCCGGGGGCGGGGGCTGCTGGCGAAGGCTGTAAAGCTCCTCCTAAAACTGGGCGGTTTGTCAGGAGAGGTGAGACGGGTTCTCGCTTCCCGTGCAGCCCCAGCGCACCGCGGAGCCCCGTGCCTCCTCCCGACGTGTCCTCGCTCCTGCGGTCAGGCGCGGTTCCCCTTCGCCGGGTCTTCCAGAGCAGTAATAAATCGTTAGGAAAGCCACGTGTGCTGTTTACACAGATTTCTCCTGATTGTGCAGTTTCTAAGCAGCGTTTTTATGGAAAGGAGCATTCCCAGTTACAAGCAGGAGATTGGAACGAGCTGTTGTGAATGCTTTCGAATGCATGGTCACCCTAGTAAACTTCACACGACATTGTTTTTCATATCAAAACGTTTTCTTTTTTTTCAAATGCCAAAGCAACTGAGTTTGTAACTTGCGCTTTAAATGTGTCAAAAATGGTATTAACACAAATGAGATGCTATTTAACATTGAACAGTATTGTGAGTTCTGATATGAAGCTTGTAAAGAAATCTGTTTTAACTAATATTCCTACTTAAAAAAAATTGCCGCTAGATATTTAAATTGCCTAAGTTTTGTTTCTGGCATCAAAGAAAAAGTTTGGGGAAGGACGAGGCTCTCCTGGAGCAGGAACGACCGTGTGGCTTCCTTTTATACCAGGCTGCAGGTGTTCGTGGGCTGTCACTTTGTACCAATCTGCTTTAAGTTGTAACGTGCCAATTTTTTTTCCGATACTGCTCATGAAATAAAAAGTGAGAAATCATGGTCAAAGAAACCCGCGTTTATTTGTAAATAAGGCCTCGCTGCGGCTCGGAGAGCCGGGAGCGCCGGGGCCGGGGCGTCTGTGCCCAGAGCAGCGCGCGACGGACCGGAGGCGTCTTCGGAGCAGAGAGCCGCGGCCGAGGCCGCATCTTGGCCGGGAGAGGAGTCCGGCATCTCCGTCCGGGAGGAAGGTCTGGAGAAGCCCGGGAGGCGCCGCCGGGGCAGAGCTCCGCCGTTTGCTCCTCGCTATGGTCGTCCTGCCCGGAGACGACGGCAGGATGTGCTGAAGGTTTCTGGATCATCTCCGGGAGGCAGCGAGCGACGTGCCGGTGACTCGTGGTCCTGCCGGCCGCTCTCCCCGGAGCAGCCGCTCAGAGCGATTGGCACCTTCAGCTGCAGACGGGTTGCAGGTCCTGCCAGCCTCCCTCTCCTAAATGCACGCACCATTTTCTTCCCGTCTTTGGAAATCCGCTTCTGCAAAGCGGCCGCAGCTCTGAACCCGGCGGGATGTTCCTGAACCCGGCGGGATGTTCCCGAACGGTGCCGCGGCCTCGGCGCTGCCGCTGCTCCCCGTCGCCTCCCGGAGCTGCGCGCCCTGCGCTGGAGGCACCTGCAGCCTGGCCTTCCCCTCCCTCCGCTCCGTCTCCCCGGCCCCCGCGCCATCCTCCTCCTCCTCCCTGGAGGACGGCTGCACTGGAGGCTGGATGCTGGAGGTCTTCATCTCCGTCTTGCTGCTGTAGCGGTGTAAAAGGCGGCCGGTTTCGCCCGCCCCGGGTGCAGGGCTCCCCTCCGCGGCTCCCCGCCGGCGAGGTCCCGCCGGGGCCGGTGGGTTCCCCCCCCAGCCGGGCGCTGCGGTGCCCTGCGAGAGGCCTGGAGTCGCGGGGGGACCCTGCGGCACCCGCGCGGTTGGAGCAGCGGCCCGGCTTCTCCCATCGATGGGGTCAGCGGCGCTGGGAGCGGGTTATCAGCACTGATCGAGATGACAATTTTTTTTATTTTTTGGCTTGGATGTAGCTGCAAAGTTGGGCTTTTTAGGAAATCAGGGTTATAAAAGGTTGCGTAGGTGGAGCCTTCATTCGAGTTTGGGGTTTGGAGCCACTGTGTGTTTTATATGTACAACCCTGGAGCAAATCACATCCTCATCTCAAGTTTAATCAGTAAAACGCTGTCGATCAATACCATATCATAGCATAATTAAAAAATAAGCAGACTTAAAGCAAAAGAAGCCCTTACAGGTGATTATTTTGTGCAAATTTTGAAATCGCACTGAGTGTTTACCTGCATTTCGAGGCATGTTGCTTCCTCCAGGCTCTCTGTTGCTGTGTACTGCGAATGTGTTTGCAGCTGGTGTTGCATGCCGAGACCTGTCGTGGTGTCGCGCTCTCTCCCGCAGCGGCCCGGCGAGGCGGGACGTCCGCCCAGGAGCTCCACGTCCCTCGTGGCGTCCCCTGCTCTCGTCACGTCCCTCCGCCCGTCCGGGTGTGCGTGTGGAGCGAGTCCCACGGGCGTCCGCCTGTCCTCGCGCCCGGTGCCCGCCGTCGAGCGTCCGAGCGCGGCCGCCTGCTCCGCGGTGTCCCCAGCAGCCAGGGCAGGGGTTTCGCACGCCCGAGCGAGCGCCGCTCCCCCGCCGCGTTTAACTCTGTGCTTTCCGTTCAACAGAAGGACAAACGCGACACTTCCAACTTCGACAAAGAGTTCACCCGGCAGCCCGTGGAGCTGACGCCCACCGACAAGCTCTTCATCATGAACTTGGACCAGAACGAGTTCGCGGGATTCTCCTACACTAACCCCGAGTTTGTCATTAACGTTTAGCGCCGGGCGGGCAGCCGGCGACGCCGGAGCGCCCTGTAAATACCCACACTCGTCTTCCGGGATTAGCAGTGCGTACATACGTATCCTCATCGGAAACACGACGACCGCTTGTTTTAGGAGGCCTCTATGTGTGTGTGTCACCTGCTCGCTTGGTCTCTGGCTGGGAACGCTTGGGGTTGGGCTGGCGGCCGCGATCCCTCTAGGAGCTCTCGGTGGTGGTGACTAATAGCGTTTTTAAACAGAAGTACACCAAACTGCTGCAGTCTTTGTAATTCTTGAGATCAGATGCTGAAATTCCAGTGAACTTAGTTATTCACAAGTTGTCTCCTTTGAATGCTAAGCATGGTTGATATTTTAAGCAGTTGTGCCGAAGCTTGCCATGACTGTGAACTTGTCTTAGAAGAGCCTTTTGTTCAAGACATGGGTGCGTTTGGTCACTGTGGAAAAGTCTGCTTATAGACATACCTATGTTTTTAAAGGCATTGTACATACGGCCGGATTGGCTCACCGAAGCTGTCTTCCTCCTTAGCCTCCCGTGAACGTGTGCGTTGCCCTACGTTTCCTCCCGTTACTCAGGCGTTCAGACTGCAAAACGAGTTTCATTCCAGTTCTTGTAAATCAGAGCAAATCTTTTTCTAAGTGAAAGGTGGGTTTTTTTTTTTTTTAACATCTGGAACAGTTTGCAGTTTTGATATACTATGTCAGCACTCTCATAAATCTTTCTCCTGTTTTTTCACAGACACAGTCAAAATTTAGCAGCTCTGTAAAGGATATTAATATTCTACCAAAACAAAACACATTTATATTCTCGGTTTACAGTTTAGCAACTGAAACTCTGCCCGCTAAAAAAGGGCTGTACTGAGGGCTATTTCTAATGGGAACTTTTATACTTTACACCCTCCGCTATTATCTTAAAGGCTCAAAGTCATGAATTTTACAGACATCTTGATTTACCTGATTTTAGTCAAAATTCCTGGGGATGTTACTCGGTAATCCAGGACCTTCTGCATGGTTGCAGAAACCCCGGACCAGGACGGAGCATCCATGCGTGCCGGGGCGGGCGGGCAGCGTGCCGGGGCGGCTCCGCGAGCCGGGCCGATGTGCTGCTTTTGCTCGCAGCGGGATGCGCGCCGAGCGTGCGCGTCTCGAGTCGCACCGGCTGCTGTTCCTCTCGCCATACGGGAGTTCGGTGGGTTTGCAAAAAGCACGCATATATTTTTTGAAACTACCGATTCTGGTGTAAATACACATGACTTCATGAATATGGGGAAAAATGGGGGTGGGATTTTGTGAATCATGTGGAATCCTGCAACCGAAATCCCGGTTTGTAGGTCTTTTATAAACCTCAGACTCTACCTTTGGCAATCCTTTTCTTCCGTTAACGGTTCATTAAGGACAAAAGGCTGCTGGAAGCCAGGCGCTGCCGCCGGCTCCACGGCCGTGGGCGCACGGGGCCGTGCCCCCGGCTCAGGTGCCACCTGGGCTTGCAGAGACAAAACACAACCCGCAAAAACTGCAAATTGTGCCAGATTGATAAGGGGGGTTATGGGAGACTTCGCCTCAGACGGCACCAGAGGAAGCTGGAGTTTGACTTCATTCGTGGTGAGAGCGCTCACCGCTGCGCGTGCGTTTCGGGAGCCGTCCCGCCCCTGCTGCAGACCACAGTGGATGTTCAGAGCATGTGTGTTACCGTGACCTTCAAACCCGTCGCTGCAGAGTTAGTGTTACTTAAGTGGTGAATGCTTTAATTTCGTATCTTCGGCTCCGAGTAGGCTCCCGCGGTCTCTCCGACGCCGGAGCGCTGTAAGGTGTCTTCGGTTGGGAAGGCGCCGGGAGCCGTGCCGTGCCGTGCCGTGCCGTGCCGCGCGGGGACCACCGCGCAGGGCACCGCGTCTCCTTTCCCCTGGGGCTTCTGTGTTTATCCGGGGTGACCCTTCCGCGTGGGGTGGGATCTGCCCGATGCTGAGCGGCCCCGGCGGCACCTCCCGCCGGAGCCTCCCGGGAAGCCGTTCTGCAGGCGGGGCGGCTCCGCTCTGCCCGTGGGAGCCGGCTGTGCGGCACCAGCGACGCCCGCGCGCAGCTCTGATGGCCGCAGGGTC
The DNA here is from genome assembly GCF_036370855.1 of Dromaius novaehollandiae. Lineage (NCBI taxonomy): Eukaryota > Metazoa > Chordata > Aves > Casuariiformes > Dromaiidae > Dromaius > Dromaius novaehollandiae. The sequence goes on along the minus strand of NC_088111.1, from coordinate 1,215,797 downwards.
ACGATCGCGCTGCTGGGGAGCTTGGCGAAGGCTGGGCCCGGGGAGGGGGGGACGCTGCCTCCGCGTGCCCCCCGGGCCGGCTCGTGCCGCGAGCTGCCGCGTCCCTGACGCTGCCCAAGCCGCTGCTTGCAAAGCTCCCGTTTCGCGGTTTGCAGCCCCTTCCCCCCGTGGAGCGATGTAGGAGGGAACGTGGCCCCGCACAGACGCTGAGGCTAGTGCGGACTCGTCCAGGGAAGGACACGGTGGCCATGGTCGGCTCTGTCTACCGCAGTCGGATGATTTAGACTTTGCCATTAGGTGGGAAAAGCAGCGCTTTAGGAAGACGGTTGGTCCCCGGGTGGCTGGTGCGGGATGGAGCCCGGCGGAAGGAAGGCTCTGCGCGGTGGGTGCAGGGCGGAGGAGACGCTCGGGAGCAGCCCGGGAGCAGCTCAGTCTGCGGCTGGCAACCAGCATCTCCCGGCGCAGATGTGCCGCTTCCTTCACCCCGGCTCACTGCTTCTTGTCCCACGCGGGTGTTGGGAAAAACACCGGGATTTCTCGCTGGAGGCAGGCGTTCCCGACCGTGTCGGCGGGGACGGCGGCCTTGTTCAACAGCCGTGCTTCCCTGGGCCGCGCCAGGCTGCCGCTCGGGAATTCGGCCAACGGGAAGCAAAAGCACGGCGGTGCTCTGCCCCGGTGCTGCGGCGGGGTGCAGGCGGGCGGGGAGCTGCTCGGGTGCGGCGCGGGCGCTGGTGGCACGGCGTGGCGTGGGCACTGATGGCACGGCGCGGGTGCTGGTGGCGTGGTGCAGGTGCTGATGGCCTGGTGCAGGTGCTGGTGGCACGGCGCGGGTGCTGATGTCGTGGTGCAGGTGCTGGTGGCACGGCGTGGGCGCAGGGGCAGTGCTGCCCGCCGCACACCCCGGCATGGTTGCCTGAGGCTGCAGCCTTCCCCGCCTACCCCGGCCGCTGCAGTCGCCTCTCTCCCTCTTGGCCTGCCGAAACGGAGTTTGCTTTCGGCAAAATGCCGTTGCAGAGAGGTCGGCGTTGGTCTCGAGAGCGAGAGGCTCCGGGTCGGTGGTTGGGGGTTCGGGCTTGCGGTGCAGCACGGCCGCGGGCGAGCAGGGCCGGAGGGGCAGCAGGGACAAGGACAGATCAGGAGAAGTGACGTGACTCGGGTCAGCGGTGACCCAGTGCTGGCGCTGGGGTCTCGGCATCCCCAGCCGGCTGTCGCCAGTGCGCTGGTGGGATCGTAGACGGGACCGGGCGGGTTTTCTTCATCCGCTCCGAGGCTGCTGCCCCGCAGCTGAGGGGGGGTCGCTGGGTGGGCTGCGGCCAGCCCCCCGGGGCAGGGGCGACCTGCTGTGGCGGCTCTCCTCTTCCCCCGCTGGAGCCTGAGCAGCTGCCTTCCCTGGGCACGGAAGCTGTCGCAGAAGTGGTTGTTGATCCATTTAATCTCTCTAATAACCACGTGCAAGTTTGCACCGCGGCAAACCCGTACGGGCAGTCTCAGCGGTGCGAAGCTCAGCGAGGGGCCAGGCAGCAGATGTGCTCTGGGGCTTGTTGCTCCCAGGACCTCGAATGCAAGGGGAGAAGCAGGGCGAGTTTTTGCACGGGGCAAGGCGACAGCTGTTCCAAGGACGGGGCTCCCATCTGGAGCGTGGACCAGCTCAGCGCGGTGCTGCGGCTCCCCTGCTTTGCGGCGGCAGACGTGCCGCGGAGCCCGCGAGAGCCGGGGCACAGCAAGCATCTTGCTCCATGCATGGAAGTGTCATCCAAGCTGTTTATTTCTGATCACGTTCAAACTGGCAATTAAAAACAAAGGAAAAAATTGGAAATGTTTATTGTTGATCAGTTTGTGTTTGTGAATTTGATTTCACCTGCAAGTATCTGATGACTTTTCTACATCCATAGACTACCTGCTGTGTGTTTGTCAAAGGATTCTCATAGACCTCCTTTTAGATGGGCATATACTCTTTATTCTATTTGCTGCATGTATGAAAAAATAAAGTATATAATTTTAAAGAAACGCTGTGAGCTGGAGCTGCTTCGCCGGCGCGGCTGGGTGCGCGGGAGAGCCCTGGGCACGCCACGGGATCCCGGTCATTGGCAGCTCTTCCCGGCTGCTGGCTCGGGCTCGGCCACCCTGAGGGGACCCTGCTGAGCCCTATTACGGCAGCAGACGCCGAAACGCTGCGGCTTTCCTGCGAGAAGGATGCCAGCCCGTGCGGCCGGGGCGCGCGGCCACGTGGACCCGGCTGGAAGGCAGCGCTGAGCCGCGCACCGGCTGCCCGTACGGGGCCGTAGAGACCGGGGAGCGGGGGGGGCTGGTCCTTCGGGCGCTGCGGAGCGGCAGGGGTGACCGAGGCTGTGCACGGGGGCTGCTCCGCGTGCGGCCGGCTCCGGGGATGGGACGGGTCCCTGGGTGATGCACAGCTCAGCGCACCTCACGCCAGCGGGACGTGGGCTTTGCACTGGTGGCTGCACGGGGGGGCCCAGCCCGGCCGCCCTCCTGGCCGCGCTGCCGGTCCCGCAGCCGAGCTCGGCTGGGGGCTGCGCCGGCTGCTCCCCCCCCGCCACGATGCTGGGCGAGCGGCCGCGAAGGGCATCTCCATCGCTGGTCCAGGACCTCGTGCAGTCCCCGGCCTCACGCCTGCCCCTCCACAGCGGGCAGCAGAGCCAGCTGGGCCCGCGGCCGCTGCCAGCGCTTCGGAAACGCTTCCCCACGCCGGTTATTCCGGCTTCTGCAAAGGAAACATTTGGTTTTGTGACACTTCCCTTAATTATGGGAGCTAATGACAAAACCATTGTGACAAATGACTCAGCTTTTGATAGTGAAGTTAATTAATTCTGAAGTTAGAGTCTCCACTGGAATAGCTGGGAAAAAACCCCGATTACGGAGCCTGCCCGCACGGCGGGACGCGGGCAGCACCAACCCGGTCCCCGCACGGCGCCGGGGGGATCCTGCCCCACTGCTGCGCGATGGGCACCAGCGACAGACAGCGCACAGCCTCGGAGCCATCCCGCATCCCTGCCATTTGCATTACAATCCCATTTCCTCCGTATCCGGTACCCGCTGCTTCTTCCAAGACTTTAACTCAAACCAATTAAACCGCGGGGCGCTGGGGGCAGAAACGCTGCTGACGGCGGACGCGGGGCACCGGAGCCCGCAGCCGTGCTCACCCGCCTCCCGCACCCGCGCGGCCCCTCGCACACGGCCCCCCGCGCTGGGGCTGATGAGGAAGGACTGCTCCTTCCTCCCTGCACCCCCCATCGCTGCTGGGCCGTGGGGCCCCCGCGCGTGGGGCTCCCAGAGGCGCCACAGCCCCCCGGCACCGCGCTGCTGCTGACGGCCCCCGCCCTGCGGTGCCGGGGGCTCGCCCACCTCGAGGAACAGAATATAATCCAGCTCCCTGCTAATGCGGGGATTATTTCTGGCTACCCACGCTGCCGCTTTGCCAGCTTAAACGCGGCAGATCCGTGGCTGGATTGGGAAGGGCAGAGCTCGGTGTCGGGCGTCTCTGCCCGCGGGGACGGCTCTCCCCGCGCAGGCTGTGCCGCCCCACAGCCGGGCTGTTGTGGCTCCTTCACTGCTGCAAGCGGGGCCGCGATGGGGCCGCGATGGGGCCGGGGGCGAGCGCGACCTGCCCGGGGGCTGCCCGGCCGCAAAATTGCATGGGGCCGGTGCCAGCCGAAGCCGAGAGCCTGGGACCCGGCACACATGCACCGCGCACACCACCACGCCCTGCCAAAATAACACGTGGCTGCAAAATCCCCCACTCGCATGAGCCATGCAGCCTCTCTGCACGGGGGGGGTGTCTGAGCAGGGCAGCAAGTGCAGGGCGCCCAGTGAGAGACCAGCGTGGCCTTGTAATTAAAATGCCCTAATGAATATGCACGACGAAGGTGATTGAGGGCTGAGCGGGCTACTTCGTTGTCGCACTCGGCTTCGCAGAGCCTGGGTTTGGTAACCTGAGTAATTTGCTTTTCGTGCATTTGGGGAGTAAATAACCGGTATTTACATATACGTGCATACCAATGATAACCGTGGACGGCTACACGAGCGGGTAAATCATCTGCCTTCCTATCGCACACCCAACCCCTAAGAAGCCATTCGTTTCAGAGGTGGATACGCTATAGGGCTTATTTGAAAGGTCGCATGAGTCATAAGCTCATCCAACTGGCAGCAAAAATGTTTGCGAGCGATGAGATAGCAGAGAGCCAGAGTGAGAGTTTTAACGAGTGTCAAATAATTAAGGCGCACGACATGGACGATGCTCCGAGATCCAGCCTCTGTTTACCGGCATCCTGCTCTGGTTTGGCCTGGAATGGCGCCGGGGCAGGTGCTAAAAATGGGTCTCCTCGGGGCAGGCAGTGTGTGTGGCAGTGCGGGAGCAGGGTGTGCGTGTGTGTGTGTGTGTGTGTGTGTGCGCGTGCATGTGTGTGTGTGGGGGGGTGGGTGTGCGTGCATGTGTGTGTGCATGTGCATGCGTGCATATGTGTGTGCATGCATACGCAGGCTGCATGTGTGTGCAGGCTGTGTGCATGCATGTGTGTGTGTGTGTGCATGCATGTGCGTGCGTGTGCAGGCGTGTGCATGTGTGCATGCGTGTGCAGGCGTGTGTGTGTGTGCATGTGTGTGCATGCGTGTGCAGGCGTGTGCATGCCTGTGCCTGTGCGGGGGCACCCGCAGAGCAGCACTGCTGCGGCCCCGGGGTGCGGGCGCAGGGCCCCGCCGGTGCGAGCCCCCCGGGGCCGGGGCCGCCCAGGGCCGGGAGGGCGCTGAGCCGAGCTGCCCCGCGGTGGGGCGGCCCCGCCGGCGCCGGCTTCCCGCTACCCCCGGCCGCATCCCGGAGCTCTGCGGCACCTCCGGCCCGGTCCCAGCGTCCCCCAGCCCGGTCCCGGCATCCCGCCGCCCCCCAGCCCGGTGCCCCCGACTCCCCCAGCCCGGTCCCGGCTCCCCGACCCCCCCCCCCCAGCCCGGTGCCCCCGACCCCTCCAGCCCGATCCTGGCATCCTGCCCCCCCCGCAGCCCGATCCTGGCATCCCGCCCCCTCCCAGCCCGGTGCCCCCGACCCCCCCCAGCCTGGTGCCGGCATCCCGCCCCCCCCGGCCCGGTCCCGGTCCCGGCGCCCGCCCCCCCAGTCCGATCCTGGCATCCCGCCCCCTCCCAGCCCGGTGCCCCTGAGCCCCCCCAGCCTGGTGCCGGCATCCCACCCCCCCCAGCCCGGTCCCGGCATCCCGCCCCCCAGCCCGGTGCCCCCGCCCCCCCCAGCCCGACCCGGCTCCCCGCCCCCCCCCCAGCCCGCTGCCCCCGACCCCCTCCCTTCCGCGGCGCCCGCCCCGGCCCCCCCCGCGGGTGCCGCCCTGCCGCCGGGGCGGGGGGCCGGGCCGCGGGGCGGTTTCGGCGCCGCGCTGCCCCCCCGCCCCCCCCCCCCCCCGCCGCCTCCTGCGGGCGCCGCTCCGCGGCCCGCCCCCGCCCCCCCCCCCCCCGCGGGTGCCTTGGCCGGGCGGCGCGGGGGCCGCGCGGAGACTCGCGCCGCGCTCCCCCGCCGCGGCCGCTCGGCGCCGCCGCTCCGCGCCCGCGGGCCATGCTGCCCGCGCGGCCCCGCGCCCCGCCGCCGCCGCCGCCGCCGCCACCGCCGCCGCCGCCGCCGCGCAGGAGCCCCGGCGCGCCGCGGGCCGCGGGGGCATGATGCGCCGAGCGCGGAGCGCGGCGGCGGGCGGCGGCGCCGGCCCTTCCCCTGCGAGCCGCCGCGGTAGGATGAAGCAGCATGAGGATGTGTGACAGAGGCGTCCAGATGCTCGTCACCACGGTGGGAGCCTTCGCAGCCTTCAGCCTCATGACCATCGCCGTGGGCACCGACTACTGGCTCTACTCGCGCGGCGTGTGCAGGACTAAGGCCACGGGCGACAACGACACCAGCCGCAAGAACGAGGAGGTGATGACCCACTCGGGGCTCTGGAGGACGTGCTGTCTGGAAGGTACCTGCCGCCGCCGCCGCCGCGCCCGCCCGCGCCCCGCCGCCCCGGGGGGGCCCCGGCCGAGGCAGCCCCCCCCCCCCCCCGCAGCAGCCCCCCTGGCGGCCGCGCCGCTCCCGGGGTCCCGGCCGGGCTCCTGCCGGGAGGCGAGGGCGAAACTTTCCAGGCGGCTCCTCCGTGCGGGTTGCGGGGGGCCGGGGGGGCCGCGCTCCCGGGGCTTCGCGGGCGCTGGGGGCACCGGGGGCACTGGGGGCACTGGGAGTGCTGGGGCACCGGGGGCTCTTGCAGTGGTTGGGGGGGCGGCAGCGCCCAGCCGGGGCTGCCCCGGCCGCGGGTCCGTCGCTGGCTGCGGGCTCCGAGCCGCCCCGCGTAGGTGCCCGTGACCGGAGGGACGAGGTGCTGCAGGCGGCAGAGGGCCACAGGTCCCGCTCCAGGCCCCGGGGGTTATTCCGATGCGAAGCGGCGTCGACCACCAAACGAGCCGCTGGCAAAGCCCCTCGCGCCTCTCCCCCGCGAGGTCCCCGCGGGCGCCGTGTCCCCGTTGCGGCGATGGTGGAACCGCCGGACCGGCGCGTCCAACGCCGATCCCCACCGCCGCCCACGGGAGCCCGGTGCCGGGCGTCCCCCTCCGGACAGCGGAGCAGGGCGACCTGCGCTGCCGCTGCCCCATCGCTGCCCACCCGGGCTGCGCTGCTGGCACCGGGCTCCGGCCGCCCCAGCACCGCGGCTCTGACGGCATCGCCCCGCGCTTCGCCGCCGCGCAGCAGCCTGCGCCAGTCGGGCGGGTGGCAGGGACCGGCGGGCACCGTCGCAGCCGTCCCGCAGCCGGGCACACCGTCGCACGGGGGGCGATTGCTGCCCAAAGTCGCCGGCTCAGATTTATTCTAGGAACAACAGGCTGCTCTTGAGCACAGGCTCGGCCTGAGCTGGTGCCCGTGCGGGAGAAGATGGCCGATGGCTTCGTGCTGGGCTGCAACTTTTGCAACAAGCTGCAGCAGTTGGTTTCCCGACCGCCGCGGGCTGGTGGCAGCCTGCGTCTCGGCCCGAGGTGCCCCGGCAGCACCGGGTCCGTCGCCTCGGCAGGTGCCTCCGGGAGCCGGCGGCTCCTCCGACGGCACGGGCAGGCGAGCCGGCAGGCTGAGGCGCCTCTCCCGCCGCATCCCGAAGTTCCCCATGAGTCACGGCCACGGATGCAGAAATATCCTGGCTTTTCCCAGTGCTCAGTCCTAAACCCGGCGAATTCAGCAGAGCTTGCTCATTGATTCGGGGAGCTTTTGGATCATGCTCTAATTCCATAATAAATAATTTGCGGTAATCTGTCTCTGCTCCTGGGCCGAGGGAGCAGGGAGCAGCAGCCAGGGCTGTGAAGGATGGGATCACGGGAGGCATGAGTAATTTCCAAAATTCATATTTTTGCTGGCTGCATTTTTTTTCAGCGAATGCTTTATGTTTCCCTCGCTGTGATAAATCACGGCTCTGGAAGCAGCCCGCGAGGCCCCGCTCTCCCGGGCACAGCGCGCTCCGGAAGGGGCTCGGCGGTGCCGCCGCGAACCTCGGCGCTGAATCACAGCGCAGCTCCCCGCGCCAGGGAGGGGAGCCGAGCTGCACCGTGCCCAGCGCTGGCTGCCCGGCCCGGGGGCTGCCTGGGGGCGCGGGACTGAGCTGGGGGCCCCTCCGGGGACGGGGTGGCCGCAGGGCCCGGGGATGCGGGAGGCACTGCGTGCCGCGCGGGATCGTGCCGGGGAAAGGCGCTTGTGTCGACCGAGCTGCTGCTGGGGAAGGGAGACTTCCCGGCAGCGGGGCCGGGCGCCCGGGGCCGGGGAGGGGGTGCCGAGGGCGGCCCGAGCGCTCCCCGCCTGCCGCAGGCTGCCGGCCCCCGCGGCAGGGCCCCTGCCCGGCCGTGAGTGACATGCGGTCCTCGTATCCAGCGGGAAAACATGCGGCTGGGGCACTTTATCCCCTTTTCTGAGGAGTGAACGCAGCGTGTCCGGGAGGGGGGGTCTGCTGCGGCGCGGGAAGCGCGTTCGACGCGAGGAGCCGCTCGGCGTGCTGGGAAGCGCCGAGGCCTCCGCCGTGCTGTTCCTAGCAGGGCTCTAATGCACGTTGTGACGGAGGGATTTGGTGGTGGACCGTCCTCGTGGCAGCTTGTGGAAGTGGCCAAAGCGAGCGCCGGGTGCCCGGCGTGCCGCAGCTGCGCCTTGAGTCCGCGTCGGCCGTGCCCGCGCGGGAGCCGCGTGGGAGCCGTCGGCACCGCCCGGCCGCAGCACGCCCGTGGGCACCAGCGGGTGAATCCCGAATGAAGCGGCAGCAGCCCATGCAGAAACGCCCACGCTGGAAAGCACAAATTGGTGGTTGACTCCATCTCGCGCGCCGAGGCAGGCGCTCGCCGGCTGCTGCGCCAGGATGGGCTTTGTTTCGGATTGCAGCACTTGAATTTTAATTATCACCTCTACAGCATGAGAATACTTATTAAGATATCTTATTGTGCCTCTTGCTCAAACTTGACAAACACGGCTTGTTGGTGGGTGTCCCCTGCGGTTATTTATTATAGATTGTTTTCCTCTTCGGCTTCATTATTAGTATAGAGAAGGACGCTGGACTTTGAGGGAGAAAGCTGAAGTTGAGAAATAGCTGTTTGGCTTGTGCTGTTCTTGGGCAAGTAAAAGAATTTTGGTTCTCATCAAACTTAATTAAACTCAGTGTCGTGAAGTGCGGGGAGCCTCCTCGTCCCTGCCGCGTGGTGCAAGCCGGGACCGCGTCCGCGGCGTCCGCGGGCTCCAGACAGGCAGAGCCTTTGGCCGGGGCTGTCCCAGATACCTCATTTTTAAGCAGATGTGGTGCTTTTTCCTTCCTCCATCCCTTCCCTCAGCAGCGCCGGTAAGGAGGAAGCGCGTTGTCACTTCTGGAGGAGGAAAGGGCTGCTCCCTCTGCCGGCGTCCCTCGCCGTGCCGTGCCCTGCTCGTGTCCGGGACGGGCCCCCTCCGCCCCTTCCCAGGGCAGCAGGAACGGGGCCTTTTCCAAGCACTGAATTTTTCTCTGCTGAACTTGGAGAGCTTTGCTGGCGCGGTTGTTTCGTCAAGTCGCCCGGCTCCTGCTCCGCCGTTGCCATCGGTCGGTGGTAGCTCGCTACCACGAGAGCTTCCCTGCGTTGCAAGGTACCAGCCCCCGCAAACTCTGCTTGGACATAAAAAAAAAAAAGAAAACCTCCGATACTTGAGTCTCCCTTAGCCACACAAGCTGGTTTTCCTCCTTTCTGCCCGTTATTATCTGTTCATCGGGTCGTTGCTGCAGCCGAGAGCTGCGGCCCTCGCGGGGAGCAGCCGCTCCGGGGCTCTGCCGCGATGCCCCGGCCCATCCGCGCTGCTGAGCTCCGCGGCAGCGGTGCCGACACGGGAAGCCTGGCTCGCTCGCCCAGCTCCTAGCTGCAAAACTTGGGCTGTATTAAAGCAGCTGCTGCTACATGAGCCCCGTTACCGAGCTGCCCAAAGCCGCTGTGCAGCTGACCCACCGCCGTCGTGCGTTGCTGTCCCGCTCAGCCTTTTCTCTGCCATGTGCACCTTGTACCCACAATTTCATGTTTTCTTTCCTAGCCTGATGAAGACATTGTTTTTAGCCCAACACTGCTCCCATTCCAGGAAAGCCCACCTAGAAATGTCCCATCGGATGACAACGAACCCTTTCTGCAGTCTGCCTGCTGGTCCCTTTAATAAAGCTGTGTCGAGTCGGGATAATTCTGTTCTTCTGCTTTTCAGGAGAGCTAAATCAAGCAGCTTATGGAACTTTAAATGCATTATGTCACCAATTTCCTTCTTCAACCAAATTTAGAGTCTTGTCAAGAAAATTTTATGAAGTTTGATAGATCTCTCTGCCACGAGGGTGTTTGTCATTTACCACGTCCGTGCTTCCTCGCTGGTGCTGCCCACGTGCTCTGCCCCAGAGCCGACACCACGTGAACCAGCTTCTGCCACTGCCCATTACCGTGACCCATGGAAACCTGCATGGTCTCATCAAACTTAGACTTTTAAACATTAGCTTTTCTGGTCTTCTCAAGATTCACCATAATTCCAAGATTTATTGAAGAAAGATCCATTTTAGATCTTCAGAAAACTTCTCAGCATGTTCCCTCTAATGCTCTTGGGAGGAAGTTCTCCGGTCCCACCAATGTCATGTTTGCATTTAGTAGTAGCTGTTTAGCATCCTCGCCAATTCCCGGTGGAATACATGAGCCTATTTGTTTCCGAGTGCGGAACAGAAGTATCTGATGAATAAATAATTGTGTGTCACTTCTGCTTCATGACTGACAGCGGGACCGTCATAATCCGGGAGGGAGTTTGCATCAGCGCTAAAGCTCCCTTCTCGCGGCGTGACGAACACACGGGTTGCTTAACCCTCCCCGGTGCATGTTTACTTGGCCTGATCCCGTTAGCTTCCCCCACCAGCTGTGTGCGTTTCCTAGCTGCTGATTTCTGCTACCCAAAGTCCCTTTTTTGTGTTTTAGCTGCTGTTTTCAGTGCCCGTCTCCGGCAGGCCTGCCAGACGCTTGGGCCATCTGCGGCGCGTTCCTCCGTGGCTCCTCAGCAGCGGTCACGCTTCTGCGCTGGCGTTTTCCCCGGGTGGGTTTTGCCCGCGGCTGCTCTGGCTCTGCCGAGCGGCGCTGGTCCGGGCTGGGCGCGTGGAGCTGGGCACCGAGCAGCCGCCCAGCTCCCCGCTCCGGTTTGGGCCCCTCCGGCCGCGGCCACGCAGGGTCCCGGGGTGGCAGCAATATTGCCTCTGTCGGAAAGTTATCATCTTTAATTTTTAAGCGCGCCAAGCAAACGTCCCTGAGATTGCAGTCATCCGTGATGGAGCACTTTCCCCCGCTCCTCGTTGTCGGCAGGCGTTTCAGGAGCCGCTCGCCCTGCTCCCCTGCCTGCGCCGCGTCCGTGGCAGACCCCCCCCCAGCGCCCCGGGTCCGGCTGTGCCGGGCTGCCCGCGGCCGGGCTGCCAGCGCGGTTTGTCGCGCCGTGCTGGCGTCCCTGCCCTGGCTGCGCCTGCTGAAGGACCAGGCGGTCCCAGGCGGCCTCCTCGTGCCACCCCACCGCCCGCGGGAACGCGGCCCTCCCTGCTCCTCCGCCAGCAGTCGGCACGGGAGCGATCCGCGGGGGTTCGGCTGGGGTGGCTGCTGGATGGAGAGGGGCTGCGGGGGTCACGGGGACGGAGAGGGGCTGCAGGGGTCACGGGGATGGAGATGGACTGGGGGGGTCATGGGGATGGAGAGGGGCTGCGGGGGTCATGGGGATGGAGAGGGACTACATGGTTATAGGGATGGAGAGGGACTATGTGGGTCATGGGGACAGAGAGAGACTGCAGGGGTCATGGGGATGGAGAGGGGCTGCGGGGGTCACGGGGACGGAGAGGGACTGGGGGTGTCATGGGGATGGAGAGGGGCTGCGGGGGTCACGGGGACGGAGAGGGGCTGCGGGGCTCGTGGAGCACCCGGGCGGGATGGGGGTGCTGGAGGGGGCCAGGGCAGGTCTGCAACATCGCAGGAGGGTCGGGGAGGATGACCAGGGTGACTTCCCTGTTCCTCCTAGTAACAGAACTAGGGAGCATCCGACTGAACCGTGCAATGGAAATTAGAGAACGGAAGCGTCTCAGGTGATGGTGGTGGGTGACGGTGCAGAGGGAACGGTTATTCACCTAAGAGCACATGAGGAAGTTACCGTGCTGCAGGTTTAACGACCTTTCCCTTCTTCTCCCCCCCAAAAGATAGCACTGAAGTGTGCAAGTCAGTGCCCCATGCGTGGGGGAGGCCACAGTGTCAATGGGTTCAGAAAAAGGACTGAACAAACTTGTGGAAAATGGGTCTGTGCTGGATGTTACAGATGATGCCCTAAGCATCACCTCTGTCTTACACAATCCCTAAACCTCCGCTTGGAGGAGGGAATATCGAATAAGCATTAATTACTGTCCTCTAATGGTGATCGAAATCAGGCTGCCTGGACCTTTGGTCTGCTCCAGCCCCACGTTCTTGTGGCACGTGGCCAAATGCCAGGAGCCATAAAAAACCCTTCCGGATGGAGACGGACCCACGCTGCCGGCTGGGCCGCTGCGCCCGCGGCTCCCGCGCTCGCTGCGACGGGGACGTCACGCCGCGGCGGTCACCTCGCCCAGACCCCCTGCTGTGGGGCAGCGCGGGGAGTTGCCCCACGGCCCGCGAGCAGCCCGTGGCGGGCGCAGCGTGGTGTGCTGCAGGGGCATGCTGCAGAGCCGGCCCGCTCCGGAGCTGCTGCTGCTGCTGCTCCTGCTCCTGCTGCTGCTGCTGCTCAGGAGAGGTGGAAGCCTGAATCTGAATGAGGCTCGTGGGTTTTTTTTTTTCCCAGGCAAGGTCACTATTTCCATTACAGCTGTAAATAATTAGGGATGGCTAATGAAGGCTGGAAAACCCTGGCTTTGGGCTGGCAGCTGTGGAAGGTGGTGAAGGGGGATGTTCTGCTGGTTGCTGCTGGGTCTTCCCAGCCTCGGCAGGGGAGGCAGCGCGGTGGCTTCGCGTGCACTAGGACGGGGCCAGCGAGGCGACGCCAGCACGGGAGCTGCCTGGAGGAGGTGAGAGCAGCCGTGCTGCTTGGCTCTGCCGTCGGGAGTGATGCTGCCCTTGGTAAATCACTTCACTTCATTCTGCCTGGGGCTTTTTGCTCCTTGTAATGTGCAGGTAGCAACGGGGCCTGGTGGCTGCATTAATGATTGTCCCATCTGCAGCTCCCGGTCAGGATGTGGCACTGCCAGATTTAGCCCGCAGGGCACAGACCTGTCCCTCGCCCCGGCACAGCCTGCCAGGACCACGTGGGCTCTTTGGCAGCGCCGGCCCCGTCTCGGCAGCAGGGCTGGAAGAGGCGGGATGAATGTTTCAGGTCGGAGCACAGCGTGCTCCTGCGAGATGGGGATCAGCTGGATGCTCCCCCGGGCATCGTGCTCGGTGCTAAAGCAGCAGCGCGGCGCGCAGGCTCCTGCCCCTCTGCAGCCAGCTGGTGCCTGCCGGTGCGGGGTGCCGCGGAGAGGGGCTCGACCTCAGGTCCAGCCATGCTCTGTGCTGGGCTCCTGCCGCTGCCAAGGCACAGAGCTGCCGTTCGCTTTTGAAACTTAAACCTTTTATTTACTTTACTTCAAATGGGCCAGTGCGATGGTCCAGGTGCAGGGGTCTGCGACGCTGTGCAATTGCCTGTGCTGTTTGGGGTGAGCTCAGGCGGAACAGCCACGACACCAGGCTCGCTAAGTGCTTCTTGCCTCTTGGTGATTATGTTTCACATGGATTTTTAATGAATATGATGTGCGCTTCATGAATAGGCATGAACCGCCTTTCTCAGGAAAATCCAAGTTGCTTTTAAAAAATTACATAAGCTCACCTACAAACGCAGGTGGCCGCACCGGGCAGGAGGGGTTAGATCCCTGGCTCACCCTGCGACCAGTGTCTCTGGGCCGACTCACGGGCGAGCGCGGCGGGGTGCGGATGCCCCATTGCTGACGCACCGCGGTGGTGAGTGGTGTAAGGGCGAGCTGGCCACAGGCACCTGGGGAAAGGTGTCCGCCCCGTCCACAGAGTCACCCCACAGCTCCCGGGACGGTCCCGGTCCTGCACGCACAGCGGAGGCTGCGCCCCGGCCCCGCTCCCTGCTCCCTCCCTCTCTGGCAGCGGCCAAGGGCTGGGATTGTACCAGGACTTGCACAGCTTGCTGCAATATTTTTAAATGATTTTTGGAAGATAATTCCTTGTGGCTGGTATCGGGCTGCGGTTTGGTTTCACGCTTGGCGTTAGGACGCTGGTGTGCGCTTCCCTTCCCAAGGGCTCGTCCGGGAGCGCGCTGCAGCTCCGCGGCGAGGGCACGGGGCAGAGCCGCTGCTGAGGAGCACCACTGTTCCTCAGTGCATGCTAAAAACCCGCGGTGCTTCCTCGGGCCGAGCTTTGCCCTCCGCTCGGGCCGCGCTGGGCTGCTCCTCGGCGCGCGGCAGCCTGCCGCCTCCCGGGCGAGCTCTCCGGGCGCCGCGTGGCCCTGCCGCCCCGCTGCCGTGCAGCCCCGGCCCTGCCAAGGCACCTGCGCGCCGGGCGGGCGGCCGCGCCTGGCCGGCTTTGAAAGACCGGGGGCTCGTGGCCACCGCGGGGAAGGGCAGCCGAAACGGCTTTGGCTGCAGCGCAGGTGACGTTGCGTGACCGTTTCCTCAGATGCTGCCGGTTTCTTCTCCCCTGACACCGCGGTCTCGGCCCAAACCCGCCGCTGTCGGGCGGCAAAGGACGCCGTTCTCACCGGTGCGGGGCTTCGCCGTCAGCGCGCCGGGTCGTTGGGAATCGGGTTGTTTCGTTGCGCAGAGGTGCCGGGAGGTCCCGCGCGGCACCTCTACCCCACGGAGCAGCCCTGCGGTTTGCAACGGCTCCTATTCCACGGGAAAGACGAGGACGGGACGCGGAGAGGCGGCATCCCGGGGTGCAGCGGGGAGGAACGTGCTTCTGCCATGCGCTCGCCGGGGAGGCCGGGGCCCGCGCGGCGCGGCGGCGGTCGGCAGCACGCAACGCGTGAGTCAGCGCGTGCGAAGCAATAACAAAAGGCGGCATTTGAGGGCGACATTTGTGTTCATGCCTCTCAAACGCTCATATTTTCGGTTTCTTTGGTGATTTGGTAATTGTCCCATAATTGTACCTTCACTCTCAGCTTGTGCCTGCAATCGCAAGGCGGGGGGAAATGCAACCCCCAAAGAGGCTGGTGACAAGCGACTGCCCTTTCTTAAGCATTCCTCCTTTTAACTTCTTAAAATCACCGTCGGCGTGTGCTGCCGGGACCTCCGGGCGCCCCGGCTGGCTCTGAGGGTGAGGCGGGCGGTGCCGGCGCCGCACGGCCGGGAGCTCGGCAGGGCTCGGTGGTGCCCCGGAGCAGGAAAGCCGTGCTGGGCCACGCGTGCTCGAGCCACGCTGTGTCCAGAGCCTTTCCCCACGTCCTGGAAGCGTTAGCTCGCCGTGCCGCAGCGGGTGCCGTAGGGATGATGCTTCCCTTCCCTCCCTGGAGGCTCTGGGCTGTTCTCCCTGCCCTTGGGAGCCCCTGGCACAGGCTGGCCAAGGCTCAGCTAGGCTCAAGGGACGCTTGCCAGTGCCACTTCTGCAAGTGCCAGCGTGCTCTGAGGCATCGGCATCACCCGTTGCTTCGCACCACGTGGCCGCAGCGGCGAGAGGCCGCGGGATCGGCCGCCGTTCCCCGTCCGCGCTCCTTCCCCGGGACGGCGGCCAGCCGCGGCGCGAGGCGTTCGGGTGCCCGGGAAGGCTGCTGGCACGTCAGGAGACAAACCGTGGTTTCGTGTAGGCTTCCTCCCTGCCGCCCGGAGCCTCCAGCAGCCCCAGCGCTGCCTTGACACTCTGCCTAGCCGACAACTTGCGCCAGGCTGCCCGGCGTCCGTGCCAGATCCCCCATTTGCCTAACAGCCTCGCTCAGCTGAGCCTGCCTTATCGCAGGTGGGCCCCGGCCCGGCTTCGGAGGATGGTGCCGAGGAGCTGCCTCCCGAAACGCGGCCCCGCCGGAGCGGCCCGGCCCCGCCGTTCCCGGGCTGCAGCGTGCCTCTCGCCCGGAGGCGACTGCAGCAAACGGGCAGACCGATGCCGCCCGCCCCGGGCAGCCCACGGGCGCCTGCGTTATTCCCTGCCGGGGGGGGGAGCGTCTCTCCGTTCCTCAGCACGCTTCAGCCAGGGATGGACGTGTTTTGTAATCCTGAGCCTTTGGCTTTCCCTCCACCAGGAAATGCTAAAGATGGGCAAAAGCCATTATTCCCTTAATAGTAAGCAGCAAAACTGCAGCCTGGCGGTGCGAGATCTCAGACCCGGGGAGCCATCTCCTCCGACCGCGTCGCCCAGCTGTCGCAGCGTGCCCCGGCAGGGACACTGCGGGGGGGGGGGGGGACCGTGTGCTTGTTCATCATCTTACTAGCTTTAAATAACGTCTACTCTGCATGCGACTCAAACTCGCTGCGCTTCCCCTGCCCGCTGGGCCAAGCCCGGGCCGGCGGCCGCTGCTGCAGTCGCAGCTCGCGGGACCCGGGGCGAAGGCTCGCGCTCCCGAGCAGGGGTCACCGGCTCTTGTTTCAGTGCGTGCGCATCGCTCCGTGCCATGCGGCTTTCGTGTTTGTGCCAGCTCGCTTGCGGCCGAGGCGAGGGACAGCCGTGCGAGCCGCCGCGCGTGAACTGCCCTCCCTGCAGCCGGTCTGCCCGGCGGAGCCGCGCGCGGGGCTGGTGCTGCGCTGCCGGGCACGAACGCCACGAGAGCGGCCGGGTGCAAGAAGACAGACCTCTGTCCTTTTAAACCACGTCTGTGCGTCCCGGTTATTTGGTGTATCCCCGCTAGCGTCCCTCGCCGGGTGCTTCAGCGCAAGGGTGCTGGAAAACGCGGCGGCAGCTCCGTGTTCCCGGCGGGAGCTGTGCAGGGGCAGCTTCCCCAGCGCCTCCAAAGCAGCCCTGTGGCTTAAGCGAGAGGTTTTGAGGCTAAGCAAGTTCAGTCACTCATTTAAGAAACATATACGTTGCCAAGCTGGGCAGATTGCACCCCCAGCATGAGCAGACGTCTTCGGCGAAAATGGGAGAGCAGAGCATCCCTGGCAGCCAGGGGTTTTGCTCCCCAGGGTTTGCATTCAGTTCAGTTTAGTTAGTGAAGGCTGCTGGCACGCTGCAGGAGAACTTGCACCTCTGCCCGGCGTAATGCCCCTTCGTGTGCCCCGTCCCCCGGCCTCGGTGCTGGTGGCTGGGGTGGGTACAGTCCCGCTGGCCGTGGAGCTGATGGCGACCTTCCCACTGGCCTCCACGGCAGCGGGATGGGCTCTGGTACATAATTTAATGGCAAAATAGGAATGAATTGGAAAGCACTGGCATGAAATATGAAGTTATCTGCTTGCCCATCAATCTCAGGGTCTTTTACATTTTCCTTCCCTCCCTCCTTCAAATCTATATTTGGTCCCTGCCTTCTGAAAGGGAAGAGCTGAGTGGGAGTTGGGATTGTTTCGAAGCCACAGAGTTTCTCTAGCAGAACGCCTGGTGCGTTGAGTGAGGCTGGAGCAGCCGGGGGTTACGAGCTGGGTCACAGCGGGGTGGCCCTGTGCGCCGGCTGCGGGGGACCCCAGGCCCTCGGACCCACCGCGGCCCCGCAGCGGGGCCCTGGCCTGGCGCCGACCCGTCTGGAGGCTCCATCCTTGGAGAGCTTCGGAAGCCGTCTGGGCACGGCGCTGGGCACCCTGCCCCAGGTGACCCTGCTTGAGCAGGGGGTGGACGAGAGGGTCTCCGGAGGTCCCTTCCAGCCTCAGACGCTCTGGGATTCTGCGAAAGCAGAGATTTGTAGTCGGGAGCGTTGTCGCGCTCCTTGCCTCGAGGGTGGCCGGACGGGTCGCCTGCGGTGCCCTGGTTGCACGTTACGGGTGCACGAGTGGAGTAAGAAGCTGACATAGATGCGAGTCCCGTCCTCGGGGCCGGCAGGCACCGGAGCATTTTGAGGAGCATTTGCCTCTGGAAAGGCAGTTGCAATGCGCTGGTGCCTCTCGGTGCCCTAAAATCCCCATGTAAAGGGCAGAACACGCCGCATCCCTGCAGCTAGCCTTATCGCTGCCCCCAGGCCCGAAGCACGCTGCGGATGTGCCGGCACGGAGGGACGTTTCCTATGGAAAAGTCCTCTACAACGTGGTGGGGCGGAACAAGCGGTGCTTGATGGAAATTACTCTGAACTTCTGGAAAATGTAGCGGTGCCTAGGTAGGTGTCTGCTCGTAGGCGTCCCTCCTCTGTGAAACGGAGGCAGGGGTGGTGCCATTCACCAGAAGTGCAAAATCCTCTCTCAATGCCGTCTATAGGTTCATCCCTTTCTTCTTATTGTTCTCCCCAAAAAAGGAAGAGTGAAACTACAGTGATACTCCTTCAAATATAGCTTTTCCCCCCCATCTGGGATTGCTGGAACAGGCTTCGCAGGGCGCTCTTCCCCGCGCAGATGGCGAGGGGGCGGTGGCTCTGCTGCCTGGCAGGGACCGAGCAAACACGGTGGCTGCCGGGACGTTCGCGGGCGCCTGGGCAGCCCCGCGGGCTCCGACCCGGGCGCGACGCCGTCCGCGAAGCGGGAGCCCGGCAGCAGCCCGGCTGGCGGGGAAAGGGGGAGCGCGGCGGCCGTTTGCAGGCATTCCCCGCTCACGCAGCAGCACGCGCGCGTTGCCCACTGAATTCCCCAAAATAAACCGGCTTTGAAGGATAGAGTCCCTTTTTGTACATCAGCTGAAAAATTCAAGTATTTATATCGTTAGGGAGAGATGACAAGGAGTTTAGAAAAAAAAAAAAAAGGCAGGTGTTTGAGTGGCAGTCCAGTATTTGAAGTTCAAATACTCACCTTCAAATGAACAGTGTATAAGAGAGGAAGAAAAAAGAAATTTAATATCATTTTTGCAAGGAAAACAACCTGCCGAGCTTCCTCCCCGACTAAATGTGGTTTAAAGATTGACTGTGTGGCTGTAGAAACTATCGATGAACTGTAAACATGAAAAGATCGCCCTGCTCCTGGCCTGTCAGGAGCATTACGCTGGAAGCGCTCTGAGCTCCCTTCCCGCATGACTCACCGAGTCTCGAGCAAATGTGTTTATTTGTAAAGATCCTCATTTCAGAAATAGTGACCTTTTTAATGCCGCGTGCGGTAAGCTCTGAAAGTCTAAATTGCCTTTTGGCAACTTGCTAGTCTTGCTCGAGCTCTGACAGTGTGCTTTCCATGGCGATTTGCATATTTTTAGCCTTGGTATTCTGCGCTGTGTGGCTGCTTTGAAAAATGATTTACTTTTTGCAGCCCTTGTAATATAATTCGGCATCTGTAGCATTTGCCTGAGATCAGGCTGCGCAAAGAGGGCCCGGGGGGCCGGCAGTCCCGCGCACCCGGCCGCCCCGCGTCCCCCAGCCCGGCGAGTGGCCTCGCGTTTCCGTGCACGGAGCAGAAGCCGTCCATGGAGCAACGAGCTCAGGAACCTGCTGCTCACTGGGGTGGGGGATAGAATGTGGGGCGTAGCAGGGGGGACAATGTGACGAGGGCTTTAAAACTATATCTTAACGTTCCCACGCTCCGGTGTGTGCTAGACCCGCACCTTTAACAGCTCCGTCCCAGGGTACCCTTGGCATCTTCATTATTTTTCCCAACGAGCTCCTCTGCGTCAGCGCTCCCGGGGGCGGCCCTTCTGGATAACGCGGCCAAGGGACGTCCCTGGACCAGCTGCAGGCTTGGAAGGACTGGCTAGCTTCTCCCAGTGTTGAAAACTGTCCCTTGTCTCTAATCCAGCTTCAGCTCCCAGTCTTCCAGCTTTGCTGCTCTGTCTCCTGCTGGGTGCGGAGACGGCTCTGCAGCCCCGGCCGGGAGCCTGGTGGCCCCTGCGCTCTTTGCACGCGTCTTCGGTCCTTCTCCCTCTGTGGAGCATCCCCGTTTTATCAGTACCTCCTGGAAAATGGGCCACGGTGTTCGTCACAAATGTCAGCAGCTCGAAACAGGGGATGAAACTCCCGTAGCCGCGTTCCCCGCGCCCGCACGCTGCAGCAGCCACCCGGTGCTCTTGGCCGCGGTGCTCGGGTGCGTCTGCTCCTCCGCTGCAGCCCAAGCCGCGCTGGGGTCCCCGTGCACGTGTCTTGCTGGGGGTGTCATCAAACATCAACTCGGACAGCTCGCAGAGCCCTTGCAGCAGCGCTCCTGCCTTCGTCGGGAGAAAGCGGCACCTCGGGAGAAGGTGTCGGGTTGGCACCGAGCCCGTCCCTGGGCTTTGCCGGGGCCGCGCGGCACCGACGGGCTCCGACTCGGCCCGGGCAGCGGCTGCTCCCAGGCAGGACACGTGCTTCCGTGCGGCTCCTGGTGCTTCCCCGTGCTACGTTAAGCATCGGCGCTAATTGCTCAAGCGACTCTTTTAGCAGCTCTCTCTAAGCTCTGGGATGTGAATATGCTGAATATGAAATGTCTCACTTGTAATAACAGTTATTTAGCATTTCTCTGTCTTGTGACTAACACTTCTGCCGTTTTTATCTAGTAACAGGCTGTAACGTTGCTCCTTGTTGTTGTTGCTCTTCCTAATGCATCGGGGTAGATGTTTTGATGGTTTTTCTGCTGTTTGTTTGCTTCCCTTATCCGTGCTCTACAATTCCTAGATGCTGATTTATATTCAGGGTTACGAATGTCTCCTTTCCTCTTCCGGTTGGATACGTTTTTATTTTTGCAGCTGTTTATGTATTAGCCAGCTTTCGACGGGTGCAATTCCCGTCTCGGTTATGAATTTTGAGGCCTCTAGTAAAACAGTCTTAAATCATTCCCTATTCACAGCCATGCCTTTATGCTTAAATCCATTCTTCTAACTGATTTGGCTTATAATTGTTTTCTGCTCTGTGAACTGACCTTTTAAAGCAGTGAGAATATATGTTAGTGCTTTGGGCTTTACTGTTTGCCCATAAGAAGCGTAATCAAGTCATGATTGCTTGGACTTCAGCAGCCGCCAGTTTTAATTTAGTGATCGATTCCCCTCTAACCGTGGGCACAGCCGGGAGCGGAGCTCCCCTGCGCCGGACCCACGCTCCAGAGCGACGGGACTCTCCGTGGCAGGGTTTTAGAAACTCGGAGGACGTTTTAACACCGGCAGCTGCCCCGGGGTGGGCCTGCTCCCGCGCTACCTGCTGCCGCTATTGCTAACGCAAAACCCGACGCCGTCCTGGAGAGGCCGTGCCGGCTGCACGGGACGGTGTCGGTGGGAAGCTCCCGTGACCCCATCTGCGGTTTAGAGACGAAGCTTGGGGATGTGGCACAAATGGGACGTGGTGGCACCGTGGGTGACCGCTCTCCCGAGGAGCCCGGCAAGAGCAGCAGCCCCGGTTCGGCGCGGGTGCCGCCTGGTCGGCGAGGCGCTTTGGTGGGCGCCGGGCTCGGGGGAGCAGACGGCTGCAGACGCGAGGGAGCGAGTGCAGGGAGGGATGGGGACAGCAAAGAGCCGCTGTGGGGAAGGAGGAGAGTGAAGGAGAGCGAGACCTCAGGCAGCGTGGGGAGGCTGTGTCCAAATGAGAAAAAACAGGAGGGAGCATGAATTCTGACAGGCGGAACGAGGAGCCATTATAAGGCAGGCCCCAAACGATGATGAAGAGCAGCTTTCTGAAGGCATAAAAACCGGTACTAAAATCCTGCTTCTCGAGCGCGTCCCGGGCCGTGGCGGAGCGGGAGCCTCGACGGGGCGCGGGGGGATTAGCTCCCGCGGGAAAACAGCGCCGATCCTTCCCACGCCTCTCCGCGGGGCAGGACGCGGAGGAGCTCCGGGCAGGAGTCCTGCCGGAAGGTCGCGGGTGGCCCCTCGGGGCGCCGTGGCGGTGCCCCGGCAGATGTGCGCCCAGCTGTTGGGTGACGGTGGCAGCGGGGCCCTGACGGCCCTGCGGTGCCGCAGACGGCACCTCGCACCGCGGCAGCTTCTCCTCTGCCCCGGCAGCCGCCGAGGCGGCTCCTGCCACCGCGGCCTGGAGGTCACCGTGGATGGTCCCCCCCCGGCCACCGCGCTCGGCTTCTGCCCCGTCTTTTGCCCGCGATGTTCCCCGAGCAGGCAACAAACAAGACCTCTTTTTATTTTCTTTTTAATTGCCGGAATTGTATTAATTTGAAAGGATAAACTCAATCAGCGGAGCTCATTAATTTCTAGCACATGGCTTATTTGCACAGATCCCGGCTGCTCCGGCGCTCGTTTTGCTGTCATAGGAATGTCAATTAAATTTTAAAATAAAAATCAATGTTTATTCACCCTTAAAGATGAAATGTGAGGCGGCTTCCTTGGACGTGCTGGCGAGCCAACGTCCGCGGCCCCTCCGAGCCCGGCTGGCCTCGAGCCCCCGCTGCGGCCGGGCTCGGGGACGGGAGCGCGGCCGGGGGAGCCGGTGCGGCCGTCCCGCGGCGGGGCCCCCCCTTCCCGGCGAGCACAGAGGCTGGGGGGGGAAGGAGACCCGCGCAGAGTGGGGGGCACATCCTGAAAGGCAGCTCTGGGGCATTACCTGATTACTGTTGTAATGAGAAAAACAAGGCTAAACCCTTGAAAAAGAGTGCTGGAAATTACCCGTCATTTTCAAACTTTTTTTTTTCTTCTCTATTATTCAGAATTGTTTTGCTTTTCTAAACTACCTTGTGTAGGTTGTAATAATCCCACAGATTCCAGAATGGGAGATGATGATTCACTGTCAAAATGTAGATTTTTTTTTTTTCTTTTAGAAATGCTGAGGGAGTAAAGTTGCTGTGACACATCCTGAGTGCTGGCACCTCGCGGGCTAAAGCTGGCAGTGCTCCTCGTCCGCCCGTTGGTGCGAGAGCCCGACTCTGGCCCCAGTGAGCCCCGTTGCCCCCCGGCCATGCGCCCAGCCCTTGCGGGGGGGGGAACCCTTCTTGCAGCCGGCGCAAGATGAGGAGCCCGGGGTGATGCTGGCCCCTCCCCGAGGGCAATGCTGATGTCCTTGGGGCGATGCTGGTCCCCCCCAGGGCGATGCTGATGCCCCTGGGGTGATACTGATTCTCCCCCCATGCCCTGGATGATGCTGATCCCCCCACCCCAGGGTGATGCTGATGCCCTTGGGGTGATGCTGGTCCCCCCCGGGGTGATGCTGATCCCCCCCCCCCCACCAGGGTGATGCTGATGCCCTAGGGGTGATGCTGATGCCCTTGGGGCGATGCTGATCCCCCCCCCACCAGGGTGATGCTGATGCCCTTGGGGTGATGCTGATGCCCTTGGGATGATGCTGGTCCCCCTCACCTGGGTGATACAGATCCCCTGGGGTGATGCTGATGCCCTTGGGGCAATGCTGGCCCCCCCCCCAAGGGTGATGCTGATCCCCTGGGGTGATGCTGCTGCCTCTGGGCAGATGCTGATGCCCCCCCACCCCGGGGTGATGCTGGTGCCCCCCCCCCCCCCCCCGTGAGGTATTCGTGCACGTGTGCACTTGTGCCTCCATCAGCCCCTCTGCAGATGGCTGAATTTTGCAGCCAAGGCAGCGAGTGCCCAGTTTGAAGCCAGTGCAGCAAAGGGGTGGCTGTGGGTCGCAGCCCACCCACACGGACTTGCTGGGGTGAGTGGCACGGTGACACGGCCTCGACGCTGCCCCGAAACCCCGCCGGGCCCAAAGGCTGCAGCACAGGGCTGCGCACGGGAAACGCTGAGTCCCGGCGCTTTCATTACAGGTGTTGAAACCCGCTCTGCAGCCGTGCGGCCATGCAGCGATGCTGAGCCCCTCTGTAATGCGCTCCGGGGGGCCCCGGGAGTCGTGCACAGCTGCAGTACAGTCGTGCACAGGCCTGGGACAGTCGTGCACAGCCCTGGGACAGTCGTGCACCGCCGTGGCCACTTTCCCGCAGGCCCCGCTGGCGGCTCCTCGCTGCCATGGCACTAGTTTGATTTGACTTGGGGTTTTTCCACTGTTATTTTACAACAGAAAAGAAGAAGAAGAAAAAAAAAGCCCTTCAGAAACCGCCGGGCTGTGTGGGTGACTCCGCTCAGACACCCGCCGCCACCGCCACGGCGAGGGGGAGTGCGAAGCAGCGCCGGGGCCATCGCGCCCCGCTGCCCGGCGGGGGCTGGTGTGGGGCTGGCGAGGCGGCCGGGGGCGCGGGGTGGGCGACGGAGACGGGGTTTAGCCCCTGGCAGCTGCGGGCCCGGCCGAGGACGGGAGGGAGCCGGGGGCTCTTCCCCGGCAGCCCGCGTGGCTCCTCTCGGCTTCGCTGCGGTTTATGCAGAGGGGCGTCTGCGAGCAGGCGGCAGCGCTGGCGTCGGGCGCGGAGCAGGCGAGCGCGGCTGCAGGCACGGCCACTCGCACACGGCCGCTCGCACATGGTCGCTCGCACACGGCCGCTCGCACGCGGCTGCCTCTGGCTCGGGATGCGGTGCCGGCGGCGAGGGCTGGCAGAGCTCGGCCGCCCCGGGAGGCTCCCGGACGGGGCTGCGTCGCTGCTGCGGTGGAAGGAGGGCAGGGAGCGAGTGCCGCTGCCCGGCCGGCGCCTGGCAGCCCGGTGAGGGTGGCTCCCTGCCCCGGTGGCCCGTGTCCGGCCTCGGGGAAGCCCGGTGTGCGGCAGCTGCGTCTGGTAACGCTCTGCAACCCCCCACCCCGGCTGTGCAGTCCATGCGCAACCCCCCCAACAGCTGTGCGGTCCCAGTGCCACCCCCTCCCAGCTGTGCGGTTCCTGTGCAACCCCCCAGCTAGGCAGTCTCTCTGCAACCCCCCCGGCTGTGCGGTCCCAGTGCAAACCCCCCCAACAGCTGTGCGATCGCTGTGCAACCCCCCAGCTAGGCAGTCTCTCTGCAACCCCCCCGGCTGTGGGGTCCCAGTGCAACCCCCCAGCTGTGCAGTCCATGTGCAACCCCCCCCCAGCTGTGCAGTCTCTCTGCAACCCCCCCGGCTGTGGGGTCCCTGTGCCCCCCCGCCCCGCTCTGCAGTCTCGCTGCAGGGACCTTGTGCAAAGAGCCTGAGGATCCCTGGCAGAGCCGGCAGCTTGGGGAGGGGAGGGAGGGAGGATGAATTTCTCTCCATCTCTGCAAGCATCTGGGAGGTGGGTGGAGGGTAAAAAAAGATGAGCCCTGAAGTTTTAATTCCTTGGAGATATTTAGACATCTTGCTCCTGTTCCCTCGAGGGAGCTCAGTGCCCGAGCGTCGCCGAGGCTCTGCCGCGGGCTCCTGTCCCCAGCACTTCCCAGCTGAGCTCTAACCTTTACGAGTCTCTAACCGGAATTAATTTTCGGAGAACTTGAAGCACAAGGACCGCACCACGTCCTTCGCGTGGATCTGGCACAACAGGGAATCCAGGATGGCAATCGCTGCAAACCACAATTTGCAAGCTCACTTAGCCAAATTTAACAGGAAGCATCAAGAACTGATGTTTAAAATTTGTCTTTGCAGCAAGACTTTTTGTCTGTCTGGGCTGAACTAACTAGTGTCAGGGGTGATGGCAATTTCCTTGTCATTTAAGAACAGTGTTGGCTCGTCTTCCCAAGCCCAAGTCTTGGTGTGCACACCGTGAACAGTAACAAGCAGAATAGTCCCTGAAAACTGTGCCACTGCATGAGGAGTAATGAGATTTTTAAAACCAGAACTAGAGCTCTTCAGTCTTCTGGCTTTTGAGTTTTAGGATGAACATTATTAGTCCTGTTCCCACAGTCGCCGGTGTTGGGAACGTACCTCTCGCCTCCCCCCCCAGCCCTGCCTGGGGGAAAAGGGCTGCCATAAAATCGCTCGATTGCCTTTGCATCCTCTGTGCATGCGGAGCAGGGGCTGACGCTGAAATGCAAACCAGCCAAAGCAGCAGCAACGCGACCCTACCGAGACAAACCGCTGCCCCGCGAACGCAGCCGGTGCTGCCCAAACGGCCGGGCTGGCTGCTCCCACGCTGCTTGCGGGGGGGACGTGTCCCGAGTGCATCTGCCCCCCCCCCCGGAGAGGACTTGCCCGCGGGGCCGGGGGGCACAGGGCAGCCCGCCGCTTGCAGCAGGGCACCGCGGGGTTAAAGCGGTGCCACTAACCCGGGAGCTTGAAATGCAGCTTGCGGAAGCTGGTGCAAAACCTTGATGGCTGCTGGGACCGGGGGGGGGCCTCAAACCCGCGTTGCCCAGGGGCCGCGGGAGCTCGGGGAGCCCCGGCGTGCAGGGGGGGCAGAGGCGGCTGCAGCCCTGCTCCTGCGGCCTCCCGCACTGCAGCGCCGGGAGATGCTGCCCGCGGCACCGGAGGCCCCGGAGCTGCCCGGGAGCTGCCCCGGCTGCGCTGCCCGATGGGGTCCGTGCCGGCGGCAGGGCAGTGCCCGGCTGCACCGCAGGGGCGGCTGCGCGGGGGCTGGACAGCCACAGCAGCACCCGCCTTCGTGCCGGGATGGCTGGTGACCCAGCGCTGACTCCGACTTACGTCCTTGCTAAGAAAACGCGGGAAGGGGACGGAGACTCCGGAGCCGAAGGACCCGGACAGAAGCCTCTGCCTTTACCCCCTGCTCTCTCGGCTCTGCCGCGCTCCCAGGACCCGACTTTCCCACGGGCACCCAGCTTCCCGCGGCGGCTCCGCAGGCGCCGGGACGTCCCCACGGTGCCCTGCGCGGAGCCATCACGGCCGTCCCGGGCGTGCCGGGCCCCGTTGAAGCCTGGTGTCTCGTCTGTCGGGAGGCCGGAGGTGTGCGCGTCAGGCGGCTGAGCGGTTGCCATGGCAGCCATCAGCCCTTGATGAACAGAGTGGAGGAAAAACCCCTCAGTAAATGTCAGCATGGGAAGTAGGTGCAGGGAGCTGGGGCAGGGGGGCCGGGCAGCGCGGGGGCTCTGCACGCCGGCGGGCACCGCGTCCGGCCCTCCGTCCATCCCTCCATCCCTCCATCCGTCCCTCTGGCCCTCCATCTGTCCATCCTCCATCCGTCTCCGGTTAGGAAGAGCAGAGGCAGGTGCTCCCAGCTCCCGGGGGGCAGGAGCTGCCTTACGCCTGGGGTAGCCACGGGCTGCAGCAGAGGCCGAGCCCCGGGAAATGGGTATTCCCATTTGCAGGCTGCCCGGAGAGACTGGCCGTGTCTCTGACCTGCTCTCGCACGTGGCACCAAGGCGAGGTTTTCTCTTGCTCTCAGACGGCGAACGCCGGCCCCGCCACCCGCCCGGGAGCTGGGTCGGAGGGAGACGCTCCGGAGCTGAGAGCCCGTCTGCGGGGCGCGGGGAGGTTTGCACCCCGCGCCCGGCCTTGCGGGCGGACGGGGCTTTGCGGCCGTTACAGGGAAGCGGCGGGAGGTGGGAGAGCCCGGGTCAGCGTGGCGCGGGCCCCCCGCCCAGCACGGGCACGGGCGTGATTTGCGACGGCGGGGACGCCCCAGCAGCGCCGCGGGAAAGCTGCCCATCCTGGACGTCGGCCACCCGCGCTCGCCCACTGCAGCTCCGCTGCCCCGGGGGTTTGGCAAACAAGGTGGGCCAAGACGTCCTTGCAGCCCGGGAAGTGGCGAGCAGCCCAAATGTGTCCCCGTGCCCGTCTTTGTGCACAGGCTGCTTCCTCCAGCAGCCCGATGCGAGTCTGCAGCGACGGGGGAGCTGCTCTCGTGCCCGTATCCCCTCGCAGTCGAAGCGCTGCGGGAATAGACGTCGTCTTGCAGCAGCTGCAGCCCGGGCGATGGCCAAAAGCAGCAAAATAACCCAGGGAAATGCTGCAGCTGCTGCGACGGGAGCCCGGGGCGGAGGAGCCCGGCTGCACGAGCGGAGCAGCGGCTGTGCCGCGAGTGCCGGCTGGGGCGGGAGGCAGGAGCACCAGCGGATCGATTCCGAGGAGGCCCCAGGAAAACCAGTGAATTGCACACGGAGGTTGATCTCCGCGCTTGGACCGGGTTTGTGCCGCTGCCACTGTCATCCCCAGCCCGGCCGGCGTGCTGCGGCCCCGGAGCCGCAGTCGTGGCACGGCCGCGGGCCGGCGGGGAGGGCGGGCGGCTACCCGTGCCGGCGCGGTCCCGGGGCGCTGGGCAGGCAGAGCAGCGCGCGGTGCCGGGCGTTCGCGGCGACACGGGGAACTGCAGCGGCAGGGCCACCGCCACCACCGCGGGCCAGGCCCTGTCGCGGCATCGGCAGCGTCGTGCAAGAGCCGCAAGCTGAAGGACGTGGCCACGGGCGATGCTGCACCTCGCCCTTCCCATCTCGCTGGGGCAGTCGCGCTCTCTGCCTCAGTTTCCCATTTATAATCGGGGATAACAACCATCGACCGCGGAGGCATGTTCTTGCATCATTGGAGATATACTTGCGCTGAGGTTTGCTGCGTGCTGCGGAGCAAACGGCCAAGGGAACCACGTGGACCGAAACTGCTGCCGCTGCTCAGCGCCCTCGAGGACCCCCGCTCCCTCCCGCGCCGTTTCGTGAACCAGACTCTGAGCCGTCCCGAGCGAAAATTGAGTGCAGCGCTGAGTGTCTTGGAGGACTGCCATGGAGAGCGGGATCTCAGCATCCACGGGAGGTGAAGGAACGCTGCATCCATCAAAACAGAGCCAGAAGCCCCACTGGGCATAGCCAGGATTTTTTTTTTTATTTTTTAATGCCTTTAATTTCTTTCTGGCTGTACATCAGTAGCACATGGACCAGACTGATGGGGCCGGTGGATGGATGAGTAGAAACAGCAGAGACAAGAGATGATTCACAGCCCGTCCCTTCTCCAGGCTGTCCCATAAGCACGGCCAAACGCGAAGGATCTCCCCGCTGCAGACGTGCCCGTGCTGTCCCCGCTCGCCTCCCGCATGCACATCTTGCAGTGCGTAACCGAGCTCCCAGTACATCACCTGGCCGTGCCTGACCTGTCCTTGGCTTTTCCTTCCGTGGCACAGTTGCACCACTTTGGCACAGGAGAGAGCTGAGCCCTCGAGCACGGCCAGGAGAAAGCCAAAGCAAAAGCCGGGCGTTTAGAGGAGAAATGCTGTCGTTCTGCTTCAGAGGAAGGAGAAAAAAAAATACAAAAAAGAGCCTTTTCCCCCCAAACGCTAAGTAGGAGGCCATCAGCTCCCAGATCATCTGTCTCCTGCAGGGTCCCCAGCCAGTGGCCCCGGTCCCCCAGCAGGGCTGGCGGTCACCCGTGCCCCGAGGCTGGTGCCAGGGAGGGGGTGCTCAGCCCGCTGTGGGGCTGGTGCGTGGGCTGCGGGCCCCACGGCGTTCCCGCCAGCACCCAGCACCGGGCAGAGGCTCAGCCGCGGGGCTCAGCTGCGACCCTGGGTGCTGAGCCCCGGCGCGTGCAGCCGTGCGTGCAGCGCAGACGTGCTGGGGCTCCTTCGCAGACGTGCTGGGGCTCCTTATCTGCGCGGCGGTTTGTTGGCCAGCAGTAAATCAAAGCTGCTCTTTTGCACAGTTACGAGGCTCCAGCAAAGGCTCCGAACTGCACAAAACGGTGCTGCTTTGCTAACGCCGCGGTGCCCCGAGCAGGTGCATCCCGTGGCTCCGAACCCTGCAGCGGCATCATCTTCCCCGGCAGGACCCCGGTGCGCGAGCGGATGATCCCCCAAACAGGGGCTGCAGCCGTGGGGCTGTGGCCTGGCAGCGTGCGTGCCGCCGCGGAGCAGCGCGGCCGATGCTCGGGCTCTGCTGGGACGGTGCCAGGGGGCCGCGGGGAGGGTCGGGGCCGCCGGCAGCTCCCCTGCGAAGCCGGAGGGCGGGCGAACGCTTCCCCGCTTGTGTCTCCGCAGGAACCTTCCGCGGCGTGTGCAAGAAAATCGACCACTTCCCCGAGGATGCGGACTACGAGCAAGACACGGCCGAGTACCTGCTGCGTAAGTCCGTCCTGCCCCTCGCGCCCGGCCCCGGCTGCCGCCGCCCCTCCGCCCCCCCTCCGCCCCTCCATGCCCGCTCCGCACCTCCATGCTGGAGCCGCCGGCCTGCTCCCCGGCCGAGAGGGGCACGTGGCGGGCGGCAGCGGCTTGCATTTTGGTAGATGAGCTTTCCAGTCCTTCTCTCGCCCCCTCCCACCTTTCAAATGAAAAGTCTATTTTAAAGCCCCCAGAATGGCATTTTAATGGGGCTGCTCCGCATTTCTGTGCTTTTAATAAAGGCCCCGGCAGCGGGATGAGAGCCCAAGCCGAGGCGCAGAGTATTCCCAGCGCCTTCAGCGGCGAGTGGGGATTTGCTGAGTTAATTACGCTTTACAGCCGTTTCGGGAGCCCGAGCTCCCGACGGGCTGGCAGCGGAGCGAGCTCCCAACGCGCTCGGCAGCGGGGCCGGAATGCTGGGGCTCCGGTGGTTTTTCTTAAATCCTGGAATCTAGAAACACGTGAATAGCCAGAAAAGGGAAGGTGGCAGGTTTTTTTAACGAGAAGGCGAATTGCTCCTTCTCCCAGCTATGTGACAAAACTGGAGAAAATAATTCCTTGAAATTGGCTGGGAAAAAGAAAGAAGAAGTTCGTGGGGGCTGGGGAGGCGGCTGGGCAGGGAGCCGCCGCGACGCCCGCCTGCTCCTTCCCCAGGCGCCGTGAGAGCCTCCAGCATCTTCCCCATCCTCAGCGTGGGCTTGCTGTTCTTCGGGGGCCTCTGCGTGGCCGCCAGCGAGTTTTACAAGAGCAAGCACAACGTCATCCTCAGCGCCGGCATCTTCTTCGTGTCCGCAGGTGGGTGCCGCTGCGGTGGGCGAGCGGGTGCCACGGCGGGGGCTCGGCCGTGCCGCCGGCCCGCGCTCCTCCTCTCCCGGCACGCTCTCCCCAGCGCTGCCGCTGGTCAGCGTTATCCTAGACAATGGCTTTGTCTCCGGGAGCTACTCTGTGTTTTTCTTCTCCCCACAAAGAGACAAGTTGCTCTGCTTCCTTCGCTGATGCAGATGAGGAGACAACAGCAAGAACATAAGCGATTCGTTAAGTGAATGCAAGGAGGCACCAGCCCCTCCCCAGCCGCCCCGCTGCCTCCCGGCACTGCTGGCGGTGCAAAAATCCCCCCAGTCCTGAATAGCACCTCCGGGCTGCGTGGGATGCCCCCCCCTCCGCTCCCCGGTGCTGGGGTCGGCACCATCCGGGCTCCCCGCGCCCGTTCCTGCTGAGCGAGCGGCGCTGCAAAGCAAAACTCCCTCAAAATGGCCCGTTTCTAATCCAAACGGCGATTGCTGCTCCCGCCCCTTCGGCACGGGTGGGCGCGGGGTGGCCCAGCACTCGCCGGAGGGTCCCCGGGGCCCTCGGCTGGGAGGGAGCGCTGCGGCCGCGGCGGCGTGAGCACCTCTCCGTCTCTCGCCCTCCCAGGTCTCAGCAACATCATCGGCATCATCGTCTACATCTCGGCAAACGCCGGGGACCCGGGGCAAAGCGACTCCAAGAAGAGCTACTCCTACGGCTGGTCCTTCTACTTCGGCGCGCTGTCCTTCATCATTGCCGAGATGGTGGGGGTCATCGCCGTGCACATGTACATCGAGAAGCACCGCCAGATCCGCGCCAAGTCCCACGCGGAGCTGCTGAAGAAGTCGGCCTTCACGCGCCTCCCCACCTACCGGTACCGCTTCCGCCGGCGGTCCAGCTCCCGCTCCACCGAGCCCCGGTCCCGGGACATGTCGCCCGTGAGCAAGGCCTTCAGCACCATCCCCTCCACCGACATCTCCATGTTCACCCTCTCCAGGGATCCCTCCAAGGTCACCATGGGGACGCTGCTCAACTCGGAGCGGGACCACAGTTTTTTACAGGTCCACAACTCCATCCCCAAAGAGTTCAAGGAGTCTTTGCACAACAACCCGGCCAACAGACGAACCACGCCGGTCTGAGCCGGGCCCCGCGCCGGGCCGGGCTCCTGTACAGAGGTGTTTTGTCAGGCTGCATGACATGATCCTCGTGACGGTGTAACCAGTGAAACCCCATTTTTAAGGACAAACCCAGATGGTCCCTGCGCCCCCACCCCGGGCCGGGCCGCTGCGTCCGCGGGCGAACTGCCGTTCCCGCGCCCTCTCCTGCGCCGGGGGGGCTGCGGCCCCCGGGGCTCCCTGGCCACGGTGCCCCCCAGACGGACGGGGGCTTCCGGCACCGCCCGGGACAGTGGCTGCCCCAAGCCACCATCATTAGTGTCGATAATATCCGCAGTGTTGCCGTAGCTGTCTGTCCCAGTGGAAATGCCGGCGATAGCCCTGTCTGTGAGAATCCTTGATCCGGTAGTTACCGTTACGCGAAACGGCCTGGAAGTCCGGAGTATGAAGCACCGAAGCGGCTGACGCGATGAGTGCTCGTGTTACCCAACCATCCCCTCCTTGTAACGGATGGAGAGCTGGGGCTGGGTTTCTTTCTGGCGTTTTGTGCATGCATTAAATAGCTTGGAATTCAATTTTGTCATGTTGGGTTGGAAGAAACATCCCTTTGCAATTTTCTGTGGTCCTGAAAGGGCTCCTTTCTTTCTTCCTTTCTTTCTCACCTTCTTTCTTTCTTTCTTTTGGTGCATTCAGACCATGAAAGGACTCAGGAGCAGAATTCCTCCAATGACTGGTAGCGATTAGCCAGTATTTAATTAACCTCTAATGTTGCAAGAAAATGAAATAATTCCCTAAAATTAATACACACAGTCACCAATTACCGCCGGGGCACAATTCGGGAGGCGACGTTTGACCTGGTGTTGCTTCAGGAGAAGCTGGGTTTGTGGCTGGGCCTCTGGCTAGACTCTGTGTGTGTGATGCTCTAATGAAATACGACTGGGAGATTAATGAGAAAAACAACAATAAAAAAGTCCAGTTTGGCAGCAAGCTGCTTGGCTGAGTAGCAGCACCGCGTCCGGGGGCTCTGGGCGGCCGTTGGGAAACGCTCGTCGCGGAGGGGGGAGCGGGAGGTCCTGCGGCGCCGGCCGCGTGGGGCGCGACGCGTTGGCCCCGGGGGGCCGGAGGGGTGGGGGGCCGCGCCGGCTCACCCCGCGATGCCCGGGGGGGGGATTGCTAATATTCCCTGGGGGAAATCCCTCCTGCCAAGGGGCCACGGTGCAAACACGTGCACCCGTGAAGCCGGGGTGTCCCCGGGCAGCCCCGCGGGGCCCCTCCCGGGGAGAAGCGCCGGGTTCGGAGCCCGTTGCAAAATCGGCGGGGCCCAGCTTTCCCGGCTCTGCTTTATCTGGTGCATTTGTGTGCTTAGACGTCGGTGTGGAGCCGGTCTCCTCCGAGCTGCTTTGAAGGGACGTGCCAGCTGCCTGCGCAATGTGACAGCCAGAGGAAGACACGGGCTGACAAAAAGGAGTTTAGTCTTTAAATGTCAAGGCATATGTGTGCAGCCGGAGATCTGGCTTTAAACGTCGAGCCGCCTCGTCTCGCTGGAGCAGAGCTCGCAGAACAGAGGCAGCTTCTAAGCAGCTGGTCTTGCAATTTGACATGTCACTTAATTGAAATCTTATTTAACCTTCTGACAAAACTGATGGGTTCCCACCGAGGCCCTGGGGGGGTTGATTGGGCAACTGCAGGTAATTTGGGGACGGAAGAGCTCTCGTTTACTCAGGCTCGCTGCTAAAAGGAAACATCTGGTGCCTGTTTTGCATTTGTTTAAATAGCCCTGCCCGGGGGCTCCTCCCTGCTGTTGGTGCTAATGGGGCTTTTCCAGGCTCTTCCCAGGAGCGAGGGCAGGTTGCTACCCGTGCCCCGGGAGAGCAGCGGGGTGCCACGGATGGTCTGCTCCGGAGGCTCCCGGGGTGCTTCTTGGCTGGCCTGATCCCGTCCTGCTTCCAGGGGCTGCTCCGGACCTGGTGCTGGAGCAGCAGCTCTGCCCCCAAGTAAGATTTGCCTTTTTTGTGGTTCTTGTAACTGCGCTGGCCCTTGTCCCCGTGAGACCCAGTACCGGGGACCGCGGCCCCGCTGTGAGCCCCGGTGCGGTGATGCTCCGAGGCTGCGAAGCCCGTGGCTGCTCCTGTGGAGGAGGAGACCTGCCGCTGGCGGTGAAGGTGTCTCTGAGCTGCTCGGAGGTGGCTTGGTGCACTGCTGAGCCCGTGCTGGCTCGCGGTTATTGCGGCACATGGTGAAATCCCTCCAAGAGCTGCTCAGTCCAAGGAGGAGAAGCTTCCACAATGGCAGAGTGTGATTACAAGTGGCTTTAGACTGTGTACAGACCCTTCATCTTCATTAAGGTTTATTTGCTACTATTGCGGAGGGTTTTTGTGCAAGAAGACCTATTCAGATGCTAATTGGGCCTCTTAATTGCAGTAGTTGCTGATTGCATGTATTAAAAACAGTTGAAGAAGGATAGCATTCTGATCTGGGGGAAATATTTAAAAACAAAGTAGCGAGAAGACTCGCTGTGTTGGACACAGAGGCAGCAGCACTTTAATTTACCTGGTGTGCAGCCGTCCGTCCTGGGACGGGGCCTCTCCAGCTCCTGCCACCCCGTGTCGTTCCTCAGGTGGCTGCTCACGCAGCGTCTGAGCAAACACAAGGTTTATTTTATTAATGCGTTAATGTATCTTGGTGTTTGCTGGAGCTCTGACCACCTGTGGCGGAGATCAGGAATTAAATCCTTGCTGGGCAGGAATGCAGCAGCTCTGCAGGGGAGGTTGTGCACGGAGCAGCCGGGCCCCGTGCGAGGCCAGTGCCCCTCCCTCTGTGTCCACCGTGGGAACCTGCCCTCGGTCCCTGGGGATCCCCACGGGAAGGGACCCACAGGCACCCCAAAATGCCGTGTGCGAGGGGCTTGGCACCGCCGCAGCCACAGGGGAAGCTCTCGGGCAGTTAAAGCCTGGATGAAATCGCAGCTCTCACCAGCAAATCCTGCTCTGTTCCTCAGGTGTTCTAACAAAAATCACCCAACCTACAGTACCCAAAAAATCCGATCAGCTTACTAATGGGATCAAGGCACTCAGAGGACCTCTTTTAAGTAGATCATTACAGACTCTGATCATGGAAACCTCAATGCTCTGCAGGCTGAAAGCTGCACTGAAACCTTCATTTGATGCTTGCCCTGCTCGAGCCTCGTTAGCTGTGGAGGCTGCTGACTCCGTTCCCTGCTGTGCTGCCGGGATTCCTGCTCCAGCTGCTCTCGGTACGAGGTGCCGGGCTGCCCTAGCACTGTGCTGCCTGGGCAGACGTGGGGCCAACAGCACTGAATGGAATATGTGCCCACTCATGTGCTTGCTCTTCCCTTGTGATGTAAAGGAAAGATGGGGTTTGGGTTTTTTCTTTTTTTCTCCTTTCTTCAGCATTAGATCTCAGAAAAGCAGACTAGCTGAGTCAGAGTGCTTCGGCTAAGTCACCCTGCTCCCCTTTAACGGAGGGGGGAGATGTGCAGGGTGCTTCATTGAGAACAGCCCCCAGCCCTTGCTGTTCGGGAGGTCCTGGGCTTGGCGCGGGTCCCGCGCGGTCTGCGGCCTCCCCCGTTTTGGGGGCGAGTGACCACATGTTGCAGGGCAGAGCTGGGAGCGACGTGCTCCTGTGCTGAGAGCCGGGAGAACGCCTGACCGGCTTGCGGGCAGATCAACTCCTGCATCGTGGCAATTGTTAATAATATGACTGAGACTGGTGTTGCTATAATTACCAATACTGCTGCTGTTATATGTTCGTTGCTGTCGCAGCAGCAAACGGGAGCTGCAGTCGGGAGCCGGGATGCTGCTGTGCCCGGCCCGCGCTGACCGCGGCAGAGCGGTGCTGTGAAAGCCGTGCGCGGGGCGATGCACGCTGCAGGGCTGCTGAGCCGGGGACTGCTCAGGTCAGGATTTTGCTTTGTGTCCGAGAGAGGATTAATTATTTATTCTTTAACTAAGTTCTCCCCGGGCAGTTGAAGCCCCGGGGAGGTGGTGCTGTGGGCGGGGCGGGCGCGTTGCAGGATCAGCGCCTGGCAGCAGAGACTGCGCTTGCTTTTACCTGGGGCTGAATTTATGGCCCGGAGCTTGTTTGTTTCTGAGGTAGCGTAACCCCGGCGATTGCTGTTTTTAATGCAATTGTCCTTTCGCTTTAACCCATGCCGTTCGTCTCGGTAACTGGGCTGACTCACGCGGGTGCCGCTCGCGGTGAAGCGGCTCCGGTGCCAAGTCGGGCGGCCTGGGAGAGGCTCCCGGAGCGGCTGCAGCGGAGCCTCGTAGCACCGTGTTCAGCGCACAGCATCCATCTGAGCAGTTACTTAACACAATTATTTGGTGTGCAAGTCTAAATCAGCTGTCGAAGCAAGCCAGGCGCCTGCGCGGGGAGGGGGCAGGACGGGCACGGCCCCGGGGCAGAGGAGGGGAGCATCGAGCCCCAAAACCCTGCAGGGAGGCTGCTGCCCGTGGCAGGGATCGGGCAATGGGGACCATCACATTTGGCACTGCAGCAGCTTGCAGGGGCGCGAGCCTGAGCTGCGGCAGGGACCGGGGACCTGTCTCCGCACTCTCGTTTCGCGGTGGCCGAGGCCGCTCGCAAGAGCCAGAGCGATTTGTCCGTGCTGGCAGCCCAGGCAGCTGGTGATTTAGGGTGTTTACTGCCATGTGTAATGTCTTTCCTTCGTGCCAAAGTCTTCTGTCTGACAGAGAAAATCAATACCCGGCTAAGTCCAGGCTTCAGTGTTTCTCAGAGAAGTGCAAATCAATATGGATTTCTTAACAGGTTTAATTTCTATACCCGAAAGCGCCCGTTCGGCCCATTTCCTGACCTTTCCATCCTTCGGGGAGGAAGATTAAAAAGATTTGTTCAAATTCAAGGGATTGAATTGGCAAATGCCCTGTTGTGGTGTTTTCTCCCTGCCAGACCTTGGTGTATGGTCTGACAGCCCATGACAACGGCACGGCTCATGGCTTGTTGTCCGGCGCTGCTCTTGCAGCCAGCCCAGAGCCGGCCCGGAAAGCCGGGGCTGCCTAGGACCAGATTCCCATGGTGCTGGCTCCGGGCAGCTCCCCGGAGCGTGCCGCCTCCGGATGCCCTGCTCCTGGGTCTTGTCATGCCAACGAACCCGATGTCACGGCTGCTTCAGAGCAGCCTGATTTAAGGGTGCTGCGGTGCTTGGGAGCGGTGCTATATTTATCCTACGGTGCCTCTGTGCAGTTTTAGATCATCATTTGATCGTTGTAAATAGTGCAAAAAGATCGCAGCTTGCATGCTCGTTGCACCTGAGCAGAGAGGCTTGAAATGATGCAGTCGCTGCCCTTGGGGTGATCCTGCTGGATGGGGAGAAGTAAAGACCATCCACCCAGCCGTGTTACTAAAGCAAACGTGTCTGCTAAGGTCAGAGCCTATTATTTCAATGTCAAATATAATAGTGGCTGTTGCCATGGGTTACTTACATCTCATCACGTATAAACGAGCAATCTGCATAGTGGGTGAGGAGCGCGGTGGCCCTGGGCTCGCAGTGTCCTGCTGGGACGGGCCTCGCTCCCGGTGAGCCCGGGAGGGACCAAGAAGACTTTTCCATCATCAGCAAGGTCTTTCTTTTGCTGGATGTTGTAAATGAGTGTGCAAGCCCACATCTTGAAGTTTTTAATTGCCTTATTTGTGCTATAATAGACAGAAAACCCGGTGCTACCCACTACCAGCCTGCAAAAGTTGGAATGAACATAGAAATACAAAGGAAAGATGTTGACAGAGCAGCCTGCAGCAAATAGCTTTTCTTTTGGCCCTGTTTTTCCACGCCCAAATCTGCAGTTGCACCAGGATAAATGCATGAACCTCCCGTGGTTTTTGTGGGGGAAGGCTCTGCTGCGGAGCACCAGCACCCCCAGAGCAGCCACCTCTTGGGGATGTTCTTCTCTTGCCATCGTCCTTTGTTTTTTCTAGCTTTGATTTGTTGGCTTTTACTGTTTGAAACAGCTCATGAAAGCCTAGGTAAGTTGAAGCAATTTATAAAGCATGTTTGTTATTTACTTGATGGACAGTAATGGCTTCTGCGGTGCCACTGCTATATGTCATCTAAACCCAAGGGCTGCGGCGTTTCAAAGGGCAGCCCTTCACCGGGGCGTCGTGGCAGCCAGCACCGGCGGACCCGTACAATGGCTGGCCGACCACAGCCGCTAAACCCCGCTCTTGGAAGCTCCCCAGAAAGCTTTCAGCAAATAAGACTGTCGCCTGCTTTCCAAGTAAAGTCTCTTTGCTGAAAAACTTGTCCCTCTGTCATTGACCTCCCCATAGTCCCCAGGGGAAGAAGCCTCCCTGCCCCGCGTGAGCTGCTGATGGTGCAGGTGCTTCGCCCGGGGCTGCTTGCCAGGACCGTGGTGGCCTTGCGTTGCCCGGGGCTGCGCGGGAGCCCAAGGACCAGGGTGCTTCCACTTGGGCTTGTGTTTCCTGGGGCTGGATTTAACTCTTTCAAGAAACAGCCTGAAATGAGAGGCAGCCCCTGAGGCTGGCGGGGGCTCAGTGTTGCTGCTCAAACCCCCGTGCGTGGTGGGATGCATTTCCAAAAATCCAGCAAAATGGGGCAAAGGCTTGGGGAGAGGGCCGCTCCGAGGGCCAGGAGCTGGTGCT
This sequence comes from Dromaius novaehollandiae, assembly GCF_036370855.1. Classification (NCBI taxonomy): domain Eukaryota; kingdom Metazoa; phylum Chordata; class Aves; order Casuariiformes; family Dromaiidae; genus Dromaius; species Dromaius novaehollandiae. The sequence continues at coordinate 1,178,017 of NC_088111.1, read as the reverse complement.
GTTGGGGACCCACCGAGCCCGGTGTCGCTGGCTGAGGGCCAGGGCGAGCGATGCAGCAAAGCAGCCAGCGTGTGCGGGAGCTGCTGGTGTTGGCCTCCCTCGTGGCGAGCCCCAAACGGTGCCGGGGAGCATGGCCTGTGCCCCTTGCCTGAGCTGCCACCTTGCACCGATGCAGCTGGGTTTGCTTTGTTTTGCTTTGGTTTTTAATCAAGCAGCCTTTCCTTTTCCTTGATGAACCAGTTCCTGCTGCTGAGCAAAAGGCGCTTGGGGAGGATGTGAACTGCTCCAGGCGAGCTCTGAGCTTGCCGTGGGTAATGCTGGATGGTACAGACCACCCTCCTCTTGTGAGCAGCCTCCTGGACTGTTCCCTTAATTTTTGCCATTAAAAAATTTCTGGACTCTTTGTCAGCTCTGCAGCTGCCTCCTGCCAGGCTCCACATCAGCCAACGGCATCGGCCCAGTGCAATCGCAGACCCAGGTTTGGGTGCAGGAAGGACGAGCGTTTGTTACCTGTCATTCAGATGATCTGATTTGCAAAGTTTGTGTCTAAATTAATGGAGGATCAAATTTACCAGTAGCCAAAGTGAGTGAAAGCCTCCGTCCTTGTTCGTGTGTTCCTCTTCCCGAAGGCCTGCCAGCTGTATCTTTTTGCTCAGCTTTTATCCATTTTCAGCATTTTTTGCTCTGTTATTAAGCAACTTTCTCTCCATGCTCTATGGTTTCCTTAGTTACTCTGGCTGCTTCCAGCCTCATTAGCATTCCCGGCGTTGTCACAACATTGGCCGTCTCCTGCGGCATCAGCGATTCGGGCAGCGACAGCAGTTGCGTGAGAAAAGAGCCGGACCCAAAAGACGTGGCCTGCCGTTACCCCGGCCTGTCCTAGCCCTTGCAGAGAGACTTGCCGTGATGCTGAGTTTTGCATGTGCGTATTCACGTCTTGCTGCAAAACTATTCAAGAGCCACATCATCTCCAGAAAGAGCTTCCGAGCCCGGGAGCGCCTTCCCCCAGCGCTGCTCGGGTGTCGCGAAGGCGGCAGCGCTGGAGGTGCGTTTGGGCATGCAGCCATCGCCGCTGCGAGCGGAGGCACGGGGAGCGCAGGGGCTGGAGGCGTTGCCTGATGATAATGGGCTGAGCTGGTAAAGAGGAGAATTTGTCTTCCGAAGGCCCTGGCTCAGCAGAGGACATCTGTCTTCTGGCTGGTCATTTCTCTGCAGCAAAGCCAGCAGAGGCTGCAGGACTGGGGAGGGGGCAGGGCATGTGTTGTCCCCAGTTTCCCCTTGGTGGCATTTCCTATGCGCTGCTGGGAGGTGCCAGGGCTCCAGCACCCCTCGGTCTTGCTCCTTCCATAGATGCATCTTGTTGCATCTGCAAAACCAGCCCGCAGGGATCAGGTGCCTCTTGGCCGATGCAGCCAGTGGAGCTAGCCGCACTCCGGAGCAGGCAGGGAGCTTGCATGGGGCTTTTTCCTGGCTTTTCTTTTCTATCGTTTGACTTTCTGGCTGTGCAAAATGTGTTGCTCCCACTAGCAGTGCCCAGGCACAGTGAGCAGCTCCGTTGTCCATGCGTTTCCCTGGGGGGGAAAACGCCGGTATCTCCCATGTGTCTCCTCCTTGCATCGACCTCCTGTTCTGCGAGCCGCCAGCCTGTGCTGGGGGAGTTAATTAACGAGTTTCTGCATCTCGGTCCTGCGAGAGCAGACCCAAGTGAGGAGCAGGGCAGCAGTGCTCCGGGGAGAGCAGCAGCAATTCAGAGGAGGAGTGAGAGGGATCCTCTGCTCTCCACGAGCGCCAGAGCTGCTCCCATCGCTGCCGGAGCTGCTGCAGGGCTCCTCGCTGCCCGGTCTGCAGCGGCTGGGGACGAGCAGCGTGTCGTGGGGCATCCCCGAGCGGAGCAGAGGCCAGCGCGGGTGAAGGTCCCGCTGCTGCTCCCTGGGAAGAAATTCAGTGGCAGAGTTGGCTGCGCATTGGGTTTTTTGCATGTGCACATGCAACCAGAGCCCTCCTTGTGCCTGGATCCCAGGCCTGGAAGAGATGAAGCCTGCGGGGTTGCTTTCACCCTCCAGCAGCTCCCATGTGCTGCCAGGAGTCGGCACCGCCAAGCCGGCAGCTGAGCGCGAGGTGGTGGCGGCTGCTTGGCCTCGGTGCCGTGGCAGGATCTTGGCCCGGGTCAAACAGGACTGGGGAGAGCGGTGATGCCAACGGTGCTGCAAACGTCGCAAAGGAGAGGAAACAGCGTGTTTGGGGGCTTCTGGTGCGGCGGGAGGGACAAACCCTGCCGGTCCCAGAGGCAGAGCAGGGTGCTGAGCACCCGCTGGGAGCGGGTCCAGGGCCGGGGGAAGCGGGAGCCCGGCTTCGAGGCGGCACCGGCGTGCCTCGGTCCTGATCCAGCACACGCAGAGTTCGTGTCTGTTTTTGTTTTTCAGATCTCTCTTTAGAGAACCAAAGTTTCCATTTTCTTTAACAACACATAGGTCCATTGGAAACTGCAATGAGTAGCATTAAGAAGCAACTTGGTAAGTTTATTTTGATGAAATACAATAATTATCATGCTTAGCAGCTGTTGCTATTTAAAATAAGAAAAAACGGGGCTTGCATTGAAAATGTTTTGTAAACCATGTGCACCAACAATCTGTTCCAATGAAACCAGCCATTATGGAAACCGTATAATAGCAGGAGCTCATTATGGAAAGTTAAATTGCAAATCATATTTTGTTTCAAATGAGCTAGATGAATGCATAATTTGCCTCAAAGAAATAGTTTTGTAGTTCTGATCCTGCTGCCAAGAGCTGAAGTTCTCGGGCTGCAGCTGCCGGCGTGGCCTGATTGTCCGTTCCAGCCCCCAGGAAGTTTGGGTTTCAAAGGCGGCTTCAAGAGGGGGAAGAAAGCGGAGAAAAAACACAGGCTGCTGCTGCCACTTTCATACCAAAGCAGTTGCAAGTGCTCAGTAAGTTTCCTAAACCAAACCCCAGAGCCCGGAGCACTCCGCAGCTTGGATTCACTGGGAAAGGAGCCTGGGAAAGAGCCCGGATGCCTGGAAAAGGCAGCAGGAGTGAGCCGTGGGAGCGCAGCCGGAGCCGGACCTGCCCCGGCCTCCCCAAAACTGCAGCCGTTCCTGCACCAGGGCTCGGAGCCTGAGCCGCAGCCTAAAAATACTCCTCTCCCGTATCAAGGGCATAATTTATAAACATGAAAGTGGTTATTATCCTTTAATCACCAGCTTTGTCCTGGTGACTCTTAGCAATCCCCGTGTTATTAGTAGGCGCAGATTAAATGTCATCTGAGCTCTATATTTAGGCTTATCCTTTTTCACCAATTAAAAACACTAGTAAATACTTCCATGATACTTTAATGCCTCACCTGCACCATGAGCTGGGGGAGCAGCGAGTCTGGGGTTCTGGGGGGGCTTGCGCTGTCCTCGGCCCCTTTAGCTGCTCTCCAGCCCTGGCTTCAGTGGATGCTTTGGTGCTGCAGACTCCCACGGCGTGGCAGTGTGTTTCATCAGGTTTCCATAAATTTTTTTTTTTAAGGAAACGAGTTGCATTGTGCTGTTGGACTTCGCTGCTGCAGACACTCGTTTCGAGGCTTTCCCGCGGTGCTGCTGCAGCCGGCAGCTCCTGGGCAGGCAGCGAACGGGGACCGGTGCCCGGGGGGCTGCGGAGGCGAGGGGCTGCTCGAGGAGCATGACCACGGCTGGGCAGAGCCGTGCGGCCCCGGGCTGCGCAGGGCAGCATTTGCCGCGGCGGTGCGGGAGCCGGCTGGCGCGGGGCTGTCGAGCTCTCCCACCTTGGCTCGCTCGGCCTTGCGGGAAACCGAAAAGCAAGGAATCGGCAGCAGGGCAATCATCGCTGAACCTGTGAAATAAGGGAAAAAGAGGCCGCGCAGCACGCGCTGCTGTTAGAGGCCCCGATGAATGAATAGCGTGCTGCCCCGGGGGACGGAGACAAGCTTTGCAGAGAGTCTTTAAATGCATTATGTATCTTCACGGCAAATTTCAAGCCAGTTAACCCAGCAGCAAACTGGCAAAAATAACTGGAAAGGCTAACAAATGTTCTATAACTGTAAATGGCAAATATTTAAAACTGTAGGCCCTTTATTTTATGTTTTATTTTAATGTGGGGCTTTTTTTCTTGTGAAGCACGGAGCTCAAAGGAGAGAGGTGGTTTCCTTTTGCTTCCCAGTCTTAGCTGCTATTTCCCCCCTCCCTTGTCAGCAACATGCAGGTGGGTAATTGCTCCCTGTAGCTGCCGGAGCCCGGACAGCGGTGCAGACACAGCCCTCCCTGCGCTCTGGCCCCCGTGACGTCCCCTGCCCGGGTCCCGGACAGCGGTGCCAGGGCACGGAGCAGCACCGCGGTGCTGCCGGAGCCCATCCTAAAGACAACTCCATTAAATGGTAAAAACAACAGCTGCTCACGGTATTAGGGGATGGTAAAAGACAGCAGAAGCAATTTGCAATTAGAGTGTGTTTATCTTAGAAAAAAGTCCCAGAAACTTCTAATTAAAATGTTAATACAAGGCCAGGATTTCATGGCCTGCATCTTTAAAAACCTCCTTTCTTGAAAAAAGCAGTTGCACAGGTTGGAGACCTTGGAGAATATGAAAATATCCCCTGACGGGGAGAGCGGGGTGCTGTAAAAGCACGAGCTGTCACAGCCCGCAGGCGCTCTGCGGCTTGCCCCGGGATGGGGGTGACCTGCCGCGAGCACGCGGCCTCTGCTGCGGATCTGAATTTAAATCATCCTTGTATTTATTTCGTAGTAAGTAGAAAAATAAATGAAAACCAGAGCAAAGGCAGCAAGCTGGCTGTGAGCTGGCACAGAAGCTATAAATCACTTCCACGCGCATCCCTGGTGCCTCCACCTGCAGGTTCAAGAGCCTTTTACCCTCTCGGATCGCCGGAGGCCTGCAGGAGCTTCGTCCTGCTGCTGTGAGGCCTTGGAGCATCTCTGAGCCCAAAAACAAGCCGCAAGCCCTAAACATGCATTTCCTGGAGGGACGGGCTCTGCTTGGGCGATGGTTAAACACGCTCGCAGAAGCTGTGAAATACATGTCCTCCCGCCCTTGCGAAGGCACCGAGCTCCGCAGCGCGCAAGGTGGTCCCAGCCCTTCCCAAGGGGGAGGTGGGGTTTAGGGCTGGAGGATTTTCCCTCTGGCGTGTTGGTCCATTAATCACCAACAGCCACGCTATTCCCTGGAGCCCCCTCCGTGCCGCTTGCGAGGGGGCAGCAGTGCCCGGCGGGAGGGGGAGGCTCGGGCCGAGACCCCCTGGGTGCTCAGCAGCGCCGGCCCTCCCGGATGCCGGGCGCTCGGCTGAGCCCTCGCGGAGCCCGAGCAGGGGTCCTGGGGGGCAGCTTGCTTGCAAACCGGGTGCGGGTTCATGCAACACCGTGAGAGATCGCAGCCGGTCTGAAGCTACCCGGGTCTGTGGGGGACGAACGGGGGGGCTCCCAGCGCCCGCCACGCTCAGCAGCCCCGTTCCCCAGCTCCCGGCCCGGAGGAGCGGTGCCGGTGCCGGCAGGATCGCCGGTGCCCGGGGTGCCAGCACGGCTCTGCTCCGCTCCGCGCCCCGGCTCCTGGGAGCATCCCGCTGCGGTGCTGCCTGAGCCGCTTTGGCGACGGAAATTGGCTCCCAGACTTTTGTGGATAATAACGAACGGTATCTTTACGGCCGGCAATTAACGTTCATTGCCTGAAGGAGAATTCCTCCGACCGCTCTTCCACAGCCTGCACGGTGCCAGTGTTTTTATTCCAGTCGTTCTGCTAGAGCTTTTTTCCCAGGGTTTAGCAAACCTCTGCCCAGCGTGCTGCTTCCTGGCTATTCCCCCAACGCTCCCACGGAGAAGAGTTTCCCCAGGAAACGAGCTGAGAAGAGCAGAGGAACGCGGGAATCCCGGTTCCCCTCCTCAGAAACACACATCAGCAGTTTGCCGCTGCTCTTCTGCTCCCCTAGAGCCGTCGCCCGCTGCCTGACGCCAGACCAGCAAGTGACCGCTCGCTCCTCTCCATCCGCTTCTGCCCATCGACTCCGAAATCCTGTTCGGTCCCACGGACAGTGAAAGCGATGCACGAGCCACGTGTGCCCCCGCTGCTGGAGAAGCCCTGCCAGACCCCCGGCTTTTGGTGTCTGCAGAAGTTTTCATTCTTCGACAGAAAACCGAGAGCTTCTGCAGCTGCCGCCGCGGCCCAGGAAAGTCAGATCTCAGCCATACGACGGGAAAACTCGCTGGGAGACGCAGCTGGGACTCAGGCGAGGCTCTGACCCTCCTTTTCCCGCATCCCGCATCCCGGGCCGCGGGTATCCCGCAGCACGGGGGAGGCAGCGTCCCGCGCCCGCGCTGCCCGGCCCTGGTCAGGGGCCCCCGGGCTGCCCATCCGAAATGTCTCAGCTCGAACAGGTCTGATAAACCCTCCCAGCAATTCTCTCTTAACTGACCACTGAAACCGTCACGTGGACTCGGCCCTGGGACGTGGAGCTTCCCGAACTGCGGCAGAGCGCGGGCAGAGCGGTGCCTCCATCCCGCTGCGGGTCCCCGGCACAAGCGCAAAGAAAGCAGTAAGTGCGCGGTGCTCCCGCGACGGCGCAGCCGAGGAGCAGCTGCTCCCGAGAGGGCCGCGCGTCCCCGGGAGAGCAGCCCGCGTCCCCGCGAGGGACCTGGCAGCAGCAGGAGCAGCCGGCTGGGAAAACGAGTGGAGAAGAGAGGCCTGAAAACCTGCCACGTCTCCCCGCGCTCAGCCTGGGTCGGCAGAAAGCATCAACTGCAGCAGCAGCGTGGTGCAGGCTGCGGCCGCCCTTCCCCGCACCTCCGTGCCTTTCCCTTGCAGATTTGCATTTCCCTCCCGTGCTGTTTAATTTTTTTACAGCCCGGCGCTGTCTCCGTAAGAGAAATACCGAGCACCAAGAGCGACCCGAAGCCTTTCTGTGAAATATTCACAGCAAATTCGGGACTCGCTGCAGCTGCTGTTCACTGCCTGTGTCCTGCTCCTAGGTCCGATCATTATTTTAATGAGCTGCATCATCTCGTACTACCCAGCACGGAGAAAATTATATTAAACAACTGTGAAAAGAAATCATTTATTTCCCTAATGTCAATGTTTTGGACTGAAAGTAAAAAGAAAAAAAAAGAAAAAGAAACTCCAGCAGCAACATGACTTTTCCTGCTGAGCCGCAAGGGCTGCTCATTAGCTTAGATCATTGCTGCTTGAAACGTAATCGCCTTTAAAAATGATTAAAAATACAAACCTCACCGATGAAAACCGTGGAAGCCAAGGTGGTGAGGGGCTTTGCTCCCCAGCGCGGCGCCCACCAGCACCCCGCGGCTTTCGGGGCGCTTCGGGGTCCGTCCAGGCTGGGCCCAGGGCGATGCCAAATCCATCGCCGGCCAAGCGGAGCGACCCGTCGGCTCCTCCCGGCCTCGTTAGTGGAGCCCGTTAAATCTCACGCATGGAGCAAGGTGGGGAGCGAGGGTGAAACCTGGCCTGGAGGCCGGGCAGAGCGGGGCGCGAATGGTTGTTCCGGAGCACGACAGGGATTATCGAGTCGAAGTCTCGCCGGTCCAGCGCAGCTCCCGTTTGATGTGCCGGGGCTCTGGCAGCGCATTTGCATTAGCGAAAGTATTACTACTGCTGATGGAGGGGAAGGATTACAGGAGAAATCTGCATAATTTCATTGGTAAATGTCCTTTAGCGTATGTCCGAGTGTAATTCATCACGCTGCCCATAGCACAGACTGACTCATGCAGGGGGGGTCAATAGATAGATAAATAACCCTTGGGACAAAATTATCGCATTGAAAGGGAACTGATACTAAATTGTGGTGCGGGAGGGTCCTGCCGTCCCTCCCGTCTGACGCCGCTCCGGGTGGCACAGGAGTGACCCTGAGCCCCCGGCCCCCCCGGCCCCCAGGTTTGCTCTGCAGCCCGGCGATGCTCTCGGCCGGGGCACGGCGGTCGCCGCAGGCGTGCGGGGGCTCGCGGCAGCCTGAGCCCGGCTCCCCGGCCAGCGTTCCCCTCCTTTCCGACAGCCGCCTGTTCCCGCAGGCCCTTTCAAGACTTCCGTTTGGGTTAATTTCACAGCTGTTTGGCTCATTTTGTCCCTGAGTAACTCTCCAAAGCGATGCTCTTATCCACAGAGGCTTCTCCAGCTGCCTTGGCTGCGATCCGTTTGCTTTTCCCTGTGCAATAGAGGCCCTGGCTCCCCCGGCCGGGCTCGCGTTGGGCTCTACGGCGATGCCTTTCTGGGGGGGGGAGCAGCTTGCCGGGGCCTCTGCGGCCGGCTCGGAGCAGCTCCTGGAAATACAGACTACGGGTGCAAACGCCCCCCCGGAGCCAGGCACCCGCCACCCACCAGCACCGTCCTTAGCCGTGGCACCGCTCCGAGAGGTGAAGGTTGCCGAAGGGGCAGACGGGACAGTGCTGGGACAGGGGCTGCCGCGAAGGCGGCAGATGGGACGGTGCTGGGACGGCAGCCTGGGGCCGTGCCGGACGCCTCCGGGCCAGCCCGGGAGAGCTGCTCCTAGCAGGGCGCAGGGAGCTGCATCTCCGGGGCCAGCCAGGCCCTGGCTTCTTTGGTTAAACTCCCCGTAAATGCAACAAGATGCACCCAAACACCCCGAGACAGGCAGAGGAACCCACGCACATATTCCATATAACCAATCCATAGATGCATACAGTATGAAGTTGGGGACATTCCCATTTTTTCTGAGGAATAAAACTGCAGATTTCACCCTGCTTTGAAGTCCAGCCCTGGGAAGGTTGTGGACTCGCACAAAACACCTGTGCTCCCAGGCCAGGCAGTGTCTCCCAGCTGCAGCACATCGGTGCCTGCAGCAGTTTGTGCATCTGACTCTCTGCTTCCACGTGTCTCTGCCAACAGGCAAATGCATGCTCCCTCACGACAGACTGATACGTCTTATCGGCTTGTTAGCAATTAATATTAGCACCGTAGAAGTTGCTAATATGCAATATACAATAATTAGAATTCAATTTAATTGCCCAGTAGTGCTTAAGCTCTGAATGCAAATGCAGCTGCCCCCACCCTGGCTTGCGGGGAGGGAGGAGGGCAACCCTTTAAAATGGGTGAGGCCAATGCAGCTCAGCTGAGCTTTGGGGAGCCCCTTGCAAGGCAGCCCCAGCAATGGAGACTCCCCCCTCCAGGTCCCTGGGGAGTCTCGTGGCCTGTGGAGCAGCGTCACAGGGGTGCCGAGCCCGTTCCCAGTGCGTGGAGAATGGATGGGCCGGAATTGGATCCGATGGGCCTCGGTGCTTGGTGTTCCTTGGTGCGTTAGAGGACGCAGCCTTGTCTTCCGGGCCTCAGATGAGCCTGCAAGAGGAACGCTTCTCCTGGGAACGGCAAAATGCTTCACCTATGACTTCAGGTACCAAAAGAAGAAAGACAGAGAGAGGGTGTTTCACAGGGTCAGCACTGCCCGTGCTGGCACCGGGCACTGGTGCCGCCTCGCAGGCTGTGCCATCCGCGACCGCCCGGCGCAGCGGAGGGTTGCGGGTGCCCGGACCGGGCCGTGCTGCACCCTTCCTGGGCCGTGCCGAACGGGGAGGAACTGGCTGCCGGCCGGGGCTGTCCGGAGCGTCGCGACCCGGGAGAGCTGCGCGCGACGTGGGCTAGTCGGGGAGCGTGTGCGGGTGGCCGGGAGGTCGGGCTCCTGGTGTCGGCACACAGCTTCCAGCGGGACCGTGCGTCCAGGGAAGAGGCTGGGCTGGGCTGTGCCCTCCCCGGATGGAGCGTGCCTGGGGGAGCGGTGACCCCAAGGGAGTTGGGAGCTGTGGTGGGCAACCAGCTGCACGTGCTTGGCCCAGGTGATGCTGTGGCTGGTGTGATCCCTGAGTACTAACAGCGAGGTACCGAGGTAGTATCCATGGAGAGGATATAATCCCTGTATGGGGCATTAGTGACACCTGCACTGAAATACTGCATCCCATGCTGGTGTCCGTGCTTCCAGCCAGATGTTAAGAAACTGGAGAGAGTCCTGCAAGGAGCTGCAAGGGCTGTTCAAGGTCTGAAAATCTCTCACAGAGTGAGAGAGCAAAGAGGCTCAGTCTGCATCTCCTCGAAGAGGAGGTTAGAGGGTGACTTGGTTGTGGTCTCCAAGTACCTCTGCAGGAAGTCTTCGGTAATGGATGGCATAACAAGCTGCTTAACCAAGACAAGCTTAAGCTAGACATAAGGCATGCATTTTAACAAGGGATGAAATTAATCTGGGAATAACTTATTAAAGAATATGTGGAAGGCTTTAAAATCAAGGATACAAATAATGTTTGGTTTCCAGCTGCTGTTACTGGGGGTAGGGTAATAACCGCAGGCTGAAGTTCCTGGATCAGTGCAGTTCAAGAGCCCCATCAGACACCCGGTCCCACTTTGGGCAGCACAGGCCCGTGCTGGGAGGAGGCCAATGCCTCCTTTGGAGGCGAGAGCAGGTACAGGCAGCTGTCATTGGAAATGCCTTATCTGTGGAGTCGTTCCTTGTTCTAAGTCGGTCCTGTTCCTCCAGCGTGGACAGGAGCTGCTGAGCCCACCGAGCGAAGGTGCCTGGAGATCCCTCGTTCACCGGGTGCTGGCTCTGCAAGGTGACGCAAGTGCTGGCGTGACAAGTGACCCCAACTGCCTGTCCTGGAGTGCCCTGACAAAGAGCCAGTCTTGGGGAGCTATTTATTCCTGTTTTTGAAGTGTAAGCACAGAGGCAAAAGTGCCTGCATAAAAAGAACGGGATGAGGACGTTATCTCTCAGGGATTAACAAGCGCTGGTGACTCAGAAGTAAGATGACTCAAAGGCAGCATCCGAGGGATAAAGTCAACCAACACGGCCCCATCAGCAGCCAATTTCACAAGCTCAGCACTGTCTCCTGAGTGATTAGTGCAGCGGCGCAGGGCGCTTGCAGAGGAGACTCGCTCCGTCTTGGCACTCGGTCTCCTGGAAGCTGGCGTCTGCGCCTTGCGATAGCTGCCATGCGGAGCCAGCGAGGAGGCCTGGTCGGTGCCGGGAGAGGAGAGCTCCAGAGGATACGCAGAAGGGGCCTTTGATCCCCTAATTAACTTTGATTTAAAATGTATTATGAAGCAAAGAATTAGGAGGGAAGCGAGGGTTGCTTTGATGTGCGGGGGTGGACGGGATGGCTAGGACACTGCGCAGAGGGCAGAGATCAGTGGAGGCAGGAAAGGTCCGAGGCCAGGACCTGGGAGCAGAAAGGGCTCACAAGGAACCAGCCGGGACAGGCACTTTGATGCTCCCGCTTGGGACTTTCTTGGATTCTCTGTCCGGGCAATGGGCAACGCTGCCGGCAGTGGCTGCCTCTGGCTCCCGACTCCGCGGAGCAGCCCGGGAGGAGAGCGGCGGCACCCAGCAATGGGGCACAGCCGTTGGCAAGCTCCAGGTCGGCTCTGGCAGAGTCGGGTCTGCGACGGCACTGTCGTGCTGCGGCAAAGCAGATGGATGCCTGGTACTGGCAGGATTTCAAAGCTGTTTTTGCATACGTGATCTGGGGGCAAAGGCCCCCCGCGCAGGGCTGCGCTTACCGATTTCACTGCTAAATGCAACTCCGCGTGTCAACTGCAGGATGTTTCCCGCCCTCCCCGATGGAAGTAACCAAGTGCCTCTTCCCACGACCGGGCTCCCCCACCTCCGTGAGCGGTGGCTGCCGCAGCGGCAGCGCGCACAAACCCCGCGGATCCCAGGCGCGGCAGCGCCCTTCACCGCGGCGCCGGGGCGGCTCCCGGCCGAGCCCGGTGCTGAAACGACCCCTAGCGGCGAGCGGCGCCCGCTGCGCCCCGCCCCCCCCCCCCCGCCCCGCCGGGTCCCGTGCTGCTTTTCAAAAAATCTCCAGATGTGGCTCCACTCCAAGAGCTCCAGATGTGGCTCCGCTCGGTGCCAGCTGTCCCCTTTTGGGACCCTATGGAAACATCCTCCTGGTCTGTCCTAGTGCCGTGGTGACTCTGGAGCCTACTGACGGTGCTGTGAGCTTTGCTGGGGAGCATTCCGCACGCACACTGGTCTGTGCAAGCGGCGTGAGCCTGTTCTGGTTAGTGCTGCGCTACTTCCCCTTGGCCAGCCGGGCTCCGGGCCGATGGGCACGGCTGGAGGCAGGGAGGCGTGTTCTCCTCCAGGACGCGGCTGCTGCTTTCCCACTCTGCTTTGGTCAGTTGTGAAAGTCCTTCTCCCAGGCCAGATGTGAAGCCAGTCTAAACGAGGGGGAGAAGGGAAGAGCAGAGCAGTCAGGCGTCCACAGTGCAGGCACAGATGTCACAGACCTGGCAGTGCTGGGCCGTGCGGCTGGAGCAGGGCTCCCATCCCTCCCCCGCTGCCTCCGCTCTCTGCCCTAGCTGGGTGCGGAGGTGACGCAGTAGGTGCAGCATGGAGGCAAGATGCCCCACTCACCAGCACAGGCCCTCCCTGAGGGGCCAACAGATATTGTGCACTATCTCAAGATTCCTGTTGGAGCACCTGAGACCTCAGGGCAGCCCTCCCGTCCAGGACGTGGCACTGGCTCCACTTGTCACCTCCTTCCTTCCGTAGTGCCCTCTGGTCACCAGGCGCCATCCAGAAACTCGTCCCAGGGACAGCGGCGAGCAGCCCCTGCCGTGCTAGTTGGTCTGATTGTGCCTAGCGTTGATCCGTGTGTTACAGACCTCCCTCCTCTCCTCCCCGTGCCACTCGCTGCCTCTGATCCTGCCCTCCGAAGAGCAGGAGCCACCCGCACCGTGCTCAGCGCAGCGGGACCGGTCCAGCCCGCAGCCTCGGAGCGCTCCCGGGATACAGCGTGGTCTGAAACCCGGGGCGGGAGGGCTGGGGCTGCACCCGAGAGGAGCCGGTCCCTCGGGGAGCCAGGGAGCACCTTGCTGGGAGTGAATTTGCAAGGCAACGCGCATGGGAGTGAGGCTGGAAGAAAAACCCTTGGATATTGCCCTTCCCCGGCTTCGCAGGAGCCTCGAGTGTTAGATGGCAATAGAGGATTTGGAGTCATTCCCGCGGCTGCAGAGCAAAAGGCGATGGCTCTCACCAGCCCATGCTGGGGACACAGGTAAAACCCTAAAGCCAAAGCCCAGTCCGTGCGGGATCTGGACGGGATTGCCTGCTCCTGATGGTGTCTGGGGCTGGGGCGGACTCGGAGCGAAGGTCATCCCGCTGCCGGGCCACAGCCCCGCGGGCACCCGCCGGCAGTCAGCCGCCCCAGGAGCCCTCCTGCACCGCTGATGCGCCCGAGACGGGTCCGGCTCTCGCAGGGTGGTATCGGAGAGTTAGCGTTGCCTTTCCATCACTGAGCAGAATAATTAGTGACCTGAGATTCGTTAAGCCGCAAGGTCGCCCTTGGCGCTCTCCAGGCCGCGAGCGGTGATGGAGCAGGAGGCGCAGAGCAGCCGGCCGGCATCCTCCGAGAGCCCCCGGGGAAGAGGAGATGCCCCCGGCAGCGGTGCGAGCCGTCCTTGTGCCCACGATTCGGCAGGTGAGGAGCCAGCGGGAAGGCTGAATTCCTGCTGGGCTCCCTGACGGCCTCAGAAGAAACGTTGGTGCTGCTTGTTTTCTTCCACGAGTAATTCTGTCCAGACTGGGGCCTCTGCTGGCTGCGTATAGCTGAAGGTCAGATAGCAAAGGGGCCTGTGCTCTAAAGGCAGACCTGGATGTGGGCCCATCTCATGGCACCATTATGGGATATGGTCAAAGAAGAACTCTGCAGAGGAGATCTCACTTTAAACGTGGATTTGCAACCCACAGAGAGCTGCTGCCGGGAGGGAGAGCTCCAGCGCAGCACACGCAGGAGCAGCACTGCTTGTCTCGCGTGGTCCCGGGCTCGAGCAGGGATGTTCAGAGGACGGGCTCGCTGTGGGGAAGTGTGGGGAGAGAGCGCGTGCCCTACAGTTCAACAAGGATAACCCTTGGGAACGATTTCACACAGGTTTTGTCTGCTAGGAGTTACAGCAGTATCACTATAGTAGTATACTTTACATGGCTGTTATGGCATACTGGATAAACAAGGTCTGATTTTTCTTTTATTTTTTTTAACAAAAATTGGTGTTCATGTGGGGAGGAATCGCTTGACCTGCTCTACCTCTCCTGATGCATTTCTGACATGGGCCAGCCCTGCTGAGGAAGGAGCTTTGATCTTCTTTCTAATTAACTGATAGGGTCAATTTTCTTGTATTTAGTATAAAGGATCATAAATGCAGAAATCCATGTAAATTCATAATGAAGGGTCCAGAGCAAAAATTGCTAACCTCTGCACCGAAGAGGTGCCTGGTTGCGCTTCTATCCAGCGTGGTGATGCGCAGGGCTCGGGCACGTTCCCATTCCCGGGAACACGCGGCCGGGTGGTCGCAGGGCTCCTGCCGGTTCCCTGGGCTTGCCGCGGAGCCGATGCAACCGAGACAGCGTTGGGCCCGTCGAGGGGCCGAGCCCCAGCGGTTCCTCCCCGTTCCAGTGGGACTGAGCTCCGCTAAGAGCTGGCCCGAGGAAACCGGATTGCCGTGTAAATGGGGATGGAGCACTTGGGGCTTGCCTGGGGGAAGGCAGAGCTGGAAGGGACCGGCTCCCCGGCCTCGGGACTGCCTCCGTAATTACGGGCTGGGCTTTGCTTGTTTACTTGTTTGTTTGTTTCCCACAACACAAAAACGGGTTTCTGGATCTGTTTTCCGAGTGTCGGCAGGACTTTGGCAGTTCCCCTCCTCCGAGTCCCTTGAGGCCGAGGGAGCTAGCAAACATCAAACTCTGAAGCAAGGCTGCAAACTGGGAAAAGACTTCAAAAAACTACTTGGGAAACAAAACAGAAGAGCAGTGCCAGTGCTTCCAGACCTGCTCTGAAAGACTTTCCCAGTTTTCCGGGGCACTCGGGCACCCGGAGATGTTCTCCCCAAGGGGTGGCTTTGTTGTGGTCGGGTTTCCACCGCTGGTCAGTCGTTCATTGTGTTTCAATTGAATTCTAACGTTTTCTCAGGAAAAACGTGCCTCCCCTCCTGGTGACGCAAGGGTGCCTTGGCTGGCGGAGCGCGGCAGCCGGCTCCCGGGCTGCTTGGTGTTTGGGGTTGAAGCACCTCCCTGGCGCCTGGTAGCGCCGATACGCAGAAACGAGCTGTGAAACGTGGGTTTGCTACGAGGCCGAGGCCGTAGGAACAGCGGTAGAAGAGGCGACGGTTCAGGGAGGAGGCTGGGCCGGGCGATGCGGGTGCCGTGGGGCTTCGCTTCAGCTCCACCTCGCACTTGCACTGCTGAGCAGCTCCCTGCCTCTCGACTCCGGGGCATTTAGTTGGCTTTTCTGCAAAGAAATATAGCGTGCCTGCCTTTGTCTGCCACAATTGCATGGTCTAACATTGCTAAATTATTAACTTAAAACATGATAAAATAATGCATTTTTCAATTTAAAAAATGCAAACACCGTGCAGTGCTATGCTGAATGCATCCTGCCGGTGGGCTGAGCCCTGGTTCCCCCGCGGGCCATCCGTGGGGTCGGCACGAGGCCGGACCCCCACGGCAGCCCGGCTCTGCTGCTGTGACAGCGGCACCAGCCCAGGGCTCCCGCTCCTACGAGCGGATCCTGATGCCGCGAGGATTTGTGCCACGGTGGAACAGGGCCACCGCGGTGTCTGGGTCCGTCCCCACGCACAGACCTCTGCAGGCAGCACAGGGGAGCCCACAGGCATCTTCGGGGAGGGCATCAACCAAGGTAAAAAATATTATAGTAAGAAAATCCAAACTGTGGTTTTTGGAACAGGGCACCTGGGACGGGGAGGTGTCCCGAAGGGAGCGGGGAGCAGCCGGCATCGAGACGTGTGCGGCTGCTTTGGGCCGCCAGCCTTCTCCCTGCGGCCCCCGCCGATGCCTGCCCGCCCGGCAGCTTATTTTCCCCGGGACACAGACGTTTCCAAGCCCCTAGATGGCAATCTGCTACCAGCTGGAGACGGAGCGGGCGGCTGGCTCACGCAGCCCTTCCGCTGTGAACGCCAGACAAAAATACGGGCTTCATCCCGGCTGGCGAGGCCGCACGGCCGTGCAGCCGTGCCCCCGGTGTCCCGTCCCTCCGGAGGCAGAGCCCCGCGCCTCTCCACGCTTCCCAGGTTACAGGCTTTCCTGTCTTCTCGTGCCCTTCAAGGCTTAATTAACGCTTGAGAAGCAGTCTACAGATAGAAAGCACAAATGTGCATCGCTCCCCAAAACAGGTTGGTCAGGAAGATGCCTGGCCCCTAATGACGCCCTGCTGCGTGGTTTCTGATGGCATTTGCCCCTTAGGACACCGGTGTCTGTCCCCCGGGCTCCTGAGCTGGGGCAGGAGCAGCGACCGCCCGCAGCAGCGGTGCAGCGGGGCAGGGATGAGCGTCTGCCCCCGGCAGTCCCCGAGCACCTCCCTGCAGCAGCACGATGAAAACCGCCCCAAATTTCTGCCCTGCTGCCTGAGATGCCAGATCTTAGCAGTCACTGAGCTTTTGTTCATGCGTTACGTCGCACATCTGTTGTGACAAGTGACCCCAAACCCTGGCGTTTTTCTCATTCTGTGCCACGGTGAGAACAGCACCAAAGCTGTGGGGGGAAGAAATCCCTCATTAATCCTGGGAAATAAATGTGGCATTGACAAAACGACCACAGCTGGTTCTGTGAAATCCAACTGCTATTCCATGTCTTAGGATCTCCAGGTCCTTCTCCTTTGCCTGTTAATTATTTCCTCTTCCTTTCACTTCATGAGCTGCAGAACAGTTCTTCAGATATTCATAATAGTTGTTCGCATTTGAAATAATAAATAATACCTTGCCCAGGCCCCTGGGCCCGTGTGTCCCAGGCAGTGCTGCCATCGGAGCCGTGCATCAGCAGTGCGCCGGTGGTGCGATGCTACGCGGTGGTGATGCATCACCATGGTGCTCCGTAAAGGGCTGTTGCGCCGATGACAGGCGGCCCACCGACGGCACCGCCCTGACCGTCATCAGCGGGTCGCAGGGATCCTGATCTGTAACGGATTATCCTGCAACTCTAGGGGGTTTCTCCATGCAAAAGTAACTAGGCAGCTTATGGCAGGGCGGGCAGATAGTGGTAGTTAAGAAGGCTCCCGGGAGCTTTAGCAGCAGCTTTCACCTCTGGGTAACTGGTCTGGACTCAGCCGAGCGGGTCACGGCCAAGCCAGCGATCCACGGGGCAGCCGTGGGATACCGCGACTTTGGGAGTAAAGTGAGTTCGCGGTCCTTCTCCGGTTCCCAGGGATGGGTGCAAGTGTCAAAGCCAGGCTCCTCCTCAGCTGCCCCAGCAGAAAGGCCGGTGATTTAATTAGTGATGCTGGCAGGGCAAAAACTGAGAAAATCCTGCTTCTTCATCCCCCAAGTATTCTGCATTGTTCCGAGAATAACGGGCGGATTCAGAGCTCCCCAGCTGGGCCGTCACTCCGGAGCATTTCACGCGCTTTCACCAGGCAGGGTCCAAAGCAGCTCGTCAGGCTGGAGCTGGGGACGAGGGAACAGGGTATTTATTGAGAACGAGAGGATGTGCCCTGATCAGCTTTGGTCTGCTTCTGACACTGTTCCTTCCACTTACAGCAGCAGAGATGAGGAGGAAAAGTCTGGACCCCTTTCCCAGCTGATGCTGCTGTCTAAGGGAGGGAACCGGAGGATTGCGTGGCCTCGGTGCGCTCTCGCGAGCCGGCAGCCCTCCGTCGCGCGGCACCGGCAGCCGGGGCTCCCCTCCCGCTGCCTGCCCTGGCCAAGGCCTCCCCTCCGGGAAGCCCTGCGAGCCGAGACGCCGGGAACTCTAAGGCTGCTCGACTCCTCCCGGAAAATATCTCCGGGATTAAAAAGTGCTCGGGAGGAAGCCCGGCGCCCTTTCTGACCCGGGGAGGTGCCTGAGCGGAGCGAAGAGGGGCTCGGGGCTCTGCGGCGCTCGGAGCAAGGGCTCCTCCCTCCCCTTGCAAACACAATCACTGCTCCTGGTTGCACTGGCAGAACTTAACCGAGCACTAACGGTCCTTTGTCTTGTATTTGACAACCCCCCCCCTTCTCCCTTCCAAAAGTTATTTTAAAAAATCCTACACAAAACCCAAAAGATCCAGCTCTGTCTGTTTTCATGCTTTGCAGCTGGAAGGTGGGCTAAGCAGACAGCCAGAGATTCCCGCTGCATCGGGAATATCCTGGCTGCAGGATGCTGGCATAGATCTGGGGTGATCACAGCTTTAAGCTTGAGGTGAGAGGCAAAATCTATAGAATTGTACAGAAATCAAATCCCACAGGTTCAACTTGGAACCGGGACCAGCAAAGAGCGGCTCTAACTGCAGCGCAAGGGAAGAGCTCCTCACGAAAGACCACGGTGCCATAATCTAGTGCTGGCTTTGATGTCGGAAGGGAAGAGCTTCAAAACCTTTCAGAGACTTTGAAGGATCCTCCCCACGCACAAGGGACCAGACTCGGAGCTGGAGGAATATGGTGAAGATCATGTCTAACGCTGTCAATTAGGGAGGCAATGAAAGCCATGGTAAAACCCTTTTTATCATTCCTTCCTTCTCCATCAGCATGGACTGAATGTGACCGTACAGCACAAAGCTCTGGGAAGGGCTCGAGCTGTTCTTGCGTGTGCACCAGAGGCAGAAAAAGGAGGAGCGAGAGGGTTATGCTGCCTTTGCGTTTGACTCCGGAGCAGCTACTGCTGGAAGACTGGATCCAGTTCTGCCGCTTCACTTTGTTGAAGTGAACACAGAGAAGGGTCAGAGAAAAGCCACAGGGCTGATCAAAAGACTAGTTAATGGAGGAGAACAACCACTGGAATAACTTATCTTAGGTTGTGCTTGCTGTTTTAATCAGTTAGATGTTTTTTCTCTGAAAGCTCAGCTTATCCACTGTTATGGGTTTTAGTGCAGTAAGCAGACGATTTTAGTAAATGATGACAATTTTCTCCTTGTTTCACAGTTTGTGAATGTGTGAGTAAAAGCAGGCGGAGGTCAGGCAAGCAGGGAGGTGCCACACTCGGGAAGTGCCCTGGTTTATGGCACTAAACATAAACAGTTTGCGGATGTAAAGACTGAGACAGGCACTTCACGAATGTGACGTGTTGCCATTCCTGAGGTGCTGAGTGCGTGCGCCCGTGTTGGCATGCCGGTTCGGAGACCGGCTTTCTCGCTTGAGTCAGCAGCGCAGAAGTGCCGGGACGTTTGCATGACATTCCTCTTGTCGGAGCAGGCGGCTTCGTCTACCACCCTTTGGGCTCCCAGTTTTGATCACGATCCTCGAAATGTAGTAAGTCACCGGGAGTAAGAGGTTGCTGTGATGTGGTAGGATAGATGGAGGAGTTGAGTGGAAGAGAGCAGGAGCAGAAAAGAATCTGGGTTTCTTTCTTTTTTTTTTTTAAGTGCATTAGTTACATCATCATTCTTAAGTAAGGCTTAACCTTAGCCAATGCCCTGTTCAGAGCAGCCGTGCTGCCTCGGAAGCTGCGCTGGTGACACCGTGCGTGGAGCTGCGACGTCGCCCGCGGAGCTCTGCGGCTATTCCAGCCAAACCGGCCCGACGGGCCGCCCGCTCTCCCAGCGGTGCTTCGGGCTCCCAGGCCACGGCGAACCCCAGTGCTCAAGGCAACGCAAGCTCCTCTTCTCCACGTTGAACTCGCAGCTGAAGTGAAAAAAAAGCAGCTCTTTGCCCCAGCAAAACAAACTGGGGAAGGAAATGCAAATCTGCACCTTCCCACGATGCCGTCCTGCTCCTCTGCACGTCCTTTTCCAACGCACTTGCTATAGCAGCCCTAAAACTATCGCTCATACTGTCTGTCCTTCCTCGTATGGCGGGTGTTACAGCGCGGTTGCGCTATAGGCGCTTCCCAGGCACGTGGGAGCAGCCCAGTCTGACAGCAGTCAGTCCGCGCGTGCCGTGCTCCGTGCGCTGTTCGCAGCTAAAGCAGCGCGGACAGCTGCTCCCGGGAGAAGACGCTCGGTGCAGCTCAGCAGCAGTGCGCAGATCAGCTGTTCCTAAATCGATAAAAAGCAGTAAAAGAGCTGGAGTTTCCTACGCAGCTCCTAGTAGTCTGTGATGGTAAAACACTGAAACGACACCCCAAACCAAACACTTTCTCCTTACTCCTCTTTTTTTAGCTAATCTGTCTGTGATAGAATAGTGACAACGAAACCTGGATAATTTACATTTTAGGTTGTTTTGTACAACCTAGAGGACAATCTACAGCTGAGCGCATCGGAAAGCGAAAGGGTTAAAGGTTGCAGAAGTAACCGAAAGCTGCCGAAACAGTGTTGGTGCCAACAGGTGTTGGGAGAACCCCACGCCTCCCCGCTGCCCTGGCGTTTGCACGACTTTCGGACCCTAAAGCGGCTCCCGAAACCGCACCACCTCGGACGCAGCGGCTCTGGCGGCGCGGGCAGCCCCGGGGCCGCGTTTCAGAGACACGGCGTTCGTTTCAGGACACCCAACACCGGACCACAAGGGCTGGGGCTGCATGATGCAATGTGCCGACCTGGCGCAAACCCCGCTGATTCCCATTTGTCCTGCGGTTTATGGAAGAGGTGCGTTTGCCCCGGCAGAGCCAGAGCTCACCCGGGCCGGGGTCGCCTGCCTGCCGGCGGCTGGCCGAAAGCCGCGGGCTGGCGTGACCAGCGCCAGGCGTGCGCCCGATGTGACAGCAATGCCACCGCGCGCGTGTCCCATCCACAGCAGGGGCCACGCAGCACGCAGGGCGGGCGCTTGGGGGGAGCCAGCCTGGAAAGTATTGATCTGCGTGTGCCGACATCCTCTAGAAAGTGAGTTATTGAAACTAAGATAAAGACAGTCTACTCCCCCCTCTCTAATAAAGACAAACCTTTTTACCCAGGACCTGTGCGGCTGGTGGACCTTATATACCTTTCAATCCCCAGCTGTAGGCAGAACCCTTTTCCCCTTGAGTGCATGAAATCCCTAAATATTACTTTCAGGGTTCAGATATCAGAAGTTTTCTAGCCTAGTATTTTAAATGAGAAACGATTTTTTTTTCCTCCAAGCCCATTAGTCTTCACTGTTATTTAAAAAAAATTATTTGTCCTCAGATTGATTTGTTTGCAGTGGTGTTGCGTCAGCTGATATTCAGAAGGTTTCTTTTAAATATTTAAGTGAAAGACTCTACTTCGTAAATTTGAAACTGTTGCCTGCTAAATGGATTGGACATGCAGCCAGTACATAACTTTGAACAGCTGGGGTTTTTAAATCATGACTAATAAAAATATGACACCCACAATAATGTGACAAATATTAATTGCATAATTTAATTTTCTACAGTATATTAGTGGGCAAATAACTGGTAAAGGAAAAATGAGGGTTCATACACAAATATGCATAGTATAAATTATTTCATTTTGTAAAAGACTTACATGCCTGAAAAGAATTTAAAATATGCATTATACATCTGCGAAAACAACAAATAGCTCCTTTACTAAAAAGCAATAATCTGCATAATGAAACATTAGCAGATATTTTAAGTTGCAGTCACTGCCTCCATAATGAAAGCTATAATATGAAAATGATTTTTCTGTCCTCTTGCATGCTTTATTTTGCCTGTTCACCCACTGCATTTGATGTCCTTCTTCCTGTTCCTCGAGTTCTGTTCCCTGTTCTAATTATTTTCTTTCTCATTTCTTAATCCAGTCCAACATTACTTTTAATGATCCATTTCTTTAAGAAAAAGCGAACATATCCAGTTTATCTGAAATTTGCTTTCATTTGTTTTATCAATCACTCTATCAGCCATGTCTTTGATACCTGGATGATGATCAACTTCTTGTCAGTAGATTTGTAAATCCAGTCATTTATGTTTTCATGGAGCATTCGGAGATGCAGAGATAAAATAATACTATTTTCCTCTGGCTCTGGTCATTTGTGTCCAGTTCATGACTGCTAACATACTCCAGGATCTGCTCTGCGTAACTGAGTCCTCCTCCCATCTCGGTATCTTGTTACGTCTGCAGGGAAGGGACTTGCGTTGTGCAAGGGATTACTTTTCAGATCTGGCCATTAACAGTCTGTAATTAGATTTGCTCGTGGCTTTTACCAAACTACTGCTTTGGTGTCGCCCCTTCTAAGCAGACATGGAAATCTAATAACCTACTATTTCATTTGCTCACTGACATAGAAAATAGCTGAAACATTTAGCCAGTAGCAAAAGAAATGGATAGGAATTGTTGCTCAAACCTCATGTTTGCCTCCGAGTCTGCGGGGATTCGGTGTAGATATTAGGAAACGCCTGAATCATGAGATTTCTGAATAACGTCTCGCAGGGACTCTGAGCTGTTTTCTGCCGCTGCCACCTATCCGGCTCCCCCCTCATAAACAGAGCAAATAAATCGTTGTTGGTTTTCCTACCGAGCACACTGGGGGATCATGAGCAGCTAAAGGCACTCAAAGCCTGCGCTGTGCCAGGCGGGGTTGTCCCCTCTCCGGCCACACGCCAACCCACGAGGCCGATGCTGGCATGGCCCTGCGGTCAGCTGAGCACTAATACCACCAGATCTACCTCGTTTCAGGCAGGCTGCCGTGCCCCGAGTGCCCGGCCAGCGCCGGGTGCTGCGGGAGCTGGTGACACCCTGCTCCGTTTGTTTGGCCAAACTGGGACTGGCTCGAAGCGCCTCTGAAGCCACAGCTGGAGTCACGGTGCTGGTGGCACCTGGTCTGGCAGCAGGGCCACAGCCTGCTCCATCCCGCGGCTCCGCTCCATCCTGGAGCTCTGCTCTGTCAGCCTGCTCCATCCTGGAGCTCTGCTCTGTCCTGGAGCTCTGCTCCATCTGTCAGCCCGCTCCATCCTGCAGCTCTGCTCTGTCCTGCAGCTCTGCTCCATCCTGGAGCTCTGCTTTGTCCTGCAGCTCTGCTCTGTCTGTCAGCCTGCTCCATCCTGCAGCTCTGCTCCATCTGTCAGCCCGCTCCGTTCTGGAGCATTGCTTCATCGCGGAGCTCTGTCTGTCAACCTGCTCCGTCCTGGAGCATTGCTCCATCCTGGAGCTCTGCTCCATCTGTCAGCCTGCTCTGTCCTGGAGCTCTGCTCCATCCATCAGCCCACTCCATCCTGGAGCTCTGCTCTGTCCATCAGCCCGCTCTGCCTGTCAGCCCACTCCGTCCTGGAGCTCTGCTCATCTCGCCTCTCCGAAGGGCCCAGCCAGTGGTGCCGGCCGGGGCTTCCCAGTGGGAAGCAGTCCCGGAACCCCAGGCAGCCGGAGGGAACCAGGGAATACCGTCTTCCCCGGAGCTGTGCTAGTGACTGGGCTAGAGCCAGGGCTGTCACCGCGCCTTGGAAAAAAGGCAAAGCCACCGGCGGACTGCCTGAGCCTGCCCGAGCTAACGTCCCCTCAGCCACGGGACGCAGAGCCACAGGATGGGCCTTGGCTCGGGGAGGGTGACGGGGGGACATCCAGCGGTGACAGGCCTGGTGACAGGTCTGGGGGATGACAGGAGGGACACTGGGCAGTGACAGACCTGCGGGAGGTGGCATTAGGGACACTGGGCAGTGGCAGGCCTGGAGCTGGTGACAGGGGGAACACCAGGTCTTGGCAGACCCAGTGGGGGGGACAGGAGGGACACTGTGTGGTGGCAGACCCAGGAGAGTGACATCAGGGACACTGGGCAGTAGCATGCACCCAGGGGGGTGACACTGAAGACACTGCGTGGTGGCAGGCCCAGAGCTGGTGACATTGTGGACACGGGGCACGGCAGGCCCATGGGGGGGTGACACTGGTGACACAAGATGGCGGCCAGTCCAGGGGGGTGACACTGGGCACATGGGATGGCAACAGGCCTGTCAGGGCAGTGACATTGTGGACACAGGACAGCAGCAGGCCGGGGGGGTGACACTGGGGACACAGGAGAGCAGTCAGCTCAGGAAGTGACACTGTGGATCTGGGGCAATGGCAGGCCTGTCGGGGGGGTGACATTGGGGACACAGGACGGTGGCTGGCCCGGGAGGTGACACTGTGGACCCGGGGCAGCGGCCGGCCCGTCGGGGGGGGTGACACTGGGGACATGAGACGGTGGCCGGCCCGGGAGGTGACGTTGTGTAGCCGGGGCCGCGGCCGGCCCGGGGGTGACTTTGGCGACGCGAGATGGCGGCCGGGCGCGGCGGCCCTAGGGGGCGCCCCGCATTATGACAAAGAGGGCGGGGCCGCCGGCGGCCACGTGACGGGGGCAGGCGGCCGCCTTTGTCATAATGCGCTGGGTCACGTGAGGCGCGGGGGTGGGTGTGGCGCGCCGCGGCGCCTGCGCAGTGCGGCGTCCTCGTCGGCCCGTGCGGTTCCTGGCCGGGAAACCCCTCGGCGGAGCGCGGAGGCAGGGGCCGGTGGAGCCGCCATAGCGAGAGGCCGGGCCTAGGAGCGGCTGCGTGCGGGGGAGGCAGCGGAGGCCGAGCCGGGGCCGCGGAGGCCTCTCCGCATCGTCCGTCCGCCCGGGCGGGCTGCGAGGAGCAGCCGGGTCGGCGCCGCCGCGGCCGCGGCCCAGCTCGATCGCCGAGGGCCGGAGCCGTCGCGGGGGCGGGGGCCTCGCAGCGCCGCGGCGATGGATTCGTGAGGCCGCCGCGAGCCGAGTCTGCCTGAGGCCGCGGGCCTGGCCATGGCGCAGCGCCGCGGCCTCTGAGCGCCCGCCGGGCCCGCTCGAGCGCAGCCGCCGCCCGCTTCTGCTCGCCCCCCGCCCCCGGCCGGCCCTCGCCCGCATCGCCGCGGGCCCTTCCCCGAGCGCAGCCCGCGCCGCCGGCCGCCCCGCGCGGCGCCGTGCCGCGCCGCCGCAGGCCCCGCGCGGCGCCCACCATGTCGTGCGTCCACTACAAGTTCTCCTCCAAGCTGAACTATGACACGGTCACCTTCGACGGCCTCCACATCTCCCTGTGCGACCTCAAGCGCCAGATCATGGGCCGCGAGAAGCTGAAGGCGGCCGACTGCGACCTGCAGATCACCAACGCCCAGACCAAAGAAGGTGCGCGGGGCGGCGGGCGCGTGGCGCGGCCGGGGCCGGGGGGCCGCGGGGGGAGCCGGCCGCCATCGGTAGGTGTGACCCTGCTCGGGGCCTGGCGGAGCTGCTCCTTTGTCGCTGCCCCCTGACAGCTGCCCTCGCCCTGGGCCTGGGGCTCGGAGCTGGGGTGAAGGAAGAGTCGGTGGCTGGTGCGGGACGTACGTTGCTTAGAGAAGTTCTGGTTTCCTGGAATTCGTCTAGCTCTGCTAGTAAAAATGATAAGGAAATGTGGGAGGCTGTCTTTTAAAAAACTTGCCAGATGCCTTTGAAATCTGGAAGAGAAACTTGAAAGTGATACGAATATAACAGATGGCTGATTATTTGAAAAAAAAAATTTTTCGCTGATTTTGTCTTCACCTGTTTTGTCTCTGTTACATTGGAAAACCGACTTTGTGGCTGTTGCAGAAGTAGTACTCTCTAGCAACATCTTGGATCACGAGTGTATCTGTAAGCTATAATCTTTGCAGACTCTTAAAAGCATCTTGCACAAGAGTGTCCTCTGTATCTAAACTGTACTTTGGAATTTCCTTTTAATGTAATTTTTTCTTCGCCAAAGACATTATTATTCAGAAGGTTCTGAGTGTCATTTTATCATTAATTTTTTACTTTTTTTCTGGTGCTACATATTAACTATGTCAGGGCAGTACTGGAGTTTATTGTAGAGTATTTATAAAAAAAAGAAAATACATAAGAAGTGTTCTTTGAGATATCAGAAAGTCTTCTGATTCTAATAAATGGTGCTGGATTTTCGGTGGTAAGAGTATTGTTTAATATTACTTAGTATAATATTTCAGTTTGGTGATCTGCCATCTTGATAATGTGATTTTTTTTTGTTTGTTTGTTTTGGGGGATTCTGGGATGTGACTTCTCAGAAAAAAAGACTTCTTAAAAGTGTTTTCATTTCTTAAATGACTAAAAAAAATTTCTCTGTTTACCCAGTGGTTCTGTGACACTCTTCAGCAGTCTTTTCTTTAAAAAGTGTTCTAGGTGGGTTTTTCCTTTTCCTGTTTAATACTTTAAAACTTAAGCAGTTAATATGTACACTGCAGTAGCCGCAACTTCATCCCTAACCTTCAGAGCGGTTGGACCTAAAGTTCGGTGTTTATCAGTGTATATTAGAATATGATTTAATAAAATATGTATATCAGAATATGAAGTTTTCTTTGTTGTTTAGAGATATTATAGTTACATTCAGGAAAGTGTCTGTAAAGAGGCTTAATAGTATATGCTTGAGGGCCTGCTTAGGGGTGCTGTTGTATTGCCCAAAATACGTAGATAGATAGTTACATTTCAGAAGTCCAAGAATTCTTATAGTAGTATTGAACAAAATTGGTAAAGGCTTTTGAGAAGTGCTCAATACGGTTGGTGTTAAGGTAAATGGTACAGACGTTTAATTTTCTTTAAGGGCTTTGTTACAGAAGGTCTTTAAACTTAGTCTGCAGTTACTAATGTTCCTTCAGCTTCACAAATGCTAGCAGACTGAATGACCAGCTGGCTGATGTCACTGGTACAATAGTCTAGTCTGTCTAAAACAGCGAGAGCCTTAAAAACAGAATGTTGAATGGAGCCCAACTATTATTACCAAAAATAAAATCTGAAATACTTTTTTGAAATAGATCAGATGCAGAGATACTGTAGTAGCAGGTGATGAACGGAAACCAAGCATAGAGTATGTATAACTTTTTTTAGGCTATTCCTTATTTAGACTAAGCATAATACACTTACTATCAAGCTTATAAAGTAATTATGTAGAAAAGCAACACAGAATTCTCTGAAGAAAGAGTATCTGCTTCACTAGCTTAGGTTGTTCGCTGTGTTGTTGCCTGAAGGTGGAGTTAAAAAAGGGATATTCAGCTGCTTTGTCCATCTTTTATTTTAATGAGCATCACTGACTTAAAGTTCACAAGGTCCTCTTTCTCTAGGTAGCTTATGTTGCACTTTGATATTTGTAAAATGAGTATAAAATTCTAAATGTAGTATTAGTGACATGGATGTTTATTGGAGTTTTCATAATGGTGGTTTCCATGTAAAAAATGCAAAAAGCAGTGTTTTTCAGAGCAAAGCTAGATGATACATTTGAGTATGATATTCATATAGACCAAACTGTGTGTGTATATAAACTTGAATTTCAGTTTTTATTGATCACATCAGACATTTAAACTCCCTTTAAGAACATAAAGAAAAATTAGAACAGGATATTCTGCCTAAATGGGATGTTTAAAAAACTAGTTTCTGGTTTCTGTAGCACTCACCTGCAAGGAGTGTTTCATTGGGGAATTCTGGAGAAGTTTGGTTTTTAACTTTTGCAGTGGGGGGGGCAATAAGCAGGATGTGATATAGTCTATCTTCTTTCTGTTGTTGACTATCAAAAATCTAATAGATAAGTTTCAGTCCCTCTTGCTTTTTATATCCAGTTTATTTAGGGAATATGTATGTCCATAACATCAGTTTAGGTTAAATGTGAGGTTCTGTGATATCACTCAATGATCTAACGAGACAAACACGCTTCTGCTTACATGCAAAACTTTTAAAATCAAACATCCTTACCAGTGTTCAACTAATACAGTTTTCACTAGCAGGCTTTAACAGCTCTACAGTTTAGCAAATTGTGCAGTTACCCTAGGTTTTGTGGCTATTTTGTGGTGTAATAGATAACCAAACAGTGACATTGGTTCAAACTGGTAATGGCTCTCGCAAACCCAAGTATTTGGGGATCCTTAAAAGGCAATGTGGTTCACGGAAGCTGTATTCCTGTACAAATTGTTTAATGTTAGTATTTTTTTATAAGCTTGCTGTGTGCCCAGTGTGTAATTTAATGTAGAAGTTGGTTATAAAGCTTTAAATGTTACTGTCCTATTTTAATGAACTTGAGAATTTTTGAACAAAATCTTAACATGCAGTTGGTGGACCTTCTGTATTTCTGCATAGGTAGTCTTGTATTTGAGAGATCTGCCAAAGAAGCTGTCCAAAAGAAATTGCTCAAATTTCTCTGTATATTGTTCATATAAACTTCAATACCTAAACTGGTTTGAGTAAGCTGAGGCTGCGCAAGTGAAACAGTTGCTACCATTTTGCATTGCTTGTCAATATATAGATTTCTGATAGGTCATTGTGAAAATACAGAAGTACTTCCACTTTTGTCAGCACTGATTTGCACAAGAAAGCTGGATTGTACTAAATAATATTCATGCTGCATTTTACTGCAATTGTTTTAAAGCATTAGTATGATGCAAAAGCAGAGCACAAGCATTCTGATAACACTGTTGTCAGCATATTTTTCTGAGAGTTAGTTATGGTGCCGACTTGGGAGAAATAATTTTGCGATGAAATTTTTTTAAAGGCTTTTTGTATGCTATAGAGCATGCATGCTAGAGATGATGGAGGATTAGATGTTATATAATCCTGAAGAACTGCGATATTTGTCCAGATGGTGATGTGTCCTTTTTTCACACTTGAATGTGGACAAAAAGTGTTGTTTTTTGGGGTTTTTTTTGTTTTTTTTTTTTTTTAATTTTGTCTATGCCACGGTTCTGACTGAATGTTAAATGATTTTGGAAAGAACAAGGTGAAATATCAGTGAAGATGGCCTATTTGTTCAGATTTTTCAAAATACTTAACCTTTTAAAATTCATTAACTGTTTCTTTTCATAATAGAAGTCTGGTAATAGAAGCAGTGCTAATATAAGCTAAAAGTAAATAGAAACTTAAATGTCGGTGGAAAAATCAGACAAGATGGACTATTCTTTAGATGCCAGAAAGGGACGGAGGGATGGTAGGACCCACTTTTATAAAAGGGAGGGAGAAGAGCTTTTATGCTTACGCTGCATGTTCTACCAAGGCAAAATTCCCTTCTAAAAACTTCTGTACGCAAGAATGATATATTTAAACTTGGCTTATTTTTTTTATTTGATCTGAATATGCTGGTCTATGTCTGTCATAATAGATGTTCTCATTAATTTAAGGAAGAACTTCAAGTTTCAAAATTCATGTTTCTTGAGCACTCTTTCCTGCCCTGTAACGTTCTGGCTTGAAAAAATCAGAATGTGCTGTTCTACTTAATCTGGCAAAAAACTGAAAGGACCAAAAATGCAACTATCAAACTCTTGACTGAGTAGTTATAAGGAAAAATAATATTATTTTAAGACTGTCTCTTGAACTCAAGAATTGCTTGAGTTCAGAGTTGCAGCTTACGATTGACAGCTGTAGTAATGCCACTATGTGATGTCTCCAAAGCAAACTTGCACTAACTTTGAGTCATTTGGTCTCACAGCTAATGCTTGCCCACATACTAGGATGTCTTCAACAAAACGCAAATTTACCATTTAGATAAAATACTTAAGCAGCTTTTAGACCGTGTCTATCACTGCCATTCTGTATTGCAGTGCTAGTTTAAGGGATTGTTGTAATAACATCCCAGAGTGCAACTGATTCTTACAGCATTATGTAGAGCTTTTAGAAAGGACATGCAGTTCACAGTGTGCAGGTTAAGTCACATACCTGTTCAGTAACCATTGTGTTACAGTGGAGCTCAAATGCCTCGTCTGTCTGGGAGTCAGCTGCTTCAACTCCATCACCAGTGTGTTTGGGAGCTGTGTCTCTCTTGTGGGTCTGGTGTCAACCAAGTTAATGTTGTTTTGGAGGTGCTAAGGGTTAGCTCAGTCTGGTCCATTAGTACGTTGCTTTTGCTTTCCCCCAGTCATACACAAAAGTGTTAAGCAGTGCCAGTAAGACATTAAGGCCTCAAACAGTCTGCGTAATCAGATTAATGGCGGAAAGTATGTTAGACTTTACTGACTCGTTTCAAAATCATACAGGTGCTCTTAAGTAGCACACTACTGTATAGCAGTGGTGCAGGTGAAAGTCCCGTGGACCATTTGGGTCACTGAACAAGCAAACTCAAGAAATGGGAGTATTCCAGGGTTAAATTACATCATTGATATCTCTTTCAGTGGAGACTGAAAATCCAGGAATGATAGTCCAGGCAGTTAATCAGAATGCTTCAAGGCAGTGCTTTAAATGCCAGCTACGTAGGTTACTTGTTTGCCACGGAGTATATAGATGGGCATCGATTAGAACAGAAGAAAATCTTGGAGGTAACGAGGGAGCATAGTTTTAAGTGGCTAGGGAGAAAGAGTGCATTTTTAGGAATTTTCCTGTTTTCTGGTAGGGCTAGTAGTCTTGCATGTCAGTAGTCATTTTCATCTCTACTTCAGCAAATCTTTCCGCCAGCAGTGTAGTAGCCAATTAGGAAGGCGTCCAAGCCTAAGAAAGGCTTCTGCCTATAGTTTCACATGTAGGCTTGCCTTCTGATGACTGCTGTTGTGATGAGCTTCTGTACTTTATCTGGGTGAGAGTACTTCTCTAGGCAGTGCTCAAAAGGACGCTTCTGCAATGCTGTCAGACTCAAAATGGTGGATTAAAGCAGGCCAAGTAATAA
This sequence comes from Dromaius novaehollandiae, assembly GCF_036370855.1. NCBI lineage: Eukaryota > Metazoa > Chordata > Aves > Casuariiformes > Dromaiidae > Dromaius > Dromaius novaehollandiae. The sequence goes on along the minus strand of NC_088111.1, from coordinate 1,147,660 downwards.
AGTAGGAACTCTTCTGTGGTCAGCAGTATATTAGTATAACATGCATATGACACATTAAAATTGTAGCAGACTGAGACTTATTATAGGTGAGTTTAAAAATGGGATTTTTAAATTGCACGTTAAATGCAAAGCAGTATAAACCTCAGCATAACCTGAGCTATTGATATGTTTCTTGGTTTTTGTTTGCAGGAAAAACATTGCTGACACTAACGTAGTGCTCACTTAAGATTTTTAGTCAGTACGAAGCAGTAGTCAAATAGTTGTGTGTGTTTTTCTTATTGTAACCAGTGTGTCTTCATACATTCCCTGAAATTCTTCTTTCCCTTGACCCTTTCAGGGATGCTATTTTCTTCTGAAGTTGACAGCCAGTTTTAGACTGGTATGTCTCTTCTGCTTTTGACCTTAATGTAACATCCAAATTTTCCTTTTATTTTTTTCTCCTCCCCAAGCTTTCTTTGTTAATTGAATCCTTATTTTTAATCACAGCTCACATAGACAAAACCCCAGTAGCCAATTACTGACAATCATTGACAATAAAACAGTCCCTATATCCTATAAGGGAATAGGAATCGGCGGTACGGCTGCCTCCTGCTTTGTCGCGCGGTTGTGTTGGGGCTCTGCTTGGGCACGTGTGAAGAGTGCCCTTGTTGAGCGTGACGTCGCTGCTCACTTTGCAGATGTTGAGTCATGTGGTGAGGCAGGGGCTGCAGAGTGACACTGCTTTGCAGATCCTGGTAGTTGCCAAGTCCCTGCTAGGGAGTATTGCTCCCCATCTTGAACAGGTTGCTGCTGGGAGATGCCAGTTAGGCTGAGATGTTAGGCTGAGATGGCATCTGTTAAATTCAAATTGAACAAACAAAAATTTCAAGGGACTTCAGAATAGCACTTCATCTTTAGTAGTCTTCCTATTTACAAAAAAAAACCTTTTTACTTTGCATTGTTTGACTGTGCTTTTATTGAAATGTCATTACCAAGATGAATTCAAATATTTAAGGCAAAGGAAAAATGTATTAAAGCTAACCAGTATCAAGTCTCTTCATAGAAGTAACTGTCAGGTATGCACTCTCTTGTATGAGATCGCTATTTCACAAAGTCTCTAACACACCGATCAAGCTAATGGGATAATTAAACACCAAATGCAAAAAAGTGCCATGATAAATGCCCTATACAAATACAGCTTTTACTTCAAGCTATTGACACTCTTCAGTTGATGGTGTTAAATGTTTATTGAAAGCACAGATTGGCATTTCAGGTGAACTTGTTTCTGTATCAGACTGTTCATAGGTGGCTGGCTGGAAGGCTGGAGCTCTCTTTGCAGTAGGCTTAATTTGCAGAATGAAAGTATTTATGTATACACACGCACATGTGCACACAGTTTATTCAGAAGGCAGCTGTTAATGCATTGCTTCTAATGGTCACCAAATTGTCACAAAAGACTAAAAAAATGATTAATTTGTTGTTTTCATGCGTCCTGCACCTTTTTTGCATGCTTGAATTGGCTTCTGCCAATTCACTCTTGCAGTTCTTTGGCCTGCTCTTTTCCAACCTTCAGTTTTTTTGGATACTTTGTCATTACCTGTAATGCAAATGAAAAATAGTATCTTTCTCCTATTTGTTTTTCAGCTGGTGTCTAGACCATGCAGCTGACATAGCCTGCTGTCATGGTATTTACGGTTTCTTTTTGGGAGAGGTGGTGTCAATTTTAATCTTATGCCAAACTGTGAAATCCTTGGTTTGGCACAGGCGTAGCAAATTTCTATCTTGTTGTGGAGCCACTGTTGCTTATCCTAGTTCTTCAAAGTTTTAATCCATTTTTTCCTGGTCTAGACCAAAAAGAATATTCTGTATGACTTTATTTGGCAGGTAGAAACAGCTGCTTTCGGGATCATGACTGATATGATCTCTCAGTTGTTTATCTAGCTCTTAGTACTGTTAGAGCTCCCTTTTTTTCCCTATCAAAAAGTCCTAGTGAAAACCTTTATTGATAGCTGGCTATGTGATTGTTAGGTTTCCCTTTTGAGAAAAGCTCTGGGGGTTGGTTTCAGAATGTGACTTCTATAAAAGCTTCTTGTTTTCATGGACTTTAAGAGTAGACCTTTCTCCAACAGTTTAAAACTACTGTGAAGTCCAGAGAAAACTTACTGCTCCCTGTTCGGTGCCTTAGGGGAAGATCAGGAAGTATCTTCAGGTTTCCTGAAGAAGCATTCTGGCACTGGAAATTAAAATAAAACTTGTTGCATTGTTAAAATGATACTCTGGTATGTATGTTTTGGTTTTGGGGAGGTTTCTGTCTCTAGGAAAAATGATATAATAAAATGATATAAATGATGATATATAATAAAATACTGAAAAATGAAGCATAAATTATGAAATACTCTGATTTCATGTATCACTGGGCAAAACTGCACAGACAGCAGATGATGAGATGTACGTTGTCTCGGGTTTACAGACCGTCCTTCCAGTTCAGCCTGCAGAGGTACAGGCTTTTAATATTTAGAACTGTAGGTAGATTATAGGGAATGCCTGAGTGTGCTTTAAAATATCTAGTCATATCCAGCTTGTGTAAATACAATTTACAAGCAGTTTTCATGGAGAGATCTTTGCATTTTAAGCCTACTTAGTCTGAAGGTCTCTCAGGTAGTGGGGTTTTTTCTTTGTTGTTCTGTCTTATGTAAAAGGTCAAAAGGCTTTCTTCTTTTCAAAAAAAACTAACATTATGTGAGCTAAGGTAAAGTATGGATAGCTTCAGGCACACAACATTTTCTAAGGGCTTTTTAAGATCTGTTTCTGTAACTAATTCTATCTCAGTCATTCTATTCTGCAAAAAATGAATCTAAAGAATCCTCCCAACCCTGTTTTGGGTAATTCAAACTAGTCACTTAGCTTAAGAGGAGAGAGACCACTTTTGTTTGAGGCACTTCTGGCCTATTTGGGGAGGAGGGGGACAATAAGTAACTTCTGTGGTCAGAATTCCAGCAATGTCAGTCTGGTCTCCATTTAAATGTGAAGTACTGTGTAGCTGAAAAATGCCGTTGTTCTTGATTTATGAACTTAAGAAATAAAAAGATGGTGGGTTCTCTTCTCCTGTGCTCTGTGTGGAAACACTAGTGGTGTAGGTGAGCTGTTCTTAGTTGTCAACTATGAAAACAATACTAGTAAGTTTTCGTGCTTTAGTTAAGTACCTGTCTTGTGGGGCAAGCTAATGCGATTTATGAAAATGCTTGTTTCTTCCCTACAGAACTTTGCTGTGGGTTTTCTCCAAAGATACGTTGGCTTTGTAGTCTAACAGAAGCAAAAGCAACTTAAGTTACAATAGGAAAGAACCTTTTGCATTAATAAGACTCACTTTTAATTATATTTGAGATTATTTTGCTGTTGGAATTCAGCTTAGTTTAAAAAAAAAATCTTGTTGCTTGTGTTTGATTATCAAATCTAAATAAATCTTTAAGTTTACTGTTAGTTTGTGTGGGCAATGAAAACACAATGTTACATAGAATTCTGTTTTTATATCCTTAAAGGGACTCTATAAAAGTACTGTCTATATATTAATATACATTATTATGAATTAAGACTGATGTTTTTGCTGTGCTTTTTGTTTCTTTCAGAATACACAGATGATAATGCCCTGATTCCTAAGAATTCATCAGTAATTGTTAGAAGAATCCCTATTGGAGGAGTTAAAGCTACAAGTAAAACATATGTTATGTAAGTATCCACAAAACATAGTATTCTTTGTGAGGGTTTTAATGTTTTAACTTATTTTTTGGATTGATCTTAGTTTGCCAGAAGCATTCACGTTGTATCTTTCTTGGCAGAGCTGTTACTAGTTTTTGTTGTAATGGGGTAGATATTTGTCCCAAAGTGAACTTACATTTTTAGGCTTACTGGGACATTGGGTTTAATCTCTAGCAATGGTAACTTTTAAGATGGTTCTGTAGCCTTTGTTCTTCGGGTTGATCTTGTGAGACACTAGGTTTAGATCCTCTTTCCTGTACATGGAAAAATTCCTTATTATATGTATTACTCATTTCTTTTATAGTTGACATGGATATGCAATGTAGTGTAAATTTTATTCTTATCTCAGAAAAATCTGTTTCTTAATGTGTGACTGTTTCTTGCGTTTTTTGTATTGAGATATGGCAGGTATTCTTATGCCCCAAATCTGGTATTTTTGTCTAGTAAACAATAGAGGAAAGACCAAGGGTTGACAGTTGATGAGCCATGCAGACAAGTCTTGTTCCTGATTCCTATTAGTTTCTGAAAGACAATGGCTGTTTCAGGCAACACCAAAAAGAAAAACATCCTTAAGCGTATTGTTTTTGGTGTGTGTGATGAAGGAATAGTTAATGTTTTTCCAACTTGAACCTCAATAAACAGTTCAGCATGCCAACAAGAGTAATTAGTTATCTTTCTAATTCTTTTTTGGCCTAAGCTGGTATCTGAGCTCCAGGTGTTCGTTCTAAATTCTTAGGATTCATGGAAAACGGAATCAGATGTATTGATTAAAATTACAAAAATTCAGATGTAATCCTGACTACAGGATTTCTGCTATCCTTCACTTATTCATATGGTCCACTTCTGTATCACTGACACTAGCATTGTTTGAATGGTCATGTTTTCCATTCTTCTTAAATAAATGCCTTAGCATCACAATTAGCAGATGTTATTAGCTTGTGGTTTTGCCATGCCTTATTTTTAATGTTGGTTCTCAATAAAAAAAGTATACTGATGAGTTATGGTATGTCTCTAACAAACAGTACAGCAGCATCCTGGTACCCATGAAGTGTTTGTAAGCAAAATAGCTGATTTTGTGTGGCTCTGCAAGTAAGCTTTAGGCATATTATTGCAGTTGTGCTTTCAGGCTCTACCTAGTAATACTGGACCATACAATATTGTGCTTCTAAACATTGCCTTGTTTGTAGGCTAACTTAAGTATATATACTGGTGCTGTCTTGTGTCAGTGCATCCTCCATCTCTGGTTGGATGGCACCCTCTCCTGGTATTGTAATTCTGCTCTAAAATGAGAGGATAGATGCCAGCAGCATCAAAGATCAAATAAGTATTTGTATGTGGAGATGGAAAAAATGACACTGCAGCTCTAACCATGAAAACTAACCAGACAGATTAGCTTTCTGTTCCTTCAGCTTGTAACGCTGCAGAAACAATTGATAGAGTAGTTAACGCTTGGAAACTACAAGTATATGATGTAATAGTTTAGAGGCCTTTGAAAATGCATTATTCTTCGTGTACATTCTTCAGGGCAGAAATAGTAAGAAATGATTGTGTGGTAATCTAAAATATTTCCTTATACATCCTCATCTTCAGAAAGTACATGGCTGTAGCTGTGAGCCTGGAGGTTTCCTGACATTGGAAGGAAGCATGAGCCTTTCCATGTACACACAAATTCCACAGCAGACTTTGAATTGCCTCTGCTCATGGGACACTTTGGATGACTGTATGAATTGTTTGTTAACTATGTCAATAGTTGCATGTCTGATTCATGATAAGTAGCATGCAGGTACAGATCAATCAGTATGTGGAATCTCAGCAAGTTTTCAAATGTAATAAGAAATAGTTCCTAAAATACTGTAGCATTTTCAAGATTATTTTAAAGCAAATTCTGGCATTTAAGACCTTTTTTTCTGTCACAGGACTCCTAAATCGCACAAAATCCTAGAAACTGCTTTCAGGTGACATTTCTACTACTATTTTTAGTCAATGTAGCATATGTAACACGTTTAATATTTTGGCACTTTCATGGCTAAATATAGTAGATATCTGAACACAGTGCTTGGGCTTCCACAAAGAAACACTGTTCTGAAGACTATGCTGCTGACATTTTTGTTATTCCTTTGTCAGATGACCGATTTTCACTTAAGTAAAAATTCACACTTCAAAGTGTCTAGACTATCACTGTTCTTTCTTAGAAATTAAAATATTGTATCTGATCCCTATTTATAATACTAGGAATATGCAGACTGGCTAAAGCTAGCTTCATATTTAAATGGGTGATTACTTGAAAACACAAAGCTGTAGCAGAGACTTCATGTTTTTGATACGTAGCGGAGTCAAAATATCTGAGGACTTTAATTTGCACTGTTGTGTTCTATATATGTAAGTTTTAAAATAATTGTTGACAAAGTAGAAATGTGGGGGGGGTTGTTTCTGAATGTACCAGGGGAGAACAGTTTATATATATGAATAAACGTCCACATTCACTAGATTATCAGAACATAATATTTTGACATTCAGGTTTTATAATCTGTTTTCACTACTTTATATTGGATACAAATGCTTTCTTTTAAATTCTGATCGCCTTTGTTTCTTCTTCTAGAAGTCGAACTGAACCAGTGAGTGGAACATCAAAAGCAGTATGTAAAAACACAATCTCACACTTTTTTCTACACACTGCACTTAATTATAAACAATGTAGCCTTACATTTAATTTTCGAAACATTAACTTAACGTTTTCCAGCAAAACATAGTGTATGTTGTAAATACAATGTATTTGATTAAGCATAGTAAAAACTGAGTAATGCCATCCTTTGCACAGTTCTAATGTGAATATTGGTATTTGTGCCTAGTAATGCATTGTATTTCATATTGAATATGCTAGAATATTTCCTGTATGACTTTGTGTTGTACAGATAATGTATGATCGTTTTCTAGATCATGTAGGTTCAAGGTTTGCACAATCGAACATGGTACCATGTTCTACATCTGTCTGTCTATAGCTAGTAATATGTATGTTTGTATAGGTTGTTGTGTGCTTTTTGTTTCTTGCAATAAAAATGTTTGGAGTGTATATTTTTTGCCATTTTCACATTGTATCACTTTAGCTTTTGTTTTTAAATAATTTTTTTGCCAAATGGTTTTTGAAAATGTTATCAAAAACCACCTGAGAAACCATTATTGTTAAACTTGGTATTGTTTCTTACTTTTGACTTAGGGGTTCAAACAAATACCAAAAGGAACATATCCCATACATTTTCTGAGGACAGTTCTGTGCAGTTAAATAATTCCTTCTGATGTCCTTAAATACTTGAGTATTTGTTCCTAAAACTGTAATTGAAGTGATATTGTTTGGGCCCCTCTTGACTACATAAATGTGTTGAAAAGATTGCCATGGATTTAAATATCATTGCAACACAAAGTGGTATTCTAAAGTTCTGCATTTGATCTTTCCACTTTTTCTGATGAAACAGCTAAGTTTAATAGTATGTGGATGAAAATATCTAAAATATGGTGTACAAATTCTAGCACAAGGTTAGAGCCTGGTGCATTTGTGGATGAAACCCCTGTCAACTCTTAACTTCTGCCTGCAGTACATTTTCTTTTCTGGGTGACTTCAGGGTTGGATGCTGCTTTAAGTTATCAAAGGTTAAGCCTTTCTTTAGTATACCACCACAGTGAGTTTACATTTGGCAAAGGGGCAGCATTTTTCTTCAGGTTTGAAAACACGTTGTCATTCTGCTGCTCAAATATAGATTAGTAACACAAGGAAATACTTCACTGGTAATGGTCTAGATCTTGATTTGCCACTTGGGTTGAGTATTATGTGTAATGACACATTTCAAAGTAGTCCTTATTAGTATAAAAATTACTACTTGGTGTTTTTTATTTTCCATCTTTATTTTGAGTATAACTGCTTTTTCTTCACTAGAATGGTGTGAGGCATTACACTAACCCTGGATCATTGGATCTGATCACTTGATAAGCTGTTAGGATAACTTAATCTAGAGAAATTCATGAACTCTGGGTCTGTGTTCTATGAAGAATACAGCCTCTGGTTCTGATGAAATGGTATGCAATGAACCTAAAATCCAAAACTTCTTGTATGTAGGTTTAAAAACATTGAGTGTAAATCTGACATCCATAATTCTATCACTGATTGGTTCAATTCCTTTTTGGACATAAGTGCCTCTCATTGTGAGTTCAAGTTAGTTCAACTGGCCCAGTGACCCTAGTAGTTAATGTAATGCATTTATGTAAACCACGTTTATAGTATTTGATCTAATTCAGATGGGTTTTTATTTCTTGAAAACAGTTATTTTTCTTTTTGTTTACTAGCATGTGTATAAGCACAAATCACATGTTCATAAATAAAGTTAACATTCTTTTAGCCTCGTGTGTTCCCTGGCATGTCTGTATTACATTTCTAAGTAGCATCTTACCATGAGCTAATGTAGATTTATCAAAAAAAAGAAAGGCCTAAAAAAGGGGATGGGAAGCCCTTAGCTGTTAGTTGGAAGTAATTAAAGTAAATGGAAAGCAAAACAAAAACATTGCCTTTTTGTTTGCTCTGGCTGTACCTGATTTGGGTTGTGGGTAGACATAGGAGGGGGGAAACCTCCTTGGATCTCTCCTTACCAGACCTCCATGTATATGTAACTTCATTATCCATGACTCTTTAAAGGTATTGCAGTCTCAGGCACTTCCATTATTGGAGACATAATTAGCTTTATTCTTAAAGCTAATTCAGATCTTGGTCTAAAGGTTTAAAAAAAGTTACATATATACAATTTCTGTGTGTATTTCAAAGCAGAACTTGGATATTATTGTGGTAGGAACAAGTTACTGGAAAGCTGACCTATTATTACTGTTAAACAGTAAAGCATAAACAGCAAAATTAAAATGAGTTAGGATATCAGGTTCACAAAAGCTTATGACTTTAGTATTTCTTCATTGTCTTGCTCTTTCATGTTAGTTGTCATTCCACACTTCTAAATCTGTGCTGTTGTCTAATTATTATTACAGCCAAATCAAGAAAGCAATTCCTCTTTGTTTTAGTTTTTCAGTAGCTGCAAGAATCCGCGGTTGGTATTTCTCCTTAGAGGCTGTAGAAACACAAAAGTCATGTCCCCTCAGCACTGTCAAACACGACTGCAGCCCTTCCTGGCTTAATCCTCAATTAAGCCAGGTTTTCAGGTTTTAGGTAACTTATAATTTAGATGTAGCACTGTACCAGTGACACTAGCATTTTCTTACCTATTTCTTTCCGCTTTCCCACTTGCTCTATCTTAGTTTCCATGTAGTCTTCTGTATGAAAGAGGCAATATGTTGAATGTCAATTGTGGGTTTCTTTTTTTTTTTTTTTTTTCCTCCCCCCAATTCTTCTGCAGTATTATGCTAGGTGTGTGCATTAGAGTCCTGGAGACATTGTTTCCACTTGTGTGATTTAAGGGACTGGCAGAAAATACTTTAGAAATTAAGAAGAAAAGGTGGCTATTGGGCAAAGGCACTAAGTGGGACACTAAGTAGCTGTTTGCTGCTTTTGGTAACTGTTGAGAAGCAAAGAGTGTTCTCTCCTCCTTTAAGAAACCAGGTTGTTGCCTGTTGTATTTTATTAGGCAACAGTATTATATGGCCAAGAACTAATTAATAGTTCATTAACTGTTACGTTTCAGTTATTGATCAATCCTAGACTGTTTAATGTATCATTAAATTGCAGGGCTCCAGTTGATAGCTTTTCTAATCTGTTTGCCTCTGAAATAACACAGATGGGTAGCAGTTAAGTTCTACTTGTCATGAGAACGTAGGCTTTTTTATTTCCACATGTAAAACGGAGTGGCATAGGGAGCAAGAGGCTTCAAGATATTTAATTGGACTTCCTTTTTAACATGGCTAGGAACTAAATGTTCAGAAATGGAGGAAACTTGGGTCTTCTGATAGCGCTCACAGGGGAAACAAGTTCTTATTCCAGGTCTGAGTCTTTCCCTCAATGGGACATTTCTTTTAAAACTTAATTTTTTAGTTAGTAATATGGTAATGTTGTGTATGCTTTCCCAACCATGAATGATTCTCTGTGTGGAAGGAATGATTAATTCTTTTGCTGGAGTGAGGAATCATCTACTGCAGGTCGATTCTGCCCCTGCCACCCCCGAATTCTGAATGATTAAACTACTCTCTTGAATTCTTTCCCTACATTAGGTAATATGGGACAACAGCCTTTTCCTAGGAAGGGATTTAATTTTTTTTTTTTTTTTTTTTTTGCCAATTTGGTGACTTCTCAAGGAGAGGCGTTTAGTATACATTGTGAGACTTTATTCCACTTTTTTGAACAATCTAAGACACAATAAACAGTGATTTGAATGTCTTTCTGATAATGGTTTGTGTAAACTTATTGCTACTTGCAACATAATATAATTCAATATCCTGGAAAAGGAAAAAGTTATAAATTACCCTTTTTACATGTGGAAAAACTTCAATTTGATATTAGTTTTCAATAAACACTGTAATCTGCGGTCTTTTTGTTAACTAGCAGTTTGAAGACTTCATTCCTGCAAGCTGTTCCATTAGGTAGCTGGGGAGGGAGGAAGAGTGGTCACAATGGAGAAAAAAATTACAGGATTGCACTCTGAATCCATATTTTCTCGATCAGAAATATTCTTTTTTTGTTCATTTAGCTCTGAGCTGCTATTTTAAAATTTCTCTTTGGTTTTGTAGGAAGGAAAATAATGAAGTCTCACATTTCCTGAACTAATTCTTATGGCCTACCATCTAAACTACTAGAAATTACAGATATCTCAGTTTTTATAGGCTATTCTGTCATGTGATAGTAAACACCATTATAAACTGTTGGATTAAATTATTAATATAATATTTTTCTGGACTAAGTTATGGGTTACTTTTATGACTGATTGTGTAGATTGATATTTTTATTAGTTTTTTTTATGGGGCATGGTGAGTTTGTTTTACCTTTTTAACTTATTGGGAAGAGGGGCAAAGTTCCTGTTTCAGGGCTGATATGCCTGTGCTTTATTTTGACAGGCAGCTACTGTGTTCACAAAAACCATAACCATGTGTATGGTTATACATGACCCACTGAGTGATTAACTTACAAATTACACTGAAAATTTAAGTTTCCTACAGTGATGTTCCCTTCTCAAATTTCTTAATTTTTTTAAATGCTTTTTAGCTGAAAATTGACAGTTTCCTTACCCCTTTGATTTTAAGCATTTGTGAGCATTTGACAAGGGTCCCTCTCTGAAATACCCTGGAGTAATAAGTTGATTTCAGATGGATTCAGTTATTTTAGTTTCTTCTCAGTAATCACATAGACACTCTTAAGTTATTGGTTTGAACTGTTTTGAACAAATACAAATTACACTAGGCTTGAAATGCCTCTTCCAGTGAGACACAGAAGATAAAGTGCAGACTTTCAAACTACAGTAGGGGCTAACTATTGCTATGTTTTGATTGTAGAACTTGAATATGTGTTTAATTTTTTGTGAACAGATTGATGACTCTTCTGCATCTATTTCTCTGGCCCAGCTTACTAAGGTATATATATATATATATATATTCTTGTCAAATACTAAACAAAGAAAAGTGTTTGCTTCATATTTTTAAATCTTATACTGCGATCTATATCTGGCTTACTGTTGTAACTTGAACAAAATTTTAATTTTAATAATTTAAATTATTTAATTTTAAAATGTGTGTATATATTGATACTATCCTGTAAAGAGTAGTTCCCAGTTTGGGAAGATAGAAGGGGAGTACCTTATCAGCCTCAACATAATGTTGCAGTATTACTCATCTTCAAGACACAAAGAAGAAGCACTTCAGAAGCTGTTTACCGTTTTTCATACGTTTCGTTAATTTTGCGTTGGAAACTAATACAATTTTTACAGAAGAATTTAATTGGCTGTAAGTTATGGACATTTCAGGGGGGTTTGCAACAGCCAAAATAGAAGCGTTTCCGTAACATGGACAATTGCATGGCTACTTTTGAATTCCTAGTTTTTATAGATCCATTTTTTTGAATGCTGCACAATTTTATAAATTCTGTAGTATATATACAGCGGACAACCTTTTATACAATCTAATTTGTTTGAACGCAGACCGTGTAAATTGTGTAAATGTACCTAATTGTTTATAGGAATATACCAATGTGTATGTGTGGCATATTAGAAGATGTGACCTTCTGAAATTGTTGTAATGCCATGTTTTGCTATGAAACTGCTTGCATTTTTTGCTCAATAATGTATAACTCTGTCTGGGAAAGCACTAGTGACTGCACTTTTTGAAAAGGCATAGTACTAGCCACTTAAATTACTAGTCTTCAAAATTACAAAGATTAGAGAAGGCAGGGCCTAATGCAGAGTAGCTAGACTTCTCTTCTGAAAACAAAGTCTGGAGTTAATTTCCAGAAATGTTCTTCCCACTGGTAACTTCTTCCCTCACCACTACAGAAGTCAAAAATTGTGTACATTTGGCAAAAGAGAAACTTCAGTTTGAAATGTAGCCACCTAAAGAAATTGGTCTCCATTAGTGCTGTCCCTAAACATGTCCTTGGTTTTGTAAACTCATGTCAAGTTATTTTCTAAAATGTGATAAACTGTCCAAGCGGTGTACACATTTAAACTTTTGAGAAAATTTAAGTATTTCTGAAAAATACAGGAGCATAACATATAGCAGCTCAAAACTGTTACTTGCTCTAACCTCTTCAGTGCAGACTGGCTTAGCATGGAGGCAATGTGTTAACAGTTTCCTATTTATTTTTACTATGTATTAAATGCCATATTTGAATTTTGGTCTATTCCTACTAATGTTTTGTGGTTTTGAATGTGTTTTGTAAACTGTTTGGGTTCAAACAAATTAGTCGAGTATCTGTAAATCAAGTTTTCTGTAAATGTTAATGGAAATGATTTCATAGATGTCAGTCTGGATTATGTTACTGTTGAGAAAAACTGTGTATATGAAACAACCATTTAATAAAATGTTGAAACTAGTTGGTTGCTTTTGTGAATGAATGCATACAAAAACATGAGTGGTTGACCTGAATGGTAGGTGCTTGAAAATCCTAATAATTTGCAGTCACTCCCTTAGACCCTGCTTGTATCTGGACTAGTGTATAATAAAATATTTTAACAAATACAACAAATACTGCTTTAAAAAAATCAGATGGTTTCAATAATTTGAAGATCTAGTTCTGCATAAGGTTTATATTTACAATTTGTGTATTAAAGGGACACAGTCAACTGGAAAACCTGCAAGTTTTACTTACTGGATACAGCACTTACTATTGAGATGTTAGGGTGGAAAAACATGCAGTTTGGACTGTCTACAGCATGTTGTTCTCAGTCTTCTACTGAGAAGAGTCTTTTTGTTGTCTTACTGAGAGTTTTTAAGAAACTTGATTCTTTTTAATACTTCTTTGTCAGAAGCTGAATTTCAGCAAGTAGAAACAGCTTTCCCACTGTAAATTACGTGTCCTTTTAATCCTGCAAAATGTAAATAATGCTTCTTGTATCCATATTTCTGAATTAAATACACAGTGAATATATTTCAAATAGCCTGGAGCTTAAAATTCAGTCTAAAAATACTGGATAGTATATATTTTTTACACATAGCTTCAGTCCACTTTGTATTAAAGAAAATTGGATTGGTTACACAAGTCTTTATGTAAGGTACAAACAGAGCCTAAGGTTTTGAGTGCCCAAGAAAGTTCTTTTCGAGTAGGTTAACAGGCACATAAACATCATGTAATGGCATAAGGACTCCCCAGAACATCTTCAGGACAAATATATTTTATATAAGCAGCTGTTTTGATGCAACTTCAGCTAGAGTTGTGCTGCTCTTTACAGGATTGGATGAGTGGTGTTGTCTTTGGCTGTGTGGGCTTAAATGTGTTTCTAATGTGTGTGTCAAATAATTACCTGTTAAACAGACTGCCAATCTGGCTGAAGCCAATGCTTCCGAAGAAGATAAAATAAAAGCTATGATGTCACAGTCTGGCCATGAATATGATCCGATCAAGTAAGTGTTCATAATATCAAACCTGTTCTTTGAAGATTATGGAAAATTTGTAGAGATACTTGCTTTGAAAAGACACACATGCATACTTTTTTTTTCCTTCTCCAAACTTTTTTAGCTACATGAAGAAACCCTTGGGTCCACCTCCACCATCATACACTTGCTTTCGTTGTGGAAAACCTGGCCATTATATAAAGAACTGCCCAACAAATGGGGTAAGATTGTGGTGGACTTCTGGTATTAGATTTTTAATTTTTTAATTTAGCAATTATTTGACAATCAGATGAACATTCATGAACTAAGTATTGTTTGTCTTACGGCTGTACACTGTGAAGGCAGGCACATTAGTACAGGTGGAGAGATTTGTTACCAAATGAGTTTCTCTCCGGGGTAACATCTTTTCCCCTTCAATAGGGATTCACTTCAAAGTATGATATTCTATTGTGAATGCTTAAGTTGGAGGGTATAGGGAGCTTTTACAAATACCCTGATCTGCCCTAGAATGTATGAAATCAGCATTTGATGTTTAAGAAGTGAAGATATTAATTACAAATATAGTAGAGATCCTTATTTTAGTCTCTTGAGAAGTGAACTATAGAGGTTATAAAGCAATGTTGCAAAGCCCTTCAAAATTCAAGGGAAGTCTGGAATTATAAATGTAAATTTTCTCTTGTTTCTAGGACATGTCATTAGCTACCATGTCCATAGATCTTTCTCTGTGTACTCTCGTGTTTCTTCATATATATTTTGATAGTATTTCAGTTTTATTGAAAATTCTTCTGAATGTTTCAGCATGATTTTTTTTATTAATGAGCATTCATATTTGCCAGTACTTCGTATAACTGAAGAGGATATCTGTCAGTCATTAAATTTCATATTTGTATATAGCATAAATACTTTGCACTTGAGGTTGAAGAGTTGTGTTTGGCCATCATCTAATGAAGATTTGCATGTTTTTGACATCTTAATTGCACATATCTCTGGCTGAGTATTCATGCCATTTAACATTGGTGACTGAACTTAAATGTCTGAGGTATGAATTTAACCTTTCGACATAGACAGTGAATGTAGCTTCCTCCAGTGCCTGACTCAGGGCATTGAGTTAAGCTCTTTTTCAGTTGTGCTTTGAGGGAGCCTGTTTGTGTCTCTCTTTTGAGTGGTGAGCTAAGGGAGATTTGACTCCTAAGTAACATGCCCAAAGTTAAGCTGTATGAATCTCTATTAAATTCAAAATACTGCCCAAGCCTTCAAAAGATCCTGGCTATATATATTTAGGAAAACAAATATTTTAATTATGGAATCCTGATGTGTGGGAAATGGAGAGTATTGAAGGTTTTTTCTGCTTACTTGAAATAATCATTTAATTGTCATTTTGCATGTGGCTCTTTAGATGAGATATATCTGGATTTCTTTTCTTAACAGGACAAAAACTTTGAGTCTGTTCCCAGGATTAAAAAGAGCACAGGAATTCCCAGGAGTTTCATGATGGAGGTGAAAGATCCCAATACAAAGGGCGCTATGCTTACAAACACTGGAAAATATGCAATACCAACAATTGATGCGTAAGTATGGAATTATCCGATTGACCAGAAAGTGAACAAAAGAGAGCACATGTAAATGCCTGAGTGAAAATACAAAAAAGTTGACCAGCATCTATAATGGCAGCGAAGGAAGTGTTACCATTGTGTCTTAGCCTTAAAATCAGTCATCTGGTATTTTCAAATATTAAAATGGCATGGTCTTACTGTTTAAACTCTGGGAAGTAAGTTAAACTTGTAGTGTGCAAAGAATCTGCAAAAGGGCTTTCAGTAATGTTTGCAGTTGGAGTTGTTCTTTTCAGAAAGCTGTTTTTGCATTTCTGTCTTTCAAAGGTTTCTTGCAAAACTGAACAAACAGCTATTGGCCTGAGATTTCCTCCCCCTTTGACTTGTATCAAATCCCATGACTTAGAGAAAAGTTTTTATGTTGCTATAAACTAAGAAAACACTAGTGTATGTTGAACAGAGGCTTTTTTAAAATGCCTGGTTCTATCTCAGCTTTAAAAGCATTTAGCAGCACTTCCTTTTTTTTCTGTCAAGGATATCCTTTTGTAGAAACTGTAACATAGACTTTTTCATTTATTAAAATTCAATTACTCGGAGATTTTTATCCTGAGTATACAGTTTAATTTTACACTCTGACACAGGGGAAATAGAGTCCATTTCACCTAACTTTTAACTGTCAAAAAATTATTTTTCTAGTCTAAGCTAATCTCTTGTCTCTCAGTTGAGTCAGTGGAGAGGGGTGAATTCTCCAGAGAGATAGTCTCTCTCCTCCCTCTTTCAGTGTGGTGGCTGTAGAGAATGAGCTTAAACTAAATGCCTACATTTTAGAAGGCTAATGTGAAGTGAGAAGAATTCCATCTTTTCTTGATAAAATCAAAAGCTTGGAGAAGCTTTCCTTTATCCACCTTTAACTTTTTTCTTCCCTTTCCCTCCCCCTCAGAGAAGCTTATGCTATAGGAAAGAAGGAAAAGCCTCCTTTCTTACCAGAGGAGCCATCATCCTCCTCAGAAGAAGATGATCCTATTCCGGATGAGTTGTTATGTCTGATTTGCAAAGATATAATGAACGATGCAGTTGTTATTCCCTGCTGTGGAAACAGTTATTGTGATGAATGTAAGTATTTACTCCAACGTTGGTTTATTCAGAACATCAAATCTGATCTTGTGAAAGCAGGAATAGGAGCTAATTACTTTTGTTTCTGGCTCTATTTAATACTTAAGTATACCATAATGGGAAAGGACTCCCTTGATATAAAGAAGAAGAAAGGCAGAAAGCTTTTTTGCCTTTTGGGAAACTATTTGAATGCCTTTTACATGGAGAAGAATGAGTATGAGAAGAGTACACAATTCTGCAGCTCATTACAGTACTAAATATTTAACACATGTATTTTGTCTCCAGCCCTTTCTCTCTTATTGTACAGAATATTACTATTATGTATTCAACTCTGATTTACTGTGGACTGAAACAAGAGGATAGGCATTTAATCCAAGTTCTTCTTCTTAAAGGGACAGTTGTTTAAAACCTTTAGAACCCAAACTTACTGATGCTTTTTAAAATGTATTTTATCATTAATTTTGAGGTTGGTGACTTCTTACTGTACTAGACTGTGGAAAAAAAACTAGTTGAAATAGCAAGAACACAGCATGTTTTACATCTTCACATGTCAAATGTTTATTTATTTGCTCCATACTGTATCTTTTTTACACTTTTAAACATTTACAGCTTTATGCTCTCAATTCAAGACCAGCTTCACCTATTGATTGTGCATGTGTGTTTATAGTTAATTATAACCTCCTAAAATCTACTAGTTTGGCAAAAAATATATTTGATTCTAATTATTCACAGGTATCAGAACAGCACTACTGGAATCTGAGGAACATACCTGCCCGACTTGTCATCAAACAGATGTTTCTCCTGATGCTTTAATTGCCAACAAGTTTCTACGCCAGGTAACATGATCTCTTTTATGTGAACTGTTTGTAAGAAAAGTCTATTTGTAAATAGCTTGTAGTCTGTTTGTAAATAACTTGTCTCCTTGAGTGAGGCTAACAATAGGTAAAGTATCTGAAAAGTAAATTTAAAGAGGCTTACAGACCTTTACACGCAGACCTGGACACTTCTGGTCATGCTTTTGTTTATTAATGATTGCCTCACTATCAGATTCAATGGTAGCACTAGGCTTGAAATCAAGCAGTTTAAACACTGATATTAGTGTTCAGTAACTCTATGAAAAGTACTTGTTTTTAATGTGATGTGTTGATATATCTGTATGTTGATTTATTTCAGAACTGATAGCGCTTAAAGGAGTACACAAGTAATCTTATTCTGTGAAGGTTTTTGTTTATATATCTGCTGAAGTTTCATATGACTCTTTCATATATGTTTTTCTGCCTCTAGGCTGTGAACAACTTCAAAAATGAAACTGGGTACACAAAGAGGCTCCGTAAGCAGATTCAGCAGCAACAGCAGCAGCAGCCGCCGCCGCCGCCGCCACCACCACCGCCACTAATGAGGCAAACAATAACACGCAACCTGCAGCCTCTACTCAGGCCAACAATTTCCAGACAGCAGGATCCACTAATGATTCCATTAGCTGCTCTGTCTTCTCATTCTGCTGCTGCTTTGTCGTTGGCTCCTGGTCACTCAGCTATGGCAGCTGCTCTGCCAGTAAATCCGTCTTCTGCCGCTGTCTCTGATCTCCCTCCAGCAGTGTCCCTATCTCTCCGCTCTGAAAAGCCAGATGGACCTTTTCAGTAAGTAAATCTGTAGGTCAACACAAATAGAAAACACATCAAAATACTTAAGTTATATTCTCCTTCTTGAGCTTTTCATGTAGCTATTTATGTATCATTAGTGACAGTTCCCAGTAGTTGTGGAAGTTCTGTTTTTTCTCATCTGTTATTGCTTTGAATGAGGACACTTGATAAGTTGGAAGTGTGCCTCACATAACCTTCTCAAGTGTTTCTTATTTGATTCCCTATCACTCATTCAGTACAGGCTTATCCTGTAATAGGAACTTTTTTTTCAGTAATCCTTTGACTTTTTTTCTTTCTTAATTCTTAGAGTAACCATTTAGTTACCATCCAATTGTCAAGTGTTCTTGATTCTATTAATTTCTCTTTATTACTGAAGACATTGTGTTTTCATGGAAAGTGTAAAAGTACATTCATAGGTAAAATTGACTAGATGTATTCACATTACCTTTTTCTAAAATAGCTTTATCGTCAGTATCGTAAGTCAGAATCATCCTCAGTAATATACATAGTCTAGCCATGGCCCATACAGATTTGGATGTAATCATTATTTAAACCATTCTTTAAAAACTATGTGAATTTCAAGTATTTACAAACATAAAACTCTGTCTGCAACCCAGCGAAATCATGTGAAAATACATTGTAAGGAACTATTTGAACTGCTGTTTAAGGTTTATAACCTTTCAGTTTTATGGACTGAATGCTAATAGCCCCTCTGTCCAGAAGACTGTCAGACTCAGTTTTACTGTTGAATAGAAACAGCCACGATTCAAAAGAACCTCTGAGGCAATCTCTAAGCTAGCTTATAAACATTTCCAAATAGAATTTCAATTCTTAAATCTTCCAGAACTGAGGTTCAGTGTGTAGGTTATACATGCTCTAAGCCTTGCATTTGCAACTACCTTAATAAAATGTTTTTCTTGTGGACCTTTCTCTTTAAATGTCAGTAATCTGAACTGTCTTCTTCAGTGCTTCATTTGTAATCAGCTAACTTTACATATGTAAATCTGTTATTAAGATTTTTAATGTATACTGCCGTTTACAGTAGTCAGTCTTCTCTTATCTCACGTTTTATATTTTCAGTAGCATTTTAAAACACTACATTTGACTAATAAATTTTGTTTTTGTAGTGATCCTGATACTGTTTTACCTCCTGCTGCTCTTGTGACCGCCTCTGAACTTGTTAAGTCATCGTCTGTTCTGTCAATTGGCAGTTTGATGGAAGAGAAGGTAACTTTTATTTCAGCATATATAGTGATTCCCATATTTTAGTAGAGCTTATTTTCTAACTGTTCACATTTATTCACAAGGGCTATCAGGTTCCTGTACTAAGACAACCAGCATTACAAAGTCTTCTAGGCTCACAAGGACAATCAATACCCACAACTGGTAAGTAGCTGCAACTTGAGAATTTCTTTTAAAAAATTATCTTCATAGAAACCAAATAGGACTTTTTTTTAACTCCTTCCCCCTCATCCCTCCAAAAGGTCAGCCAATGAGAGCCAGTACAGTACGCTCAGCAGGAAGCAGGCCAGGCTGGGAACCGTAAGTACATTCTACAGAAATTCAATATATTAGTACTCATAACCTGTTGATTAGGCAGTGACACACAATGTAAAGAACAGCTGATTTGTAATGAAATAAGTATGCACATGTAGTTATGGAAAAAAAAAGCAGTAATTAATTTTTAAATGCTTTAATCTGAATTAGCTCTAACAAAGGGGATCTGTACACCCAGTAAGATTATTTAAAAGAAAGCTCCAGCATATAATTGAAAAGTTACTTTGAAAAATTAGCAATTTTCAAGGAACCCATAGATTTAAAAATTAGATATAATTAAAACATTAGGTGGAGAGCCACCCTTTTGATTGCCAGCTGAACAGGGCTGAAGAAATTGATATTCCATTAGAAATAAGCCTCCAACATTGTTTTTAACAATGTAATTAATACTGATTGAGCAAATTATTGAAAAGCCCACACTCTTATCTCGCAACAATTTGGAATTTCTTCAATTTAGTGTTCTTGAACAGCCAAGCTGCTTTCTCTCAGTTGGAGTGAGAGTCAGTTTTACCTATTATTACAGTGTCAAGTTTGTCCATCTTTCTGGGATATATTTGTTATAGATAGATCATAAGGGTGTATTATGTTTTATAAGCTCTTAAAGATAAAGCAAAACAAAAAACAGGATCCATGCCACAGATAATCTAAAATGTCAAATTCAGTAAGCAAGAAAGCAACAATTCGGGGACAAGAACAGGCCAAATGCATCATCATGAGGACAACAACATAGGAAGTCTTTATGGAAGAAGTTAAAAGAAGTTCAAGAGAAGAATAGTTAATATTTGTGCAATACTTTGAAGATCAGAAGTGTGAAGTATTAAGTATATCAAGGAGTGGCAGAGGAGCGGTGGGCACTTGGCATATGGGAAATGGGAGTCTGTTTTAAGCATAGGCAGCCTCCATCCACAGTTGCAAAGCTGAGTATGAGGAGAGAAGACTGAGGGAACTGTTGGGGGTGAGGATGTTGAAAGCCAAGTATGAGGAACAAGAAATGAGTATAGTCTCAAATGAACAGAAAGCAGGGAGAAAAACACTTAAGTTGAAAACAAGAAGTGCTTACCACCATGCTCCCGCTTCATTCACTTTCCTCTTTAAAATCAGGGCAGAGTGTAACAAACAGTGACACATGTTTTTGGGTTTCTTTAGAAGTTCAAATCGAGGACGCCCGCATAGTGAACGTACACAAAGGACTCAGGCCCCAACACTACCAGCATCAACACCAGTCTTTGTGCCTGTGCCTCCACCTCCCTTGTATCCTCCACCTCCCCATGCACTTCCTCTTCCACCGGGGGTACCACCACCACAGTTTCCTCCTCAGTTTCCACCTGGTCAGCCTCCATCTGCTGGGTACACTGTCCCCCCTCCAGGATATCCCCCAGCTCCTGCAAACATGTCATCAGCTTGGGTACCAACAGCAGTACCAACGGCTCATTCAAATACCATCCCAACGACACAAGCACCTCCTTTATCTAGGGAGGAATTTTACAGAGAACAACGGAGACTTAAAGAGGAGTAAGTATTTGGCTCAATGAAGCTGTGTTATTTTTCATTTTTGTATTTCAATAGCATATCGGACTGCAGTTACACTAAAGTGCATCTGGCATAAGCAAAAATGACATAAAGCATTTTTTTCCAGTATACTTTTTCATTGCAGATGGTAAACATGCAAAACTAAAGCAAGACAATGTAATTCTAAAACTTTCCCTAAAAACTCGTAGGAATTCTAAACTGTTTTTGCTTAAATAGGATGTTCACCTTTTGCATTTGCATGCAATATACATTTTCTCATATTGGCCATGTTTTGTTTCTTGATGTCTTTTTGTAATAAAGGTCAAACTATAATTGTAATAAAGGTCAAACTTATTTTAACAGGGAAAAGAAAAAGTCCAAACTTGATGAGTTTACAAATGATTTTGCTAAGGAATTGATGGAATATAAAAAGATTCAAAAGGAGCGTAGGCGTTCGTTTTCCAGGTAACTGCTTTACATGTCCGTAATGGAGAAGCAGATTGTCTAGAAGAATCAGGAGGAGTTCCACTCCACCTCTCTATCTTTAGATGGATTGGATGATTCGAGGGATTAGCAGTGACAGGATATGTAGGTTACTAGTTTGAGTACAGCAGAGATTACAATTGACTGATAGCTGTAATTTGGCAGCAGCAGTTAAGGAACAGGTGTCTTTATTAGTAAAGCATCTCTATAATGACATTCTTCACCTCCTGACAATCTTGAGGAGGCTAAAAAGTGGATAGGTGTTGTTGCTGGATTTTCTTCGTCTCCCTAATTCTGATTGTAACCAACCAAAGCACCTCGGAGGAGATATGAGAGAAATTGTCTTCCGTTTTCTCTTTATCTGATGTAGACACATGGAGAGATTTTATCCTGGACTGCAAACTGGTGGCTTTCACTAGTGTTTTGTTGACATTGTTAAATTTTTCTTAGGAATTAAAAGATCTGCCTTCTTTTTTTTTTCCTTTTTTTTTTTTTTAATGAAATCTTAAATTGTTAAATTGTTGAAGGACTTGTGAGAGGAAGAACGATGCTAATGAGTATGTGCAGGATAACATGAAATGGTTCTTGTCAAGGAAAATACTCAGGGTAGTCAACATTTTATATCCAAAAATATCACTTGGGCATCAGTCTTGAATAGTTCTCCATTACTAAATGTCATTAATATCATTCTGAGAGTAAGTGTTGAATCGTATTACTCCTAGAGGCAGAGTTTGAAAACTTAGATATGATTTTACTTGCATTGAGGTCGCTCTCCTTGGTTTGATCTAGAGATATGTGCAAAACTTTGCTAGGACATCTAGATAGAAGTGTTGATCAAGTAGTACTGTGTGTAACATTGCAGTACAAAGTATTACACATCTTTCCATAAATTGCCAAATAAGCAGTAAAGTTAAATTGACTGAGCTAGCATTTTAAAACTTAGCTTTACTGTCTTCAGGCTAAATCATGTTCTGTTGATGCTTGGTACTGCACTGTAGCCATTAAGACTTGCTCTTTTTGCATCTTACTGCAACAAAAATGATTTGCACATCATGTAGTTGCTGACGAGTGAAAAATTTATGCATTCTTGTACCAGTAGAGGCCAGTATACACCACCTTAAATAAATCAATAGATATGGAAGTTAATATGATAGAAGTGAGTGGAATTAGACTTACTCTTCCTATATGTTTTTACACTAACAAAGCAGCAGCTGTTCTGTCTTGTAAGGAGAAACTTTTACATGTTATCGAGTTCTTCAATTTGCAGTAGCATTATGTCAGCAGCTGAAAGAAGCTTTGACATAAGCATATGGAGAGAGGAGAAAAAAACAAATTTGAGAGGAAAAAATTGGGTTGAGCAACTGTTTTGAATTAACTTCATTTATTTTTTTTTATTGTGTTTTTTTTAAGGTCCAAGTCTCCCTATAGTGCTTCATCTTACTCTAGAAGTTCATATACCTACTCCAAGTCAAGATCAGGCTCTTCCCGCTCCCGCTCCTACTCTCGGTCGTTTAGTCGTTCCCATTCACGTTCCTACTCACGATCACCTCCGTATCCAAGAAGAGGCAAAGGAAAAAGTCGTAACTATCGTTCTAGATCAAGGTCACATGGTTATCACCGCTCAAGGTCAAGATCACCACCATATAGAAGATACCATTCACGATCAAGATCTCCAATATTCAGAGGCCAGTCTCCCACCAAAAGGACTATACCACAAGGGGAAGGAGAAAGGGAGTATTTTAACAGATACAGAGAAGTTCCGCCATATGATATGAAAGCTTACTATGGCAGATCTGTCGATTTTAGAGATCCATTTGAAAAAGAAAGATACAGAGAATGGGAAAGGAATTATAGAGAATGGTATGAAAAGTTTTACAAGGGCTATGCTGTTGGAGCTCAACCTCGACCTCCAGTAAATAGAGAGAACTTTTCTCCGGAGAGGTTTGGTCCACCTGGAACCAGACGAGAGAATTCACCATATGCTCGGGGTCGTAGGGAGGATTATGCTGGTGGGCAAAGCCATAGAAATCGTAATATAGGTGGAAATTACCCTGAAAAACCTTCTGGAAGAGAGAGCCATGGCATCAAAGATCCTACAAAATCAAAAGAAAAGGAGGTGGAAAATCCACTGGGAGATGGCAAGGGAAATAAACATAAAAAACACCGAAAGAGAAGAAAAGGCGATGAAAATGAAGGATTTCCCAATGCTGAGTTGTTAGAAGGTGCAAGAAAACCAAGAGAACCAGTTACAGCAGAAGACATCAAAGCAGACTCTCTGTTCATGGTCCCAAATAGAGATGATGCCACCCCTGTGAGAGACGAACCTATGGAAGCAGATTCTATTGCTTTTAAACCAGTGTCTGAAAAGGAAAAAAAAGAAAAGGATAAGCCAAAAGCGAAAGTTGATAAGACAAAACGGAAAACAGAAGTAGCTGTTCCTCCTAAGAAAGACAGTATAGTAAAACCAACTAAAGCTTCCCAGGAGAAGGTAGACACTGATCGCGAAAAATCTCCTCGAACAGAACCTCCTGCGAAAAAAGCAAAGGAGGAGTTGCCAAAGACAGACAGTGTTAAAACATCCTCATCTCAAAAGGACGAGAAGACTCTTGGTACACCACGGAAGGTTCATCCAAAAGTGACAAAAGATCACCCAGAAACCAGACCAGCCAAGGAGGAAAAGGCCAAGAAGGATCATCCAAAAGAAATCAAGTCAGAGAAGCCCTCCAACAAAGATGAAAAGTCTAAAAAAACAGTTGAGAAAAGCAAGCCTTCTGATGCAAAACCTGAAAAAAGAAAGAGAAAGGCAGATGAAAAGGTTGATAAAGAACACGAAGCCACTTCCATAAAGGCCTCTAAACCAGAAACTGCTGAATCAAAAACATCACCAAAGGGGAAGACTGAGCCTGATGGTGAAAAAACAGAGAGAACTCCAGAAAAAGATAAATCTGCTTTTCTGACTGCCCCTGCAAAAAAGATTAAACTTAACCGAGAAACTGGCAAAAAGATTGTGAGTGGAGAAAATGTACCACCTGCAAAAGAACCTGCTGAGAAACCTGAGCCAAGCAGCAGCAAAGTTAAACAAGAAAAAGTGAAAGGAAAAGCAAGAAGAAAAGTAACGGCAGCTGATGGATCTAGTTCAACTCTCGTAGATTATACCAGGTATCTTACTACTTTTCCTGTTTTTTCTCACCCTCCCTTCCCCCCTCCGCCCACTATAAAAATGTAAAATCTTTATGGTGACTAATGAAAGGAACAGCTAAATCCATTCTAAATGAGTGTTTGAATAATGTGTGAGCTGTTTCATCAAACTGTAATTGGGTCAAATCTAATTTTGTGTAAGAAAATCAGTCTGTACTACATAGAATGCTGGTAAGGTTAATTCATAGGTGATGTGTTTGACCCTTGTTTCTGGGATCTTTTTCTCCTCTTATTTGTTACCCTGTCAGATGAAGTTATTTGACTCTTTGAGGTGAAGAGGATGGATTGGTGTCCCTTCTTTGTCTTCCCTCAAATCCAGCTTACTGCTAAAGACAAGGATAACAGGCCACACCTATACCATGCAATACATTACATTTTTAGAAATCCCAGGGTACTATAGTGATATACTTCGGTTGGTACGACACAGAATTATACCTTGTAGAAATACCAGCTCAGTTGCCAGTATTGTGTATTGATTTTAACTTTGAGCACAGTACCATGTTGACACAGCTGCACTGTGTCCAGCCCAATACCAGCTTTTCTGGCATGTACCTTGGAGAGATCTCTACTATATTCCATTGTGTGGCATGTGAAACCGAAGTGATCTTATGTGGAGTTACTATGTATGTTTCAGTGGCTAAAGAAGCAGGACTAAGCAAATTCAAAACACGCAAGATATTGTTGGGGACATAAGATACTGTTTTGGTATTCTAAGAAGCTTTAAAAACACATTTTTCTAAAGGAGAGCTTGGACATGAGGGTAAAACAGTTTGACTGGACAAATTTCTTGTTCCACTGATGCTTGCTTCTATGGTATAACAAGAATGTATATCTAGTCAATCTACCATTCGTAGAAATAGGACATCAAGGAATTACCAGATCAGACAGTCTCCAATCTGATAATCTTGTGTCTCTGTTAATTAAATGTGTAGTAGGAAGATACTAAATTAATTGATTGCTCATAATCTTAGCCAGTGGACTCATCCTTTCTCTTGTCTCTTCCTTTAATTGAACATGTTTTGAAAAAAATACTGAAGACTTAGAGTTTAAACAAAGGGCATTTTATAAAAATGTATCATGGGGTTAACAAAAGATGGCTGTGCTTGTATCTTACTCCTTATTGATGTATGGGTTTTGTTTTTTGTTTTTTTTCTTAGCACTAGTTCTACTGGAGGAAGCCCTGTTAGAAAGTCTGAGGAAAAGCCAGATACAAAACGAACTGTTATTAAGACCATGGAGGAGTATAATAATGATATAACCGCCCCTGCTGAAGACGTCATTATTATGATCCAGGTCCCTCAATCAAAGTGGGATAAAGATGACTTTGAGTCCGAAGAGGAAGACATTAAATCTACCCAGGTACCCTCAAATGTAGGAAAACCTGCTAGTGTTGTAAAAAATGTAAGTGCTAAGCCCCCAAACCCCGTGAAACACAATGAAAAAGAGGCTGAGCCTTTGGAAAAAACACAAAAAACTACAAAAGAAGCAAGTTATGAAAGCTCCCAGCATGATGCAAAAGGTTCAAAAAGCTCGATGTCAAATGAAAAAGGGAAAACCAAAGACCGGGATCATTCTTTGTCAGACAAGGACACTTCTGAGAAGAGAAAGAGCAGTGTTCAGCCAGAAAAAGACCACTCGGAACGTGGGACTGAACAAGGAAATGGAAAAAATATTTCTCAATCTTCCAAAGAGAGCAGATCTTCAGAGAAACATGATACTGTGCGTGGATCCACTGCTAAAGACTTTACTCCTAACCGAGACAAAAAATCTGACCATGACAGCAACAGAGATCATTCTAGTTCCAAGCGCAGAGATGAAAAGAGTGAGTTAGCAAGGAGAAAAGACTCACCTTCTCGAAACAGAGAGTCTACATCAGGACAGAAAAGTAAACCGAGAGACGAACGAGCAGAGCCATCCAAAAAGAGCACTGGAGATTCCAAAAGGAGCAGCTACAGTCCTCCGCGTGACCGAAGGCAGTCTGATCACAAAGCTGCTCATGATTCCAAGCGTTCATTGGAAGAACACAAACCTCCAGATAAAAATTCAGGGAAAGAGAAAGAGAAACATGTATCAGAAGTAAAGAGCAATAAAGAAAAAGAGCCAGGTGGTAATAAGCCATCTTTGAGACTTGAATCACCAGATGCAAAAAATGAGAAAGAAAATGTGACTGTGCAAAATGATAAAAGCATCATCAAGCCTAAGCCTCAGGTAAGCAACTCATCACGGCTCTCTTCTGATTTAACTCGAGAAACTGATGAGGCTGCATTTGTACCAGACTACAATGAAAGTGACAGTGAGAGTAATGTATCTGCAAAAGATGAAGAAACTGCAGGAAAAAATTCTAAAGAACCGAAAGAAAAGCCTGTTGATAAAGTTAAAGAGGAGACAGCAGCACCTACTGTTGACCAGCCTGATGCAAGCAGAAGTCAAAGTCAAAGCAGCCCCAGTGTTAGCCGCAGTCGTAGTCAAAGCCCTTCTGAGAGCCAGACCCGAAGCCACAGCAGCAGTGCCAGCTCAGGAGAGAGTCAAGACAGCAAGAAGAAGAAAAAGAAGAAAGATAAAAAGAAGCACAAGAAACACAAAAAACACAAGAAGCATAAGAAACACACTGGAAATGAATCTGAATTGGAGAAAAGCCAAAAACACAAACACAAGAAGAAGAAATCTAAGAAGAGCAAAGATAAAGAGAAAGATGACCAAAAAGTTAAATCTGTCACTATATAGAATGACAGATAAGAAAAATTGACTTAATTCCTAAGTCATCTGTATTAAATTTTGTTAAAATGTAAACGAGTTCAAGCTTTGTAAATAATGACATGAAAGACCCTGTGCTGCACTTAAAATATTGCTGCTTGATTATTTGATTTTTACATCAGAGCTTTATAAAGTGAACATTTTGTACAGAATTGTGAGTTGTGACCATGTAACATGAGAGGTTTTGCTGGGGCATCTTATTTTTAACCACCATTAATTAGTTTGGGTGGAGTTTACTGTACTGTGAAAATTTTCACATTTGAATTTTTTTTAATTGCCTGGCAGAAAAAAGCTGGTATCAGTTATAAAATATCAGCAGAATGATTTGCAGAATACATTACAGCCCTGTTATGTCACTTTTTGATTACAATAAAAAGTTTTCAGTAAACTTTATTCAATGTGATGAGATTTCCAATGGTAGGTGAACATGAGCAGAGAAAGAATAGCGACAGAAAAAAGTTACCAGTAAAAGCTTGCAGGCAGCTAAAATGTATTATACGTAATATATCAACGGGTTTAATTTTGAAGAGACTGATAGAACTTGAAAGCTTCTGAACTGATGCAATGTGGGGAGGTACAGCCAAGAAGAGCACTTTTCACGTGTGCCAGGTTATGCCAAGTGGACTTGTTTTTATAGTTCAAAAGGTATATTGCCTGAAAAATATAGCCCCTATTAATAGCTGGTACTGACTATTTTAAAAATAATGTTATATATGAAGCTGTCACATTTCATCATTGTTCCAGTTTGTTTAGAAAGCTATTGCCATGTGTTGGCAAACATTTACACACATTTTAAGAAAGCTGTCCTATGATCTGTATTTCCTTTCTTAACAGTATTGATCACAAAGATGTTTGTGGTTTTTTTGAAATAGCTTTGTCTTATAATTACCATTTTCATACTGTGGTGCCACATGATGTAGAACAATCGTTTGCATTAAATGTGGGGTTAAGTAAATGAGTTTGGCAAAAGAAGAAAGCCCATTAGAAAGGCAGACTTATGCTTTATACTACTTTCAACAATGACAGAAAATATAGAAAATGTAAATTTAATTCCTTTGATAATTTTACAAAAGATGATTAAAAAAAAAAAGGCAGTCGTGGGTGTTGTCCAACTGCCAGAAAGCCAGCATGGTGAGAAATATTTCTTGTTGTATATTAAGCGTGTAAGATCCCAATGCCAGTTGAATTTGGTAGTAAAAGCCCTTGACTTTGGGCTATGGGATTTGCCCCAGAAGAGTTCTGTTTAGAAGTAATTTAAATTAAAGCAGCATTTCAAGGCTTCCTGTTGGGGAGACTATTTTGTTCAAAAAGTGGCATTGTTTCTAGGAACTGTCACTTGGATATTTGGCAGTATAGAAATAGTAAAGTTGTTTTTCATCTTGCTTTTCAGTGGGGTGACTGTCACATTTTAAATGTTGGGTTAAAGACTGGGCATAGTGTACTTCTGGTAGCTAAGAAATAACAAACTAGAATTAGTATCAGAACTCGCTTCCAGTATTTTGTACCTCTTCATGTTGAGGCATTCAGGGCAGGTTTCAAATGCTTTCTGCACAAGGTAAAGCAGGCTTTCAGAGTAAGCCACTTAAATTTTTACGTTCCAGAACAAAAAAAAGTACATGTCCATAATAGTTGCTGAGTGTGCTTACCTGAGATTTCCTATGTGTAGTCCAGTAAGCCCATATCACACCAAATTAAACAGCAAATGTATTGGAATTTAAGGCAGCCTAAGATTGTCCCATTGTATATTCTGTGTTCATGATTTTCAAGCCATTAAAAATAGAAGGTTTATTTAGCACTGTTCACTGTCAGTGAACATACTTTGGTGTGATGAAATGTCGTAAATTAAGATTAAGTGAAATGGGATTCTTATTTGAGTTGGAGTATGTTAATATGCTTTTATTATCAAGATTCAGAATAATGAGTAAACTTGCATGGAAATCAAACTTTAGAAATTTTTTATGGAGTAGCTCTATAAAAACAGGCAAAATGCTGTATTTTTTATATAATCTTGTGCTGAGAAAGCTGTAGTCAATGCCTTTTTTCATACTCAGTTAAAGTCTCCTTTGCTTTCAGAGCTCTATAACAGTTACGGATTTTTTCACCCCATTACGAATTTAGTTGACTCTGCACATGTAGTTTCGTAGGATTACTTTAGTTCTTTTCCAGGTTTTTTGAGCTGAAGACAACTGAAATGCAGATATGTTCAGGCCTGAATATGAGTAATTTTTACTACATTCATGTTTGAAAGTTCTCTGACTGAATTTCTGAAGCATTTATGCAGTGCTTACAGTGCTGTGAAGGGATGTATCCAAGCAGTGTTCTCTAGATTTGAGGAGAAATACTCCTGGGACTCATTTGGCTTCAGGTAGTGAAAAATAGTTAGGATGGTTTTAACCACAGTAAAGAAAAGCATATGTACATAGCAAAATAAGTTTTATTATCTTGTTCAGATGTAAGAAACAAATGTTGACTCAGTGACTAAATAGCTTTTAATATATTCCTTATGATAAAATACTGTTTAATCATCTACTAAAGGTAAGTGTGGCCTCTTCAATGAAAGTGATCCCAAATGCTTGTGTCAGTGTCTTCAGGGAATCCTTAGGAATCTCTTATCTCCCATCTTCAGTTTAGGCTAAATGTGTCAGAATGTTGTTTGAACATACTGATAGATGGCAAATCTTAAGCTGAAAAAGTTCAGGAAAGAGGGCAGATGAAAAATCTAAATGACCAAGCAGATAACTACCCCAGTGTAGGAGGTAATCAAAGACTAGTATGCTGTCATCCAGAACTTTGAAATAAAGGAAACGTGTGGAAAGGAAGACAGGGCTATAAGGCTTAGGATACATTCATGTCATACATTGATAGAGATGAAATCAGGAAACCTAGGACACAAAAAGAATTTTAGTTAGAATCCCTAATAAATTGTTTTGCATATTAAAAGTTAAGGGAAAGAGGGGAAAGCTTATGTGCATTGTTTAACAACAGAATAAATAGCGGGTGAAGCAATAGTGGTGAATACGCTTTTGCTTAGTTTTCAGCAGAAAGTGTTGATCATAACTAGTTTTACTAAAATTTGATAAGGGAGGGGTGCATGGGCTAAAGGAAAGAGGTTGTTAAATAATGTTCAAAGAAGACTTATGATTGAATATTAAAGGTACTAGCCAAAGCACTTTTTTGTGAACTCTGAGGGGATGGAGTTAGGTCTCAAATGACTGGAGAAGAGCAAACCTTGTACCTTCCTTTAAAGGGGAAAAGACGAATTGGAATGTATTTAAATATTTGTTGTAAGATCAATCCAAATGGGGCTGAATATTTTAGAGTGTATAAACACACCTAATAGGATGAAGAACAGCCATTGTCAAACTCTGAAGAACAAAAGTTGAACCTGCTTAGTGGGTCCTGCCTCCTCAAAGTCTGTTTGTGAGAGCATGATAGGGAAATTAGAGCTCTGCCACAGAACTGGAGAGGTTTGCGTGCTTGGGCTCTGTGCCTCACTTGCATGCTCGTGTTTCATTATCTATGAATACTCCAGTACAGTTAAGGACACACAGGCTCTTTGTGTAGTGCATTTGGAACGGCTTTATGTTATGTTATGGGGAAAAAAGGCTGTGATTGTGCCCAAGATTTATGTAATAGCCTCATAATTGTTGAACTTGTCCAGCCAATCGGAGATCCAGAGCTCATGGCTTTGGTCTGAAGCTTTCACATATGTATTTCCTCTTAAGACAACTTTCTACACTTCTAGCAATGTAGGCAAGACTTGTAGGGCAAGGAGAGAGCACAAGTGGGACTTTGTCACTGTAGCCGAGTGGCTAGGATACTCTGGGGAAGGAGTGAATTCTGGGTTTTGGTATGTAGAAGTAATAAGGCTAAGGTGTAGGATGGAAGATTTAGGTTTGACTAATAAAAACTTTCAGTAAAGATAGTAAAGGGCTGAACTAGAATTCTGTAGGAAGTTGCAGAATCTCTTGTATTCAGAACAAGCTAGACATGCATCTCTCAGGAATTACTGGTAGCTAGACTTGGCACTGGAATAGAGGGGTTATGTTAGTTGAATTCTTGACAGCTTCTGCCAGTTGTATTCTCTGATTCAAAATGATTTTTTTGTGTGTAATTGTTACAAAGAGGGTGATGAACAGTTGTTTTGTCTGCTGGGGAATGGCCAAAGTAAACAGCATATTGGTGGAGATGCCATAGGAAGCATAAGGGTTTATTTATCTCTACAGGCGATGGATTGGTTAGACAAATATGTTGGATATATCTGATCTGCCCAGAGCAAAGAATGAAACAGGTAATTTGAATACTACAAGTTAAAGTATCACTGATACAAAAATGGTAATGTGCAAAATCCAAAGTTACCCCACTTAACTACAAGAACTAAAGTGTGTATAGGAAGCCCTATTGGTGACTTCATGATATTTGTAAGGCAATTGGAATAATCAAAAGATTAGAAAGCTGCAAGAAACTGCAAGAAAAATCTCTTTCCTGTCCAGTCTACAGTTCTGTGTAAGCTATAAAGGCAAACAGAGACTGACACTGAGAATAAATTACAAAAAGGGATTTGGATCCACAAAATAAACCTTGAAATTTACTCTGGGTAAGAGTCATTTGGCTAATTAGGGATTCGATGTACTTTACAGTCCTGTGTTGTATGTCACCATAGTTAAAGGCACTGCGGTATATTTTATAGTATCTTTTAGTTTTTCTTTCACAGGAAAAGCAGCATTTACCCTTCAAGTCTTTGTAGTGATCCTCACCCTTAAAGGGGATTTGGCATGCAGCTCATCCAACTTATCTTAGGTCAAGTACTGATATTTGTGGAAGAAGGAAAATAGTTATTAAATTCTGTCTGCAACCTGATGGCTGCCAAGACTGTAGTATTTGTTACTGATTTTTTTTTAAGCTGCTGATGGAAACTAAATGCCAAACAAAGCACAGCATTTAGAAAAATGGTTGCCAAATGGTTTCTTGTAATCTTACCTAGCAAGCTGAGAGGGGTAGTTATTCAGAGGTTGGGATTTATATTGAAGTGGGATCAACTGAGGTTTGCTTGTTGCATCATTGCCCTGGAATTGGGTCTTACAGGAAGAATTTTAGTGTATAATAATCATGTTGTGAGCTTAGCCATCTGTTCAATGATATGAATCCTGTATGAATACAGCAGTCTTTATGCAATTATATCTGCAGACAAGGTTAGAACATGATGGGAAGAGGCAGCTCCTTTGGTAAAACGGCCTTGGCACATGGACCTGGTGGGTTGCAGGATGTGCTCTACTCTTCCCCTAAAGGCAAGCAGGCATCAGGCACAGGTCCCAGAGCACTAGAGACCCACAAGCTGTGCTGGTGTCTCGGCTGCTGC
Organism: Dromaius novaehollandiae; assembly: GCF_036370855.1. NCBI lineage: Eukaryota > Metazoa > Chordata > Aves > Casuariiformes > Dromaiidae > Dromaius > Dromaius novaehollandiae. The sequence goes on along the minus strand of NC_088111.1, from coordinate 1,114,739 downwards.
GCGCTGTTGTTGGCCAGGTGCCAGGTGATCCCCTCCAGTACAGGGCATGTTGCTTCGCTTCTCTTTAGAGGAGAAAGTCCTTGGGCGGGTGCAGTGCAGCTGGGAGAGGCCTGGCTGTGGTCTCCTCATCACACTCGCATAGCTGGTGGAAAGTGGTTCAGTGGTTTTTGTGGTATTTGCTACTTGGGCAGGGATTCGCATGGGAAGATCCATGAGGTGAGAAGACAGTGAGCTGGTTGCCTGGAGCCCAGTGTTTAGCATATGCAGAAGTTTTCACTGTGATGGGGGATCTTGGAGAATTTTCTGGCAATCATAGCAGCTGTTTATCTGTGCGAGAGCCTTATCTTCCCCAGAGATCCCTGGAAATGCCTTAGACACTTGGGGATGCAGACTCTAGGTGCAAATCACTGCTCTAGGGAAATGCTTAGTGCCTTCTAAAGATCCAGCCATGCACTTGGCTGCCAGTGTTGATCATAGCGCATGCTCGGCCCTCGTGTGTGCACCGGTGAGCAGAAATGCAGAGCTGTTGTTACTTTTCCCTCATCCTCTTTCTCCTCTGGTCACAACCTTTGGTGTGTGATTTCAGCTGAGGAAGCTAGCTGCTGGTAGTGTCCCAGCTGTGCAACACCTTTTGAGATCCGACCTGACTTCTGCGCTCTCTCAAACTGTCTCCCTAATAACTTTTGAACCTGCTGGCCAGCTGCAGCCAGATACGATGGGGCCAGAGGTCCCCGGAATAAGTGCAGACTTTCGGGTTCCCGTGAAATCAGTGGCTGGATGAAGAAGAGAGGCCCTAAGGGAAGCTTGCCACTTGCAGGACATCAGCCCTTCTACAGGCAGAGAGGCAGTAAGTATCGCCCCCACCCCAAAAAAGGCACTTGGTAATGGCCTTTCCAGGGCCTGCTGCTTTTGGTAGGAAACCAGGCCTTGTTTTTCCCACCAGGCTTGTAGGAAATAGTGGTTTGCCTGAAGCGTGGGGAAGGGCGGCTGAAGCAGCTGCAGCGGGGAGCGGGGATTGTCTAGCTCTAGTTAACAGGCCGGAAAGAGAAAGCAAAGGCAGCCCAAGGTTGAAGGAAGCAACACCTCTGAATGAGACTAATTAAAAGGAAGAGCTAATCAAGGCCTCGCGCTGTCGGGAGTCCCGCTGGGCTGGGGCGGGGGCTGCACCTCTGCGGGGGCGGGAGGCTCCCTAATTAAGCAGGGAGAGCTGGGCTCCGAGGTGGGGGCTGGAGGATGCTGTTAGTGCTGGGAGTTGCGCTCTGCCGCGTCGCTCCCGCGGACCCCTCGGCCCTCCCTGGCCTGGGATGGTGGCAGAGGTCCCGCCAGGAGCCTGCGGGGCTCGTCCGGCAGAGCGGTGCCATGCTTTGCGCTGGCGCAGCTGGGGAAGCACCGAGCAAGGTGCTGGCTCACGTCAGCTGTGACCCAAGGCCGGGGTGACGGACGCCGAGCCTGGGAAACACCCAGGCCCGGGGCCATGAGCGAACAGCACTGGGGGCATTGGCAATGCTCGGAGCCCGGCTGCGCCCTGGGTGGGCGGATGAGTGGTTAACTCGGTCGAGAAGCACGTGGAGAAGCTGTCGGAGAGCACAGGACTGAGCCAGCGCTCGCGAGGGGAAGCTGGGCCGCGACCTCCCTGTTCCCGCAGCCGGTGTCCGCGGTCACCACGGCCGGAGAGGGGCCTGGGGCGGCCGGGCCTTGGCGGCGGTGGGCACATGGCAGCCTGGGCATGAGGAGCCGCCCAGGGCGAGGCAGGGCCTGCCAGGAGCTGGGGTCCAGCTCGGGAAACGTGAAGTGCTGCCATGACTGCTGATCCGCGGTGCGGGCGGCCTGGCGGGAGCAATGGCGACAGCGGCCTCGCCCCGGCCCTGCCGTGGTCCCCATGGCCGCCCTGCGAGGGCCTTTTACCTGGTCCCGGTAAAATGGGTGACGGACCCCAGCCCTCGGGGTGAGCATCACTGCCCGGCGAGGAGGCCGAGCTGTGGCCATCCCATCGCCCAGGGCCCCCGGCCAGCCGGCACCACCCGGGGCGGCAGCTCACAGGGGAGGAACGAGACGTGGGGAAGGCCCCGTGGCTCCCCGGCCTGTCCTGTCACCGTCTGCGCCCATTTTGGCACCACCTCCATCATGGCTTTACGTATTTGAGAGCAAGTTGCAGCCGGTTCTGCAATTCTTCGTTTCTAACTGCTCCCCGAAGACGCAGGACCTGGTTCCTCGCGGGGAATTAGCCCAATGGGGGGCTGGAGAAATCCTGGCTCTGGCCCGCGACCCCGGTGAGATGGGGCTCCCCCCGCCCTGGCGAGCGCCCGGCCCTTGTCCCCCACCGCTGCCGGGTGCCCCTGGATCACGATGCGCGGAAAACAGGAATTTCGGCAAACTGTGTCGGATTTCCGATTTTGCCCATCGAGCAGGAGAACAACAGGCGGCATCGCCTGACCTGTCCGTGCCATCACACCTGCTGAATGCTTCGCTTTCCTGCACTCAGAAATAAAATATTCTAATGAAATTACTCTCAAATGGTCCCTAGAGCCGAGGACGGTGCGCTGGGACACGTTAGTGATTTTAAACTGAAGATAAAAATTGCCAACAGTTTTGTGTTCAGCAAATTTTAGGGGTTTTTTTTTCCCCCATTCATAGTTCATTTTCTGTAAGTTATTTAGTCACCTCTATTTATATCCAGTAGTTGTATTTTGTGAGCGATTCATATTTTTGTAGAGTTTCTCGGTGGATATAACAACAGAAATTTGTACAGCTTTGTTGGGTTCTGCTCTAATCTGCCTGATAAAATGCACGTGCTCACAAAATGGGTATGTGAGATCCCTATTTTTTGTAAGTCTTTGCAAATGATTCAGTTAGGATTTTTGTTGCAAATTACATTTCACCTGGACTCTAAGCCAGTACTTTAAATTGTTTTTATGGATCTGGACAAAGTGTTGCTGAGCGAGGGTTTAATTTTTTTTTTTTTTTTTTGGTAATACAATTTTCAGCAACTAGATTTTTTTTTTTTAATAATGTCAGAGAATCAGGTAAATAAAAAACAGGAACAACTCGGAGGTATTTTCATACCATCCTCCAAGGGAGAGGAATTTGATGGGTGTCAGTGTATAACTTCAGAAAGCATGCAGTCTGTACGTCCTATTACGGGTTTCACATATTATTTTCTGTATCTATTTCTATTGTCCAGACCATCCTCCCCCACAGCCTTGATCAGTGTGCTCACATTAATAGTAAATGCAATCTGATAGGAAATACTTTATGAAGATAATACCACTTTCTTATCTCTCTGTTTACATTATATTTTATCTCTGGTCTTTGCAGACTAGCTACAATTTGTTCAGTATGGTCTTACACCTGAAATGGGTATTTATCTGTATCTGTTCCTCTCTATCTGAAAAATATATTACACGTGAGGGCAGAATAAAATAATAAGCAGTCATTGTCTCTTCTGAAATACATTTAATGTTTTAAATATCTGCAGATGGATTTCTCTTTCTGGGGAATGCTAAACAGGGAAAGCCGTGGGCTTCTTGTTATCTGTCACTTTTAAGTTTTTGACACAGCTCGAGTTGAATACATTAATTACAGTTATTTAAAGCACTGGGAGGTTTCTGCTTTAAACATTCAAACCGCTACGCTTTTTGCTGAACTAAAGCTGTTCATTACAGTTTTTTCCTACGTCTGTCTAGCTATCTATCTGCAACATGTGCCTAGAGCCTATCTACAGAGATCCAAATAAGAAGTCTGGGGTTTGTGTGTCAAGATGACATGCTGGTATTTTCTTAAAGACAGCAGGTATAGTAGTTTGCTTGGATATAATGTCTTTCATTTAGCTTCCCTAATGTGTAATCTTGGAGTCAATTTCAATTAAAAGTGAAATGTTTTGATGATTCCCATCGTATTTTAATTCCCCTCTGTGTAGGATATGCTGTAAATTGATAAAGCGTAAAATTAGGCACTGCAAAAGCTAACACAGTCACTTCTCACTTCATTTGTCCATTTGTGCAGAAGTTTATAAAATAACACACTTGTTTTTGTCCAGAATGTAGGTTGTTGGGCTTTTTTGCTAAATATTTGACTAAATCCCCATCAGTATCCAAGCATTTACATTCTTGCTATTCCCCGGGCATTGAACAGCTTCTCCCCTAGAATGTGTAATCACGCTGGCTGTCGGCTCCTCTCTGCGACGCAAACAAAAAAACAGACAAACTACCAAACAACATAATGACCCAACCGTTTGCCCCGAATTAAATATCGGCATTGTCTTTCCACCCGCTTAGATTTAGAAAAACAGACTTTAAAACCTGAATGTGTAAAGATTTTTAATCCTGCCATTCCAGGCGCAGAAAGCCCGCTCTACGGCTCGTAGCCCTTCCGAATAACGTTAGTTATTTGTTTGGCCGCACCTTCAAAATACCTTTCCAGCTCTTTGCTGGCTGTGGTGACTCCGCGTGGTTCCCGATTTTGTTTGTATTTGTTTCAGATGGATTTTCCTTAAGTGCTGCTCAGTGGAATTTTTTTGTTTGTCTCAGATCAGTGCAGTATTTTTTGTAGGAGAACTATTTTTCATGTTTCCAGTCTGACTTTACATTTTCTCCTTACCCAGATGCTACACGCCAACATTTTAAATCCGCTTCAACTGTTTGCTTCCTTCCGCCATGACAAGTTTCTCCCTCCTTGGTACGATGCGTGCGTGGTGTGACCTGCCCCTCGGGTGCTTCCCTCGCTCTTCGCTCCGGGAGCTTCCAGGTAAAGCACGTTGTGCTCCTGTGGGTCCTGGATTTTGCATGCCTGCTCCTGCAGCTTCTTTCTTCCCGGCGTGCGTGGAAATTGTTCGGTGCGTGTGCCTGAAACGTGGGAACTGGCAGCGTGGGGACGGAGGTGGGTGCGTGCGGGGGGTCGGGGGATACCGGCGTGCCAAGAGCGCAGATGCCGCCTGAGCCGCGGAGCCCGTGCCGGCAGCCCGGTCTGCAGCGGGCAGGGAAATGGCAGCTTTCCAAAGCCGTCGCCGCTTTATTCACAGCCTGTGCAACAACTAAATAACGTCTCGTTGGGTCGCGCCAGGCGCGTTTGGACAAGGGAGACGATGGGAGAGTTTTGGAGGAGGAGGAAGAGCGCCGCTTGGCAAACGGGGTACTCGGCAAAATTCATGGGCTTTGGGCTTCTTTTCTTAAATGGTGCAAAAAACGCCGGGTAGGTTCTGCCCTGGCTCGGTGCAAATATCCTCTGCGAGTCTGCTGACGTCACTGCCAGGCACGACGGGCTGGATATATTTTGCAGCGTGGAGTTGCAGAGCGTTTACTGCGGAGCCCGTGACCTGGTTTCCTTTCCTCATGCAGCGAGGAGTCCTCTCATAAATTCTAAGTCGTAATCCAGCACAGCCTCCCGTGCCAGGGCTGCCGATGCAGACCCAGCCCGGCCTCGGGTCCGCACTCCCTTTTATTCCTCCAAACTTCCTCTCTTCGTCTTTGAATGGAAATGCCTCTGCGAAGTCGATCAATGCCTGCTCATTTGAGAGGTAAACGAGAGTTGAATAATTAGCAATGATGCATTCGGTGGCAAAATTCCTCTGCTTTAATTGATATCAACTCCACTACTGCGCATTGCATCTGGGCCAGGCTCTGCCAGCGAGCAGGGAGATGCAGCACAAAGACATAGCGAGACAGAGGCAGGGAGCAGGTAAAAAGGGAGCTTCAGATGACACTCGGGCATCTTTCTGGCACGGGCTTTTCCCCTTCCGATATCCTCTCGTGTTTTGGGGAGGTGGGGCTGGGGCAGGATTAGTCTTTTGCAGGCAGTTCGCTGTTTCCATCAACATTTTGTGTGCGTGTGTGTGCCCAGGCTTTTGTCGCCCTTTTGTGAGTGAAATGGTTGTTTGGTAGCAACGGGCGAGGGCTCCTTGCCAAGCCTGCCTAATTAAGATTAAGCATATGCAGATTTGCCTTGTTTTCAGCTAATGACAGCTGCAAACAATTATTTGTCATGCTCGCTGACTGTTGATTGGTAAAGGGAAGGCCATGCGAGGACTGTGCGTGCTCTTCCTTTGTATCGCGGCGCTCCCGGTCGAGCAGGCAGACGCGGATGTGTGTGTGAGAGGCTTCTTCCTTTCCCGGGACCGGATTTTTGCTTAGAATTCAGCTTATGCCCTTGGTGCTTTGTGTTTTGTGCAAACAGCGATGCCATGTCAGACCTGTCCGAAAGGTGCCAGGTTAGCCGGGTTTGGCGTTAGCGATGCAGCTCTCTTTCGGCTGGGGGCTGTTGGATATGGGTTTTTTGTTTTTAACATTGCCGTCAGAATAGACACATCTTGATATTTTCATGGGAAAATAAATAAAGATGTTCGAAAATGTATCTGACGTTTTTAGTTTTCAAGCCAGCAGCCTTCATCAATTTTCTGCAAGCTGAGAACCAAAGCAGAGACTAAATTAGTCAGGAGGCTTTCTTCCCGGAGTCCTGCACCGAAAGCTTTTAGCTTCGCAACAGAGAGTGAGTGCATCTCAGGAAGCACCTTGGCATCTCTCCAAAATGCCTGGGCTTTTTAAGGACATTCTCAAAAAGAGCTTGTTTTTTTTTTATTATTATTATGCTGATGAAAGGAGAGAGCCTTTCAGACAAAAGACTGTCTGAGAAAATGAAATACTCTGTGTTGCAAATGAAAACACTCTGCATTGTTTTAAAGATGGCATGGAAATGAGGACAGATTGAAAAAAATAGTCATCACAGAGATATAATTATGTTCTGTTCGACATACATCCTGCTCTTTAATATGTGCATCATGACTGTGTCCTTTCCTACAAATGTCCCCTCTGCCTTTGTTTGCAGCCTCAGAGCCTCCGCAGCAGAGCCGGTCTCAGCAGAGACAGGAAAGTACAAGCCTGTCTTTAGATGCATTTGAAATTTCTCCCTGGGTGTTTCAGCTGACTTCTGTAAGTCTCTCTCAGCTGTTTTCAATCCAGATGCAATTTAAAACAGAATTGAGGAAAACAGAAGTGTTCTGGGAGGAAAAATTAGAAAATGCGTCTTCTAAATAAGTACTTGGCTACAGCCAGTGCCTGTCCACATCTTGTGGATGCGGGATCAAGGAATTCCACACAACACACAGACCTGGATGTTAAAGGTTTAGTGCTTATACTAATTTGGGGTTTTGCAGCCCTCAGTACTTCACAAAGGCCAACAGACCTGTACTTATCGAATGTGTGTCCAACAAAGAGAGTGCTGTAAGAATACGCCCATTGCAGCTGTTTTTCTTTTCTTTTTGCACTTGAACAGTTGCAGTACACTTCTGGTGCCCTACGCGTGACTCAGGGTGCAGCGGTGGCATCCACTGCTGTGCCAGGAAGGAGCAGCAAACACCCCTAGGCCCTTTTCCTGCTAATGTCCTCTCTGGGGCATTGGGGGATTGAGGTCAGTGTCTCAAATTTTCCCAAAGACTTTGTGGCCAGCAGGTAAATGTCCACCTTCCCTTCCCTTAACTCGCCTCCAGCTGCTCTGTAGGCAAACTTGTTCCCGTTTCTGTCAACACGGAGGAAACCAGGCTACCCCGAGCCACTGCACTTTGTCAGCAGGCAGCACTGCATCCCTCCAGCATTGCGGGCGAGGAGAGGCGTTTTCGGAGTCCCTTGTCTCCGTGCTCCTGTGGTCCTGCTCTGCTGTTAGGCGGACCGTTTCCTCCACAGAAGATGCAAGATAAGTGCAAAGCTCATAGCAGAGCTCGAGGTTGCATGGATGAAATAAACAGCGAAGCAGACGCTGAACAGATGTAGCAGCCCACGGAGAAGCGTCCCAGAGATTTTCTGGGAGGACTGATTTGGGTGTCGAACAATGCAGAATTATTTGTGAGCAAAATAACGCGTCTCTTGGGTCTCAGTGATCACTCTGCGGTCACTTAGGTCACTCGGCAACTAAAAGCAATTGCAATACAGGGCACTGGTAAGCCAAGCCTGCTGCGCAGGGTGAGGCGTTTGCCAGTCGTCTGAGAGAAGAGGAAGGGGCCAGGCAGACCCACGGGCTGATGGTCCTGCTCGCCTTGTCTCTAGGCGCGTGGCGGTACTCTACGCGTTATTTTGCAGGCAGACGCGAGCCAGCTCTGCCCTTGCACGCACTCTGAACGGCGGTGTCTGCGGTTAGTGCAGAGCTGAGCCCTAATGAGCCGGCTCCGGATGCCAGAAAGGATGAATTACGCAGCGCTGCTCTGATGCCAATGTGCATGGCTTGGAGCATGGACAGAGGGATTTCACAGCTGCCTGCAAATATAATGTAGGCGTCTCTGCTTCAGTCCAGGGCCACAGCGAGGGGGTACGGAAGGGCAGGCTTTGCTATAGCTTCGGCAGAGCAGAGGGCACCACCACCACCACCGGTCATTCACCAGTGCTCTTAGCTTACCGTTGGCCTTGGATCCAGTGTTTGCCAGCTGACGTTAGTGGCCACAGGTGAGGTGGCAGCAGGAGGCAGGGACACCTGGAAGGAGGAGAAGGGATGGGAGGTAAGTCCCAGGAGAGGCAGCTCTCCGTAACAGCGAGGGTTGGCTTAACTGAAAGAGAAGCCAGGAGTCAGGAGAAGAGAAGGTGATGGTGACACAACCGAGAAGGGAAAGGGTTTGAGGTTAGGAGGCAGGAGCAAGGGAGCAGACTGTACCCAACTGTTGGGATGTGCAGGGAGAGAGAGAAATTTTGGGGGCGCAGCAGCCTGCTGGCACCTTGCATCCCTCCGTGCAAGCAGAGCAAGCGGCGGGTGTGTTGCTGGCCGCGTACTGCAGACCCTCTCCTGCAGAGCAGCTCCTGGTGCCTGCGGGCACCGGACCCTCTGTCTTGCACAGTCCCTCCCCGGTGCTTTGCCAGCGGGCTCTGCGGCTCGCCGGCCGGCCGGGGCGATGGCTCTGCGCGCCCATCCAGCACATACTCTCATGTGCTCCTTCCCCGCCACGGTGCCTCCAGGGTCTGCATTTGGCTTTCTTTACACTTTGGAGTCCTGAAGTGGTATTGTGAATCTGTGGTGAGAAAACTGTGCCGCTGGGGCTGAGGTTAAACGATTGTTGTCTGCTTTGCGAATTGTCCCTGGAGTCCCGCTTGCTCCAAGAGTGACGAGGAGTCAAGTCCTCGCGTAAGGCAAGGAGGGACTGCGCTTGTCCCTCTCCCACGCTGAATCCTGCAGCTATTCCCAGGGAATCCAAGGGAAAGGACTCGCCCTTCGTGCCTCGGAGGTGCCTCGCGGAGGGTCCTGAGCTGCTCTGCCGGCACCAACGCCGACCCGGCCCCGGCACGCGGTGGTGGGTGCCTGCAGCCGGGTGCGGGGACTGGCCTCCCGCAGCTCCGGTAGCACGGGCCCCTCCGGGCAGCCCCCGCGGCACGCGGGTCCTGGGGGCCCGTCCCTCTGCACGCCGGGGACAGCAGCACCGCAGCCGTCCTTCTCGCCCTCCTGCTCGTCAAGCGCGCGCTGGCTCCTCGGCCCGCGTCCTCGGCCGGGGTGCAAACGTGACTAATGCCGTCGTACGCGGTCCCGGGGTTCAGTAACCGCTGGCCCCGTCTTCTGCACGTCTCATGTCCCACCTCTGTAGACGGACCTGTGCTGTTAGTGCTGAGAGCAGTTCATCAAATATTCAGATGCTTCTGCGAATATTTTGGAGAGTTCCTGATTTTAATTGGGTTTACTTAATTATTATTTACTTTGACTGAAGAAACTGTTGTATTTAAATAACACTGTTTTTTGCCAAAATGCTGTCACAGAGAAGCTGCTTTCTCTTTAGGAGCCTTCAAACATGGGCTTCCTTCCAAAGCCCTCAGCTTTATGTTACTGGAGACTGTGCATGTTGCATCGTTTTTAATTCTGTTCTCCGCTTTGACTGAATTGGGAGATGAACTCTGTCCTTGCGGGGCTTTAGCAGAGATGCAAATGGGGTGGAGACTCCTGGTCTGGGCAGCTAGGCAGACAGCAGAAAGGCTAAAATAAAAGTTTTTTACTGTTTCCAAAATTAACCTTTAGTTTTTCTTGTTTGAGGTTAGCAGGGTTGACAGTCTCAGCTGTGAACTTCCTACAGTATGGAATACCCTGGTGTGTCTTCAAAAAGTTTGTGACACGAAGGGAAAACAGATCCAAAGAATATCTACAAACGTTGCAAAGAGAAATGACTGAACTCAGAAGAATGGTGGGAAGAAAATTGAACCTCAAGGGATAAAAGCAGTCCATAATTACAGATAGCAACAGTAACCAGCATTTGTACTGAATTGTAAGCAGACTTATCCTTATTTCGAATCATAGTGCTGGGTTGATTTTCACTCCTCTCTTTTTCTTTTTTTCTCCCTTTTAAAAAAAATCTGTTTAGCAGCATCCAGTTTCCCTTTGGAGCTGGAAATGCGAGCTCCTGATAGCCGCAGCTTTCCACCTCCATTCGCGCTTTGCCTCCTCTCCCAGTTCAGCACAACCAGGCAGCAAAGGCTGCCCAGGGACCTCAGAGGTGGCTTGCAGACCCAGCAGCAGAGCAATCTAGGCTCGACAAGCAGGGTTTGCGGGTTTTTTTTTCCCTTGCCTTATGAATGTGTCTGGACTGAGCACCCCACAAATTTTCTGGGCATAATATTATTCTTCAGGATTTGTCCGTTATGCCGTGTAAAAGACAACAGCACCTTCTGAGATAGATGACAAGAAACTCTGTCTCTACTGAACTGAGTGACCAAACCTGTGTTGACTTCAGAGGGGCCAGGATTACTTTTGGGATCCCTCTGTTGCCACTGGGCCCTTTTTTAATGTCAACTCGAATCTGAGAAAGAGCTTGCGTGCTCCACGAGGGATGTATATATACTTCTTAGTGTAGGCCAGCTTATCTCTTGCTGTCAGTACTGTGGATGGTGGGGGTTTGTCCTACCGGGAGGGTTATATTGAGAGCACATCAGGGTATAAACCATGATAGAAATTTGCCCCAGCATGAGCAAGATGGGCAGCCAGTGGAGGTGGCTGATTTATTTACTTGCACTTGCGCTGCTTAAAATTCTGCATCACAAGCGTTGCACCTGGTGATGTGATTAATGAAGGTCTGTCTCAGCCATTAAGCATTTAAACGGTCTGGTGTGGAGAGCCACGCGCTGACGCTGGGACAAGCCTTCCTCGAGGCAGGCGGCACGTGTGCACGGCGCGGGGCAGCGGGGCAGCCGGGGCTGGCGCAGGGAGCAGCACGGGACGGTGCCCACCCGTTACCCCTACCCGTGACACCCGCGGCGGGGCTTGTGGGTGCTCTGCCGGGTGCGAGCTCGCCAGCCGGAGCAGAGCTCTGCAGGGCATTGCCATGGCGCGGGCCTGCCTCACGCCGGGTCCCCTTCGCCTCGGAAGCTGGTGTCCCGGGACGCTGCCGGATGGGAGACGGGGCAATAAACTGCAGCTCCTGACGGCAGGAGCACGGAGCCGACTTAGGCCTGGCTGAAGTCCCCCAGCGCCTGTCGTCTCCGGGGACTTTTCCCCCCTCCAGATACACGTAGGAATCATGTCACCTGCCTAAGCTGTAGGTGCCTGGGGCTGGACACGGTGGTGGAGCGTACGGGGAGGAGGAAGCCTGCCCTTCGGAAGGGAAACGCACTCGTGTCTCTAAATAAATCCTGTTGGTTACTAACTGCATCTTAGCAGGTTTTACTCATATTTTTCCCTGCGCCGTCACAAAAGGTACTGCACAATGGGTCAGAATACAGGAAGAGCTGCATTCCTCCTCTCAACCTTTATTTTATCTGTTTCTCCAACCAAATTTCCTCAGCTGTCTTGGCTTTGTGCTGTACCGCACCGGGTTGTGCCATTAGGTGATGTTCGATAGTCACGAATGGACAGAAACTGGAACTCGGGATGTGGCAAGTCACTGCGGTGGGAACAGCACCATCATTTTGCATTAACGTGAATTCATCTCTGAAGTTAGGTCAGTACACATGAGACATATGATTATTTTATTGTCCACCGTAAGAGACTCTTTTGCACCTTCTGCTTTTCCTGGGGATTTTGGGTGAGATCTTAGAGTTTCAAGCTAAGGTTTCCTTCCTCCTGGAGTGTCTGGAAAGGAATATTGTTGATTTCTGGAGTGTAAACATGCAGTTGAGCTGGGAGCTTTAATTTCATCTGACTCTTAGCTGTTCTTAAGATTTTACTTTATGGGAAGTTGCTGTTGCTCTGGTTGTGCCAAAAGGAAGTAGGAATTTGGAATTACACAGGCGCTGAGGTAGGTTCCAAACTGTTCGGAGAACTGCAAGGTCCGGTGCCGTTCAGAAATGAGAGAGCAGGTAGGAAGATCCTGGGAACTGCATGGGATCCACCCTGCTCCCCTACCTTAGATTATTGAAACAGCGTTTATTTTAAAAGCTAGGGAGAAAATTAGAGCCTGGGATGAATCCTCTCCTCCTTGTTCAGGATCGTTCTTCAGTCTGGGATAGGCTAAAGCTCTGGTGTATGTTTTGATGTTGTCTAACGAGTGTCTTGTATGCCTCGCTGCTGCTGCTGCCTGGTGTTTTGGAAGGAAATCTGTAGCTATTAAACAGAGGATATAGGAAAAACCATCCATTTGTACATGACTACTTTCTGTTTCAAGCTGCTGAATATTCAAAGGAAATCATTTGTGACCTATATTCAGTGTAATTGCTATTATTGCAGGGTAGGTAACAGAAATGTCAGGGCAAGCACCACAAAGCTCAGTTCTCGTCTCTGCATTACGTTGTTCAAAAGGTAGCTGGGAAGGAAGGAGAAGCAAGAAAGGTTCAGCGGGCTTCAGTTGCCTTGCAAGTCTCTGCCTTCTTCAGAACCCCCTTAGGGAACTCGTGCTTCCCAATATCTTAATTTAAAGAGTTTGCAGTTCTAAAGAAAATACAATGAAAATATGATAAGAGGTGCTAAACCCACCCTGACACTCGCTGCGTAGAGTGCCTTTTATTCTGGGACCACCGGCTGCTTCATGGACTGACTCGGCTGAGACCTCCCTCGGTTTCTCCTCGCCAGGGCCAGGAGGAGACTTGCCCACAGCTACCCGGTGAAGCCAAGGGCTAAAGCAGGGACCGACGGTTGGAGTTCTCCTAAAGGTGCTTCTCAGGCTGTGCTGTGCGTGCAGAGGAGCCTATCCCACACCCCTCGCATTGCCTTTCGGGCCATTTTTCCCCTCTTTGTTCAGATCGGATGGTTTTGCTCAGGGACATGGTGGCCTGGCTTGCTTTCTGGCAGCGAGAGCTGCGGTTCCCCTCTCTCGCCTCTGCTTCCCAGCCTCCTGGGCAGCTGCCTTTCCTGCTGCGGAGTGCCTCCGGATAACGGAGTCCTACAGTAGCAGCACTTTTCCCCTAGTTCTGCAGTGTATGTTTTTCCCCCAGAATCATAATGAAAAGCACCCTTGTGAAAAGGCTGTCACTTCCAGCATGTGTGAATGATTTTTATGCTCAGTAACACTACTTTTCTATCATTTGGTCTCCTTATTTGGTATTTCTTTAATAATTAGTGGCAGATTTTGTACTTATGTTTGCAATTATTTAAATGCCTTTGGGACATGTTCTGCCAGATAATTGAATCTCCTTGGTATGTGACTACAAAGATATTGTTAGTGAATGTATGCTGGATCCAAAGAATGTTTTGCTGGCTTTTGGTGTCATGTTAAGATAAATTAGGCTTTTTCCTTTTAAAAAACTAATAGAAACAAAGTGTTTCGCTTTGCTTTCCTCAGCAAAAGCTTTGCTAGAAGCCTTATATCAGAGAGGGAAATATATTATCAGTAATTAACAGGATATGCATTTTGATTATATGCAGTGGTACTTTCCTGGGCTTCAGCAAATCCTCCATGTGCCAAACGCACAGGTGTAGCAACTAATCAAGGGAAAGATGCAGGCAGGACGTGGAGGAGTGAATTCTGGGGTTGCAAAGAGGGTGGAGCTGGGGAAGCTCTTTGGAGCCTCCATCTAGAGCTCCATCTCCTCCATTTAGAGCTAGATTTTGCTCTAAAGTGCACAACACACTGCATTTTTCAGACCAGTTTGGAAGTCTTCTCCTAGAGAATTTCCCTGGGAAGTTGTTCCGATATGGATTCAGTCTCAAGCTGAACCACAGGAAAGCTCCTTAGACTCTTTTTCTCCGAGGCTGCTATCTGTGGGGTTGTGGCCTCCCCGGCCGCGGGGTTGTTGGCAAACCTCTGCTCGCCGTTGCGCTTGCACACGTGTGACCGCGCTGGCAGACTGTGTTGCTCACCTGCAGACTTGCCCCTGGTTTTGCCTCTGCTGGGGATGGAGCTACACCCCAAGGCAGGAGCCGAGGTTTGAAAGCAACAGGCGTCCTGCAGCTCTGAGACGTGACGTTCCCGGGGCAGCACCTGGCCGCAGTGGGCAATGCTTCATCCTCCTGGTCTCCTCCCTTTCTGATGCCCAGGAAAGAAGAGCAGAAGAGTGGTGCAGCCTCCCTTCTTTCCTCCACGCAGCGTCATTCCACATTTCCGTGTTGAAATCCGGGCCTCGTCTGGGCAGCTGGCACAGGCGTTCATCCGCGAGCGCTTGGCGCGTCCGCCCGAGCTCTCCGTGCCGGAACGGGACCCCGCTCCCGCGGAGCGACGTGGCCCGCAGAGCTGGGTGCTGCCGAGCGGGCTCTCCCCGGCCGTGCCCTCCGCCGCCTCTCCCCGCTCCGGGACCCCACATCGGGCCAGCGCCTGTTCCGCTGCTGCCGGGGTGGCAGCCGGTGCGGAAGGAGGCCCTGCCCGTGTCACGGCTGCTGCCAACGGGGACACGAGCGCTTCCCAAGTGCATCACGGGAGCCCGCGTGTCCGTGGCAGGTCCCTCCGCCCGCGGTGCAGAGGCCACGGTGCATCGAACGCTCCCGCGCCCGGCACCCTCCGTGCTGGCACCGTCCCTGTCCGCCAGCAGCTCCCGGAGCCTCTGCAGCAAGTGAATGTTCCCCCTCTTTTCCCATGTGTGCTCATAACATTCTGCTTTTTCTGTCTTAGCATATAACGTCGGGATTTAAAGTGCCAAGCAAGTGAAAGGAAACCTCCCACCCCAAGTGCCGTTCTTGAGAGTAAGTGTGAAACTATTTGGCTTCTAAACACTGCTTATTTAGGTAGATTCAGTGAAATTCCTGTCGTCAGCTTCATCGTTTCTTTTAGGGCCTAGATAGGCAGAAAATACAGAGGTTTGGCTGAATGTCATATTCTGGCCACAGCCTGAGAAGTGATCTAAATCTGTCTTAAGTTTGAGCTGCTCGGGGCAGATGTGACTGCCAGCAGCACGAAGCACCTTGCATAAGTCTGTAAATGCTGAGAGCTGTATAGCAAATATTTTCTAACTCTGCCAGGTTTGGGGCAGGTGAAAGCTGTACTGTCGGGCAGTGAAATACCGAGCTGGGGCCTGGGGATGTTTGTCTCACTGCTGTTGCTGCTTTGCCACCTCTCGGCTCTGAGCAGGAGGTTTGCATTAAGCATAGTGGCTTCAGCCAGTGGTCTTCAGGCCCTGGGGAAAGGGTGCCTGCAGGGCATTCCTATAGCTCTACCAAAGATAAATAGGTGCAGCAAGCCTGCTGTCCTCTGGCTCATTCCCTTCAACTGCAGAACATTTACAAGAGGCTACAAGGCAAGAAAGGTTACAAGACCCAGCCCAGAGGTCTGTGCGGGTGCAGGTGTCGTTGCGTGCAAAGGCTGAGGAAGGCTGGGCGTGAGGGTGACAGCCCTGGAGTGTGTTGCTTGCGTCACGTCCTTGAGACAGACTTGCCGTGAAACCCTTGCGCTGCCCGCTTTGCTGCCCAGAAAGCCGACGGAGCAGGGAAGGCCACGGGCACTGCAGTGGGCACCTTCCACCCTCTCTGCAGGCAGCTGGTGCTTGGGGCTCCAAAAACCAGAGAGGCTCCAAAAACCAGAGAGGCTCAAAGCTGTGGCCAGAACTTGCTCCTGCACGCTTTGTCATTCACGGGGTCGAGAGGAAGGCCCTGCTCAGGCCATGACAAGGGGAGCGACTTGCAAGGGTTTTGCAAGGGGAGCAACTTGATCCTCTGCTGGCAGGGGAATTGGCTCCTTTCCTGCAGCTATATCCTGGTCCCTGGAACCGATTCCTGCTCTGCCCGCGCCGGCAGCACCGGTGGGAGGGGGGGATATCTGTTCACCCCTGCCTCTGCCGCATGACCCTCCCCGGCAGCGCTCGGCACCCCCCGGCCGCGCTGCTTCCTCCTTCAGCTGGGAGCAGCGGGTGCGGAGAGCGTCCGAGCCCTCCCCAGGCAGCTCTCGGGTGAGGCCGGGAACCCCCTCGCTCGCAGCCAAATAAGATTGTGTTGTGTTTCGACGTAGGTAATGGAAGAATTGTCAAATCATGCCCAGGACAATGTAAACGGGGATCTCAGGAGTGAAGAAAAACAGGTAAGAGATGCAGATCTACAGTTCTGCCTCCACCAAAAAACTCGGGTTGAAGAAGAAAACCAGGCCCAGGACAGAGGAAAGAGTATCATTAAGGGGCAGGGGAGATGAACGAAACAGTTCTCTGTGACCTAAACCATTGTATTTACTGAACCTCTTGATTATAGCTGTGGCTGTTAAGAAAAATGCAGCAGAAAGAATTAAAGGAATGAGAAGAACATAATTCCCTTTATTCATTTAACCTTTGCTTTATATGAAATTCTCCAATTCCAGCTCATTTTCGCTGCAAAGAATAAAAAGGCCCTTTTCATAAAACCTGGCCAGGGTGGAGATGGCCCTGCACTCTTCCTTGATTCTTTCTCACATTAGAGATAAAGACCCAGCTTCCTAGTGACACTGAGCCTGTTCGTGGCACGGAAGAGGGGACTTGTCACACTCCCCTTCTCCTGAGAAGGTCCCTGCTGAACTTGCAGGAGGCTCTGGAGCTGCTTTGTGTGGACCTGGCAATAGGCAAAGATCATCCCGCCCCTGTACAGCTCCCACCACTCCTACGGTGAGGCTTAACACTATTTACCTGTAAAAGAGCAGGTTATTTTGAGCCAGCCAACACTCACTCAACACACTTAGCCCCTGTCTTTCACATGCTTTGTTTTTTTCTTCCACATACTTTGTTATTTTCCTAATAGTTGTTGTTGTTGTTTGACTGGCAAACCAGCTTCACGTTTTGGGTCCGAAAGTGCCGGCAGCGTGCAGCGTGTTCGTGCTGCTCTGTTTGTCTCTTTGGGCTGTCACCTCACTTTGTCTCGTTTGTGGCTGTTGGAACAAGGCTGCAGAGAAAATACTGGAAAAAGTAGGTTTGGAGCTTGGCCAGAGCTGGCCTCCGCTTCCGTCAAGGTGCGTAAGTGGGAAGGTGCAGGTGCTGCTCCGCTCCATCGCACGCCCAAGCTAAGTGCCCGGGCCCGGTCCTTCGACTATCCAGGCAGGCTGTTGGAGCCAGCCTCCCCGCGCCGTCCCTGGGGGCCTCACTTCACGTGGGAAGAACGTTACCTAAGGCCTTGGCACTGCTACGGGCTTGCGCATGCAAACCGTTTTACCCAGAGCTGTTTCTCCTGCACAGGTTTGTGCGTGCTGCCGGTGCAGAGTGCTATTTAATAAGCTCTTCCCAGGTCGTGGGCGTTCGGGTCTGCGGTTGTTGCACTGGTGAGAGGCTCAGCAGCTCCAGGCGCGGGTCCTGGCTGTCACCGAAGCCGGGGCGAGCTGAGGTCTGTGCTTCAGGCCCGTCCCTGCCTGCTGCCGCTGCATCGCCTTTGGCAACGGCACTGCGTGAGCGCTCGGACTCCAAGGCACCGGCGTGGCTGCACGCGCCAGGAGCAAAGCCCCGGCCGCTCGCTCCCGCCGGGCTCCCTCTCCCGAAGGAGCAGGGGAGAGCCGGGCGGGTGCGGATGAGAGCAGGGGTGACGACAGCCTCTGAGCCGCCTTGGGACAGTGACGGGAACAACATGAAGCTCTGAATTAGGGGACTCACGGCAGCAGTTTGTTCGGTGCGACAAGCCCATGCGGTGCCTGGGAGGAGATCGCTCCCCTCTGCGTGGTGGGCTTGGGAGGAGGGAGGCACGCCACGGAGCAGAGCTCTGATTTGTGTCACTGCGGGTGAGGATGCTGGGAAGGGTCTGCCTGCCGCTCTCCGGCCCGCAGGGAACGTTACTGCTACTGTGCCCCTTTTCCTGAGGGCTGAGACCTGCCTAAGCCACGTACTGCCAAATCTCTGGCTTAAACAGAAGCACCAGGGAGAGTGGCCCAAAACTGCCCCGAAAAGGAGGGGTGAGGAGCGGCACTTCCAGGAGCCGTGCAGGGCGGGTGGGGAGGGTGGGCTTGATTTTGTGATTTGCCTGGAGGTGCTTTCGTGAATCGTATCAGACCTGCTGCTTCAGGTAGGCTATATGGGGAAGAAGTCATCTGCTCCCTGCTCGGAGTGAGAACTTAATTTTGTAAACAAAAAAAGAGAAATTGATATGAATCAACCCATAAAAATGAATGAATATGCTAAAAGGACAAGCTGAGTCTATTTCAGTGATAACTCAGTACTGCAGACGTTAAAACAGCTTGCTCTGAATAATGACACCTCTGGAGCTTGAAGCCGCTTTAGGGTTGCCATGACTATTACTTATTTTATATTACTTTTTTCCCCCCCAAATATTGAATTTTCTCCTTTTTAAAATATGGCTGTAATTTGCCTCATACTGCACCGGTCTTCCTTACAGCTGTGTTTAATAACAGTGCTCTGCTGGGTTACCTGTTAAGTACAGGGAGGTATTTCCAGGATCATGCTCCATTGACTGTCGCAGACTGCTCCAGGTTGTAGGCAGGAAAGAGGCACCTGCAGCGATGCTGAACGAGTGCTTGGAGTAGCATAAGGTCCTTCAGCTACCTAGTAGGTCAGGCAGCGTATGCGCTTATGGTCTACCGACTGACTTCTCTCTCTTTTCTGACTTTCCAATTAGTGGACTGTGTTTGCCTGGTAGATGCAAATGGTGAATGAGGGTCAGCCACGAAGAGGCTGAATATGCAACGTGCTGTGAAGTAGCGTTACTTGGGGTGGTGGGGCAGCGTGCACACGGTTCCTGTGCGTTGTCGTGCCCCGGTGTGCTCTGCCCGGGGTCGTGCGGGCGGAGGGCACCTTCGGCTGCCGCAGGCTCACCACGCTGGCTGCCCGAGCAGCTGCGGTCACCGATGCTCCTGGTTGCTCTTCTGTCTCACCAGGGCTGATTCCACCCGCTTTTCCAGACGCTCTCCGGTGTGGTGATGTGGATGTGGGGTCTGTCCGCTCGGTCGGTGTTTGAACACCAGCATTGCAGGCAACCTGAGTGGGCTTTTCCATTCCTGACTCGACTCGAGGGCTTTTGGGGCCTGATTTTGGGAGGTGCTGAGCACATGGAAATCCATGGAGTGGGGAGGCTGTAACAATTGTAAAAGTCTAGTGCTGAACTATCAGTGCCAAGCAACAAAAAATAGATCTCTGTAATTAATAGGCAGTTCTGAAAACGCGGGCCTGAGCAGCTGCTGACATAATCGGTGGCTGGTCTGGAGACCGAATCCAGGAGTCCCGGCTTTCCGCTCCCTGCTGCAGCCACCAGTCCGGACTAAAGCGACTGTCCGCAGCCAGCCATCGTCCGGGCACTCGTGCTGTCTCTGTAGAGGTGCAGTTCAACGCGCACCTTTGAAACACAAAGGCTGGCTGCTCAAAGCGGGGGATGTTACACTGAATATAGTGAAGATTTTTCTTCCTGGGTATCTTTGTGGAAGGAACGGAATAAGCTCTCCATGCAAACTTGCTGTACATCATGGGATGTCCCTTCTGGGCGAGCTGCAGCGTGCAGCTACCCAGCCTCTGCTGCGCTATGCCTTGCATCAGTGCATGTCACGGTTAAGGCTAGAGAAATGCAAAGAACTATTGAGAGCCCCCTCAAAGAAAACCATTGCTAATCCATCTGTCCTGAAATGCCTTCGTTTCTCCTCCAGTTTTGGTGCTTATTTTGCTTCCTTTATAATCTCTGTATTGCTGGGGTGGCTGGTGGGGACCGAGTTGCTGAGCTGTTTGCTTGTCAGTAGCTTGTTCGTTACCTGTGGCCTTGGCTGCTTGCGGCAGGGGTTTATTGCTGGTGCGGTGTGTTGGACATCCGCCACTCCCAGGCGGTGGGAGATACTTGGTGAGCAAGACCTGCTGCTTCGGTTGCTGCCCCCAAAGCTCTGGCACCCCCAAATGCTGAAGGGCCTGCGACAAACCCTCTGCTTGCTCAGTCAGGCAGACTGGGGTGCTGTATTCCCCCAGGACAAGACTGGTGGACGATCTCCCCTCCATGGAGGTCTCATTGCCCCCACGACAGTCACTGCTTTTGGGCTTGGCCGGGCGAAGGCAGCGGGGCTGGGATGCCCGGCAAGCCCCCTTTGCCCTAAAGGCCTCCTGCGAGAGCTGTGAAATCCCCCAAGACGGAGCAGTCCGCGAGCGCTGCTGGCCAGGAGGAGCTGGCGGAGCACGTCCAGGCGTCCGTATCTCCCAGCCTCGAGGCTCCGGAGCGCCCCGGTCCCCAGCCCGACCTGCGTCCTGCTGCCGGCCGCCCCAGGGCTTTCCCGTCGCCTGCAGCCGCTCCAAAGCAGCGTGTGAGCTCGCTTTGCTGGAGGAAACCGGCGTGGTGCTGCGGCTGAACGCCAGCACTGAGAGGGGTTAACAGCGTGCCAGCCCCGGCTCCTGCCCGCGCTGCCGCTGCCGAGGCTGTGCTTGCTGCACGCCCTGCTTCTGCTCCTCGCCTCAGCCACAAAGTGGTTAATAGTTGTTGATCGCGGCACCGTGCTCCGCTCTCCGTGCGGCTCTTGGATGCAGTGTGGTACTTCCCGGTCTCCAGGGATCTCGTGGCATTTTGCCCAGATGGCATCGGTCTGTGTCTCAAGGACATAACACAACGCCGGCGAATCGTTGCAGTAGGTGCTGTGGTGACAGATGAAGCTGGGGCGCTCCTCCGTCTCTGTTAAGAGGGAAGAAAAGCTCCTTAAAATGCCAGGTCTCCAGCCAGCAGCTCCCTTTAGCCTCCATGAATGAGCCGGTACCTGGCAGCCGCCGGGCGTCCTTTGTGCGGCGGGAGGGCTGGCTGAGCGCGCGGGACCCCCTCTCTCCGGCGCAGGAGAGCGCTCGCTCCGCTCCTTCTCCTTCGTCCAGCAGAGCAGGTAGGTCCAAACGTCCCCGTCTCGCCCCGGCCGCGTGACCGGCCGTGCCCGGGCGGCACGCTGTTGTTCGGCGTCTCCGCTCGCCCAGGCGGCCCCAGCGGTCCACGCTTGGCCCGATGTCCCCACGGCCGACGTTAACCCTTCTTGGAGCAACGCTCCAGGTTGCCAAACGCGGCTCGCGGGCTGGCGCGGGAAGGCATCGCTCCCCGGGGAGGGCAGGCCGGGAGCAGCCCCCCGGCCGGCGGCGAGATGCAAGGGCTGAGCTCCAGGCCCGCGGGGCACGGGGTGGCCGCCCGGCAGCGTGGTGGCCCGCTGGCAAGCGGCCAGGGCACAGAAAGACAACAAAGACGGCTCGTCTCGGTGGCGGCCCAGGGGAAGGGAGGGCAGTGCCACGGGAGGGCTGCGCGGCCGCCGGGGCCCTCGGCTGCAGCCGAGGTGCCGCTTGCAGCAGCGCCCGGTTGCCCGTTTGCGGTTTTGTGTGCAATGTCCTGGCTTTCTCCTGGTTGGAGAGACACATGCGTCCTGCGGAGAGCGGCAGGGCTTTGCTGCAAGGTGCCAGCGGCAGGGAAGGGGAGAAGAAGCCGAACGCCGTTTTACAGTGAGCTTGGCGCATTAGCGAGGAGGTCCGTGCGAGGTGGCACCAGCAGCCCTGCAAACATCCTGTGCCACCCAGGACATCCCACCCAGCCCCACATCCTCCTCTGCAGGAAGGGGTGGAGGGGAAGCGCCAACGACCGCCCGCCCGGCTGCCTGCAGCGCCGTTTCGTGATGAGATTTGGTGGGGATCGGCCCCACAGGGCTCCCTCGGCCAGGCAGGCTGTTACACCACCACCATCTCGCGTGCAGCCTCTGAAGCTGTCTGAACGCTCGGCACCGCCCAGCCTGGGCCCTGCGAAGACAGAGCCGCATCAGCTGGTGGTTTTGGTGGCCGTGTCCACGGGGAGCTGCCGTGGTCTCAGGAAAAGCTGTCAACAGTAGCTGCAGGTGGTGTCAGGCAGCGCTGGATAGTTGTGCAGCGTTGGGGAGCTCGCTGCAGCTGGGCACGAAGGGCAGCAGGTAGCCCAGCGTCTTCCTGCGCCGGTGGACGGGAGGAGAGCTACAGTCCCTCCCGGAGCAGACCCTTCTCCGAAGTCACTGGCTTCCCTGCGACAGCTCCAGTCGTCCCGGGCTGGCTGGACAGCCACGCCAGCTCTGCGGGGTCCTGTGTCCGGCCAAGTCCCCGTTCTGTCCCAGCGCGGATCGCTGTGGTCTCGTCCCCGTGCTGACACCACCGGCGTTTGTTAAAGTCCGTCTTCTCGGGCTTCCGGGGATCACGGAAATATTCAGGTGCTCAACGGCCGACAGCACGAGGGATAGTTCGGTATCTTTAGGGGAAGAATTGAGAAATGTTGCTCAGCCCTTGCGCTCTGCGGTTATTGCCGGTGCGGGGGCTTGTGTAATGCCTCGGAGGGAGCAGACACACGCGTCCTTCCTGGCTGCGCCGGTGGCAACTGCAAGCAGCCCCGACACGCTGATGCTGCCCGGCTGGAGGGCTGCCTCGCCGGCCCTGGATGGCAGCAGCGCTGGGGCACGGCTGGAGGCCCCACCAGCGCGTGCGGAGCCTCCTTCCCCTCCTGCACGTCAGAGGGGCCTCGAATCCGGGGCCCAAGCGGAGCACGGAGACTTGGGTGCTGGGAACGCGCAGAGCATCGGCGCAAATTCCAAGCGGAGTCCGCCCCGGGGGGCCTGGCCACGCCGTCCCCCGCTCCCCCAGCAATCGCGGGGTGCCGCCGCGCCGTGCCTTTCCCTGCGTCGTGGTTCCCAGGACCGCGGGCCTTCCTCTCCCGCAGTCTTCCCACCTGCTTCGCTCTGAGACGAGGTTGGTTTGCAGGCTGAGCTGTGCGCAGGCAGAGGTTACCAGCGCGTCGTCAGCACTAATTGAGCTGGGGAAAGGGAAGCGGTTCGAGGAGCGGGGTGGGCGTGCGACTGGCTGTGTCGGCGATCAGCTGAGTTTTATTTATGTGTTTAGTTTTTACGAGTGACTGGAGCCAGTTGTGAGAACAAGATGTTGCTATGGGGAGCAGTCTGCATGCAAGCGAAAGAGCGTGCGTGCCGCAGCAAGCGGACGTACGCGGGAGCAGACTTCACCGAGGCGGGGATGAACGCTGCCGGCTGCCTGTGCAGGCCCTGCTCTGGTTGTGAGTCCCGTGGAAGGCAGAAAGCAGGCTGGTCTGGGAGGACCGCAGGCGGATAGGAGCCCCAGCCTCGCCGTGCGAAGCCGGAGGCCGGCTTTTGTACCGATTCCTGTGCAAAGCAGACCCCAAGAAGCCAGCGCACGCCGGGATAACTGTGTTCCAGAACCCGCTGATGGTTGTGTGTCTGGAGGAGGAAAGTGGAGCGCTGGTGTGCGGGGTGCTACGTACAACCCTCCTCTGCCCAGGGCACCCGGCCCCGGCCCTGCACGGTGACGGCGCAGCTGGACGGGGAGGAGGGAGCCGTGCGCGCTGCACGGGGGAAGCATGGGCACGGCCTCGGGATGCTGCCCCAGCTCCGGGAACGGCACGGCGTCCGACCCGGGTGTTTCACCCCTTGGCTGCCCGGCGCGGGGTCCGGCTCGCATGGGCCGCGGTGCCGCCGGCCGGCTCGCTCCCGCGGACGGTGCTGCCAGCCCTTCCCGGGTGTGCTTGCACCGGGGAGCTGCGGGTGCCGGCTCCCGGGCGGCTCCATCACTTCCCTTCCCTCCTGCAGCCCCGTCTCCCTTTCGGGACCGCACGGCGCTCGCTGCCCTGTTGCTCCTTCCCTGGCACGGCCGCCCAGCTCCTCCTCGGCGATCTCCCTCGCCAGGGCAGCAGGGCTGTCCCCTCCCGCACCGGCCCGACGCCCTTCGGATGGTCTCGGGAAACATCACGAGCCCTCGTTACACCAGTGGCACACGCAGAACTAGCTAACAAAAATGAGCACGCGCCTATTACGAAAATTAAGCGTGCCGTCCTGATGGCGTGACGCCTGCTTTCCTCACCCCTTCTCTCCCCCGGCGTGAGGGGACGCGGTGGCCTGGCCACCTGCGCGGCGCGGGACCTCCCCGGCGCCCCTGAGCCCCGCGGAGCTGCACGGCCCCGGCATCCCCGCGCGGGATCCAACGTTTCCCTGCGATGCAGGCAGCCGATTTAATGCAAAACGAAAATTGGTTTTGTTTTTTCCCCTTTTTCTGCTGCGTGTGGCCAATCAACTGTTTCCTCCGCTGCGTCTCATTAAAGCCTCCGCACAGCCTCGCAGACACCTATTTCAAGCGGCTGTCCGTGTGCCAGGAATGCAAATGAAGCTGCCGGCACGGCCTTGCTGTGCAGCAACCTGCAAAGTATATTTGTCCTGAATGCAGAATAATTAACGGTTTAGGAGAATCAAGCAAATTACACTGGAGCTGTTGCCCAATTAGTTAAACTAATTGAGAAGTAAAGATGGCTATCAGAGACCCCGCGTCCCAGCCGCTCCGCGGCAGCGCTGTGGCCCCCTTCGTCCCATCTGCATTCAAACCCCGCCGCGCTGTGTAAATTGGCCGGGATCTAAATCTCTGCAGAGCCCAGATTTCATTTCTGATGTGCTGCTTGATTTTCACAGGGATGATGTTATTATTTATCATTTATTTATGTGATTTGTATGTTGGTGTGCGCGCAAAACCACATGTTTAATTTCCAGCCGTCGATGCCGCATGGGGGTATGTATGTTTCTGTAACCGGTCGTTTCATCGAGCACCGCGTCACCTGTCACCAGGACGCGACGCCCCGGGATGGGGTGGTCGTGGTCCCTGCGTCCTGCCACCGCCTGCGCCGCAGGGGCCGTGATTGGGGCCGTGACTGCGGATCGCTCGACCCGCAGCCCTGCCACCCCTGCGGGGGCCCGGCGGTGCCGTCCTCAGGTGGTTCAAAATCTGCGGGGGGCAAGGAAGAGATTTTTATTCGGGGAATCACAGAAATTTACGTGCCTCGTTACTTCCTGCTTTAAACTAGGGAAATTTCAGGTGATGCAAAATTCCGCGTTTAAAATGGCAGAGGCAAAACCCGGCTCCCTGCGGCTAACTCCGGTAGGAAAAACAAGCAGGCAGAAGGCAGGGGGTCTCTGGGGCGGCGTGGCCGCGGGACGAGCCGGCGCTTTGTGCGAGCCGCGCGGCGCGGCCGGGAAGGGGTGTGCGCTCCGCCGGGTTACGCTTCCCCCCGTATTCGCTGTGACAGGTTACAGCTTGATAGAGCTGCAAACACCGAACAGCAACAGAGGCGTCAATTTAGTTATTAACAAAGGACGGTATTCAAATGGCGCTGGCACGGCTCCAAGGTGCCGGAGCTTATGAGGAGCGCGGAGGGTGTATTAAATATTCATCGAAATCTTGGCATTTCGTTCCCATCTTTCTCCCCCTCCCCTGTTCCCCCCCCCCGAAATTATTTGGTTCTAAAGGTTAGAAGCCCACTTCAAAAATTAATTATTTCATTAACCTGTTATAAATTAAATTTTTACAACTAAGTTTTTTAGGGCTGATTCTAAATGGGTCTTAGTGGCACTTCGTCAGGTCCCTCGTCACGTGACTCCTGACCTTGGTCACGTGACAGCACAGACTGATGCTAAAGGCAGCATGTGACCCTAAATGCTACGCGAGCTCAAAAAAAAAAATTTAAATACAAAAATATAAGCAGGTCTCTCTCCTTCCTTCACCTGCCCTTTCACAGTTCAGTCCCTACCTGTAGTCTCGAGCGATCCCGCAGGTGCAGGAAGCTCCCTGCCAGACTCGGGCAGCAACGTGCCACAGAAGCGCGCTGCAAAATCCTGCCCTCTCGTTTTGCATCACGACTCCCAGTTTGGTAAGTTAACAGATACTTTGAGCAATTAATTTGCGCAGCTTTCCTGGAGTAACTCATTAGCATGCGTGGTGCAAGCCCGGGTGTAAATATGCATGCAGCCTCATGGAATGGATGCGAAGGCGCCCTCTCCGCGGGAGCTGCTGTCGAGCCCAGGCGCGAGCAGGCGAGCGTGCCTCGCTGCAGATGGAGCATTGCTTTACAATTTACTGGAAGGCTCCGGGACGGGGATTGTAATTTATTTAGTGCTGTGTGTGCTCGCGGGCGCGGGGGTGTGTGTGTTTCCGTGCTCCGTGGCACGGTCCTGGTGACTAAATCCGTGCAAACATTGGGACGCTCCACAAAGGAATGCTTCCAGGTGGGAGTCGGGGAGCCCTACGTCCACATCTTTTAGTGCCTCGGCATTAGGATAAAGCTATATATATATAGGTATCCTGCGTGCAGCCGCTTTGCGGGGGCTTTTTTCCTTCCTTTTTGCATCCGAGGGGCTGCTGGAGACGAATTGCTGGAGCGATGGAGACCCGCGCCAGCCGCCGATATTGTTCAGCTCCAGCGGCGCTGGGCTGCAGGTCCCGAAGCGGCGGCTCGCAGACAATGCGAGTTTTATTTCGGCATTAAACAATCCCGGCAGCACCCAAATAAAAGTGTGGCTTAGTTAGCGTCTCGGCACTCCTGAGTAATATCCCGGCGAGGGGTGGGGCTGCTCATTTTCCTGGGCTGTATTTGCAGAATAATGAACTGCCATGCAAATTCACCCGGAGAAGAATAGCGGGCTGAATCTTTAATTATGTGAGTGCCATTCCCGACACCGCTCGGAGTCCAAGTTTAAAAGGAGCCTGAGAGACCCACTTCCCAGCTCCGCAGGCTTCAGGCGGCACCAGCCGCCCCTTCATTAGGATGCAAGTCCACCGCCATCTCCGTGGAGACCATGGGAAAGGAGGGCTTGGCTGAATTAGTGTCTGGTACAACTGGCAGCCATGCTGAGAAGAGGGCAGCTGCATGCGGGCTCTGAAGGGTGCTGATGAATTACTGCCCCTGTTCAGGCACAAGCCTTTGTTCCCTATTTATTGTCAGCAGAGAAATTGGAGAGAAAAGTAAAATTAATCAGGCGCAGCTAGTGATATGGGGAAGACAATGGGCCGAGCTCAGACCCCGAGATAGGACCGGGGAGCAGCATCCGCCTTAGTCTTAAGCATTAGTAACAATTTTTTTTGTCCTTGAACTAATTATCCACAAAAGCTCTTTTGAGCTGACACCGAATATGAATTGCCTTTCTGGTGTGGCATTGTAACTGTAGCGATCCCATATTTAATACTTGGGACATTCCTGGGCAATCATTAGCCCTTTGTGTCACTGAAGGAAGCCATATGTTTCGGAGACATCTTTAAAGATGTTTGTGAAAAAAGGGGATTTCTCTGCGTCGCTGAACGCTGCTGCCGGTCAGCCGGCGTCGCGCGGGGCGCTGGGCTGTGCTCCCCGGAGCGCGGCTGCTCGGGCGAATAAGGGCTCGTGTTTGCAGCCAGGATTCCCCGTCTGGGGGAATGAGCTGTGCAAGCTTCTTAATTGGCACGAACGTCCGCCCTGCCCCTTCCGCGCGTTCGCTCGCTCTCCCAAGGATAACTCTAATTCGGCTGCAGCAAAGTGACTTCCACAGCTTCGCTGCAAGAGAATGATTTTTCTCTGCTGCTGGTACAGATTTTTTGAATTTCGGCCAGTTGTCCCCGTGAAGGAGCAGTTAAACAAACAAACAGCTGACCCGGGCCCGGCTTTTCCTCGTGCGGCAAAGTCCCCCTGGGCACCGGCTGATTTCCTGAGCTCTGCCTGTCGCGGTTTGCTCAGACCCTGTATTTTTATTCAGTTTAATTGGTTCTGTAATAGTTTAGCGGCAAGCAATTCTGTTCCCATCAAAACCTTCTCGTGTGAATGCTCCCTTGTGCTATTAAAAAGATAAGTAATGAGGAAAATCGATCCCAGTCAGCTCCACGGGCTGCGTCGCGTAACAACGGGGCGGGCAGGCGGGGAACGGCCGCGGACGGACGGACAGGCGGACGGCGGAGCCCGGCCTGGGCCCGCAGCACCGCGGCCTGACGCCGAAGGCAGCCGCCTTTTCTAATCGGCCGCGGGAGGATTTAGGGGGCAGCCCCAGCCGTCCGCGTTGTCCCCCGTGCTGGTCGCCAGTGACGGTCCCCGCAATCTGTTGGCTTTGCAGATGGGAAACGAGAAGCCGGCAGCGTGTTTGCGGTCCGTGTCCTCTGCCGGCTCGCCGCAGGCGTGCTCGTGGCGGCAGGTCGCCGCGGGGAGAGCAGGGCTCGTGGGGAAGCCGCGGTGCTGCTGGAGGCCAGGCCTGCCCCTGGGTTTGAGCCTCCGCCTGCCTGTTGGTGCCTGGTTCTGCTGGCTTACAAACGAGGAAGCCTCCGACCGGGGCAGCAACGCCGCAAACCGGAGTTAGACGCTGGATCTCCGAGCGTCGGAAACCGTGCGGCGAGCAGCAGCGGCGCTTTTGCCAGCCCTGTTTACACAGACTTCCTCTTTTCCTTTGTGCAAACAGAGTTTTGCGCACAGACGTGACACGGCCGTTGACTCATCTTGAGCCTTAGAGAAGGCATCTTGCTAGTTTATGGTCTCCAGTCCACCTGCTTGATCCTTCATCTCCAGTGTCATCTTCGTCCCACCATTGGGGCTGCCGGTGGGTTTGAAAGAAGAGGTACCTCTTGGTGGGGCCAGCTCTCGTACATCCCTGTGATCTGCTTGTATTCTCAGCACGTGTTTACAGAGTTCTCCCCAGGGTGGAAGGGTGTCGCAGGGCTTCTCGTGGGCATTTTTCTTTTGGGCGTCTTACCGGGGCTTTTATTATTCTCCTTGAAGTGGTTCACATGCAGATCGCTCACATAACAGAGTTCAGAGTCACAAGTCAGCAGAGATACATGACACAAAGCGGGGAAACAGCCACCTCCCAAGAGCCCTTTTGGATGCCAGTGTTACAGATGTTCCTTCTGGGTAATCTACTCATCTCTCAATTCTCCAGCCATGCAGATCCGGCTGCCCAAGAAGTTAACTGAAGGGTTTGTTCTCTCTGGGAAGGAAGAGCAGATCTCTGCAGCACTGGAAGCAGGTCAGTGAAGCAGCCTTCCAAGACTCTCACTCTCCTTGAATACCTGAGAAGAGGCCTTGTCTTCTGTCTTCTTCCAGGGAAGATGCTTAGCTTGGAGGAGGGTTGGGGTAAGGACGGCACAGGCTGATGACAGCTTCCTAAAAGGCTTGTTTCATGAGTCACAACAGCATCATTCTCCCTCAACTTTTTGTCCCATGCATCTGCCTCTGAACTCCATGAGTCACTGGATTTGCAGATTAGACTTCAGTTACTTCAGCCAACCACATTCTTCTCCCAGCCCTTTAACTTCTCTCTTAAATTACATTTTCTTCTGGCACTGGGAGGCTGTTCCTCACATCTCTTAGCTTCCCATATGTCACTGATGTCACTTATATATTCCTTGAGAGCATCTTCCCTCTCTTCCACAAATTCAGTGTTCCAGCCTTGTAGCTGACAATTGTAATTCCCTTAAATCTTTGCTCTCTGAACCCCAGGGAAGCTGTAACATGGCAGTCAGCGGCCTCCTTGCCCCGGGAAAGAGGATTGTATTGCACTCATTCATCACCATCTCTAGTTTCCTGCTCATCTCAAAATCTTGATGTGAGTCTTTTCACACCTTTGCTCTTGCTGATCCCTGTGACCTCACATCCAGGTTTTCTCACCCCACTTAACACCTCTGCTGCTGTCACCATTTGGGGGCTGTTCCTTCATGCGCATTAGTGAGCCGTTCCATCAGAAAGCCCCTCGCTAGAGCCCGTTAGTCATTTCCTCCCTCAAAATCTTGCTTACAGCCCTGTGCGCTCTCTGACCGCTGCCTGATACCAAGCCTGGCCCTCTGCCCCCTTCCAGACCTCGCTGCAGCTGCCTCTGCAGTCTCATGCCTCTACTTTGACCATATGACAGCTGCTTTTCTTGTACTTTCTTCTCCTATGTTAATTTTCCCATTTCATTCTGAAGCCACAGGAGAGGGGTGACATAAGGAGAGTTCTGTGCTATCTTTGTTTTGTTTTGAACGGATGAATTTTATATCTGCAAGCAAAGGGCATTTTGCTTTCAAGAGGACTCTGTCACAGGCAAGCCAGGGAAAGAGAAGTCTCCTGGAAACGGGACCCCCCACCCCCCCCAAGCTGGCCGATGGCTGGCCCTGGCGAGGGACAGATGTGCTGCTCTCTGGAGCCTCCCAAAACACTACCTGGGGGAACTGTCTTTCCTGGTCACTTTGGCTGCAGCTGTCTGGACGCAGGGCCCAGGGAAAGCTCATCGGCTTCCTCGTTAGCTGCAGGCTGGGGGTGTCGGGATCGGTCCTTCCTTGATGCTAGGTTGTAAATGCAAAAGCTGAGTGTGTTGGGAACCGGGCTGCAGCCCACGGTAAGACTCCTCTGTTTGTACCAAGTGCCGGCGCTAAGGAAGTGTTTCTCTCTGAAGATAAATATTAAGTTAACTGCTAAATATAAACTTAAATATTAAGTTAGTGCAGCTAACAAGCCACCCGCGAGTCTGAGAAGGCAGCACCTTGCTCCCTTCTGGCGCCCAGGCCGTCCCGGGAGCGATGCCGGCTCCTGGCAGGAGATGCGCGCTTGCCGGGCTCTGCGCGGGCGCAGGACACGCAGGGCTGTCCAGAGCCGTCCTCCGTGCCCGGAGAGCAGGCTCGCAGCACGTGGGCCGCTCGGGAGGAGACCTGCGCTTCATCTTCTCCCGAAACCGCGCGTTTCCCAGCAGCGATGGGTGTCTTGTCCTTTCGTGCGGTGCCGCAGCTGCTGCAGAGGAGGGAGGAGTGGGGGTTTTGCAAGCCTGGCTGATCGAGTTGTGTCTCCGCAGTTTTTAGGGATGGGGAGCTGGTTCCAAAGCGGATCTGGTCCCAGTTCGGGTAGCATGTAGACTGTGCAGGGGAGAGTGCTGGAAGGAGAGAGATGCAACGAGTGCTCGGCAAGATGACGGAGGTCTGCCCAGCCGGACAGGAGTGCGTGGCACAAGGTTTGCGTGCCCTTGACCTCGGGAATCATCACTGTTTGCAGAGTCCTCGCTGCTCTGATGTGCCTGTGCCGCTCCCTAACAGCCCCTTTTTGCCGTGCAACGAGCACTCTGGGGGACACGCGTTCCCTCGGTGGGGAACAGGGACGGGCGTGGAGACGAAGGAGCGGGGTGGCTGTGCCGCTGCTTTGTGCTCGCTCCCCAAGCCGTAGGCAGGGTTAGAGCCGAGTGTTTTATCCTGGCTTGCAGTGCCCGGGTACAACACGCAAACACGCGTGCTGCGGGAACCAGGCCACGTCCAAGGGGTGCGTGTCCCCTCCGCGGTGAGACATCTCTGCCCTTGGAAAGCAGCGGGGCTGTGGGTAAAACCGAGACTCCAGGCCAGCGCCAAACACCCTAATTCCACCAGGTAAACACTGCTTTCTGCCTGCTTATGGCAGGTGTTTCTCTGCAAATGATTTCACATTTTGTCTCCCCCAATAAACCTCTTTTTCTTTTTTCTCTTGTGCAGAAGGGCAATATGCCAGAATCCCTTGCATGACTTTAGTTAGAGTAAAAAGAAAAGGAAAAGACCAGCATTGAAGTTTGAAAGTTGCCAAAGTCTTACAAGTTCAGGGAGGCGTTTGTAGTCAGCTTAGGAATTTGTTGCTATGAGTGTATGAACTGGATAACTTTAATGTCATAACATGCACCCGTGAACGTTACGCTGTGATTCTCTGAGTTCCACCATGAGCATGAGGAATTAAGAATTAATTTGTCAAATGCTGTTAACAAATGGTCAGTAATTAAGCAGGCAGGCAGCAAATGGCGTGTTTGCTCAGCGAGGCCTCCCCGGGGAGGGCAGCCGTGGGATCGGGGCTCTGGGGTTGGTGCGAATTGTCCTGGCGAGACAGGTTAAACTTTGCTGCCTGCCGTTTCGGAAGGGGATTGGCGGGAAGGGGAGGATGTTGGGCTGTGCTCGGGGGGTCGAGGGAGCAGGAAAGGAAGGGAAGCACGACTGATAAGGAATCCGTGCATTGCATTACAAGGGCAGTTTCTACTCACTTCACCATAACTGTGACAACCTCAGTGGCTTTCCAGGCTGTGCCAGCTCCCGACAGGGACCTAGTGACTTGAACACAGTGATGCCTGGGCATGTCGGAGGCATCCTTGCTCGCGTCGCCTTTCCCCCGCGCGCCGGGACAGAGGTGGCCAGGACCAAGCAGGTGGAGCGGAGGTAAAGGGGAGCAGGGCGTGATCCTGGGAGAGGAGCAGCAGGAAGGAACGGCGTTCCCCAAAGGTGGTTTTCACAGTTCAGGAACTGGCTGGCATTTCTCAGGATATCATGTTTCTCCTCACACTCCTCTTCTCTGGACTGAACGAGCCCAGTTCCTCTGGTCTTTGCTCACACCCTGTTCTCCAGCCTCTGACCGGTCTCTTTGCTCTGCTCTGGCCTCTCTCCAGCTCTCCACAGCTTTCCTGACCTGCAGCATCTGAAGCTGGTCACAGCGTGGTGGCTGGGCAGAGCAGGAAGCCGGATCTCCGAGGCCGTGCATCCTGCTGCGCCGGCCTTCTCCGTACCGGCAGGAAGCCGTTGAGCCGCAGTCTGCGACCGCCGGAGCCCTCGGGCTCTGGCTCCTGCTTCGTTTCTGAGTCCGGCAGCGATGCCGGCTGCTCCTTCAAGCAGGCCCAGCCCACGAACCCGAGGGCCGTCTCCCCCGGGCGCCAGCAGCGAGGCGGAGGAGGAAGGCCCCAGCTCGGCCCCCGGCAGCTGCTCGGCGCTCCGCGGCAGGCAGCACAGCTCTGGCTCCGTCTGCCGCCGCCGGGCCGGCTGCGAGGGCGGTGCTGGCGGGCGGCCGCGCCGGGTCCCCGCCTGGGCGGTTGCGCTGTGCGTGCTGCGTGCCGGCGTGAGGCAGGATTTATGGTGCCGGCGGCTGCCTCGAGCCACGTCTGTGCTGGAACCGCAGCGCCGTCACCCCGTCCCGTCCTTGCTGGGTGGAGCGGAGGCTCAGGAAAACCTCGAGCATGCCGTAAATGTGCGTAGCGAGCGATGCGGCTGCAAAGGCCGCCCTGAGAGCTGCTCCTGGCGTGAGGGGCACCCCGTGGCACGCCCGTCAGGGGCAGGAGGAGGCCGTTCGGGGGGGACCCTTGTGCTGAGCCCCCTCCTTCTCCCGGGGAACTGGCTGCTGAGGAGCGGGCGCTGCTCTCAGCTGCAGCACGTTCCACCTAGCCAGTGGATCTGCAGAGTATGAGGAAAAGCAGCGGCCCGAGCAGCAGGGAGGGCTTGAGGCCCCTTGTGCCTGGCGCTGCCTGAGCCGTGCCGCCGTGCCCGGCTTGGTCGCAGGCCAGGAAAGGCCCCGCTTCTTGGGCTCAGCCTGGGCACGCTGCCTTGGGTTGGATCCCGCACGGCACGGACCTGCCCCGCGCTCCCCCCGTGCCGCGGCCGGCAGCAGCCCGGGGTTTCCCGTGCTCCTGCCGTTATCGGCACCGGCCCTTGGCCGCCCCGGCTGCCGCCCGCGGAGGGGACGGCGGGGCCCGGTCCTTCCTCCCCTTCATACCCCTCCCTACCCGTCCTCTTCGTTTGGTCTCTGAATCCGCTATCAAGCGCTCTGCACACAAAGCAGAACTCTCCATCTTGATCTAATAAGTATCTGGAAATGTCAGAAAAGATGTGATAATAAAATATCAGATGCAGGAAAAATGACTAGCCAAAAGGCATTTAAAAAAGTGAAGCGTGTAAATGTACCAGATTAAGACACTAATTCCTATCCCTTGTATGTTCTCCATCTTTCCTGTGTCTTGACAGACAGAAATAAATGCCCCCTCTTTCTGCAACGCGCTATCTGCCTCTCCTTGCTGCATTGTAACCACGGGGTGCCCACAGCTGCAACAGCCCATTTATTCTCGAGATTTGATGCTTTATCACTTTCAAAGCAGAGGCTCGGCTAGTTCATCACGCATTCCCGTTGCAGGCACTTGTACTTAAAGGGCAGATAGAGATTCTGATGGTAAGAGCTAAATTTGATTTCCGGCACTCTGAACTATCCCTGTAAATTAAAGGCCTGTAATTTGTGTGTTTGTTTAGACCATGCAAAAAAGCGACAACAAAAAAGGCAAAAAGCAGAATGACAGAATGGTTGGAATGAGTCCTGAGAAGCAGGAGGATTCCTCTGCAACTCCAGCTCTGCAAAAACAACAGCTGATTTTTTTTTATTATAAATGTAGCTTTGAGCTAAATAAAATGCCAGCAAATTCCCAAGCCCAACACACAGCGCAATAAAGACAGGAGCCAGATCAGCAGCTAAGTGATGGATGTGTTAATGTTTTAATAGGCTGATCACCTCATAAATAATTTGCTCTGTTCTAGAGTAATTGACCTGGTCGCAGTGGTAATAAAGGGCTATCCCTTGGGTTCTTGTTCAAAGGTTCACAAACCCCTTCCAGAGGAAGCCTTAAGTGGCTTTTAACAATATGTATTTTATATAGTTACAGTCTAGTACCCTGCTAATTCAGCAGTCAATGCAAATACCATCAGTTCAGGTCCATGGCTATTTCAATTAAAAACAGAAACAAGCGATAACTAAAAACGGCTTTTGTCAGACGAGCTCTTTGTTCGCTCTCCCGCGCGGGGCCGGCGCCGACGCTGCCTTTCGGCATCTCCCGCGCGTCGCTCCGCTCCGTGAACGCGCTGCAACCTTCGTCGCGCCGGCGGACGCGGAGCGATGCCGGGGCGCGCGGGGAGTCGCTGCCCGGCGCCCGTCCTGCCCCGTCCCGCTGCCTCGGGGCGTGGGCCGGCGTGCCACGGCTGCACCGGCTGGTTGCTCCTCGCGGACCGGTGCCGGGTCTGCCCCGAGCGAGGGCTGAGGTCAGCCCTGTGCTGCCCCACGCACGGCCCCGCGCTCGGGGTTGCGCTTCGTTACCTGCCTCGTCAGCGGGGGTCTGACAGTCTCTGGCGTCTGCAGCTCTCATCCATAGCCTGAGCATGCTTTTTTCCCCTTCCCCTCTTAATTTGAGCTTAACGAAATGCAGTTAAGTCTTAGTGAGTTCATGTTGTGCCGGCGAGGTGCCGAGGGATTTGTCCTACCGACGGCTTTGGTGCGTCTGCTGCACCGGCCAACAGCGTTGTGGTTTTGTAGCTGCAGATAAGGAAGATACCGAAGATCGGAGTAATTTGTCAAACGAAATCAGTTATGGGCATCTCCTCCCGTACTGCACCCTCCAGAACGGGGACTCGACGCCGACCCGTTTCGTTCAATTGAAAGCGGCAGCCCCGCTCCCTCCTGCGCCACGGCCGGGTCGTTAGTACTCGAGGTAGTTTGGCTCCTGCGCGCGGAGCTGGACGAGCCGCCCGCCCGCCCCGCGTAGCCTGTCCGGGCCCGAGCCGCTGCTCCCGGGGCAGCCCGGAGCGCGGGAGCGGTGGGAGCGGAGGCGGCCGCCCCGCAGGGACCCTGCTAACGCTGGCGGCTCGTTTAAAGAACAGCTTTATGCTCGTCTCTAGAAGGGAAACGTCAGATGAGCCGTGTAGACACTGAAATGAGGTTTTCGAGCGCTCGGGTCAGGAGCTGATGCTGTAAGGCAAGAAACTACTCAAGTTTCCAGGCCAGAAACCGTGGCCGCGTGAGCCGTTCCCGGCCCCAGCTGTTCCCAAGCAAAGTAGTGGAAGCGGGCTGATGGGCAGCAGCTGTGCTGGGCCCTTCAAAGCGGCGGTGCAGGAGGTCGGTGGGAGTGCACGGGTGGGTGGGTGGACGTGAGGACCTGGCTCTCTGGCGTCGTCCTGCAGATGTAAGTCCTGGTGGAGGGAAGCCGTCTGGAAGTGCCGGGTCGCGTGGCCTCGGCTGCCGCAGGGCGTCTGCGGAGCGGCCGGAGCGGCGGTGGGGAGCCCGGCGCTGCCGGCGCGGCTGCAGAGCCTCGAGGCCCTGCGGCTGGTGGCCCGTGGCTTCCCTGGCCCAGGGAGCCGAGGGAGCGGGTCTCTCCGTGGCGTGCAGCAGCGTGGTCAGCCGTGTCAGTGCAGCTCCTGCCGCCTGACCGCCCCTGCCCTGACGGTGCCTGCGGTCACCTCTACGGGGACAGGGGCTTGGCCTGTAAAGGGCCACCGGGGTTTGGAGAGAGCCGCCTCGGGAAGGTCGTGCTCCTTCCGCGCTGCCGCTGGACTGACGCTGACTGTGGCCATGCGCTGAGGTCCGGGGTGGGCTGGCCCACGGCTGCGCGTCTGCGAGGGTGTCCCCGAGGGGCAAGCGGAGAGGGAGATGGTTCAGGGACCTCGGTGCATGGGGACAGTTGTGGCTGCGTGCTGGATGCTGCTGCCAGCGGTCCCCAAGACCCGCAGGACCTGCCTGCCCCGGCCAAGGGACCGGTGGCAAAGAGGCACCAAACGAGAGCGGGAAGTTTACGGTGGTTCTGCGCGTCGGCTGTGCCGTGCTCGTGCT
The DNA here is from genome assembly GCF_036370855.1 of Dromaius novaehollandiae. NCBI lineage: Eukaryota > Metazoa > Chordata > Aves > Casuariiformes > Dromaiidae > Dromaius > Dromaius novaehollandiae. Next base: position 1,078,409 of record NC_088111.1, on the reverse strand, counting down.
TTCCCGACATGGCTGGCGGCGAAGCCCCTCCTTCCCGGGCAGCCGGGAGAGCGGACGCGGGCAGCAGCGCTTCTCCGCAGGATGAGCTGCGTTTGGAGCCCGCCCGTCCCCGCGCAGCGGGAGTCCCGCCGGCTAAGCCCTGCCTAACAGCGTGGTGCTCCTCCGCGGAGGGACCGCTGGTGCTGGGGTTCCCTCCAGCCGTGCAGCGTCGGAGCGCGAAGGGCGGATCCCGGGAGCACCCGGCCACCGCCGTCCCTCCTGCTCCCTGTCCGCCCTCCTCACGCCGTTTCATCCAAATAATCGCACGCAAACGTGGCTGTAATGAAAAGTAAATTTAATATCCTTGGCCCTGTTTTTGTAAATGAGTGGAACCGTCAGCCTCAGAATAAATGACACCTAATTACTGTTTGGGGAAGTTCGTGCAGAAGCGCTTAGCTGCGAGGTGATCATAGGGAAGCGCTATCAGTGACGGAAAACGAACAGGATGCCGGCTGTAGGAAACTGTAATTACAGAGGACTGACATACTGTGAGCTGTTTATGATAATGAAGTGGTGCATCAAATCAAATTAACCTTAGTTATTTAACACAGAATGCACCGAGGACTCGTCTCAGTGGATGCTAAATCCAAAACGGGAGCAGCAGCCCTTTGGAGCGCTGCAGTCGGAAAAGCAGCTAAAACGAAGCCGCTGGCAGTGGCTTTTATTTAAGATATGTTTGCGAAGGAGTTGCCTCGGCGTCCCGGCTGATGCCATGGCGAGCGCTGGCTCGGGCAGGGAGCCAGGGGAGCTGCCGCTGCTGAGCCCCGCTGCCGGCGGCTGCTCGTCCCCGCTCGTCCCCGCGCCCTGGGAAGCCTCCGGGCAGCAGGGCTGAGCCAGCGGCCCCCCGGCCCCCCGCGATGCGCCCCCCGCTCTGCGCCGTGCCCCCGTCCCTGCGCTGCCGCGCTCCCGCCCCCGGAGCAGAGCCGCGGACAGGTCGGCATCGCACCCCGGGAGGAGCCGGTGGAAGCCGGGGTGCGGCCCTGCCCGGCGCGGGGCTTGGGGCGGAGGATGCCCGCGCCGCTCCCCTTCTTTAAGACGGTTTCATCTGCCCGTGCCTCTTCCTCGCGAAGGCTCCTGCGCTCGCCGGAGGGACGTTTCCCTTGGGATCCCCTCGTGCTGACGGGTGAGTAGCCTCCCGAATTAACCCAAATGCTGTTAGCGATCTCTGAGCTTTCCGAGCGAGGGTCCCTCCTGCGCCGCCCCGGCGTCGGTAACGCTGCACGTCCCTCTCGGCGGGAGGGAGGGAGGGATCGCGCCGGGCTGCGCAGGGTTAACGCCCGAAAGCCCCAGCAGAGAGCTGGCGAAGCGGGGAGACGTGTTTGGTGGTGGCATTTCTGTAAAGCGTGTTTAGAGGCTATTTGCACCGGTGGTGGTTCCTTAGTTGAGCGGGAAAGGTGCAAGATCCCAGCGCCGTCGCAGGGACCCCTGTCCCCACCTCTCTCCCGACGTGGGGTGCTGGGGACCGGGCACGGCTCCCGCTAGGACTTGTGCTGTGGAAGTGATTGAATTCCCCCTAAAAAGAGCTGGCTTAGGGCTGGTTTAGGGCTGGCTTAGGGCATTGGGCACGCGCCGTGTGCTCCTGCCTCGCAGCGCGTCTCAGCCACGCGTGCACGAACTGCCACCGACAGCAGGGAAAGGAGAGGAAAGCAAACAGCCCGACTAAACCCCCCTGCCCTGGTGGGTGTCCCCATGCTAACGGTGCCTGCTGCCTCTCCGAGTGCTTGAACATCTTGTTGCGTGATGTGTTGAGTGTTTTGTGTTAGAAAGTATTTGCTCGGTGCCCTGTGTGCCTGCTTGGGCCTCGGGGAAGCAGAGTCCCGCTTTGAGTGAAATTATTGTTCTGCAAAACTTCCCATTTGTTGGAAAAACTTGAGCTGCTGCTTCAGTGGAACGCGTTCCTCTCTGTAACTCAAAGCAGTTGACAGGTTTTGAAATACCTGCAGTCAGATTCGTCCTGAGTTATAGTTCTACATATTTTTCTGTTTATCTATTTTTAAATGTTTACTTTCTTTTCTACTTTCCAGCACAATTTTCTTTCTGTATCCACACATGCATGTACCCCCCGCCACAAGCACAGGCCAAACAAGCAGCAAACAACTAAACGAAAGGGTCAAGCAGGGGGTTAATAACGTGCGCGACAACGTGGTGGCCCGTCCTGAAGGCGAGCTGAGCCCTTGCACAAACGGTGCTTTTGGGGGTGAGCCACGGCCGCTGGAACGCCGGCCAGGTGGGAGCCGGGGCTCCGCCGCGAGCAGCCGCCCGGCAGGACGCTGCTAGCTGCAAAACGCCAGGCGTTCACCCACAGCTCTGCTTCCCGCAAATGCCGGTCCCCGGGGAAAAGCAAAAGCCGGTCCCCGGGGAAAATAAAAGCGGTCCTGCCTCTGGGAAGAGAGCACCCCGGCTTCTTCGCTTTTCGGCCCTTCGGTCGCCTCCGAAGGCAGCCGTGGAGCCGGGACCCCCGCGGGACGCCGTGGGGGCTTCCGTGCAGAGCGGGGGACGTCCCCTCCCCGGGTGACACTCCTGAGTTAGTCCGGTGCAGCCCACGTGGTCGTGTGCGTGTCTGTGCCGTGCGTGTTTGCACGCGTTGCCCACCCGTTCAGGTTGTGTCTGCCTCTCTCTGCCTAGCTGGGGTTCAGGCTAAGCGTGAGAGCCAGGGCATGGGTGACGAAGGGGGACAGCCCCTGCCCTGCTCACTTGCTCCTCAGCCAGGCAAAATTCCCAGCTGGATTACGAGATCTCGCCCAAAGTCACTTACAGTCTCGCTAAACCGAACTGGCACCTCTCATCCTCAGCCCTGTCCTTGTGGCTCCCCTGCGGGTAAATCAGCACCCCGGGTGTCATCCGAATAACGCCGTTTCTAGCGCTAGCTTTGAGTCCTGGCTCATGGAGGAGGGTGCTGGGCTTTGGTGGCTGTGAGTTCATTTTGCTTCTCTCCATCAGTATGAAAATGCCTTGTGAGTCCTGATAGTTAATCGCTATTGTACAGGAATAAAGAGAGGAGATTTTCTCTAATCCCCGTTAAATGGCCTCCAAATGAGGGCTTGAGCAAAGATGACTAATGACAGACATGATTAAACTAATTTAGTAGGTGAAGCTTTGATGGGAGCCCTCCCAAGCCCAGGTATAGCCTTGGGGGACCATGCACTAACCATCCATGCTGCAAATGCAGACCTCCTTGCTGAGACATTTGAACTAAGCAAACTGATTTTTTTGTTGTTGTTTTGAAGAGAGGATTTCCTTTTTTTTTAATGAAAATATATTTTTGTCTATTTTCTGCAAGCCTTTTAATAAGGACTGCCAAATACAATCTCACTAATAGGACACTAAATCCAGATTCACTTAATAGCCAGATGCATGCCTCATACCTTATCCGACACCTCTCATCAAAGGGTTCCCTATGAACACGCATTTGTCTTTCAAGAACTGATAACAGTAATGAAATATAAAGTCAGTGAAATGTGTCTGAGGACCTCTCCAAGGAAGATGCTTTCACCTCTGGAAACATGTTCTAATAAATTATGGAACCAGACACAGAGCGCCTGAAGTCCGGCTCCTTTCGGGAATGAAGCAAAACTGCAGCAATCTGTCATCTGGGGAGCAGATTTGTAACGGACGGGCTCCGGGCGTTGCGTTCCCTTCGCGGAGGGTGCATGGACGGTGCACGCCGCAGCCCGTACGTAACAAGGGGCAGGCGCGAGTCCAGCGCAGGACGGGAGCTTTTGTGCAGCACCCACCTCTGCGACGCAGCTTCGGCTTGCAAACCCTCCCCCGAGGTGACGTCCTGGCAGAGTGAAAGTTCTGCAAGGCAGACGTGAGGCCATGGTAGAAGCAGATGAAAGACCAAGATGATGATAGGTTTTGAATTAAGGATCTGCTTGAACTATTCCTGAGACTACCTCCTTCTGCGGCCTTGGGAGGCTGCTTAGCTTTCTCGTGCCTGAATCTCTGCAGCAGGCAATGCTATGTGTTTCACTGGATCTACAGATCATAAATTAACTAAAACTTGTAAGATGCTTGTCAAAAGTTGCATCTAACTGTTCAATACTTTTCTTATTATCAGTATATGCTACTTTCAAAATACCATCATGACGTCAGGGCGCAGGGACTCACAGCAGCACTTTCCCCGTATAAAATGTATGTATATGCTGGCTGCAATGTTGCTTTTGAATCAAGGCCATTGGTGAAAGTCGGTGAAACATGGTAAAACGGGTCAGCACAACAGCTCAGCCCCCGGGACCCAGCACAGGTCAGTAGTCCGTACTTAAGCTTGGCGCTACATGTCGTTTCTAGCCGTTGAAGCAATGGTCTGTTCCGCCCTGCTCCTCGCACGATACGGGGGATGTGAGAGACCCGCTTTGGCGTTTGCCCTTTTACTCCATGCCGCAGCACAAAGCCGGAGCTGGCACCGGCGGCAGGAGCGGCTGAGGAAGAGGAGGCAGCAGCAGCAGCAGCAGCAGCGCAGGCGGTGAGACGGGGCTGGCGGGTTGAGGGCTCGTCTTGGCAGCGACGGCTGGTTTGCGACAGCACGAGGGGCCAAATCGAGTGTGAGCACCCCTCGAAGCTGGACGGGCAGAGGCCCTGGCGGCGGGGAGGTGGCCCGGCTCCTTTGCACACAGCCGGGGCTAGCGCGCGATGGGGAGCTGCCGCCGGCCGGGTGGCACCAGCCCCGTCGCGGAGGAGCTGAGCCCGTGAACGTTTCATGTCCAAACCGGACACGTGCTGCTTACCGTTTGTGGCGAAGGATTTAAAGGTGTTAGACGTTCATAAAGCATCTGTTTTAAGGAAATTCTCTTTGCAAAAGGGAAGGTGACTCAAACTGCGTCTGCTGCATCCCGGTGTCTGGGACGAGGCGCTCAGCACCCGGCCGAGCCCTCCCCGCTTTCTGCCTCCGGGCGAGCGTTCCCCTTGCGTTCGGATGGGAGTAAAACTGGGGACAGGACTGAGCAAACAAGCGCCCAGCGCGTGCGGCACAGGAGGGCTGTCCTGCTCAGCAGGCCGGGCAGAGGGGCGCGGCGGGGACTTTGCTTTGGTGCTCTGTGCCGGGGTCCTGCCTGCTCGTGTTTAGAGAGGATGGACGTGACAGCTCGTCTGGTCTGTATTGGGTGTCGCTGCCCTGGCCGCTCCTGCTCTTCGCTGTTCAGATGATGCTCCTTGTGCCTTTGGTCTCGCAGGAGGCTTCTCGAGCCTCTCCCCCTTTTGCTGCCGTTCTCTGCACCTTTCCTATTCCCGCTGTCCCTTCTGCGGGTGGCACGCGGCTCTGCCTCGGTGCAGAACGGAGCTGTGCCATTTCAAGGGTTGCTCCTGGGCCTTTTCTCAGTGTAGCCTTTTATTTATTTATTTATTTATTTATTGACCACTGCTGTGCTTGAATGGAGCTTTCCATTGCGTTACCACCTGCGGCAGCCGAATTTTTCCCTCTCCCTTACAGTGGGTGGGGAGGTGTTTGAGTTCACAAGTAGCCCGTGCTGCGTGGGGACCCCACCGCCCAACATCTATGACGTGGGGCTCCAGAGCCTGACTTCCTCGCGTCCCTCCGAAGGGTCCTGTGGGCCCCGCTAAGTTTGACCAGTCCTGTGTGCGAGTTTTCTTGCATTAGCTGCAAATTCTGATAACGCACAGTCATTTCCCTCCCAGGTCACCAGTAAATATAGGAAATACCTTGGGCTCTAGCACAGACCTTTGGGACATGCTTTTGTCAACTCCCTTCCTTGCTGAGCCCTTAACCGAGTTCACTGCTTTTCCTGCCCTTAGCTGGGCTCTCTGCCCTTCCTTTAAGGACTGCCTCGCCGGTGACTGTGCTGTCCCTCCGTGTTGCCCCTGACCGGGCTCCCTGTGGGAATCTGAAGGCCACAGGATGTGTTTGTCTCTCATCTACGGCTAGTTTGTGCATTCGGTTAGCGTTCGCTTAGTGTTGGCCGCTTGGTTCATCCCCTCGCGGCTGCTGAGACCTGTCTCTAGTGACTTAAGAACCGCAGCTGCTGCGACGCACCGTGTGTCTTGTCCCGGCCTGGGCACCGTCTCCTCCGGAGCAAAGTGCCTCGATACCCGCGGGGACCCCGAGGCCCCTTCTCCGGGCGCTGCGGTCTGCACGCGGGTGAAGCCGGACAACCGCTCTCGGGAGCCCGCAGCGGCCCCGGGAAGCTTCTAAAACACCTCCAGGGCTGCTGCTCCTGTATAACGATCCTGCAGTATGCTTTCGTTCGCCAAACTGTAATTTATTCTTATATATAATTAACAGTAATATATCCCCTTCTAGGCCTATTAAAATACCAATGCCTTCACAGAGAAAAGTGTAAGAATGTGCAGGACAAAATCAGAATGTCCCGTCCCTTCCCCATAATATTGGGAATGATTAATGTGACGCTATTGCTGTCCATCTTGCTTTTGTTTAATTATCATTTTTGTATTGTTCCTGTCTCTGGAGACTCGATCTGGCGGGAATGGCTTGATGGATTATGTATGAAATCCAGGTCAACACGTCCAAGTATTACTGCCTCATAATTTGCTGCGCCACAGAGGCCAATATAGATGCCTTGTGTTATTAATTATACCAATATATTTTCATGAGTAATGTGATTAATTAGGCTGTATATATTACAGTTCCAAGCCTGTTCTGTTGGTATGTTTGTTCTTGGATGGAACCGACTGGCTCAGAGACCAAGAAGCAAAATCTGTAACTTGGATTCAGTCTCACTTCTTCTCTCCTAAAGTGTTGAAGGGAAAAATAAAATTCCATACGGTACGTTTTTCGTGCCAGGGAAGCATGAAGCACTGGGAAGGAGAAAGCAAGACTGCCTCTGAGTGACAGTTGTAGCCTGGAGGAGAGTGTATTTAGCCCAGAGAGTGGACACAGAGGTGAAGAAGGTCTCTCCTTGCTGTTGACGTCACCTTAGATGTTGGTCGTGAGGATGCGAGAGCAGCTCACGTCAGGCAGCCGATCCCTGCCGCGACGGGAGGCAGAGCAGGCGCGGGATGGGCTGCAGGGGCCTGGCCGGGAAACCTGCGCTTTGCCTTGGCCGGTGCGGTTAGGAGGGACTCTGCCTGCGGAGGGCAAGTGGCCTCGGACCGTGTCGGCCAGCGCCGCTGGACCGGTGCTGCCGCAGAACTGCAGCCCAGGCAATGCAATGCCGTGGGGGTAAAACCCAAGCGGGCTTCAGAAAGCAGAGCCAGGACCGAGGGAAGCAGGTCCTGCCTTTGCACGGATCCTCACGGAGTCCGAGGAGCCGCCGACGCTGCCGAGCCCGGCCCGCGAGCCAGCAGCATCGCGTCCGGACGGCAGGGCCTCCCCCTGCTTCGCGCTTCTCGCCCTTCCCAGCCCGTAAAAGCAGACTGCCCGGTTTAGCTTCCCGCACGTCACGCAGACCTCCCCAAGAGTCCGTCACTGCACCGCTCTGGGTTGCAGCACCGCAAGGATGAATTACGTTTAAAATAAATCACAGGCAAAGACTCGTCTGCTCTCACTGAACTTCTTAAAAAGTGTATCCACGAAGCTGCTTCTGTAACTCATTTTTATTTTCCTTTTACAGGCTCAAAATACTGGGTCTAAAACTTGCTGAGTGTGGTCCCTGGCGCCACTGGCTTATGGCATCTGTGGGGCTCAGGTTCGCGAAGTGGTTTTAATGAGTCACATGTGATATCTTGATAAATTGTTGTCAGTTTGCACGGTGAGAAGACAGGATGAAGTGCTTTCAGCTTTGCCGCAGTGCAAAAATATTCACAGGAAAACAGATTTTGACGAAAAGGTGGTCTGGGCTGAACAGCAGTCTCCTCGGCTGTCAGCCCACGTCGGCTCCGAGTTGGGGGTTTCCGTCTCCCTCCATCCCGTGAACTCTTCCCGCAGGAGCCTGTGGGCAGTCGTGTCCCCCGCAATGTCACAGCCGTGCTCGGACGCGGGGAGGAGAGAGGTCCTTAGCACACCCGCGCCTCCGCAGCAGGCAGCGTCCCTGGGAGCACGGCGGCACCGAATGAAACGGTGGCCGGTCCCCAGTTCCAAGTGACGTGTTGGCAGCTCCCCAGATACAACGTGGCCTTTTCTAGGGCCCTTTTTGGCTGGAGTCCCCGTTGCCCTGGCCCCCAGCGCTCACCCACACCTGCACGGCGGAACGCTGCCTGGTCGGAGCCGTGTCTCGTGCCAGGCGATGGGGACCTGTGCCTCGTTTGCTGCATCTGGATCTTAATGCTCTTCTCCAAACTTCCTAACAGAGCTAAACCCTCTTCTGTCTTTTGTTTCCATAAAGGTCCAAGAGGAGTCATCGTCCTTTAAGTGCCAAGAAGAGGCCTTCTACCCTCCGGTGCAAGAAGACTCTGAACAGTAAGGCAGCTTCTTTTTCTTTCTCAGTGGTTACTGCTTGATTGCATGAGCATTGATTTCACTCTGGCCACTTTTCCTTCTTGTCATGAGTTTGATTGCAAGGGTTTGTTTCTTCACTTTTTCATGTAATTTAGCTCTGGTAGCCACACAAATATCATGTCTTTGATGGGGTGTTGTCTTGTCTGCTTGTAGTCAAAGTCCTTCCAGTGATGCTTCAAGATCCCTAGTTGCAATTTTCCCATCGAGCTGTTCCTTCAGTGGGAACTACAAGAAACGGGGGAGGAGAGTAATCCCTGCTTCTCTGGAGTCTCGCTAACTGCTGTGAGAGCATTCGGGATCCTTTCTTGCAGAAGCAAGGGCTGAATTGCAGCTCCATTGACCGCAGGTCCTGCAGATACCCAGGCTGGGCATCAACGCAGTTGCTGGCGTGCCAGACCCTCGTTTCTGCCTGGCCTTTTGCCCTCGCACTGAAAGGGGGTGACCTGTGTGCCGCGTACCTCGAGGGACTGCGGACGGCACTGGCCGCGTGCAGGCTCAAAGCCAGAGTAATTAAGGCGGCGGAAGCTGCTCTAGGCGGCCTGGTGTCATTTGCGTCTGGTGGCTGCTGAGTCCATGGGTTGAAGCCTTTTGGCCGGTTGCAGTCAGTTCTGCCGCCCTGGGCCGCAGAGACTTCGCCGCTTCTCCGTGTTGGTCTGCGCTCGCCTGTGCGCTGGCTTTGAGCAGGAGCTGCTGCCCAGGGAGGGCTCGCGGACCCAGCTCCAGAGGACACCAGCCATAATTAAATACTCCAGTGAGCTGGAATCACCTGCAGAGTGTGAGTGAATGTCCCAGATCTGTACATGAACTAACTGCTTGTTTACTTACAGCAAGGCCCTGGGTATCTTTCGTAAGCGTGCTACACGGAAGACTCTGGTGTCCTTCGGGATGGTGGCTGGCGGCTCCGGGCGCCTGGGGACTGGGGGCCCCGCACGACTCGTCCCCGAATGGCAGAGCTGTGCAGCCCTCGGGGGCCCCGAGCAGGCTCTGCTCCTTGTCTGGTACCGCGCAGGGCCCCGGGGACCCCGCGCTGATGTCTGGTCCTGTGCGCACAGGGAAGGAGATGATGTCTAGTGATGCAGAGTCTGCTCTGACACTTGCGGGGAGCAGAGCAGTGACACGGGCTTCTGAGCTCGTTAAACTTTCTGGCATTTCTACAGTTGTTTTTCGCCTTGGGATGAAACCAAAACCTTTCATAACGTTTTTGTAAAACCCCCGAGAGACAGAGAGCCCGGGCTCCGGCCGGCCTGCAGCCAGGCAGTGGGAGGACGGCAGAGCCCAGAGCAGAAGGAGCAACACGATGTGTTGCTGCGTGGTTTAATACAAAGCAGGAGAGCAGCAAGCGAAGGCATGGACACACAACAGGTCAGCTGCTGCTGCTTGGCTATGCAGGAGCTAGATTTAATTATGCCAATGGCTGCAGCTGGCACCCGGCCTGATGAGCGTAATCCCTGCCAGGCTGCTATTACGGGTATCCAAAAAGGCTGCCTGTGCGTGGCTCCCTGCAGCCGTCATTCAGGCTAGACTGTGCTCGTAAGCTGTCCCCGTGCTCGCGAGCCCAGCACCGCTAAGCAGTGGTTGAGGAGGGGCGATCTTCCCCGCGGCACTGCCAGCAGAAGCCCCCGGTGTAGAGACTGTGCTGGGAGGACCGTACTTCAGCCGGGATGGCTGATCTCGCGTGGGAGAGCCGGGAGCAGAGCGTGTGCTCGTAAGCACACACACGCTGTTTGCACACGCGGAAAGGTTTGCTGCCTAGCGAGTTGGCACGCAGAAACGTACCGAAACGCGGCTGCAGTGAGACGGCAGAAAAGCGCCGTCCCTGGGCTTTGCGGGGGTGGTTGGTGGGGCGGGGGGTGCGGAGGTGGCTTGGCGGCTGGGGGGTGCGGAGGTGCCGTGCAGTCCCACCGCGTCGTCTCTTGGGGCGACGTGACAAGCTCGGCGCGGGGGGAGTCACCCGGCGCCTGTGCTGGAAGCCTCCCAGGTGGGTCCCCGCGCGGCAGGGACAGCCCCGCAGCGCGTCACGCGGGCAGGACGCCGGGCAGAAGCCAGCGGGCATCACGTTTGGGCTGCCGACAGCTGCCTGGGCGCGGACGTGGCAGATAGGTAGATGGCATGGCAGGGAGCTGGAGCAGTCGGCCGTAAATTCGGCGTGATGAGGGCAGGCTGGGACGCGGCGGCTCGGGCTCATGGCTGATGAGCTCTCTCTAGGTCCTGCTGTGTATTTATTTATTTGTCCTGGAGCTATTGGGAGTGTGAATTCCCACTCTCAACCAGCCAACGGCAAGCACGGGCGCTCGGCGGCCGGGGCTGCTGGGCACAGCGGCACGTCGGCAGAGCCCTCGCCCCGAGCGGGTCTGTGGGGCAGCGGCCGGAGCCCGGGGAGACCTGCGCTGTGCGAAACCGGGTCACGGCCCCACGCGGTCGGCGGCTTGCTGACACCGTGCGATGGACGGTTGCTCCGTCTCAGCTTGTCCTGAGGAAGCAGCCGGGAAGGTGCTGTCAGGTAGCCAGCTGGGCTCTCCTCTGCGGGACGAGGGTTCCCGGCAGGCTGCTGGGTGTGATGAGTGTGTGTGTGTGCGTGTGCGTGTGCACCTTACAACACCGATGCTGTTATTCTGCCTGACACTGTGTGCCTGCCCAGCAAACAGCCGCCTTCCAGCAGCCCGGCTGCTACGTGCAATTTCCAGCTGCAGTGACATATCCGCCAACAGCAGCATTTGCTTCCGAGGAGATGGGCTCCAGGTGTTTTAACCAGCAGCGTGGCCTGGCAGTTCCCCGTCTCCCTGTCCCTGGGCAGACCGCCGCGGGCAGGACTCGACGCCGGCATCCCAGGGAGCCGGGAGCCCGGCCGTGCCCGGGGAGCTGCGCTGGTCCAGGGCCGCGTCTGCCTGCCCCGCGTCGGACCACCGCGCCAGGACCTGCGAAGAGCTGGGCTCCTTCCTCCTCTCCAGCTCTGACCGCCCGGCATGTGCAGCTTGGCATGAAGTGAGACCTTCCTGGGGGCACCCTGGACACCCCGGCCCGGGGGGTTCGGCCGCGCGCCAGAGAGCAGCTTCCTTTATCCTGCATTCAGTTCTTGGGAGTGACCCCCCCTGGAAGCAGCCCATCGCTGAAAATGCCTTTTAGAAGCTCCGGTCACAGTCAAAATTAAATCAGAAAATGAACTATTACTCAAAGTGCCTGGGAGTTGCTCAAGATTTAGATGCTTTGGGCAGCTCGAGCTCCGTTTGCCGGGATACCTAGGGAAGCCGCAGCCACTGGCGCACCGTGACCGTTTGCAATTTCACACCACTTTAAACTCGCTCTCATTGAGGTTGGGGAGATGAAAAATGTCTTTATTAAGGGAAGTCACAGGTCCCTGATTGGTTGCTAAATGTGTTTTAATGGGTGGTGTGACTGGTGAGGGTAGGGAGGAGCGCAGGGAGGGGGGGCCACGCTGGTGATTTCGCTCACGTGAGATCCAGAGGAGCTCTGAACACCAGCTGTATCTTCGATTTTCCTGCTGCCTTGACTATCTCAAGATGGTCAGTGGCATTTATTTCGGGCTGGCACGGTGGTTTGTTGCGCTCTGCATTGCTCCGTGTTTCCGCAGGCGTGGGAAGCGCCGGCCCTCTCCTCCGGCACGGGCTGGGCGCCCCGGGCTCGCTACGGGGAGGTAAAACCGGTGGGTGCCGGGCAGAGCCCAGAGGCAGGGCGTTCCCCCCGGGACGGGACTCGGGTGCTCGCTGAGCTGCGCCCCTCGTCTCCGTGCAGCCGCAGGTATTTGTGTTACCTCTTCTGTGCCTTTGCTTACTCCTTTTTCCTTTTCCGAAAGTCCCCGGTAGTTCCATTACAAAGTTTCCTCCTGTTCTCCTGCTCCACGACGTGCCGAGCTGCTCGGGGGGGAGGCAGCAGCGTCCTCACAGACTGACAAGAGCACCGCTTTTCTAGCGAGACCCTGGAAAATATCCTGGGGAACTGGGGAATTTGTTTATTCCTCATTATCGTTAAATATTAGAGCATCTCCAGGCCCCACGTTCTAGATTTGCCACTGCTCTGGCGGAGAAATGCAGTTACCTGGTTCACTTGAGTCACGCCTGCTGAGGACCAGGACAAGGTGACGGTCGAAACAGAAGTCTTTATTGACGGGATCCAGGTTACAAGCGTTTACAAAAGCCGTAAGTGAAGAAAGGACGTGTTTGGGGAGGCCTTGGGCAGGCTCCCGTGGGCAGCAGGGTTGCCCCGGGGTCACCGTCGGCCGAGCGCTCAGCGTGCCCGTGTCACCCGGCGCTGCCGCAGCGGTGACCGTCCTCACTTGCAGACGACGAGTGGCCGCAGGACCCGAGCGGCTTCTGTGCCTACGGGGCATCGCGAGCTGCGTTGGGGTTGGGAGAGGTGTTTATGCTCCCTGCCGCTCTTGTTTCTCCAGCAGACCTTTGTGGGTATTCGCTCCGTAATAGTCTTTTATTCTTGCATTTGTGTCTTTGCCCCTGGAATCATGCACTGAACCTGGAGTGAAGTCAAGCACAGACCCTCCTCCCAGCTCATCCAGCAACACAGTTTACAAAAGGCTCTGTTATTATCCCCGCATCCACACTCTCTAACCCTGTAATTAGATGCTTAGGCTATGATTGCCCCATTGTCCGCTGGATGGGTTTAATCATTCTTTTCTCCTGCAGTGGCAATTTTGTTCCAATTAATTATTTCGGTTTGAACAGCAATAGCTGGTTGAGTTTAGAGAGAAATTAAAAGGGTAGAGAAGGATAATGAAGAGTGAGCTAACTAGGGAGAGGCTGCAAACAGGGCTGCTGCATATCCCTGCTTCTGATCCAAGCGCTCATTCGCTCCCCCGAGAGCTTGCTGGGGTTTAAAATGTTCTCCCTGGAAACGAGGTTCTTGCGTGACACAGAAGCGCTGCCTGGTTTCCTCTGTGCCAAGGAGATTTGTTACTGGGCCTGATGGAAACAACGGGGCACGCTTGCAGGCTCGTCCACCCTGGGAGGGAAAATGTGGCTCATTCATGCTTTAGTCAACGCGTCTTTAAACCCTGCTAGGGAGGGCAAGGCTTTGCCTGGTTATGTTATTTATCTTTTGTTTTCCTGGCCCGTGAACACGTCTCGGTTCTGTCCCAGCTGAATGGTCCTGCTCCCAAGGAGTCTCCAGCGCTTGCACGGCAGTGCGGTGCCCCGGGCAGAGCTCCCCAAAGCAACGCGCGGTGCGGGGGGACAAGGGTGCCTCGCCTGGCATTCGCACGTTGGCACCTTCTGTTAGAAGGAGGAAAATCCCTCTCTGGTCCTTGCTCTCATAAGATCCTGGATCGTTTGCAAAGCAGTATTGCCGTGCCAGTGTGAGTGGATCCAGCTCTCAGCTGGAGGAAAAGCTGTGACAGGCCTGGGATCCCAGCAGCCGGCGGGATCTCAGAGCCTCTCCCGGCCCCCCAGCCTCTCTCCCTGCCCGTTTAAGGCAGGAGGCTGCTCGTCGGTGGCAGTCGCGGCTCGGCCGTGCCCGTGCTGTGAGCCGTGCAGCGCGCCCGCAGCACTCTGCAGTGCAGCATCTGCTCTTCCTTCCCTCCCTGGAACATCTGGCTGCTGGCGAGCTCACAGATACAAGCTGTCAGCGCCGAGGGCCAGGTGCGTACAGCGTGTCCCACGTCCTTGGTTTAAAGCGCCTTGGAAAATGATTCCGGGAAAGAGGATGGTGTGTCTAGGAGGGAGCGAGGAAGCCTCAGCCTCTCCGCCCCCCGCTCAGCCTGGTGCCTCCCCAGGGCCGCGGAGGTGGCACGATCCCGGGGAAGGGACGCCTCGCGGGGAGGCTTCGCCGGTCTGGCCAGGCTTCCCCGTCCTCCCCTTCGCCCAGCCGGCCGGGACCAGGCTCCGTCCCCTCGGCGGCTCCCACGCTGCTCCCGTCCCTAGTGCAGCGCTTTCTTCGCTGCGCTGGAACGGGGGGCGGGAGGTGTGGAGGAGCCTTTAAAATATGCTAGACTAACTCTAAACAGTGCTGTAAGACACATTAAGTCAAAGCCAACGGCAAACTGCGATCGCCAAATCGCTCATTAATTCAGTGGAATTATCAGCCGGCACGGCCTCCGTTCTCAAGGTGATTCTGGGATGCAACTGATTTGGATTAAAAAGAAAAATTAAATTTTTTTTAAGGTTATGCAAGGTTTTGAAGGGAGAGAAAAAAAATTAATGCCTTTCAGGAGTTACAAAAATGCTGCCTGTGCAATTCATGTATAATTCAGTGAATTCCAGAGTAGTTTGAATATTTAAATTATGTATGATCAAAGCAATAAAGAAATCTGCATTTCCTCGCTCGGAGCCCCCCAGACATCATGCTCCCCGGTGTCCCCTCCCCGAAAGGCAGCTCCTCGTTTCCACCCTCCCAGATCTATCGCACCTTATTGCTTCAAAGAAATTGAGTTCGACTGGAAAAATACGGCCGTGGAGCGTGGCTGCTGTTCTTTAATAAATACATGATGCATCGCATCTCGCGCCAGCGCCGTTGCCAGGGCGATGCTCACCGGAGCCTGGGCGGCAGGGCAGGCGCGGCGCGGGGTGATGGGCAGCGCTGCCCGGCCCCGCCAGCAGCCCCCGGCTCTAATTAGCCGCTGGCGCGGTGCCGGCGGCCGGGAGCATCCGACGGCCGGGAGCATCCAGCAGCCCGGCCCTCGCGCCCCGGCACGGCCCATGCGCCCGCGGCGGCAGCCCCGCAGCCGAGCTCTTGCAGAGCAAAACCACGGAGGGGTCCTGCCCCCAAACCACCGCTGCAGCTTCCCCGCGCCCACCTGCCCGTCCCCGCGGTGCTTCCTGCTGTCCTTCGCTCCTCCGAGGCCCTGGGCTCGCCCGTGGGTTCTGCAAGGCTGCTCACGCCGCTGCTGCGCTCCTCGGCGGTACGGCCGCCTCCTTCCCTCTGCTACGGCCATAGTTCGCCGGGTCCCAAGGAAAAAAAAACCAAACAAAATGCCCCCTTTGCCCCTCCCCCATCTCCTCTCCAGACGCTGTAAATTTTCATTAGTATTCTGTAATTTAATGATCTACTCCCAAGAGAAAATTAGTCTTCAATTTACAAAAAAATCCCTGTTAATTTAAGCATAATAGTATGAGAGCGATGCAAATGTTGGAGCCCCGTCCTGCACCTCCCGCTCTTCCCTTGCAAAGGGCAAGTGCAGGGGAGAATTTTAATCGTGCACTAAGCTCCGTTTGCAGTCTCTCGGTGAAGCTTGCAGAGGGGTTCCTGGGGGCGAGAAGAGCAATTTCCTCCCCAAACAGGAGGTTATTTTGAACCGGGCAAACGCACCGATTCAGCTGAAGGCTGATGCGGAAAGACTGAGGGGCAGGAGCAAACGGACCTGCTGAGCTCCGACGCCGTCTCCCGCGCGGCCCTCGGGATGGACGCGGTGGCTTTGCTCGCTAGCGGCAGCGGTCGGGGCTGGGAGTCCCCTGTCCGGGAAGGCTCTGCGAAGGCAGCTCGTTAGTGTGAAAAATTGGGACCAGAGGCCTCATTTGTCTGATACCAGCTCACTGTTTTCTCTAGTAATGTAGAAAATGGGGGGGGGGGGGGTGGATCTGAGTCTCCCCCCAGCAACCGACCCCTTGATTTGCCCGTCCTGATTCGTGTCCGTGCTTTCAAGTCGCTTTTAATGCTGTTTGCTTTCCCTGGGCCGTGGGACTGCGCGTGCGGAACGCGGCCCTTTGCCCCGTGATGCCGCAGCCGGGGCTCAGAGCAGACGCCGCGCCGTGTGTTTCGTGCCAGCGTCACAGGGCGGCTCTTTAAGGGCGCGTGGGGAAATCGGCCAAGGTGGTCAGCGAGCGAAGGCTGCGGCGGGCGGAAAGCCGGCTCGCGGCTGCTCACCTGCAAGCCCAGCAATTCTGCTCCACTAACTCGCTCCTTCCCCCACGTGTCACTGCTCCAGGAATCCCGTCCTCCGGGATCCTCCGTTCGCATCCGCGCGTTTAACTGCTCCCTGGTGCTTGGCGTTAGCGCGAAGGGACGCGGCGTAAAGCCCTCCTCGTCTGCGTCACCTGCCCTCGGAGGATCTGCCCTGCCTTTCTCTCCCCCTCTGTGCCTTGCAACGTTGTTGGCGCCTTGACTAGGCTCAAACGTCCCGTCCCCGCTGCGGCCCCCGCTCGCGGGCGTCACGGTTAGTCGCGGGCACGGCGGCACGGCGGCACGGCAGCGCTGTGACGGCTCTCTCTGCCTGGGCTCGGCGCGCGTCCCCCTCCCTCGCTCCCGTGTCCCGGGGGGGCTGGCAGGCAGCGGGCCGGCTGCCCGATGGCAGGGCGCCCGCGCGGAAGGGGCGGCTGTGGCACCGGTGCCAGAGCGCTGGCACGGCCCTCGCGCACGGCGAGGTGCCAGACTCCCCGCCGACGGCTGGGGCCGAGGTCAGCTTGGAGCCGCGCGGCGATTCCCTCGCTTCTCTTTGCAAATCCACAGCAGAGGCGACGGCCGAAGGACCCCCACCTGTTGCAGGGGGACCATCGCTGAGCGGGGCAATGGCAGAGCTCCGGGGACGCGAACCTGCCGTCCTGGAGCCTGCGACCGCGCAGGTCTTACTGGTGGGCTCTTCTGCCCCGAGCGCCAGCCTGGCTGGCAAGGCGGCTTTTAGCGGCCCGGCTCTGCGTGCCACCTCCTTGCCACCCGCACGTCTCCTGGTGCATAAACCAGGCTGGTTAAACTCACCGGAGGGTCGTGCTGAGCTCGCACTGCCTCCCTAAGCACTCCCCGGCCGGAGCAGGAGCTGCCGGCGCAAGTCGTGCCAGGAGCTTTTAGGGTCTGCAGGGCTGAGCACCAGTACGGGCTGTTTTACGGGTCATGGAATACAAATGCTCTTGTTCCCGCCAGCTTTGCGAGTCAGGCTTGTGGAATAATCCCCTCGGCGTCATGGCGTTTCCACCCCTGCCTGGGACCATGCATGCAACACAAAAATGACAATTAATAAAAAGTGTTAATAGCGATCATCTTAATTGCATCAAACTATGAATGACAATGAAGCCCGCGTTGTCAAACCGCAGGAAGTATTCGACTGGAAGTCTGGAGCATTCCTCTGCCAGATCCCATCGCTGTCCCCAGCGTGTGGCAGGTATCAAGGTCGTTTCCCTCCTCCCCGCGCGGAGCAGGATGCGTTCCCAGCGCAGGCTTGGCCGCGGGAGGCTGCCGAGCCCAGGTCAGCGTTTCTGGCTCCCGTCAAGAGACAGTTTAGCATCTCGGTAACTGACACAAATGTAAGTAATGTTCTCTTTGCAGCCAGCCTCTCCCTGAGATGTTGTTAAATTAGAAGGGAAATCTATTTCCTGTTAAAAAAAAAAAAAAGGCGAGCGAACTCTGTGTTAAATATAGATATATGATATGTAAATGAATCTGACAACTGAGTGAATAAAAAATGAAGGTTTAAATTATTGAAGGGTAGGAGGAGATGGCGCATGCAAATAGCATTAATGTGGAAAGAGGCAGCTCTCTGAACAGGGGAAGGAGGTTTTGAAACATAATTATTTCTTTTAAGAAAAGGGCTACATATTAAATAAAAGCCAACAGAACCAGCACATGTTTATTTCAAAGGCCTTTATTTCTTTATTTCTGCGCCGGCGCTTGATTCTCCTGGCTTGCTTTTTTTTTTTTTTTTTTTTTGCCTGCAAAGCAATGGAAGAAATTGAAGGCTACTGAATATTTTAGCTTTAATTAAAATAAGATAAATTAAGTTTTGATTGCTACATGAGAACGAATGAGTCCCAGAGATGGTCGATCAGAGGCAGCTGTCGAGACGGCTGCGGAAGGTGTTTGCTAATTGGTTTGGTGGGATGCAGCTCTTCCGGCCCTCGGAGTTATTGCAACCAAACTGTTGTATCACAACCGCCGGGAAACTGCGATGGCTTCGAGAACGTCTTCAGAGATAGAACTGACTTAATTTAAATGGAAAAATACCTACCTCGAGATCTTAGCCTGCTAGAAGGTGTAAATTATGCTTAAACGAAGAAGATAATGTGGTTGTTTTTGCTTGTTTCGTGGTGTTTGTTGTAAAGGGAGCAAAACGCACAGAGCCGAGGTGGCTTCTGCTCTGCTGCCGCTGCGGCTGGTGCAATATTGGAAATAGAAAACTAGCTGGTTATTTTTATCGCTGGTAAAGCTGACAAGGTGCTTTTGCGGAACGGCACTCTGCAGGCGCCGTGAACGTCTCCACTGCGTCTCACACACCTGTATTTTTGCCTCTCTGACCCTCTTCAGGGCCGACGGGACGGGCTACGGGCTTCCCTTCCCTGACGCGGTACACGATGGCTTGGGACAAGTTGTCAAAGCTGTAGATCAAAATGTCGTTTATTAGGAAAGTGCCTCCCCAGGGATTCTCACCCTCCGTTCACTATTTGTGCGTGCTGACAGCGTGCTCCGCTCTGCCTAATCCGTCTCGCCGCTATTTGCGTAGCCCCCGTCGCGGCGGCACCCGAGGGCCTCCCGTTGCTGAGAAAACGGTGGGTTTTTCCTCTTCCTCCCCTGCTCCGTGGAGGAGGCCGCGGGATGCGGGGACCTTCGGCGCTACGCGGTCGATTCCAGTCCCGTCGCTTCCGAGCGGTGCCGCAGGGCCCGTCCCTGCCCGCTCCGAGGGGCCGCACGGCGCCGGCGAGGCTGGGCCGAGGCGGAGGGACGGTCCCGAGCTGCCCCGGCAGTGCCGCAGCCCCTGCATCCCTCTCCGGCGGTGACAGGCCTGTCCCCTGCCCGGCGGGTGGGGAATGCCGCCGCGCCGGAGGGGCCGGGGTGCCGCGCTCCCAGCCTCGCGGGCCGCTCCGGCACGGCACGGGCACGGGCACTGCCCCGGTTCAAGTGCTGAATGACCCTGCCCAGATGCCGGGCGCACAAATCGTGTTCATCACCACGAATCACTCACGAGCAGCCCACCAGCCAAAATTTGCTGGGATAATTTTGAACAGCGACTGTCAAATCTTTTTGCAGATAACTCGAGAGCTCAGAAGGGGAGAGATTTGCTGAATGAACCGTTCGCCATGTATCATCGCCCAGGACGGTCCGGCAGGGGTTTGTGCCTGATGCATTAACCGATTAAAGCAGTTCCTCCCACACACAGACGTCTTTTGCACTGATGAAGAGCTCTCCTCCTTGCCCCCATTTTCAGCCTGTGCCGTGAAGGATGCAGGCCGTCCTCCTCATCCTCTCCCTGGAGGTAGCAAGTAATCTCGGCCGCTGTCTGAGCGGGAGGTGCACACTTATCTGTGTGCAGTCTGTCTATTAGATTGCACCCACTCGCTAATTTGCTTCGGCAGGCGTAAAGCTTCCCTTAGCAGATGACTATGGCACCGACAAACCCTGCCGCGGCTGAGAGAGACTGTAATTCTGCCGCTGAGCGTTACCGGTGGGACTCCGCCGTCACCACAGCCGGTCCCGGTATCCGTCGGGCGATGTCTGCTGCGCGTCTGCGTGGCGGCATCGGGGTCCCTGCCAGGCCCTGCCGGCTGCCCCGCAGAGCCGAGAGCGAATTTCAGGAGCTCTTCCAAAAATCTGCCTCCTGGCCTCGAGGATGTTCTCCCTGGGGTATCTAGCGTACCTTCAAACACTTTCTTCTATGTAAATCTTTACCCTTGGGAAGCTCTCCCTCAATAAATCGGTAAGGTACTGGCCTTTCTGCTTCTTCCCACGGTATCCGTGAATACCCAGTCGAAGAAAGTGTTTTATACAACTGTGGACAGCTGGGGAGCACTCATAGTGACCTAAGCCATGACTAAAATAGAGACTAAAAATGAATTTTTAATGATTTGAATGTATAAAGTCAGATTTGGTCACGCTCCTCGAGGGAGTTTAGGGCTCACCTTCTGTTTCCGATAGTTTTTGCACCCACAGCCTGACACTTTCCTGTGGACACCTTCCCTTGCGGGTGACCGGCCTTCCCTGGAGGCCGGCCTCTTCACTAGCCGATACCCGGGTCGAGGTCCCTTTCCCCCTCTCCGCCGCCTGCTCCTTAAATTTCCACATCTCTCTTTAAAGAACGTACTTGCACACTGTTGGAGAACTTCTTTTTTCCATCCTTTTCCACAGGGACAGTCCATGTTCTGGGCAATGACACAAAGAAGAAATGATACTTGGTGACAATTTGCTGACCTGCCTCTCACATTTGAACATCCCACTGCGGGAGATTTCAGCTGAATATTGCAAAAGATCCCCTGCGTGCAGGACTGATGCCTGTGTTCCTTGGCTCTCAGGGGTTGGAGTCCAACCTGAGCGTAGGTTTCTTTTTTCCTCTGGTTTGGTCTTCTTGGTCTCCATGGCAACGCGCTTTCCCTTCTGCAGCGGCATCGCTTTGCTGCCACTTCCCAGCTCCGCATTTGTATTCCCCTCCTTTGTCTGCCGCTCGGCGCTGGCAGCCGGCCAGGCCAGGCATCCATTTCAAAGCAGCCTTTGTTTTATTGGCGAAATAGCTGGTCAGGAATATGTGCGATTTAACGAGAGCAAGAGCACTTTGTTTCTTTGCTTTTCTTCTTCCCCGCGGCCCAGACGCGGTCGGTCAGCGGAGCTGGCTTTCACCTGCGTTCTGCACGGGGGAAACGGCCGCGAGAGCAGCGCAGACCCCCGGCTCGGAGCGCAGCGCTGAAACGGGCCCGGCAGCCGTGAGCCGGGTGGAGACGCTTCCTTTCTCTCTCCCGCTACCTGTGTATATTTGAAATTCCATTTCAAAGTCAGATGTGTCGTTTCCAGAACAACCCTGTCTATGAGATGCAGATAACGCTGGGTTTGCTTGATGGCAAAGCCCAGAAGTTGAGATTACAGCCTCTGGGCAGCAGAAAAAGCTGCTGGAGTGAAAGAAGAGCCCAGAGCCAGGATCCTGCCGCCAGCTTACTTCTTCTTCCTCCTGCAGCTGCCTTTCCTCTCTCTAAGGGAGGCAGGGCTGAAGCCAGCTTGCTGGAGGGTGTGATCTTTTAATTGCAGTATCCATCCCTCTTTCAAGGGGAGTTCAGGGCTTAGAAAATGCGATGATACTACATGCCTGGTTTTCATGTGTGCAAAGATATATGCAAATATATATATATATATGCATATGTAGGCATATAAATGTACATTTAATTGAGACCCTGGTTTCCAGGCACGCTGCCAACGTGGGCCTTGGATCCCTTCTGCCTGCTCCTTGGAGCCTGCCCCGAGGTGCGGGAGACGGCCGGGGCGGACGGGGACGGGGGCCCGAGCCGCTCGGTGCCGGCTCGCCGGGGCGTTCCTGAGGGCCCCCTCCGTGCTCGCCCTGAGCCGGGCGAGGGCAGGGAAAAAAGAGGCGAGGCAATGCCTGTATTGCCCTGCTGTTATCCAAAACCCCCCGAGAATTTAAGAGTAGTCTTCACTTTTTGCTCAGTTTTAGTGATTTAAGGTGGATAGTTTTAATATTAGGTTAAACTGATCTATTTTTGTGAGAATCCAGCATTTACAACTCAATGGAAGTAGAGTGTACTTTTCATAAAGCCACACTGATGTGTCCCTAAGCAATGCATTTACTTTGCAATGTGGTGAAAAGGGAAGGAGGAGAGTTCTTCGGTTTTGGTCTTAGAAAGTCCGTGACACTAAGAACCCAAACGAAAGGGATAAAAAAGGCCAGTTTATATAAAAAAAGACAAAGTGGAAAAAGCTAAGCCATTTGTGTCCTCGGCTAATGTGCACAGAATCAGCAGCAGAGGCAGCGATGCTCAGAGCCAGAGATGTTAGGAAGAGAGAGCAGCTCGGGGGTGAGAGCAGAGGAGCTTGGGGAAAGTGAGGGATCTGCTTTCTGCCGTGTTACCCTCATGCACAGATGCCCTACCCTTCTGCTGGATTTCAGGATTTATACAGATAACCCACTAGTGCTATACATAAAAATACAAGCCTATCCAAGTACCAGCTGCTATCCAGACACAGCAGCTCTGAGTTCAACACAAGCCAAATATGCAAAGAGTTTCCTTGGTTCTCTGTACTGCTGCAGGGACCAATATTGCAGCTAGCTTCTTAATGGGGAGCTTCTTAACGTGGCGCTCAGCACCACGCTGCACTCACAGAGGCTGCCGGGTGAACGTATCCTCCGTCCGCCTTCCTCTGCTGCTTGGACATAAATGCTCACTAAAGAGAGGCTTGAATTATTCCCCCCATGGACACCAAGCCTCCTGTATACTTGATGCGTGGAATAATATGGATTAACCTCATCTCACAGTGCCTTCTGTCGTGACATAAGTGACAATCCCCCACCTTTTGGATAAGCTGGATCCAAACACCGTTCGTACTTCTCTGTGCTGGAGGCTGCAGTTTAAAATGCACATTATGGCACCTGCTTGCTTGCTTGTGGATTTGTGAGAATTCCTGTGGCATGATATAGCTTGCTAATACATTGCGTGCCTGCAGCGAAACATCTCTTCTGCCCAGGAAGGAGCGGGGAGATGACCGTATGCCCGATCTATAAAGTATACAGTTTGGGCACATTGAGTGTTTGGGTTTGATTAGCTGATTGCAAATCAAAAAACCAGGCCAGCTGCAGGAGAACAGCCAGCTCTTTTCATCCAAAGCTAAGTGCTTGGCACATGCCCACCTGCTCACCTCTGAATGGACTGTGGGCGGAAAACAAAGCAGGTCTGATGTGCTTCTCCTCCCTCGCATCCTGGAGATGCTGCTGCAGATACGTGGTCCTGCACACGGTCATATTTAGTCTTCACTAGTCTCCGGCCTACCGTCATGGGGAGCAGGTGGGACAGGAACTTCTGCAGTCATGGGCCACATCAGCTAGGGCCTGGCTGTTGCGGAGCTATATTACAGCTGGAAGTAGACATGACGCTATTGGCCTCAAAGGTTCAGGGGAAAACACCTTGCATTTTGCTAAACCTCAGACAGTCTTCTAAGTAATTTATTGCATCATTATGGCGAGATAGAAACCACTCACTGCAGTTCCCGTGACACGTTTTACTGGAGTCATGGTGTCAGTCTAGAGGCGTTTCCTACGTTCCAGCTTAGGAAATTGCATTCTGTCCAGCTCCGCTTGTGAATAATTTAAGGGATTGGGTTCTCATTCTCTGTGGCCCAGTCCCTATGACTCCTCTTTTAGGCAGGTGAGGTGTATTAGGAAGCAACTGAGGGTCCCCGCATGATCAGTGGAAATGGAGAGGTGCCTGCAAGGACAACTCAGCTCTTAGGTGGCCCGAATTGCCTCTGTGTTACTGTCCTAGGAGTTGTGCAGCTTTCTTCGTGAGCACACGCGCAGAGCAAGGTTGGGTTGGCTGCTCCCCAAAGTCTTGCTGAGATCTCTCCATCTTTCCAAGAGCTAAAGGAGAAGATGCTGTCTCTTAGAGAGGGGAAGCAGTGCTGCTTCTGGTTGGACGGCTCAACAGGGCAATAGTGGCAGAGCTGAAAACAAGAAGTCAGGCAGATAGACAGAGGCCATGGTGAGCCACCCAGGTAACGTGCAGGCGCAGGCCGTTTCTTAACGGTGGCTGGGATGATCCTCCAGGGTTTGAAGCTCTTCTTCAATGAGAAGCCTGAGAAAAATCCTAAATCTTAATAAATGTGTGTTACTCTAACAAGGGTCTGTGCTGTCCTGTTGGTGGTTATCACCCATTTTAGAAAAGCAGCCAGCCTTCCACATTCGGTGTCTCCCTGCCTACCAGGCTGCCAGCTGCCAAAGTCTGGGCCTGGGGTCTGCAGCATCTTGGCTTTCCTTCCCTTGCAGCTCCCTGGAGTCACCGTGGGCTGGGGCAGGAGCTCAGGGCTCCGTGACAGACGACGCTCTCCGTAACAGGGGTCTTTAAGTGGAGATGGTGTCTGTGCAGATATTGCTGGCGGGAGCCCTGCATCGGCCGTTTAGGGGCTGTCCCGGCCCTGCCCACGTCAGGGCTCGTCAGCCACCAGCACACCGCAGACGGTGCTGCTGCAGGGACAAATTCAGAAAAGCCAACTGGAACAGATAATCAAACAGTGGGATTTTTCCCCGGATTCCCCAGGTACATACAAGTATTTTGAAGTGAAAGAAAAGCACAGCAAAGCAATGCCACCTCAGGAGGGCCGCTGTTACTCACATGCGTATGTCTGAAACAGAAAGCTGTTTTACAGAACCCGCATTAAGCCAATTCTTATGCATAAATACTTTTACAAAGAAGTATCTCCCTTTACATCTCGGTGCATTTGTTTATCGTCATTCCAGATAATGTGATTGCATTTATTCCTTGCAGCCTGTTGTACAGTGCATCCTTTCACATCCCAAAGCTTCACAGCTGATTCTACATGCTGTGGAAGATGCACTCTATCAGATCATTGCTGGATTGATTAATAAGTAATAACGAGGCTAAATTAAAGCAGCTTCTTTAGGCTAACATGCTGCCCTTAAAGAATTATATCAGTCTCTAAGTAATAAATTATCCTACGGCTGGCATTGAAAAGCACAATGCAGAATCTTGCCTCTCATTAGATGGCCGAAAACAACTGCTGCATTTAAGACTCACACCTTAGCCGCTGTCATCCAGGGTGGAAAAGCCTCTCCGGATTTGTACAATGGCGAGAAGCAAACCCAGGTCAGTAGGCCTAGGGCCTAGATTTTGCATAGTCATGTATGATAAAGTCATTTTTCCTAAAGCTTAAATTAATTTGCATGTCTCCTGCTTGGAAAGGTGACCAGAGAAAGTTATTTTAACTATGTAGCAGAGGAAATATGCTATATAGTAAAATTTTGTTTAAGTTATATTTTAGAATTTTTTGCTTTTCAGTGCAAGCAGTGATCTTCGCAAACATTCACAAATTAAGGTGCACAGTGTGTTTACAAAATGCGCTAGGACCGTCCACCGCTGGGAGAAGCTGAAGCGCGGGAGGTCGCAGGCGCGCAGAAGATCGTGGCAGAGGCCACGCGTCGTGCAGGCACGACGGCTGCTGGCAGGGCCCCCCTGGCAGCACGGACGCTTTGCGCGAGGACGGTTCCCCACCTGGATTCGGTCCCAGGAGGCAGCACGTGCCAGAGCTCGTGCTGTGCTCTGTGGTGGTGTTCAGTAAAGTGTGGCCCAGTCCCGTTTTATTCTCTGTAATTAGGAAATTCAGCAGATGAATATCCTTCTGAAACCTAAAACAGAGAATATGGCTGGCACAAAAAGAAGCAATCTGTGACAGAGTAGAAAGCGTTTGTGTTTCTGTAAGAGAGTAGTGCAACATGAAATAGGTGAAATCTTCAGTTAATCTGGCAGTGTGTTAGGAAAGGACTATTGCGGAGTTAGATGATCAATAACCATTGACTGCAAAGAGGTTTATTCATGTTTATTCATGATGGAAGACAGAATAAATACACACACACGACCATCACAACGATACCTGGCCAGTAGGCTCTACGTCCTTCCCGGAGAGCTGGTGCAGGGCTCCTGGGTGCAGATAGCTGGCAGCCGCCAGCCGCCGGGGTCCCCAGCCCCGTGTCCAGCCTCTGCATCCCCTGGTAGCAGGGTCCCAAAGGAACCTGCACGAGGTTCGTTTCTCTTTGGTGACCATTCCTTTAGTTCAGTCGTTCACTGCCCTCTCTTGTGGTTGTGGTGGTTTCTCTGAAGAACGGGCTCATATGTGTCTTGTTAATGCGCCGAGCGGAGTTAATTCTGGCTCAGATGTGGGAGGTTCGGATCTCTCACGGCGCGGGAGGTGCAGCTGGTGGGACTGGAGGGAGGAAGAAGCTATTTCCTTATGTGGACTTCAGTGTTTGCACTGAGTTCACGGCAAATTATTGTGCCTGGAGGGAGAGAAGAAGGAAAGGAAGCACTTTTCCCTGCACTTTTCCCTGCTCATTTTCTTGCTGGTGGTGATAAAAGACGCTGGTTTGAGTTTGATGGATTCTCCATGTTTTGTTCTCCAGATAGTGCCCTAGTACTTTCTGAATTTGTCTCTAGTTAGCAAAAACCTAGAAACAAACTAGAAAGAATCAACTGTATAAAACAGACGCCAGCCCACAGTAATCTGGCAAAGTCCAACACAGGCAAAATTTGATAAACCTGCCGTATGGTTACCAGGTAGTGTCCCCCGCAGAACACAGGGAGCGGGTGTCCTTAGCCTCCCTGGCTACTGCAGGGCCCTGGATTGCAGTCTCAGGGCCAAACTCATCTGGAGTCAGTGGAAACTCCTCTATGAGCCTTCATGAGCAATTTGAACTGGACCACATTCACTAAAGACTGAGCAGTGTAGAATGGGGGAAGTGGCAAAAAGGAAAAGACACAATGAACCCATCAGTGTGATTTTCTTTCAAAGTGCAATGCAGCCCTGGTAAATAAATAAAGATTGGAAATGTCTATTGCACTGCACCACTTAAGAGACCAGGGGACGTGAGGATGGCATAATTGGCTGGATGCAGAGTGAAATTCAGGCTCAGCAATTCCATTTTACAGTTGGCAGCCTTCCCAAACACAGATCAGGGAAAGCAAGTTGGACTAGCTTTAAAACACAGGGAAATTCTTCTTATCTTGTATAAATTTTTGCTGATTTAAAGAGTAGGATTAAATTCTCATTTAATAAGCCCAAGTGCCTGCTCTCCCCTACCCTGATCGCTCTGCGTAGCGGTGCTAATGCTGGAAAGGCACCGGGCGCCTGGAGCCAAGGCAGCGCATTTGCTTTTCCTGAGAGCAGATCTAATGATTGTTTGTTACTGCAGCCTGTGAAATAAGCACTGGCTGTTTAATTGTCAGCGTTAGTACAAGATTTTGCTAGCTTTCCAGGTCGGGTTGGAGGCAAGATGAATGCTTTTCTGTTAACAATTTGAAACTTTGTCATTTGCTTTTCTTCCTCCTAACTAAGGATCCTACAAGGGTTCCTTGCTAGCACAAATAGTCCAGTAGACTCAGCTGAGACTGCTCCTGGGTAGGATTGTTTTTGTGGGTAAGAGCTGCCGGTTTGATACCTTTATATTACCACCTCTCACCACCAGCTACGCTATTTTTAAATAGTTCTAAAAATGCATCGTGTAAATAAAACCTCTACAATGAACAAGGAAAGGAGTCTCCTAGTAGAGTAATACACAGAGTCTCTGTGCTAACAAGAAGACTGTTTTCCCTTGTCTGTCAGATCGGCTCATTTAGATTATTTAAGTCAAGTGCAATTTTGAAAACAATCTGTTTTGCTCATGACAGCTTCTTCATTCTGTATAATGATGCTGAATGTAACAAGCGGCAAAGGGTTATTGACTGCAAATTCTCCACATTCCCAGGCCTGCACTTCTCATGTCGACTTATAAAAGCAGCCCCTTGCTTTATTTTCCCCAGACATTAAGCAGAAAGTATTTTCTAACATGTCGGCTTTAGAACTCCACTCTGAAGCCTTCATTCTGCATGAAGCCTTGACAGAAAATTGCAGATAAAGGGGAAGGGTGGAGGGAATGGGAAACATTGAAACGGTGCCAGCTCATTTTTAACTATTTTTAGTCAGTGCATTTCTCTATCTCCTGCAGTTCCTTTCCATTTATTCTCTCCCTCTCTGATTAGGTAAAAATACTAATTAAAAAGTTAATGGGGAACTGAAGAAAGAAGGATCCACATGTGTGCCAGGCTGGCAGGGTGCAGATGGAAGCTGCTGTTGCTGGGAAAAGATATTTGGGGATCACTGACCAGAAGGCCATGTTTACTGAGTGGTGAAAATGTAACGGGAAAGATCCATCTTTGGCAGTTGCCCGAACGCAGGACAGGTTGTTTGCCCTTGAATAGTCATTTCCATTATTACTAATTTCATATATGATGATGGCGCTTTGGAGCCATTCAAATAAGGCACAGAAAAGTGGTTGACAGTCTAATCACAGTGCTAACAAGACAAAACAGAACGGTTCCCAAATCCCAAACCTTCGTTGTCTCGCCCAGACCAGTGACCAGACCTGGGCGGCAGTGGAGCCTGCAGCCGTACTGGAGGCGTTACGGCCCCTGCGGTCTCTCCCCTGCACAAGCACCCTTCACTTTCATCCGTGTTGCGCAGTACGGCCGACCCCCCCGCTGCGGGATCCGCCGCCCCTGCGGAAGCAGCTGTGCTGTGCTCGGCGCCCGGCTGCATGGGTGCAGCTCCCGGTCCGCCCGCGACCACGGCCACGCAGCCCGTCTTGCTGCTCCCACCCAGAGCAGGCTGCTGCCCGGGGCAGGGGCGCAGGCGGGCTGGGACGGCTGCCGCCGCACGAACCACAGAGCCAGGCTGCTGCCACCAGAAGTGGGAGGGAGAGAGGGATCAGGAGCAGCTGCTGCGGCTTCAAAACATTTCCCCTCTCCTCTGGGGAAAGCAAGGGGAGCGGATGGAAGCATCCAGCTGGCCCGGCTGGCTCAAACCGTTTCTGTCTGAGTAGTCCTGTGATCTTCAAAATGTGGAGTTTAGCTTGGGTCCCTGTTAGGTGATACCTGGAAACGTGCTGTGAGGCTGAAAGGCTCTTTGCCTTTGTAAGGCAAGCGGTGGCAGTGTGTGGGTGCATGCTCAGCTCCCACTGGTACCACTAACCGGATTCCTCCCTGGGTGCAGCACCTCACGCACGCAGGTGGTTCCCTAGAGAAAGCAAGCTCTTGAGGGAAAAAAAGAGCTGACATTTCATAAATGCATGTTAAAGGATTTATCTGCCCTTCAGCTGAAAGCTGCTCCTAACCCAAACAGCTAGATACATCCTTGTAAGTGCAGAGCTGTTATTTTGCTGTCCCTTTGCTGGCAGAATCAGAAACTCAGATCTTAAGAAAAAAGTATAGAGGTCCAAGCTCCAATAAGCACAGGAGTAAAATAACAATGAATGAATTTTAAAAAATGGTAGTAGGCAGGAGAGAAGGTGACCCAGAGCTCTCCTAACAACCCTGTGCTCAGCAAAACTTGCTAAAAGCTAGAACCAAAGTGGTTATTAACACTGGCCACTCTTTTGGAAATGACATAATGGGATTGCCCTGCTCCTATGAGCAGTATGGAAATTAGAAAGTACAACAGCAACTCAGAACACATAGCTAGAACGTAGCCCCAGGACAGTTCTTTGGTGGACAACACTCCTGGGGCTGCTCCACACAGTGCTGTGTTGCTTCGGTGAGGAAGTGGGGAGAGCCAGCGTAGCATGAATGCCCACCGTGTCACGCTGTCCTCCCTGCTCCACATCAGCTTCTGCCTGGCTGACAAGTCGGCTGATGAAATTCTGAATTCAGAAGAGAACGCCTGTGAAGGTGCAGCTCAGCATCTCCAGCACAGCGTAAAACAAATGAGAGGCTATTTGATGCTGCTTCCACCCCGTTGCTGTGACCAAAGTATTACTTTGCCTGACAGTCTTTGGATGGGTGAAGTCCAGCCTTCTCATTCTTCTCGAAGAAAACATTCTTCCTATTTGAGGGTTGTTGTCTTGCCTGAATTTCGCAAGTATATGCAGTAGTTCCCCAGCCAGTTTCAGATGTTTAAGAACTGCAGTATTGAATCTGTTAGCTGAAAGGAAGTGGTACGTGGTGGGGTGAAAGATGTAGGATCACAATGTTGATGTGAGAAGGAGATGATGGTGTAAGTAATAGCGAGTTAGTTAATGCAGCAGATTTGCTGACAACGTCTAACAAACCGTAATATTTACAAGACAGAATGGAAGCAATTGCTGCAGCAGCCTAGCCTCTAGGAGCATATGCATAAATAAAATTAGAGAACAATCTAAAATAATAAAGAAAGCTACAGCCCTTGACTATGAATTTTATTGACAGTGGCATAATACAGTTAACAAAATGACATAACTGGAGTACATAATGCATTTAGCTTTCATAACTGAGGGCAGACATAACAGCAGTCCTCCTACATCAACTATAGTCCCTTTAAAGACAGAGTAAGATTGTGGTCAATGAAACAAAGTAACAAGAAGTCGAATCAGATGTCAGGAAATAATAGCTTTCAGTTACACAACAGTACATGGAAAAATCCAAACATTTTACACAGGCATAAAAGTAAACCTTAAGACTAATTTTAACTTGCAATTTATTAATAGAAGCAGAGAAACTGATATCAAATTTGTCAGTACCCTTTCCAGTAAGTGAAAAATATCACTTTATGCATGTGTATGTTCAGCTCACAGCAATGCAAGCTATATTATTAAGCAACTAGGTAGAGGATAAAAATACCCTTACTGGCTATGCTGTGTTGTCATTATTGCTCATCTTTAATAATTTAGGATCTTCTTCAGCTGAAGAATACTTTACTCCATTCATGCTGGCAGAAATGCAGGTGATATTGCAGCATATTTCCTAAGACAATTGCTAATTTGTCCTGGGCATCCATTTATTTTACAGGTGAATAAAATAGCTCTGTTTTGTTTCACTAGCATTAATAAGAGGGGTAAAAGCCAACTGAAAGTGGCCTGGTAAATTTTTGTGACAATGCTGTTAACTGGATGCAAAAAGAGAGCAAAAAGTTCCTTATTCCAACAAAACCACTTCTCTCAGTAGCTTTTATAATAGAACAGACTGGATGATGCTTATTTCCATATGAACAGTAGGAGAGAGGTTAGAAGCAAATTAAATTCTGAATGGTACTGAAGGCATGTACAATAACAATTATTCCCTTGAACAGTAGCTGTTCAGACTGCTAGGATATTTTGAACTAGTGCTTTAGAGCTAAATGTAGGAATGCCAGTAAGCAGCCATCTCAATGACAGTTTTACTCTGCACCAAAATAACAAAGCATTGAGACCAAACACAATATACAGAAGGCTAATGTATCTGGATATATTTTTTAAAAAAGATTGGTTGGTAGAGATGTAGCTACAATTATGATACATCCCCAGTATCAGTGTACCTGGTGTGGCACTAATTCCTTTTCAATTTAAATTTTCTAAGTAGAAGCCTATTATCTGTATTCACTCTTTTTTATATAGTCTATTAAGAGTTGTGCATCTGTATCCTTCTAAGAATTTTATCCTTTAGGTATTAGAACCTTGGGAGTAGAAGTTAGTCCTGATGTTTTCAAATGCAGGCATGTTAATCGGATGCTGAGTTTAAAAGTAGCATTGTAACAAGCATGTTTCTTATTTATGCAGGTAATAATATTTAAGATTGCTCTAACTAAACTTGAAATATTTTTAAAAAGCTTTCTTGCCATCACTTATTCTCTAGACTTGGACAATGAAGAATCATTCCACTTTCATCTAGAGCAATTTTCCAGTTCTCACTTTTGCAGTATTTGGGCTATAAAGACATAATGGTACTGCTGTCGCCACCTTTTCCCAGTGCCTAGGAGAATGTGGATGTTTGCTGTGAATTTCTCTGTTCTCAGCCTCATTCTCTCTTGACATTACTGTTTCTATTTCTCTTCCATTATTCCCTGTCTGCCCATTGACTACCTTCATTCTCTGATTTCCAGTGTACTTCTACTGAAGTCAAGCGCACTAAAACAAAGACTTTGGCCCCTCTATTCTTCTACTCTTCATTTTGTGTATTCAGAGTTAAAATATCTCTGTGTACTTTCTGGATTGAGCTATAGATTCACATAAGTGAATTTCTAGCTGAGTTTGCCTGTGCAGATACTTCTCAGGTCCCTCTCTCAACCCCGTGAAGTCTATGAAAGGGTAACACAGAGGGGTTTCACATTTATGGTGCTCCTTTAGGCGCTAATGCTTCCTTTCTGTCCAAGTGAGGTTATAGATGCCCCAAACCCCGATCAGGGCTGAGGGTCCTGGCAGTGCCCAGGAACGAGACCGCAGCTGCGCGCAGCAAAACGCTGCGGGGAAACGCGCTGCCCTCCTGCCTGAGCCTCGCCAAGCCCTGTGCAGCCAAACTGCCCCTTCCACAGGGCATCGTGTGCTTGGGCCTCTGCGCACCGCCTCGGGATAAGTAAGCAGTGCAGTGAGACGCTACTCCACAATTAAACCCCGCGGACAGGGGAACGGTGCGTTGTGGGAAGCTGCCCCTGCCCCAGCGAGGCCTTCCCGCCGCGGCGGCCCGCGGGCTCCCGCCGGTTGCTACGGCGGTTGCTACGGCGCCATGTCGGGGGAGCGCGGCAACCCGGAAGTGGTGCCTGGGGCGGGGTTTCTCTTCCTGTGCGGCGGGCCGGACCCGGCCGGGTGAGGAGGCAGGAAATGGCGGCGGTGCTGCAGCAGCAGCTGCCGGGCCCTCCCGCTCCGCAGTGCCGGGCCCAGGCCGCCTAGAGCCGCCGCGCCAGCGCCGGGCCCGGGCCGCAGCCACGCCGGGCCGGACTCCGAGCACTTTACATACATGAGGTACCGCGGGGCCGGGCCTGGCGCCCGCGGGAAGGGCGGGCGCCGCCGGGCTGAGGCGCCCGCGGGGCCCGGGCGCGGGAGGGGGCCGCGGCGGCGGCAGCGGCTGCGGCGGCGGGGCTGGCGCGGCCCTTCCCCGGGCGGGCGGCGGCGGCGCGGCGGGGCCGGGAGGGGGCGCGGCGGGCGGGCGGCCCCTCGGGGCGGCGCGGCGGGGGCTGGCGGCGGGGCCGCGGCGGGGTTCGCCCCGGTGCGCAGCGGAGCGGCCCGTGGGGCTGAGCTTTGACCCCGTGCGCGCCCCGCGGTATTGTTTGCTCCCGCCGCGCTGTCAGCCCCGGGCGGCTCCTACCTCCGCAGGCTGATGAGAGGCGAAGGGTCTTTTTCGCTGCTGCATTTTAAACAAATTCGTAAGTTCCAGTGATGCAGGGGAACTGTTTTCCTTAACGTCTTCGAAATATTTAAGTAGAGGTTGTGTCGTAGTGAAGAATCGCTTTTTCTGGTTATGCTTTGCTATTCTTCACTGTCCCTGGGTAAACATCATTTGATTACTTGGCAATCTGCGGTCTCCCCGTTTCCTCCTGGCAAATCAACATATGGAGCTCAGCGTATATCTTAACCCCACTCCGGTTTTATTTTTTGCTTTGTGCTGCGTTTCTGTTGACATGGAAACCAACCTCACTTTCTGTTCCAGAGAATTGGAAGCTAAAGCTACCAAAGAAGTTGAAAGAAAACTAAGCAGGTAAGATACTCATTTGAATTCACTCGTGCAGTTCAGAACAAGAGTTAGCCTAGGGCTAGAAATCTTTGTGAGTTTTATCTGGAGTTTTAATTTCATGTTAATTGTAACGATAAAAAAAAAATTGAAAATGCATTCATCTATTGTATAGAGAAATCTTTGCAATTTTGGCTAATTCTATAGATGAAGCACACTTTTAATATGGTTTCTTTAACATAATGTATTACATTTTATCAGGTTCTGTAGTGGAATTTTCTTTCTGTGGGGTAATAGGCTTTTGAAGAGAAAACATACTTTTCTGTTCTAAGTTGTTGCACCTAATAAAAAGTGAATGAAGGGTTGTGGGTTTTTTCCTCCTATGTAGCTCAGCAAAATATTGTTGGGATATTTGGCTTTTGGCAAGAAACTGGCTTTGAACAAAATATAAATTGCGTATTACTACATGATGATTAGTTTCTTGCCCCTTTTCTGTCAAAAGGGAAAGGTGGTGAATTTCCCATTAGTATGTAGTTTTTATTTGTGAACTCTGTAGGATAGAAAGTTCAGTTTTAAACACTTAGTTGAAAAATAAAGAGTTAAGAGTTCTGTTAAGAATTCTGTGCAGGTAATATACATCACTTTTACATTTAAGAAGTTTTCTTTTGCACTGTCTATTTTTAGTACAGTGACATTCTTGCGAATATTTAACTCTTTCTGTTGTTTGTGTTCTTTGTTTTTTATCTTTGTCTTACTTTTTTGGTGTTCTTTTTCGTTTAGACCTAAATAGGGCTTCCCCCGGGGAAGGCTGGCTGTTTGGCACACATTCAGACCCTGAATCTAGCTGCTAGAATGTTTTTTTTTTTTTTTTTTGTACTTTGCTTTTTTATTATTTATTTACTGTGCCTAATCAGTCTGCAGGTTTCAGATTGATTTACAATTACACTGTGGAAACTCATTGGCTTTCCCCTGCTATCAGTGTGTATCTTTTTCTTTCTGATAATACACTTAAGAGCGAATTTTTCCTGTTTTATTATGGGAATAATTTGTATAGAATCTTTAAGGTACACTTAACATGTCATTTTAAATACAATATCAGGGCCATTGTTAAATGGAGTTTACTTGAAGATAGTGATGTCAAATTGCAACTCAATTTTAAGTAATCTCTCCACAAAAGATATCGAAGCACGACATAAAAAAACCCTGAAACATTAGGGTTTTATGGAAAGCCCTCAGTACATACTTGATGACAGAAGGGATTTTGGATCCATATCATTTAGATGGACTGAGTGCTAAGTTTAAAAAAAGTATTCTGATGCAAGTTTTACAGTCATAAAAATGTGAAGTCTGCTAGCTTACCAGGAAGTCTCTCTTGGCAGTGTAGAGATTGAAAAGAGATGAAAGTAAGTTTATAGAACTACCTAATTTAAGTGCTTCGTGGGGGTTGAGAGCAGAGCAAGGTTCACTGAGTAAATTCTGATACAGAATGAATCTCTGCCATAGTGTGTTTTCTGACACAGAGGTATATATTTTTTTCATTTAAAAGATTCTAAATTGCTTTTTTTTGTTAACATTAATACATCAATTGTGTTTTTTTCAGAAAATCTGTATTTTAACTAGTTTGTGTTTAGTGAGGGAGTTTGATCCTGTGAGCATGTAGTGTGATAAAGTTGTAGCATACTTACTCTGGGTAAGTGTTGCTATTGCTTTACTATGTTCTGTAGAACTAAACAGATAACCTTCATTCTTTCTCTAATATCACTATTTACAACCCTTTGCATATGCAGTTTTGCATTTGTATATAAATACATTTGTAATGGCCTAATCAAATTCTAAAAGAGCAAATATCTTCCTAGGAAAGATAAATACACTAATGCTACAGTTTTTCTTGATCTAAAATGTTTACATAGCTTATATATAGACTGCAAACTCCAGGGGACATTGGCATCACTTTACAAATGGTCTGAGATGACTTTTGGAGTTTATGCTTTTAAAAGAACAGGTAGCAAATGTTCCATTTTCGATTTGTTTTTCTTATTAGGGATATTGACTTAGCCTGCTGGTTTGGGATAGAATAAGTATTACGGTTTTTACTGTGACTTGCTTATCTGACCAGAATGATGACGGTGTTAACCTTGGGATTAGAAATTTGGCTTGTTTCAGAAAAGGATCTTGATTTGGTCTGCATCCTCTTCAAAATGCCAATTTGCAGATGACTAGACATATATTACTGGTTTCAAAAATAAACATATTGCATGATTTGCAACAGTAATTGAAAGAAATTCATTGCACATTTTACTGTTGCGTAATGTTACAAACTAAACATCACCTTTTCAGTCTGCATCACTGATGTGCAACTGCATTATTAGCTGGAGGAATGTAAGAATTGAACTTGTTAATATCAGGAGCAGTAAAAAAAAAAAAAAAAAAAAAGACAGCTTAGTTCTTCTGATTTAAGAAATAACTTTTTAATTCTGTTTGGTAAACAGGGCTTTCCTGCCTCATTTATGTGGAACTGAGAGAAGGTAAATATCTGAAATACGTTTACAAACACCCCCCCGCCCCCCCCTACAAACACCCCCCCCCCCCCCACTAAGTTTGACTTCTTACTTCACAAGCATGTAAATTACAGAGGAGACTGACAAAGCTGCTTTCATTCATCTGTTGCTGCTGCAGAGAGTCTGTCTGCATTGGTTGCAGACTCTGTCTTTTTTTAGTCTCTCTGACTTTTTATCTGAAATCATGTATTTCTCTAGATTTCATCCAAGCATCATCCAAGTTACTGCTGAGAGATTTTATTTACTCTTTTACGTACCAACCATACTTCCATGAGGCTTTCCCTATTTGCTTTAGGAAAAATGAGGTGGCTCAGTGAAAGAGGCATAGGTGTGAGAAATGTAGCAGTTTCTGCTGAAATTTGAGCACTAGAGATTTTCTGGTGTGAGGGGCAGTAAACTTCTTATGGGATGACTTCTGCTGTCAAATGGGAAGTGTATACTGTAGGGAGACAGCTTTCTATTTACACATTTCAAGTTCTTTAGAGATTCATAGACAAAATGATGTATTTCTTTCTCCTCTACCCAATAACTGACATACTTTTTTAGATCAGGAGTAATTGTCTGGTTGTCCCTAGAAGGTAACTTCCATTTACCTTCCCTTTTTCTAGTCTTACAACAAACCCATCGTGCAGTATACTTTTTGACTCTGCATGAATAAAATTGCAGCACTTTGGGAAACGGCTGGCCTTACGGTTAAGGTGCTGAACTTGGACAGCCAGCATTCAAGTTTGTGCATCTGCTACAGCTATCCTGTATGACCGTTTCGATTGTGGAGAAGCAGTTTATTTTCTTCAGTTCCTCATTTGTTTAATGGAGATAGTGATTGTTTATTGCTGCTATTAAAGCCTTGTGTATTTAGATGATAAACTTCTTCGGGAAAGAGATTTGTCTTCTATATCTTTGTGTAGCAGTGAACATGGACTGTAATCTCACTTGAAACCTCAGGGTGAAACTGCAACACAAATATTGTCCCAGAACTATGGCATACTTATACTGCTTGGAGGGTGGTTCTGTCTAGCCAGCTTCTGTATGAGGAAAAATGGGAAAGATGATTGCATTCCAAATGGTGGTGGTAGAGATGGTAGTTAAACTTTTATCTTCCTAAGGTGATAATTTAAAGACTAAAGTATTTAAAAGGAAAAAAGAAAGTTGTTGGCATTCTTTTGCTAATTAATTATGCATTTAAGTAGGGCTTCAGTCTTCAGCTTGGCAGCACCTCTTCTGCACATTAATAGCTGAAAAGAATTAACATACATACAACATCTGTAAATAAGTGTTTTCATTTTCTTATCAGGGCCTGAGGCTTTCTTTGCTCCTGTATAATGTGCTGAGTGGTTTTAGTTTTCAGAGAATGTTTCCATTAAAGGCACTGGTGTCTTTTTTTTTAAACTTTAAAGTACTGGTTTCTATTCTGTAAACCTGAAGAGTGTTCTTTTTGTTGTAGTGGACCTTTTTGTGGGAAACATTGAAAGGAATGGAAGGATCTGTTTTTAACTGAAACAGGTGTTTTGGTTTGTTAATAACAAGGGTTTAATAGAAAAGGTAACAACTGCTTTTCAGAAATTGAGAATTTTTATTGGCAGTTTTTTGAAACTGCATTATTTCAGATTTTAAGATTGGTTATCTTATAGGTCAGAATACAGAAAAATTATCAAAATTGAAAGCCTCAGCAATATGTTCACAAGTCTATATATAATATCCAGCATAGGTTAGATATGGCATGTGTGTGTACATGTTTACTGTCTTTGCGGGATTCTGAAAGACCTTTCAATTCAAGATACTTACATGTACTTATCTAACAGTGTTCAGTCTGTAGCATTACAAGTTAATTTATAACCAGAAGAAAAGCAGTTCAGTGGAACTGATTCTCCCCGACCCCTGAAGTTTATTTTATATGTATGTCACTGGATTTTCTGAAGCCATTGTTTTTAATCACTGAAGTTCGTACTTTTATATTTGCTCCATGTAGTACATGGGTAGAAAGTAACACTTGGAGAAAGTTAACACAGAGCTGATGTTGAGGGATCAATAGCAGGCAGGCTATTGGTGTCTCCAGTGTCCTGCGATAGATAAAGAAGTAGAATGCTGCATGTCCTTTCAGGAAATGAAGTGGTAAATATATTTTTACCTTCAGTTATTGATACAGGGCTACTAAGAGATTGGCTAGTTGTTTACTGGTGTCCTTTACCCACCAGAAAAGTGCTTCCTCCCTCCCCCATTTCTATTAGCTAGGACTAGTGCAGTAGTTCATCACTTAATGCATTCAGCGTGGAAGGCCATAGTAATGACAACAAAATCCCAAATACAGTCTGTGCAGTGTTTGAAGTGCTTCAAAGTAAGCCTAATGCAATACGTTTGGGAGAATTGCTTCACAGCCTCAAGGCTTCTAAAAGCATTTATTCCTGATGTTTGCAGTGTCTTTAAAAATGTGCTAGCACCATCTTGTGGGGCAATGTGACTTTGGTTTGGGAAGTGTTTTCTGGAGGTGCCTGCTTGGCAAGTGAACTCCGTGTCTGAGCATCTGTAGTAATGCTAAAATCCTTAGCATTATTTGTAGAGATACATCTTAACTATTAATATTAGCTTGAAGAATCTTGAAACAAAATTAGTGCATTTTTCTCTTTATTATGTAGGTAATCTGGCTTAGGTGAAAGCTAGGTAATTGGCATTAATGGTAAAATGGTGACCTGTTTTATTTCAGTGCTGAAGCGTGTTATGTGCAAGTATTGCATGCTTTTCACTGAGGTAAATATTGTGTTCAAATCATAATGCAGTGTTATGTCTAAGATCATAATTTGTGTCAAAATTCTTCTTGTAACCATAATTTCCTCAGTGGGGTGACCAGAGTTGTAATTTTACTGTGGCATAACGTTTTCGTTTTGCATATTATAACAGCAAAAATAGCATGCTTTACAAATGCTAGTTGTTGAATCCTTGTTACGTCTCCCAAGAAAAATATGGATATAGTTGATTCTCCTTTTCTGTACATAAGAATGGATGATAAAGGTGGCTAATCATTTTTCTATGTTTTAGCATGTTTAAAAAGCTCCAGGTTTCCTTTGTAAAAAATCTCAGGTTAACTGAACTTTTTTCATGAATTAAAGTAACAATTAGAGTGTGATTTGATGTAAATATTGCCTGAAATATTTATATTTTAAACTTACAGCCTTTTTCCAGTCTGCAAGCCAAATAATAAATCTGACTAAATAAAAATAAAATCAGAGTTGTCAAACCTTAATGCAAAGAAAAAGTAATGAATGCGAACTGTAGAAATAAGAGTGTAACTGCTATTTAATGGCATATAATTGTGATAGTTATGAAGTGAAAGACTTATTCTCAAAAATAACCTAAAATCCCATGGCACCTTCTCTCTTGCCAAAGTGATACCCCTCTTAGAACACATACCAAAACGCTTCACTTAGTTAAGCTATTGTCAAAAAATTGTACTTTTTGATCTTGCACAAACAAGAATTGTGTTGTGTTGAGGTACTGTTACAAGACTACCAAAATTAGTTTAAAAAAAAAAATTATGTATAAATAATGGAAAATATTTATCTGACACTCCTTGTACTCAAAATTGTACAGATAATAGCAGCTTCTACTTCTGTGTCCTCAGACTCATGAAACGTATAGTCTCTCCTGAGATCAAGATGCATTTTCATTTGGTCTCACTTGAAAAATAAAGCATCTTTCCAGTTAAACTATTTAAACTGAAGGCCTTTGTTCCAGTCTCAAATGTGAATTTGGTATGGCATGGGTATTTTATTTTCAGTTAATCTAAATTGAAAAATAAGGTTTGCATTTCTGCTAAGACCACTTAACCATGAACAAGCTAATCCAATTATTTAGTAGGAAAAGGAAATTCCCTATACATGTGTTTTAGTGAAAGTTGGATGGCGGATAGGGGAAATAATAGAAGTCTGCTTGTATATCCATGTATGAATCAGAATTTTGAGTCGCTGCTTCTTGTTTGAACAGCTGGTGGACCAAGCGTGCTGCTACGAACACTTCTGCCACACTAAGCCAGTGGGATAAATGTACCCAGATGCAGGGAAAAGCCCAGCAGAAGAAACCTGTTTATTTTCTAGCTTTGTCTTGTTACTGTTAGACTTGATACCTATGGTATTTCTTGTTATGTGCTGTGAAGTAGCATGAAGCTGCTGATAGTTCGTACACAAAGAATAATATAAAATGGTGAGTACTTAACAGGAATAGGGAATTATGAAGGCCTAAGATGATAGATGGGAAATACTAAGTAACACTTCTGTTTCTGAGGAAGTAGCATTAGAGATGTACCTTGTTTGTTATCTATTCTAACAGAATTTGGAATTTGATATATAAATACTATCGTTTGCTGCCTGTCGATAGGGCCATGTATTAGAATAAAAGAAACTTTCTTTTTCGGCTGTCAGAGATGGAAATTTAGTAGTTTCGCTTTAGGATATGATGACTTAATGAGCTAATCTGGATTAGTATTTTAGGTTTATGTTTGTAAGAGGCATAGTGGTGGTAGGACTATCTTTGAGTTAGGCTTTTAATGGAGAAAATGGGCAATAAGGGCATCATTGTTGTTAAAGTATAGCATGGGTTATTTTTGCTTTTCAATCAGTGAGGTTAGAGGTTGTAATGGTAATGCAATACTGCTATAAAAACATGTCATGAACTGTAGGTGGGTAGTTTATTTTCAGGGGTTGCCTAAGGTCCCATTTTCTGTGTGTGTTCTGAGCTGGCTTTGTCATCCAGAATCTGTTGTTCTGAAGTATATGAAGATAGAGTGATTACAGTGTGATAAGAGTTCTTGTGTGGAAACTGAAAAATGATCCTGTGGTAGAACAGTCCAAAGATATCAGTATATGAGTTTGTAGCATTTCCACACAGCATCTGTATTATAAAAATAAAATGTAATCCTGTTGATTTAGTTGTAGTGGTGTTGATGAGATTTGTTTGTGTGTGTGAAAATACTATTTTGCATTCTGCTTGCTCTGTAAAGTGCTGTATCTTTCTTCTAAAATATGAGGGGGGGGTCAGATAATATAGGGGTTTTTTGTACCTGGTGCACAAAAACTCATTACAGAAAACAGTGAATTGACTACTTCCTTAACTTTTTGAATTCAGCTTGGTAGAATCACAGAACTGTTGCGACTGGGTAGAACTTCAGAGATCCCCTAGTCCAACCTCCCTGCTCAAGCAGTTACCTAGAGCAGGCTGCCCAGGGCCCTGTCCAGACAGCTTCTGAACATCCCCAATGATGCAGGCTCCACAACCTCGCTGGGCAACCTGTTCTGGTTGCTCAGTCACCCTCACAGTAAAAAAAGTTTTTCCTTAAATTCGGATAGAACTTCCTGCGGTTTAGTTTGTGCCCACTGCTTCTCATCCTGTCACTGGGCACCTCCGGAAAGATTCTCTCCCCATCCCTTTACACTCTCCCTTCAGATATTTATATGCATTGATAAGATCACCCCTCAGTCTTCTCTTCTCCAGGCTAAACAGAGGGATCGAACACAGTCAGGGTATTACAATCCTGTAAATCTGCTTTTCCGGTAGACAGTTCTATCCAATGTACCATTCTGCAAAGGTGATATGCTTACTGCATCAGAAGTGTTTAACCTGTGCGCAGAGATCTCATATACCTTTCTAGAACAATTAATTCAGGAGACAGCTGAGAAAGTTGTGCTGTTTCCCTGGTACTCCGCAGCCTGTTAAGACCAAAGTCGGACTGCTCGACTGCTTCTGCCAGCAATAGCCTGTGTCCAGATATTACCTCTTGCTAAGGTCTTGCACCTCATCCCATTTCACAGTGAGACATGCATGCCCAATGCTTGACAGACCTGGGGACACCAGCCCCAGAGAGAATAGTGACCAGGTTGCTCCAGAACAAATAGTCTGGCTCACAGCCTGCTCCCTCTCCGCATCTGAGTAGCCCTGGGGAAAGAGAATGACACGGAACAGCTACAGGAATTCCGGTGGTGCAGCCTGCTTGTGATGGTGTTTTATTCCTGGGGTGATCTTGGGACAAGGTAGGCAGAAAGCTGCTCACAGAAAATGTCTGCTGAATTAATGCTTCTGTAAAGTGTCAGACCCCCTGCATATGTGTGAAGTCGCTATGCATTATACACCCAGTGAGGGAGGTGGTGATGGGAGAGGGGCTATGGACGTGACTTTCCCTGGCCACTGGAGGAAGATGTGGTGCTTGGCCTTTCCAGCTGGTTTATGTGACTCTTTAGTCTCAAAGGATGCTTTAGGAAATAGTATGTTTCTGAATAGAGAATCAGTGACTCTTCATCTTCTTCATGTGAAAGTCAACTGTAAATGAATTTTGTATTCTATCAGAAATGGCACGTGATGTGTGGAAGCTTTTTTTCCTAGATTGATTTCAGACTTCTGTGCTTCTTGTGTTGTTTATCAATTCAAATTATCTGTTACAAATTGGACTATTCCAAATGAGCTCAAACTGAGGGTCAGGGTTGCGGTCTTCAATCTGGTTAAAAATGCTCAGCATGCAAGATTATGATGGACAAAACTGGCTTATGTATCACCTTTATAGTGCACAGGTGTCACTGCAGATTAATTGTTACCTCCAATTTGCAAAGTATCCAAGGGATTGCTTTAAATTAAACTGCCCGACTGTAATTGTTTTCTGTAGCTACGTGACTAACCTGTTCATTGTCCATGAAATATTTTTTGATACCTAATTGAAAATGCAAGATTGCTTTTTGCAGCAGGACAGTCCTCAATGAATCTAGCAGCCAAATGGTAAAACTATGGTAAAATGCAGAATAGCCATGTTGCATGTGATGGTTTGTGATTTCTCTTACAGTACAACTGAAATCACAGAGAGATATCAGAAATAACATTTTTAGATTTTTGCATATCATAAATCAGAAGCAATGATTTTTCAAAAAGTAAAGAACGCTTGTGCTCGGTCATTAGATAACAGACAATTAAAAGAATTTGATTGGTATATAGAAACTTTTTAGAGCAGTGGTCTGTCTGTAAAGCATTACTGTGTAAGTGGGGTGAGAAAAATACTGGCCAAACCATGCTACAGCCTGACCTCTGGTAAATACCTGCAGTGTCAGACAGCTTTTATTAACACATGTAACATGAGTTGCTACTTGTAACAGTACTTGTACTAACAGTCATCCTAAAAGTGTTAGAGGAGAAAGAGAATCCTTGATATACAATAAATCAGTCTTATTCCCACAGAAGGAAGCATTGGGAAAAGAATCAAGTAGAGGATGAAATCAGATTTGCAGCAAGAGTGAAGATCTCAGCAAGTAGGGATGAAAACTGATTTCTGCTTGTATTAGTTACTGCACGGAAACATGTAGTCATGCTCTGAAGAATTTCTGTTTACAGAGAGAGAGAAATCTGGGGGAGGGGAGAAAAGGTATTTGTAATTAAATAAAGAAATACTCATTAATTTTGTGAATATAAATTTTTCCCTTCTAGGCAAATAGGTTTTTACCATTTAGATAAGGTATAGCTGTTGTCTGACTGAAAGTATTAGTAGAAACAAATTGTATTTGGGGTGACATTAACAGTCTCAGAAGTTTGTGTCCTGTTTTAAGTATTACGTCCTTGTTGTGAGATTCTCCAGCAAGATGCTGAAAGGTGGCACTCCAGCGGGCAGCAATAGTGTGGTACTGGCCCCTTCCAAAAAAAAAGAGAATATTACGCAGATTGCTAAATATAACAAC
This sequence comes from Dromaius novaehollandiae, assembly GCF_036370855.1. Taxonomy (NCBI): domain Eukaryota; kingdom Metazoa; phylum Chordata; class Aves; order Casuariiformes; family Dromaiidae; genus Dromaius; species Dromaius novaehollandiae. The sequence continues at coordinate 1,034,950 of NC_088111.1, read as the reverse complement.
TTTCTGGCTACCGTAGAGACCTGATGGGCTGCTGTTTAGTATTACTTCCTTTGGCACCACCTGAAATAAGAGACAGCTGTTGTAAGAGTGCTGCTTGTGTAATAAAAAAGCGAGGAAGTTGTGTGAATTTGCCAGAGTGGAACTGAGATGAAGTTGAACATCTCACGCCTGGCTGCCCGCTCGCTCGCGACCGCCTGCGCTTGCCTGCTCCTTCCCTCGCGCCTGCAGCCCCCACCCTGCTCTCGCGTGCCCCCTCGCTCCCGCGCCTGCTCTTGCGCACGCCTGTGCCCGCTCGCTCTCGTGCCCGCTCGCGCCTGTGCCCCTGCTCTTGCGCCCACTCTTGCGCGCGCCCATGCCCCCTTGCTCTCATGCCTGCCTGCTCGCACCTGCACCCCTGTCCTCGTGCCCACCCCCTCTTGCACACACACGTGCCCGCTTGCTCTCGCACCTGCCAGCTCACGCCTGTGCCCCTGCCCTCGTTCTCGCGCGCCCCTGCGCTCTTGCTCTCGCGCCCGCTCTTGTACACACCCGTGCCTGCTCGCTCCCGTGCCGGCCCAGTCACGCCCGCGCTCCACCCTTGTTCTCGCGCACCCCCGTGCCCTCGCTCTTGCACATGCCCGTGCCGGCTTGCTCTCCCTCGCGCGCCTGAGTGCTCTTGCTTTCACCCGCACCCCCCCTCTCTCGTGCGCCCACTCTGCCTTTCTCGCGTGTGCTCCCGTGCTCTCAAAAAGCAAAAACACACACGCATGCACGCCAAACAACTGCACCCGTTTTGAAACAGGCTTGAACTGTGTTAAAGTTATCAGGTAGAATCAACTGGTTATTTATGTGGAAGAATAAATAATGAAAGTTTTGGTACTTCTCAGGCATCCCATGTTCTGCTTCTGTGTTCCAGATCTGTGTGCGCTGCCTGTATTCAATTGATTTCATCTGTTTTTTATGTAAAACTATCCTATGTGAAACTGCAGTTTTGTAGTTGTAGGTAATTTGAGGCTAAAAAGGAGCTCAGGTGTTACAGGCAGAAGTCAACCACATAGCTGGCTGCCTGTTACTGGCCCTGTTAGGCCTTTTCTCCCCAAAGTTTTGTGTAAGCAGGGCTGTCTTTTGCTTAATAATGTGAGTATATGCAGTCACTCATCCTCAAATGAGGATAACTTTTCTGAAGGAGAATTAAATACTTCCAGACTAAATGTGTGCTAAAATCTCTTCTCCTGTCCGGATTTCTTTGGAGGGTGAACAGTATGGCTAAGACAAAAACAGTGCTGCCGCTGCCCCCAGGTCTTTTAAAAAAAGAGCATAGCATGGCCTGGACAGTGGTGTTGCTGCTAAACCATCTGTTTTAGCATGTAAAACATTATGCTATTAAGTACATTTAAATTAACTAACTGGTTTTGTTTTCACACTTGATAGTTACAGTTTTATCACTGGCTTAAGGTGCTCTAAAATTGTTCTGCTGTTGAAAGCTCTGGTGTGACAGTGTTGCTCCGTTTACGTTCGTGCGTCCTTTACGTCAGCGCTAGCATCCATACGGATATGCAATGAGTTGAATTAGTTTACTGCTCTGGCAAGAAAGTGTGTGCCTGTCGGTGGTTTTTTGGCAGAGTTAGCGTTTAAGATCAGTGAGCTGATGCAAACGCCTGCATGGCTGTTTAAGTGCTGGTGGTGCTACACAAGGGGTGCATGGAGGGGAGGAACCGGGGCTGGGTTGGCCTGTGCCGAGGGCAGTAAAACTCCATGGGTGCGTACACGTGCAAGCAGGTAAATGTGATGCATGAGAGCTCAGATTTATACTAATTCACAACGGCAGGTAGAGATTAAATAATACCTGAATTTGCACTGGCTTTTGAGTTGATTAGTGTATAAACCTTCATTATATATTTTGGAAAAAAAGAAAATCCTGTATTGTAGCTTGGCACTGCATGTATTTTTAAAGTTTTGTCACTTGTGATTTGCAGTGGAAGTACATACTCCCTTTAGAAATTGTATCCAATTAGAAGTAAAATTCCCCAGTTTCTTTCGTGTCCCCATGAAATAATTGTTCTAAAATGAATTTAAGTGTGTACAGATTGTATTTTGGGAGAGTTAATTACAAACTGTGTGGTTCAGGGATTTAGTGCAAGAAGAGGAAGAACAGTTGATGGAAGAAAGGAAAAAGAGAAAAGAAGACAAGAAGAAGAAGGAAGCTGCTCAGAAAAAGGTATGTTGAGCAATACAGTATAAAAACCTGCACTCATAGATTACTTTTCATTGCCAGTAAATATTTTTTGTTTTAGCTGTTCATATTCAGAAGTATTCTTTTTTAATCTAATTTTCTTAGCTTTAAATGTACTGATAGATAGTTTATGGTAACTAACATACTGAAAATCTGAATTGGCTTTATGTACATAATTTCTTCAGAAATATACATTCTTCTGAGATATCCATTCTTTTTTCTGATTGCCAGGTGAGTCCGTTTCAGGCTTAGAGGCTTCCTCAGTGTTACTGCACTCGTAAGATTTGCAGAACACTTTTTTTTTTTTTTCAAGTACTAGTTTTCAGCTGTAGCCCTGTTTTAACATATCTGCTTATCTTTTTGTATGGAAACAGTCTTGTCATAGCACATCTTGCATTAGGGAGGGTGGATAAAAATGAAAACTTTGGCAGTAAAGGTGTTAGATGTAAGCATCATGGAAATACTTCTGAATGCTTCCAAATTCCTGTTTCATGTCAGAATATTCATCATGGCCCTTGATTCTAAGTATTGACCCTAAGCTTGAGAGGAGCTTGTGAATTTGTTTTGAAAAAAATGTCCATTTCACACTTACTTTTGGTAATCAATGGTAGCAGAGCAAACTTGCTTCTCAGGGTTTTTTCTTTGATTCCATTGGGTAATGTTAGATATTTATTATATAGCTGAAAAATTAGTAGTCAGTTCTCCCTGTTTGAGTAAATAAAGGTGTTTATTATGCGTGTGTACAAAATTAGGTATATCTTACAACAAATCTAAAGGAAATAGTGTATAAGGAATACTCCTGGAAAAGGCAGGGTATTTGTTTGTATTTCAGAAGAAGTTCCATAATGTTGTCAGTAGCTGACAACAGAACCTCATAGTAATTATTGGACCTCAAGTATAACTTTATACCGCATTTTCCTCTCAGAATTTTGCTTTAATCAAAAGTTGTAACAGGAAAGGAGCTGGTTTACTTGTGAAATTTGATTTCATCTTTTAAATAAGTGGTTCTTCATAGCTGTCACTGTTACAAGACTTATATCAATGCAGGATACTAGGGATGGCTTCCTCCCACAAAATTTAATATTTTCATGAATTGAAAGGCATTTTTGAGAGTGAAATTTCTAGAAGAGACAGAAGCATAAATATTTTCTGCAAGTGAAGAGATCAAAGGTTTGCCTGAAATTGAACGTTTGGCTTACTCTTTCCCCCACTCTGGAGTACCTACTATACTAGACTGTTCTGAAGGAGCCTTATGCCTACATTGACATGGTGTGTTCTCAGAGTAACAAAATGTTAAGCGCTCGGACTTGGTGTGTGAGACCTTGAAGGAGCAGTAGGATGTCACTAGGATGCTCACGTGCATTCCTGGAGAAGCTTAAACTTGGTCTAGGTTAAAGAGAATGCATCTCTGAAAAGACATGGTAACAAACAAACACCAGTTAACTTAGCTATTAAAAAAAAATTCCTAGTGTGACTTTTTTTTTTAACCAATCATTCATATATATGAATAGAGTCATATGGACCAAAATCGCTCTCTTTGTTTTGTAAGCTTTTTCTGTGTGATCTCTTAAGAACGTATTGTTTGGTATTGTCAACCTTAGGCTCACTAGCAAAAACTGAAAAGCATTTAACAGTTCATAAAGCACTGATCCATTTTAGAAGTCCATAGCTGAAATAGAGGCATGTGGGGAGTCTGATGTTTTTTTTGTTTTGTTTTGTTTTAACTGAATAAGCCCTTAGTATTAAATCATTCAGTAGCCTTATCCTATGACTCTTCTTCTTTGCTGATCTCTTTGGATGCTGTGGGCAGCGAGATCCAGCAAATAATCTGTAAAATTCTAAGCTGTCTCATTTTCCTGTTTGTGAATTAGTGCCAGACTAGTCATTTTGATTGTAACTTGAAGCTAATTTGACTGAAGCTATGAGAGTAATAGAAGTCATCTGGCTTGTGTCTGTTGCGATCCATGGATCAGGCACTGGAAACCGTGCTTCTATAGAAGAGTATTGTCTATCTACACTTTTTCCCAAATTAATCTGTTTTGCCTAATTGCAAACTAATTTAAGGATAAAGGCCTGATATCTTTGGGAGAGATTTTGGAAAAAGTCCCATAGCATTTGAGTGGCAGTAGGCTAAAGTCGGAAAGCCTTAATACTGTGTGATGCCAAACTGGATTATATTTTTGATGGACTCTTTTGTTATGAAGGAGTTTTGGCAATGGGATACTGCATGTTCTCAAATCATATAGGAAAGGAAGTTGATAAATGAGTAATTTGTAGGTGAATCAGAGGAAGAGTTTGGTGTTTTCATCTTCTTTATGTCCATGGCTTGTGATGATTCCATTCTTATTAGGATTTAAAATGTTTTTAATATAGAAAATCCTTGGAAAGTCCCAGCAGAGATGGGACTCTGCACCCCTCTGCAATGAGGGGTGCACAAATTAATGAAAAAGGTTGCAAGCTCTCCACAGTAAGCCTGAAACACATATATAGGCAGGGCAAGAACTGAAGAGACATCATGTAAACATACTGTGGAAGGGAAAGCGTTTTTTGTATAGATGTAGTCTTTTAATAATTGCTGTAGTCTTTTAATAATTGGAGCTAAAAGACAAAAGCAGTAGGAGAAAAGCAGCTACAACAAAGGTATGACACCAGCTTAGTAAGAGAAGATACGTTCCTCTGCATGGTGCTTGCATCCTGCTGCTGAACACCTTTTGTGGGATATCTCAAATTCTATACCTTTTATATTTTATAACCATACTATTGCATTTACATGTTATAACCATATAAAAATGTATCGTGAGTTCTTGGTTCAAAGCCAGTTGTTGTGCTTGGAGTATCTTGGAGTGCAAAGTGCATACCAAACTTCCCAAGCCTTCAAAATAAACTTTTTAATCAGATTTTTTAGACAAAGTCATCTTAAATCAGAAGTTGTGACATTGGATGGTGGTACCAAGTAGAGCAACTGCATTTTGCAAAATGAGGAGCAGTAGTATTGGAAGACTTGGGGCAATCAGGATAAGAAAAAGTGTGGGGGGGAAAAAGTGTGGGTTTCTTGAGAGTAAGAGGCTGCATTTTTAACTATGTCTAGATACTGAACAGTGTAACTTTGTTAATGGATCCTTACCTTTCTCAGCTTAGGGAGTCAAAAATCAGGGTTTTTTTTAAAATATACTCTTGATTTCCTTAACAGAAGTGAGGATATGGCATTAAAGATTCATTAATAACATTTCAGTAGTCAGCCCTAACAGTACTAACATTTAAATCAATCAATTTCTCCCTTTTTCTCCTTTTCAAGGTTTTAATTTTAGACAATAGTTACTTTAAGTATTATCTCAAATTACTTCATTGCATGATATGGAATATATGCAGTATCATAATTAAAAAGAGCTGTATACAGCTACCAAAGTGACCCTATCAAATTAAATCTCATTTGCTTTGAAAATAGCACCTTTAAAAGTGATAATTAAGAGCACTCTAGCTTCAGATAGGAAGAACTAGGACTTGTGCTTTTGAGATGACCTTTATGAAGTTGCTTGCACTGTCTTCTATAATTAAAATCACACAGTTAAGGTGTGCTTTCATACGATAATAAATGCTTCTCTCCCCATTTTTATCTATGGGGAGAGATCTTTCATCTATTTTTATCTATCTTTTATTGTATCTATGATACAGTTTTATTCAGATAGATCTCTTATCTTGGCCATGTCACAGGAATAATCAGTTGAATCTTGGAAAGGAAAAAGTTAAAGCTTTTGCGTTTCATTCTGTACTGCCTTTAGATTTGTAGGTCCCTCCCTTTCTTCCCCTGCCGTATTCTGCAATAATGTGGTGGAGATTCCTTGCTTCCAGGCATAGTGTTTAATTTGCTTCAAACATGTTAATTTGCAAGTTTAATTTTGTCTGTTTCATATAGTTATCTCTCAAATTAATTTTGTCTTCTGTAATATTTAAACAGCTTTCTAGGCATAAGGAAAAGTTGGCAAGTGTTGGTTAGAGACATGCTTCTGAAGTAGATAATTAAATAACTTTAAAACATTTTAGAAGAGGAAAGTCAAAAGCTTATGCTGCTTTATAAAGTGGCACGTGCACATGTGGTTTTCCTTATCTGCACAAATCACTGATGCTTTCTTTCTTTTTCTAGGCCATTGAACAAAAAATCAAAGGTAAGTTACTTTAAAGTTATTTCTAGTCTCTATGTCATTTCTACATTTTAAAACTTATTGAATCAAAGGGGTCAGCTGAAAGTTTTTCTTCAAACTGAAAAACAGGAACTGTAAAAATTCAGTTGAACTGTTTCAGACAGTTACCACAAAAGGCTAGGAAAGGAATGGGCTAATGGTTTACTCCAGGGATTTGCTTGTTTCTATTCTTCCTATTTTTCATTCTTAATTACTTATATAGCACCAGGCATATACATATAATCATGAGTTCTTTTCCTTATATGCTTTCCTCTTCCCCTTTTTGCTTTGTTTGAAAAGTGCATAAACACTCTAACAGTACTTCTAATATGACCTTTTATAGATCCACGTAATGGATCTGCTTGCGACTCAGCTTCCAAGTAGTCTAACTATTGGGTTAGGAAACTAGTGGGTTGGGAAAGCTTGAGGGCCCAGTGATTGATATGTCCAGTGTTTTAACTAACTGCTGCATTTAGAGGGTTCATCTTGACAAAAATGATCAAGATGACAGTGCCCAAAAGCTGTAATTTAGACTTTCAGTAGCAAGCTTGGAACGCTGCAGTTACTCTGAATGTTTGCGGGCTTCATAAACATCTCCATCCCAACCTGCTTCTTGTAAGGGGGGAAAGAAAAGATTCTTTTCACTTTCTTTTTAATTTTAGCTCCTAACATATTGAGGAGTTGATAATGATCACATAACCGATCCTGCTGGGTGCCTGCTGAATCCATGTTTTTAGGAACGTTGGGTTTAATTAAATACTTACCTTGAGCAGCGGTAGAAGTAGGAGCTTAGAAATCCTGCTTAGCAGAAATGCAGTTACCTTTGGAAACATCAAAAATATGTTCTGGCATGAAGGTAGGAAAAATGGTATAGGGCATACAGCGCTTGAGATGAGGCAAAGAAAGAAATTCAAGTCTCCGTTACTGTCGGATAAGAAGTATGCTAATTAGCACGTGGTTGAAGTGGAGGAGGCAGATTCTCGGCATAAAAACATTGATTCTCCTGCCTAAGTCTACAGTATTGATTGCCAGGTGTTAAGAGAGGCCTTTACATCTAGGTTATTCAAGTGTAATGTATAATTTTTTAATATGTGTTTAAAATAAATACATTTTGTAAAAACAGTAGATTCTCGGTGTGTGAAGATGCTATATGGCAGAATGTGAGCTGTGTTCTGTGTTATAGGGAGGTTTTTTGTGTGCAACTTTGAGGCAGTTAATATTTCAGTTTATGGAATATTAATTGTTGGAGGCAGAGGAAGCTGCCAGATCATGGTGGTTGCAGGAACGCCGGTGCGTTATTCTTGTAGTAGATGACGTTAATGGAAACTTAAGTTCTATATCTGCAGCTATCCTGTAGGTTTCATTGGGCTGACATAAAACCTGACTTCCTTGGTACTGAAATCAGTGGGAATTTTGTTTGGCTTTAGGAACAGGACTGAATACTTGGAGGTGATGGAAGAAGCCCCAGGAGAATTATAATTAATAAATGTTTTTCACTCAGCTTTTTTTAAAGCACCTTTTCCCAAGCAATTCATGGAATTGCGCTTGAAGTACAGGCTAAATATTTATTTTCTTCTGTATACTCTTGCAGTAAAGCTTCTGAGATAATAAACCAGATTTAAATAATTGTGAAAATGCCTTTTTACTCAGCATTAATGAACTGTATCTGAAAAGATAGTGAAGAAGAAAAATGATAAAATACGCTGCTTTAATATTGTCCATTTTGAATGAACATTTGACCTATGTACTTATGCTGTACTGGCATCCATGCGTGGCATTAGGGACAAGACTGCAAAAGCAGACAGCTAAAAATAGCGTGAAGGAGGGAGGGCAGTAATTCTGCTCAGTAGGCTACCTGATGGCTATCTTTGAATTTGGTGGGGGTGGGGGGGGGACTTTGTTTTGAAGGACAAAGTAAACCTTAGTTTTTCGTTTTCTCTTTGGAGACTTGTTGTTCATGAATGTTATATTAATATTAAAAGAGTATTTCAGGAAGTATAGCAGGAATTTGAACTCTGTCAAAGAAATGCATGCTTCTGAAGAAGTACAGACACCGTAGGATTCAGTGATGCAAGTTTTAATAGGACTAAAATTTGTCGCTTGTTGCACATATCTCTTTCTTTGTTTCAACCGTTTTGTCTACTTGTATTCAGGATTTAAATTAATGTTTCATTAGTTTCCAAGTTTCCATCATGTTTATGTCTTAAATAATTTATTTTGTGCATGAGCTGAAGATAGAATACAGGAGTGTAGGATTGCTAAATAATTCAGAGTAGTGTTCCTTGTTTCAGAACAGTAGCTGGTTACCTAGGGAGTGGGGAATGGTTGGCTGGAGAGATTATTTCTTGTTTTTAAGTGGATTTTGGATGACTCCAAAATGTGTTTTTAGCTAAGGTAGTAATTGCTGTTGTACTAGCTGAAGTAGCTATCATTGTGCATGTAAAAATACAAGACTGCCTGCCAAGGAATTTATCAGGGCTGATTCTTCTTCCTGTTCAGGATTGAGAACGGAAGTAATAAAGAAGATGCTAATACAAATGTTTCTGGTACAAGTAGCTTTTTAATGCTGTGTTGTTGTTAATTGCTGTGGCTTTCAAATATTTTAACCTGTCTAGTTTTGTATATCTGGTTTTAGTAAAGGAGGGAAGAGGGAGTTCACAGTAGTTAGATTAACATATCAGTTGCTACATGGAAGGTGTCTGTATTTGTACAGCACCTAGCATAAGGCATTCCTGCATTGACATGTGCCTTCCAAGTGCTCTTGCACCATATATTTTAGCAATAATGAGTCATTTGAAAGTCCTTATTGGTTGAGAATACTGCAGAGTTGTCAATTGTGGTAGTCCTTATAGCTTGGCAAAGTATGTATTTTTGCTGTAGTTAATGTTAGTACTGTTCAAGACAGATCAATCCATTCCACCCAAATATCTCTAAAACACGAATCTGCAAACACCACTGTGGCCATGGATAGCTAATGATAAGCCAGGCTCTAAACTGAATGTTACTCAAGAAGGTTTGAGTTTTGTTGTATAATGCTTACGTTAATAATCATGATGTATTTTGCAGAAGAAGATTTCATTATGAGATGAAATATCTTTTTGCGCACACCTCAATATATACATAATACTGTAGTAAAATAATTTTTAAAAAGATTCAACAGTAATGTTTATGTCGATGTTGGTATTGTGGTTAGTAGCTCTGAATGCTTTAGTGCTTTGCAAAACAACACAAGTTAGAGCTGAAAATTCCTAGCAATTTTTAGTTCTGAAATTCCCTGTCTTGTAGAAGGCATAGGCATAAAGTACTACGTTTATTGCAGAACAGAATAAACTTTGAATCAACCACTGAAACAGAAAGTGCTTTTAAAAATAGCTGGGTGTGGAATTGAATTCTTTGACTCATATTTCCCACCTTGGAAACTTCTTACTCGTTTTCTTCTCTGTCAAGCAAAATCATCCAAACACACTAAGTCTTCTGTTCGTGGGGGTTTTTTTCCTTACATAGCTGTGCTTTACCTTATTGGAAAAACTGTTTTGTTAGCTTTAAAGCTTGAAAGTAAGCAGCAAAAATGACCAGAATAATAAATGCTTGCTGTTAAAATTACCCATATAAATGCCATATAACTTACCTTTGTGCGGATCTTCAGGGGTTAATGAATTGGCAAACAGTGAGATATTTTCCAGATCAGCTAGCTGAGCTTACAGCTGCGGCCATTTTTCCACAACGAAAATTCTAGCACTACATCTTACGTGTGTCGGCTTGAAAGCCAGACTTCCTCTGTTTGCCCTTCAGCATTCCAGCACTGACAACTCTTTGGGGCATAGCATGCGAGCGGAGGGTAGCACAGTGCGTTTTTAAGAGGTCAGCTTCAGCAGCATAAGCAGCAGCATTTAAATGACAGCTCGATGCTGTTCTTTGTGTGGTTTTGTAGATGATTTGATCTTTGTAAGCTGATTTTGTGCGAGTGAAACTGTTTTCCATCTGCATTAAAGTTATTCAAACAGCTGCCATTTTTTTTTTTATTGGAGGGGGAGTTTAAGTCACTGGGCCCCTACTCCAGGAGGAGTTGGCAGGCAGCACTCCTGTAGCAGTAAAATGACACCATGCTTCTCCTCCATTTTCTAATGAAATCTGCAGAGTGGGAAAGCAACACAAGTTGGAAGCGTCTTTCTTTGGAATCTCTCTGTAAACTGTAACTTCACCATCCCCTGCTTTGTGGGTTTTCAGCAGGTTTGTTCTTTATGAAAATTTGTCATTATTAATACTAATTTTTGTAAGCTTGCTACTACTAGTCAAGTAAATTAACTGTGATAGACTGCCTGTTAACTAATCATCTTTCTATTTTAGTATGATTCAAAATAAAATGCTGGTGTGCGAAACTTTATTCAAACTTTTATTAAGCAAGCAACTTGTTTATAACAAATTAAAAATACTACGATAAGGATTAAGGTATGTTAGAATTCGTAGTAGCCGCGTTGGAATATAAACATATTATTTAAAGAAAGACAGTTAACTGAGCTGGCTTAATTTCCGGAGAAGTTGTAGACCAGAAAATATGTTGGACAGGATAAATTGGGTGGCTTAAAGGCACGCTGTGGTACTCGGGGAAGCGAAGGGAGAAGCCTGCTGCACCTAAGAGCCCTCCTGATAAATCTCGATTTGAAATTGCCACACAAATGTGAACTGTACGTATATTTGTTCATAGAAAATCTGACCAGGTAAAGTGGTTGTATGTAATTTGCTGGTCATAGTAGAAAGTACTATATTTGCTACAGAAATGTATATCCAGAATATACGAGAAATACCATTTTCTTAAAGTGTTTGTGACGTCTTGTTCGTGCGGTAGCTAAGGGGCTTGGCTTGGCAGAAATGAGCTTGTTTGTTAGCTGCACTCTTTTATAGTCAAAAGTGATTCGGTTATCGGCAAGTCCATTAAATTTTGTTGTAATATGCACTTTGTCTTAAAGCAGTTCGAATTAGGAAAGCGAAGTATTAAAATTGCTGCGTTGCAGTACTGCCCTAGAGGCACTACCTCCAGCCCTGCTCGGAGGAGCCCCGCGGAAGGGCATGTGCGAATGATTTTGCTTTATCTGAGAGGAGCAATTGTGTGTGAGTGGCAGGAAAACAGAATCTCTTTCATTGACCACGTTATGGCATAGTGCATGTCGTACTGAAAGTCTCTTCAGGAAGGAGTGCATTCCCTACTTAAGATTTTTTGTCAGCTTAAGTGCAGCATGCAAAAGGCTAAAGGATGTGTTTGTCCCGAAGTGGTGCCATGATTATGTGACTACGCTGTTGGACTGATAGTGATTTACTGGCTGCAAAAAGTGGCTGTTTTCTACATATCGTTGTCGGCACACCTCAGATGTAGGCTGAACTGTGCTTTGAGCTGTGACACGTAATTAGTATGAATCAGTTTTGGCAGAAGGCATGTTGATAAAACAGATCAAAAGAATTGGGGAGTAGTTATACGGATTGTTGTATATTGAAAAAAATTATGTTTGTTCTTCTTATTTCAAAGCTTGTTATGGTACCTAGACCACAAAAATATGATAATAGGTTATGTCTTAAATTATTCACCCTTTATTAGATATTTGCTAAAGTAGTACAAAAAATTGCAGTCGCTTTCAACTATATTAATTATTTTTAAACCTGGAGATGCTAAAAGGAATAAATGGAAATACATTTGTATACAAAGACTGCTCTATAAATACATTTATAAATATTTATAAATACAAATACAAAATGAAATTTGGTTTTGATCATAATTTGTTGATACACTAGATGCATCTGAAACATTGCCCAAAGAACCTGAATTATTTACTTTATTAATAAAAGTAACAACTTGTATCAGTGGAATCTGGTGTGACGTTAGTCATTTTATCAGCTTGCCAATATATCTAATAGCTTTTGAATACCTTCTAGTCCCCATGCTGTGAGCATTAAATTGACTTATGTCTTGGCCATTGCTCTACTTAATTCTGTCCTTCTCCAGTCAGCTGTGAAATAGAGTAGAAGGGGGTCACGGCTGCGCCAGGGCAGCGGCAGCCGGCGGTCCTGCGGCGTGCGCGTGCCGGCCATCGGCTGGGCCTGGACGCTCCGCGCCGCCCTTGAGGCTCCTGTCGCAGGCCTTTCACGGCGTGGCCTGTGTTTAAAGTTTTCTTTTCTGCTTCTCTTAAGGAGTTTAAGCATAACGTTTCATTAAAATACAACTTAACTGTTGACTCTTAGGTGATGTTTTAGTCTAAAGGCCTTAAATTTTTTTCAAAAATGTGTAACTGCATTTTAATAGAAATGCTACCTATAATATGGCTGTAAAAAGAAAATGTGACTATACTCAAGTTGCTTCTTTAAAAAAACACTCGAGTTTGTTTTCATTTGTCGTATTCCCACGTGTATGTTTCTGAAAATGAATGATAAAATGGCCCCTTCCTCTTCCCCCCCCCCCCCCCAAAAAAAAAAAGCCCCAGAAAACTACATTTTCCATCATGTATAACTAACTGTTCCTTCTTCTGACATGCTGGAACATTGGTAAATAGAGCACGGGGGAAAGTGGTTTAAGGATGCTGCTCTTAAGTCACAAGCCTCGTGTATGTTTAGATACTGTCAAGGTGCAGAATTATTCTTGAAAATAAATACAGCCCTATAGTAACTGAGGTGATCTGTAATCGGGCCACTAGTCATGTAACAGTGCAGAGCATGAGCCTTGTTAGTCTCCAGCAGTAGTGGCAGCCGGAGTTTCCCGCTTTCTCCTGGCATTTGGTTTCTGTCATCTTCCATAGCCTGCTGCCACCTTAGTTACAGCATTGCAGCAGTTTGCTGGAGCTGTGTCCTAGGCTTTTCAGTCCCAGGATCTCAATGGAAAAAACTTGGGACGACTTTTTACCCTAGATTATTTTCTTCTCTGTTGGCTGCACAGGCCCAGAAAGGGTTGTGCTGCTGCTTCGTTTGTGACAGCTGGGGAGGAAGACAAGCATGAGTGACCAGTAGTGAGTGGGAACCTTTTTAGAGGTTTGTCACTAGAGAAGTCGTATCATAGACCTGTGCCCTTACTGTTAGCAGCAGGAATGTCGTATGGATTAAATTACTTATTCCTTCAATAACTTCTAAAACAGCCAATTTTGTTTTGGAAAGTTCTGATCAAGCACTGTGACCACATACGTATATGAGTGTTAAGGAAAGTTATGATTGAGTCTTGAGGTATCTCTGAAAAGTTCAACCTGAATGTCCTGCTACAGTGATGTTATTTTCAAATTTCTTGGATAAAATATCCCTACGTAATGTAAGGTGGGATTGGAAGTATAGTTTGCCTATTACAGTGGTTGTGATGAATGAATTTTGCCTTCTTTATTACGGCGGCGACACTGGGAAACACACATCCGGTAGCTCACAGTATTCCTTCCTTCGCATTAAGCCTGATTTACTAATCAGTTACCTAAACCTGAACACTTCCTTAGTTACCATCTTTGCTTTTATACTGCTCCAGGGGTGGTTAGTGGGTGTTGTATTTGTTTCTTTATTGAGCATCTTGGTTTGGTGTGTTCTGTCACACATAGCTTCTCCTGCAAGTTATTTGGCCTTAATCTTGCCTTGAAGTTGCCAGGCTGTCGAGACCATGAAAGATAATTTGGACTTCAGGTTGAGCATTCAGCTTTTTATCAGTGCAGGCAAACAGTCATGTCGTGTATGGTGGCTGCTTGTCCCACTAGCTCTTTCTGCTGCAGCAGGTTGGCTTGAGAGTATTGAATACATTTCCATCTGGATGTTAGGGTTGCTGAAACAGGCCCTTCTTAGCAAAGAGTTCTGCATGTCCCTGTTTATCTCATGTTCTTTTTAGTGTTGATACCATAAGATATTTTTGTATATCTAACACTAATTTCCCATTAAAGTAAGTTTTTTCATACTTAGAGTATTTCTTTAAATCAGGTTTAAATGCCAGTACAAACTGATATAGTGCCGATTTGTCATTAAGAGCTGTAGCATGTTTGTTAGTAGCAGCATACTCCAGCTGCAGACTTTGGTAGGAATGGTGGCCACGCGCATTTCTGCTTCTAGGACTGTGCTGTTAAAGCCGTACAATTATGGAATAACAGTTTTTAACAGACAGCGAGTTACAAACTTACTGAGAAATGCTGTCATTACCTAATACGTAAACACATCTAAGAATATTTTCTTAGTCTTCAGTTTTTTCTAATTACTGTTCTTATGAATAACTTTGTTCAACTTTTTTTTTTGGGGGTGGGGATAGTGCCAGAACAAACAAAGACAAGTGTAAGCCAGCCTCAGCCTGTCACCTCTAACGGCACTTCCACAGTAACCAGCACTAATAATAATGCCAAGCGGGCCACAGCCAACAATCAGCAGCAGCAGACCTTGCCTCGATACCCTCCTCGTGAAGTACCACCACGATTTCGACACCAGGAACAGAAACAGCTTCTGAAACGAGGTCAGCAGTTACCAGTTATAGCTGCAAACCTGGGATCTACTCCTAAAGTATTAAACGGCCAATCGGGAGGCAGTACTGTCACAAATAAGCAGCCCGTGACCAACGGAGAAGTGCCGAACAGCAGCAAAAAACAGCCAGGTGAGGGGGAGGTACCCGATTTTCCTTTAATTAAAATTGAATATTTCAAACTCAGTTATTAATGAAATATTTGATTATAATATTATTTAAATTTTTAATGTCAGCTGTAGCATGATGAGGTATTCTCCGGTGTTGTAGCTTAATGTTAAATGCTACAGGATGCTTTCAGCCATCTTTGTGCTACCTCAGTCTGAAACTTGGTGCATCTTAGTTACTCATTCTTGCCAGTGGCATGTGATAGATGTATATCTGCTTTTGAACAGCTCTTGAAGAAAAGGTGACTACTACTATACATTCTGAATTTTCATTCTTTGTCATAAGAGTTGATCCAAGTATGGTCATAGTGCAAAGAATATCTTTATACCTATTTGTAATACACAGGTCTCAGGAAGAAGTCTTTCAGTCAATCTTCAGGGCATTCTGAACAGCATCTCAAAACATTTTTTCCCCTATATAGAGATATAAATAGGACACAAATTGTTCATAATACCAAAAAATGCTTTTCATTCTTAGGTCAGAGTTTTTTCACCTTCCTGAAGCTTGATTGTCTTACAAAACTGATTAGCCTTTACCTTTATGATTACTTAAGTATTGGTGTCCTTTGCCATCTTGGCTTGGTATGCCAAAATAACCAACAATATGCCAAAATAGTAATAATAATATGCTTCAAATAACTTTTAAAGCATAATAAAGCTTATCCTTTAGATGTGCATAATTTGCATTTCAGTGAATTCACTAGCATATGTAGTTTACTGAATTTTGGGGGACGATAAAGGCAGTCTATTTTTGGCTGGGAAAAAAAGTAGCTTTGCTTCTATGGATCTAGTTTTTGCAAAGGAATTTGGTATTACTGCATAAAAACATGTAATGTGGACAAATATTTACTTATTTTGATACTTGTAATTGAATTTGGTTTTCGACATGCGCATAGCAGTGATGATGCAACCCTTGTTTTACCACACGTAGCTTCTTTTAAAATTTTACTGAATTCCCAATATTTTTCAAAATTAGTATTTTGTGATCTACAAAGGATATGATTTCTAGGCCACTTTAGTTACAAAAAGGTGAATTTTCTTTTAAGATTTCTGAAAAATAGCCTTGATGCTGTTCTGATTATCTTCATTTTGAATACTACTACTTTAAGATTCTGTAAACAGTGTTTGAGAGCAGCTTATCCATGTGCTCATTGGAGGAATATTATTTTCCAGTATTATGTTTGTCATGCACTGATAAAACTTTTTTTCTGCTCCAAGTAGTAATTTTTGTGAAGTAGTTACTTTTTTACTTCACTTGTATAATTATGTTCCTGGCTACAGTGAGGTTCTGAAATAACCTTTCATATGCTTGCTTTCTTTTAAGATGAAATATTTTCTCCAAAAATGCATCCTCTACTGATCAAATTGTATGATAACAGGTAGTGATTCTAATAAGAATACACACACAAATTAAAGTCACCCTTCAAACAACCTTTTAAACTTCTTAGTTATATCCTGAGGAATATCTCCCTGTACTGTCCTCTATCTCCCTGTACTGTCCTCTATCTATCTCCCTTCTTTTGTGACCCCCACCCCCTGGTATGTAATTACTTGGATTCCCATTTGTGTGTTGCAGTCTTCCCATTCTGCTTGGTTTTGTGCAGATTTTGTATTACTGTGGTTGAACAATCTTTAGGCTGGGAGATGTCATTATGTCCCTGGTAGTAACACTCTACCGAGTGTTGGAGACACTGCTCTACTAGGAGTAGTTTGGCTCTTTGATAAAATTCAGACAGTTAATATATTATTCAATAACATGTCTGTGTGTCCAGCTGGTAACTAAAAGCTGCTGAGCTTTCTCTCTTAGGAGAGAGAAAGGTTGGCCAAACTACTTTCCCGTCTTCTAGAAATGTTTGCGTTAGCTGTAACATCCTGTCAGTCAGCATACTGTCAGATCTCTTCTTAACTGTGTGCGCTGTACTCAGGGTGTTCCTGTCGTGTGTAAGGTCAAAATTGATGAATAGGGTTGGGGGCCACAGTTGCATTTCTTTGTGCCATGTACCTGTATGATTTAAAGATACTTTTCCTCTAGTATAATCAGGAACAATGTCTGGTTTAGAGATCTCGAGAGTTACTGCTTGTAATATTCTTTGAGATATGTAGGTAAGGTGATAATGCAAATGAAAATATTTTTTCAGTGCTGGATTTTTGTAATGGTTTCAATAATCTTGTCTAATGAATTGCTTGTAAATTAATGTGGAGATGACCATAGTCCAGCAGCATGCAAGAGTAACTTAATATCTTTTGATGACCTTTGAATCTGAAAGTAAATAGTATTAATATTTGCCTGTCTTAGTCTTACACGCTTGCTCTCCGTAGTTCCTATTTTAGCCACCAAAGGCAACTTTTAGGTACTGTCGTTGTTATCTCAAACTAAAGATGTCATGCAATTTGATGTATCTATAGGTCCATTCATTTTGAAAGGCTGACCATGTGCAGGCCTTTTGAGTTAACAAATTTTATGCTTTAACAGAGTATCTTTCAAGATCCTGAAGTTCTTTATTATTTTTAAGTAATTTTTATGGTCTTTGGAATTGATCTGTCAAAAGTCTGAATTTTGGCTTTGAGATCTGTCAAATTTTCAGCATCTAAGAACTTCAGCAGACTTGTGGCAATACAATAAAAGTGAATGGCTGAAGAGGGGAGAGCTGTCTGCGTGCCCCTCTGACTCTGGGTTACCCAGGGGTAGGGGTTGTTCATCTGCTTATGCATCATTAGAGTTTTTCAGCACAATATTTGGGGGCTAAAACAGAAACTGTAGCTTGAAACATTTGATTGAAAATTGCTGAAATCAGTAATGGCTCCAGTTGTTTTATCTGTTAATATAACTCTGACCGATCCCTAAGTAGGATCTATCTGTGAGTTGCTACTGTACTTGTAACTTTTTGATAGGTGCTTTGTAAAGGCAAGAGAACACAAATACTGCTGTATTTACAGGCCTCTTTTAATTACCTTGGCCACGGTAAGCTTTTATATCTTTGGTATTAGGGAATCTTTTTATATTAATTGACAACAGAAACCTTTTTGCTTTTATCTCTTATGGACAATGATCTTCTGTTTTGAGAATTACTATTTTGTTCAGGAGTGAAGCTCAAAAAGGGTTGTCCTGTGTTGTTGGTTTTTTGTTTTTAGCACATTTGGCATATCTTTTCAATAAAAACTTAGAAGTGAAGCTCATGTCATGTAGTACTTACAAAATAGATACAGTCTCATTGCACCAGGAGGGTTATTTTAAGAAATCTGCACTTATGTAGCTTTTTATCAGAACATTTTCCTACCAAATTCAGTTGTTTGCTTTCCTGAAATTTTCCCCCATCTGTGAACTTCATATGGAAAGTCTTGAATGCTACTTTATGTTTGTTTGCCTTTATCCTTTGTAACACACCAGAAGAGTTAGCTGTTTATTCTACCATAAAATGATTCATATAGTGAACTAAAATATTTACCAGCAGTAATTGTGACTGTGGGACAGAACAAAAGACAAGCGAGCCGTCAGACTCCTGACTTTCATCAGGCTGAGTTACTTGGATTCTTTCTTTGGCTTGCGTGGGTCTCACTTTCTTTTTGCTCCACTCAGTGGAGCTGCAAAACTATGTTAAAACAGGAGATTTTGGAAGTGAAAGATTCTTCTTGTAACTTTTTTTTTTTTCCTGGGTTATTTTAGGGGGAAGGGAGGAGGAAATGAAAAGTGTATCCAACTCTAAAATTTGTGTATTTGAAACTTCTACAACATCTTATGTCATATCCAACCTGTAGGAAACTTAGGCGGAAGAAGCTATGAAAGAGTGGTGCATGGACATTCAGTATGAACACAGTTAGGTTAAATCCAAGTTGGATTGTATTCAGTGATTTCTGTTTGCTGTATGTAGTAGCAAAATAATGACTTCCAGTAGGGGACGTATACTGTTCAAAGAAGTGACATGGACTTGCTGAAGTTGAAGGGCTGACCTCAAAATTCTGCAGTTAATACAGTCAGAAATTAACTGGTTTGGGTTTTAATGAGCGTAACTTCTTACTCTCTTCTCTATAAATTAAGCTTTCAAAATTAAGGACATCTTAAATTAATTGATTTAAATTAAAATGTCAAATGTGTAAAAACTAACTAGTAGTGGAAACACTTAGTAAAAGTAGCAAAATTGTTAATAATTAATTTTCTGCATGCAGTACTTAGAATTAAATTTGATATCAATGTATCTTCCCTTCTCCCATCTTTCAGAGCTGTGGGTGGGTTGATTCAGAACTTGCTTGTCACTGACACGATTAGTAAGACTGAGAGATGGCTCTTTCAAGAGAAATCTTTCCTGAAAAAGAGATGATGATAAATGGTTTAAAAGTAATGAGTGGTTTGGGGACTGTTCTCAAAGACCTAGTTTACTTAAGTAACAATTCTGTAATTTCTTGCCTTTTTTTCTTTTTTTTCTTTTTTTTCTTTCTTTTTTTTTTTAGGCATGCCTCCCATTCGGGACTTGGTGAGCCACTCCCCTAACCAGTCAGGTGATGCATAGCTATTTAAATCTCATGTTTGTCTCGCACTACATCTGTGTTTTTAGTAGTTATGTGTTTCGCACAATTCTGTCTTGATTTTTTTTTTCCCTTCTTTGGCATATCTGTTTTTCAATAGCATGTGTTTCAATAGTATATTTTCTTTGTGCCTTTACATATTGCATTTGGTTAAAGATTTTTAATTTTCTAAAGTGCATCAGAATTCATATGGAAAAAGACAGCTATTGGAAGCCTTGAGTATGGCACCTTTATTTTAAAATACTATGAGTGGGTGCTTGCTTGCTTGCTTGCTTGTTTGCTTTCTCTCCCTCTCTTATATGATAAATTGCCTCTTGGTGGTCTTAAATTGAATAATCTATCTTTTATATCAGAGACACTTCACAGCAGTGTGGAGGAAACTGAGTCCCTGCAGTTCTAGTCTGTGGGCCTTCCTCCTGTGAACGCCAGGCTTCTGCTGGGGCACGCGTCCTTGGGGACCTACAGCGGTGTATGCTGTTTGCTAGATAACAGATCGTGAAGAACACTTGCTGTTTATTTTTAAGCAATCGTTGGAGTGACTGCTCTGTGAGGGCTTGGGAATGTGCCATGCAAAGTACTCTGCAGTAACACAGTGCCTTGAAATGTCTGTTTCTGGCAGCACCTTATGCTCAATAGACTGCCGTGGACAGACTGCTTAGGAGAATATTTCATGTTGTATCTGTTCTGTTGAAGACTGCACTTGAAAGGGACAGCGTTAATCCTCCTGTCCTGCTCTCTCCTCCCCTCTCTTCCCTTGTGTTGAATTTAGCCACGTAGTGAGTTGGTTCAGCTTCTTCATGTGATGGAAAACTGAGGGGAGAGTGGTTGTTGTTGGGGGGGGGTTCCATAGCATCAGAGAGCTGTCCTGACTCACCGCAGTGCTGCAGCAGTGCTAGATCCAGCACAAGGAAGGGACCAAAACCATACTGGGATAAGAAACAGGAGAGAGTGAAGGACTGTCCCTTTTAGGAGAGCCGCCAGTTGGGCAGGTTAAGTGTAAAGGGACACTATATCCTTGTACTGACGACTTTCCTGTCCTGCACTAGCAAGTAGGGAAACTATTTCAGAGGCAAACAGCTACAGGTATTAGTTCTTGGGCTGGAGTACTTAAGACAACAAAAACAGACTTCAGGACCTTCTGCTCTACCACGGAGAAACAGATACCTGACGTTAACAAATAAAGTTTTTAATTTTTTGCTTTTGTCTTTTCATAACAAATGTGCTTTTTAGCTTGTTTACTGAAGTGAATTTTTTCATAAGGATCGAAGGTACTACACTTGGGAAGGTATAGTATTGGCATTCTCTGTGTACCAATATATACCGTAACTGCAAAAGGAGACAGAGGGAGCAAAATTCAGGTATTTCTTAATTTGTGCTTCTGAGTCCTACTGTTTAATTTAAACTACATGATGGTACTTCAAAAAAAAAAAATAGTTCTCCTTAGACAATATGTACTGATTTCTGCAAACCTGTAGGAGTTAATTCGTTATTACAGTGCATTAAGTTATTAAATTACAAATTACTGAAAAAAGTTTTAGCAGATTACTGAAGTTCAGGAAGCTCGAGTTTGTGTAAATCTTTTGCCCAGTATTCAAACAGCAAAAGTTCAGTTTAAGTTTCTAAGTAGTTATAGGGAGAAAACTAATAGAACTACAGACTGTTATTGGCTGTTTTTGCTGTGCACCAGACATAGTATATCATAAACTGTGATTTTTCAGGTTTTGAGGGTGTTTTTGTGATATCTGTCAGGTGTGAAAAAGTCAGAGATAGTAGCTTGCTTATTCATTATTTTTATATTTAATCTTAGGAGTTCCTGGGTTTCAGGGATTTAAATAGGAATACTTCAGAACACTTTCTCATGCAAGAAGTCACCAGCACATGGTTATGTGTAGGAAAGGTTGTTAGTCAAGGTAGTTTTACATGTAATAGGATAAGGTTCTGCATGACTAAAAGTTAATCATTATACCGTGTTGATATATTGTGCTTGTTACAAACTGTGTATCTAAATTATCATAATAGAATTTTAATCAAATACAGTCTTGCTTTTTATGTATTCTACTACTGTGCAAACTAGGGTTTACAGTTTCACTCTGGCCTGTAGTCATAATCTGTCTCTCTTCCTTCACATTGAATTCAGGCAGTCTGGTTGCCCACATGTATTATTTCATGCTGTTTTTAAAATTGATCGTGTTATTGGGATGATGGTTATGTAATGAAGACTTTGTTTTATTAGGACAGCTTTTGATGCTGTTGACTTCATGGCGGGGTGCAAACAACTCTCAAATTTGATTGTTCTTTAATATAGGTTGAATGTTGTTTTATAAAATATCAGCACAAAATTTGAAATCTGAGGGTTTGTAGGACCATTGCTGAGATACTATAGATCTTTTTTTTTCCAGTGGCACATTAATAGGCTGATTCCAGGTTATGTTCACCTGAATGACTGTCTCCCTGTTTTCCCGAGGATGCCGTGTGATTCTGTTCTGTTCTAACAGACTGTGGAGCTGCCAAGTGCTTCTAATCACTGCAGCCCTATTTCTACCTACTGCAGATCTTTACTGCCACAGTTCCTTCTTCCAACATCCTCTGCCAGCATCCTTGTTTCTTGTGTTTTACCTGTCATCTGAAACTTAACTGATTGTCTTGACTCTCTTAACCTTCCATCATCCTGGATGGGGTGCGAGGGTTGGGTAATTCTTGTTCTGTGTTACTTCAGGCTATGTAGTCTTTGAGGTATAGGGTATAGCCTTTGGCTAGACTTTCTTTTTTTTTTTTTTTTTTTCCTTCTTTAAGCAGCTCTAGGACAAATAATGTTGATTTTCCTGGGTTCTCTGCTTCTCATGGTGTTCTCAAACTCCTTTTGAAAGACAGAAGCAAGGTCTTTTTTTAAATCTACAGCAGCTATGCTTTCCTTCAGATTGGTCCGTCAGTCGTGTTTACACAATATACCATATCAGCTCTTTTTGTTGTTGATTCAGAACACTAAGAACAGGCTCCTGCCAAATTATCTCTAGATATCTCTAGATACTTTCTTTGTTTGAGAGCTGGGCTATTGCCAAAGGTCCTATCTTGTGTACTGTTTAACTTCTGCTAAGTAGCTGGCAATTTGAATAACATTTTTAATAAAACAGTTGCGACTTGGTTACCTGTTACTGAGCTGTGCCTTAGGGATTGGTGGGGATCAGGGCTTGGGACTTCAACTGACGTGCAGAACTGGCGTCCCTTGTAGCAGAAGGGAGAAACTGGCAAGAGTAGCAGCTTCCTTTCAGGCTTCACCATTAAAATGTATTTCTTGGAAACATGAGAAGCTCATAAATTGGTGTAATATTTTAAAAGTAGCCAGCCCCTAAATGTCTTTAAAACAGCTTTTGAGACAAATGGAGGATTAATAATTCTATCTTGCACTACTATTGGCTCTGTCTGTAGGTGAAATTTCATAAAGGCATTCCATCAAAATGACCATCTTTTACTAGTCAGATGTAAGGCACGATTGCATATGCTGTAAAAATCCATTAAGAATGAGCAGGAACTTCAGAAACTTTTTTCCTTTTATCTTCAGGTATATGCATTTTGAATATTCGAAGTAAAGGCAAAAAAGTACTTGTTATAGGAAAAGTAGACTATTTTTCTTTTTTTAAAAAAATGAATGTTTTAATGGGTGGAGAAGCATGGCTCGCTAACTACACAGCAACTAAGCATGTACAGTACAGTTATTCTTTCAGTTCAGGCAAATATTAAGTAAAAAAAACTCCACTGACAGACTCTGTTCTTGACTTCTGTTAGAAGTGAGTAGTTGTTGACTTTATTACTATTTGTCACGTGCTTCATGCTTTTATAGCTTTGTCCTCTGGTGCATCTGTCTGACTATGTTTGATTTAACAATTTGGTAGGGGTGGAAAATTTAGGTCTCTATAGTAAGGCTTAAGGAGCACAAGACAGCATAATATGGTAAAACTTGGGTATTTTAAAGTACTGTACTAACTCAAATAATAAATGGACTTGAATCACAGAACTCCTGCATTTCAAAGAACAAAAATTGACAGCATTTATTTTGTAGCAAATACTTCACAGTGCATATACTTAACTATGAAAAGTTTATAAGCGAATTGTGATGCATTTCTTCCGGAGTTCTGCACATGATCAGCTTATTTATTGAAAAAGAAATGGTAGTATGGTAGTTCTTGTGTAAATGAAAGTAAGAATTACCAGTTCAGCCATTGCACTTAATCTGTACTGCTGAAACAGAGGTTTCTTAAGATTGGCCTTGTGATTTTTGTGTGTGTGATGGTTGTTGTATAAAAGAAAATATCTTAAATAATCTTGTACTTAAAAAAAAATCTTACATAGTGTCTTTGAATGATGTTTCTTTGTTTCTCTGGCTGTTGTCACGTAGCAATTGCTACTACTGGGTCAGTTTAATATCCTGTTTAGATTTCTAACTTTCAGAATCTCTTTGATTTTTGTATACTGTTGTAGTTTTTAATGTGCAAGTTTTTTCATAAAATATTTTGCATATGGCGATATATTTTCTTTTTAATGCCATTTCTCTGGTAAGAACGAACTGTGCCTTTTAGATGTGTTTCTTCATGCTTCATGTAAAAGTGCAACTTCGCATGCTAGTGAGAAGTGTTCTAAGTAATGCATGGGGAATTGTTTTGAACAGCTGTACTGTAAAGCTTTTTTCATAACTTCTGACTGTCATGTTAAAATGTGCAAAATAATTCTTGACTTAGTATTTTTATACTTTTATCTCTCTTCTGTTTAATGAAGTAATAATACTGAATTTATAATAATGCTCTGGGACTTTTCTTCCTCTCTTTAGATCTGAACCACAGTGGTCTAGGATCCCATTATGAAAATTCTCACTGGGGACCAGTCTCTTCAAATAGTGACTCCAGCACAAACTGGGATAAAGTTATTGTAGACGGCTCTGACAAAGAAGCATGGCCATCAATCACTGGCAGTGACCCAGAGTTGACATCAGAATGTATGGACACTGACTCTGCCTCTAGCTCTGGGTCAGAGAGAAACCTCGTTATAATGGCTTCAGGGAGCACAGGTGGTGAAAGTGATGGCATTCGAAATGGCATTGGACATGGTTCTCAAAATAAGTTTGTGGTTGGTAGCAACAGCAATAATGTGGGTAATGGAAGTATTAATGGGCCGTGGGGTTTATCCCATGGAACCCTGATAAGCACATGTCAAGTTTCTGTGGATGCTCCTGACAGCAAATCTGAAAGTAGCAACAATAGAATGAATGCTTGGGGCACCATAAACTCTTCATCAAATGGAGGGTTAAATCCAAGCACTTTGAATTCAAATGGCAACCATGGTGCCTGGCCTGTATTGGAGAACAATGGACATGCCCTGAAAGGGTCTGTAGGGAGTGGTAATTCTGGCACAAATATTCAGTGCAGTACCATAGGTCAGATATCTAATAATCAGAGTATTAACTCTAAAGTGGGTGGTTCAGCCCATGGTTCCTGGGGAAGCCTTCAGGAAAATTGTGATTCTGAAGTAAATGGTACAAGGAAGGTTTCATTCAGTGGGCAACCTCAAAACCTTAACACTGAAATGAATGGACCAAATAACACTACTAACTTTATGACCTCTAGTTTACCAAACTCTGCTGGTTCAGTGCAGATTAACGAACTGCCTAATAATACAGGGCATGGGGCCTGGCGTGTGAGCACAATGAATCATTCTCAGATTCAGGCCTCTCCAGTTACGAATGGCACTTCCATTTCTCATCTTAGCAATGGTGAGGTGAAAAGTGGTGGATCTTACGGTACTACATGGGGTGCCTATGGTTCTAATTACTCTGGAGACAAATGTTCAGGCCCAAACAGCCAAGCTAATGGTGACACTGTGAATGCAACTCTAATGCAGCCAGGCATTAGTGGGCCTGGCAGCACTAACTTTCAAATCAATGGGAATAAAGGAGGAG
The DNA here is from genome assembly GCF_036370855.1 of Dromaius novaehollandiae. Classification (NCBI taxonomy): domain Eukaryota; kingdom Metazoa; phylum Chordata; class Aves; order Casuariiformes; family Dromaiidae; genus Dromaius; species Dromaius novaehollandiae. Next base: position 1,009,473 of record NC_088111.1, on the reverse strand, counting down.
GGGTATGGGAGGCAGGGACAGTCAACTCCCAGAATATGCCATGGGGAAGTGGAAATGGTGCAAGTGCTGGCGGAAGTAGAAGAGGATGGGGCAACCCTGCACAAAACACTGGCACTAACATTTCAAATGGGGAATGGAGTAAACTGCCTAGTAATCAGCATTCCAATGAAAGTGTAAATGGAAATAGTAGGAAGTTTACAAACGGATGGAAATCTACTGAAGAGGATGACCTTAACAGCCAGAGTTCTGCTGCATCTCAGATAACTGAGCAGAACAGCGCATGGGCCAAAACAGGTACGGGGGACAGTGAAGGTAGTACGGAGAGCACTGGATGCCATGAAGATAGAGCAACTACGGAAGGACAGACTCGAGAGAGAAGAAAAGTTGACCAGCATGCATTACTCCAAAGTATAGTGAACAGAACTGACTTAGATCCACGTGTCCTTTCCAACTCTGGTTGGGGACAGACTCCAATCAAACAGAACACTGCCTGGGATACCGAAACATCACCAAGAGGTGAAAGAAAAACTGACAATGGGACAGAGGCCTGGGGAGGCTCTGTGACACAGACTTCCAGCTCAGGGGGATGTGTGGATAGACCTAGCCCTATTAATAATGATACCTCATCTGTATCAGGGTGGGGAGATCCAAAGTCTGCTACAAGGTGGGGAGACTCCAAAGGGTCAAACAGCCAAGGGGGGTGGGAAGAGGATTCTGCTGCTACAGTAATGGTCAAGAGCAATCAATCATGGGGAAGTGGCAAAGAGGAAAAGTCATCTTGGAATGATGCACAGAAAATCAAACAGGGATGGGCAGATGGACAAAAGGCCAGCCAGGGTTGGGCAGTTTCTGCCAGTGAGAGCTGGGGAGAAAATTCAAGAAATAACCATTGGGGTGAGGCCAAGAAATCCAGTTCAGGAGGTAGCGACAGTGACAGATCAGTATCTGGCTGGAATGAGCCAGGTAAATCAAATTCTGTTACTTGGGGAGGCAGTAGTACAAACCCAAATAATTCGTCAGGATGGGATGAGCCTGCAAAGTCTAATCAGAATCAGGGCTGGGGAGACCCTCCTAAATCCAATCAGCCTCAAGGCTGGGGGGATTCATCAAAGCCAATCAACTCTCCAGAATGGAACAAACAAGATGTTGGATCTTGGGGAGCACCATCTGCCACCAGTAAACCACCAGGGTCAGGCTGGTTGGGAGGACCAATGCCAACACCAGCAAAGGAGGAAGAACCCACCGGCTGGGAGGAGCCATCCCCCGAATCAATACGCCGTAAAATGGAAATTGATGATGGAACTTCTGCTTGGGGTGACCCAAGCAAATACAACTACAAAAATGTGAATATGTGGAATAAAAATGTCCCAAACAGTAGCAGCAGTTCAGACCAGCAAGCACAGGTACATCAGCAGCTACTGTCTTCAAGTGCCATGTCTAGCAAGGAGAGCAGTTCTGGTTCTGGTAAGACTTGATTTTACGCAAATTTATGCTTTTGATTAATTGTAAAACAGTTTTTCTGTTCTTACATCACATAACAATATCTTAGTTTAAAAGTAGAAAGTGGAAGGTGGCAATGAGGTTTTATATATATATAAAGAGAATATTCCTTAAGAATATTTTCCTTCAGAAAGTAAGTATCATTATCAGTACAAATAAAGTGCTAATGCAGCTTTAGACTCAAGATCAGGCTTTCCGATCTTGTAGATTTGGAGGCAGTGATTAATGATAATTGTTGATGAGTTTCTGCATGTTATGTGAAGTATTTTGTGCTCTGCCTCTTTTTCAACTGTGAAGAATAGCTTAAATTTAAAGAGTAGTTCTTAGGAACTTAACATCTTAGAAATCTGTATAATCAAAATGTAATTCTTTACAGATGGAACTTGTATTTTTGACATTTTTTGTATGGAACAGATTGCAGTTGCAATATTTACCTTGATGGAAAATATAAGTTGTATTAACAGGCCTTTTATTGTATGTTAGGAGTCTAGAAAAAGCAAATTACTTGATTCTTTTAAATCCTGTTCAGAAACATGTCAGTAACTTGTACTGCTTTAAAAAGGTTGGGGAGAGCCTTCTACTCCAGCCACTACTGTAGATAATGGAACTTCAGCGTGGGGTAAACCCATGGATACTGGTACTAGCTGGGGAGAACCCATCAGTGATGCAGCAGGCACCTCTGGCTGGGGAAATGCTTCTCTTGGTCAACAGGCTTCAAATAAACCTGGTGAGTATTTTTTCATCGTGTTTGCATAAAGATACATGAGGAAGGTGCAATACCAATCTAGAAGCTTTATACTTGAATTTTTTGAAGGCTTGTATCTTGACATAAACACAAAGCTAAGTTCTGTCTGTCTTGAGGGCAGTCAGTTGACACTGATGCTAATACCATTTTTGTAGCTGCAGATGGGTAACTCTTTTCTTCCCTGCACCAACAAGACTGTTAGTAATCTGAAGCTTGTCATGGTTAAATAATACTTGTTTTACTTTAGTTTGCTGTAGCATATTTAGTTCATAATAGCTGACTTGCATTGAGATTACTGTTTGAAGTGCTAGTGTGGTGGTTTTTTGTTTGTTTTTTTGCATCCAGGGCCTAAATCTATGCAAGATAGCTGGTGTGGGGATGATATGCCATTGACAGGCAGTCGTCAGACCAGCTGGGAGGAAGAAGAGGATGTAGAGATTGGAATGTGGAATAGCAGTTCATCACAAGAAGCTAACCCATCTTTAAACTGGCCACCATATATGAAAAAAATGCCTACGAAGGTAATTCTGGCTTGTTAGACGTCAGGCCCAAATGTAAGAATGCAAGTAGGCCATGGAAAGGAGGGGAGAGGAAAAAAAGGGTTCCTAAGAACTACTTTCTTGTTCTGTAAAGTAATTCTCATAGAAGGCTGAGTCAAGGTTTTTGCACTTTTGTTTCTTCACTAAGTCAGAATTGAGACCTGCACTGAGTGGAGTAATATTGGTCTTTAATCTTTGCTCACAACATTTTACGATGTAATTTAAGCAATAGGTGGTAAAAATCTACCAAGTATCATAGGAATCCCTTTTTATTTTTAAGGGAATAATGAAAGGTGGAAATAAGCAAGATGAGACATGGATCAATCCGTTCATTAAGCAATTCACAAATCTCAGTTTTTCGGTAAGTATTACACCTTTGGCTGGCTTCACTGTCTTCTTAGTGTCAGTTATAACACACAAAGGTGAAAGTGCTTAATTGTCTAGTGTTTATTTTTGTCATGTTTTTCTTTTGCTTCTGTTGTTTCCCCCACTGTCCCCATGCCTTTTCTTTAATTCCTCAATACAAAAGACCTATTTACTGATAAAGACACTTCCTTAAACACTACCCAGATATTCATCCAGTAGCCTGTTGTACTTTGTTACATAGGTATTTTGGTGAAGAAACCTGTTTTCAATTGGGTAGCAAATACTGGGAGGAAATATTTTGAAATCGCATCTACTTTGTTTTGATATTTCTTTTTTCTTGCAGGTTTGAATTGAAATAGTGTATTTGAATCTCTTTTATTTTTAAAAAAGATTATTATTAAATAATCATGATTCATTTTATTACTTCAGAGAGAATCACCAGAGGAAACCATACAGAGCAATAAGATGGACATGTCTGGAGGTGAGCACAGGAAAAGCCTAGATGGGTTTTAAAGCTTTTGCATTTCTTTTCTAATTTCTTTTTTAGTATACATCTTTTTGTAAATTACTTACAAAAAAACTTCATTCCCTTAAAGAAAAAAAAAAGTGCATATGAATAACGCTACATACCTGAATCACCTGGTTGCTACTGTAACTTTATCCATAAATCAGGCTAACCTTGTACATACAGAATTGGCATGAAAGAACAATTTCACTTTTTTAATATAAGTATCTAGTTATGTTCTTGTTAACTTTATTAAATATAGACAAAGATGTTCATAATACCACGCTCGTTCATTGTGGTTCATTCTCAGAAACACGTTTTCAGTTCTGAAGTATGTTAATACTAAACAATTCTTTGGGAAGTATTTAACTTGAGGGTAAAATCATTTGTGAATAGTTATTTTTATTTGAATTTGTTCACGGTTATGAATGATTCCTCTAGCAAATTAAAAATAGTAGAATTATATTGAATAATTGAAATAAATAGATATTTTATAATAATAGGATTTTTAATGAAGAATTGTAGCATTAACTTTTATTATAGTTACTTCTTAAATGCAGTTTTAAAATGCGTATTTTCACTTTTGGCTCATGCTCTACATTGTGTAAAGAAATTATTCTTTGCACTTCAGATTTAAATATTAATATTACTGGAAAACTTCATATTTAAACTATTTTAAATTAGAATTTAAAATATCCCCTTGGAAAGCAATTCTGCCACTACATGCAGTAAAGCATTAAACAGAGTCTGTTACTACTGTTCATATTTTGATCTTCTAGATTGCCCAGTAGAATCAATGGTGAAAGATAAATTTTAAAAATTGCTTAATAAAGTTTATGCTTTTTGTAAGCATAAACCCATTTCCAGTGTATCTGGAAAACTAAATGATCTTTCAATGTCATGGTCATGTGTCTCACTTTTTTTTTTAAGGGATATTGCAAGATAAGCGAATGGAGATGGATAAGCATGGCCTGAATGTTGGAGATTACAATCGTGTGGTTGGAAAAGGCCCTGGTTCTCGTCCTCAGATTTCCAAAGAGTCTTCCATGGATCGCGGTCCTTACTTTGATAAGGTTAGTAGCTGCCTAACTGATGGACACTTCCAAACTTCTTTGACTCAGACAGCATTCTCAGATTTACATTCTAAGTAAATATCTGTGTGCTCCTTAGCTTTCTGCATTTAGTAGAGAGAAAAGCTGGGGCTTTCTTGTTAATCTGTAAGACATGTTTTGTTCTTTTTAACTTGCTGGTAAATAATACTAAGCACTTTCTATAGCACATTTGCAGTGCAAATAACACTAACCTGATCTCTTTTGTTTTCTGCCTATTTCCTGCTGATGCTGGACTGTCATGTGACTCTTCCCTTCTGTTCCTGGCAATGGTTTCTCCCTTCTGCTTGCTTGCTGGCTGGTTGTTGCGCATCGGTTTGTCTGTCCAATCAGGATGGCATTGTAGCAGACGAGTCCCAAAACATGCAGTTTATGTCCAATCAAAACATGAAGCTTCCCCCTTCAAATAGTGCACTACCTAACCAAGCCCTTGGCTCCCTAGCAGGGCTGGGTATGCAAAACTTGAATTCTGTTAGACAGGTAAGGCTGTGTGCATATCCTTGGCATGTTACTTGACAGCTTTTAATACCTTTTGATATAACATCTGAGCTACTGTTTTGATATGTTTAACCTCTAATACAAATGTATCGGGGTGGGAGAAGTAGCAGAAGATGTGTATTGTCCCTAACTGCCCTTCCTTTCTCCAGAATGGCAATCCCAGTATGTTTGGTGTTGGTAATATAGCAGCACAGCCCAGGAGCATGCAGCAGCCTCCAGCACAACCTCTTAATTCATCTCAGCCTAATCCACGTGCTCAAGTGCCTCCTCCATTACTATCCCCTCAGGTAATTGAGTCTATTGCACATTCTGTGAAGAAACTAACCAAAATGCTGCTTTAGTAAATTGCTTTTCATTTGTTGGTGTTGCTGATATTTGTTCTGTAAATATTTGAAAACTTTTTGGCCTGATCTGTGTTTCAGAAAACAGGCAATTGTTAACCGCAGGCTATGATATTCTATCCCTAGTATAACTAACTGCTTATGTTATTGTCAGTATTCTTCTATAAAAGTTTAGATAGTCACTCTTCACACTGGTCCATTTTGCAGGTTCCAGTATCATTACTGAAGTATGCACCAAACAACGGTGGCCTGAGCCCACTTTTTGGCCCACAACAGGTAGCCATGTTGAATCAACTGTCCCAGTTAAACCAGCTTTCTCAGATCTCCCAGTTACAGGTAAGCTAACAAAGCTAGTTGCTCTCTGTTCTGTTTGAAGTCTTAAGTAGAACCTTACCTCAGTTATAAACTGTTCTTTAAAAATAAAACCCCCACTGTCTCCTAGCGGTTGTTGGCTCAGCAGCAAAAAGCGCAGAATCAAAGAAGCATGCCTTCTGGTGGTCGTCAACAGCAGGAGCAGCAGGTAAATGAATACCTTTAAGATAGTTTGAAAAGTTTATAATAAACTGTTGTTATTCCTGAACTGAATTTCTTGTTTAAAAATTGTATAAATGTGTATAAGATGAAAGGGATTTTGACAAGTTTTGAACTATAAGAGTGCACTTGGCTGGGTTTTGCCATGCTAAAAAGCACAAGCCACAATGATGTATTTCACCATCTTTCTCTAATGTGGAAGAAATTCTGCCTATTTATTTTGTAACTGCTCTGTTTCTTTTAAGGGTCGATCTCTTAGTATGCAGCAACAGATGATGCAACAGTCCCGTCAGCTTGATCCAAACCTGTTAATGAAGCAGCAAACTCCACCCTCTCAGCAGCAGTCACTCCATCAACCCACCATGAAATCTTTCCTTGAGAATGTCATACCCCATGCTACTCCTGAGCTACAAAAAGGGCCATCACCAATAAATGCGTTCAGCAGCTTTCCTTTAGGTGCGTTTCTCCATGCTAATTTAATGCAGTCAGTTGACACTTATGTGGCATAGGACACACAGCCTTTTAACTTTGCCTGGATTTTTCCTCCTCTGAAAACAACAGTGATAGTAATCCTGCTAGCATTTACAAGTTTAAGGGCAGTAGTAATTCTTTATGGTGCTCATCCAGTTATCCTTGTTCTCTAGAGAATTTTAAACACTAATTTCCAGAGGTGGGTAGTTACATTTAAGTACAAAATGTTTTAAGTTCTTGTAGAATTTCTATCCGCTTGTATTTCTTTCTTATCCTGTGGGTCCCAAGCTGCTGCCACGAAGTCCTTTTACAGTTGTGGCTCCTGGGGCTTAAGGACTTTTAGAAGCAGAATCCATATGAAGAATCCATTGAAATGATCTTCTTTGGATTTCAAAAATATTTTCACTGAATCTAGAACTGCATAGCTAGAACAAAATGTTAATTTCCCTTCTAATGGTTAAGTCTATAAAAGAAAGTTTTTAGCTTTTCAATTTTAAAGTATGATTGTCTCATTTCAGGCAAAACATTGGAACATTTATAAATAAAAACATGTCCTTTTTTTTTTTTTTATGCCTACATTTCCAGGCTTCTGTCCAATTTCTACTTCAGAAATTCCAGGCTTGTATATTTTCTGCTTACTTTAGGTCCCCTTTTCAATGCTATCTTACACTTACTACAACTGTATCCCATTTATCCCTCCTTTTTTATCCCTGTTTTCTTCCTCCTCTTCAGTTTGCTTTTCTTCCATATTGTTCTAATCCTGCCACTTCTTTTGGGCTGATTTCCTTTGCATTCTCATTGCCCTTTTTAGAAAAATTTGTTCATTTAAAGACTGCTGCTGAAATCCTTGTGCTTATAGGTGGAGTGTTATGGAATCAGTGAATCAGCGCAGGCCATGCTATTACACTGCATGTGGCACAGTGGAATTTTGCTTGTGGCAAGTCTTAAGTCGAGGCTGCTGCTTAATAGTTGCTGATGATGATTGGCATCAAGGTCTAACTACTGCTTTCATTCAAAGGGCCAGGAATAAAAAATGAAGTTTCACTTAGTTATTAGAGGCACTGTGTTGGTTCCAACAAAAGAAATATTTAACTTTCTTGCCAAGCTTCATACTGAGTAATTGCATCCTGCTAATATTAGATTCACTTTGTTTCTACTAGAGATAATTTCTCTCTCCTTGAATTGTTGCGTGATATTGTTAAGCCAGCTCTTTCCCACCTTTATCATTGCTGCCTTTCAAGAACCTGCAGTATATGTAAGACTGCTTTGGGATCCCTTTGGAGTAGCACTGTGCAATTTATATAAGCAAGTATAGCAACACTTAGTTTACAAACGAAGGGCTTAAGAGAAGAAATAGTAGGTTGCTGGAATTTCTTCACACTTCAGTGAAGAATTGGGCCAAGAGAAGTATTGGCAGCATTCTTCCAGTGCACAAAGCGTAGTAGCATAGTCATGTGAGGTGGAGCTGAGCTCGGAAAGTTGGCTTCTGGAAAATCTTGAGGGTATGCTGTTTTCTCTGTGTCCTAATATTAGTATTAGCAGACTTAGGACTGAAAGCAGGAAAACCCTGTTTACATTCTTGTTAGCTGAATTTGTTTGCCCAGATTGATTAGGCCTTTGTTCGTGAGAAGCAGAAGTTTTGGGGGGTATCCCTCTCTTCAGCTGGCTGGTATTACAGTTGTATCCTGACCCTTTTATGGAATTAAGTATCTCCAATGTTAAAAATACATTTTTCTGCCAAATACTCTAATTATGCCTCTTCAAAAGAATAACTTCTTTATGGCAGTGAATGGTGACTTGGGAACAAAATTAATCATCAGTTTCCAGTACTGGAGAGAGTTGTTTATAGTTAAGATTTGAGAAATTTGCCTGCCATCTCTTACACTAAGTGAAAATGTTGTAGTAGTTTATTTTCAGAAATGAAGTAAATACATTCAAGGGGTCGAGAATCAACCAAGTATGGTTGCGAATTGAGAATTCTTGCAGACCTAGAATGAGTGCAGATATGCCAAAGTCAAAAGTGCAGGCACATTGAGCCCAAAGTAGTAGGTTCTCAAGAGGTATTTGGACTGGTTGGGATTGGTATTATGTTGATTCTCTGGCAGACTAACCTTTTGAAACGCAGATTGCAATTTAGGTAAAGACAAGTTTTGTTTGTTTTCTGTTACCAAATATTAAAATCCAACTCAGTATGAACAGGACAAATATAGCTGGGGGCAGGAGTAGTATTACCTGTGTAGGTCCGTGCAGGGTGCTTAGGTATCTCTGCCCAGCGTGGTTCAGAGCCTGGCAAGGTGTCCTGCCGAATAGTTCAAGAACGGGATGAGGTTCTAACTGCAGATATCAGTATATAATTTTTGCTGAATAGGCAGGGACACAGGCACACCCTTCTGCAGGAAGTGTCTTTGTAGCTGAGCGTAGCTCTTCAAGATACAGTGTTCCTATGTCATACAGATGAGATCAATAGTTGTACTAATGCTAGACTGGTATTAGAAATGACACTCTTTTTTGATGTCTACATCTTAGTTTTTCTGATTTCCTCAATGGCTTCTTCCACTGACATATTTTTGCATGAAGGCATCAGCTGAGAACTTCAGAGTGCTTTGCATCGCTTAGCTTAGCTTCTGTTTGTAGTAATTTCACTGTATTCAGTGCTACAATGTTTCTCAAAAATGGAGAGCTAGAAGCATGAAATAACCATAGTAATGTGCTCTTAAAAGTTGATGAGGACAATGGTAGTAGTTAGCAGAAGAAAAGCATTTAGCTGGTCTTTCATAAGCTATATATGTTTTTAGGAATGAACTCAAACTTGAATGTAAACATGGATATGAACAGTATTAAAGAGCCACAATCTCGACTGAGGAAATGGACTACAGTAGACAGCATTTCTGTGAACACGTCATTAGATCAAAACTCCAGCAAACATGGTATGTTAAGTGTCATTAGATAATACGTGACATAATGTGTCAGATTTTCAAATCCTCTGTGTGTATAAATTCTCTGTTTGCTATGTTTAGTCTTACAGTTGTCACATTTTTGAGTGTTGCTTTTAGCTATCAGAATTCTTACTGTGTTGTCTGTGCCAAAACCTCTTGCTCATCTTCTACAGCAGCCCATAGTTTTCTTGAATGTCTTTACTTAAACTAAAGTGAAGTGATTTTTGTGATGGGATTTAATAGAAACTCTTTGCAGAATTCATTTTTTAAAGCAGGCTTTTCTTTTGTAAGTGTCAGCATCACTTAATGTGGATTAGAATGCTTCATATTTATAAAAGAAAAGCTCGAGCTTTTCTAGGCTTTTTTTTTCCCACCCTGTTGGCCTTAGTTTTGTTCTATGGGGATTTAAGTCTGGGTACACACATTCTGTTCATGCCTGACATGCTTTACAGGTTTTGGTTATGAATGTGCGTGAATGTGGAGAGTTTGTATGGGACAGAGTACTAGCATTGCTGCGCTCTGACTAGGCAGGTTCGTTTATTTCATTTTTCATTCCCATAGTCAGGATTCTTAAGACATTTCAACTGTTGCTTGAAATCTCATCCAGTTAAAATTTGAGTCTATAGCACAAAGATTCTGCATCTAAAGATAGTTATAAAATGTCTCCAGTTTCCCATTACTCTTCAGTCTTCAGATTGTTTGGATATTTTTAGACTTGTCAGCTGTTCTAGTACTATGAAATGGCTTGGTGCCTTAAACATCTAGTGGAGATATCCTGGTACTGCACTCGCTTATTCTAAATTTCATCTGATCATCATCAGAGGTGTTGCTGTTGCTTTAGCTGTAGATCATGTTTCCTGAATAGTGTTAGAAGTTTGATTACTTGAAGTCTATATTTTATTGAGTCTCTAGTTAGTCTTCTGTTCCCTCAGAACGATAGATGATTCTTGTTTTTTGCTTGCTAACTTTAAAACTTCTCCTTGCAGGCTGGCACAGAATCAAATAGATTGTGTACAGTGCTCTTATCCCTTGCTCCAATGGTGTTGTGCTGGGTTTTGGTTTTAGGGGGGTTGGATTATGAATAGAATTGACAGAGCTTCACTGTAACAAAAGGTTCATCAGATTTTGTAGGTGCCTTTTCCAAGACCACTCCCATTCTTGAGAGCTATCTAGGAATGTATTTACCACCCATCATCCAGCTGGGTCTCTCAGAATGCTCTTACCCTTTTGAATTAATCTTTTAGTTAATTCTAATTTTTAGTCAAATCTGCAGATAGCTGGAGAAATGTTTGGAGTGTGTTTGCTATGTTCTCTGTTCCTCAATATTTTCATTGTTTGCTGTCAGAGATTAGATGTTACATTAGACATCCCTTCGGTGGTTCCCAGTACAGCTGTTCTTATATATTACCATGAATTTGAGATTATCTGATTTGTATGGTCAGACCTAGAAAATGGTGTAAAGTTGCTCTTTAATAAGAAGCATTTTTGTAGATGTTTTGTGGGTTGTCTGTGTCATTTGGGCTTGCCCATAACTGCACTCAAGATCTAAATCCTTACCTAGTATATAACTTTATTGATTATATCTGCACAATAGAGATCATAGTTCTGAGATTGGTTAAGAAAAATATGATTGCTCTGTTTTTTTACTAGGTGCTATTTCAAGTGGTTTTAGGCTGGAAGAGTCTCCATTTGTTCCGTATGACTTTATGAACAGCAGTAATTCACCAGCCAGTCCTCCTGGATCTATTGGGGATGGCTGGCCCCGTGCCAAATCGCCTAATGGCTCTAGCAGTGTTAACTGGCCACCAGGTACACAACACCAATACTTACCCTTTGCATGTTTCTTACTATTCAGCAGTGTTTCTTCTGGGTTCCTTGGTCATTACAAGTTGGGGGAAAGAAAAAGGAACCTGCAGAAGACCATTAAGGATGTGCTTTTAACTAACCAAAATTGAAACTAGGAACTTTATTGTACAAAGTATATCTCCCTGTTTTGAAATTTTACCTTGGCAAGAAATGAAGTGAATAAGGTGAAGAGAAGACTAAGTAAATGAAATGCCTAAGAGGTTTTGGGTTGTAGGTCATTATTAAGAGCTGTATTGTTTAGACAGCTGTTCCCTGTAAAAGATCAAAACAAGCTTCTTTTCTGAATCTCTATTCCTAGAATTTCGTCCTGGTGAGCCATGGAAAGGTTATCCAAACATTGACCCTGAAACTGACCCTTACGTCACTCCTGGCAGTGTCATAAACAATCTTTCAATTAATACTGTGCGGGAAGTTGACCACCTCAGGGACAGGAACAGTGGTATGTTCAGATGCTACTTTTTTTTTTTAATAATTGTATACAAATCTTTGTTCAGCCACACAGAAAGTAGGTATACATGGAAATGTGTTTGCTGTTTTTCAGCCATCTTGTTTAGCTTTTATATTGT